>NC_134107.1:86582036-87860786 GCF_040939455.1 Microcebus murinus
CTATAGTTAATCCATTTTTCAAATTCAAATGTACCTCATGTACAACCTGTGGAAAGGTTCTTCACTTCATTGCTTTTCTCTGCTTTACTGCTCTTAGGGAAGGCAGTGGCAGCTCTTTCTAATAAGAAGATGGTAACATGATGAAATTGAAATCAGGATCAAAAACTGAGCAGTGCCAAATGCACAAACATTTAATGAAGGCAATGTGAATTTGTTAAGCACTTGCCTCCAGTACAGGTTAGAAAAGATTTATTACATGAGTGAGATCTGTCAAGAAATTTTACATTTATTAATTTGATGAATTCTCTAACAAACATAAGGAGTTGAGTATTTTAATGTGGAATTGTAATCAGTGAAAAATAATTGAGGCTCAAAGAGAATTAGCAATTCTCCCACTATTACACAGGAAGTAATAGAAAGCCCAGGCTTCCCTGATAACATACTATCTAGATTGCCTTTGTGCATCTTTTCACCAGGCAGCTAATGAAAGACCTCTATTTTATGAGCAATTATTTTAGCTTAATAAGTGCTTCCTTTATCTTAAAAAGGGCAAAATTTTATATTAATATTGGTACATAATTTGATCTTAGTTGTTGGACTAGACACAAATAGAGGTTGCTCTATAATGATGATGAGGTTTCTCTCAGTGACCTTTCTCATGTTACCCTTCTGTGGCAACAGATCCTACAACTAATGTCATAAAGGTGGAACATGACCTAGGCTGGGAAAATTGTAGTTCTCATTTTCCTGGACATAGTGATTGGTTCAAGGGGTTGGGTGGATACATGACCTACAGGGGGCCAAGTTGAGATTTTCTTTAGATGATATGATATGATGATGTAATATGATATGGTATGATATGATGATCTGATATGATACAATGGGATAGAATAGAGAGAAGACCTGTATCTCCCAGAATCAGAGCAATGTAAGGTCATCTTATCAAGTCATGGAGAAAATCCACTTAGAGTTAAAGAGAGCAAAGCCAGTAAGTTGAGAGAACCATAAGTGAGTGATAGACAGTTCTCAAGTCCCTGCATCCAGGATTCTCTAAGAATAAATCTCCTCCTGACTGTCCATGATTGGGTTATGCAAACCAATGAAGTTTGCTAAAGCTATTTTGAGTTGTATTTTTGTTCTTTGCAGCAAAAAGAGTCTTGACTGAGATATTTTATTTCTGAAAAGAGCATCAAATTACAAATGAGATATCATGGGGCTTTTTGCTCATATGGTATTTTGTTTTTGTTTCCCTCCTCTGCCTCCCACCAAAAGAATAGCAATGATAGAAGACATTTAATAGGGAAGTACTGTAATGTCTATGAGTGGCATACCTTCTACAGATTACACCAGAAAAAAAAACAAACTCAGCACTCCTCTCAAATTATACAAAGAAGGAAACACTTTAGACTATGTGTACATTTTCTATATGACATAGCCAAGGGCTTGTCAAAAGTGAGAAGGAAGAATAGGTCTTCCCAGAATTGCCCAGGGCTTTCTCCAGCGTTTCCAGTTCAGGGAGTTGGCATGGTAAGGAGGAGGACCCTTCACTGACCATTAGACAACCCCACCCACTAAGCTACCAGAGACTGATGGCTGTTTTTTCTTTTTCCCTTTTAAAGAGAAAGGCTTTTGATTAACTGTGGAAGAAACCATGAGGGACAATCCTGAGGGTGGTGCCATCTCACCCTTTGCTGCTTCAGCAAACGCTGAGTGTCTGTGGGAGGAAGGTGCCAATAGTGAGTCTAAAGATGGGACAGTATCTTGGAGTCACCTGGGGGCTACTTTAAAGTAAGTAAAGGGGAAAATTCAGAAAATATGAAGTCCCAAGCACTGACCTGTGTCAATCAAGTGGCCTCATCTCTCAAAGAGAGGTGGCTTCTTCCTCATGCCACCCTCTTCTGCTTTGAAATACACTTGCTTCCCATCTCATTCCTTTAAAAGCTTCTCTCTGAGGAGAAAACAAAAAAAAGATTTTCCTTTTGTTACTCATTCAATCCTGAAATAATTTATACACTTATTCTCAACTTCTCCCTCCTACATACCAGCTATGCTGGTGAACAATGCAGTCTTCCCTGGATTGGCCCACAGGGACATGGGACATTCACTTTCCATTTCACTGTTGTCTGGACCCTTCCCCTACAATACTACTATAACCCCTCTTATCAGGGGGGCTAAAGAGCAGTTAAGTGTCTAATGCAATCGACATTGCTTTCCATATGTCACTTGACATCTTAGAGGAGAAGATTTCTTGCTGGGAACGCTCTGCTTTGGCATTTGTAACTCTACCGTGGTGTTCTATTTCTGTAGTCATTCCTCAGATTCACTTCCTGGACTCTTTGTTCTCTTCTAAACATAAGGGTTTTTCTAAAATTATTTTAGCCCTTTTTTGTTTTTTCACACTACTGTCTCCCTGAGCTATCCTGTTCTACCTAGCTATATGCTGATGACTCCAAAACTCTCAAATGCACTCCACATCCATACATTCAACTGCCTATTGAATATGTATAATTTAAAGTTTCCAGCAGAATATCAAGCTCAATTTGTTCAAAAAGCCAAACTCGTTATTGCTTGCACTACCTCAAATTTATTCCTGGTCCAATGTTTCCTATTTAGATGAATTATAGCACATAGTAACCCAAGATTTTTATTTTCTATCATCTCCAATCCATTAAGGCCTTTTGCTGTTACTTTTTTTTTTTTCGGCATATTATGGGGGTACAGATTTTAAAGTTTCAATAAATGCCCTTCCCCCCTCCCCCCACAAGTCTGAGTCTCCAGCATAACCATCCCTCAGATGGTGCGCCTATCACTCGTTATGTATGTATTAAACAATTCTTGAACTAATCCTCTCTTTTAAACTTCTGCTACTATCTTAGGTCACATCCTCATCATTTCTATCCTTAATTACTATCGTGGTTTAACTTATTTCCATCCTCTAATCTATCTTCCATACTACTTACTACTTCCAGTGTGAGCTTTTAAAAATGGAAATCTGATCAGATTACTCTCTCTCTTTTTTTTTTTTTTGGAAATCTTTTCAATGGTTTCCATTATTCTCAGGGTGAAATTCAAACCCTGTAGGGTAATGTTGAAAGGTCCTCATTGACTGATCCCTCCCAATCTCTCCAGTTTTATCTCTTACCTCTCTCCCTGCACTTTACACTTTGATGATTAAAATTCTCAAACTTGTTCAGGACTCTGTCCTTTGGAGAATGAACAGAGCACAGACTCTTTTGCTTCTCACTATATATTATTTGATTTTGAAGTGAGGAACTTGTTTTATTTTATGTGTGTTTTTCTGTATTTCAAAATGTCCTCCAAGAAGTAATGTATTGATTCTCAGAAATTCTCTGTAAATATCTAGATAGTTCTGGAAAGATAATATAATAAACCAATACCATGGTATTCTAATTCTGTAGGCTGTAGGAATATGTTGACAGGTAGATAATATAGGTAACAGTAATAGCATTTTTCATACTTCGGTTTTATAAATTTGCAAAATATATTCTTTATCATCAGCACCATCATCATTAAAATTGGAGATGAAATAATTAGAGTCATGGGTTGCGCCAATGTACAAGTCTGAGTTGAATGTGTGTTGGGATGATGGAGGAACTTCTTGAAATAGGGAAGGGGACCATCTAAAAATGAGTTAGAGGTCCACATCTGATCTGTAATTTTGAACCCAACAGTATACTATTTATATTTGTGAGTATCCTAAATTGGCTATTAGCAGCCAAAAATAAATACAAAGTACATTCATTATTTCAAAAAAGCAAGTATAGTCCACAAAGATTAAAATGTTAAAAAAAATTTCTTGAATTTTAGACAAATGAGAGTAACAGAATAAACAACTTATTAATAACAATAACAATACTAAAATTATGGAGAATTTATTATATCTTAAGTATTTATATTCATTCACCCTTCACAACTTCTATAGATTAAAAAACTGACCTTCAGATAGGTAAAATTATATCTTAAAGATCTTCATGACTGCAAATACAGATTTTCCCTGACTTCCTAAAATGCCACCTATAAGAAAATTTAATATTATTCATCTCATAATAAATGCAGGAAAACCTCTGTGGGTAAAAGTATGGATAAATGTGTGAAGCAGGAGCAAAGAGTTGTCAGTAAGGAATGTTGCACTTTCTATGTTGAATCAGTGCAGGTCCAATTTTGACACAGCTACTTTGAGACAAGGGCTATGTCATCCATAAATTGTATCTTGTTTCCATGTGCTGTTTTACTTCTTTGGTTTTTAAGAAGTTTTGGCTGTGATGCAAATTGTGTATTCAAAAGGTAAAACACCTCACTAACTAGACAAACAAAAGCTTTGTTCTAAAAAAAATCCTTTCCTTATAGCACAAGTAACCTGCGGAGAAACAGATATCTAAGGAGAGATGGCTCTCTACTTGCTATGTCTTTAGGGAAAAAAAAACCCATTGTTTTTCAACTTTACAACACTGATTCAATTCCTCCTTTCATATCTTCCTCATACAAGCTCTGAATTCACCTGAATAATTCTCTTTCTTTTTATCCTAGACACTTTCTGTGTGGCTTTTAAAAATAAATTCTGTAATAGAGGTGAAAAAGAAAAATTGTCCTTCACTTCCTACACTGAATTGAGGACAAACAATTATTCTTGGAAATGATGCCACCGTTGAATTGAATTCATTGTACTGTGCAAATTTTACTTTTTAAGCTTTTAAATGATGTGACATTTTTATTTAGCAGCAATCCAAGAGTGACCACAAAATAAATGAGCTCCCTGATTTTGCAGCACTTTATCATTCCAATATGAAAGTTTCAGAATTATTACTAACTGAAAAAATCAGAAGGTAAATTCATAGAAATTCATCTCTGGGTTTTCAAGTCTTTTTATTCATATAACACTTTCTTCAAAACTTTTTCTTCAGCTCTTCATGAGAAAGTCAATATATAAAGCTATTAAAAGCTGTGCTCTCCTGACCGAAGTGGGTGTGGTAGATATGGTGTGAAAATGCATCCCTCCCCTGTGGAGTCCTCTAGCCTATGTAGTGGTCTCTAAAAGGACTCAGAAGATCCCCTAGGTGTCAGGGAGCCCATATTACAAAACACTGGACCTCAGAAATTAAGATAGGAAGAGACTGTAGGCCACTGTAGGTAGTTTCTACACAGGTTTACAGTGCTCTTTATGGTTTCCTCAATGAATGTCTGCTCAAATATTTCCAGGGCTATAATGTTTATACCTAACCATTTACATTTTTGTTCAAATCTGCTAGTATATTTTTGCTTATACTGAGAAGTAGCTGCTAGGTCTCTTGCTATCTTATGGTACACACTAAGTCTATTCATTTTTCCATAGGCCTTTTTGATATTATGCTTTTTAAAAAGCTGTCGCTTATGAAAATCAATTTCATTAATTGTTTTAGTCATATCACATCTGATATTTACTCTCTATTCTAGCTATTGTTCCCTGAAATTGCTTTTGTTGTCAATACTCTTTTTGAAACTAGACTTCCTAGAATAGGACAGAAATCTCCAGATATGATCTGATGAGGACAAAATACATTTGGATATTATTTTCCTTGATGTGAGTGCTATGTCCCTATAGAGGATATCCAAGGTTGGATTATTCCTTTAGGAAAATATAATTTAGGGACACGAAATAACTGAGGAATTGTTAAAGATCACTACTAAAATTAGTAACCCATCTATGGTTGTTTGGATACTTTCAAAACAAATTTTTAAAATAATTTTCTTTTATTCACTTTGGTTCATTTAGGGATTTTTATACTGATTATGCTATTAATTTGCTGCCTACACAGGTGATAATATGCCTTTTGTGTCACTATGTAGCTTATTTAATTAAATAATAATGAAGATTTCTGCTTCTCAATAAGATGGAATAAAAGGCAGCAGAGTTATCAATGTAAAACTACTAAAAACAGACAAAATATATGAGCCAATGTACTCAAGACATTGGACATCAGGCAAAAGAAGATAATGAACCCTAAGAGATGAAAACAGAAGAGATGAGCTCTATAGTTACTTCTTGGTGAAAGTTTCCAAGCTACAAAGCAGGGAGGAGAGCAGGGCTGGCAGTCTCCATGAATAGAGGATCTGTGTGTACAGGAAAGTCAAGGCAGCTAGAATTCACAGTGCAAAGTCCAAGAGAGGCAAGAGATGCACAGAAAGAGTATTATAGAGATCTTCAAATAGTTCCCCTTGCTTATTCAGTTGAGTAATTCTGAGAGCATACATGAGAAAAATCACTCAAGTTGGGGAAGAAACACTTGAAAAGGCATACAAGGAATAATACCTGGTACTCACACAGGGTTAGGGATATGCATGTTCTAAAAGGCCCAACCAAAATATTTCAAAATTCATAGTACATCAGTTACAAGTCAAAGAACAATTTATTGAGGAGAAATTAACCCTTGAGTAAGCACATATCCAGTCCCATCTAACAAAAGTCGAAAGCAAGATCTCAAAGGATCAAACTATTTCTAAGTAATTTACCATGTCTCAGATAAAACTCAAAATATTTATAGAAATATAAAAATATCTAGCACCTAATAAGAGCAAATTCACAGTGTCTGGCATCCAATCAAAAAGTAACACACAAATACAAAGAAGCAGGGAAATACAACTTAAATGAGAAAAATTGATCAATTTAAATTGACTCAGAAATGACTCAGATGATAAAATTAGTTAGCAAGAACATTACAAGTTTTTATGACTATGTTCCATATGTTAAGAAGCCAGATGAATGATTGAACTTGATAAGTACAGACTTGGAAGATATAAACATTACCCAACTCAATTATCTGGAAATGGAAATTAAAATATGTTAGATAAAAAAGTACATTGGATAGTATTAGCACCAATTTGGACATTATAGAAGAATACACAGCAATAAAAATTAGTCAAACCAAAACACAAAAAGATAAAATTTTTAAGGATCAAGGGTCAGAAAAATGATTTGAAAAAATAATGCTTGACATTACACCACCTGAATTCAAAACATACTATAAAGCCACAGTGATCAAAATAAAATGATAATGGCATAAAAACAGACACATAGAGCAATGGAACAAAACAGAGAACACAAAAATAAATTAATACATTTATGGTCTATTGATTTTTGTCAGAGTTGCCATTAACATGCTATGGGGAAAAGACAGTTTCTTTAATAAATGGTGTTGGGACAACTGGATATCTACATGCAGAAGAATAAAATTAGCCCATTATCTTGCACCATATACAAAAATCAACTCAAAATGGGTTCAAGACAAACATAGGACTGAAAACTATAAAATTACTAGAACAAAACATAGGAGATGTTCCATGACGTTAGTCTGCATAATGATGGCTTTTTGGATATGACCCCAAAAGCAAAGACAACAAAAATAAAAACAGATAAATGAGGTGATATCAAATAAAAACTTTCTGCAAAGCCAAGGAAATAGTCAACAGAGTAAAGAGACAACCTATGGAATGGGAAACAATATTTGCAAACTATACATCTGTGAAGGGATTAATACCCAAAATATATAAGGAACTGAAACAACCTATTAGCAGGAAAACAAATAGCCCAATTAAAAAATGGACAAGGGACTTGAATAGACCTTTCTTTAAAAAAGACATATAAGTAGCCAACCATTATGTGAAAAAGTGCTCAACATCATTAATTATCAAGGAATTATAAATTAAAATCACAATGAGCTATCACTTCAAATCTGTTAAAATGGCTTTTATGAAAAAGATAAAAAGTAGCAAGGGCTGGCAAGAATGGGGAGAAAAGAGAATGCTTACACTGTTGGTGGGAATGTAAATCAGTATTTATATCTAATAAAATAGTTATGAAAACCAGTATTAAGATTCTCAAAAAATTAAAAATGGAATTATCATATAATTTCATAATCCCACTCCTGGGTATATATTTCAAAGGAAATGAAATCACTGTCTTGAAGAGATACATGCACCTCCATGTTCACTGCCACATTATACACAATAGCCAAGAGATGGAATCAACTTAAGTGTTTATCAACAGATAAATAGATAAAGAGAATATGAGATATATATATATACACACAATAGAATACTATTCAGCCTTAAAACAAAGAAAATTCTGTCATTTTTTGCCACATAGATAAAACCTGGAGGACATTATATTAAGTTAAAATAAGCCAGGCACAGAAAGACAAATACCACATGATCTCACTTATATTTGAAATCTAAAAAATTTAAAGTCATATAAGTAAAGAGTAGAATGGTGGTTAACAGGGACTGGAAGGGGGTAGGGGTGGAGAGATGTTGGTCTTAGCATACATAATTTTAGTTAGATAGGAGGAATTGATTCAAGAGATCCACTATACTACATGGCAACTATAGTTAATAACAATAATAACAACAATAATAACAATATATAATAATATACAACAATATATAATAATAACAATAATAACAATGAATTCTTGAAAAATGCTAAAAGAGTAGATTTTAAGTTTTCTCACCACAAAAAAATGGTATGTTAGATAACACATATGTTAATCAGCTTAATTTACTCATTCCACAATGTATACATATTTCAAAATATCATCTTGTACACAACTGTATACAATTTTTAATTTGTTAATCAATTAAATATATAAACAAATTAGAAAAAGTAAAGAAAAAAGAATACCTGGAAAAATTGTAAATTTCTTTAAAACAATAAACTTACAGATCTAAGAAACTCAATAAAACCCAAGCATAAGAAACATAAAGAAAAATACAGTTAGGTTCCAATTATACCTCAATAAAACTGTTTTAAAAATGATAATGATAATAGGATGTTATTTTATACCACTAGGAGCATCCCTTTAGTGGTAAGTAAATGAACACATTTTATTAATCCATTTCCTAGAAGACATTATGTTGCCTCTGAGTTCCTATTTCTGTAACAATGCTACTCATGTGAGAATTTCTATAGAATATATTTCCAGAAGTATGAGCATCGAGCAAAGTTGTGTCTCTGTCAGAATACAAACAACAATGCCCCAAATCTTAGGATTATTCAAGCTTTTATTTACAAAGAGAGTAATTGCCAGGGTATGGTTGGGATATAAAGAAACCAGAAGAGATAGCCCAGGATCCCTGGGATAAACAGCAATGAAATTGTTACGCCCCTCAGTCCAAAGTCATGGGATAAGAGACAGGTTTATAGAACATTTAGTGAGAGTGACATATTTAAAAGACTTCTCTTGAGGGAAGCTATGACTTTTGGTGGCTATGGTACACAGCCACCCCATGAACATCTGCAGGGTAGGAAGCAAAGGATTAGATTTCTCTTCTCTCCCTCCAGGCTCATGCCTGGACTTCCAATGACTCAACCCAGCTGGAAACCAGAATGCATGGAGGCCTTGTTGATGCAATCCATAGAGGTCAAATGCCCTGGGGCAGAGGATAAGGTGAAGAAAGGCGAGGCTCACGGTGAATCTACAGGGCCATGTGGAGGATATGTGGCATAGGAATACATGGCGAAATTAATATTGCTTATAGAAATCGATGCTCCTACCAGTAGTATATGAGAGTTTCCACTTCCCCATGTCTTCCTGAGAAACTTTATAAAACAAGTTGCCGAATTTCAGGTACTCTTTTTCATGATAAGCTCCTAGTTATGACAGTAAAAGTTGGAAGAAAAATAGGTTTGAACATTTGAACATTTAGTGAATTCATCCTGGATCCTATTATTTTGGGTCACTACTTTTAGAACTGATTAAACATGGATCAACATCAAATTCACTGGTGAAAAACTTGACCCATCTGCACTCTCTGAATCCTTTGTCATTTTTGGTGACATTTGAAAGAGTTCTAAAACGGTTCTTTAATCACAGTTGCAAACGTTTTCATTTCTCTGTTAAAGGGTGATTATGAAGAAATGGAAAGAACCTAGGGGGTGAGATTAGCAAGTTTCTTCGTCATCCATGGCATTGGTTTTTTTAATTTGTAGAATTTGAGATTGCATAGTCTCTAGATTCCTTTCTGAATTCAGATCCTGTATTTTTGGTTAAAACTAAAAAACAAAACTCATCTATTCTGGTGATTATATTTATTTATCTTTGCTTCTGGACATTATGTTTAAATTATCTTCACAGACATTTATGTTAAAACTCCTAAAGACAAGAAGGTCGTGTGGGCATACTGGGTAAAATCAGCCACATGGATGTTTCTCGTAACTTGCCACTTTTGGGGGGCTCCCTTTGTTGGCCCAATGATCACACAACTGTCAGGTTGCTGCAATTCTCAATCTGTTTATAGAGATTGAGAATTGATCTAAATTCTCAGTTTTGAGATTGAGATACCCATCTTCTCTCCCTTATTCATTAAATATTCCTTGTCTGATCATTGTTTTGACAGAATCAACATCTTACTCTGTAGACATCGTTGGCACCAAGGTAATTCTTTCCAGTACATCCATCTTCATGCAATGTTCATTAACCCTGATAGTATTTATCTGCATGCAGAGGCACATGTATAAGCACATCTGTGATACCTGTCCCCTTTTGATTGCCCTATGCATGAAGCCCAGCCTCTTCTATCCCTTATCACAGGCTCTTTACGGACAGAGCAATCTGGAAATCCAAGTTTTCTTAATAGACCACCTTGAATATAAAGTTCACTCGAAGAGCATTTGCTGCTCCTTCGCTGATAATGAAACATGAAAATAGCAAGCGAGGCTCAACCCACACCTTAACCATTACTTTTAATTTGCCAACACATGCAGCCTCTGCAAGAGCAGTTAATAAATGACGAGATTGAATTAGGTGTCCTCTCCATGGTGGAAATTTTAATGAGGTAGGTAATGAACCAAAGGTAGAGAGAATCAGGCAGAAGAAACTAGATGCACGAATAGTTTGAAAAATATATAATCCACTCGAATGATAATGCCTGAGCTAAATCAATGAGTGCTTACTATATTTTAGGCAAAAAATATTTCTAATGGAGTCATTGTTGATCTTTCAACAAATCCTAGAGAAATAAGCTAGGATTTTAGAAAACTGGTCTTTATTTAGTTTCTCTTCCCTGTCAATAACTATTTTCTCTAGAATATTTGAATGTGCTATTTTCTAAGTGTTAGAACCCAAGAGGCTAATAGAGAAAGCAGGAACTTGAAAATTTCAAGGATATCCTTTTTCCTACCTTTCAGCCCACCTGCCATTCATCTGGAGTGTTAACATAAATAGCAACCATATCAAATTGGAAAATATTACTCCTGAGGTTGTGCTGTAATAATTAAATTGTGAGGGTGACTAAAAGGTAGAGGGAAGAAATATCGTATGAGCCTATTTCTGGGATATTGTTATTAATAGCCTTTATTTGCATGCTACTCTTTTCAAACTGTTCTTTTATATATTTTAGCTGGAAGATTCTAATAATTTCTTTTCTAGGGATCATGGCATTTTACGGTGTATATATGGGGATCTCTAAGGACATTTAAAATCAAGTAATTGATCTTGGTAACAAGGGAGGAAATTCAAATGTAACTTCAACTTAACTTAGCAGATAGGCAATGTGGTATGGTAGAAAGATTATGGGATTTTGTTGTTTTTTTTTTAATAAAACTGGCCTTGATTTAAACCTAGTTCTGCTACTTACAAACTATACAACATTGAGCAAGTAACTACCAACCTCTCTGAAACTCAATGTTCTTATCTACAAATCAGGGTTAATTCCCCTTTAATTTACTATATATTATCAAAGACTAAGTTAATTTCAAAGATAAAATTTTATAGATAATGAACCTGGGATTTTCTTTTGAAAACCCATAAACTAGAAACAGCAGAAATAAAATGAATTCAGAAAGAATATTTCAATGCCTGATTATACAGACAATATGAGCAATGCTTTTCTAATTAGAAAGTAATAATAACTTAAAAAACACACCACAGAAGCTAGATAAGACAGTGTTGGAAGATATCAATCATCTATATATTTAAAATAAATATTATTTTGTCAAAATCGAGTCTCTGTTATTTTTGCCTTGCCTTATTGACAAGTTTTACTCTCTGAAGTTTGTAGGAGAAATACAGGAACATGCTTTTCTTGTCACCTTTCTAATAAACAAGGAAGAACTAGTTAATAAAGTGGAAATGAGGGTAATATTAGGGGGAAAGTAGTCATGCTATTCTTTAATCCTTAATAGCCAAGAAAAAGAAAACTAGTTCATCCTGTTAAAAAAAGTTTGCCATAAAGGAATCCTTATAGGGGAAATTTTCAAATATAGATTCCCTGATCCCATTTGCAGAGAGCCAGTGGGGATAAATGGCCCAAGAATCAAAACTTGAAAGCTCTTCCAGGTCAATCTTGAGTCAGGTAGGATTTGGAACAGATGTCAGAGACAACACAGTAACAAGTATAAGATTCATAGAAAGGCATAAACCTATAAGAGAAAGATGACTCTAGAGGAATGGGAGATTCTCAGATTAGATTCTGATGAGGAAGAAAAGTGGAACATCTATAAAGAAACATCTGAGGCATTCACATTTTAAAAGGATTTGTATACAGAGTGAAAAGAAGGATATTTTTTACCGAGGACATAGCGCCAAAACTTTGAAGATGGCTAACGTCGATAGGAACCAAAGGTCCAGTGCTTGGAACAGATGCAGTAATGTTAAAGATCATAATAAATAAAAAGCATCCTCAGCACCTATTTCTTTTTCTCTCCATTCCCTCTAATTGACTATAATCTTTTAAATTGAACAGAATAAAACTGTTTCTTAGTCAAATATTGCTGCATGACAGCCAGCCACAAAATCTTAGCAGCAAAAAGCAGTAAATATAGGTTTCTCTCTTGCTGGTAGCAGTTCATCCTCCTCCTGGCACCAGCAACCCAGCCCGGACATGTACTCAGAACAATGGCAGATGCACGAGAGAGAATGTCCAATCACACAGGCCAATGTCAATACTCGGTTTGTGTCATGTCTGCTTACATTGCATTGGCCAAAACAAGCTACACGGCTGAGCCCAAAATCAAAGGATCTTTTTTGAGAGGAGCAACATTTTTGTCATTGCAAAGTTAAATGACAAAGGGAATAGATACAGGAAAGAGTAAATTTAATATGACAAAAATATGATGAAATTATAATGTAATCTTTTGTTAGGTAGGAGTTGGAACAGATATCCTATACAACACAGTAACAAGTTTTAAAAGATTCATAGAATCTTATTATATAATATGATTATGTTATAAAATCATTTTATTACATGATTTAATGCTAAAGATATTAAAGATTTTATTTTCTAGATGAGGAAGCTGATCAAAACTATGAAACATATGTTCTGACTCTGAACTCAGTATTCTTTCCAGTGGAAATATACTGCCTTAAAATATCTGAAGCATGATTATTATTGTTGAATAAATATATTGAAGGATTTTTAAAAATACTTTGAAATGTATCCATTTGTTTGTTCAATAATTACTGAGCACCAGCTATGTATACGTACAGGGCTAAATCTAGGGATTTACTAGCAACAAAATTGGTTCTTGATTTTACAGTACAGACTAGTGGCATTGACTTAAAATTGAAAGTCACAAAAAGATTTCCAAATGGATTATTAATTTTTAAAAGATTTTTCACGAAAACGATGAACTAATACAGACACAATAAATGAACAGTGAAGAAAGTTGAAGATTTCTGAGTAAGTAGTAATGAGGGGTTCTATGGTATAGCGAGGGGAAAACATTGGATTAAAATCAGAAGATGTGAATTCTAGACTTGAGTCTGCCTCTTATTGGCTGTGCTGACATTAAGAAAATGATTTAACTCGTCTCAGCTTCTGATTTAACATTAGTAAAATTGGGATAATAATATCCATTCTTCCTGCCTCAGTTAAGTGGTATATATCAAGCCCACAAAAACTGTAAAATGCTTTAAAATTGAGACACCATTAAAAAGTGAAAAGTGATTAAACAAGTATCAGAAAACGGATAAAATAAAAGCTGAATTTGCTGGCACAAATTGAATCTGGCACTCTGCCACTCTATGTTACCAAGCTCCAGAGCAGGAAGTTAGAAGGAGAACTATTTCAAAGGACCCTCTAAATGCTATGACTCTACTTCTGTAAACAGTTACCAAAATTTTTTTATTTTCCCTGGACCACTAGAGCTTGAATCTGTTGCCATATTGCAGAAGGCTGAATGAATATCAAACACCAGCATATGTTCCTGTTTGGGCATCCCATATGGACAAAAACAGCTGACTTCACTGCTATTTTTGATAATCTGTTACTCTGGCTAAACCAGATACTGTCTGCTCCTCTGAAAGCTGACTGAAGTTGCTTAAAAACCGATCCACTAACACTTGTGCATGAGTTTTAATTAGGAATTAGCATTTCATTTGGGGACGCAAGCTCACCTTCACAGTATCCTGTGTCCTGTAGTCAAAGAGCTTCTCTAAGACCGTTTTGCAGTGATACAAGGATGTTCTATCTTCTTGTTCAGCGTTACTTCTGATACCATAATAGATAACTGCAATATTCATGAACAGAATTTTATTATTATATCCTTAGTTTAGCCTTTTACTTGTTCAGCTTTCTGGTCCTCAATAACATCCACATCAGGCACCCTTCCTGCATCATATTCTTGATATTGATATTTTTAAATAATACACCACCTCTATAATAGTGGCTTCTCTGAATTCTGCCTCCCATCCTTCCAGTTTATCTCATTTGGTGGCTCCATTCCAGGAATTATTCAATCTCTGGAGACTTTTTTTTTCCTTTTCTTTATTTGTAAACATTTAAAATTTTATAATAATTTAGATTCACAGAAAAAATCATGAAGAGAGTATAGAATTTTCATGTACCCCACACCTAGTTTCTTCTATTATTAACTAACTTATGTTGGGATGGTACACTTGTTGCAATTAGTGAACAAATACGGATACATTATTATTAAATAAAGTCTAAGCCATATTCAGACTTCCTTAGCTTTTATCTAATAGTCTCTTTTTCTGTTTTAGGATCCCATACAGCATTATTTCATTCTGTATTACAATGTAATAATAATAGAAAATAAAGTGCACAATAAATGTAGTGTGTTTGAATCATCTCAAAACTATCCCCCCACTCTCTGGTCCATGGAAAAATTGTCTTCCATGAAAACAGTCCCTGGTGCCAAAAAGGCTGGGGACCACTGCACAGGATAACATACAGGATGACATTGAGTCATCATATCTCCTTAGGGCTCCTCTTGGCTGTGACAGATTCTCAGACTTGCCTTGACAGATTTTGGGGGAATACCAGTCTGGTGTTTTGTAGAACATAGATCTGTCTGATGTTTTTCTCATGATTAGACTGAGGTTATGGGTTTGGTGAAGGAAGACCATGGAGGAGTAGTACCATTCTCATCACATCGTATGGAGGACATATGATGATCAACATGGCTTCTCACTGTTGATGTTACCCTTGATCACCTGGCTGAAGGAAACTTTGCTAGTGTTCTCCACAGCAAAGTTACTTTTCTCCCTTTTCCATATTGTACCCTTTGGAAGAGAGTGAACATCTACAGCTCATACTTGAGAAGTGAGGAGTTATATTCCACCTCCTTGAGGGTGGAATATCTACATAAATTATGTGGATTTCTTCAGTACCAGAGATTGTCTCTTCTCTCCATTTCTTTATTTATTCACTCATTTGTTAACGTCAGTATGGACCCGGGAATATTTATTTTATACTTTGAGCTATAATCCAAAGCTATCGTATTAATATTTATTTTGTTCAAATTGTTCCAGTTTGGGCCATTATAAGCTCTTTCTGTCGGCTTCCGTGTCCCTTTGTCATAGCCCCATCACTGTATTAATAGATACTTTCTTTTGCAGCACTTCTTTACATTCTGGCAATACCACACATCATTCTGATCTAATCTCATGCATTTCCTGACCCAGTCCTACAATCAGTCATTTCTCCTGGTTTCTTTCATTGGAGAACAATGTTGGAAACAAAGATCTGGGCCTTATCCTGGAGACTTTGATTCCTTAATCTATCACTTCCTCGCTGTGAATCAGCCTCTAGTTTTTTCTCCTGTGTTCTCATTTCCACTCTTCAACTGACTACTTCACACCTTCTCTTTTCTCCTCAAACTTTATCACCCTGGTCTATCCCTCTCACTTTTACTTGAGGATCTTGCTTCATATTGCATATTTTCTTGAGAAAATAGATGCCAAAAGGAAATTTCCCATATTTTCACCACCCAAGCTACCAATCCACCCATTTTAACCCAGTCTACACCTCCTCGCCCAATACTGAGGTTGAGATGTCTACATCTGGGGACTGAGGGAGTGAGGAAAAAGTGAATGTCTTGCTATTCTATGTGCAGAATTCCACATAATCTCCCTGTTTCAAGTGTCATACTCATCTTTATCCACAGCTATATCTGTGTGTCTGGCTTCCCTTAGCCAACTACTCCTGTACTTCAACTTCCCTAGGGAGTAAACAGCCATCTTCTGCCAGGGCGGAAGCAAAACATTCTTGGTCATGGTCAAGGGAGAGGAGGTGGAACTCCTATTTCAGACTACTTCAAACCCCGATCTTGAAAGATGCATACATAGAACCACTGTTTTCTGGGCCTTTCTAGGTTCTGGGGTTTGAAGAAATCCCTTTGTTGGGGCTCTAGTCCCTCCCTTTGTCCCAATTCCCCTACCCCAGTCTCCTCCCCATCCCCAATCCCTTATGTTTTACTGTCTTTTCCAAAATCAGTTACCAGTCATAAATGTGTTTTCCATAATCCCCCAATTTTTACCTGCTGTTTTCTTCTGTCATTGATCTGTAGGGTTTACCATTTTAATATCAATTTACTACCATTTAAGTGAGACTTTAAGGAAAGAGATGAAATAAATATACATGCTCAATCTGCCATGCTTTATGAAAGGTCTAGGTGAGAGTTTGAAAATCCTTCCTTCTTACCCTATTTTAAAATCACCTATTTGCTTCCCCAACTTCTAGGTTCCATCATTGCTGTTAAACTTCAATGACCAAAATCAAAAAAGCGTTTGTCTTTGGAGCCAAAGAGACTTTGATTTGGATTCTAGTCATTCTCTCTTCAGCTATATGACATCAAAATTAGAAGCTTAGTCTCTGAATAAATTGCTAGGATGGCTTGTTTTGTCTCTTAATATCACTTTGCCTTAAGTTTTCCTAATCTTTAAATGTATGTTTAATAGTTCAGCCTTATAATTTTGTTCTCTGTATTAAATGAAATAATTTGTGTGATATACACTAACTCATTTAATGTTCAAAATAAACTTATGAGGTCCATTTTTTTGCTTGCTACACAGATGAAAAAGTCTAAGCTTGAGTGATTTAAGTAAAGGCAAGAGACTTAAAACGGTTAATTTTAGAAAAAGAAATGCCCCAGAGGTGTTTTTGGCATAGAATGTTGTTAGTGTTCTCGCTCTCTTGCTCTCACTTTCTCTCTCTCTCTCTTGTTGTTGGCACACTAAACTACTTGCTTTTCCTGGGACATACCATAACTTGGGCATGTCTATGCTTTGGTGAATGCCATTTTTTCTGCCTACATTCGGCTTTTCTCCTTCCCTATTCTATGTCCAATTAAGACTGAGCTCTGAAATCTTTGCTTCATGAATAAGTTCCCTGGAGACAGGACAAAGCCTACCCACAGATCCTGGTATAACGACACATTATAGGCAACTATTAAATATGTTTGAAAAGAATGAATTATACAATTTAACAATAGCCACAGTAATAATGGCATCATTTACATATAAATTTACTTATCTTAGGCACATCATGTAAAAAACACTAATGTTAATTTTATAATAGATGAATAGATATATAGATGATAGATTCTGTACAATACTCATAAAAGTGTGCAAGCAAGGTATATTCTTTTCTGTGGTTGCTATAACAGATTACCTCCTATGGCTTAAAACAACAGAAATCTACTCTCTCACAGTTCTATGGGCCAGAAATCCAATTATCGACATGTTGACACTCTCTCCAGAAGCTCTAGGGAAGATTCCATTTCTTCCTTTAGCTTTACCGTTCCTTGGCTGTGGTTGTATCATTTCTATCTCCATCTCCATTTTCACAAGAACTTATCCTTCCTTTTTTTTTTTTTTTTTTTTTGAGAAAGAGTCTCCCTCTGTCATGCTGGGTAGAGTACCATGGCATCAGCCTAGCTCACAGCAACCTCAAACTCCTGAGCTCAAGTGATCCTCCTGCCTCAGCCTCCTGACTTAGCTGGGATTATAGGCACACACCACAACACCCAGCTAGTTTTTCAATTTTTAGTAGAGACAGAGTCTCACTATTGCTCAGGCTGGTCTCGAACTCTTGACCTCAAGGGATCCTCCCACTTCAACCTCCCAGAGTGCTAGGATTACAGGTTTGAGCCACCACACACCTGGCCAACCTTCTCCTTTGTGTGTGTTTTTCTCTTTCTCTTTCTTATAACGACATTTGTAATCTCCTGCTCTCAAAAGTTTTAATTTAATTACATCTACAAAAGCTTTTTATTTCCAAATAATATCTACAAGTTCTAGGGACTGGAACTTGATATCTTCCAGTGGCCATTATTCAATCATTCATATTAGGTGTGTCGGGCAGGACATTTGCTTGCAAGCAACAGGAATTGGCTCGGCTCATCTTAGAAGAGCAGGAATTTATTGCTGGATGCTATTGAAGGCTCACAGTTGATTGGAGATTTGAAGGCCAGTCTGGGAAAATGATAAAGAATAAAGGCGTAGGTGTTGCGAGGCTAGGCAGCACTTACATTCTGTTCCAGGACAAAATTACTGTGAGAAAACTGTAACTGAACTTTCGCCTTTGAGTTTTTTAATCGTGATTCAGAGTCCTGGGCAAGGACAAGGGCAAGGGCAAGCTGGATGTTTGGGGCAAGGGCAGCTGGATGGTTGGCTAAGCCTAGGTCACGTGTCAAATTCCTGGTCCTCAGGGCAGGGACATTGGGCACTACCACAAAATTGTTCCAGAGTAGGAGAAGGGAGAGTTAGGCATTGGACAATAAAGAGAGAAAAAATGAGAAATGTCCACTGTGAAGAGTAACTATATTCCTCCATTAAAAAGATGAAGAAACTGATGCTCAATTCAGTAAGTATGGGAAATAGGATCAAATCCCAGGGCTGCCTGACCCTGTGGTTGATATTCTTTGCACTCAATGATGTTGCCTTCTGCTGCACCAAAATTCACTTGATTTATAGAAAAATTTTGAACTAATAAAATAATCAATTATATATATTTCCCCTAATTTACAAAATAAATAAATGTCAAAAACTCAAGGAACTGGTTTGAATGAGAATTAGGCCTTCCCCTTTATGAAGTGTAAAAGCATTCAAACTTTGTTCTTCAAATAATATTAAATAGTACCCTTTTAAATATCATTCTGAAAATTCTATTTTTTTTCAATGATGCTGTCATTATTCAAAACAATTTTGGAACTCCTATTTTAAAAATTGCCACCAGAGTCCCCATATTCACTCTGTGTTTTAAAGATCAATCATGCATGTTGAAATTATATTATTGTGTCTATTGAAATTTTTACTTTAAATGTCATTCTGGAAAAAAAATGATTATTTCAAAAAACTGTTTTTGCCATAAACTTTAATCTGCAAGTAATTGGTCAAAAAATGCTAGCTGCTACAGAAACAATTAAATGCAGATTTCACATCCTGCAAAAAGTTAACAAAAGGGGGAGAATCCAACCTTTATGAAGATATCCATGACTTGCCAACTTTGTAAGAAAAAAAATCTTTATTTTATAAATAAAATCTTTATTTTATAAATAAAGAAACTAAGAGAATTTATATGCCTATTTCAAGATTGTAGAGCTATTAAACAGTCAGACTTTTAATTCTGAACTAACACAAAACCCATGCCAAATCTAAGCTTAAAAAAACATAAGAAAAAGTGGAGTTTCAGTTCTCTTTGGGAAAAAAAAGGTAAGATAGCTTGTTAAATACTAAAGGGAAAACAATCATGGAGTTTCTTTCTTTTTTTGTTTATTCGTTTGTCTAACTTGATGTAGAGTTTTGAGATTCTTCTAGAAAGAGTAGATTTCAGTAGCAAATAACCCCGTCATTGTTTACCAAGGAAGAACAAAACAACAATGAATTGAGACAAGTACTTAGTAGAATAAATTTTAAATTGCACAGGCTCATTTTTTCTTTAACAATATGTTCCTTCATAATTCCAAATTTAGTTGTTTTAATGGATATTTCTCTTGTTGATTCTTTTTAAAAATAGTATATGAAAGGGAAATGCTTCTCTCTCTCTCTCTCTCTCTCTCTCTCTCACTCTCTCATTCAGTTACCTATTAAGTGACTATTTTTCAGATTAAATCAGGACATATGACCTCAGATTAAATCAGGACATATGACCTCAGACCTCAGGATTTAGTTATAAATATTCAAATCAGGATAATCTGGGGGAATATGAAACATTTACTTAATGGCCTGCTGTATGAATAATTTGATGTGTGCTATTCCTTCTACCTAAATGCTCAGCCCTTTTTATCTGGTGGCTTCTGTTCATTCTTTACACCCAGCTCACATAGTTCCAGCTCTATAAAGTCTTATGCTGCATCCCTAAGCAGAGAGCAACCGACTTTATAAAACGGATGCTATCTGAACTATGTTATAATTATTTATAAGCCTGTATCACACATGTCTATGAGTGCTTCAAGGATAGAAACCATATATTACAAAGACATTCATTCTGAATGCCAAGTATAGCACCTGGTGAACCTTACTAAGTTATTATTAAGTATTTTTAGAGTGGATACATGAGATATCTGAATGAATGGATGAAAGAAAAATATTGAATGAGCAAAATTCTATTTGTTTTGGGATAAATAACTGCTTAACATACATTGATTGATGAAGTCAATCATATTTTTCCATTAATAACTCTAGCTTTTATTTATCGTCACTATGACGTGCGGTGGTTATTTTGCCCATGTTCCTGAGAAAATAGTAAGAAGAACAGCAAAGAATGAATATAAAACAGCTTGAAAGTTAAGACTGATAAGAGAGACCAGCCCTGTAATGATCTCTATCAATTATCCGAATCCTCCTCAAGCCAGTTCCTAGAACCAGTTAGATACTTTTCTTAGGTTAGAGAAGATTTGGACTCTGAGCTGGGGAGCCCAGGGCTCAGAGTCTGATACCCAGTGGTGAAACACAAGAATATGTTATAACCCTTAACAAGCTAAACACATTCCTATTAGCAGATTTTCCCCACCATAACACGAAAGTATTGATATCTGCAAAGCTGTGGATCATTATAACTGAAGATTTACTGGAGAAAGAAATATTTCTTTTTTTTTCTAAATGTTAAAGAATGATCATTTCTGAAATTTTTCATTTGAGGTTTTGGAGAGGGGTGACTTGTTTATCCAGGTAAAGATCAAAGCCATATGTTTAGGGAAAAATGATTATTAAGGCAATTAATAGAGAGTCAAAACATTTGTGTATGCTATTTATATTCATTTAAATTAGGCAGAGATTTTCCAATTTTGCCATGCTGGAGAACTTATGTTAATACGCAATATTCACCCACAATTATTGTTAGAAGTCCGATTTTCCTTTTAAACTATAAACTTCTTGAATATACAGATTTTATCTGTTGTTGGTAGCTCTGTTGCCACTCTCTAGCATAGTCAGGTGCTGATATAACCCAAGGGTCAGTTTTTCTTTTGGTTTTAAAGATTATTTTCTACTCATATTTTGGGAAAAGAAAAAGAAAGCTTGTCTGAAGCTCTCTTCTAAGTTATGTACTTAATCACTGCTTCTGGGAGATACTCAATTTCAGATCTAAGAGAGGATACATAGAAGATAAGTCTCGAACATTGTGTGCCACAAAATAAGGAAACCATGAAAGGGACATGAGGCTTTGTCAACATGACATACGAGCCAGCTGGAAGGGACTTCCTCTGTCCAAATGTGAGACAGATCGAGAATCAAAAAGAATCGTTACTATGATGTATTAAAATCCATTTAATATATAAAAAGCCATGCACTCATAATGATATTTTTAAGAGAAGGAGAACCAACAAAAACTCATTGGATACTGAATGACATTAGAGATTGCCCTGTCACTAAATCAATATTCTGACAATTGCCAACTAAAGGGAAAGAATTAAGTATTCACCTTGCCATTCTGAAGTAAATTGTATTTTAGGGTATCCCAAAAGTCCTATACGTATAGGAAGGAGTTTTATATAGAAATATTCCAATTATTAAATGGAGAAAAACAGAATTAAAGAACACTACAAGCCCAATGAAATAACTCACTAAGGTAATCATCACCAATAGACGATAAAATCATTAAAGGTGAAATTGATGGGTAATTTATTGTCTAAGCAGTGACATTTTGTGGGGAAAAGATTGCACTGTGGATAATTATGCCAGGGCACCAGGCATAAACTGGTACAATTCCAGGCAGGGGTATGTCAGTTTGCCCATACTGGGGAAACTGACAATAAGGAGAACAGGCTGTCGTTGCCTGAACTCACTGATTGATTTTAGTAGAATAAAGGTGAGACAATCAAACCTTATATGCCTCCTGATGTGAGGCAATATGAAGACTTCATGATCGTCTATGATACATTTATATATACATATGTGTATATATATATATATATAATATTCAAGACTTTAAATCTTATCTTCAGTCAACAAAAAATATAGGGGATGGAGAAACAAGTCAAATGATGCCATGGGGAACTACACTGTCTGATGACTGTCTACATGAGTAACAAAAGTTTACATTGAACCATGTCCCACAAGATCACAGATTTAGGCACATTTCCTGTAGCCTGGAGACCTTTTCTTAGTAGGTGAGAAAGCACACTGAAAGAAATGGTAGAGTTAGATGGTGTGTCACTTTCTTTCATGATAGTGGCTTTTCAATCAACACTAGCAACTGGATAATAGGCATTGGGCTAAGTCCTATGTTTATGATCTAGTCATATGTAAGGAGCTTAAAATTATGTTACACAGACAAAACAAGCTTGATCATATGAAAGTGAAATAATTATTCAACAGATAAGCTGCTTTTAAAACCAACAAAATAAGAAATGCTTTGAGAATGAATACAGTTTTCAAGACAGAGATAGGAACAGCAAGTTCTGTTAAAGTTAGAAGTAGATAAATTTTACTTCTTATTCTATTTATTCCCAGTGGAGAAGGAAGGCACTAGAGAGGAGATAGGTTTGGAGTTTGGCTTTTTAAAAAGCATAGAATTTATAGATAGAGAAAAGAGAAAGGATTCCAGATAGTGGGAATAATATGGGCAAAAGCACTAAATGGGTAAACGGCTGGTGATATTTGATAGTTCACAAGCAAGCTCTATTGGAGTAGAGAACTAGTGGGAAATAAGACTGGAAAGGTAGGTTGTTAATACCTTCCTGGGTCCCTCGCAAAGTTCTTCCAAGCATATAGACCCTGTCCCTTCCTGGGGACTTATTAAACCACATAGTTCAGTAGCCACTAGCAAAATAATAAGTCAACCCCATTGCTGAACATTACAGGACTTAGTTCTCGTGGGTTTCTTGCTCTCCCCTATATTAACCTAGCTCTTTAGCTAGACCTTGCCTGAGCTTCTGCCTCTCGGTGTTTCAGAAACAGACAAGTCTTTCATGAGATCCGAAAGAAAGCCCATTCCCAATATATCTAAGATGTACATTATCAAAGATTACAGATTTGAATATATTTATTTTATTTGTAAAAACCCAGACTTCAGACTTTTAAATTTAGTACGGCTGCCCAATTCCAAAACTATGGATATATATTAATTTTATTTATTGAATGCTGTTTTTTTAATCTATGTCTAATATTCCTCATTGCTATTGCTTTTTTACTTTGTCCAGTGGAGGCAAGTTTTCTTGTTTCTTTTGTTTAATTGCTTAGAGAGTTTATTTCATTGATCATTGATGAGCTAATTTAAGACTATGGTCTCCAATTATTTTAGCTAATTGCTCTTAACAATCTACTCCCATGCAAAACTGTATTAACTTTTCCATTACATGCACTGTTAATTCCAAACACGCAAAACAATGTTCACCATCCTTGACCACTGAGCTGCGGACCTTGTCCACTGCATGAATGTGAGCAAATGAGGGCAGATTATATTAAAACCTAATAGGGTCTTTGGTTGGTTAAACTGGATGGCTAATTTGTTTGCAAGGAACAAACATCTTCTCACACTAGGTCAAGGAAAGGGTAGTTTATTCTACAAATACCAATGATGTGGAAACTAAACATTAACTGGGACTGAGGCAGCCCAAGGGACTGGCTCCTCAGTTTCTCTCTGTTATCTTTCTTTTACCACCTCTGCTTTTGTCTGTGAATCTGCTCTAGGTACCTTTCTGTATCAATCAGGGTTTTTCATGCTTTGAAAAATTCTAATTCTTCAAAATTTCAACTTTGCCTCACTGTGACCATTCTAGTCTGGATTCTTTTCATGGAATGCCTCTATGAAAATGTTGCCTTCTCTTTCTAATAAACAGTCTCGATGCAAGAATTTCTGAAGAAGAAATTGATTGCCTTAATACCTCTTCTCACACCGGGTCATGGATTTTAAATTATAAAACATAATACAGCAATTTGTTGGTTTCTCAATTGGCTGATTAGATTTGAGTCAAGTTTACAACCACTGTCTGATTAAGTCTATGATTAAGGGGCCAGGATATTATGCTACAAAATTTGGTCACTGTCCACTCAGCAGTGCCTAGCTATTTCTTTCTGAAGGAGAAGTAGACTGAGAAAGCCCCAAGACTTTTCAAGTACAGATGTGCTACAATCCATGAGAAGTAGACACATGGGAAGAGTGAAAGTCAAAAAGGGTTGGACTTGTACTCACCATGGGAAGAAGAGATTCTTACTTTGGAATCTACCTTAAAAAATTGAAACAGGTAATCATTGTGTTGTATGATTATAGAAGTGCTGGTGAGGCTCTGGATCCTAAAGTTACAGTTTATCTATTCAGATACCGAATGATGCTCAGAGATCCTTTGAAGGAATTTCCCCCTGAATAGTTCCTCTCCAGCATTCCTGGCAAGTGGTCATTCTGTTTTAGCTTGGATGCCTTCAGAGATTGGGAGCTTATTTCAGGGGGCCGCTAGCTTGCTCAAAAGCACTAGCCTTAAAGGGAATATCATCTTCAATTGTGCTCAATATTTGTTTTATTGTGAAAGGCAATGACTGTTCTCAACTGCCTATGCACACATTAAGATATAAATAACAGAAACAGATTCTGGGAGCTAAAGCACAAAGTGAAAAGTATTGATGGAGCATGTCTGTATCTCACAAAATCCAGAGCAGAGCCAAGCAACTAAGCCTTGGGAAAGACAGGAACCAGAGCTTCCCTGGGAACATTAGTAGTAGTTTCTAGACCTTTCCTCTAAATAATGCAAGTAAGGTGACTCAGTTGACAATAACTCCTATTCCTGTGTTTCTGAATTTAACATTCTGAATTCCTAAGACAGAATCAACTGACTAAAAAAGAGTCAGCTGTCCTTCCCTCAGTTGTCTGCTACAGGACCAATTAGCAGACACTTGGCTTCTTGGAGTTCTTTCCTGGCAGATGTGTGGGCAATTTTGAGAGAAGTTAAGTGACCACCACAGTCATAAATTAAAGTCCAAAAACCCTTTCACGGAGTATTCAAATGTCTCAGTGATCTGGCCTCAACCTCTATCTTCAGCCTCATGTTTTACTACTTATCTTCTCTCTCCAGATCTTTATTTGAATCACACTGTATTACTTGACAGTGACTAATTATACCATTTACAGTCACACTATCACACTTTTTTTTTACCTCTGCTCATACTCTCGTGCCTCTGCTCATGCTTCCCTCTGCATAGAACACAAATCCATCACTGTCTAATCAGCACCCCATTTTTAAATTTTAATTTCCATCAATTAATTTAAAAGTATGAATTTCCCAGAAGCAACTACTTACAATTCCTTTGGCTGCTTCTTTTGATATTTACATCGGTATTGCCAAATAAATTATTTATGCTTCTATTTTGCTTTTTCCCCCTCAGTTTCACATCTAATTGCTGACCTTTCACTATGGGAGCTTCCTCCTCTACCCACACAGGCTTTCCTCCCTTCTCCAGGCTTCCAAGATAGTTTATATGTTTAAAAGTTTTAGCTTGATAATGACTCCATGCATACATTATTATACCCTTGTGAATATTATGCACAAGTAAATTACATAGTATGCACTTACTTTTTGTGCAATATTTTATTTTCCCTAGAGTTAATAATTGATTCGTTTGTGGTTACCTTATTTTCTATGAACTTAAACTAAACACAAATTCTTCATCACAGGTATAAATCTCCCTGATATTTTTAAACTTGCTGAATAATGTATACATTTCACCTTTTTCTTTAAAACATTCCTTCTGGAGTCTTCCTTTCTTCTAGTACTATCTGGATAGATTATTTCCTAGAACTGTGGAAACCCGGTTACCCTTGGACATATCTTTACCATCTTCTTAGGGACTCCCATTCTCTCTTTCTTGTATTAAATCCCAGTATCTTCCTCTCTTGCTTCACTCCAGTGGCCACCCCAAAAAGTCTGGGTGCTAAATATGGAGAGCTTTTATGACTGAAAATATCTTTATTCTACACTCTCCCTTAATTATTTTGGGCTACATATAGAATCCAATGTTAAAAATATTTTTTTCCTCAGCAATTTGAAAGCATTGCCTCATATTATTTTAGCTTCCATTTCTACCATCAAAAAGTTGATGCCACTCTAATTCTGGGCATTTTGGTCATTCTCTTTCTCCCTCTCTATCTCTTCATCTCTTTTCCTTTCTCTTATTCTCTTTCTTCCTCTCTCACCCTTTCTCATCTTTATTTCCAACTGTTTTAGATTTTAGGATCTACTCTTTGTCCACAGTGTTTTTAAATCTCTTGGTGATATATGTTGCTGTGTGTGTGCCTTTTCTTACTCTTATTGCCAGACACTTGATGAGCACTTTCAGTCTGCAAACGTTTGCTCTTCAGTTCTAACAATTCCTCTATATTTATTATTTTGATAATTAACTCCATGTAGATATCTCTGTTATATGTAATAATTTACTCCGTGTAGATATCTCTGTTATATCTATCTGAAACTCTTATTTTCAGTTTTAGGACCTGTAGAATTGATCTTATATTGCTCTATTTTTTCTTTGTTGTTATTCTACTTTCCTGGGAATTTCTCCATGATATTTCTTCAAAGGAAGGGATTCATGATGAAGATGTATGAGGGTGTGTTTGTCTAAGATTCATAATGCATAAATTGTAAACTTTTTGCAAACAGAATGCCTCCATTAATTCTCTAAATCACCGACTCAACATTCACAATTCAATTTTGCCTTTGGTAAATCTTTGTTAATGACGCTCTTCATATTGCACTTCTCAGAGTAGCAAAATACTTAAGGATTTAGGTTACAATCAAAACCAAGATACAAACTTCCTTAAAGAATGCTAATGCTGTTGAAGTTCCTGGTTGTGTTGCATATTAATTAACATGATATGTCTACTGAACAATTAGTTAAACAAATTAAAATGGTCTTTTGCATCATATTCTCCATAAAACCCATTTCATGAAGGGCCACTTTATTACACAAATAAAGAGGTAAATTTAGTATTTGATATGCTTTTGTTTTAGATGTCTTCCAACCCTGACTACCCTGACCATCATACAGTAAAATCGGGCTTTCTACTGCTCCCCACATCAAGGCTCTCCTCTTTGCAAGTAACTGGAGGTCGGTGATTATCACCATCAGATAATTGGTTTGCAATTCGCCAGAAGTCCTGTTTTCCAAATGCCTTAATCCAAAGGAGAGTGATTAATAATGGCACTTACAATCACCTACCCTGGTGGAGGTAGATTGGAGGGAGAGGAATATTTAGAGCCTCCTGGATCACATCACGTAGGCAAGGCTGTCTCATGTACTGTACGGAAAGCTGGATTACAGCAAGATACATGAAGTTACCGTCCCCCAAATTCTGCCTCTTCCTGAATATTCTGTTTTGGTGAATGGCATGGTCAAATCACTCCTAACTCTTCCCTGTCATTCATCCTGTGGGTCACCAAGTTCTTTAATTATGCCTTCTAAATACCTCTGGAAATTTTAATCTCTTCTCATGTCTATTGCCATTCCTGATTTCATATCCTAATAATTTCTGAATTACCACAGTAACTTCCTCACTGTCTTTCTATCTCCACCCTTGCCCGCATTTGATTCATTCTCTGTGCTTCAATCAGTGTTATTATTACATAATGTACAACTGACTGTGTCCACCCTCAGGGTAAGTTTTTCTTTTTAGAGGTTACAATGACGTTTTGAGGAAAACCCAAACTCTAAACCATGCCACTGAGGCTGTGTTATGAACTAGTTTCCAAGGGTCTGGCTTTATTTTATTTTATATTTTTTGGCTTCCTTTGCTCAGATTGTTTCTTCTGAGTGCTGCCATTTCTCCATCATTTCCTGGCTAAATCTTACTATTTCTTACAAACTCAGTTCACATACCTTAAACTCTGAAAGTACTTTTCCTGACCTCTTCCTCCTCTTATTTCCTACTCTGATTAAATGTCTCTCTTCAATGCCACAATGATCCCCTGTATGTTCTTTTGTGTAGATTCTATCATTAGATTGTTCAATATCTTTGTCTGTCTCTCAGTTTGTGGGCTCTTGGGCTTTCCCCTTGACATCCTCAGAGCTTAGCACAGTTCTCGCTGCATATTGTGTGCATAACAAAAGTTTGTTCAATATGAAATTTAAAATAAATCTTTTTGGGATTAAAGTTGGGAATTTTAATCCTGGGTTTCATTTTATAACAGCACATTCTTCCCTTTGCACATACTTTAGAGATGCGTGCATATTTTCCTGGCATATATCAGACACAGTGTTAAAATGCAGCCCTTACTATATGTCAGTAAGATGAAAAGGAATAATTTGACCTTTAAAGTTGATGTGAGTCTATACTACAGCTATTAAATATCCAATTTTACCTCAACCCTTTGATGCATATTTTAGCCTACTGAATAATTAACTTTTCAGAAACGTTGCATATTTTAGAAATACTCTAGAGGTTTTTTAAAAGTGTATGTTTCTAATGTTTTGAGTGAGTTTACTGTCTAAAATTTATCTAAGAGCCAGAGAAATAGATCTATCAGTATTTTCCCGTCTCCCAGGTTCTACCAGTTTTTTGTTATAATTGGAAATGATGTGCAAATTAATATTTATAGTAGATTTTACAGCAAAATATGGTCTCCTGAGGAGTCATTTGGACAAATATAAAATATGCTTTATCTCAATTAGGTAAACTATCTATTTTATGCCTATTTTAAAGAAGGGAAACTCTAACTGCCTAACATGGTGAGTTCCCCAAATTCACTTATTAATAATATTTTATTAAGAATAACCTAATAAGCCCATTAATTACTCACAGCATACATAGCTAAAGTATTTTCTCCAATGCAATTTTTAGGTATCTGAAAACATACTGTACTTAAAATTTTCATTTAATCTCATATTAAAATTGTATCTTCATGTTATTAAAAACCTTATTAACAGAAATGTAAAATATTGCACAATGCTTTTATATGAAGATAGCATTATTTGATTAGTGATTTTTTTTTTAGTGTGAATTTTCAGTTGATACTAAGTTTCTCCTGAAATGAATAGCACACACACACACACACACACACACACACACGATATATATATAATTGGGTCAAATTGCATTTTCAAATTGCTTCCCACAAAGATTGTACCAATCTACATTTCAAATATCTACTCATTGGCTACTTCTAACATTGTATATTTTATTTTTCCTTCAACCTTTTAAAAAACATTTACTAATTCAACTTATATATTATTGTTTAAATGTACATTTGTTCATTAATGAAATTTAGGATTTTTTCTCCAATTTTTATTATTCATTTACATTTGTTTGAGTTGAAAGGGGAAGTACATAAAACTTAGCATTACTCTCACTGTACTCATTACTCTCATTACTCTCACTGTACTCACTGTACTCATTACTCTCACTTGCCTGAGCCATTTCCTCCACTCCTTTTGATTAAAGGAATTCTATATAGCTCTCAGCTTGTGATACATCACAAACTTCTCTTTTCCTTTCTTCCTCATCTCTCCATCTCATACGTTTATATTTTTAAGCTCTCTTCTCTTTTGCCTATATAACTATCCCATTTGATTTCATCCACTTCGAGGGCTGAAGAAACCATTTATATTTTTATCTCCAACTAAGTTTTATTTCTCCTTTCTCTTGAGCTTTTAACACACATTGCCAACTGTTTACTGAATGCCTTTATTTGGTTCTCATAGTTATTTCAAAATTAACAAACCTAAAATTTAATCAATGGTTTTCCCCATCAAACTTGAGCAGGCCCAAGCTTGTTCCTATTTTGATGTTTCCATCTTTAGATAATGGCACAATCATCATCCAATAGCTCAAACCCATATATCGTTATCATTTAAACTATCAATTATCATATTTCATCAATTATAAAGGTGAAATAGCTCTCAAATTCTCTTCAAACCCACAGATATCATCCTTGTTTAAAATACTGCTGCCCGGCCGGGAGCAGTGGCTCACGCCTGCAATCCTGGCACTCTGGGAGGCCGAGGCAGGCGGATCCTGGAGGTCAGGAGTTCGAAACCAGCCTGAGCAAGAATGAGACTTCGTCTTTACTAAAAAAAATAGAAAGAAATTAATTGGCCAACTAACACATATATAGAAAAAATTAGCCAGGCATGGTGGTGCATGCCTGTAGTCCCAGCTACTCAGGAGGCTGAGGCAGTAGGATTGCTTGAGCCCAGGAGTTTGAGGTTACTGTGAGCTAGGCTGATGCCACGGCACTCACTCTAGCCTGGGCAACAAAGTGAGACTCTGTCTCAAAAATAAAATAAAATAAAATAAAATAAAATAAAATAAAATACTGCTGCCTGGACTATTGAAATAGTCTGCTAGCTGCAACCCTCCATTTCCAATCAATTTGCACATTGCAGTGAGAATTATACTTTTTAAGTATACATTTTATCATGGCACTCTCATCCTGAAGATCCTTAAGTCTCCAGCTTCCAGCCAAGAGGAAGTAATAGGGACTAGGTATACCTCCAATTTAAAACAACTGAAAGTGTTGACAAAATATTTGAAACAACAACTTTCATAACATGTTTATCAAGCAATGAGAGACAGTGAAGCTTGAAAGACAGGAAATGAATTGCCCAGTTGTAGCTCGGAGATTTTCTAGGAATGAGGTAAGGTACAGGAGAGGAGACACCTGCCCCAAAAGAGAGTTTCCAAAATCTGCACAGGGTTCTCCCCATGTTTTCAGCAAACAACTGATCGACACATGCATGTGAGGAAACTACACAAAGCTGTGGAAAGAATCATCTGAAGGGATAAGGATTAGACAGAATAGCACTGGGAATACTTTATATTTTCATCAACACAGTGGAAAAACTTAATAACACATGGGCATTTACATGGAACACTTGGAAGAAATTGACTTAGTGCAGAGTAATTAGGCCTAGACTAAATGCTATTCTGACTTCACTTATTCAATTTTAAAAGCAAGATGTGGAAATATTTTTCAAAAATGAAATTGTGACAAGGACTTTTGCAGACACAAAAAAAGCTGAAAGAATTCATCACCAGCAGACAGACCTACAGAGTACGTTCAGAGAGAAAATGATGCAAAAAGGAATGAAAAGCATTAATACGGTAACTACATGGGTAAATTCATAATATTTTTCTTATTTAAATCACATTAAAAATCATTAAATTTTTAAACAAAATAATAACAATATAGAGTGGAATTAATAACTGTATAGAAGTAAAATGATGAACATATTGGCACAGAACCCAGAAGGGAAAAATGAAATAACACCACTGTAAGGATTTAGAACTATTATATACTATCACTTAAAAATAGACCCCGCTAAGTTGAAGCAGCTTATTATAGACTCTAATACACCCATTAAAATAAAAAGACAAAGAGTCATAGTCAATAAGCTGAAAAGGGGGACATAAAATGAAACCATAAATAATATATAATAAATCATATAATATAATATAATATAATAATAATATAACCATAAATAATAAATAATACTCAACCCAGAAAGGGGAATAAAAAGAGGGAAAATAGATGAAAGAGGAGATGGAACAAATAAAAAACAAAAAACAAAATGATAGATTTGACCTGAATCATATCAAAAGTCACATAAATATAAATGTCCTAAACATTTCAATTAAAAGGCAGAGATTGTCAGATTGAATTAAAAAACACTCAATTATAAGCTATCTTTTAAAAGCTTGATTTAAACATAAAAGACACAGATAGAATAAAAGTAAAACAATGGGAAAAGACGAAATATGATAAAACTAATCAAAATAAAGCTAGAGTGACAATATTAACAACAGACAAAGTAGATTTCAGAACAAAAGACATTACTAAAGTTAAAGAAGTTCATTCCATAATGATAAAGAGGACAACTGGTCAAGAGGACATCAAAACTTTATGTTTATATGCCAATAATATAAAGCAAAACCTGATGAAATTGTGAAGAGAAATACACAATCTGTCACAGTTCCACAATTTTAGTTGTAGATTTCAACACCACTCTCTCACTATTGATACAACAAAAATCGTAAAATTGTAAAGATATAGAAGATTTCAGCAACACTGTCAAATAACTGGGGAAAGTTAACATTTATAGAACAAACACATTGGAATACCTTTTATTTTTAAGTACACATGTAATATTTACCAAGATAGACTTTATATAGAGCCATAAAGCAAGTCTCAGTAAATTTAAAATAACTTAAGTCATAAAATATGTTCTCTGACCAAAAAAGAATAGATCAGAATCAATAATGAAAAGATATCTGAAAAATACCCCAAATATTTTGAAACTCCAAAAAGAAAAAAAACATCAAAAGGGAAAACAGAAAATATTATGAGCATAATGAAAATGAAATAACAGAATTTATGAGATACAGCTAAAGTAGTAATTTATAGCACAAAATCTCTATAATACAAAAAGAGAATTTCAAATAAATCATCCCAGCTTTCTCCTTAAATAACTAGAAAAAGTAGAACAAATGAAACCCAAAGGAAGCAGAAGAAAGAAATAAAAATCAGAGTGCAATTCAATGAAATAGAAAATGGAAACAATAGAGAAAAATCAATAAAACCAAAAGCTAGATCAAAAAAGACACAATTTAGATGATAGGTACAAATTTCTTGAATGACACAACTAGCAAATCAACCTGAAGAAGAAATAGATATCTGAAACATCCTATATACAGTTGATCCTTGAACAACATGGGTTTAAACTGCACAGGTGCACTTATATGTAGATTTTTTTTCAACAGATATGTTGGAAAATGTTTTGAAGATTTTGGACAATTTGAAAAAAACTTGCAGATGAACTGCATAGCCTAGAATATCAAAATATACTTCTTGGTTCTATTTAACACGCTCAATCTTTTCTCTTTCTCTTCTTCAACGTATGAAATGTTTACATGAGCTTTCCTGTTAATTACATTGGGCAGCTTTGGGGGGGGGGGGGCTTGGATAGTTTCCTGACAAGGTTGTACTTGGAAGATCTCAACTGAATACATTAGGAAGACCTTGTGCCTATGTCTGAACTGATTTCTCTGTGCAACCTTCTCACCTCTACTACTCTGTTCGGTGAACTAGTTGCTTTGGCTTTTTTACACTTCCAACTCTGGCAGTCTGCCTTGGTTTCCCCTCCCTGCAATCAGACTTAAAAACTATCTCAAGATATTAATTTTGGTAAATTATAGGATTCATCTCATTTGTTTTGCCTCTTTCAAGGATAACTGTCTTTTGTTGCCCGATGTCGAAAGTCTTGAGAGCCATTGTTTGATATGGTTTGTTAGTTTATTTAGCTATTTCAGCTGGGAGGTAAGTCCAGTCCTGGGTGTTTCATCTTGGCCAGAAGCAAAGTCACTCCTTTTGACATTTGATTATTTTATCTCCTTAAATTTGTTTTTTATTTTAGGCCAACTAACTGAATAGCCTGTTTTGTCTCTTCTATCTTCCTTAAGCAATAGTCTTTTAGAGAGCAATGCTTTCTCTCCCCAAGACATGGTTCCATATGTTATGTATTAAAGATGTAGGAGAATATTGCTTAGTTATATTCTGCACTGGAATCACATACTCAATGTAATTCAAAATATTGCATTCTGTGTTGTTTTTTGTTTTGTTTTGTTTTTGTTTTGAGACAGAGTCTTGATTTGTTGCCCAGGCTAGAGTGAGTGCCCTGGCGTCAGCCTAGCTCACAGCAACCTCAAACTCCTGGGCTCAAGCAATCCTCCTGCCTCAGCCTCCCGAGTAGCTGGGACTACAGGCATGTGCCACCATGCCTGGCTAATTTTTTCTAGATATGTTAGTTTTCCAATTAATTCCTTTCTATTTATAGTAGAGACGGGGTCTTGCTCTTGCTCAGGCTGGTTTTGAACTCCTGACCTGGAGCAATTTGCCCGCCTCAGCCTCCCAGAGTGCTAGGATTACAGGCGTGAGCCACCGCGCCCAGCCAGCATTCTGTGTTTTAAGTTCTATGATTCTAGTAATTAAAAAGAGAGAGAAAAAAAGATCAATTAAAGATATTTCCTTATAGAAATTACTTCCAAATTAACACAAAAAATATAGAATCACATAGAAAGACACATAAATAAGACAGGATGCATCATAATGAAGTTATAGAAGTTCTACTAATGGGTTTTTAAGAAGGACAAATCATATCTCCCTGTAGGAGAATCAAGAAAACCATTTTAAAAACTTCCACTTCCAAACCATAATAGAGTCCATAAAAAAAAAAAAAAAAAAACACTTTCACAAATTCCCACCACTACATTACTAACCAGCCTATATCTGTGCCCATATACTCTGCCTTCTCCTCTATTGCTATGAATGACCCTTCAGTGACTTGAAGAAATTACAAACTCTCCTATTTTTATGTTAGATCACAATCCCTTTTGCTATTTATGGACATTGCTCCAAATAGTCTCTTTTTAATCTCCTGCATCAAGATTTTTTTCATTCCTGCTGTATCTCTTTCATGCTTACAAGACTGCTTCTGTTACCCTCATCTTAAAAAAAAAAAAAAAAAAAAAAACACACCTCTTGACAATAAATCATTTTTCATCTACCACTGCACTCCTCGCCTTCCTCGTGCAGACTAACTCTTTAATTTCTCTGCTATCTCTTCAAAATACTCTTGATTTTCACTCTAATCTGGCTTTCAACCTCTACAGCTTTACCAAAACTTCTATTATCAAGGTTACAAAACATCTCTGTTTCGCTGATTTTAAGTTCTTTGTTCTCATCTTCAGTAAAGTATTTCACATAACTGATCACTGATCTCCTCAAAGAAAGAAAACAAAAACAAAAGAGCCTTGTTTGTCCAAGACACTACTGTGCAGATTTTTTCTTATCATTTACAGTAATTTAAAAATCTGCATTGCCAGTTTCTCTGCACTCCCTAACTTTTAATGCCAAAGCCTTGGTTTTTGGATCACCACTCTTTCTATACTCATTTTCACAATGATCTCATTCATTATATATAATGATATTAATTTTTTTTTGCTGTGAATCTCAATGTATATTTTAATCCCAATACATTCACCTGACCTCTTGCACTATCTCTTTAATAAGCACTCATAGTATATTTTATAATATAAAGCACAAGGAAATACATAAACAGTAAAACATTAAAATTTTTAGCTTTCCCTTATATTAGTTATATAGAATTATATGTATACATTTTACATATTTACATACATAAAGAGAGTCTATAGCTGAACCAGTATTGCTTCTAATTAGATGTTTATGCCTGGCTGTCAGTTATTTCTATTTGTTTTTAAGCAATTAAGGCAACAACTTGAATCAGCTCAAACTGCTTCCAGGCCCTACTGCCTCTATAGATTTTAAAAATATACAACTTGTTTTATTTTTATAAGGTTCCGATAAAGCATATTGCTCATGCTCTTTTTCTGTCTCTTCTTTGCTTTATTTAAAATGTTAGCTAAAAAATACATCTTTATTATTAACCTTAATTTCCAAATTTCTCTGTTCCTTTATGATTTCTTTCTACATTTAACTTTGCCATGCTGTTGGCAAAGTGAAATAAGCCTTTTACAAATGGCGACATGTACGATGGTATTTTTAAGTAGAATTTGTAACCATGATGGCAAATTTAAAACCCTGGCAACTTGAGTGGGTTCTTTTTTTCTTGATTTTGCAAGCAATAATGGCTTTTCCTTTCATTCCAATTTCTATTACTGATAAAAATATTAGCCCAAAGTAAACCTAATTAAAATGTATCATGAGGGACCAGTATTCATTGAGTATCCTAGAAGAGAGAGCAAATAATAAACCAGCCAAATAAATGAGTTTATATAATAGAATGTTGCATTGTAATATATAATAAGAAGATTAAAGCACAAAAAGCAAATGGGAATTACTTTTGAGGAGGGGGACAATTTGAGTTAGTATTATCAGGGATGGTTTTAGGTGCTGTAAATAGCCTAAAGAGGCAAGGGAGTGAGCCATGTAGCTATCTGTGGACACAATAAACAATCAGAGAGAACAGTGAGTCTGAGGGTGCTTGCCTGGCATGTTTGGAGGACAGCAGGGGCCTATGTGGTTGGAGATAAGTAACTTAGAGAAAATAGTAGGAGATGAGGGCACAGAAGGAAGGGGCTAAGGGAGGGAACGGATTATGTAAGCCTCTCAGACCTTAGTAAGAATTTGGACTTTTTCTCATACTCAGTTGGAAATCTGTTTGGAGAATGGGTTGTTGAGCAGAGGAAAGGCATTATTATATTTAGGTTTGAACAAGATCATTGGATGTTATATTGAGAATAGACTATAGGCGATCAAGAATATGCAATATTTTAGCAAGATATTATGATGATTTACACTAAAATGCTAGCAGTGGGGATGGTGAAAAATGATTTTGAATATGCTGATGCATTTGATATAGGGCATGAGGGAAAGGGAGGATTTAAGGTTGACTCCGAGGATGAATCCTATATGACTAGAACAGAGTTGTCATTTGCTGAGATAGAAAAATAAATCAATTTTTGGTCACGTTAAGTTTGAGGCTATGTTACATCAGTAGAAAAAGAAAAAGAGGCAGATTCCTTGGGCAAATACATAGACAGGAATGAAACTGTAATAGTGGGAATGTGTGGAAGTTTTCTCCCATTTTTACTATTTGCATAGTAAAATTGGAAGGGAGGTATCAACTGAGCATGGCAATGGGGAAGAGATGGGATTTGAGAGAAAAGAAAGTATAAAATGGTTATCTCTAAGAGAGTGGGAGAATAAATAGACTAGAGAAATGTAGTAAATATCAATCAAATAGGTTGTTATTTGGATTGAAGTTTTGGTTTGCAAAAGTGCATAGAGCAAAATGAGAAAGGGGCAAAAGAGTAAAGGATGCAAACAAGGAGTGATTATAATGACCAACCATGACATCTTAGTGAGATATGGAGGGAAAAGGGACTTAAGGAGGGAAAGAGACGGTGAAACGTTGATAGGATAAATAGATTTTTATGTTCCTCATTGCATTGAAGGTTAAAAAGTACAATGTTTGAATTTGAGCCTACCTAGAGGTTTCAACTATTGATAGTTACATAGTAATAGAATCTGCCCATGGATAGGATGGGCTGAGGTGAGGCGAAGGACAATATTATAAGAAGTGGTCTAGAGACTGAAATTGATATGGATGATTTCCATAGATACCAGTAGGGGTTTTATAAGTTGCCACTTCCCTGTGCTATGCTTTGAATATATGTATCCCCCAAAATGCATATTTTGGAACCTAAGATCTAATGTGATAGTAGTAGAAAGACATAGGGCCTTTAGCAGGTGATTAAGTCATGAGGGCAGAGCCCTTGTGAAGGGATTAGTGCCCTCATAGAAGGGCTCAAGGAAACTAGCTGACCCGTTTTCCCTTCCATCTCTCCTCCCATATGAGGATGCAGCATTTGTCTCATTTGCCCTTGGCATTCCTTCCTCCACTTGAGGACTCAGCAAAAAGGCTCACCAGACCCAAATGCTGATGCCTCAGTGTTGGACTTTCCAGCCCCTAGAACTGTGAGAAATAATTTTCTGCTGTTGATCAAGTACCCTTGTATTCCTGTTTGCATGTGTCACCACAAGAAGCCCAAGATTCCCCAGTTATCTGTTGTCCTTCAGACTGCAGTTCCTATATGGCCTCTGTCATTCTTTTTTACTGACACCTTCCATATTTACCCACTTCTGAATCCCTTTCCTTGTACTACCTTAATCTCAGGATCCACCCTCAGCAATATTTCCCACATATTCAACATCTTCACTTTCTTTCTGTAACTTAAACCTGTCTCTCTCCTGAGGACTGCTTCCACTTTGGTCCTCTCTCAGTGGTAGATTTAATTTTTCTCCCATACCTCTTTCACCGCTAGACCTGGAGGTGGGAGTTCTCCATTAGCTCATCCACCTCATTCTCCTGCCCTTCTCCTTACATCATACCAGCTTTTACTCCATGTCATTAAATAATACCATCTACAAACCTCCCTTGTTTTAGTGATCTGCTGCCCCTACCTAGCTCTCTCTAATCTTTCAAAGGTTTTGGCTATGTGCCCCCTTCCAATCACTATTGCTATCAAAATCCTTGATAGCTTAAATAGTCTTCAGTACTAGGGCCAGTATTATGTTAGACTGCCATTGGCCTGAGGTGGTGGAGGTGCTGTTGCTGTAGAAAGTCAGAAAAGAGATAAGATACCATCTCAAGACATTCTTTACACCCAAAAAAATATGACCTGGTAGGCTGAGAAAATAAAGATAAAGAGTCCTAACCAATTGTATATTAAAGATTTATGATAGTGGTTCTCAACTGTGGCCAATTTTGGCCCCCAGGAGACATTTGGCAATGTCTAGAGACATTTTTGGCCATCACAGACTAGGGTAGGGGTGGGGTGGGCTACTGGCACCTAGTGAGTAGAGGGCAGGGGTGCTACTAAATATCATGCAATGCACAGGGCACCCCAGCACAGCAATGAATTAGCCAGCCCAAAATATCTATAGTGCTAGTTGAGAAATTTTGGTTTATGGTGATGAGTACTCAGCATTTGAAGATTTGCAATCAGGAAAATGTCTCTTCGGAACACCAGGAGATTCTATATAGAATAGAAATATGGCAAAAACTTTTTAAAGAAAACACTAAAACCTCTGGAGGATTAAAGGATTTTTGAAACATAAAAATATGAAATTCATACTTTTAGAGCCTCCAGGTTGTTTTAAACTCCCTCCCTCATGAGTACAGAAAGTCTAGCTAGGTGTTTTATCTTAAGTTGAAATGTGGCTTAGTTCGTGATTTCAAGTTACCAGTTTTTCTTCATAGCCTAAGGAGCTTTTTACTTAGACTGTTTTCTCCTAGGCTTACATTCGGAAGAAAAATATTTTCAAACTAAATTTGATGTCATTGCTACAGAGAAACTGTTCTCCCCAGAATTAGGACTCTGGCCTGATCTTTTGAGTTGCTTTATGGATGGAAGGCATTACTCAACAGAGTGACTGGCTTGAGTTATCTGTCACTCATTTATTCTTTTATTCCCATCCACTTAGCATCCTTTCAGCATCTTTTCATTTATTTAAAATTGATTTATTATATTCCTACTATGTGCTCGGCGATGCATTAGCATTGGGGATATTAGGATACATAAGAAAAAGTCTCTGACTTCAAATTTCTTTCACTATGGTGGAGGAAAAAAACCACAGAAATTATAATAATAATTTAGTAAATTACATTTAATAAATTGAGATAATAAATAATAAGAAGTTCTATAATAGCACATAGAAAGGAGTGACTTACAATTCTGTGTAATGTTGGAAAGCAATTTCAGAAGATTTACAAGATCAAATGATACTTGAGTTAAAATTTATGAATAAAAGGAAAGAGAAGTTTGACATTTTGGGGAAGTCCATCTTGTGCCAGACCCTCTGCAAGGCATTTTATTATCCTTTTCTCCTTTAATGATTACAATATCCCTACATGATACATTTATTATCCACATTTTCCACATGAGGAAACAGAAGCTTAGATAAATCCGTCAAGGTTACCATGGAAATAAACAGTAAAACTGAGATCTGGGTCCACATCTAACTCTCCATACCCATGTTCTTTCCAATAAGCCAAAAGGACAAAACAGGTTGGAATACTGAGGGTATAATGTACTCACATTTTTACGAGGTTCACAAGACTTTTCTTTCTCATTTATGACTTCTCTTTCTCATTTTCTTTCTCATTTCTTTCTCATTCTTTCTCTTTTCTTTCCCACTTTGCCTACAGATCCTAGAACATCTGATTCTCTGGCTATTGCCATCTATAGCTGCCCTGACCCATATTGACCCTATCAATAGGCCGGGCTGTGTCCATGAGATTATCTCTCAAGAATAGGAACAGAAAGACTGTCCTCAAAGAGATGGTGTACCTGCGGTGATGGCCTGCTGTTCTGCTAGGTCACTCCGTGATGGGGCTAAAGTGGACTGGAAAGAAGGAAATGAGCCAATGTGGTACATGAGCCAACATGCTGTAGGATCAGAAGCTTCTGTGTAGAGGAAGCTGTCAGGGGAACAAGAGAGAGAAGCAGAAAGAAGCTCCTCAAGAATGAAAGACACTGAGGCAGCAGTAGCTATAGTTCTTGAAGGAAGTTTTCTATTTCCCAGTAAGCCTGGCTGCACTTACAATGTTACCCCTTCTTTCCACCACCACCACACGTCCAAAGGTTTAACTGGAGCTAAAGTTTGATTAGATTGCTTCTAGTAAAAAGATATTTGAATTGGAATGACAGTAGCAAAAATGCAGAGCTATAAGACAATAAGAAACAAGTACTTCAGAATTCCTGGAGCAGAGAGGGCTCCTAGTGTACCCTGCCAAACTTGAAGAGGGAGGAGGGCGGGGTGAGACTATGAAGTGTCTTTTATGTTGGGCCAAGGATTTGGACCTTATTTTAAAAGCCTTTGGGGAGATTTAAAATACTGTAAAGCAGCTCCTTAAACTAGAATCTTTGGTTTATTTATCCCTGTATCAACAGCACCTGGCTGAGAGACTCTTGTGCACACAGTTTATGTTTCATAAAAAATTGTTATATCAATGAAAAAATTAAATCAGAGAAATTAATCATTGAGTTCAGTTCTGTATCACAATTATGATAAGTAAAATCATGACTGGTAAGAAAGAGCTTTGAGGATAGGATGAATATTAAAGGACAACTGGGAGTAAGCCGGCAGTGAAATATGGAAGTAGTCCCTCTAGCTATGACATGAAAGCATGAGGCAGAATGGGGCTTCAGGGAGTGATGGGCACCCCACAGTATAATTTTAAAGAGTAAACAAGTGTGGAGACACAGCGAGGAATGAGATATCAGTATAGGTCTGTTTAAGAAAAATCTTGTATGATCTGCTAACAATCAATATTAATGTTCTGTAGTTCACAAGCAAACCAGAAGGATTTTCCATAATCAATTCATTCATTGCCCATAACATACCTTTATTGAGAAAAAACTATATTCCAGATATTATTCTTGGTGCAGTAAATGCATGCATTGGTAAACAAAATACTATAAAAAAATCCCTTGTGGAATGGACATTATGTTGGGAGCAGACCGATAGTAAACATAATAAATAAGCAAATGTATACAACTGATTATGGAAAAGGAGTTAATCTGGGTAAGGGAAATTGAGAGTGCTGGTATGAAGTGTGCTATAGTTTTAATAGAGTGGTCAGTGTAGACCTCACTGAGGAGGTGATATTTGAACAGAGACTTGAAGGAGGTGAGGAAGTGAACCCAGCAAATACCTAGTGGAAGAACACGCCAGGAAGGGATTTTCTTCAGCCATTATCACAGATGACATGAGACAAGAGAATGTCTAGCAAGTCAGGGAAATCCAGGAGAAATGTAAGGAAAGAGTAGAATGAATGAGATGCAGAGATGAAGAAGATAAGGTCAGAGAAGGAATATGACGCCAGATCATGGAGGGCTGTATGAACAGATATACATTTGAGGGTGGTTATTCTGTCAGCTATGCTGAAGATATATTTTAGAAGGGTAAACTACTTGGGATAATTTTGGTTCTAAGTAACAGAAATTATAATAAGAAAACACATTAGGTCATATTATAGGATATGAAGACAAGGAGTTTACAATAAATTAGACACTAAAGAAGAAAATACCAACAAATGTAAAGATGCACCAGTAGATTATCCAAAATAAAGCACAGAAAGGAAAAGAAAAATCAGAGCAGCATTAGCCTGAGATAACATACATTTGAGTCCAAGAAAGATGGAAAAAGAGGGAGAAAAAATAGAAAATAATGAACAATTTTTTAATTCAATCCAAAACTCAAGAATCTCAGCCAACCCCTAGTATTATAAAGAAAACCACACCAAGGCTTATCATAATTCAATGACTAAAAACCAGTGATAAAGAGAGAATCAAAGCCAAAGAAAAAGACAATTGTATGCAATGGAACAAAGTTAAGAATTACTATGGGCTTGATGTCAGAAACCATGCAAGCCAGAAAATGATGGAAAGATATCTTTAAAGTATCAAAGGGGAAAATAAAGTCAACTTAGAAATCTCTACTAAGCAAAAATACTTTTTACAGCTGAATGTGAAATAAAGAATCTTTTAAACAAACAAGATCTGAGAAAATTCATCTGGACTAGACTGACACTATAAAAAAGATTAAAGGAAATTCTTCTGGCAGAAGGAAAATTATACCAGATAGAAATGTGGATCTGCACAAATGAATGAAGATTGCCAGATGTGGTCAATATGTAGGTAAGTATAAAACACATTTCCCCACAAATATTAATTCTTTGTCCATTTAACATCATCTCCACACAGCTATCACTCTGCTAGTCTCCAGCACCAAACCACCACAATCTCTCAATTTTTTATCTAGATTTCTGCTTGAGCCTCCAAACTGGTCTCCCTGGTTCTGCCCCTATTCTCAACACAGCACCTAGGCTTTTAAAATATGTCTTATAGATTAGATCACCTCTTTGCTCAGAATCCTCCAATGGTTTCTCAGCTCATTTTCAGTAAAAGATAAAGTCTTTGCAATAATTATGAGGCCTTATAACATGGATCTCCCATTATTCCTCTAAGACCTTACCTTAGGGTCCCTTCCCCTTCGTTCATTCTATCCAGAAACATTGGCCTCTTTGCTAGTCATTGACACCAGGCGTTGTCCTACCTCAATGTCTTCATCTTTATTCTTCTCTCTACCCAAACACTCTTCTCCAACACATCTGCATAGCCACTCCCTCATCTCCTCTGCTTTTTGTGCAATGTCACGTCAGGAAAGACTTTGTTATCTATATTTCAAAATCACGTATCTCCACTCTCAACATTTCCTCTCTTCCTTCCATGCTTCATTTTTAATACAGCATTTGTTACTATTCGACATACTCTGTTTTCTTATTTTGTTTATTGTCTACCTCTTCTACTGAAATAGAAGCTCCATGATGACTCAAATGTATTCTCTGTGGAATTTTCTTTGATACCACCTCCCAGAATAGTCAAACCCTCCCTGACTTCCCATTCAGACCACAGTGTATGCACATTCCAGTTGATTGTATCCTTGCTAACACTTGGTGTTGTCAGTCTTTTTCTCTTTGGTCATTTTGATGGAGGGAGAGGATTAGCTCTCCAAAAGATGGAAGGCATTGTTTCTAGAAAAATGAATGTATGCTATGGGACAAAAAGCATCAAAAACCAAACATGATTTCAGAGAAAATACCACTATGTACTTATAATGCTTACTTATACTTATAAAAGTGTAACTATGGAATGAGCTCAATTCTATTCCAAACCTCTCTAGGTTAACCATTCAACTGAAGGACAAATAGATAAAAAGGTAGAAAATGTCAATGAATTTATGGCATGCGCTGACTTATTTCTCTTGTTCTTCAGTAGGCACTGACAAGACATCCTTGTCAGGCAGACAGTTGTTGATTTCATGCTTTTGACAAGTCTGAGAGATTTTAGAGTACAATTATTTAAATTGTCATTAAATTCATTACAGCAAATTCTAAGCTGCAGCCTTATGTGTCGAGAACTCCTTATGAATTTTTTAATGCTACTAAAGTAAAATTTAAATACAGAAAATAGTTTCTATCATGAAAGTACAGCTCAATGAATTTTCGCAAATCGAGTACACCAATATAGATGTTGCCCAGATCCAGAAGCAAAACATTGCAAGCATTAAGGAGCCTCCTTTATGTCCGCTTCTACTCACTGTCCATCCTCAAGGGTAACCACTATTCAGCCTTCCTCCCGATTAGCTCTGCCTATTTTTTTTTTTTTTACTTTATATAAGTGGGATCAAATTGTATTTATTATTTTGGTGTCAGGCTTCTTTTGTTTGGTACTGTATTTGTGAGATGCAGCCATGCAATCCGTGTTGTTGATTGTAATTGTGGGCTGTTTATTCATTGTAATATTAGTGGGTATTTGAGTATTTCCTGTTTGGGGCTATTTTACTGTTATTATAATAACATTCTTTTGGTGAAGATACACATGCACAGTTCTTTTGGATATATACCAAAGAGTAGAATAGTTAGCATATGGATACACGTGTGTTTAACTTTAGAAGGTACTGCCAGTATTCCAGTTTTATGTCTTAAAATAAATAGTGCTATAGATTAGAGAAAGCAAAATATTTTACTATGTGGTTATTCCAACGACGTAGGTAAGCTGCTGGTATACACAAATTCATTTTTTTAAAACTATGCACCATAACAAACTCTCTTATTAGTTTCTTTTCTCTCAGGGATCATGATCTTGTTCTGTCTATTGCCCAATATTTGTTTCATATATTGTTTCCAGTTTTCTAGCTATTTATAGTAGGAGAGCAAAACCAACCAACCACAGTTGGAAAAATGTCCCTTTCTTTGTTTTGTCTTTATTTTCTCTCAACATGTTTTGAAGGATTTTATGCAGGGGTCTTGTGTGGAATTTATTTATTCCCAGATGTTTGATGCTTTTTAATATTATTGTAAATTGTATCTTTGAAAATGTTTCACTTTATTTTTTGCTAGTATATAGAAATACAGTTGATTTTCACTTATTAACCTGGTCTCTAGCAACCTTGTTAAATTTAATTATTAATTTCAATCGAAGATTATTTTTTATTACCTTAGTACATTCCTGTTCTGTACAAATAATGACAGTTTTATTTCTTCCTTTCAAATTTTTGTGTTTCTTATTTCATTTCTTACATTATTGCACTGGCTGAAATATCTAGTATAATATTACATAGGACTGCTGGTGAAGAGTGAGAATCCTTGTCTCATTCCTACTCTCTGGGGAAAACATTGGATATTTCATTGTTAAGATCTCTTCTCTAAAAGAAAATTTGAAAAGAAGATATTTTCTCTAAGTTGTTTTGTAGATATTATTTATAAAATTAAGAAAGTTCCTTCATATTCCTAGTTTGTTAAGAGTTAGTTTTCATCATGAATAGGATTGAATTTTTCAATGCTTTTTCTGCATTAATTGATTTTTATTCTTTATTTTTCTTAATGTGATATGTTTACTTTAAAATGCTAAAACACATTTGCAAACCTGAAATAAACTGCACTTGTAATAGGATACTGTCCACTTTATATATTGCCAAATTTTAGTTGCTAACATTTTGTCATGAACTTTTCTATGTTCTGGAGAAATATTGATCTATAATGTTTCTGCCTTGAAATGTCACTGTTGACTTTGGAAACAAGGTGTTTTTTCTGTCTAAAAAAAATTAGGAATCATCCTTTGTCTATCTTCTGGAAAAATCTGTCCTTGATTGATGTTATTTAAGAGAACTGTCTTTTTACCCCCCTAGGAAGGATTTTAGGAAGAGATTTATTTTCTTTACGAAATGTAAGAATATTGGATTTTTAATGTTTTTTAGTGCTGTAAGATGTGGTTTTTCAGAAATTCATCCATCAAATCCAAATATTTAAGTTTATTAATACAAAATTATCCCTAATATTTCCTTATCTTTTTGAAATTTGTACAACATATAGTGCTGTCATTTTTGCATTATTAATATTGGTTATTTGCTGTTTGGGGGTTTGTCAGTATTATGAATATTTTTCAAAGACCTAAATTTTGCTTTCTTGAATTTTCTATATTGTATTTCATATTTCATTAATTTTTTTTTTACTGTTCTATCTTTTATTCTACTTTTTTTGAGCTTAATTTGTTCTGTCCTATTTCTAAGCTCTTGAACTGGAAGTCTAAGTTATAGATTTTCAGGCTTTCTTCTTTTCTAATACATGAATTAAGGCTATGAAGTTTCCATATCTTTTAGGTAAAAATATTTTTCAATTTCTGTTTTGGTCTCTTATTGCTTTTTTTTAACCACTGAACTATTTGAAAGTCTATTGCTGGCCGGGCGCGGTGGCTCACGCCTGTAATCCTAGCACTCTGGGAGGCCAAGGCGGGCGGATTGCTCGAGGTCAGCAGTTCAAAACCAGCCTGAGCAAGAGCAAGACCCTGTCTCTACTATAAATAGAAAGAAATTAATTGGCCAACTAATATATATAGAAAAAAATTGACCGCGCATGGTGGTGTATACCTGTAGTCCCAGCTACTTGGAAGGCTGAGGCAGAAGGATTGCCTGAGCCCAGGAGTTTGAGGTTGCTGTGAGCTAGGCTGATGCCACGGCACTCACTCTAGCCTGGGCAACAAAGTGAGACTCTGTCTCAAAAAAAAAAAAAAGGAGAAGTATGCTAAAGTCTTCCATTAGGTTTTGAATTATCTACTCCTTGTTTTAGTTTTGCTAGACCTTGTATTCTATGTTGTGAAGCTATTAAGGACAAACAGTTGTCATATATTCCATTACATTGAGCCCCTTGATATTACTGTTTATTCCTAGTAATGTTTAAAGTATATTTTCCTATTAGTACAGCTACCTCAGCTTTCTATAATTAGTGTTTGTGCAGTATATCTTTCCCCCTCTTTCTAGTTTCAACTAACTTCTTAAAAGGAGTATAGAAATGGTTTTTGTTTTGGTTTTGCTTTTAATCCAAGCCAATGGTTTTAGTCATTTCATTGAAGTGTTTATTTCATTTATATTGAATATAATTACAGAAATAACTGTGTTTCATTTTCACTTTCTTCTATATATTTGGTTAATCAAGTATGTATTTTCTTATTATTTCATTTTTCTTCTAAGGATTTGTTGGTTATATTCAATTCATGGTTTAGAAATTGAATATGCATCCTTGACTTTTTACAACTTAATACAAATTACAACTTTTAACACTTGCCCTATACTTCCAGAGTTTTAGAATTTTTTAAACTCATGTATCCCTTCCACTTGTTGTATTATTTCTCTTGCATTTTCAGTTTTTGCTTTTCTGAAAATGTCTTTATTTCACTTTTATATTTGGAAGATATTTTTACTGGGTGTAGAATTCTAGGTGGCAGTTTTTCTTTTACTTTCAGCATCATAAAACTGCTATTACATTGTCTTATGACTCCCATTGTTTTATTAATAGCTGAGAAGTCAGCTGTAAATTCCATTATTGCTTCAATAAAGGCGTTTCGGGGACCAAGGGGAAACTTCCCCTTTGCCCTCTGAAGGTTTGCAAGAAAACTCACAAAAGGCAGAGTAATTGAAAAAAAGGCATACAAATTTATTAATGTGCACCTTGGAAAGGACCATAGAGTGGTTACTGCCAACCCCTAATGGGGTACAGAAACTTATATACCATCTTCAGGTTACAGAAAGAGTAGGGGCTTGGATTGTTGCAATACACAATATGGTGGCAAGACAGGTTATAAAAGGGAGAGAAGAGGAGGCCTGGCTAGCAAAGGTGACCTTGTGGTGGAGATGAAACCTCACAGATAGCAGCCCTCAGACAAAATAGATAGCAAATATTTCTTTCAGAACTTTAGAAGTGTCAGTCTCTCAGTTAATCTTTCCTAGATAAGCAAAGGCCTCAGAGAAAACCTGGCTGCACCAACACAGATTCTCTACAGATACAAATCTCCTCCGAGCAAGATAGCTTTGCAGGGTTATTTCTATGTGCTGGCTCTCTGTATAACCATCTCAAAATGTGTCAAAGGAATGTAATTTGGAGTAAAATATTTAGATTTTCTTCTAATTTTCTACCTTATTTCTTTGGCTATTTTTTTAAAAAGGTTCTTGTCCTTAGCTTCTAGCAGTTTTACCATGATGTGTCTAGTGTGATTTTCTTTATATTAATTCTGCTTCAGTGTCATTAAACTTTTTAAATCTCTGGGCTGATATTTTTCAACAACTTTGCTCAATTTTAAAGCATTCTCTCTTCATTTTACTAATGTTTTGTTCTTCTATGCTTAATCTTGCATTTAACTCACCCATAGAATTCTTAAATTCAGATATTATATTTTTCAGTTCTAGAATATATATTTAATTTTTTCAAAGACAACTCCAAATTTATCTTCAAATTCATCTCTTTCCATTTGTTACCAAAGCAAACTGGGGTCTCTTTGCCCAGTGCAGCAAAACCAGACACTGAAGCTGAGAGTTACAGTGGGAAAAGGGGGCATTTTTTTTTATTGCATGACACCATGCAAGGAGAACAGGCTTATGAGCCAGGGTTTTTAAATGCAGGGGCACATTTCACGCAGGCAAAATTGTAAACAAATATACGGAGGTTATACATTAGCCTGGTCCAAAAAGGAAGGCTATCCTAAAGTGGGGCTTTAAGTGGATTCAGGGATTCTTGGATTAGTGGAAAGGAATATTAAGATAGGCATGACTCTCTCCAGGTCCCTCAGAGAGAAATTTAGAGCCAAAAACAGCAGTCAGAGTTCAATTCCTCAGTCCCCCATATCTGCATTTTCCATCTGTGAGGGTTTCTGAAAACAACTCAAGAACATGTGTTAAGATGCCATCTTTAGTTTCCATAGCGAACCAAAGCACCCCATGACTCTGGCTAGCTTGGAGGGCCGTTGTTATTCCCACCCACTTTTCAAGGCTACCTAGGTGCCCAGAACTTCCCCCAAACGTCCTCAAAAATTTCCTTTATTTCTATGCTTAGGGGGACCAGCAGGCCCCTAAGAGGGATTCTTGCTTTGTCTCACTTTTATCTATTTTTTTTCATCTTTTCTTTAATATAGTAATCATGGTTGTTTTAAATTGTTAATATCTTTCCAAAAACTTCAATATCTGGATCATCTGTGTGACTGTTTCCATTTATTGTTTTTTCACATCCTTATTGGTCATTTTTTTTTTACCTCTTTGCATATAAAGTAAGCTTTGATTATGCATAAAAGAATTAGACACTGTTTATAAAAGAACTACAAGGGTCCTCATGGCCTTATATTTCGAAAAGAGCACCCTATTTCCTCCATCAGACAGATAGATTGAATGACTGATAACAATACTTCTGCTTGTCTAGGACTGAGTTTCAGTCTTGTTAAGACTTTGCCTACCTCTGTTTACTTCCATTTCTAGGGTGTGAAACTCCTGGATTTTTGACTGAGGTTCTAGCAGACCTTCTCATTTCTGAAAGAGTATAGTAGATTTAACTCTTTCCTGCAAAGATACTCAGCCCAGATTTCCATCCATACTGCTTCAAAATCTACTTAAATCCTTAATGGGGAGACAAGTTGTGTGCTTGAGACAGGCCTGTGTGGTCTTGCAGGGTGGCCTTCTTTTCCTTAAGCATCATAAGTCTATATGAAATGTAACTCTGCCTTTAGAAACTTTTGGTACAATTTCCTGGGCTACTGTGCAATTTTCCCATAAGGAAATCAACTTTTGTTTGATTTTTCTCAAGCTTTTAGACTCCCAAAATTGCTATATGTTTTTTCCTGTTTATCTTTCTTCCATCTGGGCCAACCTGGATCCTTAGCCAGTATCAGAATTTTCAAATTCTCATAGGAAAAAAATAAAACAGCCAGAAGTGTTAGTTCATCTCAAAGGATTATTTTCTTTCCTCATATAAATTTAGTTTATCTAGTTCTTACTTCATCTGAAGAAATCTGATATCTTTAAAATATGCTTTATAAAATTAATTATGCAGCTGTTTTTCATTTGTTGCAGCAAGAACATTGGCTTCTTGTGCACAACTACATGCTATTTAGAAGGGGATATCTCTTTGTAACTTTTATATGTTTGAATTTTATTTGCTAAAATGGGGAGCTGGGGATAATTTCTGTAGGAAACATGTTTTCCCTGAAAAAATTCAAGGAACAACTAATTCTAGGACTCAGCAAAATAATTTCTTATATCTTAAAAAAATCTACTTATTTATTAGTACTTGACATTTCACTATATGAGAATTTTTTGTTAACATGAGTTGTCCTTGTTAAAGTGGAATGGACTACCCATTATGTCCATATGTTGTAGTTTGAAGTAACTTAGTTAATTTGATTGAAAGTAAACATATCAAAAAGAAAGAGTGGAAAGAACCCAAGGACACAAAGTGACTGGGAAAGAGAGAAAATGGGAATATAAAAGAAGAATAAAAGAAATAGAAACAGGAAATTTGCTGCCAATAACCAGACTAACCAGGTGTTATAAAGGTGGCGACTTTGCACTAGATCTTCCTCTCTTCTTCATCATCAGCAGGCACTGGCTAAGCCCTAGAGACTCAGATCTTATAATAAGTTACATTTAGTAAATATTTATTAAGTGCTACTCACTCTTGCAAGTGCTTCTATTATTGTATAAATTTTAAAATTTACTTATATTTTAATTGACAAAAATTGCATATATTTATCATAGACAAAATGTAGTTTTGAAATATATATACATTGTGGAATGACCAAATTGAGCTAATGTATACATTATCTCACATAATTATCATCATTGTATAAATTTTATAGACAAGAAAACTGTAGCAGAAAATGTGACTTTTCAAAGATCACATCGTGATCAAGAAATATCCCTAGGTGTTTAAGACAAAATTATGCTACAGCTGGGCTAGGACAGCCCTGTGCTTCTTTCTGGGGAAGCATGGAAGTCTGGTATGGACTAGTGACTCAAGATAAGAAGGAGTGAACTAGCCAATAATTTTTAATATGCTATTAAATTTCAAAACTGTGCTGGTAGAATCCATAGACAATTTGTTTACTCTGTTTATGGATGAATAGATTGATGACTTATCTACATTTAACTGATTCCTTAAACATTTCTTGGAGGTTCATAATCTGGAGATGAAATGCATTGAGTACAGCTAAGAAAGGACTCTGGAGAGCTGCATCTTGAAGTCTGTTGGGCCCTCAATACTTGTTTGCATTTTCTTTTTCCTGAAACACTTTATCCTTTGCCTTTATTAAAGTCTAATATGAGTATGCTTTGTTCAGTCTTGTGAATTTTTTCACCTATTGAACTTTGTTTAATTATTTTATACTAAGAGTCAATACCAGCATTATGCATGCAGATCTACTGTGTATATATATATATATGGAAAGAGAGAGAGAGACAGACTCCTAATGTACTGTCCTTAAGCTTATAGTAATTTGAGGGAGATTGTGTCTTAGTCTATTTATGCTGCTATAACAAAATAGCTAAAACTGGGCAATTTGTAAAGGACACAGATTTATTTCTTATGGTTCTGGAGGATGAGAAGTCCAAGATCAAGGCACTGCATGTTCAATTGTCTGGTGGGAGCTGTTCTCTGCCTCCAAGGCAGCACCTTGTTGCTGCATCCTCCAGAGGGGAGGATCACTGTGCCCTCACATGGCAGAAGGCAGAAGAGCAAGAAAGCTGAAGCCTGCATGAAGCCTTTGTTACAAAGGCCTTAATCTATTCATGAGGGGAGGATACCCAAATGATCTAATCACCTCCTGAAGACCCCACCTGTTAATAGCATTACTTTGGCCATTAAGTTTCAAAACCTGAATTTTGGAGAGGACATATCTAAACCATGGCAGATGACCTTGGAAATGAGTTACTATTAGGCAATGTAATTACTAAATTATATATTTTCACAGATGTCAAATATTAATATTTAAGCTTCTGAGTATATAGCTCTAAGTCCTAGAAAGGATTAGTGAAAAGTTTCACAGTGGTGGTGATACTCAAGCTTCACCTTGAGTAATGAGCAGGACGCACCAGTTATAACGAGGGAACAGACGTGTTAGGCTGAAAGAACAGTCTGTCCAATGACAGAAAGAATTGACTAGGGATGGCAGATCCTGACATTGTTAAAAGGTACAGAGTGGGAGTGGCAGGAGTTGAAATGAGAGAAATAAGTGGGAGCAAAATAGTAAAAGTCCCTGTATGTCAAATCAAAGGGTTTGGAGGTTTTCTTTCCTACTGAGACTTGAGGAGTGTCATTATTGTATTTTGAGCAGGGGAGTAAAGTGGTCAGTTTTGAGATTTAGGGACTGCAATCCTGGGGTAGCGCTGTCATGCGTAGCCACGGACGTTATGCCTTGCACGATTGTAGGGGATGCCATTTACCCCTGGTGCCATGTAAACAGTGCCCTCTGAAGTTGTATGATGGGCAGTCCCACTTGTGGATACACAGAGGATAGATAGGAGAGGTGTTCCTGGAGACAGGGATATTGATATTAAATAAAAACAAATCCAGACTAAGTAAGGTGAGACTCTATTTGAAAACTCTGGCTATAAGATCTACAAGTATCACAAAGGTCAAGCAGAAAAGGGCCTTTCTTTTATAGAGTAAACAAAGCTAGAAAAGAACCAGGTTCAGGGAACAGGATTGAGAATGTTTTTTGTGAAATCAGTAGATGATGCTAGGATGGGCCCCAAGGAGGAGCAGTTCTGCACTATGCTGCTGGATCAGGCCAGGGTCAAAGTTCAGGGTCTCATGGGGAGGAGAGACGTTTAACTACAGTGCGGGCATGTCAAATAAACATGCATTTTGTTTGACCAGTGGATACAAACAATTCAGCTGATTATTATGCTTATGATGCAAAAATGGAAATTTGGAAGAGCTATGCCTGACTTCGTCCTAACATAAGCAAGGGGCTACTCAGGAGTCCTAAGTCATGAGAGGAAGCTTGGCTCTTCACAGTAGGGTGTTTCTGGGAACTCGAAGGGTAGGGAGATTTCTTTAACCACTACTGCTTCCCAGAATTACAGGGATTGGGTAAAGATCAAAAGTGTCATCACTTAGGGGACTGTGGTAAATGTCCAGGTAAAAAGTGATTAGAGATTAAAATATTTACAGATATCTAGAGCCCTTTTGGCTTTTGAGCTGGACTGAGTGTCAACAAAGTGACATTTTTATTATCTGCGGGAAGAAAACAATTAATACTGGGTTTTTCTGGAGAAAGTAAATGTCTCTGCCTCCAACTGTCCTCCCAGTAGACTTCCTTTCTGTGGTCTAATACCTTTTACCCATGGTTCTTCTGATACTCTACTTCCCACTACCTTATTAATGTTGTTATAAGTACAAAAAATTATAATGAATGCATTGTTAAAGGAAAAACTTTAGACAAACTAAAATTAGCAGAGTTTAATTGAGCAAAGAACAATTTGCAAATTAGGCAGCCCTTAGAACCAGAATAGGTTCAGTGCAACCTTGGGGCTGTCACATGATTGGGTGATATTTATGAAAAGGAAAAGGAAAGGGACATGGAGAAAACAGAAGTGAGGTATAGAACTAGAAGGATTCCTGAAAGCCAGACATTTGCCTTAATTAAACCTGCTTTGAACGGTTGGCTGCCTGTGATTGGCTAAAACTCAGCTACTTGTCCCAAGAGTGGGTTACAGTCTGCTTACACATCAAGTTCACTGCATACCGAGAAACCTCTAGCAAACTGAAAATATGTACATAGGCAGCGTTAGGCCAGACTTAATTTAACAATACAGAGCCTGGTACACAGTGAGCTCTCAGTAATTGTTAGCTGTTTGGGCCTTTTTTCATTCTTGATTTTGCTGCTGATGAATGAGAAAAGCAAACCGCCCAGGGCCTTAATTAATTCATGAGTATGGTAGGCAAACTAAAGCTAGACAAATTTCATTATTAATTACTGGTTCATTTCTCTAGAAATATATTGAAAATTCACCATATATATAAATCAGCATTCCAAATGCCAAGGATGAAAGATAAATTTCTGCCCCTTCTTCTTTTCCCACTCCCTCACTCAGGTGTGAGGTATTTCTATTTTCTAAGCTATACACTGCAGCCCATGCAACAGAAATTGTTTTATTCCCCTCCCCCCCCCCCGTGCCCATTATAATTCATTGTCTGCAAGTAGCTGGGGGTTAACTGGGAAATTTTTTTCAACACTCTTTATTGTACTGTTACCTCCAGTAATCACCTCTCATTATACCTCCAGATAACTGGTAAATAATTACAAATACCCTTTTTTATGATTTTCATTGGTGCTATTGAATTCTGAAGCTTTGTTAATTTCGGCAGCCTATAATAATTTCTCTCCCCTTCACTAAACTGTTTAGTGCTCTCAAAAGCTTGCTTAATATTCAATAAATGTCATGCAATAAGCAAGACTAATTTTCTAAAGGAAAAACTCAAACTCCTTAATGAAACCACGGAGACTGCGGGATGATGTTATATTTAAACAAACGAAGGAAATGTTCGATAAATATAATATTTGTTTACATTCATAATAAGCAAATGCATTAATTTGACATGGATATATTTAACTATCCATACATCTTTGGGATTTTTTTCTTGAAAGGGCATTTAAAAAAAAACAATAGAAACATACTTATTTTCTCATATGTCCTTATATTTCTCATATGTCAGACATTGCTGTATATTCATAGACTCCTAGGTACTCTTATATGTAAATTTTAAAAAGCAGTTCTCTAAGCAGTCACAACACATTCAATAGCATTCCATCAATTTAAATCAGTAAGATAACATATATTTAATTTAAGCTCTTGCTCTCAAAGTGTGATTCATGGAAACAGTAGCTGTATCAACCAGGAACTTACTCGAAAGCTTCAAGATTTAAAATTGTCGGCTCCACCCTAGACCTACTGAATCAGAATCTGTAGTTTAACAAGATCCCCACACGATGCAAATGCACATAAAGTTTGAGAAGCTCTGCTGTGTCTCAAGGGTGTACATTTCAATCTCATACTATAAAAGCCCCCTTAGTTCTTCTAACTCTGTGAATTAATTCTCTGTTTCTGAACACTATGTAAATGACTCATTTGCTACATATTTTTTTATGTCTGGCATCTCTTGTTAAATGTTAAACTTGTGAGATTTATCCATATTGCTTTATGAAACTAGAATTTATTCATTGTCATTGCTGTATAATACACCAGATAATACACTATAATTTATTTTCTATTTTTGCTAGACATTTGAACTGTATCCTATTTGAGACTATTATAAGCTCACATTTATATGCATTTCTTTTGGATATACCTAGGACTGAAATATCTGGGTCAAAGAATATGTGTATATTCAACTTCAGCCAATACTACTGAAGAGTTTTCTGAGGTGGCTGTAACAGTTTATAATGTCATCAGCAATGTATAAGAGCTGAGTTACTCCACATTCTCACATTATCAGTCTTTTTAATTTTAGTCATTCTGGTGGATGTCTAGTGGATTCTCATTAAAGTGTTTTTTGTTTTTCTCCATTTAGCTCAGAGTACTTTTCAATGCTCATTGGCCATTGGGATGTTCTCCTTTTTGAAGTTCCTCTTTAAGTTGTTTTTGTTTTGTTTTGCCAACTTTTCAATTGATTTAACTGTCTTTTTCTGTTGATTTGTAGGAGTTTTTCAATATATTTTGGAAATGAGCCCTTAGATGGAAGTATTAAGAGCATGTTCTAATCTGTGAGTTTGCCTTTTCACCCTTTTAATGGAATCTTTTTATTAACAGAACTATTTCTTTTTTAATTTAGTGAAATTAATGCTTTTTGTGTTAAGCTTAACAAATCTTTTCCTACACCAAGTTTGCAAAAATGATATTCTATGCTATCTTTTAGAACCTTCTAGATGCTTAAGGCAATCTTTTATGTTTAGATCTAATTTCATTTGGAATTTATGTTTATGTATGAACTAGGAGTCAGATGAGCAACCCCCCACGACCACATATGCATATACACATAGATAAGTAAGTGTTTCAGCACTATTTTTTGGATAGACAATCTTTCCCTATACCCTGAAGTATCTACTTTTCTATGATTCAAGTGTCCATACATGTTTGGACCTATTTCTAGAATCTCTATTCTAAATTACTGGTCTATTTTTCTATCCTAACACAAATATTATATGACTTTATTAATGTAGTTTATATTAATAGTAAGTCTTGATTGATGACATAGTGTTTCTTCCTTGTGTACTCACCTTCATGCAGATTGTCTTATTGTTGGACTCTTAGTTTACATATACTTTTCAGAATTAGCTTGCCAATTTACACACATGGGGACACACACACACACACACCCCTGAGATTTTTTTTTTTAGACTTTACCCTGGGTACAGTGTAGTGGCATCATGATAAGTCACTGCAAACTCAAACTCCTGGGCTCAAGCGATCCTCCTGCCTCAGCCTCCTGAGTAGCTGGGGCTATAGGCACACATTACCACACCCAGCTAATTTTTCTATTTTTAGTAGAGACAGGGTCTCCCTCTTGCTCAGGCTGGTCTTGAACTCCTGAGCTCAAGCAATCTGCCTTCCTCACCCTTCCAGAGTGCTGGAATTATAGGCATGAACCACCATGCCTGGCCTCACCCCTGAGACTTTGAAAGGAATAATATTGAATCTATTATATTGAGCCTTCCAATTGATAATATGTATAATCTCCATTTATTGAATTTTTCTATAAATCTCTTAATAATGTCTTAGAGTTTTTATGTATCATTACATTTGGTATGCCAATATTTTTTTAAATTATTTAAACCTCTTTGCATGAGAAAGATTAGTTGTAATTTTCCTTTTTTGAAATGTACTTGTTAGGTTTTCATATCAATATTACAAAACATCTTGACAAGTATTCTATTCCAATTTATTCTCTAGCAAATTTTTGCAAAATTGGCATCATTTTTTTTAACTTAGAATTCACCAAACTTCTGGTAGAAAACACCTGGGCATGGAGTTTTCTTTTGGGGAAGGTATTAGATAATGGATACAATTTCTTTCATAGATATGAATAATCTGATTTTCTCCTTTTCAGTGGGAGCAATTTCAGTAAGTTGTGTTTTTATAGGACTTATCGGTATGCCATCCAAATGTATAGTCATAAAAGTTTTCACTTCACCCTTATAGTAGTATTTTTAATTTCTGTATTTCTTATCTTTGTTATTTTCTTTTAATTTTTTTTTTTTTTTTTTGAGACAGAGTCTCACTCTGTTGCCTAGGCTAGAGTGCCATGCCGTGGCATCAGCCTAGCTCACACCAACATCAAACTCCTGGGCTCAAGCGATCCTCTTGCCTCAGCCTCCCAGTAGATGGGACTACAGGCATGCGCCACCATGCCAGGCTAATTTTTTCTATTTTTAGTTGTCCAGCTAATTTCTTGCTATTTTTTAGTAGAGACAGGGTCTTGCTCTTGTTCAGGCTGCTCTTGAACTCCTGAACTCAAGCAATCCTCCTGCCTTGGCCTTCCAGAGTGCTAGGATTACAGGTGTGAGCCACCACGCCCAGCCTCTTTCTTCTATTTTCTTAGGGTAAATTTTCTGTTCTTTTCCTGACTTCTTGATATGGATGTTTATCCCACTGATTGTCATTTATAATAAATAAATCTAAGTCTGTAATTTTCTCTCTAGGCATGGAGTTAGCTATATTCTGTAAGTTTTTACATGCTGTATTTTCATTATTGTTCTGTTCAAAATATTTTCTAATCTTCATTGTGATTTCTTCATTGAATGATGGATATTTAGAAGTGAATTTACTACTTTCCAAATATAGGATAATTTTCTAGTTATCATTTTTATTATTTCTAACATCATTCCACTGTGGTCAGAGAACATATTTGGTATGATTTAAATCTTACTAAATCTTTGAGACTTGCTTTATGGCCTATCATACTGTCAATTTCAGTAAATATTGCATGGGCACTTAAAAAAATGACTATTCCAGAGCTTTATAAACAATTGTTGTCTGTAGTCAGTTAGGTTAAGTTTGTTAAGTACAATACTCAAGTATTCTACAGTTTTAGTGCCCTTTTTTGTCTTTTTCTTTGTGTTACTGAGAGAAATGTGCTAAAAATTTCTACTATAAATGTAGATTTGTCTATTTCTCCTTGTATTACTAATTTGCTTTATCATAAACCTTCTTGTTAAAAAATGGCACCTAAAGAATTAGATGTTAAAATCAATAGCTTATAAAACAGATCTTTTGATTTCAATCTTATATCAATAAAACACAGTTATATTCTACATTCTATTTATATCTTGATTGACACCGTGTGATGGACAGAAATGACCAGTTTCCTGTTCCTGCTCACTGGAGGCTCACCATTATATTTAATAGAGACTAATCTAGATACTGGAAGATACTGGAGTCAGGGTCACTGCAGGAGGCTGGCATTAGTGAATAGCAGATAAGAGCTTAGGTTTTGTTACTCACTGCTTATATAAAATAGTCATGGTACCACCATTGATTCATTGACCACACATGCTAACTGCCGGTGAAGCATCCAAGTGAAAATAATCAACTTCTTTGGGCTGCTACTGCAACACTAAAAATATAAATTGAGAACAAAACATTCACAGTTCTTGAGCATGAGGAAAATCTTTTTGAGTATCAGGTACAATCAACTGAGCTCCTCAAAGGCAGGGGATCTTCCTCATGGATCATTTTAGCTGTAGCACTGAGTCTTTACTTATCATTTGATAACAGTCACTAAATATTTGTTGAAGGAAACTATTGGTCCTGCTTGAAGAGAGGTAAGAACAATAAGTCACATATCAGTGATCCTGGAAACCCATGACTGCACAGGTAGGTCTCTCAGGCTTCAGCAATCACAAGAACTATCACATTTTCCCTAGCAGAATACAGAAAACACAAAACAGAAAAAGTTCCCTACACTAGGATCGCCTCTCCTATGACTACTGTCTTCCTATGTCATGGATCATTGGAAGAAAAGGTTATATTGATCAAACTGGATCATCTTGCGTAAGATAAATCTGGGTACCTTAATGATTCTTCTTTCTTCCTCCTCCTCCTGTGCAAACCTAAAATGAATCCCTGCTGATTACCCTTCAAAGACGGCATCCATTCTCAAGAATCACTAAGTTTCAAAGGAACACAGAAATACTTAATTCTAGAGCCCCAGGGGTTAGTCTCCATTACAGTATATTTTCAGAGATAATTATTTTAAAGGTAATAGGCCCTTCAAAAAGCACCCCGGTCATGTCATCAGTTCTTAAGAAGAGAATACAGTCTGAACACAACTGAGCTCAGGAATCAAGTCTCAGTGTCCTTGTATAGTAGGCTGGTTACATGAAATTGTGCGGTGGGAAATTCTCTTGGCTATTAAATACCTGGGCTCTTCATTACACAATGCAATGTCCCCAAAGCACACAAAGAAATTTTGCTGTAGGTCTGTTAGGGCCCAGAGGATAAAGACCTCATATAGGGGCCAGCACACTAACATCTGTAAGTTTGGCCATGATCTCTCAGCAGAAATGATGTGTTGGACAAAGGAGTAAAGTCAGCTAAGGTGCCAAAAGCTTTCATAGACCAAGATAGATGATATTCATCTGGCCATTCCAAGTAACTTCCATAATTGTCTACTTCTATTTTTAAGTCATTAGAGAAAATAATTCAAAGAGTAGGAATTGCCATGACATTTCCTCAAGAATCACCTCTTTTGGAGAAATACCAACCACTTCCTCTGGTTTATAATCATCTTATCTGTGTTTGGCTGGTCGCTGTGGCACTATGTAGAAGATCTTCTCCTAAAGGAGCTGTATCCCACCTAACAGGTGGTATGAAATTTGGACACTATCTGTTCACAGGTTGGACATACCTCTAGTCTAAGTACTGCCAAATGACAGAGAGGCAAGATTTGACTTACTTATTAATATATTAGGGCAATGACTGATACTCAGAAACCTGCTGGATTGGAAGTGATTGGTTGCAATATTAATATTCAGGCCTCTCTTCTGTGAGTAAAGCTCAATATAAGCCAGTAGATCCCTGGAACTCCACTGATTCCCCAAATCCTCCAGAGTGAATTAGCATCCTTGCCATCTTTCACCCAAATCCATTGCCTTAACAAGTCCTGTCAAATCCACCTTCCACATACATCTTGAGGACACCCACTTCTCCACTCTCTTTGTCTGTCTCAACTACCATCTTTTCTCCTACCTCCCTCAAATCATCTCCCACACAGTTGCAAGAATAATCTCTTAACATATAAATGTGATCATATCACTGTTGAACCTAGTACCCTTTAATGACTTCTTTTGTTTAACTCCAAGCTCCTTATCATGGCCTGCCTCTTCTCCTTTGTTGGAATTAATTTCATGAGGGTGGAGTCTATGTCTGTTTTGTTTGCCACCGAATTCTTAAACCTAGAATTGAATCATGGGGTCAACCAATGTAGAAGCCAACCTTCTATCATAGAAGATTCTCCATGGATCAGTGAACTGGATTCCAAGCCCAATTCAGGAAGGTCACTTCCAGGTAAGACCTTGAGGGCTGGGTCCTAGAGGTCTGGATGCAGAACAGTGATGCCATTCATTGTCCCTGTCCTACTTTTGCAGCAGAAAAGGCAATGAAAGCGTTACTGAATGCAATGGCCATAGGAAGCTGCAGGCCAGAGCCAGGAACACAGACTGAAAATGAGTTAGCAAGCCAAACAGGAATAGACAAAGAATAGAAAGATAAGGAGGCAATTCAGATGAAGAATACAAGGGAGCTGGGGAAATAGATCTTTAGAATAAATTCCTGGAGAACTGCAATTTGAGAAATTCCTGATCCTATGGGTAAATAAACAGTCATAGACTTTAAACTAATACTCATGGCCTGACCCTTCTGGGAGTGAGTAAAATGTCAGAAGCAAAATGCACACAAGTTTCAAACCCTCACCACCATCTAAAAATGCACACGATTCACTGCAAAATGTACTTACTTGTTTACTCACTCTGATTCATTCATCCTTCTATAATACAACATTTATAGAGAATCTGTGAACATTCTTTGGAAACATGCAAATACACTGAAAGGCAGCTTATTTCAAAGGCTGTCCATCTGCAACAAGACAGATTGATCCCATTTCTCATACCCTTCCTTTCTTCTCTCCCTCATCCCTCAAGATTCAACCCAAGTCTTTCTATTATCTGGGGTTTTCAAAATTTCCCCTGGCTTTTCTATAATCTTAGTTCTCTTAGCATATACAATTGCCTCACATCTTTTAAACCTTGAAGACTGGCTACCTGTATTATTTCCCGATCATATAAACCTTAATGACTGGCACATTTTATTATGTCTGTTGCATTTCTGCCATTGAACTTAGCTTAGATATGGGTACTTAGTGCATGATAAGTTCTTGGTAAATATTTCAAATATATTGGCTGGTTAGTAGAGTCATTATCCCCAGATTAAAACTCTAGTTGAGTTATTCCCTCTATTCACTAATTAATTTGGCTATATGCAAAGATCTTTCTCAGCAGTTTCAGAATTTTATTACATCTGTCTGCCAGCCAGAATCCATTCTTGTGCATTCCCAACTGACTCCTATAATATCCCTTTGGCACACTAAGCTATGGTGGTAGATTTCTATTTATGCCATTTGGGTTATTGGCTGCCTTGAATAGTTTCATGTAACCAATCTAGGAATTCTCAAACTTTACAAGTAAATAAATTTAAAATACATACACATAAACACATATTCATTTAAACACTATTAATAAAATAGAATTTTTAAAGTTTATTATACTTCTTTTATTTTAAAAGAAACACATGGAAATTAGAAATGTTTGAAAGATAAAAGAAAATCCTTATAATTCCAGCATCACAATAAACTTTGCAGTTTGCAAGTAAGTTTGCATTTTTGTACATTTCTGGCTACTCTTTTTATCTATTCATTTTGGAGCCCATCTTTTTCATTTCTGCTTCATATAGAAATCAATTATGACATACACATCAGTTATCTCATGTTCTTCATATTACCCTTTTTGTTCTGAGTCTGTCAACTTCCCATGATAGGACTTAAATGAAATAAAAGGAAGGTGAAGTGTACTGAATATTATACCAGAAAATTTTTTTCTGTGTTGTTTTATAGCCTTGAAGCAAGTATTTTAAACAAACAAATATTTCTTTGGTATTTTATGAATTATATGTGTAACTTAACTAACTGTGACTGAGAATGTAGCCACCAAGTCATATAAGGAGACAGCAATGAAAACACCAGTTTCTTTTATTTAGGCTTGTGTAACTGGACTTCTGCCCCCAGATATCTCTTGTCAGGTCACACACACATAAACACCTGCAGGACAGGGCTCTGTAGGGGGGTGGTCGGAAAAGGCATATCAGTCTCAGGAAGCGAAAGTAGGGGGCAGACAAGGTGGGATGAAAGGAACTCTCAAGTGGAGTCTTCTCTAGGTTCAATTGCTTTCACAGCTTTGCTTTTGCTCTTTGTACAGAGTTGGAAGTGTGACATTTTAAAGTTAGTTTTTATAGAAACAAATGTCAGGAGAGGTGAGTCATCCCAATATCTCTAAAAATAAACCCAGGTTGTCAAAGAAATCAAAACTTTGCCCTCAAGCTTAGCCGGTGTGAGAGCAAGAGTCTTCCCACCCATGGCTGTGCAGCTGCTCAAAGTAATCCCAGAATTTGAAGGCAATATGGGGCTGGACTGAATGAAAATATGAAGCAAAAAGAACTTTTGATTTCAGCTTTATCTAACTGGAAAATTTCCCTAAGGAAATGCACTACATTGAGAAGGAGGGAAATTATTTGATTATTTCAAATGAGGCCCAAGATAGGCATTCTAAGAGAACACTCTTTGTAGAGGCCAAAGGAAAGTCTCCTCTCCACCTTCTTGTTACTACCTACCAAAGTTCATCGCCTGCTGTTCAAGAGGAAACCAATACATTGAGACAGCAGGGGTTACAGCAGAGAAAGAGTTTGATATTGCGGGGCACCATGTGACGAGATGGGAGGAATTTCTCAAATCCATCTCTCTGGGAGTTTTTGAGCCAGGGTTTTTAAAGATACTTTGGCAGACAAAGCGCTAAGGAATTGGCTCTGCTAATTGGCTGGGGATGAACTCATAGAATTGGGAAGCAGAAATTATCTTCTTGCACTAAGTCAGTTCCCAGGTAGAGGGGTGAAAAACCAGTTGAGTAAGTTTCACCGTATGGGCCACTAGTCTGGTCTGGTCAGTTGGTCCATCAGAATGCAGGGTCTGGAAGACATCTCAAAGACCAGCCTTAGTCTCCACAAAGATGATGTTATCTATGGGAGTGATGAAGAAAGCTAAGAATTTTTATGACCATCAGCTATATGATAGCTGAGTAGTAAGCAATTATAGGAAAGCAGGTAGGGAACAACAGCTGGGGAGTGTGTGTGTGTATGTGTGTGTGTTTGTGTTTGTTTTTAACTATGCTTTTACTTTTGCAGAGTTCAAGCCCCTACCATAGTTCCCACCTTGCAGTCTTTTATTAATTTTACAAAGGATGGTTTCACTCTGAAGATTTACTGAAAATGAACTGACAATAGACAGACAAATAGAAGAAAAAGGCATATATAAAATTTAAGGTGCATAGCATGGGGGGATGTCAGGAGAATGATTACCCAAATACCCAATGATTTCTAGATGATTATGAAATCCTCTTCATAAGAAAAGGGGAGACAGAGTATAAGAGTAAGTGATTTTCAGGGGAAATGAATGAGCCCCAGGAACAAATGGCCTTGAACAAAATTCATCTGAGCTCTGAGGGAGGTGATGGAAAGGTGAGGGAAAGAATCTCACTGTGAACAAAGATTGTCTTATCATACAGGTAAAGCCTCCTAGGTAATCTCTCAGAGATCAGAAGAATCTCTCAGAAGAGTTGAGATAAAAAGTTTGTTTGAGCATGGTGGCAGCTCTTAGTCTCTTCTTTTCCCCAGTGGTTAATCTTTCCTGGTTACTTAATGAGATTCTTAAGAAAAGGGTCTTGAAACAATTGCATTTCTTTTGGAAAGGAGATTTCTTAGATAAAGAAATTCCAAAGAGAGTCCCTCTTTGTGCTTTGGGAAAGAGGATCAGAAAAACAAGAGAAGCAGGGGAAGGTCAGAGAGAGAATTTGAGGCTGCTTTTTAATTTTAATTTTAATTTTTTTTTGAGACAGAGTCTCACTGTGTTGCCCAGGCTAGAGTGAGTGCCATGGCATCAGCCTAGCTCACAGCAACCTCAAACTCCTGGGCTCAAGTGATCTTCCTGCCTCAGCCTCCCCAGTAGCTGGGACTATAGGCACGAGCTACCATGCCCAGCTAATTTTTTGTTTTTATTTTTAGTTGACTGGCTAATATTTTTTTCTATTTTTTTTTTAATAGAAGTGGGGGAGTCTCACTTTTGCTCAGACTGGTCTCAAACTCCTGACCTCAAGCGATCCTCCCACCTCAGTCTCCCATACTGCTAGGATTACAGGCCTGAGCCACCACACCCGGTCAAGGCTGCTTTTTATAGTTCAGCATGACAAAGGGTTATGTTTCAAGCTATTGTTTTCTGACCCATAACACTTCTAATGTTCAGATTTGAAACATAGGTTTATAAGCAGCCTAGAGAGTTAACATGTGAAAATGAGCATCCATAGTAATCTGAGTTCAGAGGGAGGAAAAATCTCCAAAGCCCTCAGTAGGATATTTGGGACCATCTATGTATGGTTTCCTCTTATGTTACTCCTCCATAGCCCTCTCTCCCATTTCAACAGTCATCTCAATAACCAGTGCCCTTTGGCCTCCCTGCCCCGGCCTGCCCACTGTGGAACTGCATACTTCCCTGGACTGTTTTCTTAAGGATACCAACTGGGGAAGCTTGGGGTTCGTTTGTTTGCTTTAATTGAGTACCCCCCTACCCTGTGCTAGGGGCTGATGACACAATGGTGAACAAGACAAAGTCTTTGCCATCATGATAGTAACTAATAAATATTGTTATATTCGAGATTCGCAGGGCCGCCGGACAGAGAGAGTCACCGAGGCTGTAATTATCAAAAGGAGTTTTATTGTCTAGCTTGAGCTAGGGTCCAAGCCCCCAGAGTGCCAGCGCAGTGGCCTCCTCTTTGGTCAGGGACCCGCCCTTTGTGTGCTAGTGACCTTTTTATAGCAAAGTTGTTTACACACTGATCATGCCTCCACCCCCACAGTGATTCTTACTTCATCCTGCCCCTGATAGGCTCTAACCTGTTCCGGGTCCTAGCTGAGACACTCTGGTTTCCGTGTTCTTTGTCTTTTTCCTCTGCATCCCATAATGTACTCATAATGCCTTGCGGTTAGCAAACAAGCAGTAAACAGAAGCTGGAAGGTGTCCATTGTCCTTATAGCCCAGTATCTTACAATATATCGTATAATTTTATGTACTTTGAAGAAATAGTAGAAAAAAGAGTGTATGTCAGGGTGTGGAGGTCTTTTTTTTTTTTTTTTAGACAGAGTCTTCCTTTGTTGCCTGGGCTAGAGTGCCATGGCATCAGCCTAGCTCACAGCAACCTCAAACTCTTGAGCTGAAACAATCCTACTGCCTCAGCCTCCTGAGTAGCTGGGACTACAGGCATGTGCCACCATGCCTGGCTAATTTTTCTATATATTTTTAGTTGTCCAGTTAATTTCTTTCTATTTTTTTAGTAGCAACAGGGTCTCACTCTTGCTCAGGCTGGTCTCGAACTCCTGAGCTCAAACTATCCACCTTCCATGGCCTCCCAGAGTGCTAGGATTATAGGTGTGAGCCACCACTCCCAGCCAGGGTGTGGAGATCTTAATTAGAGATATCCTTTCTTCCATTTTACATATGTCATACATTCATGTGTTATATATTAAGAAGTACAGAAAGGTATATAGTTCAAAGGAAGTCACTGTGTGTCACACAGCACATTTCTTGAAGGCAACCTCATTTATTGCTTCTCTGACACCCTTCCAAAGATATTCTATGCATATGTAAGCATAAATTAATTTATATACTTATGCATGTACAAAATTTTATAATAAACATGTATATACCCATCACTTAGACTCTACCATTAACATTTGACAGTACTTTAAAAAAATTACACCTATTTTCCATCCATCTTAGTCTATTTTGTGCTATTACAAACAGAATACCTGATACTGGGTAATGCATAAAGAAAAGAGGTTTATTTAGCTCCCAGTCTGTAGGTTGGAAAGTTTGAAGGTACGGCCCTGCCTTCTGGTGAGGGATTCCATGCTGTATTATATCGTAGCAGAAAAGTTCAAAGGGGAAGAAATATTTGCAAAGAGACAAACCTCAGGGACATCCTGGCTTTTTAACAACCCACTCTTGTAGGAACATTCTTGCAAGAACTAATCAGTCTCACAAGAGCGAGAACTCACTACTGCAAAAATGGCACCAAGTCATTCATGAGGATCCATCCCCATGACCCAAACACCTCCCATTACCATGTTTCCCCGAAAATAAGACCTACCCATAAAATAAGCCCTAGCAGGATTTCTAAGCATTTGCGCAATATAAGCCCTACCCCAAAATAAGATCTAGTGATGGGAGTGGGTTTGCAGCCTATCTGCACAACCCATGCATTTCGTGGGGGAGCAGTAAAGAAGATGAGCAGCCCTTCTCATCTGTCCCATGGAGACAGCTACCATCCCAGAGGTGACCGGAAAGGTGCGGGCAGCCCCACCAACAAGGTGGGCTCCCCTCTCAGGTCCCATCCTGTGTGTGCTGCAAGCTGAGGCTTGGAGGGGAAAATAACACATCCCATGAAAATAAGCCCTAGGGTGTCTTCTTGAGAAAAAATAAATATAAGACCCTGTCTTATTTTCGGGGAAACACAGCAGGTGCTACCTCCCGACACCACCAAATTGAGGATCAAATGTTAACAGTTCTAAGGGGAAAAAAACTATATCCAAAACACGGCCCCATTTCCTTGTCTATATATCTTTTTTTTTTGCATTTCAAAGTAAATTTCAGACATTAATATACAATCCTCTAAAAACTTTAGTACATATATCATTAATTAGAGCTCAATATTTATTTAGATTTTCTTTTTGATATAGACTTGAAATGCAAAAGTTTTAAATGTCTTTCAATCCATGACTATGCAATAACTCTATACTTATTTAGGTTTTTAAAATTTCTCTCAACAATGTTTTATATATTTTCATGGATTTTGTTAAATTTATGTATGTGTTTTATATTTTCTGATGCTATTCATATAGTATTATACTTAATGGTGAAGGACTGAAAGCTTTTCCTCTAAGATTGGGAACCAAAGAAGTATGCCTACTTTTGCCACTTCTATTCAACCTAGTATTGGAAGTTCTAACCAGAGCAATTAGGCATGAAAAAGAAATAAAAGGCATCCAAAATTGCAAAGAAAGAAGTAAAAGTATCTCTTTTCATGGATAATATGATCTTACATATACACAACCCTAAAGATTATACACACATACACACACACACAAAGTTAGGAAAATTGATAGAACTAATAAATGAATTCAGGAAAGTTGAAGGATACAAAATCGAAACTCCAAAATTAGTTGTATTTTTATCCATTAACAATAGATAATCCAAAAAAATTAAGAAAATAATTCCATTTATAATAGTATCAAAAATAATAAAATACTTAGGAATGAATTTAAATAAAGAAGCAACAGATTTGTACACTGAAAACTTCAAAATAATGATGAAAGGAATTAAAGAATACATAAATAAATGGAAAGACATCCCATGTTCATGTATTGGAAGACATAATATTGTTAAGTTGTCAATACTACCCAAAGAGATCTACAGATTCAAAGTAATCTGTATCAAAATTGCAACAATTTTTTTGCAGAAGTATAAAAATTTATTCTAAAATTAAAATATAATCTCAAGAAACTTCCAAATTGCCAAAACAATCTTGAAAAAAAGAACAAAGTGGGAGATCTCACACTTTCTAATTTCAGAATTTACTACAGAGCTGTAGTAATCAAAGCAGTGGTAATGGCATAAAGACCAACATATACAACAATGGACTAGAATGGAGAGCCCCAAAATAAACCCTCACACATAAGGTAAAATGATTTTTAGTGAGGATGCCAAAACCATTTGATGGGGGGGAAAACAGTCTTTTTAAAAAATGGTTCTAGGAAAATCAGATATTGAAAACTATGCAAAAGAATGAAGTTGGACCCTTATTTTATACGTATATAAAAAATAATTCATGATGGATCAAATACCTGAATGTAAAAGCTAAAACTACAAAACTCTCAGAAGAAAACATAGGAGAAAAGCTTCATGACATTGGATTTGGCAAAGATTTCTTTAATATGACACCAAAAGCACAAGCAACAAAAGAAAAAAATAAATCAATAGGATTACATCAAATTGAAGACATCTGTGTTTCAAAGGAAAAAATCAACAGTGTGAAAAGGCAACCCCCAAAATGGGAGAAAATATCTGCAAATCATATCTCTGGCAAAGAATTAATATGTATACTATATGAATATATTTTTAACTTTATGGAAGGTTTGTGAATATAAAAAAAGGACTATATTTTTAAGAAGTCTTACAGTTCAACAACAAAAATGAATAAAGCAACTCAATTTTAAAAAATAGGAAAGGATTTGAGTAGACATATTTTCAATGGAGATCCACAAATGGCCAATAAGCATATGAAAAGATGCTCAATATCAAGAGTCATTGTAGAAATGCAAATCAAAGCCACAATAAGATACCACTTCACACCTATTAGCATGGCTATTATCAAAACCCAACTAGCCAACCAACAAACAAAAAACCCAGAAAACAACTGAGTGTTCGTAAGAATATGGAAAAATTAAAGTTCAGAGAGCTCCCCTCCTTAGCATGGGCAGTGAGCTTTTATAGTCTGAAAACTGGAAGCAGAGCAGAGAAAAAGCTTGATTGGTTACAGTATGTGTTTGCCTTATTTGGACACGGTCTGATCAGAGTTGCATGTGATTGGCTGAAGCTCAGCTGCTAGCATGACTGAGACCTGGCTATGTTACAAAAAATATACTCCTAAGTTAGATTTTAGTTTGTTTAAGTTAGAATATGGTTCTTGATCTCCTAATTATTTAATTTAACATTATTGAGAATCTTGGGTGCTCTCTTCTATACATAGATGCTGATTAATTTGAAGACTGCAGCAAAAATAATTTTAAAAATGATTGACTCTATTTCTCCCCATCTGCCACACTGTCAAATTGCTGGGAGGTGACATAGAACTCATGGAAGGTTGTTGGGACAAAGATGCTGAAAGCAGAATATATCTTTAGCTTCAGACATTACATGGATAATGAAGTGGTCAGAAATAGGATAAATTATTTTGAATTTCAGAGATACCTTAAATAACAGGTCAAATATTAAACAATTTTTTTTACTTTTGTGAAAATTGATCTTGTTGATTTTAATTCTATTTTTAAATAATTACTCAGAAATAGGATTTAAATGGTAAAAAATTGGTGCCCACGCATGTTTCTAAAATAGATTTCATTTATATAATTTTTTCTACTAAGGTGCCCAAAATATTTTATAACATTATCAAAATGTTCCATCAAATGTCATTTTCCAAGGAATAGGACCATCTTTCAGTAGGAAATAGGTGACTGAGAGGTAAAACTGTCTTTAACCAGATTACGAAACAAATTAGAAATGGAGACTTCAAAAAAACAAAAGAAAGCTATCACATTCTTAAATGGAAAATGCTTTATGTCATTTAAGAAGGGCTCAATGGCTCTTTCTGCTCCAAATCATCCTTTATTTCAGTTTTTCATTCTACCTGAGATTCTGCCAATTAGAGATTCATTCTCAATAACAATTTTGTATAAAATAAGAAATAACTTTGGAACTCTGAGGCTATTCATTGTTCACACATTTGTATGATTTAGTTGAATCATATTTCTCCCTCTCTCTCTCTCTCTCTCTTTATTTTTTCCTAACTGAGCTGAACTGTATTGAAGAAAGTGATAGTAGGAGATAGGAGGGGAGTGGTGAGGAGAGAGATAATTGGAAAGGACTAGGGCATTTATAATGATATTATCTGTCTTCCCTGCTCTAAGGCAGCAGTCTGCATCCTGGCTGCATACTAAAACTGCCAAGGGAACGATTTAAAAAAGAAACAAAACAAACTCAAACCAAGCAAAGATGAATGCCTGAGCCCCTTATTCCACAAGGACAATTCTATCCCAATCTTTGTGGGGGGCAGAGCCTTTTTTTTTCTTCTTTTTAAGGTTCCTGGGGTGATTTTAGTTTAACAACTGAAACTGAGAACTACTCTCTCAGTACTGATGCCCAGATCATACCCCATACCAATTAAATTAGAATATCTGGAGCAAAGGAGCTAGGCTTTGGTATTTTTTAAGGTCTCCAGATAATTCCAATGTGCAGCAAAGTTTAGGAACCACTGATCATGAGTTTGCATCAGAATAACCTAGCGTACTTATTAAAACAAATGCTACTGGGCTCCACTCCCAGAGTTTCTGATTCAGTTGGTCTGGGTTTGCATTTCTAACAAGTCCCCAGGTGAGCCTGATAATACAAGTGTGGAAATCAATTGCATAGGATCACTTTGGCAACTGTTTAGCCTTAAGTGCTAAAAGTAAAGTTGTACATACCCTACCCAGAAATTTCTTTCTTCAGTACATCCCTTATAGAAATTCATATTTTTATGCACCAGGAGACATGTATAAGAATGTTTCTTAACAGTATTATTTTTAGGCTGGGTGTGGTGGCTCACGCTTGTAATCCTAGCACTCTGGGAGGCCACGGCGGGCGGATTGCTGGAGGTCAGGAGTTCGAAACCAGTCTGAGCAAGAGCGAGACACTGTCACTACTATAAATAGAAAGAAACTAGTTGGCCAACTAATATATATAGAAAAAATTAGCCGGGCATGGTGCCACATGCCTGTAGTCCCAGCTACTTGGGAGGCTGAAGCAGAAGGATTGCTTGAGCCCAGAAGTTTGAGGTTGCTGTGAGCTAGGCTGATGCCACAGCACTCACTCTAGCCTGGGCAACAAAGTGAGACTCTGTCTCAAAACAAAACAAAAACAGTATTATTTTTAATTACCGAAGCAAAAAACAATCCAAGAATCTACCAGCAATAGAATGAGAAAACAATTTGCACCATGTTGAGACTATGAAATGACATACAACAATAATAAACAAATATTTACAATACACATGATTCTTTAAAACTTGGTATTGAACAGAAGAAGCCAGATACATACACAAAACACATACAAAATAATTTCATTTATATAAATTTCAAATAAAATGGCAAAGACTAAATTATATTATTTAAGAATTCATTCATTAAGTGTTAAAGCTGTAAAGAAAATTAAGTAATTACCTTAGAATAAACAGTGGTTTCCTTTTAGGAGTGAGAAAGTGTTTTTATTGGCATGTACCTTATAAGGTCTTTGGGTAATGAAAGTATCTCATCTCTTTACCTGGGAGCTTGTTATGTAGATGTTTTCTTTACACTAATTTTGATATATGTTTATTTTTATGTACTTTTCCAGATATCTACAATATTTCACAATTTTAAAAATCAAATACAAATAGGAAGGCCAAGTAACTAGTAGAGAAAATTGCATAGAATCAACACTAACTTCAAAGCTGAAACAGGATGGATCTAAAGTTGTCTATAGTAAAGGAAATTTCATGTTTGAAATCAATTCTATAAAGTAAATAGAGAACATTTCAATTATTTTGTTTGGAAAGCTAGAGGAAAACCATTTTCTGAGAGAAAATGGTGACAACTAGGGCCTTATTTGTGAGATATACTGGTTTGTACTTGTTTTCGTATAATTATTAAGAGTGTCCTCTCATTCTCAAAGGGTCACGATGTAGGCAATAAATTATGAGTGTACATCTATTTTTAGCCTTCTTTGGTTGGACATCTGAAATATTAGGGAAAAAAACATCTTTTCCAATGATGAATTTTAGTCTGTATAATAATTTCCAACAGGATAAATGCAGAATGGCTCATTTATAGGTAAATATAGTTGTGGAAAAACATTATGCATTTCCAAAGTCATAGCATTTCTTTTGTATTACAAACTTTTTTCCTTGCTCCACCTCTAAAAGGTTTTTCCTAATTTAATGATGTCACAGAAATTACTCACTTTGCATGCTTATACCTATCCTGCCAAAAAATAAGATTATTTCTTAATGCAAAAGTTATTTCTTAATGTAAAAAGGTCATAAATGCATGCTAACACCCCAAACAGTGATTAAATACTCGACATCTGCAATGCCACCTGCTTTTAAATCTAAATATCATTTTCAGAAGTTTTTCTGATAATCATTGAAAATTGAAATCATGCAAAAGAACTGCAAGGAGTCTAGAAAGACTAGAAAGGATGGAGACGAGATGTCAAAGCACAAAAAGAAATAGAAACCTGTGCTAAGTTCCTTCTAACTCAAACTTTCTAAGTAAAATCTCCAAGTACAGCACTGAGAACATCAAAGTGTTCCCACATAGTCATACCCTCCTCTTCTGCAACCCACTCTTGAGAAGGAAAAAGCTAAAGCTTTCAGATCAGATTGAAATAACTCAGCAAAATTTATTAATACTTGCCTAATTCTTAGGCCCTCAGGATAAACTCCCATTGACGTCAGCAGGAGATTTCTTTTGCAGACATTGTGAATTCATCTCAATAAGTTTCTGCTGGGTTATTTAGAGTCCTGCCATTTTAAGATGGAGTTTCAAAGGCCTTACCTACCACTGCTAAGAAATTGGCGCTGAGAGCCTGAACCCTCAGATACAATGACTCCCTTCTGGCTGTCTGTGAAGGATGCTGCTTCAATTTTGTATCTGTAATGGGGAAATAAGATGAGAGTTTGCCTGACCCCGGACGCTGCTCTATTTTGGCCATTGTCTATTTCAGATTGTGAGCACTGGCCAATGGAAATGATGTTTCTAACTAAAGAGACAAGAGTCCATTTACACACATGGAAGCTGTCTTTGCACACACAGACCTATTTGAGAAGGGGAAACTAGTTAACTTCAGGCATTGACCTTTTTGTAAAACAATATGCCAGCCTAGGATCAAGAGGCCAGGAACAAAAGCCCATTTAAGCCAGCTTAAGTTAAGAGGAATTTATTTTAAGCTAAACCAGGCAACTTCACAGGCATTTACGGATACGATAGGAAATGGAGCCAAGCCACATGGGGACAGACACTGGACTGGAAAAATCAGTTACAAGATCATTTTCTCTGTGCTTCTAATGCATAAGGTATCCCCCTGATCTCTACTTCTTTCTTTTTTGTCTTGTTTGGGTTCATATGGTTCCACATCCCTCCATTTGTCCTGACATGTCTATTTTCAATTCAATTGTCCACTATCGCCTAATAATCCCTGTATCTCCCAGTGCAACTTCTCAAGAGAAAGAAGCTAATTACTTCAACCCAGTCTATGCACTTAATCTTCCTGTGTTAGTATTCAAGCCAAGTGGCGTCAGCTAGTGGTGAGCAGTTGCTTCCTATAAGAGGGGCTGTGAATTGGGTACGTTTTAGAAAAGTAGAATAGATTGGGTGGATTCTCCCAAAATGTCTACTATAAGAAATTTATACAAATTATTTAAAATTATTACATCCTGAATAGAACTGTTTGTAGATGCCCAAATGCTGGCCCTTTTTCCCTTATGTTCCAGATCAATATGAAATTTAGGAAACAGATAACTAACAAATGACAACATTGAAGATGCAATAGAAGTTTTCAGTCTCCTGCAAAGGAAATGTATTCACACATACACACTGGATGATGTTTTCAAAGTCCAGGTTTTTTTTTTTCCTCAAAAGCCCTGTAAGGTTGGATTGCTTTATTTCCCTAATGAAATGTTATGCATTTCTGACATGTTTCTGTTTAACATTCTCCCCTCAAATCTAAAGTGGAGAGTTGCTTTTAACATTACATTAATAACAAAATATACTTTTGATTTTCCCTGAAAATGACAAGACTTCCAAAATGGGATACAATTGGGTTCTGCTCAGACTCTCAGAATATATTAAGAACCAATGGAGTGAAATCTTAATTTTTGGTTGTTCCGTTTTGCCATAACTTTGAGCTCATATTTTAGCTAATTTTTTCCCTCCAAAGTCAGAATATTTAGTGTATTTTCTTTTAAAAAGAAAACAAGTATTAGTTATTTTTTCAATCCTTTCAAAGTAAGTTTTTGCAAAAATTATGTGTTTTGACCTATGCTTACTGCTAGAGAATTACAAGAGCATATCTGACCCATTTCCAGGAAGAACAAACTACTTTTGATATATTTTCTTGGCATTAATATGCAGAATCTGAAAGCTTGGGGAGCTTTTTTAAAATCAATTTCTTACTGTACACAATTCACCTTAACATTTTTTAGGCTTTCGAGTTTTCAAACTATCATCATTCAGGAGTAGCAATGGAACTTAGTTTAGCCATTTATTTTTAACCAAAGCCTCAAAAACTTATGAGATGAGAGCGGAAGGTGGCAAGATCTTTCAGTTGCTTAATCTCTAGCCAGGAGATGTTACCTGTGGCCAATCTCTGCTAATTCAATTCTGTGCATGGAAGTGGTTTGGCCTTCTAGTGGTATTAATAGCTGTGCCCACTGAGTGTCTCCTGCCTATGCCATACTGTACCTGTGCTATGGTTTGAATGTCCCCAACAAAACTCATGTTGAACCTTAATTGCCATTGTGACAGTATGAAGAGGTAGTGCCTTTAAGAGATGATTAGGCCATGAGGATGGACTAATGGATTAATGCCTTTATCTTGGGAGTGGGTTCATTATGATGGGAGTGAGTTCCCAGTAAAAAGGATGAGTTCAGTCTGATTTTCTCTCTCTAGCATGGGTGTGCTTTCTCACCATGTGATGCCTTCTGCCATGTTTTGACAACAGCAAGAAGGTCCTTACTAGATGTTAGTACCTTGATCTGGGACTTCCCAGCCTCCAGAATAGTCAGCCAAATAAACTTGTTTACAAATTATTATTATTCTGTTCTAAAAGCATAAAATGGACTAAGAAAACCTGTCACTTGATGAATATCTATGAGAGGTAACACTGAAGGGAAAGTTAGCTATTAAAGGTGGACTTTTTTAAAGTGAGAAGCAGGTTAATGAAAGTTTTATTTACTATTTTATTGATTCAGCCATTCAACCAATCAAGCAATTGTGTATTTAACAAGTTTGTATTGAACAGCTACTATGTACCAAGTACCCTACTAGGATTGGAGATACAGAAGTAAACAAAACTATGGTCCCTACTTAAACTCAGTGGGGAATACAGTTACATAGATAATTTTCCTGTGAAGGGTTATATGGAGTTGTGAGAGAGAATAGGAAGAAAGCACAATGAGATTGGGGATCAGAGGATGCCCAATGCAATGAGTGTTATACAGAAGGTGATCATTGCCTTTAGGCAATGAAATGAATGTTTCATAGGAGGTAGTCAGGCAGGAAGTTTGTTGTGAGGTCGGGAGGAAAATTTTATATTCAGGAAACTGAAAAGTCAAAGTGCTTAACCCATAGAAAGCACTGGGTAAAATGGCTCGAAATAAGACTGGAGTGTGGACAAGGGCCACAGTAACTTGGGCTCATGATCTGCATGAACAATTTGGGGCTTGATCCTAAACACAATGGAAAACAATTCATATGTTTTGAGCCAGGGGTAACATGATCTCATTTATTTTTAAAATAATGGTGAAATGTAATGGAAAGGGTCAGAGGCCAAGAGAAGACAGAGATGCAGTAAAATGACTTTAAATTAGAGTGGAGGCAATGGAAATAAGGGAAACAGATTGATTCAAGACATCTTGAGGAGACGTATGCAACCAATCAGCAAGATCTATTGTTTATGGGCATTGATCAAGGTTACAGGAGTAACTCCCATGATTTGGGATTAAGCAGTTGGGTGATTGTGATGCCATTTGCTGAGATGGGGACAATTGAAAAAAGGGGGTGCTATGGACTAGACTATGCTCTCCTCCACCAAAAAACATCATATGTTGAATCCCTACCTTCCAGTGTGACTGTATTTGAGGATAGGGCCTGTGAGGTGGCAATAAAGGTTAAATGAAGTCATAAGAGTGGGGCCCTAATACAATGAGTCTTTGCCCTTATAACGAGAAGAAGAGACATCAGAACTCAATCTCTCTCTCTCTGTCATGTGAAGACACACCAAGCATGTGGCTATCTGCAAGCCAGGAAGAAAGCCCTCATTGAAACCAAATTGGCTGAACCTTGATCTTGGACTTCTGGCCTCCAGAACTGTGAGAAATAAACTTCTGTTGTTTAAGCCACCCAGCCCGTAGTATTCTATTATGGTAGTCAGAGTTGACTGGGACAGAGAGGCTATGGAGGATACCTGTAGTTTAAGATGAATGTGGACTAAGTGTTATAATGGGTCCAGAAGGCAGAGTTGATCTAGGTAGGAGATCAAAATCTAGCCTTCATTAGTGCTTAAAAGGCATTCAAAGTCACAGGTGAATGAGATCATCTAAATCAAACATGTAGGTAAAGAGCAAGGATCAAACCTTGAGAATTTCCCTACATATAGAGTTTGATACTAGAGGAGCAGCCAGACAAATAAGTTGGGAAGGATTGGCCAATTGGCCAAAAGGGTGAGAGGTTTGTTATCAGGAGTTTGTGGTGTTAGGGAAGCCAAGACAAGGAAATGTTAAAACAGAAGAGTACTGGACAAACATGCTGACTGTTGCTGACAGGATAACTAAGAGGAAGATGTAGAAGCTTCCAGTAGATTTGGCAATATGAAAGTGATTGATGAGCCACGACAGAACAGTTTTTGTGTAATGGTGTGGTAGAATCCACATCTGAATGGGCCAAAGTGTAAATCAAAGATCAAAGGGAGGCACTTTTGTGTGTGTGTGTGTGTGTGTGTGTGTGTGTGTGTGTGTGTGTGTGTGTGTGATAGATAGAGAGAGAGACAGAGACAGAGACAGAAAGAGAGAGATTTGACTGTGACAGGAAGCAGAGTAATAGGAAAATAATTAAATCTAATGTGTGTTAATGGCTCCCCTGGGGTGGATCAGGTCTAGGATGAGTCACATTAGTTGCTCCTTAGGCAATGAATATGCCTCTATAAGTAGTACACTAGAAATCATACAATGAAGTTTCTACTATCATCTCTTATGAAAAAATTAATCTAGAAATATATTTTAGGGTTAGTTTTCCCAGAACGCATTTCATAGCTATGGCAAGGATTGTCTACACTTCTGTTTCTTTGAAAATGGAATCCTTTGATAGCTTCTCCACAGTTCTTCCAGGAATTAGCTTCTGGCCCTGATTCCTGGCTACTTTGTTGGGTTTGTTACCTACTTTCAGACTCTCAGAGCAGGCTAGCTGCCTGTCTACTCCTCCTGTCTCTTATGAGCTTCCAGAGTTTCTCTACATGGATCTAGGCTCACCTTTAAGAACTTCTCCTTCCTACACAATCTAAACCTCCATGGTTACTACTTTGCTTCCTGAATCATGTTCCATTAGCTGGTGTTTGACCTTCTCTGGCCACCTGACATCCAGGCCACCTATGGGCACATCCATAGTGGTTAAGAGCTCATCCCTTGTGGAATAAGAGATATGAGTGTGAAGATCATTTGTACTACCTGACAGCTATGAGTCCTTGGTCATATTTCATTCTCTAAGTCTAGGATCCTTTCCCTGCGAAAACAAGATAACATCCCTACCTTTCGGGCTGCTGTGAGTTCTAAATGAAATATCGTTCATAAACATTTACCTGGAACAGAGGATGTTCTGAATTAATGGAGGCTGCCACTGTTACGGCCAATAGTGACACAAATAAATTATCTAGCCAGCTTCATTTTCCTTCTCAGTGCTGTGATTTAGTTTGGGTTTTAAAGCCTGCTGAAGTCTAATTAGTAAAAAATAATTTTTAAAGCTGTTTTCCTCACTTCATTTTAGAAACTAATAATTTAAAACAGTCAGTAACTATTTTAAACAACAGTCTACCTTATGATTGTTTTTAACTTTTTTTGCAAATATGAGAAGAGTCTTCATAAATGACTCATTGGCTACTCAATTAGTTAATTCACGTGGCATTTCTAGACTCTAAAAGAATCACTCTCTCTGACATACAGTGTAGGGATGAGTACTGATAAAAGAAGATAAGATGAAGGCCTCCCGAAAGCTTAGGCACAAATGCCAGCACACACTACTGCCATCTCCCCAGAGTCACTATTTCACTCTAGTATCAGCTAAATATTAGGAAAGCTCTGTCCAATGGAAACATAATGCAAGCCACATGTGTAATTTTAAATTTTCTAGTGGCCATGTTTTTAATAAATAATTTTATTTACTTATTTATTCACTTTATTGCTTTATTTTTTATCAGCTTTATTGATATAATTCACATGTTGTATAATTCACTCATTTAAAGTATACAATTCAGTGGTTTTTATTATATTAGCAGAGTTGTACAACCATTACCACAATTAATTTTACAGCATTATTATTATTCCGAAAAGAAACTCCATACCAATTAGCAATTGGTATTCCCCAATTATTCCCCATTTACCTTTGAACCTCTTGTCTAGCCCTTGGCAATCACTAATCCACTTTCTGTCTCTATAGATTTGCCTATTCAGAACATTCCCTTTTGCTATCCCTGTATAGTCAATTATTAAAGTATGTAGCTTTTTGAATATAGCTACTTTCGTTTAGCACAATGCATTTGTCATACATGAGTGTAGTAATGAGTGTCAGTAGTTCATTCCTTTTAATTACCAAGTAATATTCCATTATATAGAGACATCGCAGTTTGTTATTCATTCATCTATTGATGGACATTTGCTTATTTCCAGTTTGAGTGATTATGAATAAAGTTGCTGTAGACATCATTAGTACAGGTTTTGATGTAAACACAAGTTTTAATTCTTCTTAGGTGAATACGTAGAGTGGGATTGGTGAGTCATAAGGAAAGTGTTATAGTTAGCTGTGTAAGAAATAGTCAAACTGGTTTCCAAAATGGCTCTACCATATTAAAGCCTCACCAGTAGGGTATGAGAGTTCTAGTTGCTTCTCATTGTGGCACTGGGTATAGTCAGTTTTTGTTTTGGCATTCTAATAGGTCTGTGGTGGTATAGCCACATTTTAAAAAAATTTTTAAATGTGAAATTAATTTCAATAATATACTTTATTTAACCCAATGTCTACGTATCATTTCAAATGTACTTGTGAGAAGGCACTTGGTCAAAACAAATGGTTAGTTTCATGTGGTATATATGGTACTTAGTCTGATAGTACTGTATTGAATTTAGAATGGTCATGTCTATAGTGAATGGTGACGCTGGCATCTAGTCGATTTTTTTGCTTTTCATTTAGTTGTGCCAGTGTTAGCAAAACTCTATTTTGAGCAGCTGCTTCCAGCCCAGAGAATCAGTTTGTAGGCCAGATAAAGAAACACACTCAGTGATAGCAGGGGTCTACCCAGCAGGTGTCTAATCCTGTCATTGAGAGCGGGAACTTTATTTCTGCCTTACAGTCAGACTCAGATTCCATGGTAGAGGAAAGTGTCAGTGCAATCCGTATAAAGCAAAGGTCTAAGAAAAACATAGTGAGGAGAGAGGACCTAGGAGTCAGCCTAGTATTCAGACAGAAAAGGAAAGGCTGAGAGAGAGTCAGAGTGAGGGAAGTGAGGGAAGGAGGAACTACTGCTCAAATTTACAAAGCACACATGCAATCAAGAAAGAAACAGAGAGACAGAGAGCAAGAGAGCCTCTTAGGAGACCAGGAAAGAGTTAGCAGAGCAGTCTAAGCCAGAAGTACAAGTTTTAACAGGGATGGTGGGATCATAAGCTGAAAGATTGAAGACTTCCTTGGTTCTATCCACAGACTCACACAGACCCACTAGAACATGTTATGCCCAGGAACCCTTCTTGGGCATAACAAGAGCGGCTTGACAAAGAGAACAAAAAGCCACAACAGATCTGAAGACCAAAGGCATAAGGGTTAACAATTACTTAACAGTTTGACGGAAACGAAGGGGGGACAACAGGCCATACATAAACAACAGCATTAAAATCTGTGCTTTAAAAGCCATTTTATAGATTTCAATGGTAGACTTAATACTAAAGGGGCAGCTGAGCAGGGCTTACAATAATGCTTCAGCTATTGTTCAGTTTACGACCAGATAGAGAGAAAGCAAAGCCTGTCAGAGAGAGAGGATGTTTAGGGTGACCATATAATTTATTGAGAATGCAAGGGGAGTACTAACTGGATAATAGACATAATTTTTAACTATCCTGAGAAAAGCAGGACAAACAGTTACCCTGGGATGTGCTACCACTGTTATGGACTGAATTGTGTTCCCCACAAAAACATATGTTGAAGTCCTAACCCCAAATATGACTGTATTTGAAGATAAAGCTTTTTGAAGGAGGTAATTAAGGTTAAATGAGGTCGTAAGGGTAGGACCCCATAAGGGTGGGATCCTAATCCAGTAGGACTGGTGTCCTTATAAGAAGAGGAAGAGAGACCAGAGAGATTTCTCTCCATGTGTGACCAAGAACAGGCTACGTGAATACACAGTGAAAACCCTACAAACCAGGGAGAGATGCCTCTCCATAAACCAACCCTGGCGGCACATTGTCTTGGACTTCTAGGCTCCAGAACTGTGAGAAAATGAATTTCTGCTGTTGCAGTTACCCATTCTGTGGTGTTCTGTTATGGCATCATGAGTTGATGTAGAGAATAACTAAATCAAAATCTTCATTTCTTTGATGGAGTAGAACCAATGTGGATTAGGCCAGTATCACTGGCTGCTGCCTGGCACATGCTCGTTTCAGAGGAATACCACTAAAGTGGTCCTAGGACTGAGACCAAAGCATTTTGCAGATCAGTTTCTGAATGCAGCCTTCTGTTTTTGTGCAGATAGTGCTCCTCGTAAAGAACAAGAAAGCCAGGCATTATCGGATATTCTTAGTCATGGCTATTCGGTACAAAGCTGTGTTCAGAAAGAGTCAAGAATTGAAAGGCAGAGTATAGAAAGAACAAGTGGTAAATTGCTTTGACTTAGTTCAAACCAAAGGCCACCTTTTTTGAAAATGGAATAGTCACGTCTTTCTGTTTGAAAAATAACATTGATTTCTCTAGCATTTATTATATGTGCCTTCTATACCAAACACCATGCTCGGTCCAAGGGACACAAAATGAGCAAGGCATGTTCCCTTTGTTTAAATAAGTTAAGGTACATGCATATAATAGTGTATCATAGCATTATTTATTAAACAGGCATCCTCAAACTACGGCCTGCGGGCCATATGCGGGTGTTTTTGCCCATTTGTTTTTTTTACTTCAAAATAGGTTATGTGCAGTGTGCATAGGAATTTGTTCATAGTTTTTTTTAAACTATAGTCCAGCCCTCCAACAGTCTGAGGGACAGTGAACTGTCCCCCTGTTTAAAAAGTTTGAGGACCCCTGATTTAAAACAATGTATTAATGTGGGAAAATGTTCATGATAGTGTTAAATATATTAAAAACTAAGCTCCAGCCCAATTTTTATATAAATATTTATAAAAATTAAATATTATAAATATAAATGTTCATACATAAAAAATTTCCAGTAGCATACACACAAATCTGTTACTAATTACATTTGGAGCGTAGAATTGAGGCTAAAGGTAGGGATGAGAGATTTAATTTCACTAAATATGGTTTATAATTGGTCCATGAGATGTTTAAGGAATTCACAGTCTAGTTACAGAGGACATGAGCAAAAATAAGTGAAATAAAGCCTTGTAAGTGCTATAATGGAAATATGCATAGGGATAAAACCAGGATGTAAAGAAGGGAGTATTCAATTTTATTTGGAATGGTCAGAAATGACTTTTTAAGGGGAAGTGATGAATGAGCTGCTTTGAAAACTAGATAATAAGAAATGGAGCAAGGAAGCTAGACATCAGGAAGAAAGAACTAGAGCTATGAAACAACACAGAATGTTTGAGAATCTGCAAATGGTCCTCTATACCCACTCTAGTTAGCCAAATAGATGGGGGACAGTGCAAAGAGGTATGGCCATGAATAAAGCTGATGAGGGAGGTACTAATACACACATCTATATTTTAATGAACCATATAGTGCTAAGAGCTTTGTGACTACAGAAGATGATAAGGAAATTGAGACCAATTTTCAGGAAAGGTTGACTAGGCAAAAATATCAAATAGTATATGAAGAGTCAGCCATTAAAGACCTGGAAAGAGTTCTTGTTTTGACTACTGTGAGATCACTGCTTACCATAGATTTATTAAGTTGAAAAATGATAGGCATTTTGTCCAGTGATAATAAATGATTAGGCTGCAAGGTGGTTTACTTGGGAGTTCAAGTCTCAGGTAGCTGGAGACACAAAAGGAGATTATTACATTGCCCTTGCCCTACACGTAGCATGGAAGTTGCTTAGCTATCATTCTCAGGCTTTGAAGAGAACTTTCCACAGGAAGTTGTAGGGGAGGAATTTGAGCTACAACTGGAACCCCACAGTGGGTGAGTCTTTTACAGATTCATGGCCTGTAACAGAAGAGGCTCAGAGCATTTGCGAGAGAGGGCCCAGGTGGCTGGGAAGCCATAAGTAGCTTGGGAAAAAGAGCCCTTGAATAAAATAATTTTCTTTTGAGAATTTGCAGATAATCTAAAACTTCTCTGAGGATATTTCTAGGGATGGACATCTAAATATATTCATGTCTGGCTCTATCCAGACCTATTATTCCCAATAAATGGCCTCCAGTACCCTAAGTCAAATGTCCAACTGAATTCACTTTGGCTCTAAAGGTTAAGAACTAGGCTCTGGCATCAGGTCAACTTGAGCTGAAATCCTGGCTTTGCCACTTGGATAGATTACTGGATTTCTCCAAGTCTCCACGATATTGCCACAAAGGGGGAGAGTATGTGATTATCTCATGAGTATTCTTTGGAAGTTCAATTGAGAGAGTGTTTTCAAAGGCCTTAAGCATAATGCCATGCAGAAAAGATGTACCTAAAGGGGTAAAAAGGATAGATTCTATTTTTATTAAGTATTTTATCACTTCCTAGTTTTATTGGAAAAGTTTTGCTCTCAGATGAACTCAATATAATTTTTTTCAGGTGGCCAGTTAAAGATAATCTCAGGTTTTAATAAATATTACTAACGGTAAACCATTAGACATTTTTTGACTATAGACATTATTATTTTAAAAAATCAAATAACAAAACTAACTGGATATTAAAAAATCTTCTCTTTTATGTGATTTTATATTCAAACTGTAGTGAATTGATATATGATATTGCACCTGTTAAATGTATTTGAAATACCCCTGTATGATGATTTGTGTCAGTATAGTAGAAAATGTGACTTTCATTTTGTAGTTAGGGTCTCAGTCTGATTCCTAGAACTGCTACTTACTAATTACCACTTGCTACCTACTAAATATTACTTACAATCTATTAATTCTATGGCCTTATGCAAAAGATACTTTAAACTCATAGAAGCTAAGATGTATTTAGCACTTATTATATGCCAGTACATTTCTAACTTGGTTCTTACAATATATCTCTGAAATAGGTGCTAATAATTCCATTTTATGAGAATTAAATGAGTAAAGGGAGAAAGACAAATATCATTTGCCCAACATTGCCAGTAGGGAATAGATTTGAACCAAGGGTCTATGAGACTACAAAACCCCCAGCTACATACTGTGGTGGTTCTGTCAGTAAAAATGAAGCTAAAGAAACTTACCTTGCAGAGTTATTATGAAAACTGGTGATAATGTATGTCATTTTCACATACTGAACACTCCATAAATTTTAGTGATTTTTAAATTCTCATTTCTGTGAACCATAATAATTTAAAATGGGGAAAAAAACCTGATATTTTGGAATTTATAATATAGATTTTTCAAATTTACCTGGCAATAAAATGCATAATGTGGACAGAATCAGTGCTAAGAAATAACGAGAATGTCATATGCAATGAAGCATAAGGTTTTTAATATGGAAAAAGCAGTAGAGTACCCATTCAGGTATTTGCAAATAATGGGCAGTGTCTAATGATTAGATTTCTACTTAATGGCAAATTTTACCCAATGCTTTGTTTGTGTGAAATACAGAAGACTTGACAGTTCCATTGGAAGTTTTAATCAACTTAACAAGAAATTTGTGTCCTTTTAAAAACACATTCTTACTCAACAAAAATTCAAAATATGTTCACAATAGTTTGTTAAACTCAGTATTTCCTACATGACCTCCACTATAACTATTTTATTCTTCTTGTTTTCCTCTTTGTCTTTACCAGTCTATTTTGGGTGAACTCAGTGAGCACTTTACGTGAAAGCAAAAAACTGGTATCATTTTTAAACACATCAAATTATGCCAAATGAGATGCAATCTGCCATATATATTTTCAATGATGAGTAACTATTAGCATTGCTGCATTTGTTGGACTTCAGAAATGGAAAAGAAATAACTAAATGGATGTATTTTACTTTACATCAAAAGAGTTCAAAGAACTGTGATGATTAATGAACCATCCCCAAAACTCTATTAAGTCCTCAAGTTCAATCAATGCTAAATTATCCAAACTAATAGACAGGAGCAGAGGTGCAGGACATTGGATTGGTCCTGTCTACTTCAGGGCTGCTGTTCCCTGTCCCTTGGGGATCTGGCTTCTCATGCCCAATACCAAACTGTCCCATTTATAGTAGAATTCCATCCCTCCAGTCCAACCACTACTGCCCTCTCACAGAGCTCCCCACGAGCCAATAAAGAATTAAACATATCTTACTCAAGTTTACATCTTGCTCAAGGACTGAAATAAGCCAAGTCTCAACTCCTGTATAATTTTGGAATGCATGTACACCCCATCAATCAAAAATGCATGTTCTCCTTGTTGGCCACTTAGCATACTAATACTAGAGAACTTAGTATTTCAGTACAAAGTTAGAATTTCCATTTAAAATTATACTGAAGGACTCTTTCACCCTCCAAAAGTTCCTTCCTTCCTTTCTTTTTTCCCTTTCTTCTCTTTTTTCCCTCTTTCTTTCTTCCCATTTCTTTTTTCTTTTTTTTAACCCTTTCTGCCTTCCTAGTTTCCTATTAGCACTATATTACGTGTGTTGTCATACAGACATAAATAAATGATACACAGGCATTATACAGACATAAATAAATGATAAAGCAAAAGCTTATCATCAAGAAACCCTTAATCCAACTGACCAACTGACCATTTAGCTTACTCAGGGAAAAAAAATGATGAAGAAAACCTTAAGATGATATTTTTAAAGTACTGGAGAAATCTTTGGTTTATTGCTTTCATACAAGAAAAAGAAAAAAGAATATTTTAAGACTTTCACTGTAAAGTAGATCTGTGCCTATATTTCAGAAAGTGACACATCCTCAAAGAGTCACAATTTTCTTCAAATTATAGGGCTGTTCTTAAGGAAACAAGGAAGATGACAGAGAAAATGACTTGCCTGACACAGCTTTTGTTAGGCAGTAAAGAGGTGCCTGGATCAGGGAGAAACTGTTATTTTTCTATTACTTTCATAGTGGAGACGCCAACATTGAAATGCTACATATTTCTCCACCGAAGCTCTGCTTCAAGCAGTGTTCAGCTCCTGCTTTTTGCATCATTAGTACTGTGGGTTATGATTTCATCAGGACAACTTTTATTGCAAAGCACTCTCCTAAATGAAATGCAGGGGAAATGAGCTAAACCTAAGACGCTGTTGGTTTGCTAATGCCAATCTTCTTCTCACAAAATTCAAGTGCTACTTGTCTTTGTAATTGCAAGCATAGGGACACATCTTTCCTCACTTAGAAGCACTCATATAGTACTAGATCATTATCAGACAGGAGAGCATTTGAATCTTAAATTGCCATTGATCCATGTTCACCGCACAATTTCCTCTATAGTAATTTGACAGGGTCAAGTAGGAAATAAATTTTGGGTTTCTCTTGATTCAGTTTGAGAGAGTTCAAATCTTCCTGTTCTTTCTACAAAGGATGCTAAGGGACTGCTAGGATGTTAAAAGGCATATTCCATTTAGACAGAAAGAAATTACCTGATTTTGGCAATCAATATTTTTGGTTTTTATTTTTTAGGAAATGCTAAGCAGTTTTTAGAGTTATGATTATGCTATGTTATGTTTTGATTGGCAAGAGGACATACATCAAATGGAAGGATGAAGCCATGAAGTCTTCTCAGTAAAGAAGATTGAAGCAAGGGTATTCCATATTTAACTTGACATAAATAATCATGGGCATTTATGAAAGCCGGTGCCTTCATGATGGTAAATTATCTTTCTTGTTCTTTGTTTTTGCTTCCCTTGATGAAGCTGGGGTTGAAAATGGTTACTCTGGAAAAGTAATCTAAGCCTTTCTTCTGGTGAATTGCAGGCAGGTCATAAGAAGTCTTCCTTGAAAAATGATGTAAAACAAAACAAAAACAAGAAACAATCTACAGAAGTTTGACACTAGTGTAGGTGAGAGTATTCTGGCTTTTTTTTAACCTCAGGAAAAAATTGAGTTTAGTTTAATAGATTAAGGATGAGTTAGAAAACATTTCTAATTAAGCTAGGATAAGACCTGTTAATTGAGCAACCTTTGATATATCTGTATTTGTGAGCAACCTTGATGATATCTGTATGCATGCTAAATAGCCTCCCAACATTAGCATCTTAAAAATGGAAATTATTAAATTCATGCTACTCTAATTAGCATATAATTACATAATATTTAGCAACATGCATTTATACCGTTAGCTTTTATTCTCATACAATTTAATACAACATTGTTTGCTAGACCCACTATTGTTTTATGAACCATTAAGTAAGACAAAAACTCTACCAAATAAAATATGACAGAGGCATGAAAGAAAATTTTGTGTGATATATGAATTGTTCACACAAACCTCTTATTGCTTGGATATTACTTTCATCTATCGTGAGGATTGTGGTAGTTTCTCCTGACTTTCACTGAGTCGCCTAGCATGTGGCAGGCAATTCTTTTGCTCATTTCCCACAAACAGAATGTAAGGTAGCTGGCCAGGTGTGGTGGCTCACGCCTGTAATCCTATAATCCTAGCATTCTGGGAGGCCAAGGCAGGAGGATTGCTTGAGGTCAGGAGTTCGAGACCATCCTGAACAAGAGCAAGATCCTTGTCTCTACTAAAAATAGAAAACATAATTGGATGTGGTAGTGTGCGCCTGTTTTCCCAGCTACTTGGGAGGCTGAGGCAGAAGGATTGCTTGAGGCCAGGAGTCTGAGGTTGCTGTGAGCTAGTCTGATGCCACAGCACTCTAGCCCTGACAACAGAGTAAGACTCTGTCTCAAAATAAATAAATAAATAAAAATGTAACATATCTTTAAATACTCACAAGCATCTTCCTTCCTTTGATCCCACAAAGCACTTGATTGCTGTTAGCAAGAAAATATAGAATTTTAATTATTCTCCCAACAATGAATATTTGCTTCACTGTATTCTTTCCCCATGTTTTTGCACATAAAGAGAAAGTTTGTTTCTGTACTGAAACACCATGTGATCTTTTCACACATTTTACATTTTAAATAGCTCAATACTGCTCAATAAGGGTATACACTGGGCTCATAACTCTAGAAACATGAATAGATATGACCCAGTTCATGCACATAGGAAATGAAAAATCTGACATGACTGCTGTCTGGTAGAAAGCACCTGTAAGCACTATCGATTTTAACATGCATTCTTATTTCAGAGATTTATAAATGTATCCAAAAGAAATGTGTCTCAGAATCAATGAAATGAGAACCTATTTATTTTTATGAAAGTATATATTCACATAAGGAAAAATGCATATTCTATAAGCATACTAATAAGTACTCTAGGAATTTGGATGTACAAAGGAGAGGGTCATAAAAATGCACTCTGAGCCAGCGTCTGAAGGCAAAGTGCCCCAGAGCGTTTTTTTGCAACCCCAGATCTGTAAAGATATGCCCATAGTAATATATAAAACTGAGTACCTATACTTTGCTAAAAATATTGGGGTGAAAAAATATTGGGATGGAGAGAAAGAAACTGAGCAAGGCAGCATATGGAGGTAATAATGACTTGTTATCAATCAGTAGACAATAGACTTCTTCAAGTTTATTGACTAGACAAGTTTATTGTTCCAAACAACAGGAACAGGTTCAGTCATCACAGCTCCCCTGAGAAGCATAGTCTCAAGCAAGGGTCAGCAAACTATTTTTGTGAAAGTCCAGATGATAAAAAATTTAAGCTTTGCTGGTCACATACATTCTCTGTCACATATTCTTCGTTTTATTTTTGACCACTTTTTACAGTTGTAAAGATCATCCTAAGCTTGGGGGCCTCCAATAAGAGGCTGTGGTCTGGATGTGGCCCTCAGGCCACAGTTTGTAGACTTCTGGTTGAGAACAGTGATTGCCAAATTTTAGCACACATCTGGACTCCCTGGATGGCTTTCTAAAACAGATTGCCACCCACCGCATTTCTGATTCAGAAGGTCTGAGATGGGGCTGGAGAAGTTGCATTTCTATTCCTACTTGATGCTGATGATTCAGATCCAGAAACCATGCTTGGAGAATCAATGGTCTCATAGTAAAAAGTAGCTTTGGAGTAAAACAAATTTGGGTTAAAATCCTCACCTTTTCACTCACCATCTGCGAGAACTTGGGTAGTTTACTGAACTGCAACTGGATCTCAGCTTCCACAGCTGCAGAATGGACAGAGATAGAATCTATTTTTCTGGGCTCCTATGAAGTTAGACTTCATAAACTCAACTTCACAATGAAGTTAACCTTCACCAGTAAGGTTCGTGGGGCATGTAGCACAGTGCTCGGCACGCAGTCATTGCTACATATGTGTTAACTATTGTTAATCATAGCAGGTGGAAAAAACCATTTTGAGAAATCCAAAATGGGTTTTAAAAAAGTTATATTTTCACCCTACATCAATTTATTTGGGATGTTGATGGAGAAAACAAAACAAAACCCCAAACATTGTAAAATAATTTAAAGAGGTTTATTCTGATCTGATTATGTGCAACTGTGGCTGGGGGAACATGATCTCAAGAGGTCTTGAAAAAATGCACCCAAGGTAGCTGGGTTAGGGTTTGGTTTTATAATTCATGGAGACAGGAATTATAGGCAAAACCGTAAATCAAAACATGTAAGGTATACATTGGTTCGGTCAAAAAGGTGGGACATCTCAAAGCAAGGGCTTAGAAGTCATAGATGGATTTTGGGAATTCTTTAGTTGGGAATTGGTTGAAAGAGTGAAACTTTGTCTTAGGACCAGGAGACAGTAGAAAGGAATGCAGGAGTTAAGTTAGGGAGTCTGTCAGGATGCTTGAGTTAAAATAAGGGGGTCTTCCATCTGTCATGCAAAGCTATACTGGAATCAGATTGGAAAGTAAGCCACATTATACCAGCTCTATAAAAACCTGTGTAATGAGATTTATTTGTAGGCACAAATCACCAAGCCTCTCAGAAAGGAATTTGGGCAATAGAAAAAAAAATTCAGAGTTCAGTCTTCAGGGCTGATGGAAAATATCAATGAGAAAGTTAAAAGTGGGGGAAAATAGTAAGTGGCAATGTAGGAATTACTGGAAAAGATATCAGGTTCTTTTCCATGTGAAAAGGCATGGCATTTTCTTGAAGACGGATCCATGGACTAAATGGCCAGATTAGTAGTCCATGAGTGAGCCGTGTGATGAGACACATGCTGTTTAAGAAGAGAAACATCTGGGAGGCTTCTCTGCACTAGAAACATGGGACTCATTCCTAGTGACAGCACATGCAATCAAGCAGCTGCTGCTGTTTCCTTGCCCTAATGTTCCAGCCGCTCGGAGGGTGCTTGAGCAATGTCTCTTCCTACCTGGTGCAGCTGTTAGATAGTTACAGATATACCCTCTGATTCTGTTTGGGGTTCATTCCTGCTGTTTGGTAATGCAATAAAACTGATCTCCCCTTGGAAGTAAACAGCTCAGCTATCAAAGGAACATTAGGGAGTTGTTGGAGTGTGATTCACCTCCACTAAGACACAAATAAAGAGTGGGTCCCCAGGTTAAGAAGCTGTCCTCTCTTCTAATGTGCCTGGTACAGAAGATGTGCTTATCACGAACAACCGTAGAATGAACACAGTGTTCCCAGCGTCCAATAAATTGTGTCTATTTGGCAGATTACCTTTAAAAGATTCATGGTGAAGCCAATAGATCCATTTATCTTCCCTTAGGCTATTTCTATCTTACAAATGTGCATCTTCTAAGGCAAGATTTCTCTTATCTAGGCAATGACCTAGGATAAAGGAACACAGGTTTTGGGTTGCTTACTTGTTGTTAGTTTCTGCCTCTTCTCTATTTCCTCCCTCTTTTGTGTATATAGCAGTGGTGCCTAGATTTTATAGGTCATCTCTGTGATAATCTGAAACACTCTATTCCACCACCTTAAGAGAGGGTCTCACAGTTGCATCACTTATTGACTTCTCTGAGAATCAATTTCACCTGCAATAAATCCCTAACAATTTCTCCTGCAGATGGGTCAGAGGCACAGTTAGGAAAGGATACAGTGAGAGAGAAAACAAAGTACTTAGTCTGCCAGGTGAAAAGGTGGCTGCATCCTTTATCTGCATCAGAATGGCCCTGGTTTTGGGAAGGATCATCCTAACAGGGATATGCAGTGTGAGTGATAATTTAAATATAGGAAATTTTGAGTGCTGAGAGTTGGAACATCTTTAGTTCATTCATTTAATTTTCTGAAGTGGTGAGAATATGGAACACAATGTTGAATAAATATAAGCAATTATCTAGCCATGATAGATATTTGAAATACTTTACTTTCAGTACAAGAGAAATATGGGGAAAATGCTAGAGGTTTAGAATTGAGATAATTAGAAAAGCTAGAGGATCTATGAAGCTTTTGGAAATGAGTGAAATGGTATGTTTCTGAGAAGCAGAGGGTGGCAAGATCACAGGCTTTGGAGACAGATGGATAAAACCTGGAATTATTTAGTAATAGTAACTGTGGAATAGTATTTAATTTCTCTAGCTCTGAGTATGCTATTCTGTAAAAGGTAGAAAATATTAGTACCCAGCCCACAGAGCTGGAATAGATGAGCTCTGAGGGTGAGTTCTTTGCAGTTCAAAGCACCTGACACATAGTGACTAACCTATACACTTTAGCAATTATTATAATTTTTGAGAGTCAGGAGGCAGACTAACACAGAACTGCCATATTAACTCTGCTTCCCCATAACAAATATGTATAAACAGCGTTTAAATGCCTCTATCTTTCCTTTCCTATGCCCTCACCTATTCCTCTGTCCTTCTACACAAATCTCCTCTGGACAAATTTCTCCAATGACTAGATCAGAAACACAGTTAGAAATGGGAATAGTAAAAGAGGGAAGGGGCCAGGCTCACAAAAAATGATACAAGTTCCCTTTTGTGCCTTGTCCAGACGAAAAAAATCTAAGATTTCATTTCTGTAACTAGATGCAAAAAATTGGCTTCCTATAAAAGCGGACCACACTTGAAACCACTAGAGAGCATCTATGAAGGCAATGAAGGAGAAGCATGATACTAAATAGAGAAAGAATTTTATCTACACTGGAATCAGATTTCTATGCTTGCTATATGAATGACAAGAGCAATTCTTCCCTTATCTGGCAAACTAAAATGAAATTAATGAATATTAATTCACTTCATCTTACTTGAAAAATTAAGCTAAAGTGTAGCACATATGAAATATTATTTGAACAGCATCAGAATACGTATATAATCTAGGACAACAGGCACTGATACTTCATTGTGATAAAATATCTGATTTTGTTTTTTCTTTCTTCTTTTCTCATCTAAGATAATTTTATGTTGGTGGTAATGTTGAAATAAATTTAACTTTTTTCTGTGAGATTCTATAACCCTATTTTTGTTTATTTCCCCTTGAACGGTAAAGCTATGAGCTATTTAGAGCACTTTATTTATTATTCTTCCAATCAACTGACATAAATGTGAATAATATTTATTTCCTATTTTATAAAGAAATAAATGTACTGAAAAATAATTTACTTCTAATCTAAGCCCCCATATTTTCCAATGAAGTCTAGAAACATGAATGACTTTTCCAAAAACACAAGCGATATAGTCAGAAGAATAGCAGAGACCTCTCTCACCTGAATTTCATTCCCAGCTCTTATGATGAGACCCTATCGATTCTTTTTACATGGATATGTACTATAGTTTACATGACAAATACTGAAGACTCCAAGATTTTAAGCTTGAATTCCTAGTAGTTTTCCCCAGGCCTGGAGTTGATCCTAAAACCTGCTAAAATATAAACAAGTGAAGGTCACTAAATCTCTTAATGAGAAGACAACTGTGCTGCAAATAGCTTTATCAGACAAGGTGTGTTAGTTCCCCATGGCTGCTGACAAATTACCACAAATTTAGTGGCTTTAAAGCAAAACAAATTTATTACCTTGACGTTCTTGAGGTCAGGATTCTACAATCAGTCCCAGTGGGCTAAAATCAGCACAACCACATTGTTTCTTGAAGGTCTGTGAGAGAAACCATTCCACTGCTTTTACAGAGGCTGCCCTCACTCCCTAGTTCATGGCCCCACATTACTCTGATCTCTCTCCTGTTGTCACATTTCCTTTTGACTCTGATGCCCCTGCCCTTCCTCTTTTAAGGACCCTCGTGATTACACTGGGCCTATTCCTATAATCCAAGATCATCTTCCCATATCAAGACCCCTAATCACAAAAGTCCCTTTTGTGTTGCTTGTACGGTAGCCTATTTACAAATTTTAGGGATTAGAATGTGGACTTCTTTGGGGAGCCATTGTATCTATCATACAAGAATACTATAAATCTGTCGAATTTTTGCCTTGACCTAATTGGCTCAGCCCCTAACCAATCTGTTCTGTAATTACTGATGCAGGGTAGAACAGGAGAAGATCACATGTGTTTCTCTAACTCTATTCTTCTGACAGGCTGCCTAGATTGTTGCTATCTCACAACAAAAGAGTTATCTTTGAGACCTATCACCTAGCAGTTTAACCTGGAAAGCTGAACCAGAAATTCTTTCCCATATGTGAGTTTTATTCATCTTTGCCACATTTTCTAGGGGGTTTGAGATTGCTTCCATTCTAGTCTGCAAAACCTGGAAAGGGTTGGATCTGACTATTCAAAAAATGAATGTCTTCTGTAGACAACTGAAGTGATAGCAAAAAAAAATTGTCAAAAGGGATTGTAGACTTTCTTAACTAGGCACAGCCTGAGTGCCTATATTACATGCTCAACACTCACAGCTGTCAGAAAAGAATACATGTATCCCAAAGGCTTACCCCACATTCTATATGCAGTATTATTCTTTTAAAAAAAAATTCTTTATAACATGAATTGCTACCTAGAAACTCTACATGAATTTATTAAATGTTGGCTCTCTTCCAGACATTGTCCTGTATTCTAAGAACACAAAAATGAATCAGGCATGGTACCTATCTTCAAGGAAGGCATTGTTTAGTACAGTGGTTTTAAAAGTGGGCCATGGGCTAATCAGCATCATCTGAGAGCTTAATAGAAATGCACATTCTTAGGCCTCATCCAAAACCTACTTGAGGGATGAAGCTCAGCAATTTTTGTCTTAATAAGTCCTTCAGGTGATAGTCTGAAGACTGGAACCAATATGAATATGGTGCAGGGAAGGTAGATATCTGTGACAAGGACATCAAATAAGAACCTAGTATAAAATCAAAATGACTAATAAAAAGGGCCTTAACCATGGGTGACTAATAATTGTTGTAACATTTTATTATGAAAAATTTCAAACACGCAGCAAAATTGAAAGAATTTTAAAAATAATTACCAGCTAGACATTACCATTAATGTTTTCCTAAACTTGCTTTATCATATATTTGTCCATCCAACTATTCCTCTATCCAATAATCAACCTATTTTGCTTGTTAATTCATTTCAAAGTAAATGGAAAACATCATTTGCCTTTTCACTGCATACATCAGCATGCACATTATTCACCAGAGCTCAACATTGGTATACGGTTTTAACTTTTGAGGTACCATTTATGTGCAATAAAACGCACAAATCTTAAATGTACATTTGCTGAATTTTGTCTAATGCCTATACTTATTTAGCCACCATCAAGAGATAAAGTCTTTCCCTCACTCCAGAAAATTATCTCATGCCTCTGCCCAGTCATTGACTATGTCTAGCCCCAGAGGCAAACACTGTTTCGATTTTTTAAACCATAGATTAGTTTTGGCTATTCTAGAAATTCATATAAATGAAATCATACAATACATATTCTGTGTGCAAAGTTTGTTCCACTCAACATAATGTTTTTGAGATTCACCCATGTTGGTATAAGTATTTTTCTCACATTCCTTCTTATTGTACAATAATACAAAGAGTAATATTATTTTCAAACACCTGAACTATCTCTAGTTTTAGTACTAATAAAACCTCTATGAGTATTCTTGTACAAATCTTTTATTTTTTAGCGTGGCGGTATGTTCTAATTTATGAGAAACTGCCAAAACGTTTTCAAAGTGATTGTACTCCATTTACACTCCCACCTAGCAATGTATGAGGATTCCAGTTACCTTATGTCCTTACTAGCATTTGTAGTTGTCAGTCTTTTTAGTTTTATCCATTCTGAAGGGTACATGGTGGTATCTATTTGTGGTTGCATTTTGGATTTCCCTGATAGGAAATGAGGTTGGTTATTTCTTTGTGTGCTTCTAGGTCATTTGTATATCTTTTTGTAAAGTTCCTCCTCAAACGTTTTGCCCATTTTATTTTTGCCTACCCTGTGTATGAGAGAGAAGCTAAACATTTTTTTGTCTTCCTGTTCTTGACTAACTCAGTATGGTGCAGATGAAATGGAAACAAATTTCTGAAGCAAAATACAGAGAACGTGATCACAATGTAGATGTTGGAAATGAAGGAGCTAGAACAGTTGAGTAGGATTCCAGATTGCTAGCTCATGAAACTGGGTGGGTGCAGTTATAACTATAAAAATTAAAAAAAAGAGAGAAGGAAATATGAATTTGGTTTGGAAATTGTGTATTTGAAATCAATTGGACCTGAAAGTATAAATGGGGAGTTGGACTCAAAGGTCTTGATCTTATAGATGAGTTTTCCACTCCTCATTTGACAAATTGGGAAACATGATGGCCTGAGGAGGAAGAGAAATCCTGATGGCAGACCCAGGCCTAGATCAAGGGCTCTTGCTCCTTTGTCTTTTGTTTTTCCTACCAGAGCACCCACAGATGGCACTCCCACAGCGGAAGTCAGAATATCAGTGTGGAAACAAAACTTGATTTGGTAAACATTTAAATCTTTTCTCCAAATAGAAGCACACCAATGGGAAATTACTAAATGCATTCCACAGTTCATTAGCTACTTTAATGCCAGCTGCTGAGTTTGCTCACCTGTGGTGATCAGAGGTACCTGCTGTTTTAAATGATGCCAAGTGTAGTTCAAAGCGCTTTGGATCTTCAACTTTTTCCTATTTAAAGGAGATTAAGATTCGGTTGCCAATACGGTGTAGCTTAATTGACTACCTGATAGCAAACAAACTTGCCAAAAACAGGTGTTTGCTAAACCAGATGTAATGTAAGATAAAATCATGGCTGTTGTGATCCTTTACTGAGGTCTTGTTGGCTCCCCTCATGGAGGCAGAGAAGACAGGTGAACAAACACACTTCCATCTTGATTCTGATTGAACTGCCAACAGTTTCACACCTACTATTCTTAGGAAAGCCTTGAACTCCACTTTTTCATTCTTAAAACCAAGACCAGTGACTTCTCAAATAGAATGAGCAGCAATACAGACTCAATCCATCAACCACACACCTGCAGATTCCAAGCACTTCTAAAATCAATTCATTTCCAAGAGTTACTTTAAGAATCCTGGGACTTAAAGAGAAAGTTCATGAATATGACTTTAGCATAGGAAATACTATAAATCCCAGCTAGAGGATAGCACATAGTCACGAAGGAAACAAAAATTTAAGCAAATAAACTGGGGAAGAGTTGATGTTATGCAGGTGTCACCAAAAATTAAAATACTGTATCTACCTTCTTATTAAAGAAGTATCCCGCCATTGAGTACAGGAGTAGGAAATTTCTTTAAATTGAGATTCCAAATGAGAATCAAATAAGAATCCTAAGTAAATACTCTAGATACCAGACCCTCTTCTGAATTTATTCATTTCCCTGTTCAGCCCATGGCTCAACAATTCAGAACTGCTACCTTAGATGTGATGCTTCTCCCTTCTTTTTTCCTCAGCTCTAACTCAAGTAGAATTGAATGATTAGTGATTTTACTTTTAAAGTCATAATCATGCATTTAAGGAACTATTTTTCCTCATCACCTTATAGCACCAATTTTCTGCATTTCTTCATTATACTATAGGTTCAAAATTCATTTAAAAATATTTAAGTGCCAACTATGGACAATACATAATCCTGGGTTCTGGGTAGACAGCAATAAATAAAATAGAAAATCTCTGTTACTATGGGGTTCACATTCTACTGGATAATAACTAATATTTATATAGTGCCTACTCTGTGCTAGTCTTGTCCCAAGTGGTTTATGTATACTGTATTAATTCATGTAATCTTTATGCTAATAATTCATTATACAGATCAAGAAACTGAGGGACAGAGAGGTTAAATAACTCAGCCAAGTTTAGAGAGTAAATACCAGAGTTGAAGTACAAATTCCTTTTCTCTGTATCCATACTCATTCTCATGGGAATTTCATTTAGTCTCATGACTTTAAATAACATTTATATAGTGATGACAGCCAATTTATATCTCCCTTGTATTTCTCCTGAATTTCAGGCTCATAGATCCCATTGCCTATCCAATATCTTCATTTGGATTTCTAACAGATTTCAGTTTAAAGTACCAAATTGATCTCCTGATTTTCCCCAGACCCTAAAACTACTCTGTTTGCCATCAGCCCCATCTCACTTGACAACTGCATCTTTCCAGTTGCTCAGAATCTCCTCTCTGCACCATACGTTGCATAGAATCCATCTTGGCTCAACATTTCAAAATTGCAGACACTTCGTACCAGCCCCACTGCTACTGCCCTAGGGTGGGCCACATCATCTCTTCTCTGAATTGCTGGGGTGGTCTCCTAACTTGTCTCCCTCCTTCCACTCTCCCCCAACCCCTGCACCCTGTATCGCAGCCTGATGACCTTTCTAAAAATTTTTAAATGCACCTTATAATTTCTTCAGGTGTCTGCTCAAATCCTTCTGACTACTTGCAAATCCCCATCAAATCTGAAGTCATCTCTGGTCACTCAGCTTTAGCAACACTGGCCTTCTTGGTCTTCATTGGACAAAGAAGCTCCCACCGCAGGGACTTTGCATGGTCCCTGTCCCCTACTGGAATGCTCTTTCTTCAGATAGTCCCATATTAAACCTTGCACCTCTTTCAAGCTTTTGTTGAAATGTTACTTTGCTAAAGAGGCCTGTTGTCAATTTGGTATTTTAAATTATAACATCCCTATTCTCCAGTATTTCTATTCGGTTTTTTTTTTCTTTTCTGTTACTTTTCCAGAGAACTTTTCATCCTCTAAGAAATGATGTAATTTACTTATTTATTTTGTTTATCTTCTCCAGCTAGAATGTAAGCTCCATGAGGACAGCAATTTTTGTCTGTCTGGTCATTAATGTATCCTGATAACCTACAATAGTGTCTGATACCTAATAACTGCTCAGCAAATACTTCTTGCATAATTTTAAACAGAATCGTTTTTTTAAAAGTCAGGCAGAGCAGCATACCAACATAAGAAAAAAACTTTGGTGGGTTTGAGCCTGGCATCTTTCATGCATTGAAAGAAAGATCAGTAACTGGGTATGAAAGTAGTATGAGGCTGCATTGCAGGGGTCAGGAAGGGCAAGACTTTAGAGAGCTTTGTGTGCTGGAATAATAAGCATAGTCTTTATTTTAAGTGTTGTAAGGATCATTTGAGAGTCTTAAGCAGAGCAGAGACATGATTAAGTTTGTATTTAAAATATATATTGGCTGCTGTGTGCAGGGTGAATTGTAGGAAGGCAAAATTTGAAACAGGCTGGTGGAATTTTTAAAAAGTAAGACTATTTTGAAAAACTGGTTGACATTATCTGCTAAAGTTGAAATAAGGCTATCCTAAGGAATACCTAAGGGTATTCCATGCTTAGTTATAAACAAATAGAGATGTTAACCTGTGCATTAAAAAGACAGACACAAGAAATTGCATGCCAGCATTGTTCATAGTAGACAAAAAATACAACCAACCCAAAGGACCTCAAGAGTAAAATGAATTATTAAATTGTGATATATTTATATAATGGAATATGACATGGCTATAAAAAGACCCTGAACTGCAGCTTCATGGAACTATGTGAATTAATCTCACAAACATATTCATAAGTAAAAAAAGCTAGACACAAAGAATACATGCTTATGACAGCTGGTGTCTAGAGATGGTTCCCAATGAACCTGGGAGTAAGAGAGTAAAGAAAGATCAGTAACTGGGTATGAAAGTAGTATGAGGCTGCATTGCAGGGGTCGAGAAGGGCAAGACTTTAGAGTGCTTTGGGCGCTAGAATAATAAGCATGGTCTTTATTTTAAGTGTATGGATCATTTGAAAGTCTTAAGCAGAGCAGAGACATGATTAAGTTTGTATTTAAAATATATATTGGCTGCTGTGTGCAGCCAATGCACACAGGCCTGGGATGGCTCCCAGGCCTCTAGGAATTCACACTTTTATATAGTTCCCTAGAGCACTGAAGCAGTATCACTTGGGTCTAACTTAAACCCATAGAATGGGCTGGAAATGACACGTTCCAATTCTAAGCCTAAGCTTTAAGAAGGATTAGCAGTTTCCATTTTTATACATTTGAGAACTCTGACTCATGTGTAATGCAAAACCCAGTCCTTCTGGAAAGGCCAGATGGGGAGGCCACATGGAGAAAAGAGACCCTGAGACTACCTGGAGGGAGAGATACTCAAGTGTCCCAGGCAAGCATCTAATTAGCTGCCATCTGACTGTTTGCACATGAGAGAGCCAAGACAAGAACCACTCAGCTAAGTCCAGTCCATTTACAGAGCCTCAGGAGGTAATAAATAATTGTTGTTTTAAACCACTGGTTGTTGGATGATTTGTTGGACAGCAATAAATAACCAAAACATAAATTAGAAGGGATTTATGACGGGAGAGTTATGTTTACAACATAAACTGCTATAACAAAAACCTGAGCATGTGGCATTGGCTTTGGCAATGGTCAGTGTGTGCAGGCCAGAAGGCCTCAAGGTTACTGTTAAAGGAGGTTACAAGGCCTGGGAGGTTGCAATAATGGTGACCCTTGGAAAGCAGGGGTAGATAGTTTGGCAACCATCTAATCTGTAGTAACATGGAAACTAGCAAATATACCTAATAAACTTTGAAGACTTGGCTAAGGAGATTTCCAGGCATGATGATGCAAGTGCCAACCATTTTCCTTTAGCTACTCTTAATAAGATAAGGATATAAAAAAGATTAACTAAAGTAGAAACTGTTCATTTTCCAAGAAGACAGAGTAAACATTTCCAAGTCAGGACTTTCTGGGCCCCTGGCAAAGGACTGTCAAAGGAAGAAATAGCCTTAAGGGAAATATCAAACCCAGAATTTCTTAGTTAAAATGTGATCTCAGGGTCAATATCCCAAGATCCCTTGTTAAGAGCTCAGAAAAAATGAAGATGGTGCCTCATAGACCCTCTCAGCCAGATGTAGAGCTTTTAAAATCTTAAAGATGTTGTTTCATAGCACCTTGACTTAGCAGTTAGTCAAGCGGTGTAGAGAGGAACCTGTCTTAGGCAGATATATGGGTATGGCTTTTGTTTGGTGTTAGAAATTATAATTTGAAACATAAGAAAACCCTCAAAGTTTTTAAAGAACGTATACAATTTTGGACTGAAAAGGAGAGAGACCATTCAAAATGAGAAGAGTCTTTGAGCCCCTAAATTCTGGTGGGCATGAATCAGGCTGAGAAAGCTACAAACATGAGGGGATTTTTTTGTTTGTTTGTTTGTTTGTTTGTTTTTTAATAAAAAAGGAAGAATTACTCAGAGGTTGGAGCCAACATTTCTGAGTGTGGAGTGAAGAGGCATGCAGAACCACTTCCAGGAAACAGGAACAGCCCTTTATCAGGAACTGGCAACAGGTGCCTGATGCAAATCTAGAGTTCAGATTTGTCATGAATGAGTGACTGCTATGTGCTTCCTGGGTTTCCTTCCTCTTTGTGAATGGAAGCGTCTGTTGTGGTTTTGTCATTCCTTCTCATCATTGTATGTTGGGTGGGAAAAAGGGAAGAGAACACCTCTTTAGTTCACATGTCTTTAGATTGAAAGGAGTCATACGGAAAGAGCCTTATCCACACTTAGACCTGTTTGAGAAGACAAGATCCTAACACCTAAGCCTCAGCCTAATTCCATATCATTAATGAAACTTAGGGGGGTGGAACATGGTGGGTGTAGTTTACATGTAGGGTGAAATACATGATATGTTGTAAGCCACATGGCAGACTGGTAGCCATCCAAAGATGACTTCCCAGCAAATGCTTCTGGACATTCACGCTCTCATACAGTGATTTTTGGGGACCTCTTTCTCTGGTTATTTCTTTACTTAGCATCTTGTTCTTGGTTTATGGATGCAATATCTTCCTTAATCTGTCCAGAAATACTAATTTGAATTACTCATTTAAACGATGTTCCTTCTCCCAACCTGAATTAGTTCTTGTTTCATTCATGATCATTTTCTACTATACATGTGTACTATTATTATTATTATCATTATTGTTTTGCATGTTGCAATCTTTCCTCAAATAACAGCTGAGTTAGGTTACCCATTTGTATTTAAGGATTCAAAACTAAAAAGGCTGGTGAACGCAGCTTGTCAATTAGCAAATCTTCATTTTAAGATTAACAGTTGTTCTGACCTCAAGGCCTGTACTTATTATTTCTCTTACTTGGGAATTCCTCAGGAGAATATTTTCATGGCTAATTTCTTCTAGCCATTCAAGTCTTGCTTTAAATATCTCATATTCAACAATGCCTTCCCAACAAAAGTATCTAATGTTATCTACCACCAACACCCACCCACCCCCCCACACCCCACAACATGGACATACTCTATCTCTCCACATTGTGTTCTATGATCCTTTTGGTTTATTTATTTGTTTGGCTGTCTCTTGTGCTGGAAACTACAACTGTGAGAGCATACACCTCATGCTTGTTTACTACAGTGTTCTCCACACCTAGAGCAATGCACTGCACGTTGCATGTTCTTAATAAATATTTGTTGAGAGAACCAATAATTGTGACGTAGTCAGTCATCTTATTCAGGAAGTCTCACACCTGTATCTTAACTCCTGTCCTACAATAAACTCTCTCAGTGCCCTAAAATAACTTTAAGAAAATGAGTTAAAAATATTATAATAAAAACTGTTGAAGGCTGCTATAATATTATACTATCTTTTTATGGCACTACTACTGAATCACAAAAATCCAGGTTGAGGAATCTATTTTCAGGAGCATTTTAATAAGAAAGATGATTTCATACTTCAATTGTCCTTTTCCTATAGAGCAGAATGAGGCATGGAATAAAAGGACACTAGAATTAGGTCAGAACACCTGGGTTTGAATCAAGGCTGTATCACTTGTTAGTTGTGTGACCTTATTCAAGTAGCTTAAATTCTCTGAGCCAATATCTTTATATATAATCTGAGGATAATAATACCCACACACACAGTGGAGGATCTGTGTAAAAATACCATCATAGTGCATGTCATAGAGTAGTGACTTAATGAATAATTCTTTTCTTCCAATACTGTATTTTACAATTAGGAAGAATTCCTTCTTGTTTAATTTAAATCCCTTCTGCCCTTTGTTCTCTATTAGGAATGTGGTAACAGAAAGTACTCATCAAATATGATGCTTCTAAAGTTTTACTTTTATTCTCTAACCAAGTAGGCACCAGGGAAAGCAGCCTATTTTGTAAATAAACTCTTATTAAAACACATTAATGCCCATTCTTTTACATATTATCTATGTTGTGGCTGCTTTTATGTTTTAACAGCAGAGTTGAGTATCTGAAACGGAGACTATATGACCCCTAAAGCCTAAAATATTTAGTTCTGGACTTTTGGAGGGGGAAAAAGTGCTGATAATTTTTAATCCATTAGAAAACAAACTTTTAAGAAAATAGAATATTTAAAACACAGTTTCTTTTTTAAAAACATAGCTTCATTTCTTAAAAAAATTAAAGGCCAAAATATGTAGAAGTGTCAGACAATTGACATGTGAAAAAAAATCCTATTAAAAAGCCAATTCAGAAAAATTGCTGTTATCTAATGAAAGAAACATTTTTTTTTTTTGAAGAACAGTGGTTCACAAGTGGGAGAAATTTTGTCCCCCAGTGGATATTTGGAAATGTCGGAAGATATTTTGTTGTCACAACTAGAGGTCAGGGTGCTACTGTCATCTAGTGGGTAGAGGCCAGGGGTGCTACTAAACATCCTACAATGCACAGGACAAACTCCCCACAAAGAATTACTCAGTTTTAAATGTTAAGAGTAGGTGAGATTGAAGAACTTGGTGTAAAGTGAGCGACATACATAAGTAAACAGTTCCTTTGGAATCTGTCATTGTGTTTAGTGTAGTTCCCAAACCTTTATACATGCTGACTGCTTTTCTGAGCAAAATCTAGAACACTCACATAAATAAGTCTGCCTTCTACTTATGAGTTACTGGCAAGTGTCAAAATGTTACCAAAAACTCAGCACTTATCCATGAGGCCAAATCAGAAAAATGAGGACAAATGTTTTGGGGAGGAGGTAAGAGATTTACTTTGCCAGCAAAGGAGGAAAAATGGCAGACTTTCAGATCCCAAAATCCAAGCTTCCTGAACATAGGCAGAAATACAGAGCTTTTAAAGGGAGTGCTTCTCAATTCTAGGCTATGGTGGTTAACTATTCGAATTGACCCATCTCTGCCAAAGACAAAGCCTGTGAGCTCCACCAGCTGCCCACCTTAGGGGTGGTGCCACCTGGGCTAGGAACAAAAGGGCTTCTCTCTGCTCCTCCCTACCACTGTTCTGAGGCAGGGATGCAGGTTTCAGTGTTCAAAAGGAGTGGGAGAAGTTTCAAAGATACAGAAAATATTTTTGGCTTCTTTTTTTCTAAGCCATTTCCTTTTACAAAAAACCGGGTGACTGTTTTCCACATGACAGTTGTTTTATTGTCCCTACATTTCTTCTTCCCAGGATGCAAATAGTCACACCTTCCCAGGTTCCCAGATCTCTGCCTGTACCTGGGACACTGGAACAAACTTCCTTAGTCATTAGCCCCTAAAGCTGTCCCCTGCCTGGAAATGTCCATATAATATTCAGGTGCTGCTGCCAGCCATCATTAGCCAGAATTTCTCTAATGATTCCCATTACAGGTTTATTCTAAATATAGGATAAAGTCTTTGTTTCTTCTTTTAATCAGGCAGGAGAGGTATTAAAAAACAGTGAGCACTCTGCATGGAAATTGGCTCTAGAGTCTGGTCCTCAAAATAGCATTCAGACACCTGAAAAATGCTTTGGGGGAGGACATAATAGTCATAATGAACAGTTAATATGTATTATTTTCTCCCCTCAGGAGAACAAATTGACAAATGGACAATTTATTTCACCCCCAATGATTTTGCCATTAAAAATGTTTTTATGCAAAGGCCATGACAACAAAGATTCTCTGTGGACACATCGGATGCACAGCATGCCCCAGATACCTTTCTTATGGGGTCTGTAGCTACATTTGGATATGTTCGCTTCAATACCAAGCTTGACTCATTTTCAGACACAACATTCTGTGGTCGTGATGTAAAATAATGTCTACTCTGAGCCTGTTATCTTCTTTAATTTAATTACAGATATTAATCAAATACAATGTTTACTAGCCAAAGTTATTTAAGTCCCTGTTGTTTGACTCCATGCTCCCCCATACCCAACCACAAACAGGAAAACTTGTTTAGCCAAGCACTTCTGGGTTATATAAAGATCTGGAGCTAGTCTAGTATATTAGTCAGTTCTCTAGAACAAAATTTGTTCTATTCCTCTAGATGGATAGACAGACAGACAGACAGAAAGAAAGAAAGAAAGAAAGAAAGAAAGAAAGAAAGAAAGAAAGAAAGAAATTAAATAATTAATTATAAGGAATTGGCTCACAGGATCATGAAGGCTGAGAAGTCCCATGCTCTGCAGTCTGAAGGCCTGAGAACCACATGAGCTGATGGTGCACATTCTAGTCTGGGTTTGAAGGTAGGAGGAGACTGATGTTTCAGCTGAAGACTGTCAGGCAAAGAGCAAATTCTTTTTTGCTCAGGCTTTTGTTCTGTTCAGGCCTCTGATGGATTGGATGAGGCCCACCCACATTCAGGAAGGCAGTCTGCTTTACTCAGTCTACCAATTTAAATAGTAGTGTCATCCAGAAGCATTGTCGCAGTCACACCCAGAATAATGTTTAACCAAATATCTATGTACCCTGTGACCTAGCAAGATGACATGTAAAATTAATCATCCCGTCTATACTCATAACAAATCCCTCAAGGTAAAAATTAATGACATTAAAAAAAACTGTGGAATAGGTTCAATAAAACATAAATGCAAATTTGTGTGTGTACATGCATCTATCCAAAAGTAAAACTGATTCTCATGTCAACAACAAGCAAGATAGGACAATACTCTCATTATAATAATCACTTGAGAAAATATATTAAAACTGCAAAAACGGATGTCGAACTTCTCGGGAACCACTTCTTTTAGCTCACAGATATTTCAGTTATGCACTCGTTTAACCTAAAGAAGTGAACCACTAATATTAGAATTTTGGTGGAACAACAGAGGTGGGGTTAGTTGTTGGCTGTGTATCCTGGCAGGTGGTAAGCCTTGGCTTCCACCTCTGTTTCCATCTCTCACATGTCTTCTTAATGATCGGTGGAGCAGACAGAAATGAGATTAGTTTGATAGATCACAATTCTGGAGCATCGCATTCAATTAATTACTTAAGACCCTGCCCCCAATCCAAAGACTGGAATTCCTTAGTGGTTTCAGAGGGTAAAATGGAGAGAATAGCAAGGCAATAATTTCTTTGTAAGCTGAGAATAGAAAGAACTATAGAAATTCAAGGTCCTTTTTGTTTTTTTATGCAGGAATAGCAGCAATAATGCATTGCTATCCGTGAAGTCTTGAAAGCCTAGATAAACACAGACATTTGCCAAGAATATAAGAAAACTATTTCAGGAGCAGTTTTATAGAGATCAAAAAGACATGCCCTTTAGTACCCAAGTAAGCTTCTTCATGTCAGATAACAAACCACTTAACACTACTGTGTCAAATGAGAAGCACCCAGGTAGCAGGTGCATTTAGTGGCTGGTTCAAATTTAAAGTATGGCTCACTGCAATTTCTTCTGGTGGAGAAATACCCTATTAAATCTAGTAGGATTAAACTTTATTTCAGAAAAGTTTAAACTCAGCTAGTTGCACCCAGCCACCAATATTCTTTTGTTCCCTTATACAGAATGATATTTGTATAAATAACTCAAATCATCATGATAGAGGAGGAGTTATGGAGTTCAAAGACACACCAAGCGCATGATTCAAAATTCGCCAAACACCTTACTTATGCCAAACGAGGTCAGGAATCTGACTTTAAAATTTCTGTAGGGACAGGTAGTTAACACTTAAGAGAGAAGCAGTCCAGGTATAACAAAATAGGAAGTGGTAAGGACTGGTGAATATAAGCCTCAACTTTGACATTTCAATATATTTAAATATGTGGTTAAAATAATATATTCTGTGCCAGTTAATGACCCATAAATATGATAGTTGAAGAAGTATGTAGAGAATCTCTAAGTATACCAACAACTGTGCTGACATTAGTCATTTTTCACGGGAAAATCTTTAAGAATGATCTCCACAGTGAAACCGCCCTTCACAGAAATCAATACAGGGATACAAGGCAAGAACTATGGTAAAGGCTTAGCTAAAAATAATGATAATAATTAATTGCTGTCCCCCTGTTTGTTTCTCTAAAATTGCCACTCTGGAACCACGCAGCTGGTGGTCATAAGGATTCTTAACTTTCTCCTCATAGCTGGTGTCCATAAAGACAACATCACCTTTTTGAAATCTAAAGGTAGTTTTTAAGATATCTTACAGGCCCTGCATTCCAATGGTTTGATTGACCCACCCAGACCAGTGGTCCAGACCAAGAAGCCAACACACCTGGAATTGTGATGCCAGGGACTGAAACAACACAAGAAGATGATTTCTACTTCTCTATAATTTTGCCCCAATTAACAAACCTAATTGCCTAATCCCTTGCCTACCAAGCTGTGAACTAAAATAAAATCTTAAGGCTTCCTAAAAACCAGCTGGCTGAAGGGACTCCCTCCTGGCCAAAGGGATACCCTAAAACAAATTGCCTGCCATGAGGAGGGAGGTAAGACATGTCTTACCATGCGCCCCTCCCTTCTTAGAGATATCCTTTGTAACTCATTAACAGGCCTAAGGCTACGAGATAAATCTGCAGTCCTCGATTTACACAACAGATGTATCTGGTGGCTTGTCTCTAACAGACCTCCTTATCTTAAAACATTCCAAGCCTTTAGACAAAGCTTCATGTCTTTAACCAATTACAAGTCAAAGAATCTCTAAACCCACCTATAACCTATAAGCCCCCACTTCGATATGGCCCATCTTTTTGGGCCCAACCGAGGTATGTCTTCCATGTATTGATTTATGACTTCACCTATAATCCCTGTCTCCCCTAAATATATAAAACCAAACTGTAACCCAACCACAGTGAATACACTTGCTCAAGGCTTCTTGAGTGTGGCTCCAGGTCTTGATTCTCAAATTTGGCTCAGAATGAACCTCTTTGAATTCTTTTTCAGAGCTTGGTTTCTTTTCTGTTGACAAAAATGTTCCTAAAATCCTGTCTCCCAAATTCTCAGGGAGCCGGATTTGAGAAATTTCTTCTATATCCCCAATTAGCGCTACGTGGAATAAAGACCCTTTCTCTGCCACAAAACCTGCTGACTCTGTATGTTGGCTTCTTCTTGGGCAGCGGGCAAATGTGTTACAGCAAGTGTTACAGCAGGTGGTTCCGAGGACAAATCGAGTGGCACATGGAGAGTCAGAGAATCAAGGTTTATTCACTGGCGGGCTCAGAGGGGTCTTGCCACCAAATTCTGAGCCCTGTCTAGTGGATTTTTCCAACTTTTATTAGATTGGGGTGGTCCTAGGGGTGAGGTCTCAGGTAATAGGTTAGTATTATGTTGATGAGGGTCTTCCAAAGGGTGGGGTCTCAAGTGGCTGAGTGCCAGGTAATAGATTGGGGTCTTCCTTATCAAATGAACCTGGGTGGGCAGCAATGATTGCAAGTAGTTCATTATTTATTTTATAAAATAATGTCAAGAGCAGCAAATTTTCAAACTATAAGAATTATTAAAAATTTTGTGCTAAGTGCAATAAAACATGCAATAATTATTAATATTAAATGCACTCCTCTCAGCACAGCAACAATCTTCATAATGTACAGATGCAGAACAAGAAAGAAAACATAGACAAATATATAATAGGTGACTTTGACACTCTTTTCTCAATCTTAGAAAGATCAAATGGACAGTAAAATAATAATTGTATAGTAGATTGTAAAAAAAATTATAAAGTGCCTCTTCTAGGTAAATACTGAAGGAGCTCAAGAAATTTCACCCCAAAATATGACTCGTTGATATAAAGAATATTTTGAATTAAAGGCCTGTAGAGATAAATAGGCATTGGAATGGGCCTTCCTTTTATCTGCATAAAACCAGATGGACCCATCAAAAAGAACAATTGCCTTTCCTTCCTCTCCTTGCTATCTCAATATGTTGCAGGGGAAAAGATCAAGAATGCAACCAGGCCTGATCCAACTCATTTTAAAGATAATACCTGTGTCTCAGGTTAATTAAATTTCCAAAGAGAATCATGTATAAGTCAATCAGTTTTCCCCTGTTCTTTCTTTCATCCTCCCAAGTATCTATTCATCCTCCCTAGTAATCATTTATTTCCACTCAACAGAATTACCTATATTCTTCATCTCCCCCTCCCCTTTAAAATTAGGATATAGAAACTTCTGGATGCCATTGGGATATTGGGTGATCACTCTGTGATTCTTCCCATGAACATGGTAAATAAATTTGTAATCTCTCTTATTAATCTGCCTCATTGTGAGTTGATCTTTCAGAGAATCTTCTAGGGTGAAGGGGAAGTTTTTCTTCTCCTTCACAATATCAAAAAGTAAACACATGTTATTGGAGAATATACATTCATTTCAAGTACATATGGAACACTTACAAAAATTGACTATATATTTGGAGACACCTACATACTTCTACCTCACTAAAATCTAAGAACAAAGAAGAAAGATGATCTCAAATGAAGAGACAGGGTGGTAAAAGCATGGTATTTAATTTCCTTTTCTACGCATCCATCCTGAGTCTCCATGCTCCACACAATCTCTGCCAGTCTCCTGCTGCACTCTAGCACACTCCTTCAAATACTCTAGTCAAAATGTGGTTGTTTATTTGTTGTTTTGGTCCTCTTTGTGGATGTTAGTCACCTCTAGTTAGCTATCTTGCTGATGATGTCACTCCCAAACCTTGACTTTGTGAAATTTTGAAATTTTTGCCAATAGCTGGGTTTGAAATGGGGTATCATTGGTGTCTTAATTTGCATTTCAATGATTACTAGTAGTTGCACACCCTTCATATGTTTATTGCCCATTTGTGTTTCCACTTTTGAGTTAATCATTGCCATCCTTTTCTTTGGTAGTTTTAGTGCCTATGCATTTGTCTTTTCCTAAACAATATATATTTTGATTTATCTGCTTTTGAACATTATATAAATAAAATCACACTATGTAAATTTTTTGAATCTTGTTTCTTTTTGTCAATATTATATTTAGAGATTTATCAGTGTTGTACCATATTTTATTTCATTAATTTTACATGTGTTGTTTTAGATCATTTTAAACATAACTGACTTAATCCTTCTATTATTGTTAGACATTTGGATAGTTTGGGGTTTTTTGCTTTATAATATAAGGCTTCTGTAAATATTTGTGGACTTGACTTCTGGTGCATATAAAAAACATTTCTCTCAGATATGCTCACAATAGTGAAATTAAGAAGTCATAGGTTATAACTATGTTGTATATATTCAGCTTTAATAAGTGATGCCAAATTGGTTTTCAAAATAAGTTTACTATTTTACATCCCCACCAAAAATGACCAAGCATTTAAATTCCTCTACACACCCTGGCCATCACTTGATATTGTTTGACTTTTTAATCTTGTCCATTTGGAGGGTGGAAATGGTTTCATATGGTGGTTTTGATTTGCACATTCTAAATTATTCATGAGATTTAACTCTTCATATATTTAGGACAATTGTATTATCTCTTCTGTGAAATTCATTTTCCTTTTATTTATCTGTTAAGCAGTTGATTTTTTTTTGACTTATTTTTGGAAGTTCTTTCATACAGGTTGAGTATTCTTTGTCTTAAATGCTTAGGACAAGAAGTGTTTCAAAATTTAATTTTTTTCCAGATTTTAGAATATTTGCATATACATAATGAGATATCTTGGGAATGAGACACAAGTCTAAACACAAATTTTATTCATGTTTCCTATAGACCTTATACACATAGACTAAAGGTAATTTTATACAATATCTTTAATAAGTTTGTGCAACCATTTGTGTATATAAAATGAAAGCCACCCATGTAGACAGTCTGTGGTTGATTGGCATCACTATTATTCTCACTGTGAATTTATATGTTACCAATAAGCAATCGATTTCTTATATTTATTCACATATGAGTACTTAAAGACATAATGTATCATTAACATAATAAAAATGCATTTAGGGTAACTAAGCACCATAGGAACATTAACAGAATACCTGTGTCATCTATTAACAACAACAACAAACAACAGCAGGATTTCCATCTCCATCTGTGATATAGATTTTTGATTAAAAAGTTACTGTACACTATGTTTTATTTTTATTTTTAGATGAGAGGAAATGCAGTTGAGGAACCAGGAAGTGAGTCCTCTAGGGATAAGGAGACCATTCCATTAGATGGCTTTTCAAAATGTTTCCTCTGGAGTCATCTGCCTCATTAACACCATTTGTCTTAGACATCTCTTTGATTTTATAAACTGTCATGATTTCTTGTTCTGAATGCATGCTGTTCTAGTCCTTCAATAGGTCTGTCAAACATTTTCACTGTGTCATCCATAGGCATTTTATCTATAGTGTTAACAACATCATCTTCATCATTGTTATTATCACGATCACCTCGATTCAGAAGCATTTTGGCTATTTCACCATCAGTCAATGAATGAGCAGCTGGAGCCTCATTGTTGATATTAAAGACTGCTCTGAAAACCATTTTTTTCCTACTTATAGGCAGACTCTGAAGGTACATATTTTGCATATGCAAGGAGATCAGATGTCTTTTTCTTCTCATTTGACCCATGAATCCTTCAAGTCACCACCTTGCTCATCATCACTCAACATAGTTTCAGGCCAGAGGTTTTGTCAGACATGAGCAGTGTCTTTAGCCAGTCTGTTCTAAGCATTGGTAGCAATATATACAGCATATTTCATGTCAAACTCCTTTTGAAATCCTTCCACACCAATACCTCTGTTCACTGCTGCTCAAGAAAGTGTTTTTATATTTACTTATGATTGATCTAAGGATACCCAGGTCACATAGTTGAATTAATGAAGTCACATTTGGGGGAAAGTACATGGCATGATTTTTTTTTAATGAGAATTTCAGCTGGAGGATGAACACAAGAACTGTCAGAGAATGAAAAAAGTCTTGCAGTTGTCCTGAATCTTGTATCCAGTCCTGATTTTCTGTAGTGAGCATGAGCTGCTGGTACAAAGTGCAGGTGAAACCAATCAGTCAACATGTCCCTGGTGATCCATGCCTTTTTGTTATCATAATCATGGAATGGTAAGAAATGCACTCGTTAAATACAGAGAGGATACAAACTTTAGCCTAGCATATCAAGTTTAGGCTTATGTGCGCCTGCTGCGTTAGCTCATCCCAGCACAGTTAGTCTGTCCTTGGCATCCTTAGTTCCTGTTGGGACTGTCTCATCAACTGTACTCAGTGTCTTTCTGGGGCAATAAAGCCAGAACAGTGATGTTTCATCATCAGCCTTATAGACTTGCTCTGGCATCAGACTTTCATCAGCGATAACCTTAGTAAATTCATTAATGAATTTCTCTGCTACTTTGTAATCAGCAGATGCTTTATTACCAAAAATCTTTAAAAATTTAGTGTTGTATCTCTTAAAGTTCTGCAACCAGCCTGTTGAATATTGACAGTTCTCCTCAATTTTCAATTTATTGTGATAGATCTTTGTTGCACGATCAGCATGCCATTAAGTGGCATGTGTTCACTGTGATGCTGATAGATCTGCTTTTTTACTACACAATGGAGATCTTCATTTTTAGCTTTATGCAGTGCTTTCCTATTTTTCATTAACTCCTACTCATCACTTTCAGCATAGAACTTCAATGGTTTATCCTTCTGTTTCTCCAGCTCATATACGATGGTAATTCCAACACCATACTCTTCTGTAAGATGTTTCATACTTACACTGCTGTCCAGTTTCTCCAACAGCACTTTCTATACTATAAATAAACATAAATGCTTTATCTTTTTCTAATCACTGTTACCCATAGGGGTATCTACAGGTCTTTTGGTATTTTTAATAATATCTTTACATTATAGAGCAGAGAATAAGCAAAAAAATAAAAACAAAACAAAAATCCCACAGTGAGTCTAGACATATAGGTCTTGGCCCCATATGGGGTATCATGGGGGACCTGTCATTGAGGTGTCCAGCCTGCACACATGCCATTTCATTATCGTTTGTGGATACTTGCATGGGGGAATGTGGGCATCCATGAAAAAGATATATCATGACTGAAGAGGACTGGGAGGGTCTTTCTTACTTTGAAGATGCTGAATAATTTTATTTTGTGTACCTGCATTTTGACTGTGACCCATTATATAAGGTTGAGGCGGAATTTTCCACTTATAGTATTATATCAGTGCTCAAAATATTCCAGAATTTGGAGCATTTCAAATTTCATATTTTCGAGTTATGGATGCTCAACCTAGATATAAACTAGCTATATATGCTTTATTGATTATAGCTGATGCAAATATTTTCTCCCACTTTGAACTTATTTTTCTACTTCCTTTGTGGTTCTTAAAATGAACAGAATTTAATGTAGCTGAATATACCAGTATTTTTCTTTATGACTTACACTTTTTGTGTCTCAGTAAGATACCCTTCCCTAACCTAAGATCATACAGATTTTCTGCTCTATTTTCCTCTAAAGTTTTGTAGTTTTGCTTTATACATTTAAATCTTTCAACTACCTAGAATGTATGTTATATATGATATAAGATAGAGGTTGGATTAATTTTTCCACATGAATGTTACAAGGATCATTAGAAAAACCTTATAGTTTTGACATCATGAAATTCAAATGCTTTGGGGGGTCAAAGAACAAACCATAATATTAAGAAATGAAAGATGGTAAGACTTTGGAATTTGTTCAGATGTGTCTTGCAGCTCAGACGGGTAAAATTTCCAACTATTTTGTGCACTTGAAAAAGAAGAGCATTTTGCAGGAGTTAGGTAAAATGTTCTATACATGTTTTTAAAAGTGTTCAAATATTTCATGTCCTATGCACCTTTTATCTCCTTGCTCTGTCAATTACTGAGTGAAGTGTATAATAATATCTTTCAATATGATTGTTAATTTTCCTATTTTACCTCTTAGTTCTGCCTATTTTTGGCATATATATAATATATATGTATGATTATATATATTATATATATATATATGTATGTATATAGTCAGCTGTCTGTATTGCTGAGTTTTTCATTTCAGTATTCAACCAACCACAGATCAAATTCTGAGGATGTGGAGGGCCAACTGTACATATTTGCCATCCACAGTTGATCAAATCTGAGGATGTGGAACATGCAAATATGGAAAGCCAAGTGTATTATGCCATGTTACATAAGGGCTTTGAGCATCTGAGGATTTTGATATCTGTGGGAGCCCTGTAATCAATCCTTTGCAGATATGGGGGGCCAACTGTATAACTATATACATAAGATTTATTATATATATAGACACACACAGACCCCTTTTGTACTAAGTGCAAATTTATCATTTTATTATCTTAAGGTGAACTGAACATTTTATAATTGTGAAAGTGACATTTTTAACATCTAATGGTACTCTTTGCCTAAAGTCTATTTTCCATGATACAAATATACAATAGCTAAATTGGGGCAATGGCAGGGTTCAATATATCTTTCTTCTACCCTTTTACTTCCACCTTTCTGTATGTTTATATTATGTTTCTAATAAATAACAAGTAAATGGATCTTCCCCTCAGCTGACAATCTTTTCTTTTAATGTGGCCTTTACATTTTTTTCTTTATTATAATTATTGACATATTTTGGTTTATTTCTAACATTATTTTGTGCTGTCTTTTTCCCAGCATTTTCTATGTTCTCTTCTTTGTTTTCTTGCCTTGTTTTTGATTAAGTGACTATTTTACTTTTCATTATAGTTCTCCTCTACTAATTTGGTTATTTTATAATTTTTATTTCTACTATTTTAATGTTACCCTATACATTTAAAATACATATTAAATTTACCAAAATCTCAGGTTAATCAATACCTTTATTTAGCTTCAGGCAAATTACACAAGAGTCTAATCTTAAACATCTAATGATTATATAAATAATATTCTCCATATTATCTCTGATCACCCTGTTTCCAAACTATATGCTATTGTCATATATTCTGGTTTTATATTTTATAACCCCAGAATATCGTAATAATTGTTTTATAGTGCCAATGTTTTTTACGATTCATGCACATCTTCTACTTTCTGTTTTCTTCATTTATTGTGGAATCTTGGATTTTTTTTTTCTGGGTTCATTTTCCTCTCACCTGAAGCACGTTTCTTTAGACCATTCTTTAATAAAGTTCTGTGACAGACAAACTTGGCCTGTTTTCTGTTGTCTTAAAAAGTTTTTATTTTACACTCACTCTTGAAAAACTTGTGTTGGGTCTAGAGTTCGGTAAATGGACATTTATTTTCTATTAGCATACTGTGGAAAACATCTCACTGTCTTTCGGCATTTATTGTTACGGTTGTTTATTTCTCAATTTCTTTGTAGCCAATCTGTCTTTTTTCCTCACTAGTTCTAAAATGATTGCATCCAAAGTTCTCCAGTTATACTGTATGTCTGGCTTTGAATTTCTTCTTATTTGTTCTACTTTGGTATTGAATGGCTTCTATGTTTTCTGAAAAGTCTAAGCCATTACAGATTCAAACATTCTCTCCCACAGCTCTTGTACTATCCGTTTGTGGCATTCTAGTTAGACATTTGTTAGCTTTTCTAACTCTATCCTCCATGCCCCCTTATCATTATCTTATATTTCCATCTCTTTATTTCTATGATGTACCTTTCCATATTTTAAATTCTATCTTCCCATTTATTATACTTTCTAAATTTTGTCTAATTTGTCTATCAGGCTTAAAGATTGAGTTTTAAGTTATATTTTTATATTTATACATTTCTATAAATTTTGTTAGCTTTGTTTACATTTCACTTGCTGTTTGTCTCTTTACCTTTCTTGAAACTATCAAATATGCTCATTTTATATTCTGTGTTTCATTAGTGCCATATAGGAAAAGTTTTATAGCATCACTTCTGCCACATTTTTTCAGTTACCTCTTCCCCATAATGCCTTATTTCCTTTAGTTATTTTTATCTGTTAAACACTTTCCCTCAAAATTATGTGAGCAAATGTCTTCGCAGCCAGGGCAAAGTGAGGTTCCTGCAAAAATTTTTCTCTTTGCTTCTCAGGTGCTTGAGGTGCAACCAGTCTGTGATGACTTAAAAGAATTCTGGGTTTGAGGTTATTTAGAAAACACAGGTAGTTTCCATTTGGCTTGCTCAACTTCATTAGAATGAGAATGTAGTTATAGTTGCTCAAGTGAGATTTTTATCTTGTCCTCCAATCAGTACTCAGGAATGAAACTATTTTCTGAATGGTAGGGTGTGGCAGGGGGGAAGGAATCGTACTTTCATTTACTCTTACATCTGTGGTACAGCTCTCTGTGGTCTGAGTGTTTTTGAGGCAAAGGCGAAATCCTGGCTTCATCTTGTTTTCTAATGATACTAAGCCTTCAACTCACACATGTGCAGTTCCATCTGCTGGATATGGCAAAGGGTTCAAGAGCAAAGTATTCAAGGGCAGGTTGGCCTTAGTGCTCTTACCATGTTCTTTTTAAAAAATTTTATTTATTTATTTTTATTCCATATATTTGTTTTAAAATTTTATTTCATAATATTATGCAGGTACAACATTTCGATTACATAAATTGCTCCTGAACCATTTGAGTCAAAGTTATAAGTGTGCCCATCCCCTAGATAGTGTGCATTGTACCTGTTAGGCATGAATTTACCCATCCCATCCTCTCCCCTCCCTTGTGCTTGATTCTTATATTCACTCGGTTCATACTTTATTTCTTATAGTTCAAGGATACACACATTATATATGTGTGTGTGTATATATATATGTGTATATATATACATATATATATATATATATGAATCATTATTTTTAGTTTTTTACAGGAGAGCTGCAATGGACTGACTATGACTATTTGAGTCCCCCGCAAAATTCCTATGTTGACATCCTAATCCCCAATGTAATGGTATTAAGAGGTAGAGCCTTTGGGAAGTGATTAGGTTATGAGGATAGAGCCCTCACGAATGGGATTAGTGCCCTATGACAGAGACCCAAGGAAGCTTGTCCACCCCTTTCATCATGTGAGGACATAGCTAGAAGGCACTGTCTATGAGGAAGTGGGCCCTTGAAAAACACTGAATCTTTGTGCATTTTAATCTTGGATTTTCCAGCCTCCAAAACTGTGAGAAATAAATATTTTTTTTTGTTTGTAAGCCACTCAGTCTATGGTATTTTGTTATAGCTCCCCGAACAAACTAAGACCGGGGCCCAGGCACTTAGATCGTCCTATTTCTAGAATTTAACAAAGCATTTTTCTTTAATATTTAAGCTAAAAATTCTTATTATTTGAACTGGTGGTATTAATGGATTTACAATATTGTCACTACTCTTATATTTAGATTTATACACATTCTATTTTGTTTTTATTGACTGTGCTTATATTTATTTTCTTTTTCTTTGTTTCTTTGTATTGACTGAAGTTTCATTAGTTACCCCCACATACCCATTTTCTTTTCTCTTTCTGTGTTTGTCAGTTTTATAATTTATTTCTGTTTCTGATGAGTTTACTTTTAAATTGTAATAGGCATAAATGATGTAGAAAGTGTACTGTAAATCAACATTTGTATCGTCCTCTAAAAAACACAAAACCTTAGAGAACTTAACTCTGATTACTTATTCTCATCTTACATGTCATTATTTTCTATATTACTCTGCTTTAGATTTTTTTAAATCCCATAACTTAGCACTATGATTATTATTTATTTATGTAGTCAATGCTTAGTTGGATTTACCAGAGTGTGCATTGCTATCTTGCTCTTTACTCCCCCTACATCTCAGATTATCTTTCTGAGATTTTTTTTTAATTTCTTCCAGAAGAAATAGCTTTTTAAATAGCTCTTTTGATGTGCTCACTTTATATAAAAGTGTCTTTATTTTGCCCTAACTTTTGAATTCTAAATTTATTCTTTTTCTCTCAGTACACGAAAATATACCAACTGCTTTCTGGATTTCTGGCTTGTGTTATGGTTACTGAGAAACATGCTATTTATCTAAATATTATTCCTTTGTAGAAAATCTCTTTTTCCTCAGGTTGCTTTTAAGGTCTACTTTTGCATAAGATAGTTCTATCACGTTTACTGAGATCAACAACCCCTCTCCTCTCCATGTTGTTTTATTTGTTTGTTTCTTTTTCTGGTGACAGTTTTTTCTCTGCTTCTATGTTCTGAAATTTTAGATTGTGAGCTAATATTTGATAGTGCTTTATCTTTAGGCATCTATTTATCCTGAGTTGAAGCAGTGTCAAAATCCAGAGACTTCTATATTTTCTTTTTGCTAGGCACGTAAGGAATTTCAGCAGTGCAGGGGTAACTTTTTATGGTAGTAAAATTTAAAGGTCCCAACTCTGGTCTGTGGTCATCAAATCTTAGGGGAAACTATTATTTTTGTCTCACCTGAACCATATAGAGACAGAAAAACTTCCTCCAAGCAACTTTCCAGGAGAGGGTGGATTTTATTTTGTTTTGCTTTTTTGTTTTGCTAGCTCTTCTTTTTACTGACAGTGTAACCTCATATGAGTCTTGGATTTCTTCTGAGGGTTTCCAATTCCCTGTAGCTTATTATCTCATAACCCTTTAGGTATGAAAGTTTCTTGTTTAATGAAACCAACAACCGTCTTTTTTCTCTCTTTTCCCATACCACCACAGGGCTTCTGAAGCTTCACTTCAAGTGTTCCTCTTACTTTTTGGCTTCTAGTTTATTCTCTTACTTTCTTGCATACTAAGTTATTTTATAGAGGGACATTTTCAGGTCTTCTCCTCTGTCACAGTGCTGGAGGCAGAAGTCTCACCCTCCTGTTTTCTGTAGAACTCTAATCACCCTTCAGATTTCAGCTCAAAAGTTACATACTCGGTGATTTCTTTCTTCATCCTTATTGTATATATCAAAGTACTTTGTAAGTTTCCCACATATTATTCACAATTTGCATTTATACATTTGATTGTGCAGTTCTGATTAATCTTTGTATCCTCTGCAATTTATACAGCTCAGCTCCTTCAGGGGAGGAAACATGTATTCGACTCATGATAGTTAAAAGGCTAGCACAGTTCCAGGCACAATGTTACGTTTAGTAAATATTTGATGACTTAATGAATAAATGTGAGAACCTGTAGAAAGACAATAAAAAATTAACATATATCATTCAAGTGTTGCAATGTAAGATCTGTGATATAAGATGAAGAAAACTGGAGTTGATTTTAGGAGAGAGAAAAATATCAAAAGGAAAGATGTAGTGTTCCCCTGGAACCATTGGAGAAATATAGGGAAGAGTACTAAATTTGATGGTTAGCTGTGTAATTTATCAGGTTATTTTGGAAAACTTGCTAATCCTCTATGTGTCTTTTTTTATAGATAATAATTAATACCTGATGAAATTCAAATGAGGACTACATGAAATAAGGAATATACCATGGGATCTAACACATAGTCTGAATTTATTAATAACCACAGTCCTTCTTCACCTGGAAAACTCTGAAAGAGAAGTTACTTAGATGAAACAAATTAGACTCAGCCTTAAGACACGCCTCTAGCGTATAAACATATGCAAGAATCAGCCACTGAGCTTGAAGATGGCTTGTCAACTTCTGTTTGTGACCTGCATGTGGGGCCACTGTCATTATGTGCAGTGGGTTCCAGTCATTCTGTCTTGAGGTGGTGGGTGGATTCGGTAGCCATTCAAATTTTTCTGTACCTGTGAGTCTTGATTAATTGCACATGACAAGAGAGAAGAGCAAAAGTTCTTTGGAGACTTCTTTATTTTCTTAACTGGCTGAAAGTCTTGCTCTACATTTAAAGTGTTACTTAGTCTGTATCAGGAGCTTAAATCACTTCTCACCCTCTTACATTAGCACTAATAAGCTCAGAGTTGCATTATCTTAATGAGGCCTCTTGATAATGAAGTGTTCTACCTGTCATCTCCAAGGAGAAAAATCAGTCTTTTGACTGATAGCGTTCCCACAAATTCAGTATTACTACTGATCATGAACCTCCTTCCAGCGGGCATATAGGAGTCCTTCCAGGTGAATGATGAGGGCAGAAGAGAGAGAGATAGAGAGAGACTTTAAAATTGTTTAAATTAAAATTTTAATATCTTCTCACATGGTAAATTCTATCCCAAAGTCCCTAATGTCAATACAGTCAATAATTTAAAAGAGGCATGATTTAGCAGTGATATTAAAGCTTACATTACATTTTGTCACCTTCTATGTACTATTTCACCACAGCTGTTGATTTCTATTTTAAAAATGCAAATATCTCTAATACATTGAATTAGCGACACTAGAATACTGATTATGTCTAAAATAAGTTGCATATTCTAGGTGGCCCATAGACAGGTTAAATCACCCTGACATATTTTATATCCACTCCGCCTGAATCCACTCCACCCTTCTCCTGTTGGATAGCAGCCAAAAGCTATATGGATGTTTATTTATTGCCTTAAACTAACAGTATAATTTGCTACCTCCTTAAACCATGGTGGGTTCTTCACTAGTGAGCGAATGATATCCCTCAGCTCAAAGCAATTGCTTTAAGTCTGTTCCAGGTTTCACATCTGTACAGATCATAATCCAGGTGGCAAAAGGATCTTCTCTTCCTTCAATGACTGAATAAAAATACTACTGAAGCCAATTTGTGTCCACCAGGGAAGCCAGTCTGAGGACCAAGCCAACATGCAAAAGAGGGTGGAGTCACAGCTAAACAAAGTCTTTGTATACCACGTCTAAATTCTTAGTTTAATGAGCCTGTAAGTTTTCTTTAATTTACAAAAGCCTGTTGAGTTGGGTTTCCTGTTACTTGCCAATATATCTATCTAAAAAGACACACTTGCTTTTCCATCTTTGGCTATTAATGAATACTGGTTCTGTTCTGTTTTAGATGCCTGAGGCTGGAGTAACCTCATTCCAATAGTACCCCACCAGTGGCATTAAAGGGTGTTGGGGGTACATAGGAAAATTCTGTAAAGGATGAGATAGCATTGGTCATTTTGAAGAATGGATATTCTCTAGATAGTTCAGGACATGGAGAAAATATTCTTGCAAAGTAAAAATATAAAAAGTAAGCTTCTACTGTCAACAATGCCCTTCAATGCAGCTAAATTGGGTTTTCTCTTACCTAACCTCCAAATTAAAAACAGCTTTTCAGATTGAATTGATTTAACTTCATAACAATTTTTGTTTTCTTTTTCATTTTTTCATGAACAAAGAAGTTCCTACAAACAAGTGCTACTTCATGGACCAGTGCTTGTGAAGTATTGTCTAAGTAAGGGACATTTGCTTGCATCAGTAATATCGACAAGGGCAAGCATTGAGATGCTTTTACTGAGGATGGTAAGTTATCTAAGGCTGACACTTATGAATTTGATGACAGCAAACATGTGTTCTGTATTATATTGAATTATGCCACAGATTGATCTCATGTGTCCTCATCTCTAAAGAATCAGTGACATTTTGGATTTAAATCCTCTCTCTAAAGTTTAAACAGGTATATTGGGGAGGGCACTCCTTTCCTAAACTCTGTTAAATTCTTCACCTGGGCTGTGAAGCAGCCCTTCTTGTTGTCCAGGTGTCACGTGGGTCCTGAGCAGAACGACTTCTTTAGCTTTAGCATTTTGGGCTCCTTCCTATAAGAGCTCACACTGAGTCCCTGGGGCCAGGGTAAGGTAGCAGCTACCATATTCTTATTTTTTAATTTTGCTCAGTCTTGTCGTCTTAGAGCCCACTTACATCTCCCTTTCTCATTAGCATATGAATAAATATCTTCATGTAAATCAGCTCGTGCAAATAGACAACGAGGCTCATTCACCCAATTTCTTCTTGATCTTAGCTGGGACACACTGTGGTCCATTTTTTTTTCCTTTTATCATTAGTTGACATACAATAATTGTACATATTTATGGAATACAAAGTGATATTTATGTATATTATGTATATAGAGTGTATATAATGTATAATGATAATATTAGAGTAAATTAGTTTATCCATTACCTCAAATATTTATCATTTCTTTGTGTGTAGAACATCCCAAATCTTCTCATCTAGCTTTTCAAAAGTACATAATAAATTACTGTTAACTAAATTCACACTATAGTGCTATACGGCACTAGAATGCAATTCATCCCGTCTACCTGTAATTTTGTATACATTAACCAATTTCTTTCTGTTCCTTCCTCCCACCCTTCCTAGCTTCTAAAACTCACAATTCTATTCTGTACTTCTATGTGCTCAACTTTTTTATCTTCCACATATGAACAAAAACATGTGTTGTGTATCTTTCTGTGCCTGACTTATTTCACTTAAGGTAATGTCCTCCAGCTCTTCCATGTGACAGGATTTCATTCTTTTTTATGGCTGAATAGTATTCCATTGTGCATATATTCCATGCTTTCTTAATCCGTTCATTTGTTGATGGATGTTTTGGTTGATTCTATATCTTGGCTACTGTGAATAGCACTGCAACAAACATAGCAATGCAGATATCTCTTTGATATACTGATTTTCTTTCATTTGGATAAATACCCAATAGTGGAACTGCTGGTTCATATATTAGTTCTATTTTTAGTTTTTTTGAGGACACTCCATACTGTTCTCCATAATGGCTATACTAATTTATATTCCCACCAACAGTGTATTAAAGTTTCCTTTTCTCTACATTCTTGCCAGCATTTGTTATTTTTTATATTTTTGATAAACAACATTATAACTTGAATGAGATGATATCTCATTGTGGCTTTGATTTGCATTTCCCTTACGATTAGTGATGTCAAGCATTTTTTCATATACTTGTCCATGTGTATTTTTTTAAATGTCTCTTCGTGTCCTTTGCTCATTTTAAAATCAGATTATTAGTATTTTTGTTGTTCAGTTGTTTGTGTTTCTCATATATTCTGGATATTAGTCTCTTGTTGGATGTATAGTTTGCAAATATTTTCTCTCATTCTACAGGTTGTCTCTTCACTCTGTTGATTGTTTCCTTTGCTGTTCAGAAGCTTTTTAGTTTAACACAGGCTCATTTGTCTATTTTTGTTTTTGTTGCTCTTGATCTTGAAGTCTTACTCATAAAATCTTTAACTAGACAATGTCCTGAAGCATTTTACCCTATGTTTTTTTCTTATAGCTTTATAGTTGTGGGTCTTATATTTATTTAGGTCTTAAATATATTTTAAGTTGATTTATGTATACGGTGATATCTAATTTCATTCTTTTGCATGTGAATATCCAGTTTTCCCAGCACTATTTATTGAAGACGGTGTCCTTTTCCTGTGATAGATTTAATATAATTGAGTATCTAGACATTTAGCATTTATCCAGCAGAAGTGCATTAATATTAATATATTAAAGCCAAGAATATAGTGATATGGTGTGTAGGATAATGCAAAATATTTAAATCAAATATTTATTTGATTAAGAGTTAGATCCAAAGACCCTTGAGATAAAGAACACTAAGCTGCAACTATATTCTGATAAGCTCTCAGTAACTTCCTACTATTCAACATATATTTAGTTACATAAAGGGTATCATATAAATAAAATCGAGATTGTAATTTAAAGACAGCCAATATTGAAATCTTAGTCTTTGGAAAGAAATGTACTTGTTCTAATCTTGTCTATTTTTGAATAGTTAGCTCTTTGGCACTACAACAATAAAAACAAACTTAATGAGGATTCTTGAGAGAGACTGAGACCACCTGAATCACTAATGCTGTCAAAAAGTTTTGCACAGAATTCATGTAAAATTAACATATTCCCTCCCACTCCTTTGTAATTTAAAAACAGAGCATGTGATTTTAAGTTGGCCCCTCAAGCATTCTGCATTGAGAGACAAAAGTTATTAGTCACATATCTAGCATCAAAGAACATTTTAAAATGTAAGTCATTGCCTTCTTTGAAGTGAGAACATTAGATACATTACATGTTAAAATAAGGAAATTAACAATGTCGGAAAGAGTTTCATATTTTCTTATAAAAAGACTCATGAGAGTCTTTTAACTAAAGAGAGTCTTTTCCATCCCTCTTACTAAACACCCATGCTGGTGTTTAGTAAGAGGGATGGAAAAAGAGTTTCCTTCAATGGAAATCTGGGCTGACAAAAGTACAATTATCAAATTGTACTTTTATTCCTACCATCTTTCATTGTCCCCAACATTGTCCTTTAACTTAATGACAGCCACCTCAATGTCACACAGAACTGGAAGGAAGGCTTGGGAAGGGAGGCAGCACTTTTGTCTTTGCCACAGAGCTGAGTCCCCATGCTAAAATGAGAAGTCTTAATGGGTCTCTATTGCTGGGTAGTTTCTTATAGTTTCCTAGCTAATAAATTGGATATCTTAGATTGATCCCTAATATCCCACACAAACTATAACAACTTGTGCTTGCTTCTTTGCACATCTGTTTCTGTCATCATAACCTTCAACTAAAAGGCATAAGTTTAGGTCAAAATTTGATGGAATGCTTCTACCTAACTTCCATATTTTGTAAATTGAAATCCTATAGGCCTTGCCTTTTCATAATGGGAAAATGTTCTAGACTTGAAGGCCAACACTGAAAACCCAATACTGTTCAATCTGTCCAGGATTGAGGTGATTAAGTGCCCCTTACTTCCCTCGTTTTGTTCATTGTGATTTTAATGAAGGGATCTCGCTTTTGGCACTTTGCATATACCAGCTCTTCTATTCTACTAGATCATTAGCCCCCCTTTAACTTAGTGCCTGGCACATACTTGGAAGTAGAAGGGAGTAGTGATGGGGAGGAGTGATATCTCCTAAGGAATGTAAGTTGCCTTCCATTGTCTTATTTGTTCATGGTGATGAAGACACTTTGCAAGGGATTCCCTTCCTGATTAGTAGAGATCACTCAAGAGGAATCTGGGAAACTTGTGGGAATCTGTGGTCTAGTTAGTATGCTTTATTAGGGGGATTTGTTTGCAGATAATAATCATCATTTGGTTAGAATGTCTCAGTCCATGGGAATTAGAGAACTAAGACAATCTCGTAGCTAATATTATAATTATGATTTTTGAATGATACAGCTCTGTTTAAAATAGGGAGGTAGAGCTGGAAGCCTGATGTTCATGAGAATAAGATAATAAATAATCTCAGAATAAAAAAATTAAGTTGTGGCAGAAATGGCTAGCTGTCTACCAAAATCGTTATTCATTTTCCAACTCTCTCCTTGACCAAACCTGAATCAGACTCCTTTGAGTCCTCTGTCTGACCAGGCCCTGACCTTGGGCTCTGTCCTTGGCCTGCTTAGTCCAATTTTAACATGAATCCTGCTGAGAAAATTTCCCAACCCTTGCTATCTGATCAGATGTTTCCTCTTAGAAATTTTCCCTTCACTGACCCCGACCCTGCTCCTTGGCTGTAAATCCTCATGAGTTCTTGTTGGAGTTGGAGTTGAGACCAATCTCTCTCCCCTACTGCAAACCCCATTGCAGTATTCCATGAACTGTTGACCTTGGATAACCTGGAAAGCAGGTTCAAGATCAAGTGATCTCAGAGTCTACAGTTCTAGGGCAGTGGTTGAGAATATCAGCATATGTTGGTGTGCTGGCTTCTTCTCACTGTGTTAGGAAAGGTATGGCAAGAAAGTGAGATTAAGACAGACCTGGGTGGTTTTCAGGCAGAATGTGGAGAATTCCAGTGATTTGTATACTCTATTAAAAAGGAGACAGGACTGAAAAAGACAGCAATAGGGACCCATTAAGACTTCTCATTTTAGCATGGGGACTCAGCTCTGTGGCAAAGAGAAGAGTAAAAGTGCTGCCTCCCTTCCCAAGCCTTCCTTCCAGTTCTGTGTGACATTCAGGTGGCTATCATTAAGTTAAAGGACAATATTGAGGACAATGAAAGATGGTAGGAATAAAAACTTTAGGAGAGAAGGTTGGCTTGGATGTCCTTAGATAGAACTGACTAGGAAAAAAATAGATCAGAAGACTTTTCAGTTTTGAGTGGATTGTTTTGTCCAACAACAAAAGACAAATACGATCCTGTCCTGGAGAAGCATGTGAGTCCAAATTAATGCTTCAGCCAACAATGTGTGCTAGCTGAGAGGGGACTGTGAAAGCTGGAAAGCTCCCAAGGAGGGCATGTTTCCTAATACCCACTTGTGATGCAGCCACAGAATGCAATGAACAAGTAAGAACCTCTCAGCAAATGGAGACAAGTGTCGTAGATGGAGGTAGGGCCCATAGACAATGACTTCTCCTGGAGAGTAGAGCCAGGGCAAGGCCTTCATAGTACCTGCCCATCATGCTATGAATCAGAGAATTGCAATGTGTTATCCCTTTCTTCCATGAGATTTAATTGAAATTATGCAGTTATCTTGTCTCTGTCTTTCTCAACTATCTGTATGAATATGCACACACACATATATTTATAATAGGGGCAGATGGAAGGAGAGGAAGCGGACAACCTGTCCTTACGTTCCTAAGTGGCCAGGTGATAACGGACATACTCTGCGCATTACCCAGAGTATCTGCACTTGAGCTGGATGCTTGAACTGTAAGATATTCTATGTTGTGTCCCTTGCACAGGGATCTGAAGGCATTCTATATGTGGGGAAAAGTGTGCAAATCAATTTGGCAACCAGAAGAGTAATTGTGGCAAAAACTGCTAGTCAGTCCTTCACCAAAATAATTTCCAGTTTGTTCTGAGCACAATATCCAGTCTGCCTTGTAGTTAAGTCCTTAAAAGTTCAAATTAACAACAAAAAAAGTTCAAATTATTAACAAAAGGTAGACTATAGCCTCATTAACCATACTTTAAATAGCTACTGCCTTGCTTAATTGGTAATAGTATCAAATCAAGACAGTATATTGGCAACCAAGCCATGGACAACTTATGTTTCTCTCTCTCTCTATGCTTAAATTTTCTTATCTCTAAAATGAAGACATCAGATTTTTGTAGGATTATTAAAAACTAATTAAGAAAATATACATAAAAGCAATTTTACAGTGATTACCCTTTCAGGACTACTCATTAAATGTTTCTTCTACTTCTTTTACCTCCCCAGTATCGATTCTGTTATGGTCATGGAAGTAGTTCTCAGGAGTGGTTTCCGAGCAGCAGGTGTCAACATGAAGACAAAAGCAGGTAAGATGAGAACAGCTCTGTTCATGAACACAGGAGGAAGACTCCCTTGAGAACTACTAAAAAATAGGTAGTAATGGGTTTTTATGGTCAAGAATAAATAATTATGGAAGAAAAGACCAATAAAATAACCAAGATAACTTGACTTCTTCATACATAATCTGGCTGGAGTATGGAAATATTGGAATAAAATGGTCTTATAGGTATGTTATGTCTCATTTAACTGTTGGATAGTGCCCTGGCAGATACTCAGGTGGGCATTTAATTGACATTTATTTAATTGTGACAGTAATATGATCCCTTTTCTCAGTCTATCCTTTCAGAGAAGCAACTGTCTAGTCCTAAAACCAGTGAATTATGCCTTCTCTGTGTCATATGTATTTAGAATACATATAACTAACTATGGTAATTGTGGCTGTGTTGTTTGGTTTTGTGAGATAATTAAAGAGAGATTTCATGTTATAAAAATAATTCCAAATGGGCCCAGCCTACTATTGCATCAATAGCATGATCTTCAGCCATAAAGATAATGTATTATGTGATGGATATCCCAAGTACATTGATTTGGCCATTATAAATTATATGAATTTATTAAATTATCACATGTACCCTGAAGCTATGTACATCTATTATGCATAAATTTAGAAAAGATAATGTATTATGTACACTCCATTCAATTATTTATTTGTTCCCCTGTGGTTTCATCTATTATTCATTCACATGCTTAGTTACTGTCATTCAGAGTGAAAAAATATGCTAAAAAGAATCTATAGACTCTTTTTATGGTATCATTTATTGATTTAAATATTTTATAAGTGACAGTTTGGACTTTTAGGGTAAATAAATGCATGACTTAACTAGACAGTTTTGTAATGAGTTATGTAACTATAACACACAACTATCATTTCCACTTTGTGTTATAAGAATTCCAGTGTTCCATCATTCATTTTTCATATACAAATTCACCTTGTTCTGCAGTCTGTAAATACAAAGACATTTTGCATCATAAAACATACTATTTACATTGTGCATGATTTAGAATAGCTACAAATAAGATAAGAAAATGAGTAAAAAGTGGTGTCACATGAAAAGCAATGAAGATACAGTGGGTGTTCATAATCCTGTGTTTATATACTTTTACATGTACTATTATATTATTCTTAAAATTCTAGTGAAGTGAGGCATAGTTTATAACTTCAATCAGAAAAAGTTTCTCTAAACCTGTACTACTGGATAAAGGAAAATCTTTTAAAATATAATATGAAATATGAAATGAAACTTTTAAAAATTAATGGTACAGGTTTAAGAGATGCATTCATTTTTTTAAAAAATAAAAAATAGCTTGACATTTCAAAATATGTGCAATTTAACCATGCTCTACATATATATTAATATATTTACCTGGCATTATTTGATGATGTAATTTAAGTTTGTGATAACTAGATTTTTAAAAGAAATTATTCACAAAGTAAATCTGATAGCAAAAGAGCAAATATACAATATAATTTACATTGCAAGCCAAACTAAAAATTTAGACTCATGAAATTTGAAATTATAGCAAACAAATTAGCCCAAAATGTTAAGATAATTCAGGTTATTTTAATAATTCAGGTTAAATAAAAACCACCCCATGCAGAGAAAGCTAATGAAGGCCTAGCACATTATACCTGTGTTTATATTAAATGAGGGAAACCTATTTGCTATTATATAATGCCTGAATGTTTAATGGAAATAAATGCACTGGCTGTTTATATTATGCATTGAAATGAGTAGGATTATGTTTGGTATCTGAAGTAGTGTTTTGGAAATGAGACCCTTTGGTTTTAAAAAATGGCTACTCACAGTTGAAGAGTCATAATTCAGGTAGGTTGACTTTGAAATGAAGAATGATATGCATTTTTTGTGGAATGTACTTGTTCGGTACATTTTAAAACCATAATGACACAGTTTTGTCACTTGATTACCAAAGTTACAATGTAGCCACAGGCAGCTGTTATAAAACTTTAGACTTTTTCCAAGGCAAAACTCTCGGGAGGATTTTTTTTTTTTAATGAAGAAAAAGCTGTTCATCAACTCTAAGAAAAATCAGAAAGTATTTCTCTCCCTGGACCATTCATTTTTCTATTTGAACCTAACCTGGCTTCCCTAGTAGTCAAAACCTGCCATGATAATGTGAATCAATTTCCTCAGAGTCGGAGTAATTTTTGCTCCAAATTCTTAAAGGAGACAATAAATTAGTAGCCTGTAAATTTTGCAGATCTGGGTCTTGGATATCAATTCAGGAGAGGGCAACAAAATAAAGGGAAAAATGGGACTGGAGGTCACAGCTATTCAAATTTCATCTGAATTTTTTCTGTTTTCCTCAACCATATTTATTCTATTTTTACAATCATTATTAAAAATTATTCCCTAAAGAAATAAAAAATGGCTTTGAACAAATATTACAATTCTCTGTCATTTCAAGAATAAAGGCTTTCTTACACTAAAAATCAGAGGAAGAAAATAATCAGTATTTTCATAGGTGCCAATTTATATGGTAGCTGACTTTTTCCTCCACAATTTTAAATTTGTTAGTATGGAATAAATAAAAGTAGATGAACAGATAAATTCTTCCCTTTTGAAGTTTTTAATTTTTCTGAGTATTTCATACCCTACTTTGACTCCCTGATCTGTTAGAATTTATGACCCCTGAAGTGTATAACAAAGAAGTCCAAATAAGAAATGGGAACCAAAATTCAAAGGATATTTAACTTATTGAAGCATACCTTTCCAGAAAGGGAAAAAGCTGTATTATTTCTATGTAGTATTCTATTAATAACATAAACATATCATGAAGACAACTTAAGTGGTTTGAATACAATATTAATGCACTAACATAAAAAACATAAAAAGAATAAAACTCTCCATTTTGGATATTAAAGATTCTTTAAATCTTGTTTAAGCCTTGTTCAAATTATTATAAGGTCAAGAGAAAGTACCTAAAATGGAAAAACATACTCTTCTGCCTTCCTTGTTATGACTCTTTAATAAAATATTTGACTTATTTTCCCTTATGAATCAAATACTCTACTAGAAATGATTTCATTTTCCCTGAAAACAAAACAGCTTTGGATTGGGATTTGTAAATGATTGATCCCTTGGTATGTTATAAAATGATCCAAGCTATGTCTCTTTGTATTTAATAGCATGGCAATTTGTTAATTCTGGTGAATACATCAACATTGTAGTTAAAAACAGCTATCTGAATATAGGTTTAAACCTCAAAGGCATACAGCTAAGAACTATAGAATACATTGTATATTGCTTTTTCAATAGAGTAGATTTATAAAATTGATGGCAAATGTTTTCAAACCTTCTAAAAAGAACTCAAAACACCATACCACACCACACTGAGTTCAGAGGGGTACCCAGGAAACAAGACAGTGCATCAGTTATCTCTAGATAAAAAGCCAGTAAAACCAAGTCGAATTTGGTGTATCTGCCTTACTGGGAAGTAGTTTTCAGAAAACAATTTTCCTGCAAGTAGAAAAAGCATCTTTTCTATTTCAATCTTTAGCCGTGTGGTACTCGCATAAAAAACTGACTATTTGAAAACAAGATTTTTCTAAATTAAATCATTTGTAGGAGCTAATAAAAGGAGATTGTCCAAAAAGATTGACCCTGATAACTTTTTGAAAAAGTGTTTAAATTCAGCCAAAAAGAACACACATGTGTTTTTGTAGACCAATGTTTCTCTTGACTGACAAAGCCCTTGGGAGCCAAAGTCCCAATTCTCTCAGTCACTTCTATCCCCAAACGATCTATGTCTATGAGCCACCTTCTTCTCCTTGTCTCAGAAATCCATAAAGTGCGCAGGCATGCAAAAGTTTAAATGGGAAGGCCCAGTCAAAATAGTGAAATACTATTTTCATGTACCTTATAAGACCTAGAAAGAAATAAAGAAAGGGAGAATGGAGGGAATGAAGGACGGAAAGGAGGGAGGGAGGGAGGGAAGGAAGGAAGGAAGGAAGGAAGGAAGGAAGGAAGGGAGGGAGGGAGGGAGGGAGGGAGGGAGGGAGGGAAGGGAAGGGAGGAAGAGAGGAAGGGGGAGGGAGGGAAGAAAAGAAAGAAGGAGAAAAGGCGCTAAGGATGTTAACAAGCTTTAAAGCCCTAATTAGTTTACTACACATAAAATCTATATATACAACCCATTCATTTTACAATCATCAAGAGTCTTATTCAGAAAGAATACCAAAATTTATTGATATTCCAGTTATAGCCACACTTGATATTCGGACTCTAATATGGTTTCTCATTAGCATAAAGACTATACTACTGTTTAAATTAGATCGTGCAGCAAATATTGCTTGAAGATATAGTGCCAGATTTTCCCAACAGAAAACAAAATTCTGCACTGGTGAGCAGTTATAATGTGAGAACTTTTTTTTTTTTATTTTATTAATTTTGTCCTTTTAAATAATATTCCCTCTGGTTAGTATATTTATTAAGTTTCTTGTTTCTTTTATTAAGGTTTTGGAATGTTGAATTTTATGACATTCTGTCATTTTATGACATTCTGTTGAATATGATTCCTGTTTAAAAATCTATAATCAGTCATCCTTGCCATCCATTTTCAGCTTTCATCTAGGTTAACAGGGTTGGGCTACCAACATCATTTAAATGTAGGTAAAGTTTGATTTTTCTGTTTCTTTTCATCTTACCTACTGGTGTCCCTTTTTCTCTATGTCACATTCTAGCTGAATTCAACTAAATGTTTAATATACGATCATAAAATAAGACACCTCTTTACAGTCAGGTAATCATTTGCGTTTTTTAGCAGGAGAAATTTTTTTTAGACAGATTAAAAGTGTTTTTAAAGATCAAAAGAAAAAGCAATGAGCACCCACTGTTCCAGGTCACTGAGTTACATAACAAATGAAAGGGATGGATTTTACAGTGTTTGGTAACACATATGAAACAAAAATTAAAAAAAATAAGAATAACAACTTCGGCTGCCTTCCAATATTTTTATACAAGAGCAAAAATTAAAGTGGCTCATGCCTGTAATACTAACATATTGGGAGACTGAGGTGGAAGGATCACTTGAAGCCAGGAGTTCAAGACTAGCCTGAGCAACATAGCAAGACCCTGTCTCTACCAAAACAAACAAACAAAAAACCAAAAAAAAAAAAAAAAAAAAAAAATAGAAAAATTAGCCAGGCATTGGAGTGGATACTGGTAATTCTAGCTACTTGGCAAGCTGAGGCAGGAAGATGGCTGGAGCCCAGGTGTTTGAGGCTGCAGTGAGCTATGATGGTGGCACTACATTCTAGCTTAGGTGACAGAGCAAGATCCTGTCTCCAAAACAAACAAACAAAAATTTTGTTTTCTAAAACTTGCCTTGAATTACTTTAGATAATTATACTGTTTTCTAGTTTATCCAGACTTTCTTGGCCAGACTTGGATCTACATCAGAGATAATTCGTTCTTCTTGAGAATACTTTCTAGTTAAAGAATTCTAAAACAATTTAAGTGAAAGGCCATGGTTGCAACGTGGTCATTTATATCAATAACATTTAAAGGCAGGGTTTCATGTTGTTAATTAATCAACTGGCTGCTTCAATATTTTGCTTCATTTTTATCGAGATTTAAAGTTAAAAGGCTAAAACAAGGGAGGCCCTTCAAATGGTTATACACAAACATGCAGATCCAGGTCACGCCCGTCTCAGAAGATAGTTGCATGCATTTACTAGCCTTGAAAGTTTGTGATATTGACCATAAAGGAATGCTTCCTGGGAGGCCATAAAAGTAGAATTGCTCTAGGAATTGAGGCTTGATTAGGTATGGAAATGCATAAGTTCTTGTTAGTCAGAGGTGATGCAGAAATATTTATATGTTGTTCAAATTATTTGAACATAGATTGGTTTTGACTTAGATTTTATTCTGAGAAGTGTGAGATGCTTTGCTCTAATTAGTTTGTCCCAATGTGGACAAACTTGAATACAGTATTATTTGACTGTTATCCTTAAACCTGACATTATTAAAAAGAGCTTAAATTTTTTAAGTAAAAGAATACTGCCAAATTGCAAACCATGGCTCAATGACATCTTTTTTTTTCTGTAACAAACAGAAAATATGGAGAAAAATCATTTAAATGTAATTTCTAATTAGGTGTCATTACCAGAGCATTTTTCCTGAGGAATCCAGAAACAAAATTAATTTTCTTTCTCATTGCTGAAGAACTTGATACATTTAGAAAACTTTTAACAGCCTCCAACATTTTAAGTTTTGGATCTAAGTAAATTGACTATCTCAGGATGATACATTTTTGTTCTAAATTATTTTTCTAATCGATAATTTGATTAAATATTGTTCAAGTTTGTCTCTTTCTTTTAATGTTTCTGTTCTAAACAAACCCTGTATGAATTAACCAGCTATACGTAAGTGAAAAAAATCTTTGAATGATGATAAGAGATTACCTAACTACTTTTAATTTTAGAAGACTGAGAATAAATCTTCATCTCTTCCACAGAATGCCATCAAATGCTACGGGGTGATTCTCTCCCCAGCTCAAACGTTCCAGCACATCTTTTGAGAAATGGACAGGCATCTTTCTACTCTAAATTGAACACCTGCTTTGCTAGCAGCCAAAGCCCAATATGAGAAGAGTGTGAAGAAGAATGTAGAATATAGTATAGCCCCCAAAATGTTTTTACAAATTTCAGGATACAAAATAAATATTTCCTATCCTTTGTGATTAAATGTCACAAAGAAGGAAAGATGTAATTTCTATAAAATCAGAGAAACAACAATTTAAAAAGGATACATAAAACAAAACTATATTCTTCTTACTGAATGCTAGCTCAGCCAGGCATGTTATAAATGAAAAAAAATTTTTTGTTTTAATATCACTTGCACATTGATAGTCTGTTTTTCTGTACTAATTTTAGCAGGCTTTTCTATGGTATATGGCAGAGCTGGTATTTTGGCTTTCTTTGTTCCTTCAACCCAGATGTTCTGACACTTTCATTTACCTTCATCACTGTAACCAAAACTAGTTCTATCTGCCACCTTCAAAGAGTTTCTATTTATAGCTCTGAGAGCTTCTATCTCAGCTTCACTGAGATGTGCAGCTGCTAAGAGGCTGGCACTATCTCCTAAGAAAACTAAAAATGGCTTGTGAAGGTTTCTAATTTTTTTTTCTTCCTTGTTTTTTAAAAATGAGTGACCGGTAGTCAAATAAATTGCTTGGCTTTCATTAAACCAGAGGTGTCTATTATGGCAACTGCCTCTCCTTTAAGACTCTCCATACCTTCCTGAAGAAAAAATTACATCTCTTTTCTGAATCTCATCCAAAGCTCCTACCCACCCTACTCCTTCCATCTGTCCCCTTGTCCTGAGTCTGATGTGTAACTGCCAGGCAGCAAAATGCAAGAAATTAGAAAGTGAGGTGATACGAAGAAACAATTTTGCACATTTCTGATGATACCCCAATTATTACTTTTCTGTTCAACTTCGACTGAATGACATTTAACAGGCCACAGTAAAAATACATTAAGTGAAATAACTTCTTTATCTCCAAATAGTGAAAAGTCCACAGTAGAAAACTGAATATAAACTGATTCCTTCATTTAAAAAATATGTATGAAAAGACTCAAAAACAAGCTATTGCTCAGGCTTGCCGTTTAGTTTTTCCTCTCTTTTCTGCTTTCAAATAATAAGCAAGAGTACTGAAGTCTAACGCTGAGAATGGTCAGGTCAGCAATTAGATGGATTGACTGGGAGGATAAATGCAGTGTAATTTAATAGATTTAAATTCAACATTTTCCATTATTTACTGACACTCAAAAACATTCTTATTAAGGGCTTAAGGATCCAGTGATATATAACTGTGTACTTGTCAAAACCTTCTCAGTGAATTAATAATCCTGCTTGATTTGGAGACAGAAATTTTCCAAATTGTGGGCAGGAGAATGCCAAGTTAAGTTTTGTTATGAGTAACACAAAGGTAGAGATAAAATACTAGCAAACCCACCCACCATTCTCATATGTTCAGATTCATGATTAGAGGAGAGTTTAGCTCACTAGGCATCCACAGGAGCTGTAATCCTAGTTAGATGCTTAGGAATGGATCCTAAATTTATAAGCTAAATAATAATCTTATGTTTAGACAGTGTTCACTATACCATAAATTTAGCAGTTACTTTTAACTGTAATCCTAATACATTATTATCAATGATAGAAGAGTAAATATAACTGATGATTATTGACTATGCCACATTTGATTAAAATTATATTTTAAGGGGACTAAAATTTTGAGTTATTCATTTTGAAATCTACTTAATCATTTCCAGACACTTGTTAATTTTTCTACAGATGACTTGAATCATATTCTGAGGTACTATTATACTTACTACACATTTGTATAGCTGTCATAGAAAATAGTGGTAATGAGCTCTTTTTATCTTTACTCTTTTATCTTCCAAGACCTTATCAAACCAACATTTGTATTAGTTAATTTGGACCAAGACCCATCTATATTTTTGCAAAACCTACTTTCTCAATCACCTCCTCCAACCCATGCTCTACTTTTACTGATTTATCCATCCTTAACCACCTCCTTGCTATTATATACTAAGATCCAAAGATTTAGGCAACATTACAAATAACACACAAATCTCTTTAAAAAGAATAGAAATCAAATTATGATAGGTATTTTAAAAACTGTACATGAGAAATAATCTGATAGGAGTATACTAATTATGTTTGCAGATGAATGACTTCTGAGATAGATTAATAAGCATGTCATGTGCTTAGATATTTTTTATTGTTTGCAAATGAATAACTTCTGAGATAGATTAAGCATATCATTTGCTCAGATATTTTTTTTATCTGAGTCATTGCTTGCTACTCATTTTGCTACAGACTAGTGAATATCTTTAAAAAGTCCACACCAGCTATATTATTGCTTGTATAAAGCATGTCTCTATTTCCCCAAAGGTTCTATGAAATGCTCAGAAGTGTGAGTTTCATATGGCATCATCACTATGGCTTAAATTATTGCTTGAAAGTTTGTTATAAGGTATTGCTAGGAAATTACTTTTAGATGAATGTACGATTCAATGTGAGAAGTCCATAGTGAGACTAAGTATTAAATTGGTGTCTTTTCAGAACACAAATCAAAGCATTCAGAAGTAAGGCTGTCGCTTTGACATCTGCTTCTGTATCCTAGAGTTCGTAGTTTATACCTCAGTTGTGAGGATCAGCAAATGTTATGATATACTGCACAGCTTTGGCAGTAACTAAGGAAATGGTACCATATCTAGTACGCCTAATAGCCCTATAGTGAGCAATATTCATCCCTCATGCTTTATCAGTGTTGACATCTGTCTCTAATAAGTTTGAAGACCTGTATTCAAAAAGCAGACTACAAATTGGAAACTAAAGCTAAAATTATAAAACCTGTGAAAGAAATAATGATATGAAGCCCAGAGTATTTAACTTTTCAGAATAACTACATGTGAAATAATCTATTATTACCTCATTCAACTTGTATTTACTTCTCGTAATTGGGATTATCTGAATACTCTTCAATTAATTCCCAAGTCTGGCTACATATTAGCATTACTCAGAGTGATTTCCTGAATACAGATTCCTAGGCCCTACCTACTGAATCCAAGTCTCTGAAGGTATAACCTAGCGATTTGTATTCATAAAACTCCCTAGGTAATTCTTAGGAAGCCAGCCAGTTACTTACAAGCAGATGAGTTGAACCATTGAACTACTTCATTTCTTAATAAGGATGGGGTGGTAATGAGGTGCTTAACTGAAGCTGTGATCTGGTTACAACACATTATAAATAAAGAGACAAACTTTACTTCTCTACATTCCCAAGTCCTTCCAAAAAGGTTATTCCTTTTAACCATGTAACATCTACATTCAATAAACACATACGCGCACACACACAAAAAAACTAAGAATATTCATCACTTTATAAAACTATTTTATAATATGAGATTAGCAGTGATTCTTGCCATGTTATAAATGTATCAATGACTTTTTTTTTTCAATGAAAGGAAAGAAGAAAAGAAAAAAGGAACAAAGGAAGGAAGGAAACAGAAAGGTGGAAGAACAGTAATACTTCAGTTTCAATTGTTTGACTCAAGTGTGAGGAAGGAATTTTGCACACTATCTCAATATATAAACTGGTAAGATTATGCGAATCTGCATATAAAATCAGTATCTGCTCTTCATTTGCTACCATGAAGATCCTGAAATTGAGTCCACAGCTGGTGTCAATTTACCTGTTTAACAATAAATTTTGTTCAATCATGTGAACACAATTTATGTGTATATTAAACCAGCTGGTTGTGATTTAGGTATATTCATATCAAGAGCTGCCCACAAAACCATTTTTCAGCCTAGAATATGCTAAAAATTTAATAATTCAGTCTCTCATGTATCATGATTTTGGGCTTTATCTAATAAGCCATGCTTATAGAAGCCTCTGAAATGACATAATTTTTGTAGTTGAAGGTCTGTAATTATAATCTAATAATGAAAACACAACTAAGCTTTGATATGGGGCTTGGTTCTTGGACTTGAGTTTCTAGGTATTGTTGGCTGAAAGGCAGCTGGTGCCACCCAAAGTCTATCCAGAGTCATGTATGATTAATTCCAAAGTACATTCAGTAGAGTTGCATGAAGCACTTGGACTTAGATTGTATGTTGAAGAAAGAGCAGAGGTAGAAGCTGCAGATGTAATCAATGCCCCAGCACATCTCACAATGGTTGGTTCACTTCAGAAGTGCACTGTTACTCGGGCCTGGCCCGGCGTGGGCATTCCTATCTCCCTGAATCAGGCATCAGCAATCCTTTCCATGGCTATGCCGGGCTCAGAAGAGAGAATGATGCTTGATGGGGCCAGGGTTCAGGGGTTTCTAGTGATAGCATGGAGGAACAGAGGGTCTAGGGTGGGCTAAGTCGTGCTCAAAATGCATGGCAAGACAGAAACCTGTATGTGGAAGTTTTACTCTCTGTCCTAATCATCCACAACACCTGCCCTCGGCAAATCGGGAACCCAAGGAGCCTTCTTCAACAAATAAATGTAATGATAGTCATAATCTTGAGCTCCCTCTTGATACATCACAACTTAAGACACCCTATTTCATTCAGCAGCGATGTGATTCTGTACAAAGCACAGAGTCTGGGGGGTTTTCAAATTCTCCATGGCTTTGCCTTTTGTAGTTATCAATTTAATTTTGTGTTATTGCTGGAACTCTTTGGAGGAGTTTGCAGATTTAAAAGCCTTGCCGCCCTTGAGAATGAGATTTTGTTTAAGTTGTTATGGTCCCGTTTTGCTCTGTTTTTCTTGGAAGGGCACACACTCTCACACTTTCACAATGAACCGCTACATCTTGGTACCATCGTCACTGGACAAGAGGAAGAAGCGTGAGACTGAGTTAGCATTTGAAGTGCTGAATGCACAGACCCGCTCTCAAGTCTCAGGCACGGATGTCTGTCTCAAAGTCACAATATGTCACAGCTCACATTCCACACACAATCGGGCATTAAAAAGGAAACCCCAAATAATTTGAAATATAAGAGATTAATACAGAGGCAGTTTTAGACAGTTGGGTTCCATGTCACCTAGAAGCTATGTCTTCTTCCCTTTCCCTACATTACACAGCCAAGAGATTCAACTAAATATGTTTCTTTTTTTCTTATTATTTTTTTTTTGTCATGGCCAATGTTACCTAATTATTAAGGTTCGCAAAGCAGATACTGTGCAGTACATTTTGAGTAAATATTGGGGGATTCTGATTTTGCTAGATAACTGATTTATTTGCAGGTGATGGCATTCCTTTCCTCCAAATGATCCTGATGCTAATGTGAACCTTTGGTACTGATGGACAGTCATAAAGTGCCTTCTTCAAATTAGTTGCTTGAGAAAACATTAAAATACAGGAACTGTAGGTGCCAAATTATACTTCAAAGTATTCCTTTTAGAGTGGGTTAAAGCCATTTCCCCAACTACTTGGTTTCTAAGGGAACATCATTTAAATTCCTTTTAACTGCCATACTACAATGCACGCTGTATGCAATACTTTGTAAGTAAGTGAGAATACTGTATAGATATTAGTCAAATGAAATGCCAAATGCCACCAAATTGTTACAGTCCCAGTTCTTAAGAGAGAATATGTGGACTGCATTGTGCAGGACAAATAAAAATATAATGCTTCTTCACAGCTTCTAACTTCCGTGACTGCAGCTAGAATGAACAGACATTTTATATAGTACCTTACAAACACATTCAGCAACAGTGTAACTATAATAATCAACTGTAATAGGTTGGCAAAATGATAATAGAATAGACCACTGCCTCAGACAATAGCTTCAAAAATACATTTAGGTTATACTGTATGAAAAATAGAGCTTACTTCCTGTTGGTGATATTTAAGAGATCTCTGTCATGTTATTCAGTGTGACATTTGTGACAATGTAAATGGCTACTTCTCTTAGTAAAGTTGTATAAACTAGCACAGATTTTTGTGATTCTTCTGACAAACTGAATGTATATATATATATATATATATATATATATATATATATACACATATATATACAATCCTTCCCTCAAGCCCTATCACCAATTTACCAAATAAAGGAGTGGATTTCCAATGATGCTTTTAAAATCTGTTTCCCATAGATATTCTTAAGTACAGAGAGAATAACCATGTGTTTAAAACAGTTGCTTAGACAAATCTTTACAAAAGACAGAGAAATAGATTGCATGATTTCTAGAAGTCCCTCTGTTTATGTTATAGAACACATTGTTTACCACCAAAGTGTTTGTTGATTTAATATATCCTAATGAGCTCTACATTACTGCACAGAATAAGCAGAAATGACTTCAGCAAGCTTGGTTCTCTCACCATGTCCCATGCTATTAGAAGCCCATCAACATTGCTAAGGCATTTTCTAATATCACCATGAGGACTGAGTTGCTCCCAGCCTGTGCTTTCCACACTAGCTGTAAACCTCCCCACTGACCCTTGTGGAGGAAGTGGGTTAATCAACCAGCACCCTGAAGAGATTTCTTTGTGAGTTATTACTCCCATGAGAATACCCTGTCCTCAGCCTACATGTAGCCTCCTATAAATCTTGGCCTTCTCTCCCCCATGTAGTTAAAAACAGAGACATAGGCCCAGGGAAGAGGGGTCGGGCAGGGGTTTAGAGAGCTCAGGGTCTATGTTCTCTTTTCTCCACATAAAAACTGTTACACTAGTATCCTCATAAACCCCAGAGTGAGAACAGGAGCAAATTATAAAAGGGGTCATGATTATAACAAATATTTGCATATTTTAAATGTTTTCTAGCCACACACTTCGAGAACACAAAAACATGAATTAAGCCTCACAGACGACATTGGAAATTAGTTAATAGACTTCTTAGCTGAGTTATGTCATAACCAAATCATAATACAGCCATAATCCCTGAACAGAAAAGAAATATATTGCATTCAGTAGACATGAGCTAGCAATGAGTAAGAAAATGGCCACTCCAAGGTTTCAAGGAAACAAATGCTTCCAGCTCATTAACCTCAATAGAAACTTAGGTTTTATAGCTGATCTGGAATAAGAGAACTCTGGACACACTGTGCTCCTAATTTTAGCATGAGCCAATAATAATATTTTCATGCAGTATTGATTAATGGGAACAGGTCTTCATTTTAGCAGGGCATGCGATGGAAATCTATCCGTAGCTACAGTGATTACGAGTTCTGAACGTTAAACCTAGTTCAGTATTCAGGAAGATGATTCACTGAATTTAAAAGCCACATCAATCAAACTGCAGAACATTTTTAAGCAAAAATCTCAGTGCCACAAAATACAGGGTTTTCCTTGCTTTTGTGTTACACAAGAAAAAAACAACATTCTTGGCAACATGTCCCGAGACCTATTTGTCACTAACACCAGTATCCGGGAATTTGCTCTCCAAGTGGTAAGTCAGCCTTTAGGAGGCATGAATTGGGGAAGTGGTAGGGGAGCTACCAACATGTCATTTGGTACAATGCTGCTTATTAGAATGCAGGTTAATGTTGCAAAAACTACATATATTTATAAGTTCTAAGTTGAAAAAGGGTCCAATGTAGCAAAGCATATCATTTTAACTGATGTTTGTTAGAAGATGGCAAAAGAAACATCTCCTTAATCTTGGTTACAGGTATATCTGCTATTAGGAAATTCCATTTCCTTTGGATTCCATGCTACATTAATTAAATCTAAATGATATTTACTAAACAGACATATAATGCTTTCTCAGCATCTGAAATCCTTGATTATATATATTCTCAGTCCAAGCACTAATATCCCTAAATAAGTGAAACTGTATTAGATTAACAGGTTAGCATTATATAATATATCAACAATATAGTAGGAGATTCGGAAAATCTAATAATGTTGTGTGAAATGTAATTATCTAGAAGAGATATGTATAAAAATAGGTAATATCCCTAAAATATTTTGCTGAGTTACAATTCTTCCGGTTGGGAAGTTTACCACACTGCCATGATATATGTATGAAATGTCTGCTCAGAAAATGAAAATTAGAAAATCTTCCTCACCCACCAACTCACTAGATGTAGGAATATATAATCAAAACTGGCTCTCAAAAGTGGTACAAATATATATGGAAAGATACTTGTATGTGTGACAAACAAGAAAACAGAATCTATTTCTTGGTTAGTTTTGAAAGGGGACCCATACTTGTAATTAAAATATATATATAGATATATATGACCAAAAACACTCTCATGAATGGACACATCTTATTTCCCCTCATGCTCCAGCTTTTTTTTATTGACAGCAGTCACCCACATTTTCTATGATTATTGCCTGACATAACACAGAAATTCCGCCGCCGCTTGTTTTCAACAAAGCACTCACTGAAAGAGAAATGATCTCTTTCCACTCTCTTGTCCTGACCCATCTTCTGGGCTTGTGCTTTTTGGAGGAGTCTTTGATCTGTAGCAGGTCTCAGAGGCTTGTCTCCCGGAGGAACATGGTGCCGATGTTGTAGGAAACTTTCTTTATTCTTGATGAAGAAAGAGAAGGCTTTGGCGGCTTTGGCCCAGTCCTTACCTCGAGGAAATAGCAGATCCCAGGGATTTCCTTTGGAAAGTTATCTGGAAGCTCTTCACGGGACCGAGGAATGAATGTGAAACTTTCTTCTCGTTTTAATAATCTAGGAAGAAAATGTAACGTGAGTCAAATAGGCAAGGGCAAATGTAAATAACGGGCAGAAATTTTAAAGGCTCAGGAAGCCTGTCTGTGACTGTGCTCACGTTAACAAACCTTATTCCTTTGTATAGCTGTGGCCTTCATAGGATTCCAAATACCGGGGAATGTTGCAACTCAGGAAAAATCCCTTCGTGTTATGACGATAAAAAACAAAAGCATTTGTGGTACTACTTGAAAATGTTTGTTCAAGTTTGCTTTCTTTCTAAACAGCATTCCTTGAAAATACTTGTTCAGATTTGATTTTTTGTCCTAAACGAAAGGCTAAGGAAACTGCATAATATAGGTTTTATTTCAGATATGCAGGATTTACCCTGTTTTTAAAACCTGACTAAATTCTAGAGTGCTTCTTTTATGTTTGGTAAAGTCTTGATAAGCTTTAAACGTGTGTCCCGAGTATCAAACATAGCAATCAAATATTTAACTTTGTAGAACATTTCATGACTCCAAGTGTCTGTGATATCTGCCTACTGATTTCTAGGCATACATATTAGCCAAACTCACTAGCATTGATTGGGTCAAACAGCTCAATTCCCCTCTTCTAGTCACACTTCAAGACTCTTTTTCAGAACATCAACACTGGAGGAGGTTTATTCTTTAAACTTGTCCAGTTCCATGAAAAGTTTGGTTTGATACCCATTTCTAAAAATGTGGCTCAACAATCCAATTTATTTCCACAACTCTTTATGGACTACTTCTTATTGCCTAAGAAAAACCTCCTAGTCACTCTTGTGAATTTAATACGTAGAACATGATCCAAGAAGCTCATGATTTTGTCAATAGGGAGAGAAACAGAAAATAAAAGAAGTTTAAAAAACCCTCAATAAGCAAACAAAAAATGGTTAATATAAAAGTACTATGGAACAAAATAGGCTAATGCCATAAGAAAGGTAGATACAAAAAGCTGCAGAAGTCTGGAAAAGGAAAAATATTTGCAGTGGGAAGAACACAAAGGCTTTATGGACAAGATGCTATTTAAGATGTGCAGAATTTCAACAAGTGAACATGGAGAACAACATAATCAAAGTGTTCGTGGGGCCCAAACCATTGTCTTTTTCTCTAAAACAAGGAATCTTCCTAAGTCAAATTGATATTAAGAGCTACAATTATGCTGTACAGGAGATGGGTTGGGGGGAAAGGAACCAATGAGTGCAAGGAGAACAAAGGATGTGTGAAAATATAAGAACATTACATAAGCAATGATGATTATCTCTATGCTACAGAAAAGAAAAACAACTCATTTCTTCTCAAATTGTCTTAATGGATAAAAGAATTATCTAAAAAAAAAGAATTATCTAAAAACAGCTACCAGTACTAATAACTGTTACAAATGAGCAGTCTATACTTACTTTTATGAACCAGAGTTGTAGTATTTTGCTTTCTAAAGGATAAAAGAACAGTTCTGATTGACAATTCCTTAAAAAATATTATACAATGATTATATTAATTTGGGACATGAAGTGAGGATCATTCTAACATTTCCAAATTCTTTCAAAATCTCAAAATCCTTATCTCATTTTATCCACATAACACAATCCTATGCAAAAGCTATTTAAAAATGCTCTTCTCTGCCAAATATATGGAAAGTGAAAGTGAGTTCAGAATAAGCGGGAGGGATTTGCTCAATGAAACAGTAAGACAGCAGAGGCAGTGGAACTGGGATCTAGATCTGTTAACTTAGTCAAGTGCAGCCCTACAATAAATAATATGACGACATAAAGATAGCTCTCCATCACAAAACAACCAAACTGAGGTAAGAGTGGGGCATACATGACAATCAGAACGGAAGTCATCGGTACTGTTTTCATTTGCATGGATGTCAATTTCCTTCACATATAATGTACAATCAGTCACTTCAGAAATAAAATGTAAAAAATTCCTAAACAGTAGTTTGATTTGGCAGTGAATTCCACAGTAATTTTGCTAAGTTCAGATAGAACAGTCATCACTGTGCAATCTGGTGGGTGTCAATCAATGATGCTAATCAATCAACAAACATTCCTTTACTGCTTGTGATGTGCTAAAATAGTCCCCTGAATGGAGGAAATTAGGTGAGGATATATAGAATAAATTAATATAATTAAAAACACAAGAAATGCTCATAGAAACAAATTAGCAATGCGAGGCAGTATGTGACACAACGTAAGGTGTAATCCAAAAGAAGAAATTCTGTAGTATAAAAGGAGAAGTAAGGACTGTGGATTTAAGTACAAAAGTTAAGAACCAGAGCAGGAACTTCACTCCAACCAACTGTAACATACAGCAATAGCTGAATCTTTCCAAACATTTTCCTTAGAGCTCCTGATCAACAATTAGGACTCCACATTTGGTGCATTCCTCTCCTCTTTCTCTATTTCCTAAGTCCTCAAGTTTATGTCTTTTCCAGTATGTTAGCCTCACCAAGGTTTTTATGTTTTGCTATAATTGAGATTTTCTGACAATGAAAAAGAAAATTGGGGTTACATCTATGAATACTTTGTAAAGGACTAAAAGAAGAGGCTACTGGCCACTTCGGATGTCTGGACTTTTAGATAATTCACTGCACTCTGGCTAGGAGGAAATTCCTCACAGTGAATTGATCTCTTGACATAGCTCATACACTGTGCTAGAAATTAGAGACAACAGCTTTTACGAAATTTTATTTTTTTCACATAAGCACTTTGGTATCAATAAACTAAATATGGTTTTAAATTTTGATAATGAAAATGAGAGCACATAACAATATGTGCTCCTATGATATCCAGGATTTAGCAGCCTTTGTATATACAAACACTGACCTGCAATATTCAGATGACTTCCAATAGGAAAATCTCAATTGACTTACTGGGAGGTCTGTGAAGGAGGTCGAGAGGACATTTCACACAGCATGCCTGTGATGATATGAATCATGGTGCCAAATAAATGATCAAATGTGTATACAGGGATTAGGAATTTAGACCTGATCACCCCAGAACCTCTGATCCCCTCTGAAATGTTTTAAGTCCAAGTCCCTGGGCTGGATTCGAAAGCTTTGCCTAACAATCCATTTCTTTAGCACCTCGAGACTGATATGGAAGCTTAGATTCTACATAAATCTAAATTAATCCCCAGCGGTAATCCACAGCTGGTTAATATACAACCTGGGAGTTTCAGCAACATGTTCAATAAAGTATTTGGAAGCCACACGAATCCTGGTCCACCTGCCTGTCACCCTGTCTCTGCTCAACAGTTTTTCTACAAATTTATTTTCAAAATAAAAATTCACTGCTGCTTTGGATCAAGCTTGTGCAGGAAGCTGGATATATCACTGAGGTCTGTGGATCTACTCCCATAGAGCTACAGAAATGAAGCTGGTCTCTGACTCTCTCAACTCTTGTTTACATGCTCATTTCTCCCAATTTTCACCAAGCTTTGCACTCTATCTTATATTTTTTCTTGGAAAAGGACCTGAAACTTATTCACACTGAATGACAAATGATCTAAATGTAATTTAAATTTTAACACCAGATTCAGAGTTTAATAAAAGGAATAGGATTACAATGATGAAATTTCAGACATCCTATTCAGGGATGTATTGTCTTTTCTAAATCACACTTCAAGTGGCATACACAAAGTACAGGTTGGTTATCTATAAGGTAGAGACAACAATTTGGTCTTTCATCCCACTATACTTTTTTCTCTGATTGTATACTTTGATTTAATTGCTAATTAAGTCAGTTAGGGAGGTCTTTACGACCACTTGCTGTGTGCGTTTCCCATACTGCTCCAAGACTGTAGAATTGTGAAAGGTAACATAGGAGCCTGCAATGCCCGAGTCAGGCTTCACCTTCACACTTAGAATCATCCAGTCTTCTGGTCAGTGAGTTCAGGAGTTCAGCAGTCAGCCAGTCAACAAGTGGTTATTAATTAAGTACCTTCTGTGAACGAGGTCCCGAACCAGTGCTTTCCTACATCTGGTCATAATATTCAAGGGGCAGGATATTTAGGTTTAAAGTGAATATACTTGCTTCGCAGCTGCACTCTCTTCTGTAGAACCTGAGACTTCAGTTTTCTCCTATGCATTAAGCCAGATATCACCCACATATATATTTTTCATCTCCCTTTCTCTCACTGTTATTGAAGTCCTCTTTGTGTGTGTTTGTGTATCTATGTGTGTGTGTGTGTATACTATATATATATATATATATATCAGGAGAGAATTATACCTCTTTTATACCTTTACTATCATTGTGCTCTTGTTTCAGTAGAAGATTAATTACAAACTTCAGAAAACAACAATTTGATAAACTCAGGAATTCAATCTGCTGTGTTCAGTTAGAAGTTTCTATTGTTGCTAAATATTCACCTGAATATCTTTTTGCAAAGGAATGTATTCAGACTCTACTGTAATGGCACTGGGCATTGTCTTTGAGTTCAGGAGAAGGATGACACTTCTGAAAATGGAAATAAAAAACATCAAGACACCTTATGTTTTTCTGAAGTTCCTGAATGTTTCCCTTTCACCTTCTTCTTTCCACCTGAATGAAAGAAAAGAAGGAACTCTGCTATGTATTTCTGCTTTGTGCTTCACTGCTCCAAGATCTGATGCAGTTTGAAGATAGGCCCAATGAAACCATAGTCATTGAGTCAGCTAGACAAGCCTAAATCCCTTGAAACCCAGTGATTCATTCTCTGGAAATAACACACTGCTGTCCAAATAAGGAAAGTAAAAATCTAGCTCACTAAGAAATAAAACAGAAAAAAGATCTCACCGAATTTTTTATGCATTTTAAGGTTACAAACATTTTTAGTTGTGGATTTTAAGGCAATTTTATAAGATTGTCAAGTTGTTGGTTCTAAAATTCAGATTAATGGATAAATTCTCAAAAATGAATAGTCTTTCTGTATGTCCCCTGAAAATTATAAGACAGAGTTTCAGAGGTACTTCTGTGAAATCCTAGCTCACTTCTCTCTGCAACTCACCTTGGGTTAAGTACTAATGAAAAGTGTGCTTACTGTGGGGTTCCACAGTCTACATGCCTGGGGCTTGCTAGAGAGTGCACATTCTGGCATGTTTCTTTCTATTTGAGTGACAAAACTAATGCCGCTTAAATACTTGAATTTTAGGAGCTAAATAGCTAAAGATGATTCCACCCCATTGGCTTCTCTGGACACTGTCAATTTTGACCTTTAATAGCCTGAAAACTCCATTTCCAGTAAATGCCAAAGGATTTAAATTCAAAACACTCACTCAAAAGTTTAATATGTCTATAGACAGAACTTTAAAAAAAACAGATGACAAATGAGAGATTAGAAAAGATAACTGTAATCAGTTCTTCGAAGATAAATAATTACCTCACATTTTTTCACTTCTCTGACCAAAATTCTTTCCTAAAAACAAATCTATCATTATACTAGTCTTTATAAAAGACACAGGAAGGACCAGAGAGAAGAAAATATGCACATTAACTTTTAAAAATGAATTCATTATTAAAAAATGAGGGCAACAACTGATTTTAAAGAATTCTATGTTCTTTATTTTCTATATTTTTCTACCAATAAGAAATAGACTTAGCCTGGACATATTTTAAAAAGAACATGCAGAATTGTAATAATTTCAGTTCCAAAGAAGGCAAAACAATCTAAGAATATATTTGAAGGCTAAAAAACAAAGAGCATACTTTTTCCCATTTCTTTAAAAGTGCAATCTACTTCTATTTACCATCTTGAACCATGTTTTATAGGATAGCCACGTGTAGAAGACTGAAACAGGATCCGCACCTTTCACCTCTCACAAAAGTCAACTAGTGGTGGATAACAGACTTACACCCAAGGCATGAAACTATAAGAATTCTAGAAGAAATGTTGCAAAAATTCTTATAGACACTGGCCTTGGCAAAGAATTTATAAAGAAGACTCCAAAGGCAATCACAGTGACAACAAAAATAAGTAAAAGGAATTTGATTAAATTAAAAAGCTTCTGCACAGTCAAGGAAACTATTTGCTCACGAGAGCAAACAGACAACCTACAGAGGGAGAAAATATTTGCATGCTACACATCTGATAAACGGCTGATAACTACAATCTATGTAGAACTCAGGAAAATCAGCAAGACAAAAATCAAAATATCCTATCAAAAAGTGTGCAAAGGACATGAACAGAAACTTTTTAAAAGAAGATAGACTAATGGCCAACAGACATATGAAAAAATGCTCAACATCACTAATCATCAAGGAAATGCAAATCAAAACCATAATGAGATTATCACTTAACTCCAGTTAGAATGGCCTTTATCAGAACATCCCCAATCAATAAATGTTGGCATGGATGCAGAGAGTTAGGAACACTCATACACTGCTGGTGGGACTGCAAACTAGTACAACTTCCGTAGAAAGTAATATGGAGATACTTCAAAGAGACACAAGTAGAACTACCATTTGGTCCAGCAATCCCATTACTGGGCATCTACCCAAAGGAAAAAAAGACATTCTATAAAAAAGATATCTGCACTCAAATGTTTATAGCAGCACAATTCACAATTGCAAAGATGTAGAAACAACCCAGGTGCCCATCAATACATAAGTGGATTAATAAAATGTGGTATATGTATACTATAGAGATCTACTCAGCCACAAAAAACAATGGTGGTCTAGCACCTGTTGTATTACCTGGATGGAGGTGGAACCCATTCTACTAAGTGAAGTATCACAAGAATGGAAAAACAAGCTCCACATGTACTCTCCATCAAACTGGTATTAACTGATCAACACTTACGTGCACATATAGTAGTAACATTCATTGGGTGTCAGGCAGGTGGGAGAGGGAAGGATGGGTATATTCACACCTAGTGGGTGGAGTGTGCATTGTCTGGGGGATGGACACGCTTGAAGCTCTGAATTGGGGGGGGCAAAGGCAATATATGTAACCTGAACATTTCATAATATGCTGAAATAAAAAAAATATTCCTTGAAAATTCGCCTAATATGATCCTCCTCAGAAATACTAATTTTTGTAAGGAGAAACCATGGTAAGGTGATAAATAAGAATGGGACAGGAGAAGAGATGGAGGTAAACTCTGTAAATCTGATCTCTTACTTTATAGGGATTCTCTTTCCCCCACAGAGGTGAGATGGGCACAAATCAGCTAATGGTATTAGTTAAGCCACTTAAATTCTCTGATTCTACATTTTTCTGTGGAAAAAAGAGAATTTTTTAAATCTCTAATTTATCTCAAAGATTTTTACAGAGCTAACATTTAGTGAAGCTTGAGATTTTATATACTACGCAGATTACAGAGAGTCATGTAAAGCAACGCGATCAAGCATGCTAGTTTTAGACTTGCAAATCTGAAAATTTCTCAAGTACGATCTCCAGAGAAAACACTTTTGTGTTGGCCAATAGCACAAAAATTGATTACAGAGCAATTTTGATTTATGATAGTAATGGGTGACTAATGCATGAGAACCTTTGCACTTTAATCAGAGCTATGAAAAGGATCCTTGAACATAGCATTTAGAACAATCAGAGTTTTCATAATACAAAAGAATAGTGGGAGGTACTGACTAAAGACCCAATTAAAATTGGTTTCAATTCTCTGGTTTAATAATGATTTCTCCAAACATACTATATTTTATTAAATATTAAAGTGTATGTACATAATGCAATTCATGATAAATTTTTTAGAAGATAAACTGCTTTGTTATGAAGGGATTTGAAGCACACTTATTTATGTAATATCTCATAATATGATATGCAAACAACCCAATATAATACATTATAAAATTTTGCTATTTCCTTTCAAAGACAATGTATATACATTTTCAAAAAAGGAAAAAGACAAAATGATATAGAAGTTTGATTACATAAAAGCAAAAACTTCAAAATAAAAAATAAATTCATAACGCATTATTTTAAAAAATGAGTAAATAAGGCTTTCCAGTTCCTAAGACACAGTGTTAACTATACAATAAATAGAATGGCTATATATTTTTGACCAGTCATACCTGCCAATTATTTCTTTAAAGAGTTTCATACCTTATATACTGTCTTTCTATTCCCACTACTATAGTCCTAGTTCATGACCATACTTCAAGCCTGGAACGATGTTACCTCTTAATAGTCATCTAACCTCTAGTATTCCCCATTCCACTCCCTATGAAACATCATTTCCAAGTAAGTTTTCCTTCCATCGTGCTGTTTCCAGGCTCAAAAAAACATTCAGTGGGTCTCTAACAGAAATAACATCCTGTATTATCTAAGTTGAAAATAAATTATCAGCCCTACCAGATGTTAAAACTGTAATAATATTTCAAGGAAACATTTTATTTTGGAATAATTTTATATTTACAGAAGAGTTGCAAAGATAGTAGTACACTGAGTTCTCCTTAAACTCTTTGCTCTGTTTCTCCTAATGTTAACATTCTTTATAAGCCTGGTACATTTGTCAAAACTAAGAAATTAACAATGGTATATTACTATTAACTAAACTACAGACTTTATTCAGCTTTCACTGCTTTTACACTGAAGTCCTTTTTCTGTTCTAAGATTTAGTATAAAAAACTGTTTTAAATTATCTGGACCTCATTGTGTTCTATAATTCATGAGTAAATGAAGGATGAGATCAATTATGTGACTTATGCGGGATTATAAACTAATTAGTGGTCAAACAGGAATATGAACTTCATGTTCTTTTATTTGGTCATTCATTTATTTAATCAGTCAGTAGTAGTTATTAGTATTTTCTGAATTATGGGCCACTTTGAAAATCTGATAAGACTATTAGAAAATGCACATGTGAGTATGCATAGAACAGGCTTCATAAACACACTAATCCTAAGACTTAAATGCAACACCATCCCCCAATAACCTTGGCAATGTTAATTTCATCTATGTTCTACCTTGGGATTCCGAATTGTCTCCACAACAAATAAACATTTAAAACTTCCTTTTTTACTTTGCCTTTTTAGTTAAAATGTGGGCATCTAAAAAAAAAAACTTCAGAAAGGATTCTTTATCCTGTATTGATTACAAAATCAACATTAATCTCCAAGCCACTTGAAATGTTGCCATTTTTAATGGAGAAAGGGTAAGGAGAATGTAAGGAATGACTTTCTCTCTTGCTTTAAATTATGCTTAATTATCTTAGCAACTAATTTTCACTTTATAGTGTCTTAGATAACATGGAAATTTTACTTAAACTTGGTATTATTTGTAAACATATTATTTATGGCCAGTAAAAGTTATTATTTTTACTTCAAGGAAATTCTTTTTTGTGTGTGATATTAGCAGATGTCCCTCATATAAATGGGAACTACTGACATGAATACCAGATGAGCATCTTTAATTTCTGAATCCTAGAACTATGTAATTAACATTTTAGCATTGCTATCCTGGGAAGAGAGAACACCAGCAGGTCTTCCCTTCATATTAGTTAAAAATGGCTCCTAATATACAACCAGTAAAATTTTATTTCTAGATTCAACCTTGTGCCTAATCATAGCCACTAAACTTATGCCAAATAACCAACTAAATCATAAAGAAAAGAGTCTATGTTGCCAGACACACTCTTCATTTCATATTTATGAAATAATAAGAATAACTAACCATTATTACACAGTACAAACTATATATTTCCTTATTGATTTTTAAAATTTTAGGCAATTAGACCTTTAGAAGTAAGCCAATGGGTAAGTTTTTACCATTTTTGTTATAAAAATGACTGTAACATTATATTCTTATCCTCAAAGACCTCACTATACTGACCTTAAATATGCTGGTAAATATATGGAATAATTGAAGTGGGATATTCTAAAAATACAAAAAAAGGGCCAGATTTATTTATTTTTTTAAAATAATTAGAAAGGTTTATGATTCCCAATCCACAGAATTCCATTTTCTGGTGAAAATGTTACTTGCTATAGCAGGGAGACAAAGGAAGAAAGAACAAAATAAAAATGTCAAAACGAGCAGAATATTACACTCAATTTTGCTACATGTGACTTTTATTGGCACATTTAAAAGGGTAATATTAATGTTGCTGACTGTAATTGGAAAAACAGAAATATAATTCTTGAACCACAGCTCGTTTTCCTTTTGGGAACACTATTAAGTCATTTACTTTGACTGATTATATTTCTTTTGTAAAATAGAAATATAAAATAGTGTTTACTGTTTCAGTGTTTCTATTGACAAAAGGATAAGATGATCAATAAAGTTATTTTAAAGACTGACATTACAGTAACATGACAAACCCAATTTTTAAAATTTTCTTTCAGTATCAAATCATTAGTGCAGATGAGCATTTTTATTTATTTATTTTTTTAAAGGAGGCTACAGGTAAACTGCTAGACAAAAATTTACTGAAGCTTCTTTGGATATCTTTTCCCACATTAAGTGTTCATAGGAAAAAGAGTAAATATTTGTAACATAGTACCTCATTCTTGTATAATAATTATATTGCTAGAACAGAAGATTTTCTAGCTAGTGTTTTCGATTAGTGTTAGTGATTATTGACTTTTGCATGCCAAAAAATATACCTAAGCAACTTCATCATTCTTTAATAAGTTATTAAATTCATCTCACAATTTATCAGGAAGATACATTCCTCCAAATTGTCTATTAAGTCAATTCTGAACAAGCCTATATTCCCAGTGACTAACTCTATGCATCGAAGACACGCTTACACAAGATGTGTTAGCCTCACAGAAAAAAAACACAGTTTTCTGTTTCCCTTGGAAGCCTCCATTTCCCACAGCTTTGTCCTTTATGCTCATGTTCAGATCCAGAGATAGAGATACTGACAACTTTATAATTACAGTGACTCCAAGAAAATATTTTAGCAATAATTCTTTTTTGATTATTCTGAGTATGAAAACAACTCCAGAACAGCAAAAGTGCAACCTGGGGGTATTTATATCTGCAGAGATAGGAAAAACAAGGAATCCCCTTGCTCTGATTCCAGTTTGCTCCCCACTGCTCTTGGCATCATGTTCTTGCAGAAGAAATCCTCTCATGGACACAAGTAATATTCAGAAACTACTGCCTTTTTTTAAAAAAAAAAAGTGAGCCCATGAAAATAGAGAGTAGAACTGTGGGAATTAGAGGCTGGGAAGGGCAGGAAGGATGGGAGAGGTTGGTTAACAGACCCCAAATGACAGCAACGTAGGAGGAATGAGTTGCGGTGTTCTGCAGCACTGTAGGGTGAATATGGTTAACTATAATTTATTGTATATTTTTAGAAAGCCAGAAGTGAGGATTTTTAATGTTCCCAACACAAGGAAATGATAAACATTAGAGGCGATAGATATGCTAATTACTCTGATTTGATCATGACACGTTGTATACACGTATTGAAATATCACTCTGTATCCTATATGTACAATTACTATGTGCCAACTAAGAATAAAAGAAATTATTGTTGTTTTTTTTTTACCATTTTATTTCAACTAGTTATCAACCCAGTGAGATAGTTCGGTCATGGATAAGAACTCAGGCTTTAGAGTAGGGCAGCCATGGATTTGAGTCGATTCCCACGCTTATTTAGCTATACGCTCTCAGCGACTTGTTTAACCTTTCCAAGTTTCAGTTTCTTCTTATCTTAAAAATAAAGATAATAACAATGCCTAACTCACATGCATTCTGTGAAGATTAAATAATCTAATGTGAATAAATTGCTTAGAGAGAATAAGTAATCCAATAAATGTTTGCTGTAACTATCATGAGATGTTAAAGTGGAAAGATATGTAAAAAGATCACCCAGGGCATCTAATATCTCAACCAAGATTAGATTCAATTTTCTTAACTCCTACAGAAATCATGCATGACACCAAAACCTAGCATAAAAATGTGATCTATGGACTCTGTTAGGTTAAACAGCAAGGAGGAACGAAGGTTGTAGATGTAATCCAGGTTGCTGAACTATCCTGGATTATCCAATGGGCCCAGTATAAATAACAAGGGTCCTTAAAAGTGCAAGGAGGAAGAAGAGTCTGAAAAAGATCTGTGGTGATGGAACTAGATTCAGAGAGATGCAACATTACTGGCTTTGATGATGGAGGAAGTAGGTCATGAGCCAAGGAATGAGGGTGGCCGCTAGAAGCTGCAAAAGGCAAGAAAATGCATTATCTGATAGAATGTACAAAAAAGAATACAGCCCTAATGATACTTTGATTTTAGCCTTGTGAGACCTGCATTAGACTTCTATCTTAAAAAACTGTACAATAACAAATTTTTCTTGAAGTCAACAGTAAGTAATATAATTAGTAATTCAATTTATATACATTATTAACTGAAGTAATTATGTACCTCTGCTTAAATTTGGGGATCTTTCAAGAAAACAGCAAGATTTTGTCATATGACTGTGACTTAGATACTCATCAGTAAGAGTGTATGCCTTGGCTAATATAAACTTGTAGAAATATACTGATTACTATCTCAGTTCTGAGTCATAGCTCAAAATGCCTTTGGCCAAATTATATCATGCCCATTCTTTCTTTGAGATTGCCAGATGAAGTCTGTAATCCAAGTATCACACTTCATTAAAACTGGCTAATAAGTAAAATATGAGGATCGACTGCAGGAATAAGATGGTACCCATTTTAAAGATGACAAAACTTGACCCAAATGAGTTAAGTTCCTAAACTTCACACAGACAATAAGCTTTAGAGCCTGGATTCCACCATAGGCACTCTTATTCTGAGCATATGTACTCACCCACTTACCCTATCCTGTTCCATGGTGCATTCGTGCATATCATAGGCTATTTAAGTACTAGTGATTAGAAGACAACTTGGTTTTAACAGAAAAAGAAGCATTTCATAGTGAATAAAAATAGGCATTTTAAAAAGTCCAGAGTAGATCAGTTATAAAATGAATAAACCAAAACTACTTAAAGGTTAAGGAAAACTTCATATCAAAGTAATTAAAAAGTCTTTCTACATTTTTAGTTTGCATGTAGCAAGGAAAAACAAATAATTCTGCTCAGGCAAATCATTCTGCTATTTCAAAATTTGCTGAAGCCATCCTTCATATTAATAGAAGCAATTATTTTAGCTTCACAGATCAGTAGCATGATGTTAAGGCATTGTTTGCAATATGTGTACTATTTTTAAATTGGGATGAGTGGGAACAAAGATGAGTGTACACATCACTTTTACTGTAGAAAACTAAAAACATCAAACATGGAAAATTCAAGACTCAATTAAGATTTCTTTTTGTCCAGAAATAAAACTAGCAATAAAAGTAATCTAGGTGAAAAGGAAATGGTTCTTGGGCATTATTTTATGGAATAAGATGACTCACACATTGTCTAAAAAAATGGGAACTATCATATAAAAGTTATGGTCCTGATTTTAAAGACTATTCCTCTGTCTACAATGAATTTTAAAATAAACAGCATCTGATCTTTCAATTCTAGTAATCTATAGAAAGTATAATTATTTATATCATATGAAATGTAAAGTAACCTAATTCATGTAATGGCAGGTAAATAATGTTCATAGGAACACACTTTGTAATAATTAAAAAGTAGAAAATAATCCTATGTTCATCCATAGAGAAATAGATGAATAACAAATTAAAATATGGTATAGTCATAGGGTAGAACATAACACAGTAATTAAAATGATGAGCTAGAGCTTTATATTTCAACATGGATAGTTCTTAAAAATATAAAATTATGTTTAAAAGAAACCAAAGTTAGAGAGTCATATAGCAAGATATACCACTTATGCAAATTAAAACATATAAAATAAAATTCTATGTTTATGAAAACATATGTAGAAATATATAAAACATTGGGCTTTAAAAATATACCAAATTCACTAGGATATTTATCCCAGTAAAAGGGAGGGAAAATTCCAATGGATGTGTTTAATTGGTTTTTATTAAAAAAATATCTGAAACAAATTAGTATTAAACCAGTGGTGGGATCAGGGATATTATATTTTCTTTTCATTTTCACTGCTCCACAATAGTTATAAAAGTGGGTTTTTTTGAAATAAATTGTTTGGATATCTCAGACAAAATGTATTTGGAATGAATTTTTCAGAAAATATTTCAGTTTACCGTAATATCAAAATAATCCACTTTTTCAAGGTTTATGATAATCATATAGTTTTACTAAAAATAAATTCAATGAGAACCTCTCTGAAGATTTTAAGATAACCAGACAATGTTGGATAGTCTACAGAATTTAATTGAGGGATGAAAACTGGAGATTTCAAACTCTTATGAGCTTAATACTCAGTTTTACTCCACAAGGTCCTATTTGTTCTAAGAGTAACCACATGGCAGCTCAAAGTGTCTATCTGCAGCTCCATTTGATTTTTTTTTTTTTTTTTTGAGGGGGGACAACAAAAAGCTTCAGGGTCTGCAGTGGTTGAAATGATTTAATTCTTCAGACCATATTGATCACTAAAGATCACTAAGGATTGGTATTAAAATGCAATGTGAAAAAGATTGTGAAAACTCACAGTCACCACCATAGTGCACAGGTACTTTGTGTGGCTTGCAGGGTGTTTCTTATTGGTCACATGTAAACAAAGACAACAACCGTTATGATGTCTAAGCTCAGGGCATGAACTCCTCACACAGTTGGCCCCTTCTTTATAATCAGTTTTTTAAAATTGAGTTTCCATAGAAGATGTAAATCTATACTAAGTTACACAGACATGGAAAATAAGTATCAAATAAAATAACACCATGAAGGCAAAACAAATGTAACCCTGGTAAGAAAATCTGGATGAGGTAATTGCTCTTCAGTAACTTTTCCCCACCCTATAGAGCATAAAGTGTAAGAATCACTGATCTCTGCTAGAGAATTTGCCAAAATTCGATTTGATATGGCAATTACTGTCAGATTATCTGCAACATGCTCAGAATTGTGTTAGAAAAACAGGGAGAAGTTTAGAAGAGGCAAAATCCTCTTACAAACATCACCAAAATGGAGATTGTTCTTAAGTAAGGAAGATGGATTCTTGAAGCATGGTGCAGAAGTTGTCTGATAGGCCCTCCAAATCTCTTGGGCTCCTTAAATCTATTAGAAATGTGTCTTTCTTCAAAAACAGTGAAATCAAGGAATTCACTACTTTAATCAGCTTAGCAAGAGCTTTAGAATATACTTTTTAATGTGAACTTTCTCTTGAGTTTATATTTGTAATTTCAGTTCTCTTTCTCATCTGTTCCTCAGCAATCTGGAAATACTTGCCTTTCATCTAAAAAACTTTAAATTTAAATTCTCTCTGCATAGCTTTGGTATTAAAAGCTTCACTATGTCGCCATTTTATTCATTATTATAATCAACTTTTATTATCTTTATATTCAAATTTTCTGTTTAAGGGTTTTTTTTTTGTAATCATCTCAATAAAAATATCAGTGGTCACTAATTTACTCTACATTTTTTCCCAATATGATTCTAAGTTATCTCCAACATAACACTAATTAAATAGCTTGTACACCAATGCTTAGCATAAAGCCAAAGTCTGACAGGGTAGGAGATTTTCAGGCTGTTCCTTGCCATTTATTCTGAAGAGGTCCATCTTATCAGTGCATTTTTTTCATTAATTCCATAAATATTTATAGAGTTCATATCATGTGCTAAACATTTTTTTGTAAATTCCAGGAATATAATGATGTGCCAAACCAAACATGGCCCCTGCCCATACGGACCTTAATATCCAGTGGGGGAGATTTCTGCCAGTCACAAAATTTCCAAGGAAGAGTTCAAGAGGCAGAAAGGTGTAGCATTGTCAAAGATGACCTTTAAGATGGAGTTTGAAGTTTTACTCTGTACCCATCCCAAATCCGAAAATCCAAAATCTGAAAAGCTCCAAAATCTGCAACTTTTTGAGTGCCAACTTGACACTCAAAGGAAGTACTCATCGGAGCATTTTGTATTTAAGATTTTCAGCTTTGGGATGCTAAACTGGCAATATAACGCAAATATTCCTGAATTTGAAAAAGTCCAAAATGTGAAACACTTGTGATCCCCAGCATTTCAGATAAGGGATACTGTATATATTTAACTTTACAGCATCCTTATTTATACTCATTATTCAAAAGAATAAAAGCAGACAGACTGCCTTTTCTATCTTATTCTTCTGATTTTTTATAAACAATGAAGACCATTTTGAAAATATTGGCATTTCTAGTGTAACGTGGACCGTTTGCTCTAGTGTAACGTTTGCTCTCCTGTATTTTAAACAGGTATACCTCAGAAGGACAGGAACTGTGGGAAATGATAAACCTACACTTACCTCTCAGTCAAGTCACATCTTTCATGTACTCTCGCAGGGTACAAATAAAAGTTTGTGTCACGATCACTATCTTCCAGACTGGGCTACTCATCATATCTTGGAGAATGACAGGATCAAGAAAAAGAACAGAGTCTCACAAATGACAGGATATCACCTCCAAGCAATGCCCAAGCCAGGGAGGAGGAGGACAGAGAACACTTACTGGTAAGTGGTTGGGCTGACATTGATGCGCCGAGGGTGACTTCCCGACTCGAATTTGCTTGCCAGGGTGACATTATTTCCAAACAGGCAATAACGTGGCATTCTCACCCCAACAACTCCAGCCAGCACGGAGCCCGAGTGAATGCCTATCCTCATCTAAAAAACAATGAGAAAAGGACAAGAACATATTTGTTTCCAGGTATGCAATTAATTATAGTAATGAAAGGTACTACTAATTACTAAAAAATTAAAGAATTACTAAATTCTTAAAGACAAGAGGTGAGTCTTGGTCATTTTTTTGAGCCTAATATCTGGACCATTATAGTGCTCAATGAACGTAAGTGCTGTGGGATAAATCAATAAATGGATTAACTAAATGAAAAAATCTAAGTTTAATTTGCTACCTAAGTCTGATTGTTATAGGTCAAATCAGGTTTCATTTGTACGTAATATAGTATAACTGAAAAGTGTATTTTTCTCCACTTTTCTCTCCAGTTGTTCTTACATAAAAGCCTATTTCTTCCCTTCATAGCATTAAACACAATTATAAATTAAATATTTATATTTCTGTTTATTTTGTTTAAATGTTAATTTTCCCATGAAAGAAGGGTATATATGTATTTTCTTACTGCTGAATATTCATCAATTTGTACAGAACCTAGAGCAAAATAGACACTCAACAGTAAATGATGAATGTTGAATAAATTGCCTAAATTCCCCAACATACTATTAAAATGGAGTTATAGAGAATTCAACCCTGAGTCAGTCAATAGGCATTGATTAAAAAATGCTAAAGAGTAAATTAAGTGCTGTATATTTACACTCTGAGAATCTGATAAAGATTAGTCTGGTCCCTGCATTGAAGGAGCCCTCAATGTAAAGTTGATATACACTTAGCAGTGATCACAGTAATGAAATTATATCAACATGGTTTACACCAAAATAACTGAAACTAATGGAGACCAAATGGGCAAGGACATCCTTAGTTCCAGGGGAATGCAGAGTGTCTCTGAGAAAGGAGGAAGAGAACTAACTCCTACATGCCTACCAGGAAGGCAAACTGTCACCCCTTCACTTCCATGCCCCCATCGCCACTATAGTTGTAAGGAAAAGAAGTCACTCTGAGATCAACCTTTGTCATAGGACTAGAGACTTCTGCATGTATCAACTCATTATAAGACAGATAGAAACTAATGTGGCCTAGCTACATAATCTTTTTTTTTTTTTTTTTTTTTTTTAGCTACATAATCTTTTCATCTACTTTTTAAAACTGACTCTAAAATTTCTTTGGAAATTCAATATGGTAGGAAAAGTCAAGATACATTTGAGAAAGAAGAAAAATTACAGTATTTTCCCTATCAGATATTAAGTCTTAATATAAACATCTAATTAGTGCATGGATATCATCATTTAGGGAAATAGACCAATGGAACAGATAGCCCAGAAAAGCTTATATATATATATATATATATATATATATATATATATATATATATGCTAGATACATGAAAAAGCTGGCATTTCAGATTAGTAAGATAAAGATGGACTTTCTGTTAGAATACTCTGGATCAACTCTGTCTTCATGTGGAAAAGAATTTTCAAGTAAATTGAAGATCTTAATATAAAAGGCACAATTTTACAGCTTTAAAAATAATTCTACTAATTAAGGAAAGGTCAATCTGTGGTATAAGTAAAATTTCCAAATATAGGCACTTTAAAAATACAGACTTTTATTTATCTCTCAATAACAGTTCCCAGGTGAGTGGTCTAGATTGTAAGACAGCTCTATTTCCTTCTGTCATTCAAGGATCAGACCCTCATTGTGTTTCTCCTCCCTGTCTTGGCATATATTTGGAGCACTCTCATGCTCTAAGTTATGGGTTGTGGGAAGATAGATAGCAAAAGTTATCAATTAAAGTGATCTTCATTCTTTGTATAGATCCAAATTTCCATCTGATATCATTTTCTTTCTGCCCAAAGGACTTCTTTAACATTTCTCATACTGTAAGGCCACTGGTAATGAATTCCTTCAGCTTTTGTATGTTTGAAAAAGTCTTTATTCTGACTTCATATCTAAATGATATTTTACTGCGTATGGAATTCTAGGTTGACAATTTAATTTTTTCCTTTTGTACTTTAAAGATGTTGCTACGCTGGTTCCTCCTTTGCATTGTTTCAGATGAGAAATCTGCTGTCATGTTTATCTTAATTCCTTCACATGTGACATGGCTTTTTATTTCGGTTGCTTTTAAGGTTTTCTTTCATTGCTAGTTTTAAGTAATTTAGTTATGATTTCCCTTGATGGTGTTTTCTTTATGTTTCTTGTGCTTTGGCTTTGTTGAACTCTTAGATGTGTGGGTTTATGGTTTTCATCAAATTTGGTAATTTTCCAGCTATTGTTTTTTTCAAATATTTGTTTCCTGTCCACTTCTCCCTCTCAGAGACTCTTATAACATGTATGGTAGGATGCTTGAATTATTTCCAAAGTTCGTTGATAATATATTCATTTAAAATAATTTTTCTCTATTTCAGATAAATTCTACTATGTCTTCAAATTCACTAATCTTTTCTTTTGCAATGTCTTATCTGTTGTTAATAACATCAGTGTATTTTTCATTTCAGACACTGTAATTTTCCTCTCTAGAAGTTCAATTTGGGATTTTTTTATCTTCCAGGTATCAATCTAACTTTCAAACATATGGAATACAGTTAAAATAACTGTTTTAGTGCTCTTGCCTAATGATTTGATTGTCTGTTTCAGCTCTGTATATATCAGTTTGGATTGACTGATTTTTTTTCCCCCTTCATTATGAGTCATATTTTTTCAGCTTTTCCTTCTGCCTAGTAATTTTTGATTGGATGCCAGATATCATGAATCTGACTTATCGAGCGTTGAATGCTTTTATATTCTCATAAATATTCTTGAGCTTTGTTCTGGGATTCAGTTAAATTCCTTGGAAACAGTTTGTTCCTTTCAAGTCTTGCTTTTAAGATTTGTTAGGTGAGCAATGTTTCGTGAAGGACTAATTATCCCCCATTACTAATGTAAGAACCATGAGTACCTTCTCCAATGCCCCTGATTTATGGGGTTTCCCAGTCTTTCTAATGGATACAGGCATTTTTTTCCCCAAGTTCTATCTGAGTGCCAGGTACTTTTTACTCTAACTTTTTTTGGTATCTCCTCCTCCCCTGGGGCTCAGGCAGTTTCCTCATATTACATGCAGTGATCAGTGCTCTGTAGAATACATGAGAAGGACGCTTGGAAGATATCTGGGGGTCTTTGTGCAATCTCTCCTCTCTCCCACTCTGTTTATGACCTCTAGTCTTCTAGCTCCCTCTCTTTAACTCAAGGAGTTCACTGCGTGCCTCTAGGATAATTATAGGACTCATCTCATTTGCTTCCTATCTCTCAGGGATCACTGTCTTCCATTGCTTAGTGCCCAGTGTCATGAAAACTGTTCTTTTGTATATTTTACCCAGATTAAAAAAATTTTTTTTTATTTTTAAGATGGAAGTGTGAATCCAGTCCCTGTACTCTACGTTGGCTGGAAACAGAAGTGAAATCTACTTTTCTAAAAAACTATGTGAAAAATGTACGCCTATTTCTGATGAGGGATTGCCTATTTGGATTTAAAGGAAAACATGATAAGTGGCAATCTTCCTTTTAAACAAGATAAGTGTAAAGCACCTTTCTCTAAAATTAGCAAAGCGTTCTGCAATATCATATTTCTTTGGGGTTCTGTTTACTTTAAGAAGGCCTATTTATATATCATCACCTTGTGCAACACAGATTTGCCTGAAAAAGACCCAGACCTTAGATGCTACGATTTTCATTTGGGGCTTGTGATCATTATCATAATCTTTTTAAGCAGGAGGAGAATAAGAGTGAGTTTCATCACATTGACACATTTTACAGCTTTTTTTTTTATTTTTGTGCTTTCTGTTCAAGAAAAAAGAGTCCATACCCTACACCAAAAATATAGAAGGCTTATATAGTTCTACCTCTGCCTCTTTTCAGAAAGCCTGAGGCTTTTTTAAAGCCAAGTTTTCAAAATGAGAATTATTGTAACATGAAAAATACTCAGGATAATTACTCTGATATCTTTTGGGGGTGTGTAGGGAGGAGTGGTCATAAAAAACAAACAAACAATTTTGTCTCTTAGAATGCCATCTAGAAGATGCACAAGAGTATCGACCACCACAAAAATAGCACTGACCCACTGTACTGCCACTACCTTATAATGGAACACGACTCACAGATTTATTTAGTTTGGGAAGTAAGGAGATACCACTAGAAACTTACAAGCTGAATCATCAGCCTCCATTTTCCTTAGCATTTCTTTTGACAACTTATTAAGATTTCCTAGGAATTGTTGCCTATATAAGGAAGTCACTGATTGCCTCATTCAGAATGTACCAAGAGCATCTAGCTGTTAGACAAAATAAAGAGATACATTTAACCATCAATGGAGGGCTTAGATTCATTCTGGCAAGATTTAGCTTTATTTAAATGGGTTAACCAAGAAGTAGCATTTGCGTCCATCTGGCCAATATACCTTCACTAAACAGGATTTATTTGCACTAAACCAGTGGTTCTCAAATGGGGCCATTCATGCCCCTTGGTGGACATTTGGCAATGTCTGGAGACAATTTTGATTTTCACATTTTCACAACTGGGAAGGAGATCTGCTAATGGCATCTACCAGCATCTAGCTACGGGTAGAGCTACTGGTAGAGCTAGAGATTCCCAGGACAGCTCCCTACACCTAGCAAAGAATTTTCCAGCTTCAAATAGCAATAGTATCAAAATTGAGAAACCCTGCACTACACAGACCTCTGGCAACTTGTTAACATTTAGTAAACCAGCATAGACAAAAATATAAATGCTTTAATCAGATTAAATCTTGGATGAAACATAGTAGACTTTAACCTTAAAAGAAAGTTCATGAAAAAAATAATGGTGTCCCAGGAATTTATTGAAAAACAAAAGAACTTTAGGATATATCCTGAGGTTAGGTTATCTATCACTTAATCTTGTATGTCTTCAATGTATAAAATAGTATAAAACTCTGGGATACATCAAAGTTCCCAATTATCAAAGGATTCAATTACTGTCACAATGTTCTACATATTATTTATTAGCCACAACTTATAACCAACTGCATATTTAGAAAACATACCTCCAAAAACTTTTAAAAACAGAAGGCTTGTGGAGACCTCAGTAAGCCAAAACTCTCTTTAGTTTAGTAAAGAAGGGATGTAGGGTTAGGAGGGAAGCACAGATCCTTTAGTCCAGCTCCCTCATTTTACAAATAAACTAAAGCCCAGAAAAGCACAGTGAAAAGAGCAAATTAGCATAAGGGCCAGCTCTAGACCTCAGGTCACTTGGCTTTGACTTCCGTGCACTATCAAAAGTGCCTAAATAAAGTGATGCCTTAGGCTGTTTCTACCAGGCCCATCAGACTTAAGACAATTTAAAAAATAATATTTAATCTGGTTTGCCTACTTTATCTACACAGAAGGGCTAGCACATTCCAGTCAAAACTGAGAAAAAAATAAACTGCACATTAATTAAACCTAACAGCGGAAACTTTCCCTCCCTTTTTCATCTCACTGTTCATGCAACACTAAATCTTTCCTGACTGGTCTCCTCACAACACTCAAAAAAAAAAAAAAAAAAAAAAAAAAAAAGCTCGATGCATCCATGCCTCTGAGATTTTACTCATGTTGATTGCCTCATCTGAAATACCACCCAATCTTAATCACAGACTCTGATCTAAGTGCTCAGGGTATAAGGAGAAACAAAAGAATTTTTGTTTGTTGTTTTGAAGTTTTCATTTGGAGTTTTCACTTGTTGTGACAGAATAGCTAATTAAAATTATGGTCCATACTAAAAAGTTAAAGTATCCAAGAGGGCAGGACACACACATGCAGCAGGCAGGTGGGGTGGACCAAGTCTGGAGAATCAGTGGAGTCTTCCTTGGAAAAAGTACCCTGTGAGCTCAGTGCTTCTACAGCTGAGAAAGTACCCTCTGAGCTTAGTGCTTCCCACCTTTGGCCAGGAGCTTTGGTACACTTGAGATACCGAAAGAAAGCCAGTCAAGATGGCTGTTGCTTAAAGACAAAAGAGGGAGGCAGGTCATAAGATTGAGGGAATATGTTCCCAGCAGATCATATAGAATAAGATTTCTTCGTCTGGACACTATTGACATTTTGGGTTGGGGATATATCTGCGTTGTGCATTATTGGATGTGTAGTGTCTCTGGCCTCAAACCACTAGATGCCAGTTATACAGAGAAAGAATAAATTATGTCTTGGTAGTTGTGTTGCATAACTAAAAGGGTAAAGACTTTATATTCAGTCCTTGCTCTACTAGCTACTTAATGGTGATAGACCTTCTCCAGCCAATAGCACTGTGGGTTTTTTTTTTTAGGCAATGCACTTTTTCCTATTCACAGCCCTGCAGGTTTCATGGGACTGACTCCACCTCCAGGTGAGGAATAGGCCCAAACTGGCAAGGGCATGACAGTCCCCCAGTGTTAGCAATTAATCTAAGAAAGGACAGATGATCCTATGCAAACCAATGAGAAAGTGGATCTCAGGAATTGGATAATACAAGAGCTATAAAAAGAGACTCTCTTTTCCCCCAGATGGTGTGGTATACATTTGTAAACAGTGTACAGTGTTCCAGAGAACAGCTAGATCCAATCTGACACCAGGACTGGGGGACAGGGGACTGGAGATGTAGGGGGGGTCACCTTGTGGAGGCTGAGGATGAGGCCAATACTGGGAAGGCAAACCAGAGAGAACAAAAGGGAAGCCAAGTTCATGGTGACAACAATTTGGCAGCTATATCTAGCCTCCTATAAAGTTAGTAGTCCTACCTCTGAACTTCTGTTATTTGAGTTAATGCATTCCTTTAATTGTTTATGTCAGCTTGTTTATTCTGTCACTTGCAGGAAAAAAACAAAAAGACTCAAGTCATTACTCTAGCTACATGAATTTAGGCAGGTCAGCTAAGCTCTGTGAGGTTTTTATTCATAAAATAATAATGATAATGCCTTCTTGGTCAAATGAGATAGACTATAGGCCCAGAGTGGACGCTCAAAAAGGTATGAATTCCCTTCCTACCCTGTGATACCCATTGCATTGCTCATGGTGTCAAGGACAATGCCATTCATAACTCAGTAAATAGATTTATTAATTCTGGAATGTGCAAGTCAAACTGAAACCATGATCAGCACTATGAGCTAGCAAGTTAATAAATAAACACAAATTTGTGTTGAAACAGTCCTAGGTGAGCAAGAAAAATATTCAAAATATTCAAATTAAAATAAAAGGTCTCTAGTAGAAAAAGAGGAAAGTCTCCTAGTAGAAAAAGCAAGTTAGCTGTTTACTAATGCTTGCATTTATTTAAGTATTGTCCTTAGATTTATGTGATTATGATTTTAAGCTTTTGGAAAACCTTTAACTGCTTCAACAGAAAGGAACTTAAAGTCATTATTCACGTTGTTAGGCAAGAATAAAATAAGCACTTCATCCTTTGACCAGAATTAGTTAACATGCATTATAAAGTTTTATCATAAAATACTCTTTTCACCAACAAAATGAGATAAATAAAATTTCATATTTTTGTCTTGTTACTTTATTAATAACCAGTATTTCCCTAATAAGAAAGTTAATTAATATTTTAAATTCTAATTTCTAAAGCTCAAGATTCTTACGAAGAATGCAATCAACTCACATCCTTCAGTAATTTTTACAATTTCTTCTAGTTCCCCAGGTATACAAGGAAACAGGGCGAAATAATTGTGTGGCCCTGTGGCATTTTTCTCTTTATCAGGGGATTCAGCCTCCAGTCTGATGGTGTCAGAATGTCATGTTCTCAAGTAACAATCTTAGAAACACAATACTTTGGGTAAAATATCTTACTGTGTTTACTCTAAACACTACAGAAGTACCATTCATATATAAATTTCACTTTATAGAAAGTGTCTGACAAAATAATTGTTCTTATTACTGGTATGACGACATATAATTTCACACATACAATAAGAACTATTGTGACTTTTATGAATCAAAATATGGTGAAATTTTAAAATAATTAATACATTGAGGTTAAGGAAGACAGTGGGTTTGTAATCTTGTTTATGTTTTTTGATGGATAAGGACAGAATGCTACAAAAGACTGCCTAGGAGGGCATACCTGGAATGACATAGCTGATGACACTGAACATCAGAGATTGCTATGGGGATAGGGCACAATGGCTCAACTTCACCATCAACTTCTCATGGGGCACTCATTAATGTGTATGTTGTTATTTAAATACATCTGATACCCAATAGGAGATTTAAATTTGACCCAGCTTGTAGGAGAGTTATTATTAAGTCCTACAAGCTGAATCTGAAATTTACCTTTGTGCAGAAAAGAATGCATTAAATTTTTTTTCAAAGTAAGAAACTGATTTAAATTAATTGGGATACTTAGACTAAATATGCATGTATTTAGAAATAACCAGCATATAATTTAGCAGTTGAAAAAAATATCATTTTGTGTTAGAAATATGGTTATTTAATATATCATTTAATAACATGGTACCTTACTTTAAACAGACATGATCTGATTATTATAATAAAGAGTAACAGCAGAATTCAAAGACAATAAACATAATTTCTACCAACTTCTGATTTTCATTCTGATATGTAGAAAAGAATTATAAACCCTTTTTTGACATCCAATTTTTGGCTATCTAACCAATGATGCCAAGGAAACATTTATTCTACTAATCACGCTTATAACATTAATCAAATCATTCTGTGATACTTTACTTAGTATTAAATACATCTTTATTTTATAATTGCCCAGATTGAAATCTACCTCTTACTATAAAAATACACTTTAATGGCTTTATTTTTAACAAACTCTGTTAATTACTAAAACTGCAAATCTCTTAGAAGTTTCTATTTTGAGAATACTAATGAAAAATATTGCTACTGACTTACCAATTCACTCTGCTAAGTTAGGAAAATAATTTTCCATCAAAATGCAATCCTTAATAGTTAATCTGGAACAAAATTTTTAGTAAGAAAGAAATTTTATAGCAATATGAATCCAAAATAATAATAATTTTTAAAAATCTTAAATATGTAGAAATGGAATTCTTTGAAAAGGGCTAAAGGGATTTAGGAAAGGATTCTAATAGCATTAAGTGTGTGTTTATCAATTTATTCATCTAAATTATCTATCAAAATATATTCCTCTCCCTCCTCTCTCTTTGATTTATGTCAGTGTGCATACACATGCAGTATATAGATTTTATTCTCAAGATCAAAGACCAAAGTCAACCAACAGGCCCAAACGCTTGCTCTGCATGTGAATGACACAAAGGACAAGAAAGACTCTTCCTTCAAGGAACTTGAAATCGATGTCACCAAGGAAAGACAGAAACTTTATTCCTTAAAAAAATGGACATGTGATTAACACATGTCTCCTCCAAATAGTAAATATTGGAACTGATTTTTATTTTACAATTTTACCAAAACTAAAAATAAAACTTTCAATTATATAATTTTCCATTCAGAGAATACGTAATAAAAATGGAAGCACCTCTATGAGAAAATGCTGTGCATTATAATGATGTCCATGCTTACTGTTAGGGAATTGAATTGCTGCAGGGAAATTTTAGTTCATGTGGCTTTCCAAAAGTTCTGTATCTTGGAGAAAAACAATGCATTTGATAGATGTGTAAGCAAAACAAACAAAAACGGGAATTTTAATAATGAGTTTAATTGACTGTTAAAAGATAATAATTCTTATCCTTTTTTTGTAAGCCATACTTTCTTTTTTTATACTGTAAGAATAAATAGCAGCTAAGTTTATGCTCCAGAATAAAAGTATAGGAACAACATTAAACCCCTGAGTCACAATGTAGAACTCTTAGCTACATCTTAGAATCAACAAGGGAGCTTTAAAAATGCTATTTTGGATTTCATCACAGTGATTATGATTTAACACGTCTGGAATGAGGCTTGGGCATTGGGACTTTTAACCCTCCTTAGGGCTTCTAATGTGCATCCAAACTTGAGGTCCATGAACGTTCGGCAATCGTTTAATGTTTCACAGATATGTTTACAAATAATCGATACTGCAGGAGCCAACTAGTTTACATAGCTCTACTCTTTGCCCAGCGATCTATTTTAGCCAAGATTGTGTAAATTCCTTCACATACTTATAAACATATATACTAACTCTACCTCTTCAGTTTGGAGAAGGAAACACAATATTCCATCCTGCTTTCAGGAGACTGAAGTTATCAACAAAGTATTCCTGTATATCTCGTGAAGACTTTTAAAAGCAAGAAAAATATCTGTTTAATTAAAATATTAGTAAATAGGGCAGAACTGTGAACACTCCTCAGACTTAATGTATCTCAGCTGGTACAAGCCAGAAGTTTCTTTGAGACTTCAACACATTTGATTTGGGGTAGGTGGCAAACCTGGCTCATATATATAGCATTTTGTATACATCTCCTATGCCTTGAGGCAGTGAGACTTCCAAAGGGAGACTTCTTTATCTCGGGGTGTTGGTCATTATAGAAGCCCTAGCAACACCATGGCAGCTGGGATGGAGGGCATTTTAGGCTACAGATGCTAAGGGCATTTTAGGCTACAGATGCTAAGGGCATTTTAGGCTACAGATGCTAAAAGAGTTTTTTTTTCTGCTTGGAAGTTGTCATAGGCTTTGAAATCTGACCCATCACTTACATGTTCTATCATCTTGGCAATCTTGGCAAGATAAACATTTTGGTAATCCTCTTTCTTAATCCTTTTCATTATTAGAGATGAAAAACGTACAATGGTAATTTGTTTATACAAACCCTCATAAAGCTGATTAAATATTTAATAGTTATATAGTGTTATCAAGGGAACAGAACAAGGGAATGTATTTTTGGAAAAGTTAACTTGTTTAAAGATTTTGAAAAATAACACAAGGCTGTATTAAAATTCAAAGACATACAACATCAGATGTAAGTCAAACTGTCATAACCGAGCATAAGGAGGCATGACTACTAAATTTAATGTGTCCTAGATGAGATCTTGGACCACAAAAAGGACATTAGGGAAAACTTAAGGAAATCTGAATAAACTATAGACTTTAGTGAACATATCAATATTTGTTAATTTTAACAACTGTACCATATTACTGTTTGGGTATGGGGTATTTGAGGACTCTATGTACTACCTTCACAACTATTCTGAACATCTAAAACTTCTCTAAAATAAAAAGTTTCTTTAAAAATGTAGGTGATATGCTCTTTCACTAATAAAAGGACATATTTACAAAATGTTTCTTGTTGCTAAAAATGTTTCTTATCATTTAATTCACAAAGTAACAGCTAACTCAAGGGATTGTGATGTGGAACAGAAGGACTGAAAATGATAATGTAAAAAATAACTTACAAATCTTAGAGAGAAATGAACCAACCAACCAACAAACCAACCAATGACAAACCTAATTCCTTTGTACAAATACCTATACCCTGATCATCAGTGGGCATTAGATGGCGCTCATGCTCATTTTACCGAGCAGGCTGGCTCTTTAGTATGGAGAATAGGTCTCTCAATTGGAGATGTGTTTAGAAGATCTGACCAAATAGTACTTTTAGGAGTAAATTATGAAAACAAAATCAACCCCATAATAAGGCTAACAAACCTTGGATTGGATGGCAGTATTCAAACAATGAACATGATTGAAAATAAAGAAATCACTAAGCAAGTTTCCTAAATCCCAAGGAGTCCAATTGTAGACTTCATGGCATCCTCAGACCCACTAAAGTGCATCTGTTGCATCCAGAGTACCTATTAGCTTTTCAAAGGAGTCCATAGACTCCCCAAATTTTGATAAGCATTTTATTAATATTTTTATTACTCAAGTCACTGGCAACTCATTCCTTTTTGTATTCCTCATCAGTATTTGCAAACTAAGCTGAGAAACACCTTTTAAACAAAGGATCTTGAATTAATGCTTTATACCCAATCCTGTTTCTGCTTGTTGCATTATCCCAATAACGGATAAAATAATCTCAGCCTAGACCTTATAAGATTTTAGGTTTAGATAATTCCAAATTTGGCTAAAAGTTAGAGAGAAAAACTAATGGCTTCAAATGGGGAACAAAAACCTTGGTAATGGCAGCTAAAATCACTACTTAAAATTTGAAATTGTTCTTTTAGTGCTGCTTTAGTCCAGCTGTGATGTTTTCTATTCATTTTGATGGTGCCTGTAGTACAAAATAAAAGAATAATAGAATTATGAATCAGTGAGTCCATGGATTAGAATAAGTCATTTGATTTAACTAGAGTTCTTCTTTTAACCTGGGCTTTAAGAAAAAACTCCAAAATTTGAAATGAAAATTTTTGTAGTATTTACTTGTGACTGGATGAGTCATTGATCTCATCCAGGCAAACAAAAGAAAAAATAGGAAACTTTTTGCTTCAAAAATGAGACTTGCTAAGTGCAGAATTTACACAAAATAGTTATCAAAGACCAATTGTGTGTGTGGTGCACTCAATGCTGATTTTAAGGAAGCCCTTTGCAGGCAGAACTTCTAGAACAGTTAGTACTGATTTGTTTTTTTTTTGTTTTTTTTTTTTTTTTTTGAGACAGAGTCTCACTTTGTTGCCTAGGTTAGAGTGAGTGCCATGGCATCAGCCTAGCTCACAGCAACCTCAATCTCCTGGCTCAAGCAATCCTTCTGCCTCAGCCTCCCAAGTAGCTGGGACTACAGGCATGCGTCACCATGCCCGGCTAATTTTTTTTTTTATATATATATATTAGTTGGCCAATTAATTTCTTTCTATTTATAGTAGAGACGGGTCTCGCTCTTGCTCAGGCTGGTTTTGAACTCCTGACCTCGAGCAATCCGCCTGCCTCGGCCTCCCAGAGAGCTAGGATTACAGGCGTGAGCCACCACGCCTGGCTGATTTGTTTTGTTTTAATCCCCTGACATAAGAAATTCAGAATAAGAAATCTATAGTTTTAACCAAACCAATCTCTGTATTAGCAAATGAATTTCTTTATGTGTTTACCTATGGATAACTTTATATGACTACTAAAATATATATATATAGTTTATTTTTATATATTTTATTATCACACCAAGTTATCTGTAGGTCTTGAAACATATCAACCCATTGTGCTCCTTTGACCCTTTATTGTTGCCCTGTCTGCCTTCCACCACTTCTCTTGAGTAATTCCCATCACTAACATAGACCCAGCTTAGCCATCGTCCCTGTTCCATGCCCGTGCATAAGTTGTTCCCTCTGCTTTCCTCAACCCTTCATTTATCAGGATGGCTTCTCACCTTTCAGACCACAGCTTACAAGTCACTTCCTCTGGGAAGGCTTTCATCAGAAAGTTAGGTATCCTTGGTAAGAATTGTATTCATTACTCTTCTCTCCTTATATTCACTACACTTTATTTTTATTTTTATTTTTTTCATTACCTTTCTCCTCTGCTTAGTACTGGACTCTGGGAAAACCAAAATAACCTCTGTCTTAATCACTGTTATATTCCCAGCACCTACCAGAACCTTCCCGGCACATTGCAGTAGCTCAATATTTAGGTGAAATATGAATTGAAAATACTCTTTAAAAACATCCGAATATACACTAACATGATTTTTAAATTAGATATTTGAAATGTATTGTGTTTTCTTTCGCTGTTCCTTCTCATAAATGGAATTTCCTAAAAAGTGAATTTAATTAAAGAATAATTTGACAGCACATTGCCTAAGATTTTCCTACATTCCCTTTCAGCTTACTTTTTCTACCAAGTTAAAACCAACCACATGAACAAATGAAACAAGCTAACTCAAGTCAAGTGAGTGTGTCCCAGCCATGGCACCTGCCCTGTGGAATTATCTAAGGGCTGCCTGTACCTCTTGCACAGCTATACACCAGGAGCCCATAACAGCGGAAAGAGACTAGGATAGCTACTCTGGGCCCCAGCCATGCAAGCAGTCTTAGTATGGCTAGGGGCACGTGGCAGGCAGAAGAGACCATCACAAGAGTTTATTCCTTAGACTCAAGGAAGCATACCTTTCTTCTTCCCAAGTTAAAAGAAAGAAGAGTTTAAGAACCCTATAAGGAACTTTTGTTGGGCTGGGTTCATTTTTCATATGGTCACATATGGCCATATAGCCACTCCTACAAAAATCAGTCTCAAACCCCTAATCTAATTACCCCATCTTTGGTCCCAGCCCCATCTCACTCCCTCTGGTCGCATGTGCATAAGGGTCTTTATCCTGTTTACACAGGAGGAAGCTACAGCTCTCTTGCTCTTGAGCACTTGCTTCATCCACACGTGGTCATCAGGAATCTTTATTTTACATTCTGAGAAGTCAGGTCTCAAATCACGGTTTAAGAGTCTTGACCTTAAGCTCATTTGGAAGATCAGTGTTCCATTCCTGGCCATGTAACATATTATCTGGCTGGCCTTCAGAGTGAGTCATTGTTACTTTCTGAGCTTTCATAGCCTCATTTGTCAAATGGGGATAACATGGCTACCTCACAGCAGAGTTGGGAGGATAACTACCCACATCATTATCCCTAGCATTTTACTGAGTGCTTATATGTGCCACACACTGTGTTAAGCCCCTTGTGTATATTATCTCATTTAATCTCATTATCTCGTTTAATAGACCATCTGGCCCCAAAGCTTATTCTCCTAAATCCTCAGATAAGTATATCTCCAAGTATACAGACAGCTTATACAGATAATGTTTATTAAAAGTAGCCTCCAACAATTGATGTTATTACTTTTTATGAATAGTAATTTCCACAATAGAAATTTAATTACATTGTGGATTTCTGCCTTTCAGAGATTGCAGACCTAAGTGTTTTAGAAATTATTTATTTTGGTGGAGAACTGCTCACATCTACAATATCTCTACCTACATTCTCATTGACATTACTCACTAAAATTCTAACTATATTTATTTGCATGGTATGTACATAGGAGAACAAATGTATCCTAAAATGATCAGAGTTATGCCAAATAGTTCAATTTAAAAGTATATATATTTTAAAGTTAATTTAATTAGGTGAGAGTATTATCAAAACAAAACTCAAGCCATGGTAGAATATCATCTTACAGTATAAAGGAACACACTTCAATAATTACTTTGTCTCACAATATTAATAAAGAGTATGTTCCCATTGGTAGAGGTTAGCAATATTTCAGAGTACTTTGAACCAAATATTAGAAATGGTAAATCATTTTTTTATGAGCTTAAAAAATAGTCAGTGACAGACATTGGCATGTTTAATTAAATGCCTGACTATCCAATGACTACCACAATGACCATGGTGAACTCCAGATCTTTTCCGTTTGCCTTTTGCATACCCATGCATGGACTGTGCAGTACTCTCAGCTCTGGGGATAGAGCAAATAAAAGTAGATCTTACCCTTTGTGATTCACCTTTTTTCAATAGTTAGGCTGGAGCAGACCATAAATTTCAAGCAGTATAAGGGCTTCTCTCGTGATTCTGACAGCCATCAAGAATTTGAGATTGGCCATGTCTATTTCATTTATTGTGATAACCCTGCATGTCTATTTCATTGATTGTGATAACCCTGTGTCCTACCACAGTGCCTGGCATGTAAAAAGCTTGTTGATAAATACATAAGAATCGGATAAGTGTGCAAAAATTAAGTAATACATCAACAGATTATATTTCTGTTTTAGATTTTAATATGAGCTACAGGATTTGGGGTTTTTAGACAAGGAAGACTATAGGCTAAAAGAGATTTTAGTAAAATCTGAGCGGTAATGGTAATAGCAAGGAGGAGACTGATTAGAAAGATATGTAGGTGGCAAACTGATAAGACTTAGTGACTCGCTGGGATATAAAAGATAAGACAAAGAGAGTTATAAAGGAGGATGTCCCAAACTCTGGGTCAATGGCTTGGGCATCATGAATTGAAATAAAGGCTAAAGGGAGAAAGAAAAAGTTCCCTTTGGGTGGGATGAAGATAGTAGAAGATTGTGGTTTAATTTTTTTTTTTTTTTTTTTTTTTTTTTTGGAGACAGAGTCTCGCTTTGTTGCCCAGGCTAGAGTGAGTGCCGTGGCGTCAGCCTAGCTCACAGCAACCTCAAACTCCTGGGCTTGAGTGATCCTTCTGCCTCAGCCTCCCAAGTAGCTGGGACTACAGGCATGCGCCACCATGCCCGGCTAATTTTTTATATATATATCAGTTGGCCAATTAATTTCTTTCTATTTATAGTAGAGACGGGGTCTCGCTCTTGCTCAGGCTGGTTTTGAACTCCTGACCTTGAGCAATCCGCCCGCCTCGGCCTCCCAAGAGCTAGGATTACAGGCGTGAGCCACAGCGCCCGGCCTGTGGTTTAATTTTGAATGGGAGAGTTAAATTTGAATTAGCTTTGAGGTAGTTCTAGAAGCCACAGCCACGACAGACTTACCAAAGAGTGAATAGCATGGAGGCAAAACAAAACAAAAAACAGCTGAATGAATACTTTTGGAACATGAATATTTAAAATATTTGCAATCAAAGTAAAATGAGGGACTTGAAGCCAGGTCAAGAATCTGAAATTGGACAGTAGACAGGTTGGGGTTGTAGGCCGGAGCAACAATGGAAGGACAAAACCAGGAAGCAAGAGATGCATGAGAAATCAAGTGATACAGTATGAGGCGATGGAGAAAAAGGAGCCTGTATATTAAAGCAAGGCTGCCATTAATAGTACCAGAGTCATACTCATGGCAGAGCCTGCCTGAGGTCTGAGGAAAGGAGGAATCTGATAAAAAGGACATCCATGTGTGACGAGCAGCGTCAGGGGCCCATCCTGACAACAGGAGACCAACTTTGAGAGGTGTCCTGCAGGAGGCAGCCCACCTTGAGAGCTTCCCTGTTCAGAGTCCACTGAACCAGACCCCTGAATCCATCAGACACTGGCATTTTTCCACATCAGCAAGATGAGAACATGTAATGGATGACAAACTTCTCAGTTAGATGAACTTAGTCTCTTGATCTTGGAAAGAAACCACATTCTTAATTTCTTAAGCCCCTGAAGAATTTTCAATCTACTAAACACAGCATTAAGGTTACATTTTTGAAGTGTTCTTTGTCCTACTCATTTAAAAAGAATCCGACAACTATGCACACACATACACATACACACACAATACACTTATGGAAAAAAAATACCACAGATTTCTTAAAAATAAAAGGAAAAACAACTTGTTTTCAGAAACTAGACTTTACACACTGAAAACACTTAGGAAGTGTCCTGCCAATTCTGCCTCCTAAATCTCTCTCTAACTGGCTTCCCTTCTGTTTTCCTACTGTTCCTACTTTGGCTGGGGCTCCTATTCTCTGTGGGTGCCCAGACTACCACACTAATGTCCTAACTTGTCTACCAGTCTCCTGCTTATTTCCTCTTCAAACTTCCAATACGCATCTGCCAGATGGTTCTTTCTAAAACATTCTAAGACATTCACCTGAACAGGATTCTCCCCAGTTAGAATCTCCCACTGGCTCCTAACTTCCTAACTCCCTTGCTTCTGAATATCTTGACCCCTTTGCGAGGAAATCTTAATTCCTAACAGCCTGGTTTCTTGCAAATGCCCCACCTCATCTGACACACCTCTTGCCTTGATCATTGTTGCCCTTAAAGCACTACATGCCTTGTTTTCTAAATTCCTCAAATAATTTCACATTTTTTTCTGGGCTTTTTGCATGTTTATCAATCATCCCACTCTCTGTGAGCTTAGTTTCTTGTACATTCCTCTATTTTTGCGTATATAAATCATAGTAGGCTCTTGAAATTCCACTGAAGAGATAGGGAAGGCATCTCTTTGGAAAGCTAGACAAATCTTTGGAAATTTCTGAATTCACAATACCACAGCATCGAATCATTTCTCCCCAAAATGTTTAAGAATGAGACAGAACACATGCCATGTGGGCATGCAGATGGTGAAGAGTAATCTAAGCTCACTGACTAGCTCACTAAGCTCCCTACCCAAGCCTTGCAGCATGGGTGATTTAAATGCATGCCTGGGCAAAAAATATATTTACTATATATAACTACTTTGAGCTCTCTTCTGAACAGTTGAAACTGAGAATGTAAATTTTATAATTAACAAGGATCAATATTATGGTACTTGTTTGTGCATTTGCGACCCCAGCTAAATCTACATTCCTCGAAAAGAGGGGCTATGTCTATTTGTCTTTGTGTGAGAAATAGAAGATGTTCAATAAATGTTGAATGGATAAATGAACCAGATACTAGAAATTCGATTGCCATGTTTAAACAATAACAAAATGCTCATTTCCTTCTGCCTACTTTTAAGAAGAATGACAACGTGACAATGTCTTCCTATTTATGAAAAGTATGAATGCTAGAGGAAAAAATTTATTTTATTCAGTATTGGTTTATTTCACCTATTCATTCATTCATCACGTATTTGTTAAGTTCTTAATATATGCCGCTGCACATTGTTCCTTCCAGGTGTGGGGGATACAGGAATAAATAAGACAGATGAGGTTTCTGCTTTTGTGATGCTTAGAAGAATGGAGACACACAATGAGCAAATAAATAAAATTTTCATACTGCAACAAATTCATGTTTTTAAAAATATCTTTCTGTTCTTTTTAAAACCTGGGAAGGAGTTAGAGGGAGGAAGATAGGGGGGCTGAAGCTGGAAGGAAGAATTGGTGGGGACTGTTATTTCTGTCATTATACAATGCAAACTCTGAGCTCTGCAACTGCAGATTCTGAAGATTTTTCAAATCTTTGCAGTGTTCCTAATTACCTGTTTGCATAAAAAGCATTGCCAATTGAATGACTAAAATAATTTTTTTTTTTTTATTTCTGTGGGCTGGTTGTGTGACTCTGCAAATGAGCAACTTTGCCAGGAAACTGAGAGGTATATTTAAAAGATCTTACTTTTGTCATAGGGACCATGTCTTAGCTGAGAAAACAGAAATGAAATGATAAGAATATATAGCCATTTAGTGAGAACTGCTCTTTAGAAGTTTAAGAAATTTAAATTATAGACCGTTTTCTGCAATGACACAAGGCAGCTTATTATTGTAAATGCAGCAGGGAAAAAAAATGACTTCTTCAATGATCAAATAGCTCTTTTCGTAAATTTAGAAGATGTCACACCTGCTGGAGTGGTCATAACTACTAATTATGACACACTAGGAAGAGTGAAAATTTCTTTTTCACAACTGTTCATTCATTTGAAATCACTTTCTCTCTATGTGTCCTTCAAGACCCAGTGCAGGGATTACATCTTTTGTGAGGCTGTTTTTTGACCCCCCGTCTGTCAAGACAGTTAAGTCCTTCCTTCCTCAGTTACCATTGTACCCTGTGTGTACTTCGACTAGTTCATTCATCATATTGTACTTCCAATTATTTTTCAGAAGCCTGTTTCCTTCTATAGATTGCAATCTTCTTATATCTTTAATCCCCAGAAGTTATCTTTCTGGAATGGATAGATTAAATAAATAATTATAGTCTATTTTCTCTACTGGCATAACCAAGCACATTACTCTTAAGTGATAAGAAAAAAACAGTAGTCACTCCTTAAGTGGCAAAACAGCTTTCTTTAATTAATATGGTATATTTTTATATTCACATTCTTTAATTTTAGATACATAAAGTTAGCTTCAGAAGACATTTATCCATATTTACTGAATTTGTTCACTATGACAAAATGGAATAGCTAATGAATGTTTAACCTTCTAGAAGATACTAAATACTAAATATTGTAGTTATCTTTACATACTGCCAACAGCATATTTAGATTTTGGTGGTAATGATGATGATGATGAAGCATTTTCTTGAAAGAAAACAAACAAAAAAAAGTTATCCCTAACAATGAAATGTTTACTAGGATTAGACTTAGTGAAAAATCAATATGAGAGCAGGAAATTCTTCTTGTCTGTCTTTAGGATAGAGAGTTTGTGCCACTACAGAAATTAAGGAATAAAAAACAGTTGACTCATTTTTGAACCTATATACACGAGGCAAATGAATGCAGCAGTCATTTCTTAACCAAAGCTAAGTGATAAGGAAGCCCAACATAGGATAAAAGATAACAGAAACAAGACTGGAAAAAAATATAGAGTAGGTTTTATAAAAACAATAACCTTACTTTCTCTGGCTCATTCATGTGCTACAAAATACATGTAGGAATTTAGTCCCTGAGAAAAATAACACAGGAATGGAAATTTCAGATTTGTAATCATCACGGACAGCTGTAATCTTAAGGTTATTTATTATACTTTCTTTCAATACTGTAATGGTGTCTGAAACACTTATTTTGTAGCAAAGTAACTTACAGGCCCCCACCAAACATATTTCTGATTAAGCTTGCTAAAAGGGCTTACACATCTTCTAAATCAAGATTTTTTTAAACTGCTGGTTGCAACCTTTTAGTGAGTTATAAGGTTAAGAGTTTTACTATTTTAAGCTAATCTTTTGTTTTAATTCTATGTACCTTGCATATACATAAACATACATGTGCACGCTCTATCGGGATGTAAAATGGATTTATTATGAGTTGTATTCATATATTTGAAAGCCATTGTTTTAAGGAGCACAAACAAACTAACAATGTTTAATGGATATGAACACCTATAATATGTTGGTGGGGGCTGTAAGCAGTATTTCCTCAAGAAGTTTACTCTCCCAATACCGGCTAAGACATCATTCTCTCACCGTACTAGAAAGTCTCAACATTTAGTACCTCTTTGAAGGCTAAAAGAATATCTGCTTAAAGATAATTTTTATTCAAATGAAATAGTCTTTTAAGTCTAGCTTGTGATAGGGATAGCTAGTAGACAGAAGACACAGTGGGAATAAAAGATACAGGGTGGACATACCATGTCTTCTCAAAGAGTGAGCTGGCTGGGTGTTGGGAATCAAGTGAGGGGCACTTATTTTAAAGGAGGGGGAGTGTGGACAGGGAACCCAGTCCTCAGCAGCCTGGAGGAAAAAATAAGGATGCCGGACCTGGAGAAAAAGGAAGCTTGGCAATAAGATGCCCAAGCTTGAATACTGGAGGCAGCCAGGGAGTGTCTCTTAGAAATCTTATTGTTCCTTTCTTGAAAATGCATTCATCAACTCCTCCTAAGGGAACATCCCTCTAACTCCTGGAGACTCTGAACTATTTGGCCACATGTTGACTGTAGGCTGTTACTGGTTAGTTATAGACTAGGGATATAAATAGGTAACAATATAGCAATCTCCCTCCATCCTGCCTCCTCTAGACAAATAAATCCAAGTTCTCTTTTAGTATGTAAAACAAACAAAAAGAAAACAAAAAAGACCACTTAATAGTAACTAATTTATAACACTTTTTAAATGTGCTTTTAACTAATCCAACATCTGAAGGACATAAAGCAGTTATACCATTATCCCCAGACAAATTCAGAGGTGATATGACCCACACAAGTTTAAAACCCAGCAATTATTGGAGCAAGAACTAAAACCTGAGTCTTTGCATTTCAAATCCTTTGCCCTCTCATTACACTAACCTACTTCAGAAGGAGCCAAAATCAAAGATATATTTTTCTTATATGACGGCTCTGCCCTTGGCTTGCCTCGGCCTTAGGACATACTAAGAATACCCTATAAACTGAGGATGTTGCTCTGTGCTATCTTTTGTTTATGTACTCTTTTATAATGACTTGAAAAATTTATGTGTTTCACAGAATGTCAGAATTAGTCAGCTGTAAAAGGCATGAGTATTTCATGCACCGCTAAGAAAGAAAAAATACAAGCAATTAAACCATGACATCATGCTTTCATATCTCTTAGAATTTCCTTTAACAATTATTAAAATATTTATCTTAGACTTATTTGGATACAGTTTATCACATTCATTCTATGCAGGCATTAAAAGAAAAATAAAAGCAAAATAATTCTGTGAAGTTATTACTAAAGTTCCTTATTTTCAGAGTCTAACTCTTCTGAATCATTTTTCAAATTGGAGGTTTTGTTGTCTATAGTTGCCCACCTATTTCATTCTCTGTGACACCAAAAGCATTTCTTAGGAATTTCTACTCTTCAGCAAGCTTTGAGGTTGGAACACCTGGATTTACCAGAAGATGAACAAAAAAATGTTTGCAAACATTTACTAGGCTCCATAGTTTTTCTAAAGATAATCCTTAAATTATTTGTAGATTTAAACATTGAGGATTGCATTTGTGTACACACGCCCCCCAAAATATTAACAACTTTACATATATGCAAACAGCAACAACTACCTCAGCTGGGTGACTTTTGTAAGGCACCATCAACTGTGAGACATACAGTGTTAGTCTGTGATGTTAGTTAAATAGGAGGGGAAAAAACCCTGTGTTTTAGATTGGATGAAATAAAATACTCTCCTTGTATTGTCTTTTTATTTTCCCTTTGAAAATACTAGGTGAGAGATTTGAATTCATACATTTCACCAGTTGAGTTTCTTTCAGGGAATCAATCCAAATAAGATAAATATTCAAAATTATTAATAGTTAGCCCTGGGAGTGGTCAAACATAATAACTTTTACTGAACACTTTACAGAGTGCCAGATAGTGTGTTTTACATTACTTCTTTTCTTTTCTTTTCTTTTCTTTTCTTTTCTTTTCTTTTCTTTTCTTTTCTTTTCTTTTCTTTTCTTTTCTTTTCTTTTCTTTTCTTTCTTTTCTTTTCTTTTCTTTTTTATTATTCAGGATATTACGGGGGTACAAACATTTTGGTTATGTAATGTGTTTGTCCCACCTAAGCCAGGGCCACAACTCTGCATGGAAGGCTTTGTTACACTGTACTTTTTATAGATAAGGAAACTGAAACTCAGAGACAGTCAGCAACTTGCCCGCAACCTAAAGGCAGTGCAGGCCAGAGCCTAAATTCAAACTCGAGCAAGAAACTGCACTGCCTTGTCTATCACCCTCAACTCTCTCACTCTTACTCTCCTCATGTGTTCCTTACTATCTACCAGGGGTCCTCAAACTTTTTAAACAGGGGGGCCAGTTCACTGTCCCTCAGACAGTTGGAGGGCCGGACTATAGTTTTAAAAAAAACTATGAACAAATCCCTATGCACACTGCACATATCTTATTTTGAAGTAAAAAAAAACAAATGGGCAAAAACACCCGCCTGTGGCCTGCGGGCCATAGTTTGAGGACCCCTGAATACAATCTCTCTTTTGGAATTAATGTTTCCCTACTTCCTTCATTCCTTTCTCCTTACTCATCAAATATTTTATGGTGAACCATAAGCTATCCTAATTCTCAGGAGATACACTATTGGAAGTGCTACTCTTGTCTTCCTACTCACTGCTGGAATGACCCATGGGTGTCAGGTGAGCTATGCCTGCCTTTCCATTCAGCAGCCTCCCTGAAGGGTAGCTCCTCAAAACTCCCTACCAGCTTTACCCAAGTAGCGTCTCTCTAGTGTGCCATAAAGTAGCTCTTCCTCACATCCTCACTGAAAGGAACCTTTTTTCTCATTGGAAGCAGGCATCCGAGTAGAAACAGATGCTTTTAAGAGGAACTGGTAAGGAGCTTGAAGTGTTTTCTGGATAGGTTTTTCTATTTTCTATGATTGGCCATAGTAGGGCAGTGATGTGGTTTAAACAAAATTTGAGATGTCTGTTTTAGTAGCTTTCTTTCTCGTAACCAAGCATTTACTCTACTTGAAATGCCAACACCCTTGTCCTCCTTCTATGACGATCTGATATCGCCTCTTCCAGGGATCTTCCTTAAATGCCCTGTTAGAAATGATTACTTGCTCTTCACATCACACCCTTCTATGGATCTTTTCACGTCATGATGTTATGGCTACTTTCACATCTAGCTGCATGACCTCAGAGCAGAGCGTGCGCCTCCTGTAACTCTAGTGTCCTTTATTGCAGTGCTGTCCGATGGAAATACAATGTGGGCCACAGGTGTTAGCCAAATATGCAATTTTAAAATTTCTAATAGCCATATTAATTTTTTTTAAAACATGTAAAATTAATTTAATTAATTTAAAAACATTTTATTTCACCTAGTATATCCAAAATATCAATTCAAACTATAATCAAACTAAAAATCATTAATGGCATTTTTAGCATTTTTTTTTTTTGGTAGGAAGTCTTTGAAATCTGGTGTGCACATATGGAAGTAACATTCATCGGGTATCGGGCAGGTGGCAGGGGTGGAGGGAATGGGTAAATTCACACCTAATGGGTGTGGCATGCACTTTCTGGGGGATGGGCACACTTGTAGCTCTGACTCAGGCAGTGCAAAGGCAATATATGTAAACAAAGTGCTTGTATCTCTGGAATATTCTGAAAACAAACAAACAAACAACCCCCCTCCCCAAAACCAAAAAACTATACTATGGGCAATAACCCACAAGATATCTTTAGGTGAATGGATACACAAACTGTGGCATATTCCTGTAATGAAATAACCCTCAGCAATAAAGAGAAATGAACTCTTGACACATACTAAAAAAAAAAATCTGGTATGTATTCAGCTACACACTGAAGTGTACATATGAGCTGAGGATCTCACACTTTTATTGAATGAAAAAGGAAAGGTCAGTAGAAAATCAGCAAGGTGTGATGGCATTGTATATCATAGGAGAAGGAAGAAGGAAAAGTAGGAAACTAAATAATCATAGAAATACAGCTTTGGAGAATAGGCTATTAGTAGAAACTGAGAAATCATTGGAAATAAGAGGATCTGAGGGACTAAAATAAAAGGTGATAAGTTTTGTACTATTGTCAAAATTATTCTAGAGGAAACAAACGTAATGCTTTTAACAAAAGGGTGGGGCTTCTACTAGCACCAGCTACATATAAGTATTTAGAAAAAAGTTTACAATGGTAATAATAATGGGAAGGCAAATACATGTAACCTTTCCTGATTTTGCAGTCACAAGTGATTACCATGAATTTGATAAATTTTACCATTAAATAAAATGTCACGATCAAGTGCACTGAATCCTTTTAGTTCTTAATCTAGATAATTGCTTCATGCATTTGACTAACATTCATTTCTACATGGTGCATATAGCTAAATAGATAAAAAAAAAAACTGAAGTTATGACATTTGAATGAGTAGCAAGGCTGTTCATTTTTCTTCTCTCAGACTAATAGATTGATCATTTGATAAAAAGAAATGACCCCACTATAGTTATTTAGTATTACTTACGTAGCAATTACTCCCTTTCAACTGGATGCCATTTTATTCACATTTCACGTTGTTATCAAAATACCCTGAGCAAAATTAGACAAGAAGGGGGAAGTACGCACACAGAATTATAAATGGATGAATTTTCAATAAGTAAAGAGATAGTTAAGTTCTGAACTTCAGAAGTATCTTTTTCATGAAAATCCAGTTTTTGTTTGTTTGTTTGGTATTTCTCTGTTAATCTAAGAGGTTGTTTTAGGTTTTGAAAAAAAGGAGAAGTAAATAAAAGTATAAATATATTCTTTTGATCTTTAATAGGTTCCCATTAATGTCATAGTATCACACTGCTAAACTGCTACCATCCAAGCTAGGATCCAGGGAGTAGTTATTTATTCTTTCACATACCTCATCTAATCAAACAAGTTTTGTCGATTTTGATTCCTGTATATATATATATATATATATATATATATATATTTTTTTTTTTTTTTTTTTGAGACAGAGTCTCACTTTGTTACCCAGGCTAGAGTGAGTGCCGTGGCATTAGCCTAGCTCACAGCAACTTCAAACTCCTGGGCTCAAGAGATCCTCCTGCCTCAGCCTCCCAGGTAGTTGGGACTACAGGCATGCGCCACCATGCCTGGCTAATTTTTTTTTCTATATATATTAGTTGGCCAACTAATTTCTTTCTATTTTATAGTAGAGACGGGGGTCTTGCTCTTGCTCAGGCTGGTTTCGAACTCCTGACCTCGAGCAATCCGCCCGCCTCGGCCTCCCAGAGTGCTAGGATTACAGGCGTGAGCAACCGCGCCTGGCCCGATTCCTGTATATTTTTTAACCCTTCTCCATCTCTCATACTGCTGCCTGACAGAGTTCAGGCTTTCATCAGCTCTCATATGACTCCTACGATAACCTCCTAACTGATCTCTCTGTTCGCAAGCTTGTCCCTCCAAATTCATAATCCATAAATTACCAGAGTGGTCCCTTCTTACTTGAAAAAAAATCCATGCTTCCTAGCCTAACCAGAAAGCCTTCCATAATGTGGTTTCTGCCCCATGGTTATCTCATTGCCTTATCATTGTATTAATACTGAACTGGTGTTCTTCATGATTACAGGGTGGGATTGAGCCCTCCTCTATCTTTCATATGCTATCCATATACTAATTTTGTACTTATTTTTCTGTATTATAATCATATGTTTATGTACCTGTGTCCTCTACTAGTTTGTAAGCTCATTGAAGTCAGGGACAGCCATTAATTTTTTAAAAAATCTTTAGTTATTTGCATAATATAGCACACACCAAGATCTTGACTAGGGAACCTAAGTCCTAAGGTAGTGTTTCACATGTAAATGAGTAAATGTTTGTGAAAATGAATTAAATCTATGAACACACCCAAAGTTGGACACAAGATTCTAGAGTTTAATACAATATTCAGAAAACTAAAAGTTTACCTTTTTTTGTAAGTCCCTCGTTTAAGAATCTACCCCAATCTTAGATGAATCATGGTCTAATTTAGAAACTATATCAGAAATGAACTACCAAGAAGACCATGAATACACAATATATATCATTATTCAATTATGAGTATAACTATCCACCATCCATTAAGGAAAGAAAATACAGTTTGCTATCACTCAGAATTGAAAAGGGTACTGAAAACAAGGAACAGTTTATTCAAGGAAGTTGAGGAGTATGCGACAGACTCTGGAAAATTCCATTACAGCAAAAATCTTTCTGTGTGCTCATCAAAATGAATGTGTTTTTAAAATTATCAGAACATTTGCCTTCTTAAAGAATTTAACTTTATCTTGTACAAGATTTCCCCACCCTTATCCTTTTGAACTTACATTTTCTTAGACATTTTTGGAAGACACACTTATGAAAAGTAATGTGCAGGAAGGTTTCCTTGTCAAATCTTATAATGAGCTTATTTTATGAGCTGTTCGAAAAGCAATATAGAACATGTTTTATGGAATGAAAACAGAGCTTGGCAGGCCTTTTCCTAACATTAGAAAATAGTAATTTGCCATCTCAGAATTATGGTGTAGGGAATAGGAGCAGAACTTATTTTATAGTCCATGTAAAAACAGCTAATTATATACTTTATCAAAAATTATATTATGGTGGGCACTTAATATTGTGAAAGTGAGTAATGACTGACTTCTCTTTGTCCTTAAAGTGTTACATGATTAAGGTAAGCACCACTACGTTGACACTTCCAAAAAGGGTGTCTAATCAAATATTTGGGTTTTTTTTTTCATTAAGCTCCTGAATATAAACTGCTTTGTGTAAACTATTTAAAATGCTATCTAAAACACTGTTAGTTATGAAGGAAAAGAATAAAAATCATTATATTTAAGAAAGAGGAAAAACAAGTTAAATTCACCATGAGTTAACGAAGTATATAAAAAAGGAAAAAAAGAAATGGACTTTTTGGCATGGATTTACTCCTTTGACATAGTCCAAGTGTATGACTAGCAGTCACCAGATTGCAATATTTAGATTGAAAACTATTTAGTACTGGTATTTTTATTTAACGGCATCTGTATTTAAGAGGGTCTTATTAAACCCCACAGTGATTCTTGGTAATGTGTATTGATATATGTGGACACATACATATATATATATATTCTCTCTCTTAAAAAAATAAATAAGAAATATTTTCTCTAAATGGTTCTCATCTTCTTAAAAAATAGAGTGAAAAATATATTAGGTATTTTATTGTACCACTATGTGTTATATCCCTAATTAAATTGCATCCCACTTTCAAACAATAAAATCCTATCAAATATTTATTTTAATTACCATTTGTTGCCACGTACTAGTATTTAGTGAACTGAGATTTTAATATTCAATTGCTTTTTCTGGCATGATATAAATATTGATCAGTGTTTATTTCATAGCAACAGGAGCTAAAGAATATGTCCTTCTTAACTACTAACCCATCTGTACATAACAGATACTATTTCTTAACTACTAACCCATCTGTACATAATAGATACTCCATAAATAACAACTAACCATATGTAATGACCATCCTAATATGCACCCACAACTCTTCTCAGAATAAACTATATTTGCAAACTGGGTCTTTTATGGTCTGTGATGGCTCACATCTAAATTGATACATTCTGTGTTTTGCCATGAGATCTTCAAACATTTCTAAATCCTACCATAATTCTGCACTAATGACAGCCAGAGGGATATATTTTGAACCCAGCAACTATGTTTACTGCCTAATGTAATTTCACTTTATACTCCTTTTGTCATGCCTTTGTTTTGAAGTGTGTACATTGATTGAAAAATCACTTTAGTGGTCATTATCGGTGTCTGTTACAGAAACAAACGGTGGACTTCCATCTTTAGCCCCACCACTAAGACAAAGAAACTGGGGTAAGAAATGTTTTTTCCTCTGGCTAGAGGTCAGGCACTGCCTGGTAAAGTGGAAGCCATGAGTGAAAGCCAATGGAATCTGGGGGGAATTCCAGTTCTTGGCAATTGAGAGATGATTAGTTTGGGGGAACAGTAGCTCACAGCGGAGAAGCAAAAAGGTTTGAGCTAAAATGACCGAGGTTTGACTTTTGGTTCTGCCATAAATTACCGTGTGACTGGGGCAAGTCAGGAGCATAAATTAAAACTGCCCCAAATATATGCTCCTTGCCAGACAATATTTATGGTGTACCACCAATGTCAAACTCAGTGATATTTGCCATAAACCATACAGTCACAGCTATTTGTATATGCACATCAAAAATTTCACAGCAGCTATTTTTTATTTTTGTCCTTTGATTTACTTGGTGTATCAACGTGACTTTTCAACCTCCTGAGGAGTGAACTCCTTCTCCCCTTTCCCATTTCCATCCCGCTGTTTTTAGATCAGTGTTAAAGCTGAATGGAGTTGAGTACTTACTGAAAGAGTAATGAGCTTCACTTACTGGGAGAAGGAAAACAGAAAATATAGATATGCATATTGGCTATTACTTCCCTGATCACAATCCTTATTCATTTATTGAAACATTATTATCATCACTGTATTACTAGTAGTTCTGATAGCTTGTTGAGAGTTTACTTTGTGCCAAGAGTATATTAGAACATATGTAAACGTTAACTTGTTAGTCTTCACAGCAACCCTGTGTCTTGCATGCCTCACTTTACAAATAAAACAGGCTCAGAAAACTTAGCCCAAATAAACCCTCTACTTATATTTAAAAAAAGAAGAAGAAAAAATTATCTGGCAGAGGGAGCTCTGTTGTTTGAAGTGATGAGAGAGTTTTGCAAGGGAACTGAGAGGGATAAAGTTTCATAGAAAAAGGAGTGTGAGGGCGCCCAGGAAGAAACAAAACGTCACTCTGGGCAAAGCCTTGTTCTCCATACTGAGTTGTGCAAACAGCCACCGTCTTTCAAAAATCAAAAGGTGTTTTATGAAATAGTAAATGTGGGAAATGCTGGGCTTAAAAGTTCAATAAATCTCTTAACCTTGAGACTTTTCAGTCTTTAAAATGCCAATGCGCTTTGCAAATCTTCACGTAGTAGGCAACACTTTCCAAAAGTTACTTCATCACCGAATCATCTTTTCACAAGGCACCCATTAACATCGCATGAGGTCAGCTTTAGGATTGCTGTACTAGAAGATCCAGGGTAATGGGAAGAAAGCATAACTGCCTAAGGATTAATACTAACAGTGCTTATGAGAAAGAGTTGTGAATTCAGTTGTAGAACATGTGCAGCAGTAGATGGCAAAGGGCATATGACCTTCTAGGTTTTTGCATTTTTTTTTCCTCTACCCAACCCTTTTCTGTAGTAACTGGAAGACAGTCAATTACAATTTGGATTTTGTGAGATATTGACGATGATAGGTAACCTATAGATTGACGTGTGTGTGCACACTCGTGTTATCTTTACATAAGTGCTGGGGCGGGTGAGGGTGGGGGCTCCCGGGAGCGGCTGTGTACACAAGCGAAGGTGGCGTCCCACACACGAAGGACTCATGGCTGATGTGAGGGCTACTCCTCCCTTGCTTGTTCACTTCCTCATTAACTATAAACCGCACCTTTTGTGGGACATGTGTTACAAGTGCAGTGCTTTTGGATCCCCATGGCAGTGACATCCTTAAACACAATAGCTGAGAGTAGGAAGAGACAGCCAAAGCTCATAGAGGCTTGGCGGGATTTCCCAGATTCTTAAGCTCTCATTTCCTCTGAAGAAAATGAAAAAATAGGAAAGAATCAAGTAGTTTCTTAAAAAAAAACAAAAAAAACAAAAAAAAAACACCATTTGATTTTGAGGGTAAGGTGGGTGGCTGAATTATTATGATACACCTTCAGAACATAAAAATTACAGGTAATTTTCTCTTTTCTGAAAGGTGATTATGATAATGGAGCTCTGCTCTTAGGAGACTAAAAGCTCTTTCCCTATGAAAAGAGACAAGAAGCTTAAAAATGACAACTGTCAAAACAATCAACCTGAAACAAACATAAGATGCAAAAGGATCCTGGGATAGTACACAGGCCACCTCTAACTACAGAGTAGCATCCAGCTGGCTGTGTATATATGCACATGCTTACACAAGATGTGTACACTAATTCTCCCCACTGTATACACACGAATTGAGGCAGCAGAAAACCGAGCAGCTGAGGTAAAAACAGGAGACACAGCACCTCTTTATTCAGCCCCCTGCATTCCTACCCTGTTCATTCTCTCAGGGAGCTAGATGTTCTTTACCCATTTATAGATTCTGAAACACTGACAGATGAAATTCAGAACCATGGAACATGAACCCATGTGACCCCATTTTCTAATTTCTTAAGAATTCACTCTAATCTTTTTTAACTGTCCTTAATACTATGACCTTTATTTATAACAATTTCAGTGTATATGGCTCCAGGTCACATGATTTTAATTATTTAATATGCCATCACTCACCTTCTTAGGTAAATTAATTTAATTATCTTTTCAGCCAGTGTTTTCCAAACCATAAGTTCTGAAATTACTTTAGGGAGTTATGAACAGCATTGTTTAATTAAATAGAACAGAACAGAATAACACGGCATAGCATGGAATAGAAAATATCAGGTTGCATTGCTCATAGGGTATTATTTAATAAATTTCTGTCTCTTGTACGCCCAGTAGAATCATATACAGTCACGTGCCACATAATGACATTTCAATCAATGATGGGCCACATATATGACGGTGGTCTTCTATGATTATAATACTGTATTTTTACTGTACCTTTTGCCTGTTTAGAGATGTTTAGATTCACAAATAGTTACCTTTGTGTTACAACTGCCTACAGTATTGAGTGCAATAACATGCTGTCTAGGTTTGTAGCCCAGGAACAACAGGCTATTCTGTATATCCCAGGTATGCAGTAGGCTGTACCATCTGGGTTTGTGTAAGTATACTCTATTATGCTTGTACAACAAAATCGCCTAACAACACATTTCTCAAGATGTTTCGTTGTCGTCAAGCAATGTATGTATTTTTTTCTTACTGCTGTTCACAAGGACAAAATATTTGAAATCTTTTGTTTCAAATATTAAATATTTGGTAATATTTGGGTGTCAAGTTTTCATTTGGACTGTGGAATCAATCATGTTGCATACCTCCTGCCTAACGTATCGGATACTTCTGCTGCTCCTCTTTACTCTGCGCCCACCTTGCAGCCCATTGGGCAGTTGTGGGAGCTCTTACCCTCACTCTACACTGATAACCTCTTTCCTCATCCATGTCTTTTTCTTTTATCCTAGAGTTTCTCAAAGCTGCGGAACCCACTTGGAATGTCAGTGCAGCTGGAAGTGACAGGGAGTTAATTTCCTTGGAGCATTAAACAATATAGAACAGAGCCAGTGGATATATGTTCTCGGATGCTTTTCCCTAGACAGATAATTTAAGAGGTATTCTCTATTCTGCTTAGGAGGAACCTCCAGCAGAATCAAATCCACATAGCTCATAATGGCATGACCTTGAAAATGTACCCTTACATTGTCCTTCCCTCTTTCTCTGTCTCACTTTTCACTCTCATTTCTAATCCTGATATCTCCTTTTAAATAAACTACCTTCACCCAAGATTTCAGACACTCGAGAACTCATACTATGGTACCATGTAAACGTCTAGCAAGAAATATATTAGCAATACAACATAACAAAATATTGGATATTTTCATAAGCTATTATAAAGCTGAAATTTTAAATTCTTATGCAATAAAGATAAGCCCTTGTTGCAATTAGAAAATATAGTACCAAGTCAAATTGCATAAAAATACAGAATGACACTATTATAAATGAAATGAACTATTGAGCCTATAAATGGCTGATAAATAAGAATTAAATATTTGATTTATACCAATTACCTCACAACCAAGGCATTTTTCCAGTGTTGTGGTTTTAGCACCATAGTCAATGTAAAAAGAAAATTCTATATTTTATCTTAAATTAAGTTGTTAATCAGAAATGCAGTTTCCTTTTTTTCCTATATATATTTCTTTCTTTTCTCTTGGGAAATCTTTTCAAGGTGTCCCTGGATTATGAGAATAGAAACTCACTTGATGGGTCCTACTTGTCAATCAAATTGACAGCTATAAAATAAAATCAGTCATTCTGCTAAAGTATAACTTTTGAGGATGAATTTTTAGCTCAGAAATTTAATCACATGAGTGCTTCTTAAATGAAAAGATGATGCCTGGTTAATTCTGTCTATGTGCCATTGCATATTAATTTACACGTCTCCTTTTCAAGGATACTATCCTGATGGGATAATGTCACTGAGTGAAATTTATGACTTGCCAAACTATTGCTACAGATTGTACCTTTCTGCTTTTCACTGCAACGGTTGATGATGACAATTCTAATAACTAGTTAATGGAAGAAATATCTAATTATTCACCCTTTGGTGACTTTAGTGAATTCTGCAAGTAGTCCTCTATATTCCAGACATTAAAATGTACACATATCAAAAGGAAGAATCTTCGCTACTTCTAGAGTCTTGTCAGCTAAGGCAGTAAAGGATGTATGAAAGAATTGAAAATGATCAGTTTAATTAAACCCAGCTTATCAAGACTCTCTTTTGAAGTTTTATTCTCCTATGTCATTCATTGAAACATTAGGCTACATCATATTCTCTATTCTCTTAGGGATTCCCTTGCTGGGACTTGACACAAGAGCTGATTTTCAATGTGTCTGAGTACTGATATGAATAGCACTAGATTACATCCCAGAGTCCTGAGCTATAGCTATTAATAGACCACATGTAGACACTTGTAAGTATTTTCTGATTTATTTTTAAAAATAAACGTTCACATTTTTTCCTTAAAAATATAAAGCTGATATTACATGCTATGATAAATGGCTTATTTATAGAATTAAATATAGAACAAATTTCAGCTTCCCATATCTATTTAGTATGTGCTATCAAACACATAATAGTGTCTTGACAGATACTTTAGATGGAAAAGCAAAGTATGAAAAAAAATGAATAAAGAATGAATAAGTGTATATGAGGATATAATTTACCATATTCTGTTACAGAATTCTGTAACATTCTACATCAGTGTACCAGTTTAATTTAATTCATAAATATTAATAAATTGCTTGTACTCTGATATATAAAGATGAACAAGACATGGTTCCAGACCTGAATGTTCTTTTAGTCCAGTGCATAAAACATGGGAATTTACACATACAATTTATTTACAAGTTAGGATATGTTAACTTTCAATAGTAAATTGTGACAAAATTATGAATTTCCTAAAGAAGAAGCAAATAATTGCATTCAAAAGAATGTGAGCATCGAGGATGACTTCATAGGATTTGAGGTGGCCAAGAAAGATAGATAGAACAGGAAAACAAACAAAATACAAACATTAAAAACTAACCAAAACAATAACACCACAGCTAAGGCAAAATTGGTAAACATAAAGAGGCAGCAATATATAGAATGGTAATAATCTGGTATGTTTAATACCCTAATGTTATGGTGGGAAAATGTTTATTAATGGGATACAGGTTTGAAAAACTAGTTTGATGACAGGTAAAGGGACTGATTAGGATTTAGTTATTTCATAAGCAATCGAGAGTCAACAGAGTGGCTTTGTTGTTGTTGGTATTTTTGTTTCATCATAAGCAAAGAAGCAGAGTATGGCATTATTAAAGAGGGAAGCTTTCAAAGAAAATGACAATTTTGTATTAATGAAAAAAGAAATTTTGTCAGCATTCAGGGGCCAGCTGAAGAGGATAGATGGAAGAGGTAAAGCAGAAGACATGTGAAGGAAGGATGATGTTGGGGAGGGGTGTGGAAGAGAACTTGAGAGTGTATTAATGTCTTCTAATATTTCATTTAATTAGGAAAGAATGGGTCTGTTGAGAGTAAAGTTAGCAAGTTTAAGAGACAAACTTAAAGACGGTGAAACATATTTGCAACATTCACAGCTAGGGGACAGTATAATAAAACAAGATCCCTGCAGATTTAGGGCCCAGCTGTGTTCAAAAGGTATGCATTCTTAATGTTACTTAATTACCATGATTATGTAATTTTCTTCAATAGTGTGCATCAATTACAGAGCAAGAATTTCCTACCTAGGTAGCCCATTATGATGAAAGAGAACGAAGAATAAAATTAGATTGCTGACAGAAGCAATGTTAAGATAGGAGATAATGAGATTCCAGCTAGACAAGAAGGTATTATGGCTTGAACTGTGCCCTGCACACCCAAATTCACGTGTTAAAGTCCTGATCCCCAGCATATCAGACTGTAACCTTATTTGAAAATAGGGTTATTGCAGATGTAATTAGTCAAATTAATATGCATCCTATTGGAGTAAGGTGGATCCCTAATGCAACATGACTGGTATCCTTATAAAAAGTAGAAACTTAGACACAGAGACATATATGCACACAGGGAGAATGCCAGGTAAAAAAGACTGGAGTTATGCTGTCACAAACCAAGGAACTACCAGATTAGAGGAGAGAGACTGGAACAGATCCTTCCCTAGTGTCTTCAGAGATAACATGGTGGAACCAACCTCAATCTCAGACCTCTAGCCTCCAGAACCACGAGACAGCACATTTGTGGTGTTCTACACCACCCAATTTGTAGTACTTTTTTATGGCTGCCATAGCAAACTAATAACAGAGGCAACCATAATCAAAATAGACTGAAAACCTAAGACTGGATAAAGGCTGGTACATCCCAGTGATCAGTGAGAATGGTAGAAGAGGAAATGGCAGAAGAACAAATGGTCATGATTAGGGAAGGATATTTGGAGTGGATATTCTAGAATTGGAACAGTTCTAAGCTATGATGAGTTTGAAGACACAGCTGTGTGTGGATTTCTGAAGTAGGCTGTGCTTCAAGAAATGATAGCAACATGTTATCATTTATGTGAGCATAAATGTTTATAATGGTCACAGTTCCCCTTAGAATAGCTTTTAAATATATGAATAGTATTTATAACTTGATATGTGGACAAATTGTGTAAAATAATTTTATTCTAATTTCTTTAACATATTTGAAGATGGTTAAGAAATAGAAGAAATGATGAAAAATATTCATTCATACCTGAAGATGCATTCCTAATTTCAAAACTCTACTACTTTCAAAAATGATTATGTTGTGTGAGATGAAACAGAAGAGGCATGAGGATTGGAAAGGTACTCATTTATTTTTTTCCCATTTTACAAGCTAACAAATTACCAGCCTGGCATATCAGTAGAAAGTGTTGAAGGTTAAAAGGAGAGGAAATCTATTTGTCAACTTTGCCCAAACTCTATGTGAATAATTACCACTTATTCATAATGAAAGGCTCTTGCAGAAGGAAGACAGGAACTGGGGGAAAATTTAATAGTTTTTAAAAGAGAGAAAATGAAACAGTAAAAATGGTAATACTTTGATAATAGAGGAATGACACTCAAGAGGTCAGGATAATTGCACCTTCTGACACAGACTTGTGTAGTGTTTTCCATCTCTTTTATATAATAACCTCAAAAACACCCGTTCCAAATGATGTTTCTTCAATCATGATGAACAGTTGGTAGGAAAAAAAAAAAAACTAGAAAATTATTTCTCCCTCTTCTGGCTGGCCTTATCATCTTCATTAACTTTCTTGGTAAATTTCAAATATTCAGATCTCACTGCTAACTAGTTACATAACTTAAGTATAATGAAATACTTTTTCTTGTATCTGTTTTATTGCATTTGGAATGAAAGAACTGTCCTCCAAATTTTTCAACTTTTAAAATCTTACAATTACCAAATGTTAGTTATTCACAACAGAATTTCCTAAATTGATATATAATTATCCTTTTTAAAATTACCTCTGGTCTAGTTCTGGCTATAAACAAAAGAAACTATAACAAAAAAAAAACAACCAACTACAAACTATGGTTTTTGTTATAAACTATCACAAAAAAATGAAGGGTATCTTAGTCCCAGTTCAGTAAAACAAAAAAGCTGAATTTATAACCTAGTTGCCTTGCTTTTCAAACAGCAAGCAGCAAATTAGAAAACATCTGGAGTCTTTAGGCAAATGCATTTGGCTCTAGAATCTGGCATAAATTGGCTAGTCAAACAATGCCATAAAGCCGGATAAAAATATGTTTGCCTGAGATAATTTTTCAAATCAAAATATCAATCTACTTGAACACACTAATGACTTTTCCAATTTTTCCTCAATTGTAGGAATTAGTAATTTTGGAGCAAGTATTCAGAGACATAAACAACCCTTGAAGCACCAACCTTAAAAGGGAAGCTTTGCCATGATTGTTTATGACTGACATTATCCTCAGACTTCTGCTGATAGACTGTATATTTTTAAAATATGGTACGACTCTCACCTCCCTGGGCATGCCTTTTTAACCATAAGAAGAACATTTCCACAAACTAGAGTTAAAAAGAAAAGAAAAATCATAGACGATAATGTTTGGAAATAGCCTGATATAATAACATAGCTAAATAGTAAAGTGACTTTAACATAGCATAGGATGCTCCACTGCATAGAGTATAGACATCACACTATATCATAACATTATAATACATATTCTCAATACTGGTGTAATGAGGCAGTTCCACTTTATTTCTTTATACTTTTGATAGCAAAATTACTAATTTCTGTCTTGAGTGCTAGGGGCGAAACATGAGCCTGGGTTAAAGCTTAGTATTTTTAAAAAGGACATGATTCTGAATATGCAATTTAAAAAAAAAAGAACATGAGAAAACAAAATAACAAGAAAGAAATGAACAGTACTATAAATTTATACAGACACCAGAAGTCAATGTTATTTATTTGTACACCATGTAAATGACATGACAAAAAATTGCAAATATAAAAGAATATTGACCAGTGCAGCAGAGGATCAGAAAGAAGAAACTATAAACATACAAAGATATAATAGCTACCACTGTCACAACAACTAAATGAAACACTCTACTTTCTCCTACCAGTTGGTAAAATTTAATTCGATTTATTGAGCATGCATGTCTAGCATATGATATAGCTCCTGTTAGTTCATCAGATAATTCTTTTGGCTAATAAAATAGTTATAGTTTGAGACATTTGGACCCCACCAAAGGAGTACAAAGATTGAATGTAGACATTTACCAATGATGAGGAATTATCATGAAGAAATTATTTTCTGTACTAAATGACATTAAATCAATTTAATTCCTCCATCTATTTTCTATGTACTGCAGTTAAACTGATCCTAATATTTTATGTTTACAGTTGTGTTCCTCTGAAAGTATTTCAATTGGCACCAATTCTTTCCCACTTAAATTTTATAGCAATGATTTGTGACTCATTAAGCAATAGTTTGCTCATATTTATTTCTGCCAGTATAGTTTTCTTTTATGGACATTATTTCTACAAACTCTAATTATGCTGGCCAAATGTTTACAATATAATTTTGTCAAAAAGAGTTGATGCTCCTACCAATTTTTAGCCAATGAATATTTTTACCTTCTGCAGTTGTAAGCATTGTCTGCTGATTATTCCTTATGAATCAAATATTCCTTATGAATCATTATTCCGTATGAATAAGTAGTCGCTTGTGCTTACTTCATTTAAAAATTATATTTGTGAATTATTTTAATTACAGAAAATTATAAAGAGGGAAAGAAAAATGGTCCACGATGGCACCACCTGTATAATTTCTATTGATACTAAAAATGAATACATAAATAAAAATATGTCATGCGCATATGTGAAAAATATAAATAAATATAGAACTATAAGGGTAAAAATGGAAACAGCTCTTTCCCCTAAATTAGTTAGTATCAACAGTATTATGTGCATTATTCATGACAACATGATTTTTTTTTGGTAAGTTGTTCTTAGGCAATCCATGGAAAAATGACAGCCACTTTTATGACATTGAGAGAGAAAGAGCCTGCAGGAGCCCGGGGGTAGAGGGCAGTCAGAGATGGGTGGAACAAACCCAGCAAGAAACGCAAACACAGAATAGGAGGCAGAGAAAGACATGCAGGACTGTGGAAACACTCGATTAAGGTAGAAAAAATGGAGCTCGCATTTTCTTTCTTCCATACCTGTACCTTTCCATAGGTAAGATGCTAAGCGCTATTGAAATGACTAAACATAGGTGATAGCCTATTTGACATAGTTTTTAGATAAACTAATTAATTAAAGCAAACAAGTTGAATGGAATTCTAGAGTCTGAAAATATGGGCGAATGATTGAATTTTTGACTGAATGGATTTAAGTGACCAGATGTTTTGGTATTGTGCAGACAGAGTTTTGACTTGAGAGCCAAGAAAAAAGCAGATTAGTATTTGGCACTCACGCAGTTCAGTCTGCAACTCAAATATACAGTTTTGCACATGAGACAAATCCAGGAAATGTTTGCTGGCTGACTGATCAAATCATTTGACTATATTTTTCTTTTTCAATCAGTGCTTTTAGTTATTATAAATAAAAAAGTAATCTTAGATAACTTAACATCCAAAGGATCAGTTGATACTATCTGGAAAATAATATGTCCAAAAGAGTAAATATGTATTTTGGGTTTCTGTTAGGGTTTTAAATCTCTGTTTTCCTGATTTGGGATTATTACATTGCCACAGAAAGGAGACTGTATCTTCTATTTCTCATAAGAAGCTAATATTACAGAAGTTTATCTTTCAATATTGTTTCCAACTTAATGGTTTTGTTCAGAGATTTTGAAAATCTAAAGAACTACCAATTTTTGACTCCTCATGTTAAATGCAGACATAATTATTCTTATTATTTCAGCATATCTATGTACAGATACACTCAATAGAGTTTGCCTCAAATTAGAATGACTTCAAGACATTGCATTGCTATTACATCTTGGTACTTAAGGAACAGGGAAGAATAATTATTTTTTAAAGGAAGATTGAAGTTATTAGCTTAGTCATAAGATTAGAAATCATATGTTCTAACTACATTGTGGGAGGCAGTATAGGTAATGATTAAGACCATGGACTTTGAAGTCAAACAGATTTGAATCCCAATTCTGAATCAATTCTCTTTTAGTCTTCTTTATTCATTTACTCCTATTTGACAATAAGTCCCTTAACCTCTCTGAGTCTTTGTTTTCTCATTTATAAATAAAAATAACATCTACTTCTTGGTCCATAATTGTTATAAGACTTACATGATAATATGCATATTCATCAAAATATGCCTAAAATATAATATATGCATGTGTAAATAAGTATGTATTTATGTATATATATGTAAATATGTATAATATATACATGTGTAAATGTGTGTGTGTATATAAAGGGAGACACAGAGAGAACATGTAAGAGAGAGAGTGTACACACACTATATATAGCTTAGCATACTACTGAGAACATAGTAAGCACCGGGTGAGAAGTAACTCGTGTTATTAACTACTCAGGTAACAAAATTCTACACCAGGCACTCTGGTGATGTATTGGCAAGTTTTGTATAATGGAAAGATCGAAGCTGTGTTTTTTTTTTTTTTCCAAGCAGATATAACTGGGTTCAAATTTCATTCTGAAATTAATTAGCTACATAATCTCAGTCAAATTATGTAAATTTTCTGAATCTCAGATTCTTTAAATGTAAAATAAGATTACTTTGCAGAGTTTTTTGGTGGGAAATAAAAAACTTAAAATGTTTAATAGACCCAACACAAGTCTGAAATATGGAAGATGTATAATATGCATTATTTTTACATGATCTTATACATATTCTTTAACCCCTTGATGTCTTATTTTCTTATTCTTTAAAATATATAAAACCTGCATATGTGCCCTTCATAGATTGAGTGAGATGATATATAAACTGTCAAACCAACCACCAGAACATAATTGTTTTTTCAACATCTTTTGACTTGACTCCCCTAGAAACATACAAAGACACCAAAATAATGTAGATCTGAAGATAAATGACAATATCTTGAATAATTACTCTGCAAAGAATTTAAAGTCTTTGACAAATATTTCTAAAAGCCTAACAAAAACTTCTCAGTATGAATGTGAAAACATTACTGAGAGAAAGTCACGTATATATTTCTCTTTCCAAACCAAGTTAGTCATTTGTAGGTATTGGTTCCATAGACTGTAGTTCTTGGGAGAATCAGGGACATATCTGGTTTGCTTACCCTTATATCCTTAAATGCCTAACCAATTGTTTAGAAAAATGGTAAGCATTCAAAAAACATTTGTTGAACAAATGAATAAAAGTCACTGTCAGCAAGGCTTGAGCCAGATTCATGCAGAAACAGGCTTCATTTGAGTTGAAACAGCAAGCCTCCAAAATAAGACTTTCCTCTTCTGGAACACCCAGTGCACACTCCAGACCTGTGTTCCCTGTCAACCTTCTGATTACTTGGTCATTTGATCATCAAAATTACTCTATTTCTTCAATTTCAATAAGTCTCCCACTAAGAACTATTTGCATCCATTTTGGACATTGTTGTCAAAATTACTATATTTCCCCAAAAAGTGAAGTCTGAATTAATGAAGCTTTACCAAATTCATATTTTATGATTGGTTTAACCTTTGAACAAATACATTAAAGGTAATTATAAAGCAGAATAATTTCTTAGAATTGAACCTATGTGGAAATTTGATCTTGTAGCATTCGCACACAAGGTGACAATTTCTGATGCAGTAGGAAGCATTACAAATGTACCAAAATCAATTCAGCCATTAGGAAAAAGAAGAGTTGCTAGGATACCACATTCCAAATAAGCAATATTATGGTGGTGACCCAGACAATTACTATATGCCTGGCATGACATCAACACAAAGCTTAACAGATTCTGAAAAGCACTTGTGACACTGAATTGTTAGTACCATATTTGTAACTTAGGTGATTAAAGAATGGCCTTTAAATGACTCAAAAATTCAATTGTAGATACAGAAAAATACAAAATCAAAGGTGCTTCCTACGGCTAGCAGAGTTTCTCCTGTACATTTAGGATGCATGCACATTTTTGTTAAGCTATGTCTCATGACATCCACTGAATTGAATGAAGTTCATTCAATTTTTTAAAGAATCTATACTTTAAGTCTGTATCTTCTATTTCTATGTGTTTCTATATTCATAGAAAAAAGGCTTTAAAGATATTCAACAAAAGGTAAAATGTGGTTATGATTGGTTGGTAAATCATAGGTGATTTTGACTATCTTCTGTGTACTAGTTTTCAGAGGTCACTGGACTTTTTGTAATTTTAGAAGATTAATAAAGTTATTATAAAATAATTTTTAAACTTTTATTTGGAGCTAGATATGAGATTTGAAGACAGTATAGCAAATCAAAAACATGAAACCTAACTAAGTAAACACTTTGGTTAGCATGCAGATACCACATTATTGTTGTATGTATTACCTTATCTTGTATTTTCATGCCATTTTTTATACTGTAAGATTCAAGCTGCTAACGTGGCATGTGTGCATATAACTTTAAAAGAGACTACATTAAACTGGCAGTAAAAGAGAAAAGATCTCCAGAACCATAATACCCAAGAAAGACACCATATTCTAGAGATAATGTACTAACCTACTAAAACAGAATGGTGAAATACATCTTAATATCCCCTTAGAAACAAAAGTTGGCAGATGGATATTATTATTCCTTACATAAACCTCAGATAAATAAAAACATGAACTTCTTAACTGCTTGGAGGCTTCACACTTCTAAAGCATAATACACAAAAATCAATAAAAATGAATGCTTTTACCAATATAATTTTTAGCCTTTTTTTTTTTTTTAGACACAGGGTATCATTCTGTCATCCAGGCTGGAGTGCATTGGTGAGATCATAAACACAATAAAAACAATAAACACAATAAAAAAAGAAAACTACAGACCAATAGCTTTTAAATACAGATGCAAATATCCTCAATAAAATACTAGCATACTAAATTCAATAGCATATCAAAATAACAATCCACCATAACCAAGTGGACTCCATCCCAAGGAAGCAAGGATGGTTCAACATACATAAATCAATAAATGTGATTCACTACATAAACAGAAGCAAAAACAAGGACCATATGATCATCTCAATAGATACAGAAAAAGCATTTGACAAAATTTATACCCATTCATGATAAAAAACCCCCAATGAAGTAGGAATAGAAGGAACACATCTCAAAATTATAAAAGCCATATATGACAAACACACATCCAACATCATAATCAATGGGGGAAAGGTGAAAGCATTCCTACTAAGAACTGGAACAAGACAGGGAAGGGTGTCCACTGTCACCACTTCTATTCAACATAGTGGTGGAAGTCCTAGCCACAGCAATCAGGCAAGAGAAAAAAATAAAGGGTATCCAAATTGGGAATGAGGAGGTCAAACTATTGCTTTTTGCTTATGATATGATCTTATATGTAGAAAACCCCAAAGACTCCACCAAGAAATTCCTGGAATTGATAAATAAATTTAACAACCTCTCAGGTTACAAAATCATCATATGCAAATCAGTAGCATTCCTATTCACCAATAACAATCAAGCTGAGTTTCAAATCAAATACTCAATACCATTCACAATAGCCACAATGAAAAATAAAATACCTAGAAATATACTAAACTAAGGAGGTGAAATATCTTTACAAAGAGAATTATGAAACAATGAGGAAAGAAATTACAGATGACACAAACAAATGGAAAAACATATCATGCTAATATATCAGTAGAAACAACATTGTTAAAACGTTCCTACTACCCAGATTGTGAAGTGATGTCAGAATTTTCAGTGCACAATTTTGTAACCCGTGAGAAGCAATGATATTAAAGATTATAACTTCTTTAGGAGTATTTACCCTCACAGTGATAATATTATCAAACTTTATAAGATATTTAAACCATGTCTCCACTAAAGAATGTATTTCTTTTCTGAAACTGTAAAAGTCAAGACTGGTGCACAAAATAAAACTGAAAAATTTCATACTTTACATGTAGTTTCATGAAAATCAATTTAGCTTCTATCCCCATTTTGTTTCTCCTTTCACTAACTCATTATTACTATTTTTTCTTGTAACATAAATATGCAAATATCTTCACAAAAGGACTGCTTGGGAAAATCTGGTTGACAAATATCATAATAAAACTCTTCAGTAAGACTAGCATTTTGAGAAATGTATGGCTAATAACTTTCTTTTTCATAGTCTGAAAATACAATTACAAGTCTGTGATTAAATGAAATTGAAATCTATCATGATTACAGATCAAAGGTAAAATGACCTAGCAATGGAATTTTATCTCATGGGCATACACATGTAATATAGTATATTAAATTATTATGGTGATATCTTATAGAGAGATAATAAGGCAGTAGCAATGCTCTGTCTATTAAAGCTCGGCACTGCAGAATCATGCCGGAAGAGTAATCTTATGATTAAAATAAATACTGTATTCAATCAATAAAAATAATTAATAATTGAGCTGAATGTGACATAATCTTTAAATTCAATGAATACCGTGTGAAATAATGAAACTATAACACTTTTAAATATGTTGCTTCTTCACTACAATCCACAACAAACAGTAAACAAGGGGAAAATACACTGAAAAAAACAACAGAGCAACATGACTAATAAATGCCACCACCCAATCTGGCCAATGACTGCAGTTTTCAAAATAAGGCTAGAAAAATACTCATTTTTTTCCCTCACACAAATGAATCTTTTTTCCTTTAATTGTTCTGTTTTAGTTTTAGTTTTTTTGAGATGAGGTCACATTGTATTGCCCTGGCTTGTATAGAACGCCTGGGCCCAAGGGATCCTCCCACCCCTAAGCTCCCCAAGCAGTTGGAACTACAGCCCATGCCAACACTCCTGTATAGAATCTCTCTTACTTTCTAATTTAAAAAACAATCATTTGGGATGGAACACCTCTAAAGTAGATCGCTTCCATTCTTTTAAAGAGGAAATCTAATATAAATGTAAATTTCTTGAAGACTAAAGCCACAAAAAGTCTAACATGATAGTGGAATACTCAAGGGCAAAAGAAAATTTGATAATATAAATTTTATTTAACATGGCTTTATTTAATGTCTACAGAATGCATTGATTAGGAGCTCTGGTTAACTATTATTTTGTCTGTCTTTTCTTCATTTACAAAATGTAAATAATAGCAATACTTCCCTCATAGAATTATTGTGAAATGTAACATCTATAACATAATAGCATATTATATAATTTGAATAACCTTGTGCAGGTCAGCTAACAGAGCAATGAAAAATTATTGCACCAAGATCTGGAAGAAGATGAACCTGAGAAAAGGTGAGCACTAAATTTGGGGATATCTTTGCCCTGTGGGCATCTCCTGACTCCAGAAGAAATGACTGAGAGGTTGAGAAATTAGGCAGTACTTTTGACAGCCTTGCAGGACTAGGGGAACAAAAACTGGAGTCCAAGAATTCCCAAGGGCAAGGCCTTGGGAAACCCTTCCTACTTTGAGACGAAACCCTGACAGGCAGTAACACAGGTATAAGGGTAATACCAAAAGCACAGGAGTGAACCAGAAGTAGACTGGTTTTCGCAGAGATCAAAATCCAGTTTTAAATCACCTGGTTCCTAATTGCTATAACCCCTAGCCCCTTGCCAGAAGCAACTAAAGTTGCTCTTTAGGAGAGTAACACACTCCTAGGTCTTAAACTATTTCTACAACATTTTATGTACAATCTCCCACACTCAAAAAAAAATAAATAGTAATTAGGCAGACAAAACACTAGCAATTCAGTGAAAGAATGGATAATATGATAGATTGCAGGGGCTTTAGAGAATGGGATTATCAGGCAAAGCATTTACAATCATTATGGACGATGAATTCAGGAAATAAAAACAATATGAAAAATGTTGTCAGATAAATGAAAATTTAAAATACTATAAGCTGCTATAATCAACATTATGTATTAAGTAGATGGGATTACCAAAGATTTCTGCAAGCAACAGAGGGAAGTATGAGTGAGTCAGAAGATAGATGTGAAGACAGTATATAGAATGAAGTTCTGATAATTAAAAGGAAGCAAACTACAGAAGAGAATCTGTTATAACTTTACTTGCAAACACTCAGTGAACAAGTACTTTAAACACACTGATTTTTAGAAACATAAATATATTTCTAATTCCAAATAAATTTACTATACAGAATAGATCTATTAGATATGATGGTCCCCAACTTTTCTGGCACCAGGGACTGGTTTCATGGAAGACAATTTTTCCATGGCGTGGGGCGAGGGTGGTACGGAGTTCAGGCAGTGATGCCCGGCTCATTTACTAACAGGCCATGGCTGGTACTCCGTCCAGGCCTGGGGGTTGGGGACCACAGTATTAGAAAATATATTTAGCCATTAATTTTCACCAGTAATATAGTATTTTTGTGTATTATGGCTACGATAAATAGTAACTTACTGAAACTGCCACTTTATGTATTAACCAGAATATTAAAAGTAAATTCCAATATGCCTAATTGATAGACTTTAGTAATGAGGGTAACCGAGCTCAGTATCTTATCAGTGAGCTCCTCTAATGCCTATGCAGTTCTTTTCTGATGCCTTAGATTTTTTTCATATGTCCATAGATTCTAGAACTAGAACATTTAAGATATGCACACATACTTATTTGGATAAGTATTCAGCATAAAAAGTACAAATCAGAATTTTATAAATAAACAATTATCAAAAAATCATAAAGAATTAATCAAGTTTATCAAATACAGTCAGCCCTCTGTATCCACAGGTTCCTCATCTGCAGATTCAACCAACTGTGGATTGAAAATACAGTATTCAGAAACAAGAAACAACAAATAACAGTAAAAATTAATACAAATTAAAAAATAAATACAGTATTACAACTGTTTACACAGCATTTACATTGTGTTAGGTATTATAAGTAATATAAGAGACTTGTGGCCCTTTTATAAAATAGAGTATTTGCATATAACCTATTAATACAAACATCTTCCTATATACTTTCAATCATCTCTAGATTACTTACAATACCTACTACAATGTAAATGCTACATAAATAATGGTTATACTGTATTGTTTAGGGAATAATGACAAGAAAAAAAGTCTGTACATGTTCAGCATACATGCAACCATCATAGGCTTACCTACATTTTCAATCAGCAATTGGCTGAATCTGAGGATGTAGAACTCATAAATACAGAGGATTGACTGTAATTAATTTTTCTTTTTCTAAATATAATCCCAGGCTGCAATCTCATGGGGTTAATTAAATATTGCAATATTTGAGAAAACCAAATTCTTCCAAACAGTAAAATAACAATATCGGGTTTCCTTTATACATAGCAACAATTATTTAAAAATTAATTACAGAATAATTGTTTTATAATCTCAAAAAATACTGTAAACTCATTAGTAGTTGAAGCTTAAGGAGCTACAATTTAATGTATTACAATACATGCAAATTGCACATTAATATTCCTGCTTTTGGACTAGTCAGAAGAAATTCATAGCATTACCTTGATTTGCAATTGAGATTGTGAAACACATTAGTATTACATGATTACACATTGTTTAACTCTATTTCACAATCTCTCTATACTTGACTCATTATTTAAAATGTACTGTTCTCTGAACTAATGAAGGGAACTTGAATTTGTATGCCTAAGAGATAAAATTTAATGAAAATATATTTTAAAACTGGAGTATACAATTAAAACTTAGACATTTGGACATACTCAATATTCTTTAAAAGGCATAAATCATGAAAATGCTACTTGTCTTTCTAATGTATCCCTAATCACATTCTCTAGTCAATCCTCAACCCAACTTCCCTTTTCCTCATCAACACTATTTTTTAAAGAATAAAGCACAGACAATAATAAATGACTAGTTATTTTAATTGAAGAGTGGTTAAACTATTAGTATATGTAGCCTTTCAGCACTAAAAGTTTTATTAAGAAAGATTAGGTTCACAAGATTAAAGAACAGGATAAAGTTATCCAATTTTCTAGTAAAATCACAATCTAGCTAGTACAAAGGAGAGAGAATATAAATTTGATTTTACTTTTCAATTGTCTATTGTTTAAATATAAGAAACAGATTCTCTCTAGGGAGGAATAAAAAAGGAAAAGTCATAATGCTGGCATTTCCATATTTTCATCCAGCAGAATAAACATCATATTGATCAAGTGTGAAAAAACATTCCAATCATTCTTTTTAAAAGCAATCCTAGGCCGGGCGCGGTGGCTCACGCCTGTAATCCTAGCTCTCTGGGAGGCCGAGGCGGGCGGATTGCTCGAGGTCAGGAGTTCGAAACCAGCCTGAGCAAAAGCGAGACCCCGTCTCTACTATAAATAGAAAGAAATTAATTGGCCAACTAATATATATATACAAAAAATTAGCCGGGCATGGTGGCGAATGCCTGTAGTCCCAGCTACTTGGGAGGCTGAGGCAGGAGGATTGCTTGAGCCAGGAGTTTGAGGTTGCTGTGAGCTAGACTGACGCCACGGCACTCACTCTAGCCTGGGCAATAAAGTGAGACTCTGTATTAAAAAAAAAAAAAAAAAAAAAAAAAAAAAAAAAGCAATCCTAATTAAAGTCACTGCAGACTGATTTTTCAAAATTTATCATACAGATAGACCAAACTTGTGTATGCTTTATGGATATAGTCTAGAACTAGCCTCTGAGTTTCATTAGAGTATTTATTAAACAATAATTTGTGTGAGTATTTATATACTGCCACATCCTCTGGTTATTTTTTAAATCAAAACAATGCAGGCAATTTTATAATTACTGAGTCAAGGATATTGGCAATCATTTCCAAGCAATTATAATTGACTATTCGGGTTTCTATTTCCCATCATTACAGGATGCCTCAAAGGTTTATAAAGTCATATAAAAATTATCAATTTATTTTTCAAAATTTGACAGGCTTGGGGAGTCTTGTTTTGAGCAATCATTGCAACTGTAAAAGCTTGTATTTTAAATAGACTATAAAACTTATATGATTTGAGGTAAACAATCAACTGATCATGTATCAATTGTACTATAACACCCAAGCATTTTATAATGAAAGATCCAATAAGTTTAGAAATGTTCCCATGGCACCAAGCTAGAAAGCAATTCAAAATCAAATTAATATGCCAAAAAAAGAATCCCAAACCATGCAAATCCTATAAATTAGGAATGAAGCTAAAATAATTAAGGTGATTTATTAGTTTGAATTCTCTTTCTGTGTTCTTATTAAATCTTTATGGACATTTCCTCTTCTGATTTAATAAGACTATCTGATTCATAAAAAAGAGCTAACGTTATATCCACAAATGAATATACTGATGCACACTGTAAAACACAATTCCCTGGTTTTGTTCTCTAGTAATTTCAGTTTGCTATGACAATACTGAAATCAATACAAACATTATCTTTCCTGTGAAATAAATCTAGTATTAAAAACAATCCCAAATGATAAGACTTCCCAGCTAGCAGGCTTGAAAATTTAAGAACTGATATGAGTTTAATCTGGAATATGTGTATCTGCAGTTTACAGCAGATCTGAGACAGTATTCCTTTTGTTTGTTTTCCTAGAAGTGGCAGAAATGCCATTGAAATATTTGAATAACTCAATAATCATGCCCTGAGGGAACTTAAACTAGATTTTTTTTTTTTTTTAATGCTCCACACTTCCCTAATTTCCTCACTGGTGGAAGTGGTTAGAAAACTTTCTTTCCACTTTTAAATTGTCAAATATAAACATATATGTACACATTAAAAATAGTAATAACATGAACAGTTTTGTACTATGTTCATTTTCCCTATTATATCTCCCTCCTTGCTGTCATCTTTCATTCCCCTGAATTTTGTGTTAATCATTCTCTTTCTTTCCATCAATTTTCTTTTTCCATCCATACAGGGATTTCTAAATAGCACATTTTTTTTCAATTTTTTCGGTTTTGAACTTTAATTAAATGAAATAATTCTACAGCATTCTTCTTTGATTTGCTTCTTTTGGTCAATGTTATGTTTTTGACATTCATCCTTATTGACATCAGTAGCTGAAGTCATTCATTTTCCCAACTGTATGCTATACCAAGGTATAAATACAATTTATCCACTCTACTGCTGATGGATATTTGAGTTATGTCCAGTTTGAGGCTATTATGAATAGTAAAACTGTGAATGATCACTTGTGACTTTTGTTACACATGCACAAGTACCCCGCTTGTATTTGTGCAAACATTTGGGGGAGAAATTGCTGGGTTGTAGGATGTATATAAGTTAAACTTTACTAGTTAATGCCAAGTGAACTGTACCATTGGTAATCTCGCCAGGTAGACCCCAGACTGCAGAGAACCATCAGTACCAAAAAGAGTTATTCAGCTCTAACCTTTAAGTTATGCCAGAAGAAAAATTGTAGAAGTAGCTCTGAGGTCTGAGGCTTTATAAGGAACACCTGTACACTATCCACAGGAGGTTGTCCAGATCCTCCATTTTCTTGCTTCATTGATTTTACTTCTTGGATTACCTCTCAAACTCTGAATCTCACCATCATCCTTGCTTAGATTTGGTGACTTGGTCACTAACAGTAAGTTCTTCGCCTTCCAGAAGTGAGGAGTCTACAGCCTCAAGGCCACATGTGACCCTCCAGATAGATCCCCAAGTGCAACAACCCCTCAACCGAATTGGAATTTTACAGAACATTCCGTGAAGTTCTATGAAGTCTGGGTTCAGTCAAAGGGCTATCATACTCAATGATCCAGAGATCCAGAAGAGCTACTAGCTCTTTCTTTTCTCCACAGTAATTTGCCTTCCACATACTTTTTCCTATTTTGGACCCATTTATTACACATTTGTTCTTTTCCTGTTACCGCTAGTCTTTTCTTGTCCTCCATAAGCACCCAAACTGTCTAGATCTATAAATTAAAATAGGCAGTATTCAGAAGGGAATTTCTTGCCATCTTCAGTTAATGGTACACTCCCTGCTCAAACCGGGTTGTTGAGAGGGTTACCTGAATCGGTCTTCCATCAGGTGTCAGCACCTCCTCTGAAAGTTCCATCATCTTCAAGGCCATCAGAGCAATGGGTTTCGCATGGCAGAGGCTTTTCCTGTGGAGTCCTGCTGCAACACAGTATGCGTCACCTATTGTTTCCACCTGCAGCAATCAGACAAATCAAATGCAAACGTATGATAATGAGCTAGAAGAGGAATGATTAGTTATCTGCAATCACAAATGTTGCTGAAAAACATGTCAGCAAAACATCAATAAATTAAGCAATTAGACAACTGTGTGTAATCACAGTTGAGTTTGCAAACAGCCATAGTCAAATACTGACATCTCATTCCAAGGCTGTTCATTAACATTATCACCATAGATGATCACTGAAATTAGGAGTAACTGTAATATAAAATAATTATCCCCTACAAAAATAGAACTGTCAGTATTTCTCCTAGATAATTTCCAAATAATGGCATTTTACAGGGCCACCCTCTGGTCTCCTTCAAACTTTCAAATAGTCCTTTCCTGGAAAGCATTTTTTCCTAGTTCTCCCACCTTCCCAATTGCTCCACCCTTTTACATACATCTGTAATTTGTTGTCAGGTCTGTTCTTACTGAATAATTGCAATACCTAACATTTCTTGAATTCATACTCTGTACCATTAATTCTGTCAGCCACTTTACATTATCTCATTTTATCTCCACAAATATCCTAAATGAAAGAAACTACTATTAGTTATATTTGAGAGATAAAAAATTGAAGTGCAGAAACCCACCCATAAGCATACAATTAATGAGTTAATGGGCACTTTAGGGGTTTTTTTCAGACTCTGCTCTAAGTCTATTATCAGCACCCATTCTGAATGGCCATTGCTATTGTTAAATATTTTAAATATTTAACCCATGTTAAAACCCCCACATTTCCAAAGCATAGAACATGACATACAAGCATAAGAAATACTTTCTGAAAAAAGTTCCCTAATTATCCACTATAGATATGGTGGTAAAATCCTCAATAGTTCCAATATTATTAATTAGACCAAAGTGATTAAATTTTGTGTTAAATGCCCACTTCCAATGTCACCTTTTCTGTGAAGCCCTCCATGATCCATCCATTAGTCCTTAGTAAAAGAACTAATCATTTCCTCTATTCTGTTTCAACAGCACTTTCCACATCTATTTGCTATAGTATTCATCACAGGCCATAATCAATATGTATCTATATAATCAATATGTGTCCCAGCTATGATGTGAGCTCTTTACAAATGGAACCATGTCTCTTTCATCTGGGTATTCACAGTGTTTAGCATGGTGTCTAAAATATAGCTATTTAATAAATATTTACCAAAAGAATAAATAAGTTAATCATCTATGTTAACCATGATTACAACAGCAGTCATTCTAATTACTTGCTTATTTTCACCATTCATTTCATAAGCACCATGTAGACCTGTGTGCTATGTAGACCTGTATAGGAAAAAAACACCTCAATGACTAGAGATACTTCTATCATAAATATACCGAGAATTATACAATATTCTATTAAAATTTAATATCACTAATTAAATTTCATGTGAATGCATTCTAACACTATAATATTAAAAAGACATCATAAAATTCTTTAAGCACCAATTTAAGGAATATTGTAAGAACACTTAAGAAGTTCACGAGACTATGACTGACTGCCAAACTTGTCACTTGACTTTCAGGAAATATGCCTCAAAAATGATTCTATTGACCTATTATTGTATTCAAAATTTTCACTTCAAGACCTGTTTTCTGATGCTATAAAAATGGAAACAAAATTATATGTAAGAATAGAAAGGCAATGCAATGCGAGTTGGCAATGGTTTTATTCCAAAGACTAAAATATACTTCCTGGAAAGAATTCTCACTGAGGAAGACATTCAGCAAACAACAAACATCTCAAGTGTGACCATCTACCATTTTCCGCCTAATAACACAATGTCATTTGCTAATCCTCACATTACCCCATCCTTTCGTATTTCCATACAATTTTAAAACCTAGAATGCTGTTAGCTATATACTTTGAAATTGATTTCTGATTTTCAGATACCAGAACACCTGGGCAGTAAATTGCTTGCACAAATTGAAATGCTTTGCAGCCACTCTGTACACACATATTCCTGAAGCACTTTCTGGAATCTCTATCATTTAACATCTTTATCCTTATCATCATCTCTATTACCTTTTCAGAAAAAAAACTCAAGCGTTCCACTAAAGAATAGTTATATGTTGCACTTTCTCCTTAGAAGCATGTCATGTAATAGCATGGAAAAGATGGACCAATATGTTACCAAGTGATATAGCACATAAATGAAATACAAAATAAATACATGCACAATGAAATGTAACAAATTCACATTAAAATAAATGCATAATCTTGCAAGATTTTATAGCCTTTAGTTTCCAAATGTTTGAAGTCAGGTTAGCTAACAGAAAAAGTAGAATCAAGAAAGCTAGGCAAGAAATAGACATCAAAAAAACAATGACGCATACTAGCATGTGGAATTCCCACAATTATTCACAAACACTCAACCTACAGAAAAGAAAAAAAAAAAAAAACCTAAGAGATGTGGTTTTCATAGGCTAAGCTAGATTATGCTTCTGTAACAATAGAACCTCCACATCTTAATGCACTAAAACAAAGGTTTATTTCTCATTCATGCTACCTATTCAGCAGGTGAAAGGATTAGAGTGGAGGGAAGAAACTCCACATCTCGTCACTCTAGGAACATGGCTAATAGAACCTCCACATCTGGAGCTAGTTACCATGGCAGGGGGAAAGAGGTTCTGACTAATAGTACAGGAGCACAAAAAGCTTCCTCCCAGATGTGACATGTATAGCTTCTCACGATTCACTCACAAAAGCAAGTCATATGGCCATTCTTAACATAAAGGGTATGGGAAAATGCAAACCACCTTGTAGGCAGAGAGGAGTCAGAAATATTTGGTAAACAGCATTAATGAGAACATGAATGAGTAGGTAATCACTCAGAAATTTTCAAATGCCCAGATGTCTGTAAAGTTTAAGAGTACATCTGTGTGATGTTTTTCTTCGTTTCCAGACATATTCAGCATCTTAGCCTGAAAATCTTGGCAGAAACACTGCTGCATTAGTAATGCAGCTTTCCATGAACACTGTGTATTTCTCTCTTCGTCTAAGGCAGCATATACAAGTTTAGCAAAATTAGCCATATGTGGAAATTTTAGTGGATCCTTTCAAAGTAATTAGTCAACTTTGCTTCGTGAGGAGCAGGGAAAGTGCAAGAGGTATACATTAATTCTAACTGCTCTTGGGGTAATTCCCTTGAGCCAAACCAAAGTGAAACAAGTGGACGTTGTAAACAGACTATAAAAGAACTGTCCCAAAAGTTGACTATGTTCTGAACCCCTTCATAATTGCCTCAGTGTTTTATGTAGTTTTAAATACAACAGACACAATCTAAAATGGTGCATCTCATTTACTTTCATCATCTCCCACCTCTTAAATAGCATTTGATAAGAATGAAGATGGTTAAACTAAGCATGAAGATGGGAAAAAGATAAAGCTTATGCAAATGTCTGAAAAACCTTACTTTCTTTTATGAACCTAGAAGAGGAAGCTTAAGTACCAAAAATATTAGGTATAACAGATGCCTTACATATTATTACAGCTGCTTTTACCAAACTTTAAAGAATTCACCTATCTCAGTATATCTTTCCTCAACACTTTTTAAATCAAGATCTTCACATTATTCCAGAAATAAAGATGATATAAATCAATTTCTTAGAGCAGTGCATTCACTTCTTTTATTTACTTTATTTCAGTTTTAGGTATTTTCATTTTAGATCATTCAAAAGAATTTATTTGAGTTCCTAATGAAATCACATTCCCATAAAATTCTTCTCCTGCCCCTCTAGCTCGGGAAGGAGTGGGAGTGGGGGGTTAGTATTGAGGATAGGATTAGCCCAATGGAACAATGCACACAATTAACCATCGGACAATTAACCATCCCTGTCCCATGTGACTCACGACTATCTCAGTCTAATTCCATAGTCCTGGGTCTGTCTCCCTGTGAACTTTCTAGAGGGTCAGAGAGCATTGGTAGTCTACATTACTGGACAACCTCTCTCTCCCTCTGAGAAGAAGGGAAACTATTTCCAATTCACTGAGTATGCAGTTCTTTTAGGGCACATCCCCCAAAAATCTGCAAACAAGGCAAAGTCTATCTCAGGACTCAGCCCTCATGTTTTTCATGTCATGCATGGACACGACAGCATCATCTCTTCCTCCACCTACACTTCTTCCTTCCCCAGCCTCTCTCCACCTCTCCCCACCTACCACCTCTTCTGCTTTCCTTACCTCTTCTACTGTCATTGAAAAGTGGCACCCTCCTCAGTCAACGTCATTTGGCCAACTCCCTAGACTAACTATTGCCAGAGACCTAGACTCAACCTCTGTAGGGTATTTTCTAATATTTAGTGGGGAAGCAGGGGCACTCTTTCCTAAAAGTATGATGCCTATCACTAACAGTACTGCCAGTAGAAAATTGAGGCCTTCCAGGTAATGGCTGGGATATCTAATGGGTAGGGTAGCTCAGAAATTGCAACACCCATGTCACCCTAACTCTAGAAAAGAGGGTACTCCTAGTCCCAGTTGCTGTGTATAGAAGTAACTAAAACTGATCAGAAGAGGCTCCACCTCTCACAGGGGATCAAGAAGCAGCCCCTGCCTCTTTGGAAACTAAGCATATGCATATTCATTCTAATCAGACACTATATTGTGAATCCACCCCAACATTTTATTCCATCCCCTCTTTAAAATATTGACTATGAAAAAGCAAAATTATTATTAAGCTATTCTTAGTTTTTATAAATAATCTTGTAGTCGTTCAATATTAGCAACTTCATTACAGGATCTTCTTTTATGATGCTAAAGGTTAATACTCTAGAAATAATTTTGATATACTAATGAGATTAATGTTGCAGAGGCTGGAGCTCTGTACTTGCCCTCCATATGAAGTTATGGGTAATATCTATAGAACTAAGGTGTGTGATAAGGAGTCATTAAAGCAACCTCATCATACCTCCGACTTTCTATGTGTATGACCACCTGTCATACAAAGAACTGAAAATCCTCATTTGACATTGTTCTTAAGCTACACTGGCACTTCAGAGGGAAGAATTTCTGTATACAGGTACCCAATCCTTGCATAGTCCCAGGAAAATAAAAGGTCATCTGCTCCTGAAGCCCACTGTCATTGTTACATGTGGGCAGCTATTTTCCCCAGTGGCTTTAAATTCATGGCCTGATCATTCTCAGAGCCTCTGATATAGAATATGGATTGAATTCAGGTTGATTTACTCTTTCTAAAGGCCCCTGATGCACTCGTTACATTTAAAGACCTCTCAAAATGAGAAGAAGGAAAACTATTTCCACTTCACTGAGTACGCAGTTCTTTTAGGGCACATCCTAAACAAAACTGCAAATAAGGCAAAGTCTATCTCAGGACTCAGCCCTCCTGCTTTTCAAGTTTCCTTTCCCTATTTCTGCATCTGTAACTTTCTTACATCCATTCCATGGACAAATTTCTATCACTTCTCTCAAGGTATATATCATGTTGGCGGGTGTGTGTGTGTGTGTTTATACTCTCCTCCTACTGGATATTTATTGAATTTTATATCCTAGACCTCAGCACAGTATCAGGATGCCCAAAAAGAGTTTTACTAAATGCTTTAAATTGCATCCAATTTCTGAATTTAGGGATCAGAAGTGTCCCTTAAGCAAGTTTTTCAAATGCAATACTCAGGACCACCTGCATAAGAATTACTCAGATTGGTAATCAGTAATTGTTAAAAATTAGATCCCCAAGTGCCACTTGGATTTATTAAATCAAATTCTAGGTATAAGACTCAGAAATCTGCATTTTCAAAAGCTCCCAGGTGTTTTTTTATGATTCCCAAAGTCTGAAGACCTCTGTATGTGATGTGAGTTAAAAATAGTAGAAGATTCACCCAAATAGTCACCTTATTTTAAAGAGCCAATAGGCTTTCAGAAAGAAGAGACGTAATCTAACCTGACTCCAGCTGTTTCCATGTATTCCTTCTGTCTTCCACTCTGTCAGTAGGGGTAATGAACTTTTCCAGACATTTCCTTGTTTGTCAAAACTGTAGACTAAAAACAACCAGCCTAAACGTGCACACACACCCTGCCAATGTTGAGAATAATCTGGCAGAGTAGGCATTCAATGATCAAAGAAAGTTTGCTGAGTTCAATTAAATACATCCAAGTGACTTGTTCATAATGACTTAGCAATTCAAGTGGAAATAAGAATTTTAAGAATTTACTGATAAAACTACATCAAAAAAATTCCTTCATTCGTTAAAACAATCTGTCTAATTACACTCATTTTGGTTGATATTTTTGACCCAAATACGGCTTCTTTTAAGGCTGTCTCCACAGTGCACAGCTAATACAGCACTGAAAATGAGGTCATGGATATAAATAGAACAGTGATTTGGCCTGGGAACTACTCCCAAATGAGAGAAAATGGATTCCAAATGACTGCCTATCACAGAGAGCTCTCCTCCTGAAAAGGCTCTCAGTAGATCTATCAATGTAAATTTCCGGATCTTGCACAGGAATCCCAATCATGTGGAAAATACTGTCGCTAGGCCCCGGGTTGTTTATCGTAAAGGTTATTTAATACTGAGGCATGATAGCAAAGAGAAATGGATTGAATATCCAGTAAAAATTTCATTCTAAATCCTCAAGTTAGATGTTGGCACCTCAAAATTTCTTTCTGCTATACAGTAAACAGTCCTGTAATATCTTCAACATTAGGGCTCCAGTTTCCCAGATTCATCCATCCCTATCATTCTAACTTACTCCAGGCTCCAATCAAAATAAATAACTCAATGTTATTTGCAAACTTTCTATACCTCCCAGCACCATATTTATACTCAAAGTTATTGCTCTACCTGGAGTCCATCCTTTCACTCTTTATAAAATAATTATTAAGAGTATGTTATTTTTAAGAAAAGTTTTCCAGGGATTCTTGATTTACCAGAACTTTAAACATGTCCCCATAGAATTGTAGATGTCTGCTATATTTTGAATAAACACATAAAAAGTGCCAAATAGTGTCAATTGATGTCACAAAAGTGAATAGTGTGGCCCAATTAGCAAATCAAGAAGAAATATTCCATTAGGAATTTTTTTAAAGGAGACAATCCAACCCTCATAAATTCTACTATTCTTAGATATCTATGGGATGATTATCTTTTATCCCCCCAGATTTAGTTTCAGAAAGCAAGCCTTCTCCAGCCCTTCTTTCTTTTTTTTAACTTCTGTCAAATTTGTCACTTCCTTCCATCTCTTATATCTTTTCTGATTTTCTGAAAGTATCCCCATTACTTTATTATCTTTGATTCTTTTAAAACATCAGTGAAATTTGGTTTTTGTATCTTTTATACTGAAGTCATTTATATTTTGTACTTTATAATTTTCTGTCTAGATTGCTAAATTGTTTAATTTTGAAGGCAAGGACAATGCCTTAGCTATCTTTTAAGTATTTCCAAGAGCTAGCTCCATGCAAGCATTGTAGACACTAAAATATTATGACTGAGTCAAATTGTACGATAAACATCTCTATCAAGAGTTAGGCCAATATAGATAATGTATAAATTACATTTCAAAACCCAACTCATTGTTACATGACTATAAAATATATCTATTCAATCAACTCACATTGATCAAGAATACATCTATGGTATTGGCGTAAAAACCAGACATATAGACCAACGAAACAAAATAAAGATTCCAAAAATAATTCTACACTATCTTTGACAAAGGCATCAAGAGTACACAATGGGCAAAGGATTGTTTCTTCAGTAAATTAATTGGGTAGCTGGATTGGGATGGGAAAATGAAATTGGATTTTTCTCTTAAACATACAGAAAAATCATCTCAGGGAAGTTGTGGCCAAGATGGCAGACTAGAAGCAGCCCACACTCACTGCTCTCAAAGAGATGATCAAAAGTTGCAGGTAAAAGTTCGTTCACTTACAGATGGACTGTCCCAGAAAAGACTATTTTGAATCACTAGAGAAGTGACTGGAGATACCCAAAGTGAAGAAGAGAGAGAGGAGGTGATAGCTTGGCAAGATCGAAAGGTATCTAGGGGAAGCATCCACACATGGGGACAGGTCAGGGAAGAGACCAAGAGATCTCCAGGGCTCTATAGTCCTCCTGAACCTGAGCTGCAAGGGGGCTCCCCCACCACAGCAGGCCTCCAAACCAATTGGGAAGCTGCTTGAAGACTGTGCAGCAGAATTGCACTGGAGAGCAGGCACGGTGGGTTCTGCCAAATTCTGACCCTGGGTCACTGCAAGAGACATTCTGCACTCTCAGCCTGAGTGCCTGGTCTACAGAGGGGTCAGCTCCACTATAGCTGCCTCCCCATTACTCCTGCCAGGTTGGGGAGGGAGTGGATAGGGTGCACACTCTCACACACACCCTTCCCCAACAACTCCCCAGCCACATCCAAGGGATCCAAGCAGAGCTGGCACCTACTGACCCCCAGCATCTGCCACTGCCATTTCGCCATCTTGATAGTACTGCTGCTGCCACCTGAGTAGCACCACAGCAGCTGTTGCAGTTGGACCTGGGCGAATGGAGAGCTACAGCCACCACAACTCACCGATGGGGCACTAAGCATCTCCCCAAATTCATCAGCCACAGGCTGCCCAGTTTTTGTGGCTGAATGAGCTATACTACCACCGGTCCCAGTCCCACAACCTGCCCAGGCAACAGCCAAGGTCCCTTGACCTACCCAGGTACCCACCAAGGCCCAAGACCTGCCCAACCACTGGTCAAGGTTCTGTGACTCACCCAGCCACGAAGGCCCTGTGCTGCACATGCCTTGGTGGCCCCATGCACTGTAACCATGGTGGTGCAGTGAATTGTGCATATTGGTGACCTCAACTACATCCTGTGCTACACAGCCACTGTGGACACCTTGCACACTGCCATAGACCCCTCATTGGAAGCCACCCCCCACTATGTACTGTCAGTGCCCCTGGAACTGAGCAGAGTGAGCACCCACAGACCTGACATCTGGGGCCACCACCTAAACAGCTTCACCCGGCTGCCACTGCCACCTCTGCACAGGGGCTCAAGTAGGGCAAACTCCCATGCTACCTGCCTTCATGGGAAGTGATTCTCCCAGCCCCCTGCCTGAGGTTCCAACAGCAACCTGGGGACCAATTCAACACTGTATGAAAACCCCCAACACCAGTTTAGACTGTGACAACCACAGGAGAATGGAATGATGCAGAAGAACAATTACACTACAAGCCCTCAGTATAGCCACTCCTCTCCCACAAGGTCAATCCTCCAAAGTAGAACAGAAAAGAAGCATTCTGAGACCTCTCCTTCATTTCACTAGATAGGAGAATGCCCAGTAGAGGAAAACAGGTATTCTGCAAACTTATCTGTCTTGAGCTGAGAGAAGAGGTTTCAGATGAGAAGGAACCAGCATAAGAACATTGACAACATGTATAACACACCCAACGGATCACAATGGGATGTCAGATCTCAACTCAAAGGAAAATGTCAAAATGTCAGAGAGGGAATTCAGAATATGGATGGCAAATAAGATGAATGGAATTGAAGCTGAAAACCAACACAAAGAAGTCAAAAAGTTTTTCAGGAGATAAGTGAAAAAAATGAAAAAGTCACTAAAGAAATAGACAACATAAAAAATATATAAAATAACCTAAAGAAATGAGTCATTTAGGACAGCAGTCCCCATCCTTCTTGGCACCAGGGACCAGTTTTATGGAAGATAATTTTTCCACAGATTGGGGGTAAGGAATGGTTTCAGGATGATTTAAGTGCATTACATTTATTGTGCAGTCAAACCTCTCTGCCAATGATAATCTGTACTTGCAGTGACTCTCCAGCACTAGCATCCCTCCCTCAGCTCCACTGCAGAGCATCAGGCATTAGATTCTCATAAGGAGAGTGCAACCTAGATCTCTTGCATGCATAGTTTACAGTAGGGTGTGTTCCTATGATAATTTAATGCCTTTGCTGATGTGACAGGAGGTGGGGCTTATGCAGTAATATGAATAATGGGGAGTGGTTGTAAATACAGATGAAGTTTCCTTGCTCACCCTCTGCTCTTGTTGTGAGGCCCTGTTTCTAACAGGCCATGGACTAGTACTTGTAGCCCAGAGGTTGGGAACCACAGATTTAGGGAATTTCAAAATACAGCAGAAAGCTTCAATAGCAGACTAGACCAAGCAGAAAAAATAATTTCAGAGCTTGAAGACAAGGCTTTCAAACTAACCCAGTCAGTCAAAGATGCAGAAAAGAGAATAAAGAAGGGATGATAACTCTGAAAATATGTGGGACTATGCAAGCTAGCCAATATAAGAATTATAGGAATCCCTGAGGGAGAAAAAAAAAAAGCAGAAAGTATAGGAAACCTACTTGATTGAATAATTGAGAGAAACTTCCCTGGTATCACCAGAGATCTAAATATGCAGATGCAAGATGGTCATCAAACACCTGAAAGATTCACAGCAAACAGGATATCACCAAGACACATTGTCATAAGTCCAGCCAAAGTAAAATGAAGGAGAAAATTCCATAAGCTGCAAGAAGAAAGCAACACCTAACTTACGAAGGAAAACACATCAGACTAACAATAGACTTCTCAACAGAGACCTTCCAAGCTAGAAGGGATTTGGACCCCATTTTTAACCTTCTTAAACAGAGAAATTGCCATCCAAGAATACTGTGTCCTGCAAAACTAAGTTTCATAAATGATGGCTACATAAAAACTCTTCCAAACAAGCAAACATTAAAGGAATTTGTGACTACTAAACATACCCTATAGGAAATGCTCAAAAGTGTACTCTACATGGAACAGAAAAATAGTTACCCACCAGTATAATATCACTTAAAAGGTAAAGCTTGTAGCCCTTACAAAACAGTAGCACAAGATGGAAAATAAAGCAACAATGTATCATTCAACATGATGAACAGAACAGATCCCCACACATCAATACTAACACTGCATGTGAATGGATACAGACTAGCTGAATGGGTGAAATATCACAACCCAAGTTTATGCTGTCTCCAAGAAACACATCTAACTCACAAGGATTTGTGCAGATGAAAGCTAAAGGGATAGAAAAAAATTCCATGCAAATGGAATCCAAAAGCAAGCCGGTGTAGCCATTCTCATATCAGAACTTGGATGGAACTGGAGACTATTATCCTAAGTGAACTATCTCAGGAATGGGAAAACAAATACCGCAGGTTCTCACTAATAAGTGAAAGCTAAACAGTGGGTACCCATGACACAAAGATATGTAAAGGACATTGGAAACAAAGAAGGGTGGGAGAATGGGAAGGACATGAGGGATAAAAACTTACCTTCAGGTACAGTGCACACTGTCCAGGTTATAGGCCCTCTAAAAGCCCTGACTTCACCATTATATAGTGTATGCATGTAATAAAAAATATTTGTACCCCCTTAATATTTTGAAATTAAACAAAAAAGAAGGAAAAAGAAAAATCAACTCAAAATGGATTAAAGACTTAAGTGTAAGTTCTGAAACTGGAAAACTCCTAGCTGAAAACTTAGGGAAAAAGTCCTTTGACATTGACCTCTACAGTGAGTTTTTGGATATGATACCAAAATCACAGGCAACAAAACCAAAAATAAACAAATAGGAATACATCAAACTACAAATCTACACACTAATGGAAACTATCAACAAAATGAAACAGGTAAACTACAAAATGTGAGAAAATATTTGCAAACCATATGTATGATAAAGGGTTAATATTCTAAAATATATAAGAAACTCAATAATATATACTAAAAATAACAGAATTAAAAACTAAGCAAAACACCTAAATAAATATCTCTCACAAGAAGACGTACAGAAAGCCAAAATGTATAAGAAGTGCTCATCACTAATCATCAGAGAAGTGTAAATTAAAACTCAATGAAATATCACCTCATGCCCGTTAGGATGTCTATTATCAAAAGTGTGAGATAACAAAAGGTGTGAGTTGATGAGAGTGTGGAGAAAATAGACCTTGTACACTGTTGGTGGGAATATAAATTGGTACAGCCATTATAGAGAAGAGTATGGAGGTTCCCTAAAAAATTAAAGATAGAGCTATCATACTTTTCAGCAACCCCACTTTTGGGTATATGAGTGCTATCTGGAAAGTATCCAGCCATGTAATATGTTCTTATTATGTTAACAATGGCTGGATACTTTCTGGACAGCCCTTATATATCCAAAGAAAATGAAATCCATATCTTGAGGGGATAGCTGTACTTCCATGTTTATAGCAGCATTATTCAAAATAGCCAAGATATGGCAACAATCTAAGTGTCCATCAATACATGAATAGATAAAGAAAATACCACACACACACACACACAATGGAATATTATTCAGCCATAAAATAGAAGGAAATCCTGACAGGTGTGGATGAACCTGGAGGACATTATACTAAGTAAAATAAGCCAGACACAGAAAGATAAATACTACATGATTTCACTTATAAGTGGAATTTAAAAATGTCAGGCTCTCAGAAACAGAGAATAGAATGGTGGTTGCCAGGGGTTGGGGTTGGGGTTGGAGAAATGGAAAGATGTTGGTCAAAGGGCCCCAAATTTTAGTTATAAAGTGAATAAGTTCTGGGGATCTACCATACATCATGGTGAATATAGTTAATACTACTGTATTATATACTTGAAATCTGCTAAGAGAGTAGATCTTAAGTATACTCACCTCTCTCTTTCTCTCTCTCTCTCTCTCTCTCTCTCTCTCTCTCTCTCTCTCTCACACACACACACACACATACACACACACACACATACACACACACAGGGTAATTATGTGTGGTAACAAGTCAATTATGTGTTGATTAACTTGACTATGGTAATCATTACATAACATATATGTATACCAAAGCACCACATTGAACACCTTGAATGTACACAATTTTTATCTCTTAATTATACCTTATGAAAGCTAGAAAAATGAATAAAACTCCAATAAATAAATAAAATCCTATCCAAAATAAAATCCAAATCAATAAAATCAATAAATAAAATGTCTTATTTACTGTTATGACTCAATGCCTACCTTAATACTCAGAATCCAGTTTATAATCAATTATTTCTTGAAAATAAGTCAATAAGCTTGTGTAAAGAATTTAGCATGGTAACTGGCACATATCAATCATTCAACAAATATCAGTTCCTGTCCCTCCCTTCACAGCAAATTCCCCAAGACGTTCTCTCTGGTCTTAGTCTTCTTTCATAGGAATAATGCTACATGGACTCAACTGCTGCTACTGTTTATTAATTCATAAACAATTTTCCATAGATATTGTCATTATTTTGAGTTTATGCATAGAAAAAAATTCCCAACAACAATCATTTTCTTAACACACTTTATGTGTCAATTGTAACAAACATGTGAGACCAATACTATTGTTCCCATTTTATATATGCAGAAGCTAAGCATAGATAAGTTATATGATTTAATTAAATGGCAAAGACCATTAAAATCAGGTTTTCAGGCTTGATATTCAGTACCCTTTCCTCCAAACTTAGCTGCCATTGCACTGTCATAAACAACTTCAGTAGTCCTCACCTATCCTCTCCCTAATGGTCAAGCATATTATTTTAATCAGGGAACAGATACGTGACCTATTGTATATGAGGTGGTGATACTAGTAATGGAATTCAATAAGGGGAAAAAGGGAGAAGAACAAAGTTTCCCTTTTATGACAGCATATAAACTATCCAACATCAAACTTTGATTCAAAGAAAAATATAAAATTAAAAATTTTTGCTTTGGACTACCTTAAGAACAGCATTATCCTAATAGGCAGCTATCATAGATTTCAACACATGTATGTGCCTGCACATGTACACGTGTGCACACACAGACACACACACAGACACACACACACCTGAGTCAGCTTCAGCTGATTTCTTATAGTGTTCCAACTTCAAGGTCATGTTAACGATTTCAAAGCTTGAAAAATGCACCAGAACTTATAAACATTTATATCTATTTTAACTCAAATTTAAGATGACAAAGTCATATTCCCATTTTTCTACTTTAAAAGATGTTTGCAAACATAGGCATAAATTATTTAAAACTTGCCATAGATGAATAATCTATTAATAGGGAGGTAGCAGTGCTACCTCCCTATTTGCACTTGGAAGACATTTTCCCAGCCAAGTGCATATGCTCCAACACTGAGAATTTAGAATCTTACTAGATTCTAAATTCTCACAGAGTCAAGGGGCCTTCTGAGAATTTCATCCACTGGCCCCATCAAAAGATTGTAGCTTATATTCGAATCATTCCAATGATGACAGCATATGCTTCAACTAGTTTATTTCATTGTTGATTTTCATATGGACTTTCTACTGCACTAAAATTATTCTTTTAACTTTTGCATAAAGATCCTCCTTAACCTTCTTGATCCAAAGACAACAGTCTTTATGACGTTCAACACATATTCGAAAATAGCACAGATCTGTTGAATACCTTTTTACAAAACAGAGTTATGTTTTTACCTCTGGGCTAAAATTTGAATTGCAATTCACAAATTCACAATCATCTTCCAATTACTACGTTGAGGGTCTCATGATCATAACAGTGACCTTCGGACCTTTGGCTGTTAGTTCTTTTCAGCCTCTGGAAAGTCTTATGACATACTATTGTTCTCATAATAAGGGATGAAATCTGACTGGCAATTGTCAAAGTTGCTAGAGATAGAATATCAATTTATTAAAAATACATACAGTTTTATATATAAATGCCAGAAAATTTTGGTACTGGTTCTGTATCCAGTTAATCAGGAATACTAGCAACCTGATAAATGAATGATCGAAGCCACTGTTTTCTAAAATATGAGCTTTTGACTGAATCACAACTAAATTCTGGTAACATCTCTGCCACTTATTAACACCTACTGCACAGGATTATTCTGGAAAATAGTGAAATATCACTATTAAAGCATTTAGTACTGTGCCTGGAACACAGTTTGTATTTAGTAAATGTGAATTCTGTTAGTTCCATTTTGCTTTAAGAAATCTGCAATTTTAAAATCACTGTAGTTAAGTGGTAAGTAGTGGGAGAATTATTTATAGCATTTCTACTTCATATCAGCATTAATTAAAGGTTTGGTTTAAAAAAAAAAAGTAATGGAAACACTCCAATTCAGTAAGATTTGCACATTGCATCAAGGCAATACTAACAGATAAGTGAGAGAGCTGAACTGCCTAGAAGACCAATTTTCATTTTAGTAAACTCACCCAATACCCAGGTATCATCAACCTTGATGGGGACACAGCTGACCTGTTCACATTCTAAAGCTTGCCAGAAATCCTCTGCTAAATGGCCTCACGGTCTCGACTGATGATTTAATGACAATAGTTCTTTATGAAGAAAAGCCAATTTTTTAAGTGATTTTTTTTTTTTTAGAAAACATATTGGAGTAACAAACTATTAGTAAAATTTAAAATTGCAAAATGCATGTAAACTAAAAGCTAGTTGCTCATTGTTCTGATGAAGCAGTTAATGATAAAGATAAATAAGTAGTTTGGGCTTAGGACTTCATTTCTTTACAGCTTACTGAGACACAAGACTTTTTTTTTTTTTCTACATAAGAATGCAGTTAACTCCATAAGGCCAGTGAAAATCTTTTACTTGCATCATGGGGTAATATTTATCCTTATTAGATACAGGAAATCCTAGCAACAAGGGTCTAATGTATTAAGAGAATGTTCTAGAACCTTATGTCATAAAGACATTTCCACACTGTTTTTAGAAGTGATATCTATTTTCTTGGTGTCTTAGTCTATTCAGGCTGCTACAACAAAATAATATAGATGGGGTGGTTTAAACCCACAGTTTCAGAGGCTAAGAAGTGCAAGGTCAAGGTGTCAGCCAGTTCAGTTCCCAGATAGTCGTTTTCTTTCTGCCTTACAGATGGCTGCCTTCTCACTATGTCCACAGCAAGTGTAGGTCTCTTCCTCTTTATAATGAGACTAATTCCACTATGGGAGTTTCACCTTCAAGATTTCTTCTAAACCTAATTAATTCCCATAGACCCCACCTCTAAATACCATCATACTTGGATTAGGGCTTCAACATATGCGTTTGGAAGGGTCGTCAAAAACATACAGTCCATAACATCTGGTTTTAAAAATAGAAAAACATCAATCTTGTAATTGCCACCACGCTTTAGAAAATTAATATCAATAGGGAAAAAAACAGCCACCCCAAAATACTCCGAAAAAATCAGCAAGATGCTTTATCAATATTGATTTCTGCTTAGCAAGTCCAAGTATTTTAGCCTTCTAACTGTTTTCACAATCTGTCACAATGCTAAAAGAAATGTTCTCTGTATATAGAAAGAAAATAATTCAGGATATCATATTAAAATATAAAAACTAGACATTCTTGGTTCAGTTTCAAAGTGTTGGCCATAGACATCACATGAGTCAATATAACTTTAAGAACCACTGTCATCCTCATAAAGTCCATATTATAACTCAGATTATTCAGATAAAAATGATCCATGAAGATAGACTATGGATCCATTTTCAAGAATAGGTTCTATGAGGACCCAGTGAGGATGATACCAATAATGCATTTCAGGCAACAATGTCTCTTGCCCCTCCCCAATTTTTACCTCTCTCCCTACCCTTCCTTCACAGTCTTTCTCTGGTATACAATGCAATTCTAATAACCTAAAACAATAAACCTAAACAACTAAGCATTTTTATCTATTTCTAGTAAGCACTAGATACACATAGTTTATGTATATACAAACACGTGCACATAAAAGAACACACATATGCACATATAACTATGCACTCAAACACACACATATACACACTCCAAACAGGCCCAGATATACCTGTTTGAGAAATAATAACAGCTAACATTTATATTTAATATCATGAACCAGACACTGTTATAAGCATTTTACATAAATCTCATTTCAAAGCTCATGAAATGTAACTATGAGGTAGATAAAATTAGTCTCTTTATTTACAGATGATGAAACTGAGGCAGAGAGGTTAAGTAAGTAATTAAAGATGGAAAGATGAGAACTGCAAGTAGTGTAGGTAAGATAGCACTGGGATTCACAGCCTTGGCTGAATGGAATGAAAGGAACATAAGGAAGGATCCATCCTTCCCCTGGCTTCTTCCTTATCTGCAACATAAGTGCTTGCCAAAGGCAAAAATATAAATGAAGCAAAGCCCTTTTCAGGTAATTTTAGAGCATTATGGTATTTTGAAACTGACAATATAATACCCTCAGTAGAAAAGATATCAGAACAGAATGCTTATCTTTGATTTTCACCTTACCTCCTAAAGCATATAAATTAGTTCTTTTCTGCTCATTAAAATTATGCTAAAAATACATGCCAATTTCCATAACATTTTATAAGCTTCTGTGGAAGTTATGCCCTTGTATCAAGTGAATGAGTTAAAAATGTTTATTGAGTGAGTATTGAATGGACTATTCTTTTTTTACTTCAGAAATTCCTCTTTTCTCACTTACTACAAGACACTGACCCTTCATTTCCAGTAAAATAGCAACAAAAGTAAGTGACATTGATGTTGATGAAGACTACTGAAAAGAACTAGAATAAGTCTTTAATAGTGTTTTATTTCAAATGCATGTTCTCCGATCATTAGAGGAGAAAACGTATAAATCTTGAGGAAAAAATGAACCAGTTACTCTTTACTAAATGGAACTGACATTTAGTGCTTGGAAATGAAGTAAAATGATATGTACATATTTATAAAATTCTAAGAATAACTTAAACACCTAAGTACTTTGAAAGGCTTTCTACTTTATCATAAAACAAAACAAGGGGGGAAGGAAGCATTTCATATGTCTGCAAAATCCAATTCACGGTGAAGTGACATCCTTGAGATTCTGCTTCATTTTTCCAAAGGCTGCTGAAGGTCCCGTGCAGACAGCTTCAGTAGCTTTGTATTGTCAACAGTCAAGACAAATCGAAATTCTTGAGGTATAAAGTTCTATGTCCTTAAAACTTTAAGTGAGAAATGTCTGCTTTCAGCTTCTACAAAGGAGGTTAAAGATGGGGATTTAAGTCTGGTAGACTTATCCAATATACAAACTCGGATGCTGCCAGCACATCGGTGCAAAGCCTAGACAGTCTTCACCACGAAGTTCAGACCTGAAGGGTCTGTCTGGCTCTCAGCTTCCCTGGGATATTAACACTCACACTCAAAAATGAACACCGATCACCTAATATATGAGCTGCTCTATCATGGATATTTATTACTATTTACTTCTACACTATGTATTTTTTTTTTTTTTTTTGAGACAGAGTCTCGCTTTGTTGCCTAGGCTAGAGTGAGTGCCGTGGCGTCAGCCTAGCTCACAGCAACCTCAAACTCCTGGGCTCAAGGGATCCTCCTGCCTCAGCCTCCCGAGTAGCTGGGACTACAGGCATTCGCCACCATGCCCGGCTGATTTTTATATATATATATATTAGTTGGCCAATTAATTTCTTTCTATTTTTATGGTAGAGACGGGGTCTCGCTCAGGCTGGTTTTGAACTCCTGACCTTGAGCAATCCGCCCGCCTCGGCCTCCCAAAGTGCTAGGATTACAGGCGTGAGCCACCGCGCCCGGCCTATGTATTTATTTTTTAAATGTGCTATGGTTTGAATGTGTCCTCCAAAATTCATGTGCTGTGAACTTAATTTCCAACACAACAGAAATAGGAGGCAGGGCCTGATGGGAGGTGTTTAGGTCATGAGGACGGAGCCCTAATGAATGGATAAATGCTACCAGTCGAAGGGCGTGTAGGAATGGCTTCACTCTCTCTTGCCCCTAAGCATTCCACTATATGAGGCCACAGCAAGAAGACCACCCCACATGCCAACACCTTCATCTTGAACTTTTTCAGCCTTCAGAACTCTGAAAGAATCAATTTCCGTTCTTTGTAAATAACCCAATCTCAGGTATTCTATTATAGCAGCACAAAACATACTAAAACAGAATGTCTAGACTGTTTTTTTCCTCAAAGTGGTTAAGGAATTACAGTTAACAGGAGTCTATAAACTAACAGGAAATAAAAGCAGAACAATATATGTATATAAATTAAATGAAATGTACATGATCTTAATCGCTTTTCTGGCTCTTTCTATTGGTGTTGTATTCATGGAGGTTTTGAGTTTATTAAGTCAACACAATGTTTTCATTGGTCTTTGGAGATTTTTCAGAACTCTGGTTATCTAAGCAATTCTCAAATTGCATTAATGTCAAGTGTGCCCAAATATATTCTATGTATTTTCACAAACACATGAAACTAAACTTCTAACTCTAGTGTCTCAGTGGGTCTAATCCACTTTTAGCATTTAAAAGCTCTGTGGACATCTCTATATCCTTTGATAAGGTTGTCACATTTGGTTTACCTCTGACTCTCTGTAGAGGTGAACCTGTGCACCCTCTGACTCTAAGCCTGGTCCTGGCCAGGGAAAGGACTCTGGATCTGTATCACATTTGTCCTGATGCTCATCTTTATACTTGCACCTAGACATGCTGCTAGGTTTCCATTTCCTGTAATCCAGTCCCCTTGAGTCCAGTTCCAAGGTCTGTGACCCCTGAGAGTGTGCCTGGATTTCTGTTCCTTCCTACTCTGCTGATTGTCTTGGACTCTGCTTTTCCAGCTGGACTTAGAATACTTGCATTCCCCTGCCAGTATGAACTTTCTGTTGCTGTTTTTCACATTCTCAACATCAGATTCCCTGATCTAACAGAATTTCTGGTGCTGGTGTTTCCTGGCTGCACCATCTTGTCTTTCTGTTCCTTATCCCCAATCAAACCCTGACTCTGATACTCACTGTTTAACTCCATGATTGCAAACCACATTTGGGGTTTGTGATGGGAATGCCACCTCTCCACCTTCACCCCAACAGAAGAAAGTATTTTATCAGTAATATATTGCAGAGTTGCCTGGGCACGATGATTTTAGAAAATCAGATAACCTTTTATCCAGTTTCATTATTTTAAAAGTGTACCTCTCATTGCCTGCACCTGGGACCATTGCTCCCACTATCCCCACTTGGTGTGCTAATTCTCCATAGGAGAAATGAAGACAGAAGGTGCTGGCTGGTTTCTGACAAAGAGAAAGGGCAGCAGATGGGAGAGTCCCCAATTTTAAAGATATAGCTCCTCAGACCTCTGAACTAATTGCAACTAAGAGAGGGTAATAGATCTGGGTAAGGTGGTCATAGAGTTTTTCTCATCACTTGATGGTATAACTATAGTTACTGATCATGTAATGTAGTGTTAAAACAGTTTACACTCTTTGCTTTTATCATTTTTACCTTTGTCTTGATGACAGGCTAAACTTGTACAAAAACTGTAGGCTTTAGAATCAGATAAGCCTCAGTTTAAATTCTGATTTATTAGTGATATTATCTGAACTGTTTAACCTTTCAGAAACTCACTTTCCTTACATGAAAATGGAAATAATTTCACATATTAGTGATGGAGGGGTTAAATGAGTTCATTCATATTTTATTCTTTTCTAAAAAGCTATGGGTACATTATTATAATATATAACATACATACATATATATTATATATAATATAATATATATTATACACATACACACAAACACATACAAACATAATCACATAACACACACCCCCATATGTTCAGATACACCTGTCTGAGAAATACTGATGGCAGCTAACATTTGCATTTACTACTATACTCCAGATGTTATTTTAAGTGCTTTCATATAGAGGCCGATTGAAATGCTAACAATGTAACTATGAGACAGATACACTTATTACCTTTATTTTGTAAGGTATAGAACTGAAGAAAAGTGAAGCTAAAAAGTGCTTAACGGTGAAAAGATGAGAACTCTAGGGAGTGTATTAAAGACAGCGTCGGGATGCTACAGCCTTGGCGGAATGGAATGAGAGGAACTGGAGAAGGATTCATCCTCTCCCTTTGCTTCTTCTTATCTCAAACCAAAGAGTTTGCCAAAGGCAAACATATAAAATGAGGCAAAGCTTACATTAGGTCATTTCACTATCCAATGCCATCATCATCATTATTATTATTATTATTATCATCTATATTCCATTTAAAAGGTTACTGCTTCTTTATTATGTTCATTCTCTATAATCTGAGAAGCCAAATATTATATAATATATAATTTATGCTGACTTTTCACTGAAAATTTGCCTTTCTAATTACAAGAGAATCAAAACTATAACTATGCTTCCTTCAATTTACCTAGCTCTTAGTAGTCATAGGTCTGTAACATCTTGGCAGTCAAGCACTGTAAAGAGGCTTTAATTTTCTCAATGATTGAAAGATGCACTGTAAAATCCAAAGCTTCTTCACCAACCTCCTAATTTATAGTACACTTGATTATTTTAGAACGTTCTTATTATGGCCGAATTTAGCTCAGTTGTACCACTGAAACTATCATTTGTCACTATATCATCTCCCTAGTGATAGGAAAACATGGAATAATAGATGATCAAGAGGGGACAACCACAAGTTTAGAGACTAGGGCTTTGTTGAGTAGTAGCACACTTTGAATGTCCCCTGTTGGCCACTCCCTCTAGTTCTTTTCTCTGAGTATTCAACTCTATCGGGTTTCCTTTCACATTTCTAACACAAAACAAACGTGGGCTATACATTATTTTTTTCTGTGGTGTGATTATTGTACATAATCCCCAAAATTATACACATATTTTGAATCTAGCAAAACTCTTTCATTTTTAAAAATCAGAAGATTCATGGTCCTTAAAAAATGTATAGCCTTTGGGAATTTTAAATTTCAGTAGCAGTTAAAAATTTAGAAAATAGTTCATAGTATGAGTATGAGCTATGATACTGTGCAATCCATGTGAATTTCTATAAAAAGTTATTCATTAAGTAGATATGGGACTGAGTTACTCAAGATATTGCTATGATTTTAATAACAAATTAATAAGGAGGTCACCAAATCAAACAAACAAATGGCAATTGGGACCCATTTTAAAAGTTTTTCCATTATGTAGCTTGGAAAATTAAGATGCTTCCACTAAAAACCATCGGCCCTTTGGGAAATAAAATATTTACATGTATTCTTTTAGAATTGAAGGGATCTCACTTAGTTGACAATGCAATGCAAATTGCTTATTAGCCATATGTAACTGATAGTGCAATGCACATTTTAACATAACTTGCTATTTCTATTTAACTGTCAACAAAAAATTCATAGTTTATACGGGAATCCTCTACTCTAAGCAAGAATAATTACGTGGTTAAAATTGCCTAGAATACAGCAAGTTTAATTTTTTAATAACAATGAATTTAGAGGACAGGGCTGTACAGAATATTTCCTTACTGAGCAATATTATGATTCACAATTACCTATGTCAATACTGTAAATCAACTTACAATGAAAGTTTACTCATAAAGCAGAAATACCTGTACTCTGTATAAAGATTTCTAAATTAAAGAGGTGTCATTTACTATCAAATTTAAGTTTAAAAACAGTATCCTTGTGATTTAATTAAGATAATAATTGACTATTAAGTAATATTTATCTATAACTAACTAAACAGCCTTACCTTATAGATATCCAGAAATCCACACTGGTGGTCAAATCTGGTGTACAGTTCGTTTAGCATGCTGATCACTTGCATGGGAGTACACTGGGCACATATGGCTGTGAAGCCGACAATGTCTGAAAAGAGCATGGTGACATCATCAAACTTCCTGGCCTGCACTTGCTGCCCTTGCCACAACTGCTGGGCCACATCGCCAGGGAAAATAGAATATAGAAGATCCACTGTCTTCTTTTTCTCTTCTTCCAGGGCCTGGTGAGTTCTTTCTAAAGTTGCCTTTAGTTTATCCATCCTCTTCTTCAAGCCATCCTGGGCCTTGGCCTGCTCGCCCACCAAAATGACATCTCGGGTGGCATCATGGATGGGGATGTCTGAGAGATGCAGCCCTCGGCCCATGAGTTCATCCAACTTGTCCACACATGGAGAGCCCAAAAATAGAATGGAATTTGATTCTGGGACATGGATCATTTGCCCTTTGACTTCCATCACCTGAGAAATTAACATGAAAGTTTGATCAGTACTCTTTACATGGCTGGTTCACAAAAATTAATGTATTTTATTAGATCAATAGGAGGAAAAAGAAATGTTTCACTAGCTATACTGGCTTACTGCATTCACATACGCAAATTTAAATCTGATTTTCAGTCAATGTAAAATTCATGGTTCTGCATAGAAACAATTGTCTTGTGTCTCACTCAGCCATTTTCTAAAGACAATAATGAAATGGTGTATGAGATCATTGAAACACGAAACAGAAAAACATTTTTTATTCAAGATGAAATTACTCCCAGGTACATCATGAAACTGGTTTATGAGCCAATTCAAAAAGCTTTTAGCTTGCTTAATAATAATAGAATTAGGATAAATCCATCTGTCAAAATAACTACATTTAACTGTCATTAAAATAATACTCCTTTCAGACAGAAAATCTAAGTTATTAAAATGAATCAAAATAATTATTTGGCCTTATGTAAGTCATTTTTCAACTGGCTGTGGTTCTTTGAAAATGCAGCAGTCATTGCACTGACTAGATTAGTGGAAATTCACTCCGTTTTTAAAATAATAATATAAACCAGATATTATTAAGCCAGTACCACTAGAAAATAACTATCACTCAACTAACTAAGAATAAATAAAAAAAATGATACCACTAAAGCAATTTCATTAATAAGATAAGGAATCTGAGGGTGTAGTATTTAAATCTATTCCTACTTTCTGTGCCCTTTCACTGGAGAATTTGGGGAACTGATGTTTAATGGAAAACTTAGTAAAGCACAGGTGTATGCTATTTTAGTTTGGTAACCTAATGAAGACCTCAGAGAGGATGAGCCCCAGTAGAAAAGGAAGGTGGATTTAGGGTATGGCTATCCAAACATAGCTATTTGGGTTACAATAAGGTATTTCAGCACATCTGGAGAGAAAGCTAGTTGCAATTACTTGGAAAGAACAGGCTAAGAGTTGAACAGCCGAAATTGTGTATCAGTTTCATCTGTGTCACATTCCACTACCACATAGGAGGTGCTCAATATATTCATTTTCCTTTCTTCATCATAGCATGAAGTATTTAGGCTAGTTGATAAAACTGGAAGCATTGAACAAATATGGGGTAAACTATAGGGATTTGGATTTTTAAGTTTGCAAATATTTTTACTTTGCTCTCCTGTGTCACTCTTGAGAATCTCATTTATATAAGGAAATAAAATTGAATTCTGGCTTGATGTTATAATTTTGATGAAATGAAATGGTCACTTTAACTTATGTAAAGTTTCTGCTAAAGTTTAGTATTTCATCCTTTTATTCATATTACTTTCATTTATTCACTGAAGTATTTATTTTCTTTTTTTTTTTTTTTTTTTTTTTTTGAGACAGAGTCTCGCTTTGTTATCCAGGCTAGAGTGAGTGCCGTGGCGTCAGCCTAGCTCACAGCAACCTCAAACTCCTGGGCTCAAGCAATCCTCCTGCCTCAGCCTCCCACGTAGCTGGGACTACAGGCATGTGCCACCATGCCCGGCTAATTTTTTATATATATATCAGTTGGCCAATTAATTTCTTTCTATTTATAGTAGAGACGGGGTCTCGCTCTTGCTCAGGCTGGTTTTGAACTCCTGACCTTGAGCAATCCGCCCGCCTCGGCCTCCCAAGAGCTAGGATTACAGGCGTGAGCCACAGCGCCCGGCCTTATTTTCTTCTATTTACTAGTACTGCTCTGGATGATAAGAACAAAAATGTAAAATATGTTCTCCTTTTCAAAGATATCACAGTATGGTGGGAAACCAAACCCATATAGGTCTGAGAATAGGATGAAGAAGACACTGCCAATTCTCCACCTCAGGTGATTTCTCAAAAGACTGCAGGCTGTGGTTTGAATGAAAATAAAATAATTGTCCTGTAAGGTATTTACAGATTGTTTTATATATAATTGATATGCTTTTTTGGAGAGAGGTATTACTAATGATATATACTTCCCCATTGTTAGGTGATTAAGGGAATAGCAAGGAAGATATATGTAATACACAATCCCATAGTTCAAAATTAGTACATAAAATTCTTTCTTAAGATTTACAAAAAGAGTAAAAACCTGTGATAAACTTTGTAGGGATAATTATTTTTAAATGGTAATAACAGCATCTGATGCTCATAGATTTAAACTTATATCTAGTCTAACTTGCTCTCTCTCTCTCTCCCCTCACATTTCTTTCCAATTATTTTCTTTTTCTTCCCCATTTTGCTTTCTTCTACCTTCTCTCTTGTGCTTTTTGGAGTTACACTTTTTTCACCCTCCTCTCTTCATTTGGTCTTTATTTCTCCTTCTGTCTATCTGTTTTCCTCATCACTTGGCCAAACTATCCAGGGTATAATAGAAAAATCAACCATCATAATAACCAGGAAAATAAAAACTTAAATGAGAAAAGACAAAATTGATGCCAACACTGAAATGAAACAGATGTTGGAATTATCTGTCAAGAATTTTAAAGAAGGCATCATGAAATGTTTCAACAAGTAATTACAAGTTCTTTTAAAATGAATTTTAAAAACCCCAAATCTCAGTAAGCAAATGAAGATATAAAAATAACCAATGGAAACTACAGAACTGAAAAAATTATAGCAATAAAAATAGAAAACTTGCTGTACGGACTCAAAATTAGAGTGTAGATGACACAGGATAGAATCAGTGAATTTGAGGAAGTTTAATGGAATTTACTCAATCTAAACAACAGAGAGAAAACTGACTGAAAAAAACATTTTCAGGGACCTATAGAGGACAATACAAAATATCCCACATTCATATCACAAGAGTTCCAAAAGGAGAAGAGAGAGTAGAGGTGAAATAACATTTGAAGAAAGTATGGCTGAAAATGTCTCAAATTTGGTGAAAGACCTAAACCTACAGATTCCGCAGGCTACATGGACTACAAATAGGATAAATTAAAAAAAAAAAAAACATCAACTGCAAAAGACATCAAAACTAAACTTCTAAAAGTTAAATACAAAGGAAAAATCTTGAAAGCAGCCAGAGAGAAATGACATATTACTTAAAGGGAACGCCAATTCAAATGGCAGCTATTTTCTCATCTGAAATTCTAGAGGCCAGAAAAAAGTAGTACATTATTTTTCAAATATTAAAATAAAAGAACTGACAACTGTGAATTCTACATTTGGGGAAACTCTCCTTCAAGAATGAGGGAATGACGCCATTTTAACACCTGGCAACCAATAATCTGTTCTTCATTTCTATAATTTTGCCTTTTCAAGAGTGTTTTATAAATGAAATCATATAGTATGTGACCTTTGGGATTGGCTACTCAGTATAATTCTCTGAAAATTCATCCAAGTTGTTTTGTGTATCAACAGTTCATTCCTTTTTATCGCTAAGTGTAGATATGGATGTACCACACATAGTTAATTTAACCATTCACTTACTGAACAATATCTAAGTTGTTTACAGTTTGGGGATGTTATGAATAAAGCTGCCACAATATTCATGCACGGGTTGTTGTATAAACATAATTCTTCATTTCTCAGAAATAAATGCCCAGGAAAGAAAAAAAAAAAAAAGAATGAAGGGGAAATAAAGATATTTGCAGAAAAACAAAAGGTAAAAATCTTTGTTATAGTGGACATACTCTTAAAGAATGGCTGAATAAAGATCTTTAAACAAAAAGAAAATGATAAGTTAAGAATCTTAGAGCATCAGGAAGGAAATATAAAGAACAGAAAGACTTGAAATATGTGTAAATACATCTGATTATCCTCTTCTCATGATTTTTCTAAACCATATGGGATGACTGAAACAAAAATTATAATACATTCTGTTACTCATCATGATTGTCCTTACAAGACAGGCAGAGAGAGATTACACACACACGTACACACACTCAAAGAGAAGAAAGTGACATGAACACAGACACAGAGATTGGAGTGATATGACCACAAACCAAGAAACACAAGGCATGACAGTTGCCACAAGAAGCTAGAAGAAGCAAGGAACAGGTTCTACTGACCTAATTACAGACACACACACACACACACACTCCACTCAAAACATCCATAATAACAGAATACTTTTTTTTAAGAGTTCATGGAACATACACCAAGATAGAGCAAATCCTGGACCACACAGAAAAACACCAAAACAAATTTTAAACATTGAAATTATACAGAGTATGTTCTCTGACTAGATGGAAAATAATATTATTTTAGAAATCAGTGACTGAAAAACAACAGAAAAATGTCTAACAATGTGAAAGTTAAATAACACAATTCTACATGATTCATTTTAAAAGAGTAATTGTCCTAGAAAATAAAAAATGCATAAAATAGAATGAAAATGAAAATACAACATATTAAAATAAGTAGCACATAACTAAAGCACTGCTGAGAGAAATTTTAAGCACCAAATGCTTACATTCAAAAAGAGAAAGGGTTACAAATCAATAATCTAAGTTTCTATTTCTGAGAACTAGAAAAAGAGAAGCAGAATAAATCCAAAGCAAGCAGAAGGAAGGAAACAATGAATGTAAGAGTAATGATAAATAAAATTTAAAACAGGAAAACAATAAAGAAAATGAACAAAAAAATGATTTTTTGAAAAATATCAGGAGGCTGAAGGCAAGATGGTGGACAAGAAACACATCCAGCCAGACTGTCTTTGCAAGAAGGAAAGATTTTAGATGAAAGTGAAAAAAATAAACAGACAGATAAACATACATCAGATGACAGCAGGAAGGAGGAGTGCCTGCGCATACAGGAGACTCCATGAAAAGAAGTTGCAGACTAGAACTGGAAGGAGAAAGGTATGGGCAGAGTCGAAACCCTGAAAGGCTTGCAGACCAGTGACAAGAGTAGGTAAAGCTATTAAATTTCCCCTCCCTTACATCTCAGACTGCTGGTGGGCTCCCAAGCTGGTGGAGAGACCTGCAGACACCAGCCCAGAGATGGCTGCCACCAGTGAGCTGTGAGCCTCTTGGGGACAGGGCAATAGGCTCCCAGCTACCTCAAGTGCCTATTACCCCACAGGCCCCAGTTGATCAAGCCAACTGCCAGGAGCCATATTGATTCATTGTCCCATTCCCCTCCCTTACCGATGGCTGCCTAGAGAGAAAATTTAGCCACCACCTGGAGGCAGCCACAGGGAATGGGTCCTTTCATTATGGAGCCCTGCAGTGGACTGAGGAGTACTTGGACTGTGAGCTGCCTACTCACTGGCCAACCCTGATGCTGCTTGCCTGGTGACTCCAGCAGAACAGGGCAAACCTCAAGGCAGAGAGACATTGATCCAGCTTGGGCATACCCGGGGTAACTTAAGACCAGCTTTCTTCTCCCTGGGAGGGTCAGGGATTGATCTCTGGGGTCCGGGGAACAGGCTTCCAGGCCATATGCTGTATACCCAGGTCTCGATCACATTGCCCAGGGACACAGAGAGATATTTGTGAACAAGTCCCCTTCAGGGACAGATCAGAGTGGGTCCTAGCTGCAGTATGCTTGAGGGGCAACCCTTATCCCATAGGAGGTCTGCACTTCCAGCAGAGGCTGTAATCCTGGGCAGGAAACCTCTAAGCTCACATCAAAGTCAGGGAAGCTCTGCTGGCTTGAAGTTCTGCCTGCTGGCAGAGGCCTGGGAGAAACTGTGGAATAGTGAAGGGTAGAAAGAAGCGAGCTGTTCCAGACCCAGCTTCACATACAGACTTTTTAGCTGAGTGGGGCCATTTAAGCCTCTCCCTTGCAGCTTTGCCCAGAAGCAGAGAACAAAACATTGACCTCTGCTAACAGCATTTGTGAAGCTTGAGGGCAGGTCACCAAATCCAGCCCCACACAGCCTCAGTTTTCCATCTACCCCTGCTAAAGTGGAGAATAAGGACACACCTGGAAGTCCCAGAGCCCCATTCACCACCTGAGACCCTAGAATGCTTCTCCAGAGGCACAAGAGCTGGTCATAGGACCTAAAGATGACATTACAGCTTGTTCCTCCTAGCAAGTGCCACCTACTGACAGGGAGACCAACTTTTACTGCATTGCCCTTTAACTGCATTTACTGACTCATCACATAGGGTGTGGTCCAATTTCACCCACAAGCACCACCTACTGGCTCAGAGACTAAACTGAGCATGTATTATCTAAACGAAAATCCAAAGATAAGCAATAGTGGCTCCAGATGGGAAGGAATCAGTGAAAGAACTGTGGAAGTATGAAGAATCAAACTGAAAGGACATTCCCAAAGGAGAATACCAGCTCCCTAGCAATGAATATCAACCAAATTCAGAACACTAAAATGACAGTAAAAGAATTTCAAACATGGATTGTAAGAAAGCTCAATGATATGCAAGAGAAAATGTATACCAAACACAAAGAAACCACAAAAAAATCGAGGACTTAGAAGAAAAATTCACTAAAGAAATTGAAATACAAAAGAAAAATCAAACACAACTTCTGGAAATGAAGAATTTATTCAAGAAATTACAAAACACAGTGGAAAGCCTCAAGAATAGGGTAGAGCAAACAGAAGAAAGAATCTCAGGGATTGATGATAATGCCTTTCAATTAAACAAATCAGTTGCAGAGATAAAACAGAGAAATAAGAGAAAACAGCAAAGCCTATAAGAAATGTGGGATTATGTGAAGAGGCCGAAGATGAGAATTATAGGCATCCCTGAGGGTAAAGAAGAAAATACACAAGGATTGCATAACTATTTGAGAATATAATGAAGGAAAGTTTCCCTGGCCTTGCTAGAAATCTAGATAACCAGGTACAAGAAGCTCAAAGGACTCCTGGGAGATTCATTGCAAACAGGAAGACACCATGACACATAGTGATCAGACTGGCCAAAATAAACACAAAAGAGGCCCTCCTATGAGCTGTAAGGCAAAAGAAGCAGGTAACCTACAAAAGAATACCCATCAGACTAACTGCAGACTTCTCAACTGGGACCTTACAAGCCAGAAAAAACTGGGGGCCCATTCTCACTCTTCTCAAACAGAATAATAGCCAGTCTAGAATCTTGTATCCTGCAAAACTAAGTTTCGTATATAAAGGAAATAAAAAACCTTCTCAGACAAGCAAAGACTGAGGGAATTCAACAAGATTAAGACCTGCCCTTCAGACAGTACTCAGAACAGTGTCACACAGAGATCAGTACAATAAACACTCACCAGTGTACAATCATCCAGAAGCTAAAGAACAAAGGCCAAATATCACAATGGCTCAAGAGGACAACAAAGTAACAAAATTGAACTCAACAGGATGAACAGAAATCTGCCCCACTTATCAATTATTTCAATAAACGTGAATGGCTTGCATGGACCACTAAAGAGACATAGGCCAGCTGAATGGATAAGTATACAAAAACTAATTGTCTGCTATCTTCAGGAAGTACATCTAACCCACAACAATGCATTCAGACTCAAGGTAAGGAACGGAAAACAATATTCCATGCAAATAGATTAAAACAAAGCTGGTGTAGCAGTTCTGATTTCAGATAACTTAGTCTTCAAATCAACAAAGTAGTGAAAGACAAAGATGATCACTATATAATGGTGAAGGGTAGCACTGAACAAGAAGATACAACAATTCTAAATATTTATGCATCTTCTCAGGTGCACCCAGATTCATAAAGAAAATCCAACTTAGTCTAAAGGAAATAATAAACAGCAGCACAGTAATAGCTGGGGACTTTAATATCCCTCTGACAGAACAGGACAGATCCTCCAAACAGAAAATAAACAAACAATGGATTTGAACAGAATTTTAGAACAATGGGCCTAGCAGACATTTACAGAACATTTTATACCCAAACTACTGAATATATAATTCTTTTTAACAGCATGTGGATTATTCTCCAAGATGGATCATACCTTAGGTCACAGAACATGTCTCAACAAATTCAAAAAATAAAAATCATACCATGCATCTTCTCAGACCACAGTGGAATAAAAGTAGAAATAAACTCCAACAGAAATTCTCATCTCTACACAAGGTGATGGAAACTATACAACCTTCTGCTGAATGATTATTGCATTAAGGAGGAAATTAAGACAGAAATTAAAAGATTCTTTGAACTAATTGATAAAGGAGACACAGACTATCAAAATCTGTGGGACACAGCTAAAGCAGTCCCGAGAAGGAAATTTTTACCCATAAATGCCTACATCCAAAAGACAGAAAGATCACAAATCAACAATATAATGAATCATTTCAAAAAACTGGAAAACTATAAGCAAACCAAACCCAAACCAAGCAAAAGAAAAGAAATAACAAAAACCAGAATGGAACTAAATTAAATCAATAACAAAAAAAACTATACACAAGAATAAAACAAAAAGTTGGTTCTTTGAAAAAATAAACAAAATCAACATGCCTCTTGTTAGATTAATGGAAAGCAGAAAAGAAAGGGCTCTAATAAGCTCAGTCAGGAATGAAAAAAGAGAAATTACAACTAATACCATGGAAATACAAAATATCATCTATGAATACTATAAAAACTTCAATGCACATAAACTTGAAAATGTAGAGGAAATGGAAAATTTCTAAGAAACACACAACCTACTTAGGCTCAATCAGGAAGAAATAGAATTCCTGAACAGACCAATATCAAGTAGAGAAATTGAAGCAGCAGCAACAAACCTTCCTAAAAAGAAAAGTCCTAGACCAGATGGTTTCACACCAGAATTTTATGAGACCTACAAAGAAGAATTTGTGACTATCCCCAGAAATTATTCCACAACATCAAGAAGAAAGGAATCCTCTCCAACACATTTTATGAAGCCAACATCATTACCCAAACCAGGAAAAGATGCAACAAAAAAAGAAAACTACATACCAATATCCCTCATGAATATACACACAAAAATGCTCAATAAAATCCTAGCAAACCAAATTCAGGTGCTTATCAAAAAAATAATCCATTAGAACCAAGTGGGTTTCATCCCAGAGATGCAGGGATGGTTCAACATATGCAAATCTATAAATGTAATTTAACACATAAATGGAAATAAAAACAAAGACCATATAATCCTCTCAAAAGATACAGAATAGCATTCAACAATATTCAGCACCCTTTTATGATAAGAAAGCTTAAAAAATAGGCATAGATGGGATTTACCTAATAAAGATATAAGCCATATATGACAAACCCACAACCAACATCATACTGAATGGGGAAAAATTGAAAGCATTCCCACTTAGAACTGGAACCAGACAAGATTGCCCTCACCACTTCTATTCAACATAGTACTGGAAGTCCTAGCCAGAGCAATCAGAGAAGAGAAGGAAATCAAAGGCCTCCTAAAAGGGGCAGAAGAGATCAAACCATTGATCTTTGCTGACAATATGATCTTATATCTAGAAAACTCCAAAGATTCTGCCATGAGACTACTGAATTGATAAACAAATTGAGCAAAGTGTCAGGTTACAAAATCAATGTCCATAAATCAGTAGCATTCCTATATGCCAGCAACAGTCAAACTGTTGGGTCTATTCTGTTACAATATATCCTAATTTTCTATTTGCTGAAGAGACTGTCCTTTCCCCACTGGATAGTCCTGGTACCCTTGTCAGAAAGCATTTAACCATCCATGAGCAGGTTTATTTCTGAGCTCAGTATTTTACTCCATTGCTCTATAAGTCTGTCCATGCCAGTACCACTTTGTTTTGATTACTAGAATTTGTAATGCATTTTGGAAACAGGACATGTAAGACCTCAAAGTTTGTTCTTTTTCAAGATTATTTTGTTTATTTGGGGGCTTTTGAGATTTCATGTGCCTGATACTTTGCTAAATTTGCTTTTGTTCTCATGGTTCTTTTGTGGAATCTTAAGTGTTTTCCACATATGAGATCATGTCATTTGCAAACTGACAACTTTACATATTCCTGTTCAGTTTGAGTACCTTTTATTTCTTTCTCTTGCCTAATTGCTCTTTCAGTTATTGGCATCACCAGATTACATGTGTATGTATTGCGTGTTTTTGATACATTAGTTTATTAAATCATGTACAAAACAAAATTAGTACTAGCTTTTATAATTGTCCATGTATTTACCTTTACCAGAGGTCTTTATTTCTTTGAGTTCCTGTCTAGTGTCCTTTCTTTTTAAGTGGAAGGACTCTTCATTGCAGGCAGGTCTGGCGGTGCTCAGCTTTTGGTTATCTGACAATTTCTTAATTTCCTCTCTCATTTTTGAAGCACAGTTTGTGAGATATAGGGTTCATGGTTGACAGGCTTATTTTTTCTTCCAAGACTTGGAATATTTCAACCCACTGACTACTGGCCTCCAAGGTTTTTGATGACAAATATGATGATGATCATGTGGGGAAATTAAGATGACAAGTATCTCTCTGGCTGCTCTATAGATGATAGTAATGGACCTTTTGTGTATCACACACCACAGAACCTATTTTTATAGTATCACGATGTCAGCTATGTTGTAGCATCACCCTGACACCAATCAGAATTTTAAAAAAAAAGAAACTGAATATTTCAAGTATAGACATTATGAGGTCTTTAAAAGCCTAATGTTATTATAGATTTTTAAGCTATAAATGGAATGGTCTCTGAAGCATTGTACAGGTTTAGATTTCTAATAAACTAAATATCAATCTCTATAACCATGTAAACAAAAAACCACTTGATTTCTTTAAAGAGGAAAATGTTCTGCAACCAAAAGAGGAAAAAAAACCACTGCAGGTTATACCCAGCCGTGATTGGCCCATTTCTTGCTGTGACCTCATAATGAGCCATTGTGATGAAATTACTACCACTTATATAAGCCCCTGTCTGGCCCTAGGATTTCAGTCTTTGTTGCCCAGGAAGCTGCTTTTTGGTAACTTGTGGAGTTTGCCTGCTGTGAAACTGCTTTTTCTTGTTACTTAGCATAGTTAGAGTTGACCATGGAGGAGGCGTTGGCCTCCAGTTCATCCATTGAGGAGTTTCACAGTCGTAAGCTCCTGAAGAAAATTGGCTCTGGCACCTTCGGCAAGGTGATGCTGGCTCAGCGCCTTCTTACTGGGACCCAAGTGGCCATCAAAATTCTGTCCAAGCAGACCTTTCCCAGGCTGGAAAGTATCGATATGCAGGTCAAAGCCATGAGGGCCCTGAATCATCTGAACATCCCTAAGCTTCTGGACGTCATCAAGAATGAAGACATCCTCTGATTACTAACAGAATACGCCAGTGGCGGAGACCGTTTCTGGCAGATAGTGAGACACCACACCCTGAACGAGGAGGAGGCCTGGGCCAAATTCCGAAAGATCCTGGCTTCAGTGCAGCACTGCCACAAGAACCACATTGTATACTGGGACCTGAAGCACCAAAACATTCTACTTGATGAGCAGGAGAACATTAAACTAGCTGACTTCAGCTTTGCTATGACTTTTAGTGAGGGGGAGAAGCTGGACATGTTCTGCAGAACTACTTGTTTTGGTCCCCGAGAAATGTTCTTGGGTGAGGAATATACAGAACTAGAGGTGGACCTGTGGAGCCAGGCATATTCCATTTGATGATGAAAACTGGAAGGAACTTAAAGTAACATCATCCAGCTTTCTTTTCTGAAAAATTGAAAACACTTTTGAGGAAGTTCTTAACCATTGGCCCCCCTGGAGAGGCCCACCCTCCCTCCCTGAAATTTTGAGGGATGTTTGGATCAAGGGGAAGGAGACACCAGAAGAGACCAGAAAAGCCAAAGTGCCTGACAGTCTTCTACGCAGCCTACAGATGAGTCCTGATCCCAGTGTAGCCCTCCCACCCCCCACCCCCGGCCCCAGCATGGCCCCGTGGCCTCCCCGTCCATCCACAGCACCAGCAGCCATGGGGAAGACAAGGAGGAGACACCTCTCTCTCCAGGCTGGGCAGCCACATGGGAACACCTCCATCTCACCCTCTCGAGAGGGCCAGGCCCGGAGGAGGCTCGCTAGGAGATTTGCCAACAATATGTTAAGAACGTGATGAACGTGATGTACCCCTCCAGCCCAAAAGATCTGCTGCAGACGGCTAAACAAGGTGGTGCCACTGAATGTGAATAGCTGAAGAAGCAAAAGCAAGTATGTGGGTGGTCTAGCCAGGCTTCCTACATCTCTTTTTATTATTGTTTTGCTGATCTTGTTTTTAACAGACAAGTCATAGATGTATACATGTATGGGGTATGATGTGAAGTTTCTGTATATCTGCACTCAGTGGTACAGTGACATAAAGCTAATTAACATATCTGTAACCTCATAAAGGAAAGCACAGCATGATGTCACATACATCTGAAATCTGCAAAGCTGACCTCATAGAAGTAGAGAAACTTGATGGTGGTGAGTGGCTGGGGGGTGGCAGAGGAAGGGCATTGGTAGTGGGACACAGGGCACAGAGTTTCAGACAGACAGGAGGAAGAAGCCCTGACATATGTTGCACAGCAAGGTTTAAGAGTCAATGAGAATGTCCTGCACATTTCAGAAATACCAGAGAGTCCCCTTCAAACATGTCCTTGCCTTTAGAATGGAGACCAAGAAAACCCTGAGCTCCCCAGATCCCGATAACACATAGCATGAGGTCTGCCAGGGGTGGACTCACAGTTCCATGTGGGAGCCGGTCTTAAGCAGCCCATGGCCTTCAGAGAGGCATCCCAGCCACAGTAGAGTGAGCTGCAGCAGGGCCTGGAGCCCTGGAGACATGAGGGCCCCTCCTCCCCCACTGGGTCCCCTTTGTTTCCCAGTGTGTAGTTTCTTTATGCTTAACAGCCCAGTGAGCAGTCACCCAGTGCTGCTGTCCTTGAGATCTAACCCTGCTCTCACCACTTTACCAATGCCTGTTTTGTTTTTGTTTTTGTTTTTAATGTCATCACACCTTAGGATCCGAATCTGGGAGATTCAAATATATTTGAATTATTTTGAGAGGGAACTTTATTTCTAGGTACCCACAGTTCTAATTCTGTGGAAGCTTTCATCTTTCTAAGCTCTTCTGAACCGGCAAGCTGCTCATTACGTTGGCTTTCCTATGTTCCTGGATCATTTTCACCCCAAGATCTCAATAGATCATTTACTTAAGGAGATACAATATTCCAGATAGGTATTCTCTTGCCTTCCAGTTCTTTCTTGAGAACAGATGGATGTTGAAGGATCATTCAAACCTGTCTTATCTTGTTAGTTGACTTTCTGTAGTTTCCAGAGGAGAAGACACAAGGTGGAAACTGAATTGCACTGTCCTGAATTCTGAAGTTACTAGTTATGAATCCTTGTTATGCCAATCAGGAGAAAAAGGTGAGTGGAGATCTGACTATATTGTAGTCTATGGCTTTATTTTATATTTTTAATTCACTAAACACTTTTGAAGGGCATATTCTATTTGATTTAGTGAAAATTAGTGTGAGCATTCTCTTTTGTCTAGGGTAAAAACAAATTTATTGAGAAAGTAATCGCTGTGAAATCGTGTATCATTGCTACTGAAGCTTCTGATTACAAAAGAGGAAAAGGAAAGATTTGAAGGAGGAGAACCTTAAGTTTTAAGAATGATAACTTTTTCTGTTGTTTTGCCTTTGGTTTTAATTTAGTGGTTGTATAACTGAAGAAAAGTGTGTGGAAAATAATGACATAGAACTTGACAATAAGGGCTTCCTTGGGTAAAATAAGAAAGAACTACAATGGTGAGGGGATTTATTTATTTGCTGTTGAAAAATTTATTGTGATAGTAAATTGTAACATTTTTTCAAGACTAAAAGTGTTGTACCTAAAATTGGGAAAATCACAGAATTATCAAAAAGACAAAATGAGAATTTCCTCAAGGCTTAGTCTGATTGATTAGTCCAGTTGATTTTGATGCCACTGCACATTGATTTATGCTGTTTATATTTTTTTAAAAGAGCAACTGAAAAAATAAAATGTGACCTTCTAGACTTTGGATATTGGGCTCTATAGATTCTTAGGTTCAGCAGGTGTAAGTCTTTAAAATAATTAAACTACATGAAAACAAAATAGAGACCATGACATGAAAATATTTTTCTAGCTCATTTTTTCTACAGATGCATGAATGATTTGGAGTAGGTGAGTTCTGGCTTTATCCATCATTCATCACAGTACATATAAAATATAGTGAGAACAGTTATAATAGCAAAAAATTAACAGCCATCTAAATTTGTCCCTGGAGTCAGAATGGAACTATTGTCTTGGTTCCCAACCTCTGCTCTTACCCATGTGTTTATAGGAAAATTGAAAATATTTTACTTGTAACTAACTTGATTTTCACCCTAGGAGGTTATCTTTTGTATTTTAAATTTTCCCATGGCAATTTTACTCTATATGGGAATAGCTCCCTGAAGAAGAGGCGCTTTACTGCCTTGAAACCCTATTGGGTCTCAGTTCTACTACCTATGAATGTGAGCAGGTTGCTTAGTTTCCCATTTCTGAAAAGGGGAGTAATAGCAGCCCTACTTAAGTAAGATAGTGCTTGGAAAATCCCCGTGGAAACTTATGGAAGTGTTAGGTATTGTTTTTAAGGGTAGCATTCTAAAATAAGGGGAGAGAGAAGAAATTACATTGGACTGCCTACTAAATGCCATAGCTTTGTGAGGCCCTTAACATACATACATACATTAGCTCCTTTAATCCTCTGACATAGGCATTGTGATCTTCATTGCATAAATGAGAAAACTGCGATTCAAAGATATAAACCATGACATGTGTGATGTTCAGTTTTAGGAAATGGTGGCACCTGTTGGAATTCAACTTCAATTCCAAAGCTTATATGCTTTCCATTACCATGTGCTGTCCAATATTTTATAAACTATTTGATATAAGGTAGATTTCTATTATCCAGTGACCTAAAATACAATACAGGATGGAAGTCAGGTTTTGAGAAACCTTTAAAGTGGTCCTCCAAACATTATGAAGGGATTGCAAATATGTGGCTTTTGTGACTGATACCCACAGACTTCTGGCCCCCAAATAAACCATAGGGCTATGCTTTTGGGGATTTTCTCACATCCAGAAGTCCCCTTATTTGTTGAATGAGAAGGCCAGATTAAATGATTTCTGAAGTTTTAATGAGTTCCAGCTTTCTGATGATAAGAAAGAAATAAACACACATATAACCAACCTACCTACCTTCCTTCCTTCCATCGCTCCCTCCATCCTTTTCTTCTTTCTTTCCAGAAGCAGAAAGTGAACACCTTTTGGATGCCAGGCACTAAGCCCTGTCATCAAGCTCAAGAAATGTATTTCCTAGATGAATTTTCTTTATTAATTTTTCTAATGTGGAATACGTGACAGATCCTGGAGAACCAAAATTCTTAGAGGAAGAGAGAATTACATTTCCCTTTTAACTTTCCTGCCAACCCTCATGAACTTCCTCCTAAACATATTAAAAAATTGAGTTTAGAGTTATGAATTTAAAATTTAAAAAAGGAAATGAAAATATGAATGAAGACAATCAAGGAAAAATAATACTTTTAACAAAATATGATTGTTGTGAATATTAGCATGATAGTGCTGGTAATATTCTGAAATTTCAGATCTTAAAAATGCAGAATTCCCACTGTCACTCCCTTTGGGTTTTTAGTATGGAACCAAATTCTGGCAAAGGAAAACCAATGTATATTTTTACAGTATTGCATTTGTTGATATATTAAAACAAAACAAGCCCCCTGAAGGTTTTGATTGTCTTCTTGGAAAAATAATCTCCTGAAGAGCATGAAACAGAGGAAAATGATGTTAAAGCCAGTGTTTCCCAATATGTACAAATCCTGCATCTGTGCTGGTTTGCAAACTAAATTCCCAACCTATTTTGCAGCCTTTGTGGAGTTTGATTACAATGACTAAACAATGTGGGTTTTGAAGAACATTGAAAACCTCCCAGATCGATGCCACACAGCTCGGCTCATGTGTTTCTTCCAGATGTAGTCTCAGAAGAGGATTTAGGTTTCCATATAACACTGACCTGAATGATCAAGGAGCAAGTTTGCTTTTAACAACTTCAAGTGATAATCATGATATTTTGCTCTTTAGTTGATGATGTGAATCTTGTTTCTCAATAGGCTTTTTGGTCCATACTAACGTATGCCATCCATGTATTGATTTATGACTTCAAGTGTAACCCCTATCTCCCTGAAATATATAAAACCAAATTGTAACCCCAGCACAGCGAGTCCACTTGCTCAAGGCTTTTTGAGAGTGGCTCTGGGTCGTGGTCCTTAAATTTGACTCAGAATAAACCTCTTTAAATTAATTTATTTTCCAGAGTTTACCTTCGTTTGACAAGATTGGTGCACAACATGGGGCTCAGAGAAGACTTAGGACCCTTGAAAGAGTAGCACAAACTCTGTGCTCAGTACTGGGATCGTCCTTTTCAGCTCCCCCGACTCTGAGCTTCTCCTCTGGCAGAACTGGTCAGTCCTCCTGAGCTCCAGCCCTCCCATTTTTAGTTGATGGTCCTGGTTTACTCTGATTTAGTTCTTTACCTAGGAATTGTTGTTTGGGATCCTAATTTTGATTTGGAGGTATATTCTAAAGGGTCTTGTCCATTTTCTTTTCATCCCAAAATTAATATCTCTATTGGCTTTTCTGCACATTTGTGAAAGAGCAAACTGAACTGTCCTTTTAGTAGATAAATGAGAGGCTGAGTTCCTCAGCTCCAAAGAAGAAAGAGCATTTTATTCCTCTCAGCCAAAAGGTACAACTGGGTGAGCAGGATCCTGAGTGGGGTGGCCTGGGCATCACTGGTCCTATAGGTAACCCACCAACAAATTAATTAAAGGAAAGCTCCTCAAGGAAACACATATAAGAGCTAATCACTTAGCATTTTGAGCCCTCTAGGAGGTATTGCACCCTGGAAGAGAGAAACTGAGAAATTTAAGAGTGTGAGACCTACTTGATGGTGAAACACTGAGGAGCCCCACTCATAATCAGCACACTCTGATCCATGACACCAAACCCTACACTACAGTTCGGTTGCTCTTTTTTGGGGGGACAGAGTCTCACTCTGTTGCCAGGGCTAGAGTGCCATAGTGTCAGCCTAGTTCACAGCAACCTCAAACTCCTGGGCTCAAGTGATCCTTCTGCCTCAGCCTCTCAAGTAGATGGAACTACAAGCATGTGCCAGCATGCTAGGCTAACTTTTTCTATATATTTTTAGTTGTCTAACTAATTTCTTTCTATTATTAGTAGAAACAGGTATTGTTCTTGCTCAGACTGGTTTCGAACTCCTTGAGATCCTCCTGCATTGGCTTCCCAGAGTGCTAGTATTACAGGTGTGAGCCACCAGGTCTGGTCTGGTTGCTTCTTTTAAAGAAAAATGGGAAACACATCCTTTAAAAATGAGAAAAGACAGAGAGAATGACCCCCTTAGACCCCCCAGTTAGTTTATGGGGCATCTACTTGCAAGTATTTGTGTAAATGGAAAGGCTGAAAAACATGCCAGGTCTTCTAGGGAGGTAGCTGCTCATAGCCAATTCTTGTGCACAAGTTCTTAGGAAAGGGCAAATTACATCATGAAACATTCAGAGCTAATATGGTCCACTTACCCCGATAGCGTTAAAATGTTCCTCAAGCAATTGCTATCTTTTTTTTCCTGGCTACTCTAAAACCTCATAACTTTTTCTGTTGATGTTGAGATAACTCACTATTTATGGTACTTGCAATTGAAAGGCTACTGGAGATCCTGTAGCCAGTTATAGCAAAAATGCAAACTGAAAGCTCATTTTGAACTAAAGGTATAAAAAGGGCTAAGGAGGTTTTATAAAATCAAACTGCCATGGAAGCTGCTTTACCAGAAACTTTGATCCAAGGCCTAATTAGGTTGCTTATCAGGGCAAATAAGGTTTGCCATGTAAACAAGTTCCAGTTTTGTCAGAAGAAAGTTAGATCCAATTGTCTTTTTTACACTGGTGAGTTGTGTTACAATCTCAGACTTAGAGTTCTAGGGTAAACCCTATTACAGCTATGTGTTTGTGTGTGTGTGTGTTGAGTGTATATGTTTAGGTATGTTTTATGTATGTCCATGTATTACATGCTTGTGCTTACATGGTTCTTGACTGGCTTAAAAACAAGGGAGCGCCCATAAATTAACTAAACAAATCCAAATGTTTCACATGAATTTAGTAATCTTTGGTAAATAAGCTGTGATATTATTAATTTAAAAAAGCATATTATTGGTAAAGTAGTAGTAAAAACGTTTTCAGATTCTCAGCATACATTTGTTTTTGTCTAGGTTTTACTAGACATGTTTACATTCTTCAGGTGACAAGATATGACATAGACATTACAAAACTATAAACTCAGCCAAAAACAAAATAACCTGTTGATGTCATTTTTGATAAGTAAGATAAATTTAATATTGTTGGTCTAATAATAGCTAAATCTCCAGAGTTACCAAATAAATACCTATGTATTTAACTTTAAGGTAAAAATATAGATGTGCCTAAGTGTCAGCAAATTAGAGTAAATAAAACATCAAGTAGATACAGCACAAAAGCAGAAACTTATTATGGTCAAAGGTTTATGAAAATATTTTGGTTTCGGTCTTTGAATCCTAACTAAAGATATAGTTTATTACACTGATTTCAGTGTCTGTGGAAACATACCCAAATGTGTTTCTCACTTGTTCTGTCATCTGGTATTAACAATACTGTTGGAGATTCAAAGCTGTCCTAAAAGTTGTAGTTTCAAGAGCTTAAATTTTGAGCTTTAGTTTTCCTTGAGTCTTCTCCACTTTGTGTCCAACTCTTTACAAGCTAGCTGGTTATATGTACATTATGTGGCCATAACAAAATTGCTGCTAGGAAAAAAATTCTTAAAGTGTTAGCTTTTGTATAATACGGTATTTTAAAGGAGGAAAAAAAAGTAAATAATTGTTAAAAACCAAAGAGAACCTCAAAATAGTCTTCCTCTTTAGAAATAGTGCCCGTACTAAAGTTTACACCCAAGTTGAGAAAACATGTTTTGAGACTATTCTGATTGTTTTTAAAACAGCTTAATCTTGATCCTATGTTAAAAAAAAAAAAAAGTGTTACAGCCTTGTGTCATTGTTTGAGGCATTACAAATTGGTGCTAAAGGTTTTTTTCAGTCTAAAGTCAAGTAATGTCATGTTGATGGGTCTCAGAAAACCCGATCCGAAATGAAGACTTCAGAAGCAAAAATTCTCAAACCTTGCCTTGTCTGATGATGCCTCTTCTTCCAATGGTTCCCTGAAGCTAGCCATAGAACTCAAAATCCCTCTTCCCCAAGGCAGGACATAAAGGCCAGAACCCCTTTTTCTGAAAACTCGCCATAAAACCTCAAATTATTCTGTGTAAAAACTGGACATAAAGTAATTATCTGACCTACTTTGTGTAACTATGAAACCCCATTCCAGGAAGGGCCCTGCCATATGCCCAGAAGGAAGGAATGCACACTTACTTACAAGGAGACAAACAGACATTAGACAGAAAGGCCTAGCTGGGTTCCCCACTCAGCCTGTTAGAATCAGCTCACACCCTTTTTGTCCAATCATGTTTCTACACGGCTGTCCCTACTTTAAACATAAAATGAACAATTTCCCCTGCACCTTTGAGTGTGTATTCTTAAGTCGTCCATGTATAAGTTTTTTAGTTTTGTCCTATTAATCCTAATGTCAGTAAAATGTTCACCAGCTCTTTATAAGAAGGGTGGCTTTTGCTCCCTACAGTTTGACTTAACTTTGGGGGCCAGGGACACTTTGATCTCCATGATACCAGTAAATTTTATTTGGGGATGTGGTGCTTTGGAAGGATCTAATTAACTAATACCTTTTAAACAGCATATAGTCGAAAATGTCAGCTGTGTTTATAAAATTTTAAAGTGACATTACATTATGTAAAATAACAAGTCTTATGAAAATACTCATGTTTCTCTTGGTTAATATTTAAGAGTTTAAAAAAACAATTAAAACTATATTGGTCCCTGTTCTGCATTATAGATCTAATTTACAGGGTATAAAAATAGTTAACAAAAAATAAGTTAAAGTAATAACTGGAATCTTATTAAAATAAATAAGTTAGAGAAATATGAATGGAAAAACACAAATGAAATTTTCATACAATTTAAAATCTGAAAGTCATGTTACGTGAAGATGATCATGAAATTTCCGAGTCATTTATAAAATACTAAAACATTTCAAACATAGGTTTAAGTTTATATACCTTGATATCTTATTTTTAAATAGATTTAGGAATACTAATAAAATTGATGACAAATAACAGTTCAAAGTTACTTTAACTTCCTAGGTTTTTCTAAGAGCTGATAGTATGATTAATATATGTAATTGAAACTTGTAGAAGGAAGGGAAACAATTGTATATAAAAAACTTTTTTTAATAAAAAGGTTATGAGACATAAATATTAATAGTTTTGTTAAAAATAATTTTCTCAAATTTATTGTTCTTAAACTGCTTTAAATTAAATCAATAATAATTAAAATTAAATGATATAAAAGTTAAAGGTTATCAAAGGTGTATAAAAATCTTAACGTATAGTCAAATTGGTTAAAATTAGATGGATTTGTTTATAAGATTTTATGAAAATTAACTTGATCATTAATACAGGAATATAATAAAAAATTTAGTTTTCTCTTTTGACCTAGATTTTCATATGATATAAATAAAAATAACAAAAGATTTTATGAATAACACAAAATAAAATACAAAGAGGGGTGGAGGAGAAAAACAGACAGATTCAGCCTCCTCATTACCTTGTACTTCAGTCTGTCTGTTAGGTCTTGTGCTTGTTTGAGAAACTGAGTCTCCTCTCTATCAAACAGTAGGATTTTGGTATTTTAAAAATATCAGTAAATGTCTATAGTTTTATAATAACCTACAATCTTGTTTCATGACAAGTGTATGAAGATGATAAACAATTCATAACTTCCTTCTCTTTAAGCTTTCACTAACATTTAAAGGTACTAAAAATAAGAATTCTAGTCATTACATGTGAGTCTATATATAAAGTATACCAAAGAATAAGATATTTTTCATAAGAAAAATAAGGGAAGCATAAAATGTGTTCTATTAATATATATATCATTTTGTCTAAATCAGAGGTCCTTTAAAGTTTAAATCAAAATATGGATTTAGAAAGAAAATAAAAACAAAATTAATAGTCACTTGTGGGTAAGACAAAAGTGTAAAAAAGACAATGAATATAAAAATTTATTTTTTTTTGAGAAGAAAGGTTAAACAGAAAGTTTTAGGCATGTTTTACAGCTAGTTTAGTATCTGTGCAGGTTGGGATAAGGTTACAAAGGGAATTTATTAAGGAATTTTTTATGTGGTGCAGTTAGTTACAATTAAAAAAAAAGTTTGGTTAACACAAAGTTTTCTGTAAACATTAATTTGCTATTAATAAATTTACATAATGTACTCATTGTAATTCTATAACCTGTTTCCTTTTAACTTAAAAAAATTGCACGACAGGAGGTTATTCTGTAGTTTTTGTTCTTTGGCCTAAGAAAAATAACAAAAGATTTTAGGAATAACACAAAAATTTTTGTTCACTGTTTGAATAAACTACAAAAAGGAAGGGAGGAGTAGAAAAACATACAGATTCAGCCTCCTCATTGCCTTGTACTTCAGTCTGTCTTAGGTTTGTACTTGTTTGAGAAACTGAGTCTCCTCTCTATCAAACAATAGGATTTTGGTATTTTAAAAATATCAGTTTGACTAAGTAAATGTCTATAGTTTTATAATAACCTACAATCTTGTTTCATGACAAATATATTATGATGATAAACAATTCATAACTTCCTGCTCTTTAAGCTTTCACTAACATTTAAAGGTACTAAAAATAAGAATTCTAAGTCATTACATGTGAATCTATATATAAAGTATACCAAAGAATAAGATATTTTTCATAAGAAAAATGATAAGAGAAGCATAAAATGTGTTCTATTAAAATATATACCATTTTGTCTAAATCAGAGGTCCTTTAAAGTTTAAATCAAAATATGGATTTAGAAAGAAAATAAAAACAAAATTAATAGTCACTTGTGGGTAAGACAAAAGTGTAAAAAAGACAATGAATATAAAAATTTATTTTTTTTTTGAGAAGAAAGGTTAAACAGAAAGTTTTTAGGCATGTGTTATAGCTAGTCTAGCATCCGTGCAGGTTGGGATAAAGTCATAAAGGGGATTTATTAAGGAATTTTGTATGTGGTACAGCTAGTGACAATTAAAAAGAAAGTTCGCTTAACACAAAGTTTTCTGTAAATATTAATTTGCTGTTAATAAAATTACATAATGTACTCATTGTAATTCTATAACCTGTTTCCTTTTAACTTAAAAAAATATTGCATGACAGGAGGTTTATTCTGTATTTTTTGTTCATTGGCCTAAAAAAGCCAAAAATTTTATACTGTATCAAGATAACCCCTGTGCTCTGCTTACTAGATTTTGACTAACTACAAAAACTAAACTTTGAAGGGGTTAGAGTTACACCAACCGAACTTACTTTAATCACCTTTAGAATCTTTTGTTGACTATCACCCTTGGTTAAATAAATGACCCTTACTTTACAGTGGCTTGTGATTGTATTTGAAGAAATGTTTTAAGCCTTTGATATTTTACAGACTTTCTAAAACACAATTTCTAAACCCAGTCTTTTGACCACTAACTAGCTTTTTATATATTAGTGCCACTGAAAGTTTAAGGCAGATAATACATTTATTTGGTGTGTCAAAACCATACTCGGAATATTTTCAAATATGAAATGGCATTTAATTTTGGGGGCCTATATTTGTATCAGTATGTTATTAATGTATGTGCCACTATGATAAAATATTGACATGTCTTGGTGAATGTTATCAGTAATTATGATTATTATGTAAATTGCCATATGCTTCAAAAATAACCAATTTTGTTTTTCAGTTGTCTCTTTAATTGTGGCTAGTCCAAGTATTGTTATTCCTAGACAATTATTATTTTACTTTGATTCATCTCAGAAAGTGGTTCTTTTTGGTTAACTCCAAAGTTTGCTTCTTCAAATTGTAATGGAAAGGACTGACAAGTTCACTTGAATACGGGTTTCTGATACCTTTGGAGATACATACCATTGGACTAAAACCAAACAGTCTTTCATGACATCAATTAGAAAACTGTTATGTCCATGAGTATAGCTAACTTGACCTCATGAGACCGAACTCAATTTTATAAAAAGACTCTTTATTTAAAACATATTGATTCTTTTGTTTTGCTTTCCAGAGTCCTGACAAGCTTTAAATAAATAGCAAGTTTATCTGATATCTCCAGGACCTAGAACTATTGAATCTGCCAAGTCCTGTTCAGATATCCTCCCTTTAGGCCCAGGAACTATCATGCAACAGGGTGCCTGTGAGTATATGTAAGGCCCCATTTGGAGGGATGGAATTGGTTTAGAGCCTCCAGATTCAAGGAGGGGCACACAGAAGCCTAAATAAATACTAACTGGAAAAACTGTCTTTTCAGGCCATGTGGTGCAGATATCCATCCCAGTCATACATTTTTTTTCCTGCTTCCTACAGACTGAGAACTTCCTCAGTGTAATTGCTCTCAATTATGTGTTTATACAAAATGAGATATAACAAGTAATTTGTCACCCACCTTAGTTTAAATTACTAAAGAGACCAAAGTATTGTAGCACGATAAGAGTGTCTAAATCCCCTTAGCTTAAATGGTTAACAATGCTTACGTTTGCTACATGTCTACCATTAAACCCAAGAATACAGTAGTTTAACGCATGTAGATGAATTAATTTTGTAGCCTTGCCTCTGACATTTTGGTTTTTCCTCTAATGTTGTGTAGAAGGTTTTAAAGGGTTGATGAGTGCCTGTCATCCTCCAGTCCTGTCTGCTCTGGAACATTAATTGACTGTAAGCGCTTTTGTCTATTTGGTCCCCTTGGCCACAGGGTCCCATAGAGGGACTGGATGTACCCAAGACATGTAGGCACACCACCCTGGCAAGAGATGAACAAAATAAGAATTTGGCCATAGATGCTTCCTCCGGCAGATCATCTTAAGTCTCCCCCGCCCTCAGCCGGCTGACTGAATGGACTCCGTCTTGGCCAAGAAGATATCCTAAAACTACATTGTCTGCCATAAGGAGGGATGTCCTGACATGCCTCATCATGCCCCCCTCCCTTATTAGAGATATCCTCTGCAACTCATTGACAGGCCTAAGGCTATGGAAGACAAACCTGAAAGTCCTTAATTTACACAGCAAATATATGTCCAGTGCCTTGTTTCTGATTTTGCAGGCTTACTTATCTTAACACTCCAAGCCTTTAGACAAAAGCTTCATGTCTTCAAACAATTATAATTCAAAGAGTCTTTAAACTCACTTATCACCTATAAGCCCCCCCTCTTCAAAATGGCCCCACCTTTTGAGGCCAAAACCAATGTATGTCTTCCACCTATTGATTTATAACTTTACCTGTAGCCCCTGTCTCCCTGACATACATAAAATGAAAGAAGCCCAACCACAGTGAGTCTACTTCCTCAAGGCTTCTTGGGTGTGGTTCTGAGTCACGGTCTTCAAATTTGGCTCAGAATAAATATCTTTAAAATTATTTTACATGCCAAAGAAAAGCAGAGCGCTAAAGAAAAAAATAAAATAAAATAAAATAATTTTACAGAGTTTGTATTCTTTCCCATTAACGGGGTAATGTTGTGTAAATTGAGGACCTGCAAATTTGTTTTCCATAGCTGTTAGGCCTGAGTTGCAAAGGATGTCTCCAAGAAGGGAGGTGGGCATGAGGAGGCATGTCTGACCTCCCTCCTTCTGGCAGGCAATTTAGTTGTAGGATATTCCTTTGGCTAAGAGGGGGGTCCATTCAGTCAGCTGGTCCGGGTAGCCTTAAGATTTTATTTTAGTTTACAATTCCCTCATTTTGGCCAAGATCTGCCAAAGGCATCATCTATGGCCAAAATCTTATTTTGTCCCATTGGTTGCCAGGGTGATGTGGATACCTGCTCCAACTCCATGCAAACCTTCAGTGGGATCCTTGTGGCCAAGAGGACTGAACAGCCAAAAGGGCTTATAGCCAATTAATGTTTTAGGACAGACAGGACTGGAGGTAGACGGGAACTCATTAATCCTTTAAAGCATTTTAGATAATGTTAGAGTAAAAACCAAAATGTCAAAGGCAAGGTTATAAAATTAATTTATCTGTAAGAATTGAACTAGTATATCTTTTCGGGGTTTATTTATAGATATGTAGCAAATATAAGCATTCTTAACCATTTAAGCTAACAGAATTTAGAGATTTTCGTTGTTACATTATTTTAGTCTCTTTAGTAATTTGCCCTAAGATGGTTAATAAATTATTTGTTATATTTCCTTTTATATAAACCCAACACTGAGAACAACTGTACTCAGGAAGTTCTAAAACTATAGGAAGCAGAAAAAAAAAAATTATGATTGGGCATCTGCACCACATGGCCTGAAAAGAGTTTTTGGTTAGTATTTGTTTAGGATCCTGTGTGCCCCCCCTTGATCTGGAGGTTCTAAACCAATTCCATCCCTCCAAATGGGGCCTTACATACTCACAGGCCCCCTGTTGCATGATAGTTCCTGGGCCTGGAGGAAGGATATCTGAACAGAACTTGGCAGATTCAATAGTTCTAGGTCCTGGAGATATCAGATAAACTTGCTATTTATTTAAAGCTTGTAAGGACTCTGGAAAGCAAAACAAAAGAATCAATATGTTTTAAATAAAGAGTCTTTTTATAAAATTGAGTTCGGTCTCATGAGGTCAAGTTAGCTATACTCATGGACATAACAGTTTTCTAATTAATGTCATGAAAGACTGTTTGGTTTTCATCCAATGGTATGTATCTCCAAAGGTATCAGAAACCCGTATTCAAGTGAACTTGTCGGTCCTTTCCATTACGATTTGAAGAAGCAAACTTTGGAGTTAACCAAAAGAACCACTTTCTGAGATGAATCAAAGTAAAATAATAATTGTCTAGGAATAACAATACTTGGACTAGCCACAATTAAAGAGACAACTGAAAAACAAAATTGGTTATTTTTGAAGCATATGGCAATTTACATAATAATCATAATTACTGATAACATTCACCAAGACATGTCAATATTTCATCATAGTGGCACATACATTAATAACATACTGATACAAATATAGGCCCCCAAAATTAAATGCCATTTCATATTTGAAAATATTCCGAGTATGGTTTTGACACACCAAATAAATCTATTATCTGCCTTAAACTTTCAGTGGCACTAATATATAAAAAGCTAGTTAATGGTCAAAAGACTGGGTTTAGAAATTGTGTTTTAGAAAGTCTGTAAAATATCAAAGGCTTAAAACATTTCTTCAAATACAATCACAAGCCACTGTAAAGTAAGGGTCATTTATTTAACCAAGGGTGATAGTCAACAAAAGATTCTAAAGGTGATTAAAGTAAGTTCGGTTGGTGTAACTCTAACCCCTTCAAAGTTTAGTTTTTGTAGTTAGTCAAAATCTAGTAAGCAGAGTACAGGTGTTATCCTGATACAGTATAAAATTTTTGGCTTTTTTAGGCCAATGAACAAAAAGTACAGAATAAACCTCCTGTCATGCAATATTTTTTTAAGTTAAAAGGAAACAGGTTATAGAATTACAATGAGTACATTATGTAATTTTATTAACAGCAAATTAATATTTACAGAAAACCTTGTGTTAAGCGAACTTTCTTTTTAATTGTCACTAGCTGTACCACATACAAAATTCCTTAATAAATCCCCTTTATGACTTTATCCCAACCTGCACGGATGCTAGACTAGCTATAACACATGCCTAAAAACTTTCTGTTTAACCTTTCTTCTCAAAAAAAATAAATTTTTATATTCATTGTCTTTTTTACACTTTTGTCTTACCCACAAGTTACTATTAATTTTGTTTTTATTTTCTTTCTAAATCCATATTTTGATTTAAACTTTAAAGGACCTCTGATTTAGACAAAATGATATATATTTTAATAGAACACATTTTATGCTTCTCTTATCATTTTTCTCATGAAAAATATCTTATTCTTTGGTACACTTTATATATAGATTCACATGTAATGACTTAGAATTCTTATTTTTAGTACCTTTAAATGTTAGTGAAAGCTTAAAGAGCAGGAAGTTATGAATTGTTTATCATCATAATATATTTGTCATGAAACAAGATTGTAGGTTATTATAAAACTATAGACATTTACTTAGTCAAACTGATATTTTTAAAATACCAAAATCCTATTGTTTGATAGAGAGGAGACTCAGTTTCTCAAACAAGTACAAACCTAAGACAGACTGAAGTACAAGGCAATGAGGAGGCTGAATCTGTATGTTTTTCTACTCCTCCCTTCCTTTTTGTAGTTTATTCAAACAGTGAACAAAAATTTTTGTGTTATTCCTAAAATCTTTTGTTATTTTTCTTAGGCCAAAGAACAAAAACTACAGAATAACCTCCTGTCGTGCAATTTTTTTAAGTTAAAAGGAAACAGGTTATAGAATTACAATGAGTACATTATGTAATTTTATTAACAGCAAATTAATGTTTACAGAAAACTTTGTGTTAACCAAACTTTTTTTTTAATTGTAACTAACTGCACCACATAAAAAATTCCTTAATAAATTCCCTTTGTAACTAACTTTATCCCAACCTGCACAGATACTAAACTAGCTGTAAAACATGTCTAAAACTTTCTGTTTAACCTTTCTTCTCAAAAAAAAATATAAATTTTTATATTCATTGTCTTTTTTACACTTTTGTCTCACCCACAAGTGACTATTAATTTTGTTTTTATTTTCTTTCTAAATCCATATTTTGATTTAAACTTTAAAGGACCTCTGATTTAGACAAAATGATATATATATTAATAGAACACATTTTATGCTTCCCTTATTTTTCTTATGAAAAATATCTTATTCTTTGGTACACTTTATATATAGACTCACATATAATGACTAGAATTCTTATTTTTAGTACCTTTAAATGTTAGTGAAAGCTTAAAGAGAAGGAAGTTATGAATTGTTTATCATCTTCATACACTTGTCATGAAACAAGATTGTAGGTTATTATAAAACTATAGACATTTACTGATATTTTTAAAATACCAAAATCCTATTGTTTGATAGAGAGGAGACTCAGTTTCTCAAACAAGCACAAGACCTAATAGACAGACTGAAGTACAAGGTAATGAGGAGGCTGAATCTGTCTGTTTTTCTCCTCCACCCCTCTTTGTATTTTATTTTGTGTTATTGATAAAATCTTTTGTTATTTTTATTTATATCATATGAAAATCTAGGTCAAAAGAGAAAACTAAATTTTTTATTATATTCCTGTATTAATGATCAAGTTAATTTTCATAAAATCTTATAAACAAATCCATCTAATTTTAACCAATTTGACTATACGTTAAGATTTTTATACACCTTTGATAACCTTTAACTTTTATATCATTTAATTTTAATTATTATTGATTTAATTTAAAGCAGTTTAAAAAACAATAAATTTGAGAAAATTATTTTTTAACAAAACTATTAATATTTATGTCTCATAACCTTTTTATTAAAAAAAGTTTTTTACATACAATTGTTTCCCTTCCTTCTACAAGTTTCAATTACATATATTAATCATACTATCAGCTCTTAGAAAAACCTAGGAAGTTAAAGTAACTTTGAACTGTTATTTGTCACCAATTTTATTAGTATTCCTAAATCTATTTAAAAATAAGATATCAGGGTATATAAACTTAAACCTATGTTTGAAAGGTTTTAGTATTTTATAAATGACTCGGAAATTTCATGATCATCTTAACGTAACATGACTTTCAGATTTTAAATTATATGAAAATTTCATTTGTGTTTTTCCATTCATATTTCTCTAACTTATTTATTTTAGTAAGATACCAGTTATTACTTTAACTTATTTTTTGTTAACTATTTTTATACCCTGTAAATTAGATCTATAATGCAGAACAGGGACCAATATAGTTTTAATTGTTTTTTTAAACTCTTAAATATTAACCAAGAGAAACATGAGTATTTTCATAAGACTTGTTATTTTACATAATGTAATGTCATTTTAAAATTTTATAAACACTGCTGACATTTTCGACTATATGCTGTTTAAAAGGTATTAGTTAATTAGATCCTTCCAAAGCACCACATCCCCAAATAAAATTTACTGTTATCATGGAGATCAAAGTGTCCCTGGCCCCCAAAGTTAAGTCAAACTGTAGGGAGCAAAAGCCACTCTTCTTATAAAGAGCTGGTGAACATTTTACTGACATTAGGATTAATAGGACAAAACTAAAAAACTTATACATGGACGACTTAAGAATATACACTCAAAGGTGCAGGGGAAATTGTTCATTTTATGTTTAAAGTAGGGACAGCCGTGTAGAAACATGATTGGACTTAAAGGGTGTGAGCTGATTCTAACAGGCTGAGTGGGGAACCCAGCTAGGCCTTTCTGTCTAATGTCTGTTTGTCTCCTTGTAAGTAAGTGTGCATTCCTTCCTTCTGGGCATATGGCAGGGCCCTTCCTGGAATGGGGTTTCATAGTTACACAAAGTAGGTCAGATAATTACTTTATGTCCAGTTTTTACACAGAATAATTTGAGGTTTTATGGTGAGTTTTCAGAAAAAGGGGTTCTGGCCTTTTGTCCTGCCTTGGGGAAGAGGGATTTTGAGTTCTATGGCTAGCTTCAGGGAACAATTGGAAGAAGAGGCAGCAGACAAGGCAAGGTTTGAGAATTTTTGCTTCTGAAGTCTTCATTTCGGATCGGGTTTTCTGAGACCCATCAACATGACATTACTTGACTTTAGACTGAAAAAAACCTTTAGCACCAATTTGTAATGCCTCAAACAATGACACAAGGCTGTAACACTTTTTTTTTTTTTTTTTTTTTTTACATAGGATCAAGATTAAGCTGTTTTAAAAACAATCAGAATAGTCTCAAAACATGTTTTCTCAACTTGGGTGTAAACTTTAGTACAGGCACTATTTCTAAAGAGTGAGACTGTTTTGAGATTCTCTTTGGTTTTTAACAATTATTTACTTTTTTTTCCTCCTTTAAAATACCATACTATACAAATGTTAACACTTTAAGAATTTTTTTCCTAGCAGCAATTTTGTTATGGCCACATAATGTACACATAACCAGCTAGCTTGTAAAGAGTTGGACACAAAGTGGAGAAGACTCAAGGAAAACTAAAGCTCAAAATTTAAGCTCTTGAAACTACAACTTTTAGGACAGCTTTGAATCTCTAACAGTATTGTTAATACCAGATGACAGAAAGAGTGAGAAACACATTTGGGTGCGTTTCCACAGACACTGAAATCAGTGGAATAAACTATATCTTTAGTTAGGATTCAAAGACCAAAACCAAAATATTTTCATAAACCTTTGACCATAATAAGTTTCTGCTTTTGTGCTGTATCTACTTGATGTTTTATTTACTCTAATTTGCTGACACTTAAGCACATCTATATTTTTACCTTAAAGTTAAATACATAGGTATTTATTTGGTAACTATGGAATTTTGGCTATTATTAGACCAACAATATTAAATTTACCTTACTTATCAAAAATCATATGACCAGGTTATTTTGTCTTTGGCTGAGTTTATAGTTTTGCAACCTTTATGTCAAATCTGACACCTGAAGAATGTAAAAGTGTCGAGTAAAACCCAGGCAAAAACAAATGTACACTGAGAATTTGAAAAGATTCTTACTATTATTTCACCAATAATACCCTTTTAAAAAGATCATAATAATGTAGCTTATTTACCAAAAATTACTAAATTCACATGAAATGTTCGGGTTTGTTTAGTTAATTTATCGGTGCTCCCTTATTTTTAAGCCAGTCAAGAACCATGTAAGCACAAACATGAAATACATGGACATACATAAAACATACCTAAACATATACACTCAACACACACACACACACACATAAACACATAGCTGTAATAGGGTTTACCCTAAAACTCTAGCTCTGAGATTATAACACAACTCACCAGTCTGTAAAAAAGACAATTGGATCCAACTTTCTTCTGACAAAACTGGAACTTGTTTACATGGTCAACTTTATTTGCCCTGATAAGCAACCTAATTAGGCCTTGGATCAAAGTTTCAGGTAAAGCAGCTTCCATGGCAGTTTGATTTTATAAAACCTCCTTAGCCCTTTTTTTTTCCTTTAATGGAAAATGATTTTTAAGTTTGCATTTTTGCTATGACTGGCTACAGGATCTCCAGGTAGCCTTTCAATTGCAAATACTATAAACAGTCAGTTATGTCAACATCAACAGAAAAAGTTGTCAGGTTTTAGATTAGCCAGAGATGAAAAGAGAGAAATAGCTTGAGGAACATTTTAACTCTATAGGTATAAGTGAACCATTTGAGCTCTGAATTTTCTTTGATGTAATTTGCCCTTTCCTAAGAACTTGTGCACAGAATTGGCTTTAAGCAGCTGCAGCCCTAGAAAGCCTGCCATGCCTTTCTACCTTCCATTTACACAAATACTTGCAAGTAGAGGCTCCATAAACTAACTGGGGTACCTAAGGGGGTCATTTTCTTTGTCTTTTCTCATTTTTAAAAGATCAGTTTCCCATTTTTCTTTAAAAGAAACAATGGGAGCAGGCATAGTGGCTCATGCCAGTAGTCTTTTCACTCTGGGAGGCCAATGCAGGAGCATAGTTTGAGCTCAGGAGTGAGACCCCATCTCTACTAAAAACAGAAATAAATTAGTTAGACAACTAAACATATATATAAAAAAACTAGCTGGGCATGGTTAATTATGCCTGTAGTCCTAACTACTTGAGAGGCTCAGACAGAAGGATTGCTTTTGAGCCCAGGAGTTTGAGGTTGCTGTGAGCTAGACTGACACCATGGCACTCTAGGCCAAGGTGATAAAGTGAGACTCTGTCTCAGAAAAAAAAAAAAAAGAATGAAAGAACGACTGAACTGGAGTGTAGGATTTATTTTTATGGATCAGAGTATGGTGATTGTGTGTGGGGTTCCTCAATGTTTCACCACCCAGTCAGTCATACGCTCCTTAGGTTTCTCAGTTCCTCGCTTCCAGCGTCTAGTAGCTCCAAGAGGGCGCTAAATACTCAGTGATCACCTCTTACATGCGTTTTCTGGAGGAGCCTTACTTTAATTAATTTATTTGGCAGTCCCCTGTAGGGCCACTCATGCCCTGGAGATTGCCCCAGGCAACTTCCACTCAGAAGAGTAGAGTCACCCAGGTGTTTCTTTTGGCTGGGAGGAATAAAAAGCCTTTTCTTCTTTGGAGCTGAGGAACTCAGTCTCTCACTTATCTACAAAAAAGGACAGGTTTCCTCTTCCACAAATGTGCAGAAAAGCCAACTGAGATTAATTTTAAGATGAAAAGTCAATGGAGAAGACCCTTTAGAATGTACCTTCCAATCAAAATTAGGATCCCAAGCAACAATTCCTAGGAAGAGAACCAACTCAGAGTAAACCAGGACCATCAACTAAAAATGGGAGGGCCAGAGCTCAGGAGGAATGACCAGTTCTGCCAGAGGAGAAGCTCGGAGTCGGTGGAGCCGAAAAGGACGATGCCAGTAGTACCTGGCGCCAAGTTCCAGTTGCTCCTTCAGGGTCCTGAGTCTTTTCTGAGTCCCATGTTGGGTGCCAGTCTTGTCAAAAGAAAAGAAGCCAAATTCTGTAAAATAATTTAAGGAGGTTTATTCTGAGTCAAATTTGAGGGCCATGAATGACCCAGAGCCACTGTCAAAAAGCCTTGAGCAAGTGGACTCGCTGTGCTGGGGTTACAGTTTGATTTTATATATTTCAGGGAGACGGGTTACAGTTGAAGTCATAAATCAATATATGGAAGATATACATTGATATTGACCAAAAAGCCTATTGAGAAATAAGATTCACATCTTTAACTAAAGAACAAAATATCATGATTGTCACTTGGAGTTGTTAAAAGCAAACTTGCTCCTTGGTCATTCAGGCCAGTGTTACATGGAAAATGAAATCCTCTTCTGAGACTGGAGGGGAGGTTTCAGTGTTCTTTAAAACCCACATTATTAAATCATTGTAATCAAACTCCACAAAGGCTGCAAAATAGGTTAGGAGTCTAGTTTGTAAACCAGCACAGATGCAGGATTTGTACCTATTGGGAAACACTGGCTTTAACATTCTTTTCCTCTGTTTCATGCTCTTCAGGATATTATTTTTCCAAGAAGACAAACAAAACGTTGAGGGGCTTGTTTTGTTTTGCATCAACAAATGCAATACCGTACAAGTTTATGTTTGGTTTTCCTTTGCCAGATGGAATTTGGCTATATACTACAAACCCATGTATAATGGAGACATAACTAGTTCTATGTTTTTAAGGCTTATGTAGCTGGGAAAAAGGGAGTGACAGTAGGAATTCTGCATTTGTAAGATCTGAAATTTCAGAATATTATCAGCACTATCATGCTAATATTCACAAGAATCATATTTGGTTAAAAGTGTTATTTCTTCCTTGATTGCCCTCATTCATATTTTATTTCCTTTTTTGAAGCTTACAATCATACCTCTAAACTTAATTTTATAATATGTTTAGAAAGAAGTTCATGAGGGTTGGCAGGAAGGTTTAAAGGAGAAATGCAGTTATCTCTTCCTCTAAGAAGTTCTAGTACTCCATGCTCTTTAATGTATTCCACATTAGAAAAATGAATAAAGAAAACTCATCTAGCAAACATATTTATTAAGCTTGATGACAGTGCTTAGTGTCTGGTGTCCAGTAGGTGTTCACATCCTACTTCTCGATAGGAAGGAGAAAAGAAGGAAGGAAAGAAGGATGACAGGAAGGACAGAAGGACAGAAGGAAGGAAGGAAGGAAGGAAGGAAGGAAGGAAAGAAGGAAGGAAGGAATTTACATTGTATGTTTTATGTTTGTTTCATTTCCTTCTTACCATCAGAAAGCTGGAGCTCAGTATAAAACATCAGAAATAATTTCAACTAGCCTTCTCACTGAACAAATAAGGAAATTTCTGGATGCGAGAAAATCCCCAAACGCATAGCCCTATGGTTTATTTGGGGGCCAGAAGTCTGTGGGTATCAGTCACAAAAGCCACATATTTGCAATCCCTTCATAATGTTTGGAGGACCACTTTAAAGGTTTCTCAAAACCTGACTTCCATCCTGTATTGTATTTTAGGTCACTGGATAATAGAAATCTACCTTGTATCAAATAGTTTATAAAATATTGGACAGCACATGGTAAGGGAAAGCATATAAAAGCTTTGGAATTGAAGTTGAATTCCAACAGGTGCCACCATTTCCTAAAACTGAACATCACACATGTCATGGTTTATATCTTTGAATCGCAGTTTTCTCATTTATGCAATGAAGATCACAATGCCTATGTCAGAAGATTAAAGGAGCTAATGTATGTATGTATGTTAAGGGCCTCACAAAGCTATGGCATTTAGTAGGCAGTCCAATGTAATTTCTTCTCTCTCCCCTTATTTTAGAATGCTACCCTTAAAAACAATACCTAACACTTCCATAAGTTTCCACGGGGATTTTCCAAGCACTATCTTACTTATGTAGGGCTGCTATTACTCCCCTTTTCAGAAATGGGAGACTAAGCAACCTGCTCACATTCATAGGTAGTAGAACTGAGACCCAATCTGATTTCAAGGCAGTAAAGCGCCTCTTCTTCAGGGAGCTATTCCCATATAGAGTAAAATTACCATGGGAAAATTTAAAATACAAAAGATAACCTCCTAGGGTGAAAATCAAGTTAGTTACAAGTAAAATATTTTCAAATTTCCTATAAACACATGGGTAAGAGCAGAGGTTGGGAACCAAGACAATAGTTCCATTCTGACTCCAGGGACAAATTTAGATGGCTGTTAATTTTTCGCTATTATAACTGTTCTTACTATATTTTATATGTACTGTGATGAATGATGGATAAAGCCAGTACTCACCTACTACAAATCAATCATGCATCTGTGGAACAAAATGAGCTAGAAAAATATTTGGATGTCATGGTCTCTGTTTTGTTTTCACGTATTTTGATTTTTTTAAAGACTTACACCTGCTGAACCTAAGAATCTATAGAGCCCAATATCCAAAGTCTAGAAGGTCACATTTTATTTTTTCAGTTGCTCTTTTAAAAAAAAATAAACAGCATAAATCAATGTGCAGTGGCATCAAAATCAACTGGACTAATCAATCAGACTAAGCCTTGAGAACATTCTCATTTTGCCTTTTTGATAATCCTATATTCTGTAGGTTTCCCGATTTTAAGTACACGTTTAGTCTTGAAAAACTGTTACAATTTGCTATCACAATAAATTTCTCAACAGGAATATAAGTAAATCCCCTCCTCCATGGTAGTTCTTTCTTATTTTACCCAAGGAAGCCCTTATTGTCAAGTTCTATGTCATTATTTTCCACACACTTTTCTTCAGGTATACAACCACTAACTTAAAACCAAAGGCAAAACAACAGAAAAAGTTATCATTCTCAAAATTTAAGGTTCTCCTCCTCCAAATCTTCTCTTTGCCTCTTTTGTAATCAGAAGTGTCAATAGCAATGATACACAATTTCACAGTGATTACCTTTTGAACAAATTTGTTATTACCCTAGACAAGAGAGAATGCTCACAGTACTTCTCACTAAATCAAATACAAAATGCCCTTCAAAAGTGTTCAGTGTATTAAAGCAATATAAAATAAAGCAACAGACAAAAATATAGTCAGATCTCCACTCACCTTTTTCTCCTGGTTGTCATAACAAGGATTCATAACTAGTAACTTCAGATGTAGGACACAGTGCAATTCAGTTTCCACCTTGTGTCTTCTCCTCTGGAAACTACAGAAAGTCAACTAACAAGACAGGTTTGAATGACCCTTCAACATCCATCTGTTTTTAAGGAAGAACTGAAAGGCAAGAGAATACCAATCTGGAATATTCTATCTCCTTAACAAAGTGATTTATTGATAACTTGGGATAAAAATGAGCCAGGAACATAGGTCAGCCCACTGATGAGGAGCTTGCAAGTTCAGAGGAGCTGAGAAGGATGAAATCTTCCAGAGAATTAGAAGTATAGGTCCCTAGAAATAAAGTTACCTCCCCAAATAATTCAAATGTATTTGAATCTCCCATATTTGGATCGTAATGTATGATGACATTAAAAAACAAACAAACAAAAAACACCCTAAATGGGCATTGTTGAAGAAGTGAAAGCAGGGATAGATTTTAAGGACAGAAGCCCTGAGTGACTTCTCACTGGGCTGTTCAGCATAAAGAAACCACACTGGGAAACAAAGAGGACACAATGGGGGAGAAGGGGCCCTCTTGTCTCCAGGGGCCATGCTGCAGCTCAGACCATGCTGCAGCTCACTCTGCTATGGCTCGGATGCCTCTCTGAAGGCCATGGGCTGCTTCTGGCCAGCTCCTACCTGAAGCTGTGAGTCCACCCCTGGCAGACCTCACACTCCATGTTGTCATGTTCTAAGGAGCTCAGGGCCTTCTTGCTCTCAATTTTAAAGGCAAGGACATGTTTGAAGGAGACTCTTTCTGGTATTTCCAAATGTACAGGACATTCTCATTGACTCTTAAACCCTGCTGTGCAACAGATGTCAGGGCTTCTTCCTCCTGTCTGAAACTCCATGCCCTGTGACCAACTACCAATGCCCTCCCTCTGCCACCCCCCAGCCTCTCATCACCATCAAGTTTCTCTACTTCTATGAGGTCAGCTTTGCAGATTTCACAGGTAAGTGACATCATGCTGTGTTTGCCCTTCTGAGGTGACGGATATGTTAATTAGCTTTATGTCACTATTCCACATAGTGCAGATATACAGAAACTTCACATCGTACCCCCTACATGTATACATCTATGACTTATCTATTAAAACAATATCAGCAAAACCATAATAAATAAAATGAGATGCAGGAAGCGTGGCTAGACCACGCCATATACTTGCTCTTGCGTCTTCAGCTGTCCATATTCACTGGCACCACCAGTTTCTGCATCTGCAGCAGATCTTTCAGGCCGGCGGGGTACAACACGTTAACATATTGTTGGCAAATCTCCTAGTGAGCCCCTTACAGCGCTGGCCCTCTTGAGAGGGAGAAATCGAGGACCTCCCATGTGGCTGCCCAGCCTGGAGAGAGAGGTGTCTCCTCATTGTCTTTCCCATGGCTGCTGGTGCTGTTAGAGGACAGGGAGGCCACGGGGCCATGCTGGGGGGCTATGCTGGGATCAGGACTCATCTTCAGATTAAACCCCAAGGGTCTTGGTGATCAGTGAAAAGGGGAGGAGGAGCAGTTAAAATTCTCCTCGGATGCATCTCAGACCGCTGGTGAGATCTCAAGCTACTGGAGAGCCTTGTCAACACCAGCCCAGAGATGGCTGCCTCCAGTGAGCAGTGAACCTCTTGGGACAGGGCACTGGTCTTCCAGCTCCCTCGGGACACATACCACCCCACAGACCTGAGCTGATATGCAAGCACCATATTGCTTCATTCTCTCCTTCTCCTCCCCTACCCACGGCTGCTGAGAGAGACAATTTAGCCACCACCCAGAGGCATCCAAATGGATGGGACTTTTCTTCTTGGGGCCCTGCAGTGGCCTGAGGGTTACTCAGACTGTCATCTCCCTACTCACTGGCCCTCCCTGGTGCTGCTTGCCTGGTGATTCCAGTAGAGCATGACAAATCCCAGACAGAGAGACATTGATCCAGCACCACGTGGGTGACTTGAGACCAGCGCTCTTCTCCCTAGCAGGGTCACGGATTAATCTATAGGGCCTGGAGGATAGGCCAGCAGGCCAGATTCTGTACACTCAGGTCTTGATCGCATTGCCTTGGGGCACAGATGGGATATTGTCTACTGAAACGTGTGTCCCTTCAGGGGCAGATAAGAGTGCATCCTAGCTGCAGCGTGCTCGAGAGGCAATCCTCCTCCCATGGGAGGGCCATGCTCCCAGCTCATGCATGATCGTGGGCATCACAGTCAGGGGAGCTCTGCTGGCTTGAGGTCCTGTATGCGGGCAGAGGCCCAGGAAAAACCATGGAATAGAGGATGCTGGAAAGTGGCGAACTGCTCCAGACTGCCAAACTACAGGACTCAGAAAGCCCCACCTCCACACCCAGAGTTTTCAGCTTAGTGGGGCCATTTCCGTACTTCCCTGGCAGCTTTGACCAGAAGCACAGAACAGACCTTTCACACCTGCTAAAAGCATTTGTGGAGCCTGAGGACATGCTCACCCAACCCAGCCCTGCCAGCCTCACTCCCCCACCTCACTCTGCTGAGGTGGAGAATAAGAACAGACTGGAAGTCTGAGAGTCCCACCCACCACCTGAGGCACTAGAGTGCCTCTCCAGAGGAAAGAGAGATGGTTACAGGACACAAAAACAACACTGCAGCTTGCTCCTTCCAGCAAGCTCCACCTACTGCAGGGAGGTCAATTTGCATGCCCTTTTGCTACATTTACTGACTTATCACATAGGGTGTGGTCAAATCTCACCCACAAGAACCACCTACTACCTCAGAGACTAAACTGGGCATGTCATTATCTAAATGAAAATTCAAAGTTAAGAAGCAACAGCTGCTCCAGATGGGAAGGAATCAGTGAAAGAACTCTGGAAGTATGAAGAATCTAATTGAAAGGACACCCATGAAGGGGAACACCTCCTGTCTAACAATGGATATCAACCAAATACAGAACACTAAAATGACAGAAGGATTTCAAACATGGATTGCAAGAAAATTCAATAATATGCAAGAGAAAATGGATACTCAACACAAAGAAACCACACACACACATAAAAACTTGGACTTGTAAGAAAAATTCACTAAACTATGAAGAGAAATTGAAAGCATTTCTGCTTAGAACTGGAACCAGACAAGGTTGTTGTCTATGACCACTTCTATTCAACATAATGCTGGAAGTCCTAGCCAGAGCAATCAGACAAGAGAAGGACATCAAGGATATCAGAATGGGGGCAGAAGAGATCAAAGTATCACTCTTGCTAACAATATGATCTTATACCTAGTACACCCCAGTGATTCTGTCATGAGACTACTGGAATTGATAAACTCAGCAAAGTCTCAGGTTCAAAATTAATGGACATAAATGAGTAGCGTTTCTGTACACCAACGACAATCAAACTGATAACCAACTCAAAGACTCAATACCCTTCACAATAGCAACAAAGAAAATAAAATACCTAGGAATATATTTAACTAATGAGGTGAAAGGTCTCTACAGGAAGAACTATGAAAACTGAGGAAGGAAATAGCAGAGGATGTGAAGCTCATGGATCAGTAGAATCAACATTGTTAAAATAGCTACACTACTGAAAGTGATCTACAGATTCCATGAAATCCCTATTAAAATACCAACATCATTTTCCATGAATCTAGAAAAAATAATTCTACACTTCGTATGGAACCAGAGAAGACCCGTATAGCAAAAGCAATCTTAATCGAAAAGAAAAAATTGGGACGCAAACATTTACCAGCTAGACTTCAAGCTACACTAAAGGTGATAGTAACTAAAATAGCATAGTACTGGGATAAGAACAGAGACATAGACCAATAGAACAAAACTGAGAACCAAGATATAAAACCATTGTCATATAGCCATCTATCTTTGACAAAGCAAACAAAAACACACTGGAGAAAAGAATCCTTATTCAATAAATGGTGCTGGGAAAACTGGATAGCCACATGTAGAAGACTGAAACATGATCCATATCTTTCACTGCTCACAAAAATCAACTCATAGTGGATAGCAGACTTAAACCTATGGCACTGAAGCTATAAGAGTTCTAGAAGAAAATGTTTGGAAAACTCTTATAGATCCTGGCCTAGGGAAAGAATTTATGAAGAATGCCCCAAAGGCAATCACAGCAACAATAAAATAAATAAATGGGACTTGATCAAATTAAAAAGTTTCTGTACAACCAAGGAAACTATCACAAGAGCAGACAACCTACAGAATGGGAGAAAATATTCTCGTGCTACACATTGGATAAAGGGCTGATAACTAGAATCTATATAGAACTCAGGAATATCAACAAGAATAAAATCAAACAACCCCGTTAAAAAATTGGGCAAAGGACGTGAACAGAAATTTTTCTAAAGAAGACAGATTAATGGCCAACAAACATATGAAAAACTCCTCAACATCTCTAATCACCAGGCAAATGCAAATCAAAGCCACAATGAGATATCATTTAACTCCAGTGAGACTGGCTTTTATCAAAAAGCCCTAAAACAATACATGTTGGCATGGATGTGGAGAGATAGGAACACTCATACACTGCTGGTAGGACTGTAAACTAGTACAACCTCTGTGGAAAGTAATACGGAGATACCTCAAAGAGCTAAAAGTAGAGCTACCATTTGATGTAGCAATCCCATTACTGGGCATCTACCTAAAGGAAAAAAAAAAACATTCTATAAAAAAAGATATTTGCACTCAAATGTTTATAGCAGCATAATTCCCAATTACAAAGATGTAGAAACAAACCAAATGCCCATCAATACATGAGTGGATTAATAAAATGTGGTATATGTATACCATGGAGTACTATTCAGCCATAAAAAATGATGAACTACCTCTTATATTAACCTGGATGGAGCTGGAGCTTATTTTTCTAAGTGAAGTATCACAAAAATGGAAAAAATAAGCACCACATGTACTCACCAGCAAATTGGTTTTAACTGATCAACACTTAACTGCACATACAGGAATAACATTCATCAGGTGTCGGGCAGATGAGAGAGAGGAAGAGGGGATGGATATACACATGCACAATGAGTGCTATGTGCACCCTCTGGGGGATGGACATGCTTGAAGCTCTGACTGGGGGAAGGGGCAAGGGCAGTATATGTAACCTAAACATTTGTACCCCCATAATATGCTGAAATAAAAAAATTAAAAAATACATGAATGGAGTAATAAAATGTGATATATGTATACCACCTGGTTCTACTCAGCCACAAAAAAACAATGGTGATCTAGCACCTCTTGTATCATCCTGAAGAGTGCTGGAGCCCATTCTACTAAGTGAAGTATCACAAGATGGAAAAACAAGCATCGGATGTATTCACCATTAAACTGGTATTAACTGAGCAACATTTATGTGCACATACAGTAACATTCATCAGATGTCAGGCAGGTTAAAGGTGGAAGGAGCAGATGAGTATATTCACACCTAATGGGTGCACTGTGCCCTATCTGGGGTTGTGGACACACTTGAAGCTCTGACTTGGGTGGGGCAAAGGCAATATATGTAACCTAAACATTTGTACCCCCATAATACGCTAAAATAAAAAAATAATTAATTAAAATTTAAAAAATAAGCAGAAGCACAGCAAGACTGATAGAAATAACACAAATCAATGTGAGGAACAAAACGGAATATCACTACTAACAACAAAACCATTAGGAGAATAATAGACTATTACAAACAACTTTACATTAAAAAATTTGACAATTGAGAAAAATGAACCAACCCCTTGAAAACCACAAACTACCAAAACTCAAATGAAACAGAATAGATAATCTGAATCATTTTATTATATAACCATTAAAGACATTGGATTTATAATTTAAAATTTATTGAAAAAGAAATCTACAGGCCTAGATGGTTTTGATGGGGAATTCTACCAAATATTGGAAGAAAAATTAACAATTTTACACACTGTCTTTCAGAAAAAAAAAAAGGAAAGGAGACACTTAAATGTAAAATTCCACCCCTTTCTAAATATTCCATCAGTTGTCCTCTCACATCCATTATCTAGCTAGGATATATATGATAAACCATATGTAATGAGAGGCACTTTTAGCCAAAATTACACAATTACAATATGAGTTTTCCTTAAAACCTGTAGAGATAGATGTCATCCGGCCCTAAAGATTTATCCTCATGTAAAATTTACCATTTAAGTATGGATTACCTTGTTTAGCCAAACTATTTCAAGTGGGACCTTCATCCAAAATAATTCTAAAGCTTTAACAATAATTTTTCCATGTTATAGACTTGCTAATTGTTCAGTTATTAATAAAGAAGAAAACAGGAACAAGACAGGGATGTCCACTCTCACCACTTCCATGCAACATAGTACTGGATGTCCTAGCCAGAGCAATTAGGCAAGAGTAAGAAATAAAAGGCATCCAAATTGGACAGGAAGAAGGTAAATTGTCCCCTGTTTGCAGATGACATGATCATATATATAGAAAACCCTAAAGACTCAACCAAAAAAAAACTGTTAGATCTAATAAAGAGATTCAGTAAGTTGTAGGATACAAAATCAGCATTAAAACCCAGTAGTGTCTCTATACACTAACAACAAACTAAAAAAGAAATGAAGAAAACAGTCCCATTTATAATAGTATCAAATAGAATAAAGTATTAGAAATAAAATTTATCCAAGGAGATAAAAGACTTGCACACAGAAACTATAAACATTGATGAAATTCAAGAAGACTCAAAGAGTCCTCTATTCATGGACTGAAAGAATTAATACTGTTAAAATGTCCACACTACCCAAATGATCTATAGATTCAGTGCAATTTCTATTAAAATTCCAATGGCATTTTCCACAGAAATAGAATAAACAATCAATTTGTATGAAACCATACAAAAAACAAAAAACCAAACAGCCAAAGCAATTTTGAGCAAAAAGAACAAAGCTGGAGGCATCACACTACCTGATTTCAAAATATACTACAAAGCTGTAGTAATCAAATCAGCATGATATTGGCATAAAAACAGACACCTAGACAAAACAGAATAGAGAGCTTGGAAATAAACTCACACATTTACAGTCAATTGATTTTTCAACAAAGGTGCCAAGAACATACAAGAGGGAAAGATAATCTCTTCAATAAATGGTGCTGAATAAACTGAATTCAGAAACATATGCAGAAAAATATTAATATTAGACCCTTATCTCACACAATATACACAAATCAGTTCAAAAAGGATTAAAAACTTAAAATGTAAGACATGCTACTACAAAAGTACTAAAAGAAAACATATGGAAAAAGCTCCCTGACATTGGTCTGGGCAATGATTTTTTTAGATATGATCCCAAAAGCAAAGGCAATAAAAGCAGAAATAGGCTAACAGGATAACACCAAACTAAAAAACTCTGCAAAACAAAGGAAACAATCAACAGAGTAAAAAGACAACCTATGGAATGGGAAAAAAATATTTGCAAACCACATATCTCATAAGAGATCAATATACAAAATACATAAGGAATTCAAACAAGTGAAAAGCAGAAAATAAATAACCTAATTAAACAGGCAAAGGGCCTGATTAGACATTTCTAAAAAGAAGATGCACAAATGACTAGGGAGTACATGAAAAAGTGTTCAACATCACTAATCATTAGAGAGATGCAAATTAAAACTACAATGAGATAGCTATGAATACTATATTTTCAATCTACTTTAGATTGAGAAAAAATCCACACAAAAGTAGACCCGAAGTTCAAAACCGTGTTGTTCAAAGGTCAACGTTTCTACAACCTGCCAGTAGCACGTTAAGCCCTTTAACTATGCAGGAACTATTTAATAAATCAGAAGAACATCTTTCCCTTTTTACTTAAGTGAATAGTAGAGGTATATGTGTAAGGAGAGGATATTACCATGAAGCTAATTGTACTACTATTTATTTCTAGTATTAAAAATTGAAATGTTGCCTTTGTTGAAATGACAAACTATACAATTGATATTGCTTATTAATGAAATCAACAAAAAACCAAAAACATAATCATTCAGACATTTTATCTTTCTGTGCTTCCCTCATTTTCCCATGTGTTTGTATTTAGTTTCATTTCTATTCTGTAAATCTCAGAAATTCATTCTGAAAATGGATTTGAATTCTGTTTTGATAGCTAAGCCACAAAGCACATAACTAAGTTGATTTAATGTGCCATGAGTAGATGCCACTTTTCTTTTTAAATCACAGCAGAATTCATACAATATTTAAATGAAATAGGTCTGTGCTTTATAGTTGAAAGAAGTGTATCAACAAACGTTTTGGCATTCTGTTGTTCAAATTTTCCAAAATGTGAAATGTTTATGTTTTGCTTTGAGATTCTTTATTCATTTTTTATTTAACAAACACTAAATTTTGTGCTATGTGTGAAATCTTAAATTCATATGCAGTTTCAATAACTTATATACACAGACTGCCTTTTTTCTCTAAAGGTAAAAATGATTTTATTTTTCAGCACATTCACACAATCTGTAAATACACACATTAAAGACAAGGAACTGAAGGTCTTCTTTGCTTTAACACCCACAGTTAGCCTGCACCTCTGGGGTGCTTTTGTTACTACACTGTCATTCACACATCCCATAGAGGATTTGGGTTCTATTTCTATATATCTGCTTTATATAAATACACTTCAACCAGCAACAATAAATATATGGCACCACCATTAAATGTTCTGCAAAGACAGGAAATTCTATATTCTCTTCAAAGAAAAGAAGAGCATAGAATTCTGCACAATTCACACACATGTTGTTACATAAGGATGAATAAAACCTCCTCATAGCAATAGAGAGCCACTTGGATTTGTAAAATCATATTGGCCATTCTGATCCAGCCAACTTAACACAAGACTATTCTAAAGCCAAAATAAAATTTTTTTAAAAAACTTTAACATCCAATTATTATTATTTATGTGTTTGTGTGTATGTGTATTTATGTTAGAATATTTGTTCTTCCATCCCTCATTTTGTTCCTGTGAATCATGGGTGAGGGAGAAATCAGGGGTGGCTATTATTGCTTAGTAATAAAAATAGTGTTTTGGCATTCCGACTGAATTACATTAAATATTTAAAAGAAATAATTAGAATTTGTGCTGAGACCCAGACTGGAGAAATCCATTGTTTGCATACTGAGAATTTTGGCTGTTGGATAAGTAGAATTAAGGACATAAGAGTGCAGAAGGAATTTTCTAACGGAGTAAAATGGTAATTGCTTAGTATAAGGCATATGTTATTGCTAAGGCAATACAGAGAACTGCTAACTATAGTTTAAACCTGAAATTTTATACAGAGGATTCTTGTCCAATAGTAATTCCCATAATGATGAAAATATGGCTAATGGAACTAAATAATTAAATTTTTAATTTTATTTATTTTTTTTGTTAAAATGTATGTAGACACATCAGGCTACTGGTTTTATGTATCTACATACATCTTAATTTAAATGTATTAGAATAGTTCTGAAATAAAATCTGTAGCTTCAAGGTTCGATCCATCATTTGGGCTAAGATGGGTGAAGGAAAGTTCAAAGGCTCAGTGGGAAAAGAGAACATAGCATATTTAGGTCACGAAAGAAAGTCCAGTCTGATTACAGCAGAGAGCAAAAGGAGATTGCCCAGGGTCTAGTCAGTTTAAGGCATGTGACTAAGTTATGACCACTGGAATGTGAGCTTAGCCCAGATGATTCTCCAGTTCTCTCGCTACTTTCTCCTCAGTAACCATCGAGGTCACTTGTAGAAGACAGTCAAATCATACAACAGAAGGAGACTGGATCCCACAGTCTCTCTTGCAGCAGAGCTGCTCAGTAAAGATGCCTATCCTGCCTCAGATCTAAGATGTGAGCAATAAATAAACATTTACTGCATTTTTAATTAAGCGGCTGGGATTTGATAATGGTTTGTTACAGCAGCACACACTATTTGCCTTGATTAATATACCAGGTCTGGGTAAAATATCACTTTTTCTTTTTCCTATCTCCATCATACACTTGAGAGGTGATCTCAGCTTGCACCTCCTCCATCCTAGGGCCATGGTGAAAAGAATCCATCATGATTCTTTTCCATCCCAACCTGATTATATTCACCATCATTCTAATTAATATCATTCCCATTTTAAGGTTCTATGCCATAAGTTAATCAAAGGAAGAGTCCTGAGATTAATATATATTTCAACTGGTAAGTCTGAATCTAAAGCTTTGCTTGAAGGACTAATATGCCATTGGTTTTATGCTTATCCAACATTAATCATCATGAATTATAACTTGAGATCAATTTTTTTATCCCTTTGAAACTAGATTACATATGTATCTTGCATTCCAGCCAGATGGATTTCAAGCCTTTCAAGTATACTGTAAATAATTTAAATGGTTTCTTAAATCTAAACGTTCACAAATAGCGTATAAATTAATACATTATTTGGGGGAATCTTGAGGGGATAGTCGCTCTGAAAATGAAAATCTCTAGGGCAAACTATGTTTAAGAGACTTTATTCCTTGGTGATATTTATTTTAAAATTTAAATTTCTCCTGTGATTTAACTTTTCAGTAATCTAATTAGTATGAGCATGTGTCAGAATGGAAACCAGAAGTTACCTGACATTTCCAAGGTCTGTGGCTCAGAAAACGCAGATGCAGGACACAGGTGTTCTTATCTTGAGCATGTCTTTTGGCCACATCTTTCACTACCACTAAAAGTAGTTCTTTAAAAAACTGCATACGTGTACACCTGTTAGGCAACACTGCAACACCCTCAGGAAAGTCACTTATATATAGCCCAAGAATCTCTGCCCTGTAGTGTAATGTTTGCTTGAATGTTTTCCTTGTATCTTTAAAATGAGAACACATGAACCTATTTAAGGGGACTGTTATTTGAGTACATATTGGTTACTATTTACAAAGTACTCAGAACAGTCCCTGGTATAAAATAAAAATTAGGTATTTGTTAAATTAAATGGAAACTGCCTGGCAAATAGTAGGCTAGAAGTAATTTTAAAGTCTTTTAGCTTATCCCCTACTATTATCCTACATAAAGTTAAGGTGGCTGTATTAGTTTTGCCAGGGCTGCTGTCACAATGTACCACAAATTGTGTGCTCAGTAGTGTATTGTAGAGTTCTGGAGACTAGCAGTCTATATCAAGGTGTTGGCAGAGCCCTGTTCTCTCTCCTGGGTTCTGTTCTCTCTCCTGGCTTGTGGCAGCACAACTCTCATTTTCACATGGTATTCTCCCAGTGTATGTGTCTGTTTCTGTACCCAAATTTCTCCCCCTTTTTTAAGGACAACAGCCGTATTGCATTAGAGCCTACCCTAATGGTCTCATTCAAACTTGATTATTTCTGAAAAGATGCTATCTCTAAGTAAGGTTCCATTCTGAGGTACTGAGGGTTAATACTCTGACATATTTTGGGGGCGGGGAGGGGGTGCACAGTACACAATTCGACCCATAACACTGACTCTCCTAAACAATCTGTTCACCTGGTGGGTGACAGGAGTGAACCTGCTATGACCTAACATTCCATAGATGGCCAAGGTTCATTAATGAAATGCTCAGAGGCAGCACATCCATCTACCCATCATTTATTGCAATAGTCCCCACCATTCTTTATTCCTCTTCCAAGCTTTACTTTTTTCCTGAACACTTACTATCTAGCATGCCATTTCTTTTACTACTTTCCTTGTTGATGTCTATCATGATAATAGGATGAAAGATTCACAAGTGTGGGGATTTCTATTTGTTGCTTGCTGTGTTTTCTACCATGTGGAACAGCACAGCCCACATAGTAGGCACTCTGTAGATATTAATGGAGTGATTAAATGAATCTATATGAAATTAAGCATAAGTGAATAAAGACTATTAACTAATGGAAAAAATGGACAAAAGGCTTCTATTTTGCTTCACTTCAGGTCTTAGACTTCTTAATAGATCAACTCTCCCTTTTCCCTTCCTTTGAGCACTATAATACAAATCAATAAAGAAAAAAAAATTAAGAAGAGCTACATTGTAGTGGTCTCCGAGTGGTCCATTCACTCTTCTGTAAAAAGGAATACAGTTTTTCAGCTTTATTGAGATATAATTGACAAATAAAACTTGAACATATTCAAAGTGTGCAATGTGATATTTTGGCACACATATACACTGTGAAATGGTTACCACAATCAAGCTAATTAATATATCCATCATTTCACATATTTACTTCATTTACTTGTGGTGAGAAGACTTGAGATCTATTCTCTTGGTATATTTCAAGTATACAATACATTATTATTAACTGCAGTCATCATGCTGTACATTAGGTCCCTAAAACTTATTCATCTTATAACTGCAATCTTGTACCCTTTGACCAACATCTCTCCATTTTCCCCACACCCTGAACACCCAGTAACTAGCATTCTACGGTTTGCTTTTGTGTATTAAATTTTTTTAGATTCCTCATATAAATGAGATCATGCAGTATTTGTCTTTCTATGTCTGGCTTATTTCATTTAGCATAGTCTCCTCTGGGTTTGTTTTAAATGTTTTATTAATACAATAACTTATGTTGCATCCAAAAGGACAAAGTAGCAAGGATCAGTATAGACCACTAAACTGGATAAATCAGATGCCAAGTTAGTTTTTGTTTGTTTGTTCTAAAGTATTCTGGTTTGGCTTCTCTATATTGATCAAATCAACTTGATAGTTCACAGACTGATCTAGTGCTATAAGCAGACAATGATCTATCATTCAGCTCTGGCAATAGGCTGATTAGAGACCCGAAGGAACCTCTTGAAAAACAAACAAAAAAAGTATATCCTGCATAAAACATACATTTTTTTTATAACACTGCTGGGCTTAAAAATAGGTGAGGAAAATCTCCAAGGAGCCTACACAAAAATAAAAGCACAAACCTTGAGCTAAAACCTTCACTATGAGCTATGAATGCAAATTTAAGATATGGTAGATGGAGAATAAATGCCAATCTCAGCACCAACATCTGGAGACTTAGCTTTACTTTAGCAGCAGAGAAGGGGAGCTGAACCTGAGATTCCTCGATTGTGCCTGAGACCTCAGAAAGGGCTGAGTGGTCCCAGGTCTGCAATGCCTCCAAGATCCCTGTGGAAACACATGAACCTTCTCTTACATGGAATATACCCTTAATTTAGGCTCCAAAGTTTTCCTCAGAATAAAATAAAATCAATTATAAGGTAAAAACAATCACTACATTTATAAGAAAACTCACCACCATAAATAAGAATCAGAAGGAAAAAAAACAAAAAACAGCTAATAGATTTAGACAACCAAAGGAATCAGATACTGGATTCTCAGATTTAGAATACAAAATAAAAGGGACATTTTAATGAATAAAGGGTTGCATCACAAAAATGCAAACAATGAGACACAATTAAAACTGACTGAGGATATCTGGAAAAGAAAATAGAATCTTTATAAATAAAAAAAAAATGGTTCAAAGTAAAGCAAACCGTAGATGGGTTAAATACAATATTAGATGCCACTAAAAAAAATTAGTGAACTAGAACTGGAAGATGTATTTGATAACAGTATAAACATGCAGCACAAAGAGATTGAAAGTGGAACATATGAGAGATCAAGTGACATAAAAGATAGAATGTGAGAATCTAAGTTAAACAGACTACCCAGGGGAGAAAATGGAGAGAATAGAGGAAAGGCAATATTTGAAGCACCAATGATTTTTAATCTCTCTGAAGTAATGGAAAATATGAACCCACAATATTAAGCACAGCATCCAACAAGAGATATAAATTAAAAGAAATCCAAAACTAGACACTTAGTAGTGAATCTGCAGAATACCCAGCAGAAAGATCATAAAAGCAGAGAGGAAAGATCACCTACAAAGAACAGACTGACAGCACATAGCAATAAAAGAAGTCAGAAAACAATGGAATAATATTTTCAATAGGCTGAGAACTAATACCTGTCATCACAGTATGGCATACTTCGAAAAGCTATATTTTTACAATGCTAATGAGATCAACACTAACAAAGAGACTTTATTACCAAAGTTTAACACAAAAGAAACTTCTAAAATATGTATTATTGAAAACAAGGAAAATGAACCCAGAATAATAGTCCAGGATGGAAAAAAAGATAGGGAACAAAGGAACTAAAAAAAATGTAGATAAATCTAAACAAATGTTTTCTTGAAAATAAAAGAATAATGATTTTAAGAACAATTGTAGTATATGCTATTTTTTACAAGCATCTCAGATAATTCTTTTTATTGGGTGTATTTAAGAAACAATGATGTAATTTAAAAAGTTTTATATAGCACATAGAGGATAAAAATGGTAAAAGAAAACATTATTAAGAAAGTCATAAGGAAGAGGAAATACATTTACAGTACAGCACTGTATTTATTGATACTGTAAATTTACATGGTCTGAAATGGAGGGCAGCCACAGCTACAGACCTCAATCTATTGTACACACCAAGAAATTCAACTTTTTCTTGTAATGTCATGACTTTTCTCTGCTTCTTGGGGGCACTTCCAGCATCACTAGTGGCACTTCATATGGCTTCCATGGTGTTATTTAAGGTTTAGGGTATTGCACTAAACACAATAAGAAATATAGGAGAACTGCGAGAGATCACTTTTTATCATAATAGGCAATTTACTGGAGAGATGAACTGTTCACACAGGGATGATTAGTGTAGCATGGCGTTTTAATCAGATACTCACAACACTTGACCTCACCATAATAGCCAGAGGAAGAGACTACCAAATCATTACAGTAATACAGTATATACGGTAGTTAATTTTATGTAGTTATGACTTAATACTGCATCTTTATATTTATTTAGATTTCTCTTGACTGCAAATAATGTCATGTACAGTCTGTGTTTGTGTGCCTACGTTTTGATAAATTTTAACTTTTTAATAATATATTTGTGTATACTTATGGTAGTAAATGATAAAATACACTACCATCCACATATATTTTATGCATCATGGTAAACCTTTGTCTTAATTTTTTTGATATTTCTAGGCTATGTGGTTCATCTGCGAGTTTGTTCAAATCTTCACAAATCTCTAAAGAAATTCCCAATATAGTTACTGAAAAAAAAATCCACATATAAATAGATCTGCACAGTTCAAATCTGTGCTTCACATGCAATTTTGTAGTCACCACTTTATTGCAAGTCATCTATTGCTACAGAAATAAAATCAATAAAACAATAAATTAATAATCCCCACAGTATTATTAATAAGTTTCTTCCTCAGAAGAACACTTTCGTTATTTCTGTGGAATAATAGTTTTTGGTTATTTACCATTTGTAGAACATGTAGTCAAATCACCATTCTAAGTGTTTTCAAGATTCTATTGTGTCCAGTCACCATTCCAAGCCTTTCCAAGATTCTATCTTATTTCACACTGCATCCTCTCTCTGTTCTGAGCCCACATTCTATGCTAATACTTTACTCATGGACTGGAATGTGCTTTTCTCCAATCCTCCTATGTCTCTGCTCTATCCATTTTAGGAGATGCTTTCCAAATATTAATATCACCTCCTTTAGGAAATTGTCCCTGACCTACAATCCTACTGTCTCAAGTAGAAATAACCGCACTTACCTCAGATGTATGTGGCATGGCTTTGCCTTTCTTTTGGTATTTAGCACATTCTCTCTTATGGTATGCTTTCATGTCTTATATCTCTATTGTATTGTAAGCTCTTTCAAAACACTTCTCTTTCTAAAAGTCAACTTTAAAAATAGAGTTTAACACAGGACTTTACATATTGTAGTGTTCTTACTGTTGAAATATTCTTAATTTTCAGTAAGAATATCTTACTGAAAATAGTAGATAATATCTACTGAATATAAGAATAGTAGATAAGATAATATCTACTGAATATAAGAATAATAGATAAGATAATATCTACTGAATATAAGAATATTCAGTAAGAATATCTAGTATTCTTACTGTTGAAATATTCTTAATTTTCTTTGTCAGTAATACTGCTTACTTGCAGATTTCTTCATCTGCAAGTAAGCAGTATTACTTGTACGGCTTAGTAGATATTTATAGAATCAATGTTGAATTGAATAAGTGAATGATTAAAAATTGACAACATCTCTGAAACAAGTAGCACTTCATAAACAATTTGGGAGGATTCAATCAGTTAGTTGCAAATTATATAGATTATGTGTATATATTCATAATTATTCACATGTATATTTAATTAATAAAATTCCAACTTTATAAGCAACCAGAGACCATTAGCAATTGATATAATTTATCATAAATTATATATTAATCTCATATTTGGCAAGATCAGAGCCTAATATATATATATTATAATATAATATATATTATATTATAATATATATATATATATAAATTTTCCCGGCTTCTTCATGGTTTGAAAATCATCTGCTCTAAAAGCATTTAAAATGGTCCATTGAATCCATAAGGCCTGAAAATAAAATATTATAAGCTACTTAAGAAATCATTCCTTCAAACATGTCCATCCATCTACAGAGTTACATGTCTGAGAAATAAGGTATTACCTCTCATCTGCACCAAAAATGACACTATTGATAGTGGAGGAAAGAAAGCACTATTAATTGTACTATTCTTTTTCTCTGTGTTAATATCCATCAAGGCTACTGTAGTGGTTAAAGAAGACACTTGGTAAAATAATAATGTAGAGACACATGATTGGCAGGATCCCCAGTACTTCCGACAGTGCCCTTATCGTGGGTTTTTAACAATAAATGTTTATAAGAAATGATAATGCCTGAATAGACAATTCTAGCTCAAGAGGCACCCTGCATGTTCTTTTCAGTTGGCTATAATTCAGAGAAATACATATTGGCCATGAGTTACCTTCTCCAGAAAGGCAAAATAACTGTATTGTTACAGAAGTATTAATTAGTCTAGGTGGTAGATTAAGAAATCTGCAAGTAAGCAGTATTACTGACAAAGAAAATTAAGAATATTTCAACAGTAAGAATACACACACACAGACATGAAATTTATTTCTGAATTGTTGACATGATGCTATACTTTTTCTATCCCATTTCTCACAACAATCAATTTAAAATGGCTCTAGCTTTATAAGATTGTTAATAAGGGACACCATTATTAATTCCCTTTAAAAAGATATTACTTTGATGTACAGCAAAACATGACAATTCAGAACAATTCAGGTATTTTTGTACTTTAGAAGAAAGAAAAACAAAATAAAAATGCTCAGCATTACTAATTATCAGGGAAATGCAAATTAAAACCACAATGAGATATCACCTTATACCAGTTAGAATGGCTTTTATTAAAAGTCCAAAAATGATGGATGCTGGCATGGATGCAGAGGGAAAGGAACACTTAGACACTGTTGGCAGGACTGCAAATTAGTACAATCTCTATGGAAAACACTGTGGAGATTCCCCAAAGAACTAAGAGTAGAACTACAATTCAATCTAGCAATCCCGCTACTAGGTATTTACCCAAAGGAAGAGAAGTCATTTTATCAAAAAGACATCTGCACTTGAATGTTTACTACAGCACAATTTACAATTGCAAAGATGTGGAATCAACTCAAGTGCTCATCAATTCATGAGTGGATTAACAAAATGTGGTATATGTATACCATGGCTGAGTTCTACTCAGCCATAAGGAAGGATGAAGATGAATTAAGGACTTTTGCAACAATTTGGATGGAACTGGAGACCATTATCCTAAGTGAAATATCTAAAGAATGGAAAAACAATCATCACATGCACTCACTATTAAACTGTAACTAAACAATGAGCACACATGTGCACAGAGGCAAGTAAAACACAATGGAAATCAAGCAGGGAGAAGGGGACTGGAGGGAATGAGTGAAAACCTGCCTAACGTGTACAATAAACACTATGTGGGTGACCGGCACACTTATAACCCTTACTTAAGCATAACAAAATCAATACATATAACCAAAAACATTTGTACCCCCGTAATATTTTTAAATAAATAAATAAATATTTTTTGAAAAATGACTGTGTTTCTGATTAGATAAAACAATCATATAAATTATTGTAAAAATTTTTTAGAATATAGCTGAAATTTTGCACATTAACTTTAATTGAATAGAAAAAGAAATTAACCTTGGAAAAAGAATTTAGGTCTCCTGACACCGTGGTTATTCTTATTACTTTATAACTCTTTCTTCTTTTCCCTTCTCTCCTTCCTATCTCTATTTTTTAATGCCATGTTACTGTGAAAATTGTGAGCAAAATCTTGAATTCCTATGACGTAGTTTGCTGAGTCTCAGCACTCTTTGATTCATCAAAAGGCACCTACAACTTTTCAGGGAATGGGGTGTGACACTGAGTCACCTCCTTTCCATCCTGCTGGAGAGCTCTTTAAGTAACCATCTTTTCATAAAGAATTCCTAGGCATTGTTTTCAAATACAGAGAAGAAAACAATAGTTATTTATGCTTCTGTTGTGGCTGACATTACTCTTACTCTGTATTCTGGAATGCGTGGACATAAACATTTTTAGCCTCAGGTACGAATTTAGATTTCCATTTTACTTTGGACATGAAAATATAGTCCATGCTGTCTGCCATTCTGCTCATATGATTTCTCTAAAACTTGTGTTTTTCTGAAATGTAATATAGAAACAGAAAACACTTCCAAAGGGTTTCTTTTCATCTTTTCAATAGTATATGTATTTTTAGATTAGGAATATGTACAAAACCTAAGAAACATTTATTGCCAGGCAAATTCAGTAGTGTGGATAATCTAAACACTTACTCATGGTCATCTTCAATTTGTCTATTCTCAGTGGATATCAAAATTGAAAGTTTACTCTGATCCGAAGCCCTGACAAAGTTGGTTTTATGTTTTTCATCTTGAAGCTATCAGTGACTCACCACTCCTAATTACTATTCTTTCAAAATATTTATGCTATGTTTCTTGTGTCTCATAACCAGTATTTATATGCTTTGAATTCACTTTTTAAGCACGTAGTCAAAGCAGCAACATGAAAACCAAGATTGTACACTTTTGCTCTTTTCTAATATCATTGCTATATCAGACATGTTTTCAATAAACCATGTTTTGTTTAATATCTTGCCCTGCAACAAAGGGTGTAATTTCCTTATACAAATGGGCCTGTCTAAAGGGACTGGAGTGAAAGGGCTTATTATGCTACAAATGATAAGCTGCAGAATGTTATCAAGAACAGTCTCTCCCTCCTTTCTAATATCACAGAAATGCTTCTGCCTGGGAATCTTGCAAATGAGTAAACTCTATTGCATCATCTTCCAAGGTAATTTTCAGGTAAATATGCCAGGGAAAAAGACCTCATTTGTGGAAAAGAACGGCAAATCCTTGCCATCAGTAGGTTAATATTTGCTCATGCTATTCTCTTCACTTGGAGTTACCTCCCTCAATCTTTTTTTCAAGCTTGAGTTACCTCTTCTTCTCCTAAAAGTTCTCATCCCTGGCTGCACATTGGAATCATCTGGAGATGCTTTGATACGTCAATGTCCAGAGTCCACCCCACACCAACTATATTAGAAAGCAGGTGACGCTTCGTAGAAGCGAAGTTCTCTTATTTAAAACAAAAATAAATAAATAAATAATCCTGAAGCAGATGTAAAAAAAAAAATATACTGTACTTTCCTGTAATAAATCAATTCCCAAGTTCTTAGAGTATTGCTTCCCCATTTTCTTTTGGAATGACTTTGATATCTGCAATTGAGTGGTTCTTAACAATTTACGAGGACAGGAAACATATCCAAGGCTCAGACAAGAGAAAAACATCTTACTTGGTTGGACTGTCTTTGCTTTCCTGAAAGATTATTCAAGTGCTGGTTCAATTTCTCTTCCATGGTGGAAGAAATTAAAGAGCAGGTCAATGTAGGTGCACTCTATCTATATTCCTGATCCTTATTAGACATCTATTAATACTGTACTTATTTCTTTTCTATAAGAGAAATATCATTGTAATCCACCAAAATGCATTTTGCTAGTTTCCAGCTTTTCTGGAAGCTTAAAACTTTTTAAACTAAAAAGTTGGTGGAAAAAATTCTAGATTTTGAACTAAAATATTAATGTCTTTACATAAGTTAGGACACAGTAAATACACACAAAACAAGGGTTAAATACTAATTTAAAAATCAGGGAGTCTCTGATGGCTGATACACCGTAAGGAGATCTTAAGGGGAAACATTTTGGTTGGGGTTCCCAGACATTCTGACTAGGAATATATATGATATGTGTATATATTAATATATACATGTATATGTGTGTGATAAAATGAAGATGATCATAATCACTATAAGGAAGTTGTAAGAAATAAATAGGATATTGTATATAAATGCTTAATGGAAGGAAATGCTTAATCAATAGTAGTCATTGTTAATTTTATTATTATTTAGGACAACTAAGACCTATACACAAATTACTGCAATACAAGGCAAAATATTCAAAGCCAAGACAGTCCTGGGGTGGACTGAGGAGAGATCATTTAAACTAAGTCCCATAAATAGAGGCTTCATGAAAAGGCAATGTTTCATTCCATATGCCTTAGTAAATTTCAGTGGCACAAAAAAAATATAAAGTCTTAATTAAAATTTGAGTCTGTAGAGGAAGAGCCCTAGAAATCTTTGAAACATATATAAATCCATTGTATTTTCTTCGTTTTGAACAAATATATGTATTTTTTATGGGAATAAGAAGCTACAGAAAGGATAGACAAAACAATAAATAGCAAGTTTCGAAAGACACTAAAAGAAATGAGAAACGCTTTTTAAAAATGAGAAATGTTGCTCAATTTATTAAATGGGGAGGGTAAGAATAGCACAAATGACTCTAGAAAAGTACAGACTTTCAGCAGTATCTTTAATAACTCTGCCTCTACAGTCAATGTTCCTCTAATTACTAGAATAGCAGCCACTACAATAAGAGTACAAGAAACCACAACAAAATAGGGAAGGATGTGGACACTGATTACTTAAACTAATTAAACACATTCAAATCTGTAAGCCCAATGATGTTCATTGTGAAAAAAATTTCAATATGGGCCGGAAGGCATTACTGAGTTCTGCCAGTCAGAACAGAAGTCATGGAAGGCTGGTGAGCATCCAGGAACAAGTTTCCTTTTGCCTATTGCTTAGTTTTTTTGTTTTGTTTTTCTTTTCTCTCTTCACAATTAGGCAGAGGTAGATAAATGAATAGAATGCTTGCCAATATATATAGGCCAAAAGCCATTTTATGAGCAGGAAAAAATAAGAGTTCAAACAACAAGCACAGAATCAGTATACGCAAACTGTGAATATGAAATAATTGATTTTTTGAGAATCATATACAGATACTGTTAAAAGAATATTACTGTCTTCAAAGTAATACAAAAACTGTATTAATTTATTCACTCAACATTTAACTGGATATTCAACGTGCACCTGGCAGTGAACCAAGATACACATTCGACACAGTGATATTACAAAGCAAAGCTCAAAACTCATTTTTAAAAACTGTTAATGTCTTGCTGTTTTGAGAGTGGATCAATTTTGGAAGCACCTTAAAGTGATTTCTGAGCTAAGCCTAGAATAAAATGATTAATTACCTGACTAATAATATATTTTTGGTTATAAACAAGTTATGATGAAAAAATACTAAGATTGTTCATTCATGTAATTTGTACCTTGGCTTTGACCGAAGTTCTGAAAGAGCAGTTCCAAAAATGCTTTTTTTTCCCTCTCCAAAATTCTTTTTTTTTCTTTTAGCATATTATGGGGGTACAAGTGTTAAGGTTACATATACTGCCCATGCCCCCCTTCCCCCTCGAGTAAGAGCTTCAAGAGTGTCCATCCCCCAAACGCTGCACCTCTTACTCGTTGTGGTTGTATATACCCATCCCTTCCTCCCCGCTCCCAGCCTCCCGACACCTGATAAATGTTACTCCTATATGTCCACTTAGGTGTTAATCCATTAATACCAATTTGCTGGTGCTGGTTTTTCCATTCTTGAGATACTTCACTTAGTAGAATGGGTTCCAGCTGTATCCAGGAATATATAAGAGGTGCTATATCACCATTGTTTCTTAAAGCTGAGTAGTACTTCATGGTATACATATACCACATTTTATTAATCCACTTATGAATTGATGGGCACTTGGGTTGTTTCCACAGTTTTGCAATTGTGAATTGTGCTGCTATAAACATTCGAGTGCAGGTGTCTTTTTCATAAAGTGACTTTTGATCTTTTGGGTAGATACCCAGTAGTGGAATTGCTGGATCAAATGGTAGATCTACTTGTATCGCTTTGAGGTATCTCTATATTGCTTTCCACAGAGATTGAACTAGTTTGCAGTCCCACCAGCGGTGTAGGAGTGTTCCTCTCTCTCCACATCCACACCAGTATTTATTGTTTGGGGACTTTTTGATAAAGGCCATTCTCACTAGAGTTAAGTGATATCTCATTGTGGTTTTCATTTATATTTCTCTAATGATTAGAGATGTTGAGCATTTTTTCATATGTTTGTTGGCCATTCTTCTGTCTTCTTTAGAAAAGTTTCTGTTCAAGTCCTTTGCCCATTTTTTGATAGGGTTGTTTGATTTTTTCTTGCTGATTTTCCTGAATTCTAAATAGATTCTAGTTATCTGCCCTTTATCAGATGTATAGCTTGCAAAAATGTTCTCCCATTCTATGGGTTGTCTGTTTGCTCTCTTGACAATTTCTTTGGCTGTACAGAAGCTTTTTAATTTGATTAGGTCCCATTTGTTTATTTTTATTGCTGTTGTGATTGCCTTTGGGATCTTCTTCATAAATTCTTTGCCTGGGCCAATGTCTAGAAGAGTATTTCCAACATTTTCCTCTAGAATTCTAATAGTTTCAGCATTAGTGGAAAGAGTCTGCTACCCCACAAAGACCTCCTATGAAAGATGCTTATTTGACTCTTTGGTCATTTATTGAAAATTCCATTTTACTGCTATATTACACTTGCATTTGTGGGATACTTATACCATATGAAGTTTTTTCAGCATTTGTTTTTAACTTTAAAAAATGCAAGGAGGAAAAGTTATGCTTTGAATTTTATTTAGAATTCCAGTAAATCAAAGTCTTCTAGGCCAATTATATACCATTTTCTGGGCAAAAGCTAGCTACTAAATGTAAGCTTTGTAAGAGGATACAAAGTATCCTTAATCTTAACCCAATCTATAATTTTCTTGATTACTGATAAAGGCCACTTACATTAATACTCAATGCCTCTTCTCTTGTGTAGAGACTGGCATATATATTATACAATTATAAACACTTATTAAATAGCTTATATATATATATATATATATATATATATATATAGGGAACTCCTTTAAGTCTTTAAGAAACTTTAAAAGATATGTCTTCTATAGACTTATAATTTATAAATTAAGCCAAATATGTAGAATATATACATTATATGTGTAATATACATAATAGATATAACATATATACTTAAGTATATACAAACCCAGATTTGCTCATTGATAAATAAATTATAAAAAGTATAATTTAAAAAAATTTTAAATTAAAAGTAAAAATAAAAAGCAAAATTAAAAAAAATAAATAAATAAAGTATCCCAGAGGTTCAGAGAAGGTAGCAATTAGTGTTTCATGATTTAAGCTGTTGTGTTTATGAGTTAGTAAATTGTTATTATGGTAAATATATTTGATTGGGTATATATTTGAGGAATAAAGTAGAAAAACATGACCCACAACATGTAATCTGCACCCTCCTCCAGCTCCAAAACTGCATTTTAAATTTTTTATCACATATCTACAGCTATGTTTATATAATGATTTTATAATGTTCCAAAAGAAAACCCTTAGTTAAGATATTCTTTTGAAAAATACCTAATGGAAAACCACAATTTCAGCAAAAGAAAAACTAATAATCAACTCAAACTGGGCATTATTGAAGAGAATTTAGGGAAAAAATTATAACGATGACATGACAGAAGTGAGGAGGCCCTTTTGTCTTTATTTTTAATAGTTTTAGATGTAATTCATATATCACAAATTCACTCATTTCGTATGTACAATTCAGTGGATTTTACAACTGATTTTACAGAGTTATGCAATCATCATCACAAATTAATTTTGGAAGATTTTCATCACCCAAAAAGAAGCATTGTATCCATTAGCTATCAATCTTCATCCCTCCCTTCCTCCTCCCCTCAGCCATAGGCAACTACTAATCTGCCAGTCTCCACAGATTTGCCTCTTCTGGATATTTCATATAAATGGAATCATACTCCCATGTTTTCTTCTGAGAGTATTATTATTTTAGCTCTTACATTTAGATCTATGACTCATTTTCCCCTTTCATTTTTAACTGACATGTAATAATTGTACATATTTATGGGATACAGACTGATATTTGAATATATGTGTATACTGTGTAATGATCAAATCAGGGTAATTAGCATATATCCATCATCTTAAACATTTATCATTTCTTTGTGCTGGGAAGATTCAAAATCCTCTCTTCTAGCTTTTTGAATAAATTATATTTAACCATATTAACCTTACAGTACTACGGAACACCACAACTCGTTCCTCCTCTCTAGTTGTAATTTCATATGTGTTAACCGACCTCTCCCATCCTCCCTGTCCTTCTTAGCCTTTAATATCCACAATTCTACTCTACTTCCATGAGCTCAAAATATTTTTCTAGTTCTCACATATGAGTAAGAGCATCCAGTATTTGTCATTCTGTGCCTGACTTATTTCATCTAAAATAACCGTCCTCCAAGCTCATCCTTGAATGACAGGATTTCATTCCTTTCTATGGCCAAATAGTTTTCCATTGTGGATATATATCACATTTTTGTTATCCATTCATCAGTTGATGGACATTTAGGTTGATTCCATATATTACCTATTGCAAAGAGTGCTATAATAAACATGAGGGTAAAGTACATCTCTTTGATATACTAATTTCCTTTACTTTAGATGAATACTCAGTAACTAGATTTACTGGATCTTATAGTAGTTTTATTTGTAGTTTTTGAGAAACCTCCATACTGTTTTCCATAATGGCTATAATAATTTACATTCACACCAAGAGTGTATAAGAGTTACCTTTTCTCTGAATCCTTGCCAGCATTTGTTATTTTTTGTCTTTATGATAATAGCCATTCTAACTGGGGTGAGATCATATGTCATTGTGGTTTGATTTGCATTTCCTTGATAATTAGTGATGTTGAGCCTTTTTTCATATATTTGTTGGCTTTGAGAAATGTCTGTTCAGTTTTTTGCCCACTTTTAATAGGATTATTTGTTTTCTTATTGATGAGTTGAGCTCCTTGCATATTCTGGATATTAGTCCCTTATTGGATGAACAGTGTGAAAATATTTTCTCCTATTCTACAGGTTGTCTATGCAGAAGCATTTTAGTTTACATAGTCACATTTATCTATTTTTGGTTTTTGGACCCTTTGGATTTTTCTATTAGTATCAAATTAGTTTAGTTCTGCTCTAATCTTTTTTCTACATGCTTTCCCTGATTAGAACCTCCAGTACAATGTTGAATAGAAGCAGGAACATGCATGCTTGTATTGATCCTGAAATTATGAGGAAAATATTTAATCTTTCACCATTAATTATTATGTTAACTGTGAGCTTTTGAAAGATGCACTTTAGTAGGCTGAGGAAGCTGCTTTGTATTGCTAATTTACTGAATGTTTTTTTATCATGAAAGGGTGTTAGATTGTCAAATGCATCTATGGAGAACACAATAGGTTTTTTTATTTATTCCATGAATAGAGTGTATTAAATTGACTGATTTTCAAATGTTAAACAAACCTTGCATTCCTTGTTAAAGATTTTACATCTATCTACTCATAAAGGACATGGTTTGTGGTTTCATTTTCTTGTGATGTCTTTCGTTTGGTATCAGGGTAATATTGGCCTTATAGAGTATTTGAAAGTTTTCCCACTTCTTATTTTTTGGAAGAGTTTGTGAAGATTGGTATTAATTCTTCTTTAAATGTTTACTAGAATTCACCAGTGAAGTCTGGGAATTTTTTTATTGCCATTTTGTAAAAGTTATATGATAACAGAAAGAAACATAGAGAATAGAGAATATGCCAGTTTTATTCCCCCTGATTCTGCAATTAAGAAGCTATATATGACTTTTCGCAACCTCATTTTCCATGTCTGTAACTTAGCAGTAAAACCATCAGTTCTATCTATTTTCATGATTAATTTTGAAGATTAAGTAAAATGATAGATGTAATGTCTTCCTGTAACCAGAAAATGTCTGCTTCTATGCCCTATTACATTTATTATTTCTTGACTATAATATGAAAAATTCTCTTGGCAGATAGTCAAAAGTTCCATTACGTGTCTGAGAAGCAAGCTTGGCATCTTAAACTATGTTCCTGGGGTAAGTATCACAGCACCTACAGTGTGCACTGAAATGAGTACCCATGGAGATGTGTACCCAGCTCCTTTTTCTTCCCATTACTATTTCTTCTCAACCCTGTAGTGCCAAAAGAGTGAGTCAGAGGTCTGCCAATTTCCCCACTTGGTGATTCAATTGTCTTTGTAAGAAAATCAGATACCACCTGGACATTCTTTTCACTTACACTAAACAATTAGACTAGGCCCCATAGTGCTTTTCACTGCTAAGAAAAAAGAGCCAATCTTCAAATAACTGGCCTGTTCCTCCTAAAATGGACTGTTTCCTACCTAGAGAATTGCTTAAAGGAGCTATTATATATTTACCTCTATGTGCAAATCTAGCATTAAGTGAATTAGCTTATTCATTTCTCCAATCTTGAGAATAAAGTTAGTCCCTGTCTTAGCTAGGGTTGCTATAGCAAAATACCATACACTGGATGGCTTAAACAACAAAAATCTATTTCTCATAGTCATGGAGACTGGAAGTCCAAAGTCAGGGTGCCAGCAGAGTTGGGTTCTTGTTGAAGACACTCATCCAGGTTTCAAACTGCTGAATTTTCACTGTATCCTCACATGACAGAAAGACTGCTAGCTAGCTCTCTGACCTTTCCTTACAAGGGCACTAATCTCATTCATGAGGGCTCTATTCTCATGACCTAATTAACTCCCCAAAGTCTCACATGCAAACACCATCGCATTTGGATTCGAATTTCAACATATGAATTTCAAAGGGACGCAAACATTCAGTCCATTGCAGTCCCCTACTTGCATGTAACTCCACATAAAAATCAGTCACTGCTGCTTCTCATATCCTACTCTCCCAACCTCCAACCCACCTCATCCTTATCCTATCCCTTGCCTCTACTGCAGGTCACATGGCCTCTGCCAAAGGATTCATAGGTTATGTATGGTCAGCCCTAAGTATCTGTGGGTTCACATCCATGGATTCAACCAACTGTGCATCAGAAATACTTGGAAAAAAACTGCATCTGTCCTCAACATATAAAGACTTTTTTCTTTTTATTATCCCCTAAACCAGGGGTGGGGAACCTGCAACCTCAAGGCCACATGTGGCCTCCAGATCCCCAAGTGTGGCCCCCCTGACCAAATCCCAACTTCACAGAAACAAATCCCTTTATTAAAAGAATTGTTACGTAAAAGTTGAATTCAGTCAGAAGGCTGCACTCAAGGATCTTGTATTGTTTAGAATCTAAACAATATAATATAACAACTATTGGCCTAGCATTTACATTGTATTAGGTATTATAAGTAATCTAGAGATGATTTAAAGTATACAGGAGATGTGAATAGATTATAAGCAAATAATACACCATTTTATGTCAGGAAGTTGAGCAGCCTGGGATTTTGATATCTGTGGGAGGTCTCAGAACCAACCCAGAACTTTAAGAAGAGAAAGAAAGAAAGGAAAAAGATACATGGTAGAAAGATTAAACTTCTGTGAGTTGAATCCAAGATAAGCCTCTGAGCAATGCCAACCAATCTGAATGGCAATGAGCCACAAAAGTACCAATCCCCTATATTGTCTAAAGCCTTTACTTCTATTTATTTCTTGCCTAAATCTTCAATAATTGGGAGATTACAAAAAGTAACAAATATCTTCTTAAAGACAAATAATTACTGGAGAGGCATTGTTGACAGTGAATCACATCTCAGCAAAATTAGGATAACTAGGTTGCTCTCTGTCTAAAATCCACCTAAATTCTATCAGTTATATTGGAGGAATGAATAATTTTATTTGGCAGGGAAAAATATATTATCATTTTGAATGAGAAGCAATTTGTAAAATTGAAAAGCTTTGGCAGTACACCTTAGTAAAGGACTTGTGGCACTATAATGTTACCAATCATCACATATTGAGTATGTTCTGGGCACAATTCCAAGTGAGTTATTCCATTTAATCCTCTTGACAACCTATTAAATAGGTACCATTATTATCTTTGTTTTGTAGATCAGAAATTTGAGACTAAGGGAGATTTAAAAACTTGGCTAGGGATATACCATCTAGAGGTAGAGCCAGGATTTGAACATGAGTTCTAGACCTCTATGATGACTGGCTACCTAAAGGGCCAATAGCAGAAATACTGATACTCATAAGGCAGATAAAGAGGGGTATTAAATATTGCTCTACTCCTAAGTCTAGGAAACAGGGAGCAAAATCATTATGCTGCCAGCCCATCCCCCACATTCTTAAGGTCAATACCTTAGATGAGTACATTCTCAGGCCACCTTATTGAGATAGGTTTTTGGAAAGTAACATGAAGACTTGATAAATTGTAATGTCATGTAAATAGACAATTGTCATCTACATTGCAAATAGCTGATTTAAAAATGATCCACTGGAAAAAAGGCCATTCAATAGTTCAGGATTCCTTGATCACTTATAAACATAAGGAGGTTATGAAATCTAACAGCTTTAAATTAAAATTAATTCTGGCCTCCTTTTGTCATAGTTTTTAGGGACTATAGTTTATTGTTACAATCATGTGAACTACTACTGACACTATGTAAAATTAATTTAAAAATTCAGATTAAAATAAAAAGTAAGATTACAGTAATTGTAATCTTACATCTAAAACGATCTTACATCTAAAATTAGATTTTCATACACCAAATTGTGAACTGAGGTTGTTCTGAATTGATAGCTTTAAATCTGAGCTAGGTCTTGTATTAAGGCTTAGTATTTTTATATGAACATTTGAACTTCCCTAAAGAATAGCACTTTGTAACCAACTGGGAATGATAGATATTGTCTTATACTTCAGCTGGCAATCCAAGCTTAATTTATGTATCTGTTCTGCTGAACTTCATACATCTGTTATCTCTGTCTTGTTAAGAAATAAATATAAGGAAGGACATAGTGCCAATGAAATTTTAGAATGAATTTAATTATTAATAATTATTAACTTCACAAAATTTTATTAAACATCTAGTATGCAAAATGTATGATCAAAAAATTCAACTACTAGTCAGACAGGTTCTTGTCCTCATGGAACTTGCATTTTTAAAAGTGAGATAAGATTATATGAAAAATAATGATATACCAGGTAGAAAGTAGTCATGCTCCACATAAGGATGTTTTGGTCAATGACCAATCACATTTGCCATAGTAGTCCCATAAGATTATAATGCCTTATTTTTACTGTACCTTTTCTATGTTTAGATGTACAAATACTTACCATTGTGTTATGATTGCCTACAGTATTCAGTACAGTAACATGCTGTACAGGAATCTAAGAGTAATAGGCTGTACCATATAGCGTAGGCATGTAGTAGGCTATATTGTCTATTGGTGTAAATGCACTCTCTAATGTGTGCACAATGATGACATCATCTAATGACACGTTTCTCAGAATGTATCCCCATCGTTCAGTGATGCATGACTATATTGTAATCTAGTGCTAATGGAAAGAGTTTCACCTGATTCGGCATAAATAAGATAAATGAAATAACATGAACTAATACATTTAAAGTGCTTAAAATAGCTTTTAATAAATAGTCACTATTATTATTACTTAATATATTTAAATTTTATGAATTACCTAAGTTTATACATTTAGGTACCAAAATATGTTTCAATTGTGACATTTCAGGTTAAAAAGAGTCATTAAATACACACACTGTTCTGCTATTTTACATATAGTAACCTGCTCATTAAAATTTCTCAAAACTAAGAGTAATACTATGAACGCTGATTTTTTTTTTTACTGAAATGTAATACAGTAAGGCTTTCAGAGTAAAAAAAAGGAAAAAGACTAACATGAACTAGGTTTCTAGTATTTACCCAACACTTCACATATTAAATCTATACTAAAATTCATGTTTAATGTCTATACAATCAGAGTTCCTATCTTTCAAATTATAAGTCATTTTCCTTTATAGCTCCATTGATATTTTTCCACTGTCAAACATTTACTGGTTTTTTTCTAATCACATAATTTTTTTATTTCAAAATATTAAGGGGGTACAAATGTTTGTGTTACATGGATAGCTTTTATAATATTTAAGTCAGGACTATAAGTGTGCCCATCACTCGAACAGTATTATTAGGGACAATTCTACCCATGCAGAGCACATTTCCCCATATTGTATCTAATCTGCTGTGGACTGGGAAACCAGGCAACCAAACATTTGGACCATGTTTAAGGAGACTAAGTGAGGGCTTAATGGACTCTATTTAAATGCCTAGATAACACAGATTTTGTGGCCTATACTTTAGCTTCTCAGAGCTTTTTGCCTTTTTCATACATACTTAGCTGAGTTCATAAAACTTGATTGAGGCTGTCAGATAATGCAACTCCATATAAAGGAGGTGCTAATGTCCATCCTTTCACTTATTGTTATACTGGTTGGACTAACCAATAAAAACTAAGACAGTGCATCTTCTGTTACTGCCACTGAATACATGAAGCCATCATAAATAGCTGAAGAACACGCAGCCCAGCCCTCATATCAGCTTGACTCTAGTCCAAGGCATGGACTACAGATCAGAGAGGAAAACCTCCACTCTTTCTACTATAAAGATAAATTTTAAGGAAGAGGAAGAGGAGGAGGAGGAGGAGAATCATTTTTTTGCTTATAAAGGGAAAGGAGGAAGCTGTCTTTTCTTCCCCTCTTGAACACAAAATGTGCTTGAGTCCGAAATGGGGTGGGGAACCTGTGGCCACATGGAGCCTTCTGGATCCTTCTAGTGAAGGGGTTTGTTCTGTGAAGCTTGGATTCAACTGAGGGGCCACCCTTGGGAATCTAAATAAACGCAGTCTCTAGTTTCACAATGCCAAGCTGCCTACAAGGTTGCAGCCCTCATAACCCCTTGAAATATAAACACATCCCTCCAGAGTTAATCTAGGAGCCTATCTTAAAATATAACTGAGGAAATAAGTGTTGTTATATTTTCTTCTGCTTCGCTATACAAATTGTGTGAAAGGTCGTCCTGACCTCCTAGTTTTTGTGGGCTGTCTACACGCATGCACTCTGTTGTGTTTACTCAATAAGAAATCAGTGATCTTTTCTCCATACTGATATGGATGGGACTCTCTGTTGCTAGGACTGTTTAACTTAGTCATGTACTTGCCATTTGTCAGCCATGTTCCCACCAACTCTCAGTCCTGAAATAATCTACCTCCCCAGCGCACCCAGCTTTAGGTGCAAGTTTGGGCTCTATTATCCGAGAGTTGTCATGGCTATAGTTAGCAAGTTGCAGGCATGTTCTTAGGATAATAAATATATCCCTAATTCTGACAGCATAGATGTGTGTGAAAGAATAGCATTTAAAATTAGGATTTCCTTTTATATATTATACATTCAATCTTAAAATATGGTAATTGCAAATTTTTTTCTTGAACAAACAAGCTATTAAAAATGAAATGCTCAAAATCAAATATGGGAAAATTACTTAAGTTTTTTTAAAAAGCATTTTTGTTCTATCTCATTTCCTTGTTTTATTCCCTTAACAACACTTATCATTATCGAAAATTAGCTTTTATCCTTCTTAAAATTGAGATATAATTTACATATAGTAAAAATCACCCGTTACAGTATACAGAAAAGCATTTCTTTATACCAAATTTTCTGTAAAATAGCAAAACTCTGATAAACTCATATTGAAAAGAAGAAAACTTCTAAAAGCAAGTGTTAAGTACATTTTTTGGTTTTCCTCCTCATTAAATACTGTAGAAAAAAACTGTGCTTAGAGACACAATAAACTAAAATTGTGCAATTATGTAGTCAGTCCCCTTCTTCCTCTTAAAAGGAAGCAAACTGTGTAATAGTGTACACAGATGACCGTAAGTGCCTTAAGAAAGCAAGACATGATAACCAATTGTCCCACACACCCCATCAGCAGGTTTGGAATGCTGCTACCTTCATAAAGGTGGTGTTAACAGTGGAAAGTCTATGAGCTTTGAGGTCAGAGAAGATCTGTGTTTGAATCAAAGACCTATTAATTACTGCCCTCAGACAAGTTACTTAGCCTTTCATTTGTAAAATGGAGATGCTGCTGCTAATTTCATATAACTGTGATAAGGACTAAATAAGATACAGAAAATAAGGCAATAGATCTGTTTCTGATACAAACAAGAAGATTAAATGGTAGCTGATTATTATTATCGTTGTTGTTGTTGTTGTTATTATTATTTAGCTATCCTCATAATCCCAACCAGAAGCATCTTGCTCTCCTCTGGACAACACATAAAACTGATGAAACTCTGCAAAGAAATAGCTCTCCTATTGTGAAAAGTGGAAGCAGCAGCACCTCACTAAAGGACTGAAGAAATATGTAAGACTTTCACTGGCACTTCAGTGAATACCCAGAGAAGGGTGATAACTGCTTTCTTCCTGCGGCAATTAAGGTTGTGCCACAGTTTTGCTGGACTGAGGGGAGATTCTATTCCAATGCTTTCCTTGACCAGAAATTGGAATAAGGAGGGAGCTGGGGCAGAAAATTCTCTGTGTTCCTTTCCGAGGGTTTGGATTTAAGAACAAGGAGGCATAGAAGGGGCTACGCAAACCGCCCTGCTCAAGCAGATCTCTGGCTAGACTTTCAGTCAGATACATTAGGACAAAACACTTGAAAAGTACAAACTGTTCTTCATTTCTATACTTTTATATTTTCACTTTCATTTAGATTCCTAGAGGAGGTTTCTTTTTTCAAAATGCTATGCTTTGTAAACTAGGGGGAAGAGGGATCTTCCGATTTTAGGGCATTTGTGGATCATCTGTGGCCAGGGACTGAGGTGGCTGAGGCTGACCCTAGCTATGCCAGCACACTCTCCCTGCTGGGGCCTCAAAGATAAACCTGTGGTTAAGGAGCTATGGGGTGAGACCAAAACACAGAAGGAGAGTGCAAGATAACCCCAGACTTAAGTCCTTTCTATCTAGGATGTTTTTTAAAACTCTTAAGGCAATTATCCTATGTATAGGACTTAATTCTGGTAGAATGTAAACTACTTGAGGAAATAACCCGTCTCATTCACCTCAGTTTCCTTTACAATGTCTATCACAGAGCCTTACCCACAGTAAATGCTCACTACTTATGTGTTAAGGCATATAACATTTTTATACTCTCATTATACTACATGTATCATAAAGTAGTGGCATATGTGATACGAAAAGAAAGATTGTAAACATCCAAGAGTACATCTGGCTCTGGCAAAGCTGAACCTGTGTGGGCCTTAGTTTCCACAATTAAAAAGTTGAATTGGATTATATCTAATTTAATTTCCGACTCTAAATCAAAAGACAAAAGAGGAAAGAGGTAAGAGAGAACAGGAGGGAGGAAGGGAACAGGGAAGAAGTCAGGGAAGGAAGCAGAGAAAGGGTGCTTCTGTCAGACTTAAAAATTCCAGAACATTCTCTAAGGAAACATCCTTATCATTTAATGACTTCAAGTCATTTAATGACTGACTTGAGAGAAAATGGGCCTTGAGATAATATGGAAGTCACTGTTACTATGCAACTAAAGACAAATTTTAGTAAACTGAAAAGGATTTGGAAAGAGAATAAACTATTCCATGCCCAGGTGGAGCAAGGAAGAGAATGTGGGTGAGCCATTGAAAATTACCAATTCCCAGTGTCATTCCGCAAGGTGGTCCACCTAAGTTGAGTTAGAGCATCTGTACCTTTTATTTGGCCTGTGGTAATAAAGCAATTTCTCCCTTTGTTTGATAAAGCCTGAGCATTCATCCAGCTCCTAGTCTTTATAATTCCTAAGGTGAAGAGCCAAATCAGTCAATTAAAATGCACAATATCAGTGGGTGTGCACTTCAGTGGTTTAGAATTGCTGTCTGCAGCTCCATGGATTAACACAGGAAGAATCTTTTCTGTAATGCAGATAACAAGAATCTTATCTTGTAGTAACAACCTCCACTAATCAATTATGTTGCTATTAGTTGATAGTAGTAAAACCCTTTTCAATACATAAAATCTATTTTAAAAGATACCAAAGATAATATCTGCTTACCGAATTTCCACAAGCCCTGAATGCTGCCTTCTCTTAAAGTGTCAATGTTAACCAATCTTTCTTTAGAATATTTCCTATGCACTTCAACACATAATACTGAGTTTCCCCTGAAGTAATTAATTAATTAATCAAACAATTAAAAATAAAGTGCTACTGGGCTCACTCCTTCAGGGAGCTAAAATATTTGATACTTATCAGAAAGAGGCAATGATCTATGTTTACTACAAAGATCATTGGCTTTTCAGTAATAATGTATGATTTATTTTTAAAACATCCAAAGGATATTGTATGATAAGCACCAAACAGAATAAAATAAAAGAGACATACATATATTCATAAGCCTGCTGCCCCAGTCTCAATTTTATTTTTTACCAATCTAAAGAGACCACGGGGTCTGGAGAAAGACACTTATAAATCAGACACCAACATAAACTATGAGCAATAGGAGCTCCCCAATTAGGAAGAGAAAGCAGAGCACGCACTAAAACACAATCATTTTCTAGATGAGATTAGTTGAGAAGCCACTATAATTTTTCAGTGTCTACAGAATCCTCTAGAAATAAAATTTACACAGACCAGCTAATTTTTAGTACCGCCTTCTTCAAGTTCCAAAATATCTAACCAGTATCTTATAACATATTTAACAAAAGATGGAACAAATTAAATCCCATTTGAGGTCACAACATGAATGCTAAGGGCTCTTATAACATTTTAAGAGGAAAATTCAAAGTAGACTCCTCAGAATATGTTAAAAATTTCAAAACAAAACAGCCAGGCCAAATGAATTTTTGATGCAGAACACTAAAAAGTTGATTTTTTTTCTATCAAAGACTAGAATATCAATACGTTTAACTACTACATCTAAACAATACCTTGTCTATTAATAATATTTGAAGCATTTGGGACACAAAAGAAAGAAGAGGAATGTGAAGGAATTAAGATGTTTTTAGTGCCCATGCTATGGTAGCTCAGCACTGGTAAACACAGGACTATTTATAAACTAATCTGCAAAAGGAATGAGATGAATTCCAACTTTATTCTCAAATCTATGTGAGAATTACCTCCTCCCATCTTCAGCCCCTGTCCAACACCCTACCCCCCCAAAAAACTCTCTAGCCTAGTAACAGATATGCGGAGCAAGTTAAAAGTAAATCCTGGAAGTTCTATTTCATAAGTAAGTCAAAATGTGTACTTTTTAATTTCATGATGTTCATGATAAAATACTGAATAAAACTGGATAAAAGTCCTATTGGAGGACAGAATCTAAAATCTGGTAGCTACAAAGCCATGCCCAAATCTGAAAAAGTCAAGATTGAGTAGGAAAAGTGGCAAGTAGTTATCACATTGAATGATAATTTATAATTAAGGAAAAGTTTATCTCACATACTCAAGCTAACTAGCAGCACAGGTCTGATAACAAATCCATCATAAATACTGCTTGTGTGAGAGTAAGGAGAGGTCCCATAGGAATAGAGTGATGTTGAACAATAAATGATACAACCATAGAAACCGTCCTTAAAATTCTGCATGAACATTGCATAAAGTTGGCAGGTTGCTCTTAGAACATCTGTAGAGTTGTAAATAGTTAATTATAGATACATAAACACAGACTCATTGAGAAGTATCTGACTCTATGCAGATCAAAGGGGTTAAAGCAAAAGTTCTGTTTTTTTAAGTTATGTTTTAAAAAGATGTTTTTGAAAAATTCAATCCTTCCAATATTGCCTTAGTTCCATCCTCTGTTACCTAAAACATCTAGGTCACTGATTTGCTACAGAAGAATTTTTAGAGTGGTATCAACCAAGTAACCAGTTTCTGAATAAGAGTTTTCTAATGCAGCTCCTATATTATAATGATTTCATTATATTAATATTGTTAAGAAAGATTTTCATTAAAATAAATGTTTTTATGTTTGAATCTTTTCTTCTAATGAGGTATTTCAATGGCTACTGATAATTATAAAGAATATATTTTTGAAATGAATCTCTTAAAAAACTAAAATCCAATTTATGTTATCAAAACTGTAAGATTGTTCGGTGTCCTGAAAAACAAACACAAATAAACAAGAGCCATCCTTCAAAGCATTGCATATAAACAGCACAATTTAGAAATATATAAATACACGGGATAGTTTCATTTTAAATAGAACTTATTTTTAGTGTCAACTAAAATAAACATAAGCATTAAACTGTTCAACGATAAGAATTTTATCCAGTTACAATGTCAACGTTTTATCAAGTCTAAGATATCACTGCTGTCCCATGTGCTAGGGGCTATTAAACACTTGAAATATGGCTTGTGTGACTGAAGAATTGAATTTTCAATTCTATTTAATTTTAATTAATTTAAATCTAAATGGTCACATGTAGCTAGTGGCTACTATATAGTACAGTGCAGATCTGTACATTAAAAAGTTATTATATAACTTAGTGTGCTTTAATTCACCTCTCCAAATATAACAGCCTAGCTCAGCCTTGGAAATTATTGACTCATTAAAAGATTTAACTCCATAAAGAAAAAAAATATGGTATTTTTAACCCACCATTATATCCTCAGTATTTGTCGCAATGCCTCAGTAACTACTGTATAAAATAATTAATTAAATGATAAAAGAAAAAAGCCGAACATTCCTCTTTCGCTGCTATTTTACTCTGTCTTTTCTATCCACATGCATAATCTCCCAACTGTAAGGAAGAGAACAAACCTGATAGCAGACAAGCAAGATCAGGCTAATCTTTTGCCTTAAAATGTTTTAATGTAACATTTTTTTCAAAATGGGATCAATCCACAAATTTTCTAACAAAATTTTAACTTGTCATGTTTTATAGAATATTTAGTATAACAAATATTTTGAGTGATTACTGTGCATTATCATGTAATTTAAGTGATTATGTATTTGAATTTATGTTATCTTTAGCTTTAAACAGCATAATTTTTATTGTTATAGGCTAATGAGAAAAAATTAGGTTGTATTTTTACTAAATGAATGTAAGAATATCAGAAAAGGTCTGATAGGGAAAATTTTATAATGGTTCAAAGAGGAAAAAAGTTGGCACCAGAACTGAGTTCTTATGTAGTACCTGGCGGTAAAACCTATAGTACAGGTAATAATGCTAACCCATTAGTTTGACTACAGTCTTTAAAGCATTTAAGCGGAAAAGAAATTTATGACTTTTGTAGAATTATTAGACTTTTCTCAATCTTTCTGTTAAAAGTCAAGCTTTGTCTCTGATAGTATTACTTTTTATTCCTTCCTGTCTGGTTATAATGTTTTAACGCCAAATGTTAAAAGCTAAAATGTTTTAACATTTAAATGTTAAAATGTTTTAATGCCAAAGATGTATATTTCTGTTATATAATTTATAATATTTTATTAAATTGCTAAATATTTGCTACCAGCTTTTGGTAGGTTGGAAAATCTTAGAGGAGGAATTGCATATTTTCCTTCAAAGGTTCAAAGTAGCATGCTATTTTAATTAATGGTACATGGAAAGGATAGGAATGTCACTAAAATAAAGCACTAATTTGGAAATTTAAATAAATCTATACTATAGGAGGTGAAATTTAGTTTCAGCAAACATTTACTTTGACATAACTTAATACTGTTAAATTGATTAGTTTTGGGGGGTGGGAATATGTGGTTTATAAACATATTTCATTATGTAGTCCTATCTGAATTCTATTGCACGAGAATTCCAAACTACTTTTATGTTTAAACATAAGAAATTAACGTCAAAATAAAAATAATTTAAGTGAACACTAGAGATCAACAAGAAGTTATTTTGTGTTTTGTTGCTGTTTTTGATTTCCTTTCCTTTGAAAGAGATTGCTTTGTAACTCAAGCTTGGAGGGGCTGAGAGTCATTTTAGGCTGCCTACGATCTTAAGGAAGAAATCCAAGATCTATCATGAAATACCTCTGGCCTACTTTTCCAGCTTTCTCTCTTCCCTGCCACTCACTCTGCATTCCAAACAAACACACTTAGCTAGATTTACAGAAAGCTTCTTGTCCTCTCTTATCTCCATGCTATACAATGTTCTTTAATTCTTTTGGTTTATTTTGAATTAATTACTTGATTTTTTTTTTTTTGGCTTAGCCTAAGACTATACATCATATTGCATTGGACTTTAAATTCAATTCTATGGTAAATTTCCCCAGGTGGCCCTATTTTTGCTTTTTCCCAGGACTTTGTGTATCCTCTTTCATTACATTACATTTGCTACTCTATTAATACAAAATGTCAATATTGTATTGATATTTTAGTTGTTTTATCACCCTGATTTATCCATAAACTTCTCAAGTCCAAGGACTACATTTGTATTTCCAGAGTCTTGATTAGTCCCAAATACATATTTAGCAATTAATAAATAGTTTTAAATGAGTGAATAGTGGGGTAAGTGAGCATCTGACTACTTGAAATTTATGTAAACCCAGAAGAACTGTATCCTAGAGCATGAAAATAGCTTGATAATGTAATTATTAATCAACCTTCGATAATCTTTGGAGAATCATAGAAAACTAAAGCATTGCCAGGAGAATTAAGGCGAGTATATGTTGACCTAATTTCAAAAACAGAGTAAAAGTAAATTGTGAACACTTATATTCATGTGTAGGAGTATTAATTTTCTACAAACTCAAAGGCTTAAACAATAAAAACTTATTCTCTCACAGTTTTGGAGGTTACAAGTCCAAAATTAAGGTGTTGTCAGAGTGATGTGTTCTAAAGGGTATAGGGGGGAGAATCTGTTCTATGCAGTTCTCTCAACTTCTGGTGTTGTCACCAATCCTTGGTGTCCCTAAGCATGCAGATGCATGACTCCAATCTCTCCCTCCTTGTTACAAAGAAATCTCCCCGTGTTATCCATCTTCGTGTTTCTTTTCCTCTTCGTATAGGACACCAGTTATATTGCATTAGGGGCCCACCCTAATGAATTCATCTATACTTGATTACATCTGCAAAAACCTTATTTCCAAATACAGTCACATTCACATGGAAAATAATATGAAAATTTCTGGGGCCCAACAAAAAATGTTCATTAAGAGAAAACATATGTCAAATTTACATTATTTCTATTTGCTTTAATTTAGTTCTTACATGGCTTGATCTGGATAATGTCAAAGATACAGTGTACTTTGATTTAAGAGACAGTTAACATAGTCAATATGAATTAGGACAATAGATAGGAAAATATTAGTTGGTTTAGGTGAGTTAAACTAATTAGCCAAATCCTCAAAGTATTATATATTGCATAGTTTTCATATTATCAGCCTCAATGGGCATTCTATCATGCTCTGCTGCAGGACGCTGTAATGCATCCTTCGAAACTCCACATATTTATCAAAAATTAGGATCAAGGTATATTTATCTAATTTGCATAGGATTAAAAAACAAAAGGGGTTGATAACATAGAAAAACAGAATGAGGATTTAAGTATCTCTACAGACAATTATGCTAGGCCAAAATTAAATTTAAATTAATTAAATTGAAAAAGGATAAATGTAAAATCTTGTAGATGAGTTCAAAAAGCCACCTGTACAATCACAAGATTGAGCAGAATCAACCCAGTAGTGGGTGACAGAAAACCAATCTATGAATTTTAAAGTCAATATATGCTAATAATATAATGTAGCTAACAATGGCAACAATAAAAAATACTAATACAATCATAAATAGAATTCATTTTCCTATTCATAGAATCCAGAAAAAGGTCAGAACATTGCTATACGCCAGTCAGGCTACTTATGAATTGGACTAGCTACATTTTGAGGAAGGAAGGTTCCAAGAAGAGCATGATGAATAGCTGAAATGACTGGAACTTTAATCTTGGAGAACAAAAGATAAGAAAGAGATACTTTTAAATATCTGAAGGATGGTCATATAAAAGGGAATTAGACTAATTTTAATTTATGTAGTTGAGAATAGGAACACTGAATAAAAATCAGAAGATGGCATATTGCAGCAAAACATATAGGTACAAATGTCTGGCAATTGGCACTATTCAAAAGTGTAATTGCTGCTTTGTGAACTCTGGATGTGATCATGTTGTCTGGATGACCAATTTAAGCCCCAATGCCTCAGAATGGTGTGAGCACACACACCCACACAAAAGCTTTTCTTAATACAGTCTTTACCAATGGACCAGTGTCATCTCATGTCAGTCTGTTCATAATTCTCTAAATTATCTGTCATCTCTCTATGCCTCTGTGTCTTTGCTTATTGTCTCCTTTGCCTGACATGCTCTTTCACGCTTCATATTCAAAGCCTGACTCAAATGTTAGAGCTTTCTAGAGCTTCTGAAATATGCAGCAATGTTGTCGTTTACTGCAGAATATTGTCGTAGTCTGTTCACTTCGTTGGTCTACCCCATTGGATTGAGAGCTTTGGTGGGAGGGTACATTGATCTTATCCATTCTTCATGTCCAATATAATGTCTGCTAATTAATACGTAGCCAAAATATATTTTCTGAATAAATGTTGTAGAATTTACTTTCCTACTGAATGGGATGTTGTGTTGGATAACTTTTAACAGCTCTTTAAAATCTAATAGACTCTCGCCTTTTTACAATATGATTGAATACAGAAACTGTGCAGTCCAGGACTTGATTAATACAGAAACAGCAGGTATAAGTGTGGAGGAATAAAATTACCAAACATAAAGTAGCCTGCTCTTAATTAAAAGGTAGTCTAATTATCTACCTAAGAAGCACATTTTTGGATCTTCCTTCCCTCTACCTATCTTATGTCAAACAGTGTCAGAGCAGAGTAGTTCTGAATGGCATACATTGCATAGTGACTTTGCTCTGTTCCTTTGGTCTTTGCAAATAGTTTTAGCATGCCAATGTTATTTCCCAAATATTTCTGTAGTGCCTCCTATATGTACAAGTTAGGTCATTTTATTTTTCAAAGAAGAATGCGGAGCCTATTATTCGCATGAAAATCTTAGGAAAACAAAAGAGAGGCATGGGCACAGCTCCTATGTGAGTTAGTAACAGAACAATTCCCTCTGCTCCTTTGGTTATATGGCTGATGAAAACAGAAAGCTACTAAGAGAAAAAAACTGAACAAAATATTATAATATTTAATCTTTAAAAAAAAACTTTGTTAAAGTTTCTTCCTAAGCAGAGACTGAATGAGAATCAAGCCTGATTCCTGCCATTTACTGGATACCATGTATTCAATAAAACCTTTTAAGATTCTTCTAGCAAAACTATCTGTGCACTCATTATAAATACTCCAGGAATTGCAAAAAAATCATCACTACTAAAATACAAAAGTGATCCATACTGATAGTAGACAAATTGGAGCCAACCTTGCACCCATTCCTCTAATTCCATCAACAGAAAACATATGAGAAATCCATCAACCAGGTTGCAACACCCATTATGGCAATGAAAATTTTTCCCCAAAAAATACTTTTATTGATGCTAGTTTCATATTTGCAGAGAGTTGTATGGCTGAGCAAATTATTAGTATCGGGAGGTAGTGAGGGAAACCAGCTCACTCCTTCTGCTAAGATACGAAGTGAGGAAGCTGAATGGGAACACTCTGAAGACCTTGGTCAATGTGCCCAAGAAGGATTTTGAAGAGATCCTGAAGCCCAAGTGAGAGCTCTGGGTGTTGTACGTGTATGATATCAGAGTAGATTCCTGACAAATTGATAAATGGACAACTAAAATTAGCTTAGCTAATGAAGAAAATATACTGGCTTATAAACCAAAAGAAGCAGGGACATACTTCAGCTTCAGTCATGGCTGGATCCGGGGCTCAGCTCTCTGCAACAGTAACTCTCAGCAGCTCCAGACTTAAGTCCTACCTCATCCCCAGTAGTTCTAGCAAAAGTCCCAAGCCTAACACTTCTTGACTCAGGTTATGAGCCAGTTATAGAATCCATTACTGAGACACTAATTGAGTGGAGTTGGAGGAAGGACAAAATTCATGGACTGCAATAGGGCAAGGACGGGAGGGCCCATTACCAGCAGAAAAAAAAATAACAGGCTAGGTAAACAAAAACAATGAATGTCTATTATGTATCCTTTCTCTTCTTGTGCCAGAGAAAAAATTAAATCCATATTTAACACTGATGTTAAAAATAATTAGGACTCCATGGCCTTGAGACAATCCAAAACCCCCATTATTACAGATGCTATTGCATTTTAATTGGAAAAGTGAATCCTTTTTTTTTCCAATTAAGTGTTGACCCTTTCCATATAAAAGTAATAAAAAGTTCCAGTTAAGATGTATTTAAAGTAAATATTCTGTCCAATATAAGTATCTTCCACCTGGAAAGAATTCACTGATGTCACAAACTTATGAATTAATGAAGTAAATTTATACTATCTCAAGAAGTAATTTATCATTCTTGACATAAAGCTACTTTCACAGGAAGAAGAAAAATTTCTCCAAGTAAGAAAAAGAAAAGTCCCTTCAGAATAGCCTTTGGCACACAGGCAGAAGGGAAGATGATGAGGAAGTAAAGAAAACAAATTGACAACTAATGAGTTAGACTCAGAGCCTTGCTTCAGAAGACTAGCATGGTCATAAAAGAAAACCACAACTATGGTCCAAATACAGATATGATGTAAAGTTACTGAGTTGTGGAAAGCTTAATAATTGCTGCTCTAATTCAAGCCTTTAATTAAATAATCTGTAGAAATGTATTGTGCCCAACCTATGTAAAGAACTGTGCAAGGTACACATCTAACTGTATCTTCGCCATTCTCACTACCTTCAAACATTCTCTCCACCAGGTTCTCCAACAAATCTTACATAACTAAGCTCTTATACATACTACTTTTACAGCAGTAGCCTCTTCTTTAAAAATTGGAATGGTTCCATGGTATTACCCGCATTAAATCTAAATCTCCCGTCCTGAATTTTAAAGCTCTTTGTAATTTATACCAGCCTACTTAGCAATCCCGTTTGCCACACTTCTTAGCATGTACTTTATATTTCATTTTCATCTTTTTATTATTCAGCTAAACACTTCATACTTGTTTCTACTACTAGAAATTTCTTATGCTGATTCTCCACTGTGGTAGAAAGAAAAATGGTCCCACAAAAATTTCCAAATCCTAATCCCCGGAACCTGTGACTTTGTTACTTCACACAGCAAAAGGGACTTTGCAGATGTCATTGAATTAAAGACTTTGAGATGGGGAGATTATTCTGGATTATTCAACTGGGCCCCATAAAATCACATGGTGTTTATGAGAACGAAGCAGAGGATGTAGTGATGCAATTTGAAGATGTAGTAAAGGGCCACAGGTCAAGGCCACAAGCAGCCACTAGAGGTTGGAAAGATAAGGGAATGCATTTTTCCCTGGAGCCTGCAGAAGTAATGCAGCCCTGCCAATACCTTATTTTTGGCCCTGTGAAACTCATTTCAGCCTTCTGACCTCCAGAGCTGTAAGATAATAAATTTGTGTTGTTTTAAGACATGAAGTTTATGATAATTTTTCACAACGGCAGTCAGAAACTAATATAACCACCAACACTGCCTTCAATAAATACTATTAATGTTCAACACTGTTTTCTCCACAAACCTATTCCTTGTGATGGATATGTCCTGTATCAAGGGTTTAACATAAGAACAATCTTTTTTTGCAGTGTGTTTATTGTCTTAAATAGACTCAAAAGGTTTTGAGAGAAGTGATCATCAGAGCTAATACTTCACATACTCAACCGTAGTTATGCACTTTGTGAACAATGAGTGTTTTCATCATACTTATATTCATTAAGCAAACATTCATGGAGGGCATGATTCATACAAAATAACTGGCTAGGACCTATGGAACTCATAGAAACAAGCTACTGTCCCTGTCCTCTAGAATCATATCTTAGTAGTGATAAAACATGTACTCAATGAACTCACTTACAGCTTTGACTCAAGCAGTACAAAAGCAATCCATGTAACCAAAACATTTGTACCCCTGTAATATTCTGAAATATAAAAAGAAAAAAGAAAAAGAAAAACCCAGAATAGGCTAAGTAAAATTACAGAGTCAAGAAAGAAAAGCATGTTTAAATGTGGGAGAGTTTAGATGTGGAACTTTAGATGCAGAAGAGTTAAATTTGTTGAGAGATTCAAAAATAACCTCGTGGAGGAGGTGGCACAATGCCCTACTTTTCTTTAGTACGTCTACGTTTGATGTCCTTCCTTCCTTTCTACTTCCCTCCCACTAATCATCTTCCTCATTTCACTTTCTGGTATTTTTATTTGGTTTGAGGGTTGCCCCAAGGAGAAAAAGATGAGTCTAAAACAAACTATCCCTCTCAAAAAGGCTCTCTTTTCTCTCTCTTTCTCTTTATTCTGTTTCCATTGCCATGGCCTAAGACCTATATTTATACTACTAATTACTAATTACCATTTTCATTAGCATATTCTCCCATCAGTTTTCATTAGAGAGAACCTTATGCTCTCTCCTCAGTCCCTTCACTGAGCCATGAAATGAAAAGATTTGAAAGCATTTATGGAATCCTGACCTCCCTTATTGAACAACTGTCCATGTATATTAAAGTGGAGTTATGTGCTGTCATCAGTTAACCTAATTTTAAAAATTGATCTGTTATGTAACTAAATTATATGATAATAAAAACAAATCTGACTAATTTTATAGCATTATCCAAACTTTCTTCCTTAAAATGTACTGAATGCTTCATACAAAAGGGTTTCAGTTGTCAAATAATTTTGGGAAGAAAGGATTAAACAGTTAAATAGGTCCCTTTGGTTCTTGGAGCCTTTATTTCAGTAAAGAGCCTTGTGAATCTACAAGGAGTATATAGGATGCAACATTTCAAAAATTTACTTTGCCACAAAATCCTGGTTTTGTTGTTATTGTTTGTCAGATTTGTTTGTTTTGGTTGCACTCCTATGAGCAATTTTAGAAATGGCAATTTAGGAACTACCAATACAATGGAAAGGAAAGAGAAGGAAGCTCTGAAATGTTAGTTTTACCACTGGCTCTTCCATTAACTAGCTGTATGACTAAAGCTTCTGTGGACTGTGATGATTTCCCCATTTATAATTGAAGAGGATAAATTAAATTATCTCTGAGGTTCCTTCCAGCTCTAACCTTTTATGATTTTATTTTCCCTAAATTAACCTAATTGTCCAGAAGTTTGGATTGTGTTCAGACAATGAACAACTAATACTTTCCAATGACACTTGATTCTAGAAAAGGCACATCCCTTTTAAATGTTGGAAGTCTAATAATAACTTTAACTTTATAAACATAAGAAGCAAGGTTGTGTACAGGGTCACCTGCATGTAAACATCAGCCACTCCCCAAATCCACTCCAATCCATAAAACTAGGGATTATTGTCTGCCTTGTAGTGTAGTATTCTTATTAAAAATTAATTACTTATGAAAAAAATAAGACAATGAACCCCTGGGCCCCCCTGCCTGTGCTGCATTCTTCTCCCCAGAGGTAATCCATAGCACTCTCCATGATAAATAAAACAAGGACATACACAAAAAAAGCTCTAAAGTAAACACCAATTGTAACCAATTCTTTTCTTTCGTTTGTTTTTATATTTCTTCATTTTTTATATTTTTTTCCAAAACAAAATAAAAATTGACTTGGCATTTCACAGTCCATTTCAGAACATAATACCTGGAGGAGGACGGTTTATAGATACATCACCATCATCCAAGTGGCCAAAGCATTTACTCCAGGTTATTGCATAATTTGTGAAGAAGTGGAGATGCCAAAGGAAAGTTGCAGTGAAAGCGGGCTAGGACTTGTGTTGTTCAAAATGAGATTTTACACGAATCTATTCAGATGACTGCCAACTGTGCATTTTACTTTGCCCTCACAGTTCTAGTTTCCAAAATGTTCTTGTAAGAATTTAATAAAGTCAAAATTTATAAAAAGTAGCTGAAGACTGGGATAGGGAAATGGAAGGGGGAAGGAAGAAAAACAAATGTTTGAACAATCATTAAAGGGTTTCCCAATGGCTAGGGTAAGATAAAATGTGTATATTGTAAGGTTTAAAATATCTACTGGACACAGACACAAAGTACTCCTCTAGAACTTTATAAATCTAATCCCCAAGAGAAGCTATCTGGACCTAGAGCTTGGCATGGATGTGCATCCTCATTTAACAATATGTGCAATGTTCCCACTATTATTTTACAGAAAATTACACTTGTCAAAAATATGCATTTATTGCCATCAAAATGTACCTGTGAAAGAAGAAAATTTGTCTCTAGAGGAAAAAACCATATGCTTGGTAACAAAAGAATATAAGAAAGTAATCAACGTACGTGTTAATTAGAGATGTGACAGTAAGACTTTATCAGTTCTGACTCCCAAACTATAAAATTAATCCATGTTAGAAGTCCCACAATTCCTCATAACATCATTTAGATTCTCACCAGAGAAACACATGAAAACTGAACTTTGAGGACCATCGTTTAGTTAACTATCAGACTTTTCAGTGTTGCTGTATCATCATATCTGTGTATACAAGCCTCTGTTTGGATAAAGAAAAATTATATTTGCCTTTGATATTACATATTGCAGGCATCCAGAGAAAGTGAATTATTATTATTACAAGAGATTAAAGTGAAATTAGCTATCCATTCACATACAATCTGTTCTATGTCTGCAATATCATCTTTTAAGTCCCACGACACTCAGAACAAAGCCCGCATCTCACCCTGGAAACCTGATGAATTGATATTCACCTTTCATTTTTTGACTATGTTTAAATCTCAACCCAGCCACCAAATAAAGAGACTTCTAGACGTATTTATCTCCATGTGTATACCTTACATGAAAGATATTTTAATAATGTGTTATTTATATCTATGAAAATGTACTCATCCATTCAGAAATACTTATTGTGCACCTAGCAGGTGACAAACATTGTACTGGATGTGGAGATTATGCTCTGAGAAAAACAACATGGTTTCTGTCCCCTGGAGCTTCCTATGTTATGTGTGTTAAGAAGAGTTAAATGATGCTATGAGAGATATAACAGGCAATTTTACTAATCAGAATTCAGGGAGGGCTTATCTGAACAAGTGCTCATAAAATTAAGATCCAAAACACTAACAGAAGTTAACCAAGCAATCACTGGAAAGAAGAATATTTAAGAGAAAACAGCATGTACAATGTGTCTCAGGTGAGAGGGAGGGGGGAAGAACACAAGGGAGTTTGGGAGGGGAAGGAGTTCGAAAGGCAGGACTGGGAACAAGTGGACAAGAGTGAGCCTGCACAGTAAGCAAAGAAGGAGCAGGGAAAGCAGGTTGGAAAGAGAAAAAAAAAGTAAAGTTGCAGAAATCAAAGAAAGAAAATGTTTCCAAAAGTAGAGTATTCAATCAAAGTTAATATTACTCAACAGAGAAGTGTGATAAGAACTGAAAAATGTCCCTGGAGGTAATGAATGTTAACAAAAAGCTGTACTTCTAGTTTCTGCAATTTGTAACCTATTTAAAAACAAATAAAAATGCTTCACACCAGATTACCTTGTTTTACCCTTTATTTAGTGGTCAGAGTTTGTTTCTGGCCCAAATGAAAGTTTAAAATTTAAATAATATCACTCGGTTTTTTAACCAAAAATTCAGTCTTTCCAAAAGAGTTGGCCCAACCCCTGGCCTAGTCAGCAACTCAATAACTTTCTTTTTCCTTTGCTATTTTTAAGACAAATTTGTATTTTCAGAAAATTTACTCCCACAGATAAAAGGCTAAAAGTACTTTGTATTAATTGGAATGACAACTGGAGTAAAAATTATAAACTATGTCCTCCTGACACTATGTACTATGACACCAGGTCAAAACACCATGATTTGAGTCCGTTGTTGAAATTGCTTGCTTCATTTTGGCTTTATAGTGATAACATTTACAAGGGTGCTGTTTTTACAAAGTAATATTGCAGTAGAAGAAATACAGTTGAATTCTCTGATTATTTTATACAGTGAGTATGTCAAAAAGCAATTAAGATGCAGACAAGGTTTGTGTGTTACAATTGAAGGGAAATCTGTGATTGATGAGTAAATTTATCTATCACACTACACTAACTGAACACCACACAATTGGTCTGTCCTGGTGGGAGAAGGATACAATTACATGTAGGGTAAAATGGCATGCTCTAACCATGGCCAAGATAAGTGGGAAAAAAAAAAATGAATTCTTCAATGCTAAATTTTCAAACAAAGCACAAGAATTCATGTCCACTAGCATACAATATATTTGAACTAAAATACAAATTATTATCTAATTATTTTCTGTCCTCAAAAATCCATACTATTATTCCCTTCTATTAATAGCCCTAAAGTAGGGATCGATGAACACTAATCCAGTTTCAGCATCAGACCACATAATCCCATTTCCCCATATATAAAATGGGGATAGTACCACCATCCTGTTTACATTAGAAATGTTCTAGAGATTATATGAAATAATAAGTGTAAATGTACCTTCGTAAACATTTTTAAAGCTCTATACAAATGTAACTTACTACAATCAATACATGTAGTATACATAAGCCAATTACATAAACACGATCATTTTGAAAAATGCTTGTACTTATCAAATGTTATTAGTGCCTACAGAATGTGTGTTGATTATATGTTCCTCCTAATGGAGAAACTTCTAAAAGCATGCCAGCTACACACACAGAGATATTCTCTAGAAAGAATTACTAGAGAGAAAGGAGGGGAACTCACCACATGTATCTGGCAGAGACAGCTAGTTTTGACACTGTATTCCTTCTTCCCCTTCCTGCTCATAAGAAAGCCACCACTGTCAACTGGGCATGTTGCCATCCACGGGGACAATATTTTACAGCCTCTTGTACAGCTATGTGGGGCTCTTAGGCTAAATTCTAGCCAATGGAATGTAAGTGGAAATGTCATGTTCAATGTGCCTTTAGAGTAGAAGGGTCCTTAAAGTCTTCCAGCTTTCCCTCCTTTCTGTTAGTCGGAATGTGTGTATGACACTGGAACTCAAGCAGACATCCTGGGCCATGAGGAACAACCTACAAACTGAAAGAAGTGGAGCAAAAAGACGAAAAGTGTCTAGGTCTCCAACACAAAAATATTAATAACAACTCCAGACTGCCTACATATTTCTTTATTTCTCATGAAAGATAAACTGTAATTTTGGATCTTCAGTTACTCACAAACTTCCTCCTATCAGGACTCTCTCTCTCTCTCTCTCTCTCTCTCTCTCTCTCTCTCTCTCTCTCTCTCTCTCTCTCTCTCTCTCTCTCTCCATATATATATGGAGATGCTTGGGTTAAGTGAAGGCATCAACACTAAAGTAGGTAATTTCTCCTAAGATACTCAATGGTATTACACTGAGTAAAATATATATATAAAATATCATGTATATGTGTGTATATATGGCATGTGTTTGTTGTCTATAATTATATGTACCAGTATTTATAAACAAATATATAAATATTTATGTATGTATACATATGTTTGTACACAATTTAAAGTCAAACACAAAAGATTATAACTGTTCAACTGTCTAGTAGGACAGAAAATTTAAATTTATGTCCAGTAGGAATGTTCCCAACAGGCTACAGTATTACCCTCTTTAATAAACTCTCTACACTGTCGATAAAATTGTCACTAGAAATTCTAATTCTAAAGCTGATTTTACCACATTCCCTCTTAAAGCCCTCCAGTTGCTCTCTATTTCCTTCAGGACAAAGTCTAAATAGTAATTCAGGTTTCCTAAGGGGGTTCCCTTATTCCTCCCCCACATGCATCCTGCCCTCCAGCCTTCCCTTGCCTCTCTGCTTTGTACAGAGAGGCATTTTCCCCTTTTGCCTGGAATTCCTCACTCCAGCCCCTACGATCTACCTTGCTGATGGCTAACTGTCCCTCAAAATTCAATTCAAACCTATCTCCTCTGAGTATCTTTCCATGACACTCTTCCACATTCATTCCTCTGTTGCCCTTGCTGGGTTAGTTCCTTCATGCTCTCTTAAGACTTCATGCGTATATTTATACTTTTGACAAAAATTTAAGTACCTACTGAGTGGTAGCCACTATCTTTATTATAATCATCAAGAATATTGTAATTAATTTTTCAAAATCTGTTACCTCCAATCCTCAAAGATATAAAAGTATATTTTTCTATTTCTTTAACCCCTAATGCCTCCCATGGGTGTTCAGTAATGGATTGATTAATTATTGGGAGCCTGCCCTACTCAGCAACCAACCAAATGACCCATCCAGCACCTTGTTGTCACAGTTTCTTGACTTAATTTACTTTACTGATCCTCCCTCCACTTGCATGGCCTCCATTTAGAAAGTATCCTGCAGAGACAAAGATATCTTAAACCTTAAAATCTGAAAACCATCTTTCTCATCCACAAAACAACTTCTCCCATTGTCTCTCCTCCACTAAAACTACCCTTAAACATCCAGTCCCTTGAGTTCCTGCTCTTTTCCAGATGCCAAATCCCTGTCTGGTTCACTTCCTTTTGGACCCAGTTTGGACCTCATGCCAATTACTTGAGTGATTCTCAGTTACACTATCAAGTCCTCATTCCTGGTATGCACATGTTGTGTCACACCTACTCAAACTATCATTACACCTGGTTCAACTTAATCATTTGTTTACAATAGCAGGTGCTACTGTTATGGCAAGGTGTACAGGTAGTGTTACAGCTAGCATTACAGCCCTTGTTACAGCACTTGAACCGAGCAGCACTCGAAGAACAGTCTTTATTCCTCCGGCAAGCTCAGCCCACTTCTGCTTTCTGACCCTCCTTCCTTGTTCTCCTCCTTTTTTTATACCCTTGGCAGGACTCAAAAAGCGTCCAATCAGCAACAAGCTTTAACATCCAATCAACAACAAGCTTTAACATCCAATCAGCAACAGTGGGATTCAAAAAGTATCCAATCAAGATTGCGCAGCCAGCTGGGCCAGAGGACAGGAGCAGGTGGCTGAGCACCAAGTGCGGGCCAGACAGTGGGTGTCTACAGGGGAGGCCCAGCCCCAGCAGCATGCACCCGCCATGGCCTCCAGCCACCCTGCACAGCGCCGGCCTGTGGGGATGTGGAGGGGGGGAGGTGGCGGCAAAGGGCTGGGTCCCAGCGCCCGATGGTTTTCCCTGTCACTACTAGAGAGCCTGTGACAGAGATAAAGATGTTTAGGTTAAGTGAAGGCATCACAACACTAAAGTAGGCAATTTCTCCTAAGATATCCAATGGCATTACACTGAGTAAAAGCCATGGAATTAAGTATGTCTAATCAGAAGTAATTCCAGCCTATATTCCCATTATTACACTAGAGACTGTCAACTGCTGCAATTTATAATGCTACCTTCATCTTTGGCCAGTAGGGCCAGGCTCTTACCTCGTTCTTTATTGGTCTCTGAAGGCTACTACCACAGTGATTCTGGATAAATCACTTCAAAACTCTCCTGAGAAGGCCTCTCTCTGAACGGGGGAAAAAAAAAAGAATAATCACCTGTGCCTTGCTACTATGTTCTGAGGGAAAGTTGTCTGAAAAAGTCTTTTAAAGAGGCTGAGAACTAAAAATGATTCTGAATGAGCAACCTATTTTTATTTCACAGGCTTTGAACAAGAAATCCATCATCACATGCTGCTGGGAAAGTAGCATGATTGTTTTTATTTCTCTTGCCTTCTGGTTTCTTTTATGGCAGTTTTTTCCTTTATAGCCAACAGGTGTTTGTAAGACAATAAGTGTAATGATTTAGTAAACATCTCATTCATCATTTCTGGTCACTGGATAGCAAGGTTATAGCAATTATTTTCTTGTCCCATAAGAATAGTTAGAAAAGTTCATTTCCTTGCTGCTATATTTCTTTTGATCACTGGAAAAACAATTGATTTCCTTTCGATTAGGCATCTTGATAATATCTTCCTACTTTGGCCCATTCTCTACCTTAGAACAATCGATTCTTTTAAAGCTTCTTGAAGATAGGAAAATCAGGAAGAACTATAGACAATACAGATTGGCTATTCAAGACACAGCAAGAAAAACCCTCTTCAAAGGCATAACTGAGAAGGCTACAGTCTAATCCAATACTCTTCATTTAAAATAAATAAAACCTCCAAAATTGCCCATTAGATAAAAGGAAATTCTTTGCAATGCACTATCTCTTCTTGACATAATAAACATTTATTAAATTAAAACTAGGGCCCATGCATGTCTTTTCATTGCCATACCTTTAGGTTTGCATGTTCTATCCTTTGCTCTTGTTGATAATTAAAGTCATTTAACCATATTCCCAAGGATAAAATGTACTTTAACCCCTACATCTCAGAGGATAATTATATTATACGTTTCCTGGAAGGTTAGACATACTATTTTTACTATCTTTATTTTTTTAAATTTTCTCCAAGATGAGCTCCCATGTGTTTAAAAAGGCCCAGAAAAATCATGGGGACAGAAGCTTAAATGACACATCAAAAGACAAAACATCAAATGACAGAAAATAAATGACTTGGCCACGTAACAGCTTCTCTTAAACTTTTGAAGAGAACATAGGAGTCCTGGCATTCTAATCTCAGATCTACCTAAATCCAACCGCTCACAAGTCACAAGTATTTCAAAATCTATTTCTACTGTCTCACAGCTCACTTCCGCAGCAAGAAAAACATCCAGCACTAACACATTTATTACAGGACTTTTGAAACCTGAAGAAATTTTAGAACAAAGATGAAACATGATTTTATTTTACTCAAGTGCTAAAACTGTTGGGGTGTTTTTTCATTTTGAAATCTCTTGAGACGTCTGCAGAACTATTATATGTCTTGGCTGCTTCACCTCCTGCTGTCTTATAAACTTCCAGTCATTTCACAGTACCAGTCAATGACATCTTGCACATGCGGTTTTACGTACCTGCTGAAAAGTGTCTAAAGAAACAGAAGCCTGTATTACAACCAAAGCTCCTTCAATGTGACAAAGCACATTAATTTTTGGCTTTATGCAAATGTCTTTCAGAGAATTCTTTAATACTGATTTTTATTTATAATAGAAAAGCAGTTACCAAAAATACAATCTTGCAAAAACTTCCCTACCAAGAGCACATCTTATATGAATACATAATCTCTTAACCTCACAGATCCTCACTTTGCTAAAATGATGCATCTCCAACTAGATGACAATATTACTTCTATTATGTAGCATATTCTAATATCATCACCTAATTCATCACTTCACCTGCCCCAGGTTACCTTTTCTTCTGATTTTAACCATCTCAGTTAAGTAATAATAAATCATTACCTGATCTTATTGCCCATTATCTGTTATTATATATTTTTCCTATCTTTTTTAAGGTCAAGATCTATCAATTTATTATCTATACTCAATAAATCTACTCCATTAAAACCCAACTCTTCATTAAAAGTTTCTCTAATCTTAAATTAATTTGTAACTGCATAACCAGCAAGCTGTTCTAGCTAATTTGAGTAACTTTTCCTTTATTATGATTTTCAATCTCACTACCTGTAATAATACCAAGAGAGGACACCAGTAACACAACCCTTTCTCTTTCAGTGGATACCCTTCAGAAGGCTGGTTCCGGCCCTTTGGCTGACTGCTCTTCACTTCTTCCACCTGAAGTTTAAGTTCTCTGGAAAGCTAAGTGAATGGCTGTTATTACATGGCTTCTCTACTCACTCTTTGGGAAGTGTAAGATCCTGATTCCCTCCTGCAGGTTCATGACTTTAACCTGCCACATTTCACCACTATATTTCTTGCTGGCTGCAGAATAGAAACATTTGAATACTACGCTATCTAATCATTTTTACATAGAATTTCATCTAGTTGAGTCACTCACAACTACCTCACTTATAACTGCAATCTTCACAGCTCTATGTACTGCATAAACAGTACATAAGACACCATCTGAAGAGCATTAGAGTATTGTTCAAGATGACTCTTTAAGCATAAGCCTGGAAAAATCACTGAAGTTCCATCAAATTGCAATGATCACAAAATACAAAAAGAGGGCATTACAAATAACATTCCAACCTATAACTTTATAGGTTATATAAAATAGGGCATTACAAATAACGTTATAACCTATAACATCATAACCTATAACGTTATAGGAACATTCAGGTGGTTTCCAGGTTTGGGAAGTTATTCATAAAATTGTTATAAACATTCCTGTGCAAATCTTTTTATGAACATTGCACTTATTTCCCTTGAGTATATTCCTAGTCCTGAAATTGTTAGGTCATAATGTACGTCACTTTACTAGTGACTGGCAAACAGTTCGGCAAAGTGGTTGTACCAATAATATTACCACCAGCAGAGTATAAGTTCCATTTGCTCCTCATCCTTGCTGACACTCAGTATTGTCAGTCTTTCTAATGGGAGCCACCTATAGTAGTATGTCATTGTGGTTTAATTTACATTTCCTTGATGACAACGTTAAGCATATTTTCCTATACTTTTTGTCCATCTACCAAAATGTCATCAAGACATTTTGTTCATATCAGGTTGACTTTTTATTGAATCTTATGAATTCTTTATATACTCTAAATACAAGTCTATTGACAGACTTATGTATTGCAAATATTTAAATGATAAGAAAAGTTTTTAATTTTGATGAAATTCAGTTAATTATTTTTTTGTTATAGTTAGTGCTTATTATACCCTGCTAAGAAATCTTTGCCTTCTCCAAGACCATGAATATATTTTGCAATTTGTTCTAGAAGCTTTATAATTTTAGCTTTTATATTTGTGACTATGATCCATCTTGAATTAATTTTTGTTTATATATGAGGTATCAAAGTTTTTTCTTTGCATGTAAGTATCCAGTTACTGCATCACGATTCAACATGAAATTCTTCTACCCTTTATTGAATTGCTTTAGTGTCTTTGTCAAAAATCAAATGCATATTTGGGTCTACTTCCGAACTATTCTTTGCATTGATCTATTTATCAATTATTATGCCAATATCACACTGTGTTACTTACTATTGCTTTATAATAAATCTTGAATCTGGCTTGTTCTCCAACTTTGTTCTTTTTTTTCCCCCAAGTCTATCTTGACTATTCTAGGTATTTTTCACTTTCACATAAATTTTAGAATCAGCAGCTTCTGAAGCTATACATCAATGTGTGGAGAAATAGCATCTCAATTATAGAAAGTTTTCAAATCCATAAACTTGATATATTTCACCATTTATTTAATTCTTCCTTAATTTCTCTTAGCAAGATTTTGCAGTTTTGAGTATAGAAAACTTGAACATCTTCTATTAAATTTTTTCCTAGATATTTGTATTCTAGGTATTCCCTAGATATTATTTCATGCTATTACAAATGACATTTTTAAATTATTTATTTATTTTTATTTATTCCATTTTCCAAATGGTTTGTTTATAGCATATATACATGCCTGTATTGGCACAGTAAACAATAACTACAAACTTACGGGTATGTCCCCCTGATTAATGTTATCTCTCAATTTCAGATCTTTCTCTCTTATTGTGGGACTATAATATATTTGCAATCATCATCCTGCCTAAACAACAACGGAACTTTTGCAATCATTTCCTGTTTCAGGACTTTCAACTAAACACGCAGGAGAGTTATTACTTCTTTTTCTTTAATGGATATGAGTTTACTTTCTCAAGAACTAACCTATGCCCCAGTCCTGAAATCTCTGCTGCCTTCCACCTTTGTTCTTATAACTGATATTAAGTTACCTACTTCTGGTATCCTGCCCATGCAAGTCTCCTTGTTTATTCAATGCCTTTCCTCCTCGAATAAAGAATGTTTTAAAAAAAGTTTTATGTCATTTTTCTTGTAAGTAATATTCAAAAAATTTCTTTATTATTTCTTTCTTCTAATAAAGAATGCTCAAAGACTCATTGTAAAAATGTATTGAAGTGTGATGGTGGTCTTGGAATGCAAATTATCAAATGTCTAGAAAATTATTGGAGTTGGCAAGAAACTTATATTCAGTAAACTTGACTAATGCCAAGTCAAGATGATTTTTAAAGTCCTTTCCAACACTGAAAATTAACGATTGCTAGAAACAATTGTTAAATAAAATAATTGTGTTTAAATCACCAGACTATTTTGGGGGTTTAGAGGCTAGAAAAATGGGGCAGATGTGTTTCTTTAGGAAGAAACATTAACCACAACAACAAAAAAAAAGTGTCCTCAAAAGAAAGATACTCACATAGCAAATTCTGCTTTCCAAATTTATCAGGAAAAATATTTAAGGATCTATTTATAGGGATTTTTTTTTTGCTATGTCAAGTATACAAACCCAATCCAAATAAATAATCTTACAAGATCATTCCTGAAAAATCTCTGTAGCCCTAGGGAACTAGCATCAAATATATGACATAATTTTGGGCTAAGCTAGGAAGGGCTTTGACAGTCAGTGGCAAGCACAATATATTTATTTGTAATCACTGAATCAAAAGCATTTCGGCTAAAGGCATTTAGCTGAACTCAAAAATTTCACAGAATAAAAGACAAAAGTATTTGGTGTTTAAACAAAATGACTTCAGTATTTGGGAAAGAAATAATATAATAAATTTTGTTTGTTTTATATTTCTGTTACGTAATTACACCATCTATATTGAAATGCAAAATTATAGATTACTCTATGAGCTATATACTTTAAAAATATATGGTGGTGACCTCCTGTTTTTGGTCCTGCATGTTAGGAACTTGAAAGTCACTACTCCATTCTAACAAGGAAGAAGCTGAACAAACTAAACACTCAACAACTCTTCTTAAATCCTTCAGTGAAATGAGGTAACAGGGCAAACCACTGCTCCCAAAATTGGAGAAAAAGATAGGCAGCTACAGAGAATCACAACTTATCAGTGCAGCAACCCACAAGCAAAAACCTCCTTGGGAACCATTGCTGGAGTAGAAAAACCTAAACAGTAATTGACAAACTGCTGGAGCCTCAGTGTGGACAAGTCTGAGAGATTAAAAACTCTAAAGGGATGCAGGTATCCCAGGGCCTGCATACTTTTATATTACCTCGTGGAGCTTTACCAGGTTCTCATCTGGTAAAAATCCCCTCTTGAATCTGTTAGAGGGAGGGGGAAAAGGAACCATTTTGAAATACACCAGAGGTTCTGTACTTCTTTAAAAAGTCTGCCCTCAGGAGAAACTATTTAATCAGAGCCTGTCTTGCTGGGGTTTTATCAGAGCCTAACCAACCTGGGGGAAAGAAAGTATCCAACTCCAATCAGCTCTAGCTTTCCATGTGCAGGAAGGAAAATAGCCAAAACAAGTCAAGGAACAGAGCAAGGAAAGTTATCAGAGATAAAAAGGGACCTTCCATAATGATAAAGGGGCCAACTTTCTAAGAACACATAACAATCTTAATGGGCAGGTGCTTAACAACAGAGTATCAAAACAGTTAAAGCAAAAACTGACAAAACTGCAAAGGGAAATAGATGAATCCACTATTTCAGTTATAGACTTCAACATCCCTCTACCAGAAATGGACAGATCCAGCATGCAAAAAAATCAGTGAAGACATAGTTGAATTCAACAACATCAACCAACTGGATATAATGGACATCTAAGGGCTACTACATCCAACAAGAGCAGAATACACATTCTTCTTAAACTCACATGGAATATTCACTAAGTTATACCACATTCTGGGCTGTAAAATAGTAATACACCTTAACAAATTCAAAAGAATATATATATTTTTTTAAATGTCTGTTAAATTACAATGTCTGTTCTTAGAACACAGTGGAATTTAAAACTGTGAATCATTAACATAGATAGCTGGAAAGTCCCCAAATACTTGGAAAATTAAAGAATAAACTAAATAACACATGTCTAAAATCTCTGAAGAAAAATTTTAAAATATTTGGACTAAATATAAATAAAGACATAACATCAAAATGTGCAACTCAGTGAAAGCACTGCGTATAGGATAATTAATAGCATTGAATACATATATTAGCAAAGAAAGATCAATTATCTAAGCTTCCACATTTGGAAACTAGAAAAGGAAGAGCAAATTAAATCCAAAATAAGAAGAAAAGAAATAAAATTAGAATAGAAATCTATGTGATTGAAAACAAGAAATGAATAGAGAAAAGTCAATGAAACCAAAAGCTGGTTTTTTTGAAAAGATCAATAAAATTAAGAACCCTCCAGCCAAGCTAACTAAGAAAAAAAGAGAAAGGATACAAAATTCTAAGATCAGAATACCAGAAAGGACATCAGTATAGATCCTATGTACATTAAATGGATAATAAAGAAATATTATAACTAACTCTATCTATGCCCACAAATTTGGTAACTAAATGAAATGAACCAATTCCCTAAAGACACAATCTGCCAAAACTCACACGCGAAAAAAGATAATCTGAATAAGCCTATATCTGTTTTTAAAATTGAATCAATAATGAATACCTTTTCAAAACAGAAAGCACTAGACCCAGAAGGGTTTACTGGTGAATTCTACCAAATATTTATGAAGAGATGATACTGTTTTTCTACAATCTTTTCCAGAAGATAAAAGCAAAGGAAATACATCCTAACTCATTCTGAGACCAGTATCACCCTAATAGCAAAAAAACAGTCAAAAATATTGTAAGAAAAGAAAAGTACAGACCAATATCTCTCATGTACATAAATGTAAAAATTCTCAACAAAGTATTAGCAAATCAAATCTAATAATGTATAAAAATAATTATACACCATAACCAAGTGAGACTTATCTCAAGCATGCAAGGCTAGTCCAACATTCAAAACTCAATTAATGTAATCCATCATATCAACAGGCTAAAAAGAAAAAAAAAATCACATGATCATATTAATAGATGCAGGGAAAGCATTTGACAAAACCCAAAACCCATTTATTATACAAATTTTCAGTAAACTAGGAATAGAGGGGAACTTTCTCAACTTGATCAAGAATATCTACAAAAATTTAACAGCTAACATCATACTTAATGGCAAGACACTAAAAGCTTTCCTGCTAAGATAAGGAACAAGGCAAGGATGTACTCTCTTCACTACTCCTTTTCAATACTGTACTGGAAGTCCTAGCTGAAGAAATAAGTCAAGAAAAAGTAAATAAAATTGCTATGATTTGAATGATGGTATGCCCTCCAAAATTTATGTTGAAACTTAATCCCCAATACAAAAGTATTAAGAAGTGTGGTCTTTGGAGATGACTAAGCCATGAGCACTCCACTCTCTTAAATAAAATAAGCATCTTTACAGAAGGGCTTGAGGTGGAAGGGAGTGCTCTCTTGCTCTTCCATCCTGTCTACCATGTGAGGATACAGTGTTCCTTCCCTCCAGAGGATGCAGCAACAAGGCACCATATTAAAAGAAGACAGTAACCCTCACCAGACACCAATCCTGCCAACACCTTGATCTTGGACTGTCCAGCCTCCCCAGCCTCCAAACTGTGAGAGATAATTTTCTGTCCTTTATAAATTACTCCATCTGTGTTGTAGCAGCACAAACAGACTAAGACAAAAGGATGTAGTGATTGGGAAGGATGAACTATAACTGTTACTATTCACAGATGACATCTATGTAGAAAAATCTAAAAGAACCAACAAAAAGATTCCTGGAATTAATAAGTGACCATAGCAAGGTTGCAGGATACAAGGTTAATATACAAAAGTCCATCACTATTCTAGGTACCAGCAATGAACAAGTGGAATCTGAAAATAAAAACTCAATGCGACTTACATTAGCATCCCCCAAAATAAAATATTTAGGTATAAGTCTAATAAAATATGTACAGGGTCTATATGAGGAAAACTACAAAACTCTGATGAATGAAATCAAAGAAAAGCTAAATAAAGAGATATCCCATGTTCATGGATAGGAAGACTCAATATTGTCAAGAAGTCACTTCTTCCCCACTTGTTCCATAGAGTCAATGAAATCTCAACCAAAATGCCAGCACATTATTTTGTGAATATCAACAAACTGATTCTTAAGTTTACATGCAGAGGCAAAAGACCCAAAATATACAACAAAATATTGAAGGAGAAGAATGAAGTTAGAGGACTGACACTACCTGACTATAGAGCTACAGTTATCATGACTGTGTGGTATTGGCAAAATAATAGACAAACATTATCAATGGAACAGAATAAAGAGCCCAGAAACAGACCTACATAAACTGATCCTTGACAATGGAGCAAAGTCAATACAACAAAAAAAGGATAGTTTTTTCAACATATGGTTCTGGAAAAACTCGATATTCATATGCAAAAAAATTAAACATAACCGCACACCCTTCACAAAAAATAATGCAAAATGGATCACAGACCTAAATATAAAATGTAAAACTATAAAATTCCTATAGAAGATGATATGATAAAATCTAGATTAACTTGAGTTTGGCTATAAGTTCTTAAGTACAACACCAAAGGCATGATCCTAAAAGAAAGAATTGATAAGCTGGACTTCATTAAAATTAAAAATCTATGCTCCATAAAACACACCATCAGGAGAATGAAAAGATAAGACACAGATTGGGAGGAAATATTTGCAAAAGTCATATCTGGTAAAGCACTATTATCCAGAATACACAAAGAACTCTTAAAATTCAATAATAGGAAAAAAAAACAATTAAAAAATGGGCCAAAGATCTTAACAGACACCTCAACAAAGAAGGTATAGAGGTATCAAATAAGTACATGAATAGATGTTCCACATCATATGTCATCAGGGAAATGCAAATTAAAACAATGAGATGTGACCACATACCTACGAGAATGGCCAAAATCCAGAACACTGACAATATCAAGTGTTCAGGAGGCTGTAAAGCAATACAAACTTTTGTTCATTGAGGTTGGAAATAAAGACTAGCACATTTTAGATGGCAGCTTGGCAATTTCTTACAAAGCTAAACATATTCTTAACACCATATGATCCAGCAATTGTGCTTGTTGATATTTACCTAAATGAACTAAAAACACAAAACCCTAAATATGGATGTTTCTAGTAGCTCAATTCATAATTGCCAAAATTTGGATGCAACCAAGATATCCTTCCATAGGTAAGTGAATAACTAAACTGTGATACACACAGATGATGAAACATTATTCAGCACTAAAAAAAAAATTAGCTAGCAAGCCATAAAAAGACATGGAGGAAACATACTAAGTGAATGAAACTAATCTGAAAAGGCTACATACTGTATAATTCCAACTGTATGATATTCTGGGAAAATAAAAAATAGGGAGATAGTAAAAAGATCAATGGTTGCCAGGGGTTAACCTGGGAGGGATAAATAAGAGGCACAGAGGATTTTTAGGGCAGGGAAAATACTCTCTTGATGCTATAATGGTGGACACATGTCATTATACATTTGTCCAAACCCAGAAGTAAACCATAATGTAAACTACGGACTTTGAGTTACAAAGATGTGTCAATACAGGTTCTTCAATTGTAACAAATATTCCACTCTAATAAGGGATATTGATAATCGGGGAGGCTATGCATATGTAGGGACAAAGTTATATGGAAAATCTCTATACTTTCCACTCAATTTTGCTGTTAACTTAAAACTGCTCTAAAAATTAAAATCTATTAAAAAATACATCAAGCTGTATATTTAAGATCTGAGTTCTTTATGTAAAGTACACTTTTAAAAATTAAAGGCCGGGCGCTGTGGCTCACGCCTGTAATCCTAGCTCTTGGGAGGCCGAGGCGGGCGGATTGCTCAAGGTCAGGAGTTCAAAACCAGCCTGAGCAAGAGCGAGACCCCGTCTCTACTATAAATAGAAAGAAATTAATTGGCCAACTGATATATATATATAAAAAATTAGCCGGGCATGGTGGCGCATGCCTGTAGTCCCAGCTACTCGGGAGGCTGAGGCAGGAGGATCGCTTGAGCCCAGGAGTTTGAGGTTGCTGTGAGCTAGGCTGACGCCACGGCACTCACTCTAGCCTGGACAACAAAGTGAGACTCTGTCTCAAAAAAAAAAAAAAAAAAAAAAAAAATTAAAATAAAAAATATGGTGGGATATAAATATAAAAAACGCTTTGTAACAAGACCCCCAAAATGAGAATTTTTGTAAAAAACATGACACTAAGAAATATCATGAGGAAACAACCAAACAAAAAACATTGCAATGAGTGATGGCAAAGAAATCAGTCCATAGACTAAAAAGCTGACTAGTTCAAAATGCGTTTTTTAAAAGAACATCAAACTTTATTGCATTTCCAGAAAGAGTTTAAATGAGACAATATAGAAGAATATATTGTTAAATATAAAAGTGAAAATGTCCTGCATGTGGAAAATTTAGTAGCAGCCCAAAGCATGCTGTTTCCATGGAGAGATAAATAGAGCAAGTGTGGGTGAATTTCATGTATTGTAAATTAATTCAGACATAATTAAAGTACTTGGGCTTTGTCTACATAATGCCAAATAACAGTTACAGAGAGAAAATTCAAGCAACCAATTGTTTAGTCTATCCTATATTAAAATCTTATTTTCCTCCCCAGAGAATTGAAATAAAGTACTTACAGTCATTTCTTTAAATACAGAATAATTGGGACTAAGTGTTTCTAAGAAATTCTGTTGATAATCTGATGGACCTTCCCCCCAGAAAAAGTAATTATATACCAAATTTTATATATTAATAATGCAGGGATTTCATGGGGCCCCTGAAATACATCCATGCACCCTACATTAAGAAACTATGATCTACTTAATCAATGTATGATACCTGCTGTTAAAATGCTTTAACAAAACAAACATAATTATTAATTTAAAAATCATAATTGTATGGCTCAATTTAATGAAGAAACTAAAAATAAAATACACTTGAATAAGCACATAACATCTGTAGTAAATCTGAAGAAGACTCTTTTATGTTTCTGATGATAAGCTTCTTTTTTTGGAATAATTTCTAAAAACATTTTCTATATCTCCAGTTTTTCTATACAGTACCTCAGGGTACTTTCTATACAGTGCCTCAGGGATAGTGCAAGTTCAGTTCCAGCCCACTGCAATAAAGCAAGCATATGAATTTTTAGTTGCCCACTACATATAAAAGTTACGTTTACTCTGGACCATAGTCTAATAATTGTGCAACAGCATGATGTCCAAAAAAATAATGTGGCCGGGCGCAGTGGCTCACGCCTGTAATCCTAGCACTCTGGGAGGCCGAGGCGGGCGGATTGCTCTAGGTCAGGAGTTTGAAACCAGCCTGAGCAAGAGCGAGACCCCTGTCTCTACTATAAATAGAAAGAAATTAATTGGACAACTAATACATAAGGAAAAAATTAGCCGGGCATGGTGGCACATGCCTGTAGTCCCAGCTATTCAGGAGGCTGAGGCAGGAGGATTGCTTGAGCCTAGGAGTTTGAGGTTGCTGTGAGCTAGGCTGATGCCATGGCACTCACTCTATCCTGGGCAACAGAGTGAGACTCTGTCTCAAAAAAACAAATAAATAAAATAAAATAATAAATAAAATAAATTAAAAAATGATGTACATACTTTAATTTAAAAATTTGTTATTGCTAAATAATGCTAATGATCATCTGAGCCTTCAGTGAGTTGAATATTTTTTTTGGTAGAGGGTCTCGCCTCATTACTGATGGCAGCTGACTGATAAGTATGACGATTGCAGAAGGTTGGGGTGGTGAAGTGAAGCTGCATCACTTTCTTAAGATAAAACAATGAAGTTTGCTGCATTGACTGACTCTTCCTTTCATAAAGTATTTCTCTGTAACATATGATGCCGAATAACAGCATTTTAGCCGCGGTAGAATTTCTTTCAATATTGAAGTCAATCTTCTCAAACCCGACTGCTGCTTTATCAACTAAGTTTATTATACTAGTCTAAATCCTTTGTTGCCATGTCAACAATGTTTAAAGCATCATCGCTAAGAGGAGATTCCATCTCAAGAAACCACTTTCTGTGCTCATCCATAAGAAGTAACTCCTCGTCCATTCAAGTTTGATCATGAGATTGCAGGAAACAGGGCACATCTTCAGTCTCCTCTTCTAATTCTTGTTCTCTTGTAATTTTCACCACACCAGCAGTTACTTTCTTCCCTGAAGACTTGAATCCCTCAGTTATCCATGAGAGTTGAGTTGGAATTAATACAGTATAATAACTATTTACGTAGTATTTACATTGCATTATTAGCAATCTATAAATGATTTAAAGGATAGGGGAGGATGTGCATAGATTATATACAAATACTACCCATTTTATACCAAAGACTTGAGCATCTGTGAATTCTGGTATCCAAAGGAGATCCCGGAATCAATCCCCCAAGGACACTGAGGGACAACTGAACATGTCACTTGATTAAGAATCTGTGTCCTGCACAAACTGTTCAAATATAAGAACTCTAACCCAATTTCAGACATGTTCAATGACTTACTCTGCCCTCAAACTCTGAGTTTATTCTTTAGAGTATAAACTTCTAAAGGATAAAAAATAAATCTGTAAAATATCAAGGAGATGCAGCCATACGGTCCCAAGAACAGTAGAGTACTAAATAAATATTTAACAATTATTACATCTCTTGAAATTACAAAAAACGAAAATTCATTACCAATTTCCAAAGCTTTTCACAGCCAGTCAATTTCATTCTCCTGTTCTCTAATGCTGGCTAGCCATATCCAATTTTCTCAGTTCAATTGCATTGCCTTTCTATCTTGATTCAATCTACTTTGACCCCTACTGAACTGTGTCTAGAGAAACAATGATATGGAATTTCTTTCTATTACATTTCAGCTTTACATGTCCCGTTATGAATTATATTTCACCAAAACATAAAAGCAAGGCCACCAATAACCTTTTATGATTTCCCCTTGGAGTCCAGTAAATTTCAGTTTCCCACACCAAACAACTGTTTGCTATAACATTCCCCCCAATCAATTTTGGTTTAACCAGAACAAAGTTCCCTTTTCAGACAAAACCATGAGTCTTTGGTCAGGGTTTATTTTAAACCATCATAGCCCTCAGGCCTTGTTTGAATCTACAGCTACCCATTCAAAGGAAAGCCAGGTTTTTTATGACTTTGCTACCTAGTTTGAAATTGCTAGATATCACTAAACCAGAGAGACATGATTTTTTAAATAAGAACTCTGAGCGTCTAGTGTCATCTAAATAGCAAAGGAGACTAGAAAGTGACAAAGGAATTTCAGGGAAATATATCGCCTATATCCTCTAATTTAGCATTAAACCACAGCATGGTCACCATTGAGTAAAATTGTCCACAATTGTTTGTAAGCCTTCTTGTGAGAATACTCACCCCAGCTAGTAATACAAAGATGACACAGCTTATGTGAAACATTTTCTTAGAACATAAAAAGCATTTTCCAATCCAGTTGCTAAGCCCTTTGTTAAATCACAATTGTGGCTAAATAAAGGAAACTGGAGTAACCAGAATTATATTCTCCTTCACTAAACAGAAAATTATTAAGTCTCTCGTAGCTACTATAGTCTATCCTAAGGTTCTTTATAAGCAACCAAACTTCTTTGATAGCAGCCATAAAGCCAAAGCTACTACTAATAATGTGCTTTACTAAAAAAAAAAAAAAGCTAAACAAAATACAGATGCCTGATAACTATTCCTACACCTCCAGAGAAAAGCAGTGGCAGATTCTCCACAACACGGAGCAAAATATATACAGGACTTGGCCTGCATCTCCTTCAAAATGCAGATGAGTAACACCCTGAAAGTGTGTATGACAGTAAGTTTTCACTGTCTTCCTTACCTACAATGATAATGGCAGTGTCTGATTCCTATAGCCATCTCAACATTCCATTATGTTGACTAGATGTTTAGAATGTGTAATCACTCATTATTGAGTTGGTAAACATCTACATACCCCAGTAACTCAAAATCTTCCATGAAACTCTTTGGAGATGTTTACCACAATTACTCTTTGAGAATCACTTTAAAAATCAACTTGAGAATGTTTCAAATCTTCATGTGAATTAATTTTGATATGAAGGTGTTTTTTAGTTGTTTTATAATGCATAAAAATATCTATCCATCCATTCTCCTAATATCTTTCAGGCCCTGAGGTAGGTTAAAGAAAGCTAAATAAAATAAAATAAATTTTTTTTTCCTTTACTTATCACCAAATCCATGCTTTATTTAGGTCCAAAATATACTACAAATTTAATATATTCAATCTGAGGGTGAGCTCTCAAAAACAGATATGAGAAAACATCAGATATCTATGGCATACCCCCTTAACAACAAAAATGTATGATGCCAATTGATGTCAAAAATAATGAAGCACAATTATCTAATTTTCTAGGTGCCTCTGACACATGAAATGGCTCTAGCTCTGAAAAAAAAAATTAAGATGTATAAGCAATACTATTTTGCATTTCAGAAGTCTAGCTCACAAGGTGATTCAGGTGACCTAATTAGATTACATAGCAAACTAATATCATATCCTGAGTGTCAGAAAAGACAGGAAATGATGCATTGTGCCTAATCAGGAATATAAGGCACTGGGGTGGCTAGAAAAAGTAGTTGCCATTTCATGCACTTTATTAGGAGTTAGCAAATATGGAAAAATACAACCAATGGCTCGTTTATTTTGTTTAATGCCTAAATACCCTAGAACAAAAATAGACTGTTACAAAATGATTTCTAATGGAAAGCTGACTCATAATTCTATCTGCCAGAGCATTAATTAATATGGCAATCACTCTAATGTCAGACTTAGTGTCTTAGTCAGCCAGGGCTGCAATAATACCATATACAGGGTGGCTCAAACAATAGAAATTTATTTTCTCACAGTTCTGCAAGCTGGAAGTTAAAAGCTCAGGGTGCTAGCATGGTCAGGTTCTGGCAAGGGCTCTCTTTCTTGCATGCAATCAGCCATCTTCTCACTGTGTCCCCCACATGGTGGAGACAGAGGTCTGGTGTCTCTTGCTTTTCCTATAAGGGCACCAGTTCTATAAGACCACGGCTCGACCATTATAACGTCCTTTAACCTTAATTCATTTCCTTAAAGGCCCTATCTCCAATACAGTCACATGAGAGGTTAGGGCTTCAACATATGAATTTTGGGGCAACGCAATTCAGTCCTTAGCATTTAGAGAACTGGGATCAAGCACACATCACTGGCAAAAACAGAAGTCCAAATAAGCCAAGAATCTGGGAAAGTTGCAGGTACCAGGATGAAATCACTCTAGTCAGACTCAGACAAATTGGAGCCAGGAAAGCACAAAGGAGAGTTCAAGCTTATATGTCTGAGATAAGAACTGTCTCAAGGACTTTCTAAAAAAAAAAAAAAAAAAAAACCCCAGGAAGAAATCCTTCATGTCCTTAATGCATCTTATGCTTTTCATGATCTAGAGTTTGCATGTATGCACGTATATCTATGTTTATCACTAGACGTTCTTTAGTACTGTAGCAATTCAGATAAGATGCTCTCAGAAGAACACTCGCCCAGTTATGGCATTGTCACCAATGAACTGACGCCAACTCTGACTTTGGGTTCTCAGAACGAGTGAACTCTGTTTCCAAGCAACTTATGTGAACTTCTTTCTGCTAAATAAAAGCTTCCCTTCACCATTCCCTCTTCAGGTGCACAGTTGTACATCTGGGATTATAATCCTTTTTGCTTATGCCTGAATAAATTCATTATATTAGGAGTTTTTTTTTTCTGATGTCTTGTTTTAGTTTGACAGCTCATTTGCCTGGGATTAGACACAGCAATTTTTATTTTTATGCAAATAAGTTTATCCACACAATTTCAAGAAGATGTAAATAGGGTTTCGAATTCTTTTGCCAGACTTCTGTAATTGCAAATTATACAATCAAAAGTAAAATAATGAGGAAACATTTATAAGGATTATAACAGAAACCTACATGTTAGTAGCATAATACACACTTAAATGTTAGTTCGGGTACAGTAAATGTAGTAAAAACAATTCCAACTTGGATACTAAAAGGATCATAAAAGAGGTACTAAGCAAATGACAGTAGGACTTCCTCTTTAAAATCTCCAGAGGAATGAAAGGAAACATAAACACCCATCAAGTGTATTCCTTACCACTTAAACCTTTCTTTATGAGTAGGCATGCACTAAATGCAGCGGAAAAACTCGATTTTTTTTCAAATTAATCCATAAAACAGAAAACTGAGTATGAGATGGGGAGTATTGGAATGGAAGCCAGTGATAACAAAGGAGTAGTCAATAACCAAATGTATAAAGAACAAAAAGAAGGGCTTTACACAGAGAGATGATGATCAAGTGTTTTAAATTAAAGATGTGAGCAATAGCATTACTCAATTATCCTAGTTAGAACAAATTTTAGAATAAAAAAGTGAACAAAATCATATTTTTGTAATAAAAGAACACGTTTAGCAGCATATCGTACTGACCAAGAGCATATAAATCAGGTCATTATGCACTATAACAATCAGTGCTGGGCCACAAAGTCTGTTGGTAGTTACATCTACAGAAAACAAAAATAAAAATTAAACAATCAGGCTTACGTCAGAGCTGCTCTACAGACAGGTCAGTGAAAGATTTGTGATGATATGTCCAAACAAAAAGTCCAGAGGGTGAAGAAACATTTTTGGAATTGCTGTTATATGCAAAAGTTACTAAAAAGGAAAAGAAAATTTGGGCAGGCAAACAAGAAAATCTCTCAGCTGTATTTTGAACATTTAACTACCAGGCAGGAATAGTAGAGAGTGAATAAGAAAGGGACAATTTCCTGATTACAATTACAGAAAAGCTCACAGTCATCAAACAACAGAACCTTATTATATGGAATGTACTAAAGCCCTGTGATAAATTAAATTTCATACATTATTTTTAATAAAACTTTATTTTGAGATAATTGCAGATTCATATGCAGTTAGTTATAAGAAATCATAGAGATCTTGTATGCCCTTTACCCTATTTCCCCAAGGGTAATATCTTGCAAAACTATAGTACAATATCACAAACAATACTGACATTGATAAAATCCACCACTGATCTGGTTTCTCTGGATGTACTCATGTGTGTGTGTGTCTGTGTGTGTGTGTATTTAGTTCTATGCAATGTTATCACGTGTAGGTTTGTGTATCCACCACCACAGTCAAGAGGAAAAACAGTTCCCTCTCCAGGAAGATTCCTCATGTTGTCCCTTTATAATCACACTCACTTCCCCTGCTTTCCCCGCCCCCTGCCCTTAACTCATGGCAACTACTAACTTATTGTTCTTTTTGTTTTCAATTTCAAAAATGTTATATAAATTGAATTATACAGTATTGCATCTTTTAGGACTTTTTTTTTTTTTTTTTTTTTTTTTTTGAGACAGAGTCTCGCTTTCTTGCCTAGGCTAGAGTGAGTGCCGTGGCGTCAGCCTAGCTCACAGCAACCTCAAACTCCTGGGCTCAAGCGATCCTGCTGCCTCAGCCTCCCGAGTAGCTGGGACTACAGGCACGAGCCACCATGCCCGGCTGATTTTTATATTATATATATTAGTTGGCCAATTAATTTCTTTCTATTTTTATGGTAGAGACGGGGTCTCGCTCAGGCTGGTTTTGAACTCCTGACCTTGAGCGATCCACCCGCCTCGGCCTCCCAGAGAGCTAGGATTACAGGCGTGAGCCACCGCGCCCGGCCAGGACTTTTTTATACTCAGCATAATTCTCTACAGATTCATCCAAGTTTTGCATGGGTCAATTGCTCCATCCTTTTTATTGCTGAGTAGTATTCCAAGATATGGATGTACCACAAGTGTAATCATTCACCCAGTAAAGGAAATCTGGGTTGTTTCTAGTTTTGAGCTATCTTGAATAAAGCAGCTGTGAAAAAGCCTGTATAGGTTTATGTATGGACATAAGTTCTTATTTTTCTGTGATAATACTGAAGACTGTGACTGCTGGGTCATCCAGCAACTGACTTGCATCATACGGGCAGATTCATTCCTGCTCCTGAGAAGGTAAGTTGGTATGAATTCTTTGAAAATCACATGAACAGTATGTATGGGGAACCTTAAATATATTCATACCCTTTGAGCCACCATGTCCACTAAGGTAATCATCAGAAATGCAAGCATGGATTTATACACAAAAGTTATTCACCAAAGACATAATAAACAATAGAAACATCAGCAACTCCATCAATAAAAGGAAGATTACATAAATTATGGTACATCTTTATGATAAAACTCTGTAGGGCCATAACAAATAACGTTTTCAAGTATGTTTACTAGCATGAAAAAAAGTTCAAAATATGAAATTTTAAATTAAAAAGTCCAAAACTATATGTGGTCTGATCCCAATTATATTTTAAAACGCATGTAAAAGACTAGAAAGAAATGCAACAGCATTACGATAACATTCTCTTGGCTATGTGATTAGGGGTAGATTTAGCATTCTACTAAATTTTATATATACATTTCAAGCGTCTTACACGGACCAAGGAGTACTTTTTGTAAACACAAGGGGGGAGAGGAGAAGCCACAGAAATTATTTTTAAGCTTTTACAATTAAAACTAGTATACCTTCGTGAGAGTTACTAGTTAATTCTCCCTCAAGACTGCCATCCACAACTGTGACCCCATGACCATTTACATCCACGGAAATCCATTCTCCACTTCTCTCTAGGCACAGAACTATAGTCCACCTTTCAGTATTCCTTGCAGTTAGTGCGGATATGTGACTGCAAAATATGAATGAATGAAAATATGCATACTGTTCCCGGGCCTGGTCCATAAAGGCCCCGCACAAGACTCCATTCCTTTTATCTCCTTACTTGAGCTGACACGGCTCACACTCATGAGGCCATGCCTCCACCTGGGACCCTCAGCCACTATGCAGAGCAGAAACCCATCCTCCCGATTTGGAACATTTTCTGGAAACTGTTTCTTGAGAAAGACTTTAACTTCGCTCGAGCTAGTACACATCGGTTATATTTGTTATAGCAGTGTAGTCCATCCTAGCTAATACAATGACTCTGAGGGAAGAGGACTTCACTCACACCAAAGCCAGTCAGCTAGAGACACAGGCACAAGGACAGTTATCTCACTGTGCCCTCGGTTGACCATGAAAGCAGAAATTTCCTCCAGGACCCCACTACATGCCTAGCACCTAGGTGAGGTTCAATAAATATTTGTCAAAGGAAAAAAGGAAGCAAGGGAGGCAAGGAGGGACTTAAGGGCAGAAGAGGCGCTTGAAGAAGGAAAACAAACTCTCAGGAAATGGGTAACGCTGAGTACAAAGCTGCACGATTTAAAATTTTTTTACCCACAGTTAACTTCACTATCTATACTAAAGATAACAATGCATTAAAAATGTTTTAAGTTCTCACAATGGCCAGTTCTACTGAAAACTACTAGAAAACTAAACTCAAAGTAAAAGCAAACTCTTGATGATCCAGGAAAATGGAAAACATAAACTATACGAAAGCCACAGATCATGTTAAACCTTACTTTAACCACTTTGTTTAAACTTCCTCCAAACACTAATCATTAGTAATAAAAGTACTAATTTGTATTGCAGGACCGCTTTCTTCCCCCACATCTTCCTCAGAGAATCAATTAGCAAAGAAATAAACAATAAACAGAAGCAGTAAAAGTTAAACCACAGGATTTAGATAATCCTCAGATTTAATAATCATTCTTTAAATGCACAAACATTGGTTTGGCATGTAAATTGCAATTCAAAAATCCCAAGGGCTATAAGGCCTGAGAGTTTCACAAAATCATACTAAGTTGGATGCACACCACCTAATATTTTTGTTCTGCCATCAAGAAGAAAAGACTTTTTTTGGTACATACTTCTGAAATTATGCTTTGAAAATATTAAAAAATTCTTTTTAAAGCAAACTATTAAAAGCTATACATAATTAAAAACATAAAATTTGTATTTAGCTTGAGAATTTAAATGTTGCTAAAATAAAATTTGAAATTATACTATATAATCACTTAGATTATATCTGGATGAAAAATAACCAAATATTCTAATATTTTCAGTGCTTTCATTAATCACTTGTATTTAATTGGTTGCTCTAATTATTGAATCAACATAGAATATTTAAAAGAACTAATATATTTATTGTTAAGAATTAGTCTGAGTAGAAATCCAAAACTGCAGGAAATTTATACTCCATAGTCATTTGCCTATTCTTGTTTCTTTATTCTTCCAGCAAACTAACTTCTGGAAGAAGCTAAAAATAAATTAACTGTTATATTGAAAGTCACCTGAATTCTTTCTATATACTTTATAGCTCATATTAATTCATGGGTTCTTATTAATTTACATCTAAATTCTACATCAACTGTCATCTTTAGTTTTTTTTTTTTTTTCTTTTTTGAGACATAGTCCCACTATGCTGCCTAGGCTAGAGTGCTGTGGCGTCAGCCTAGCTCACAGCAACCTCAAATTCCTGGGCTCAAGCAATCCTCAGCCTCCCTAGTAGCTGGGACTACAGGCATGCACCACCATGCCCAGCTAATTTTTTCTATATAGTTTTAGTTGTCCAGCTAATTTCTTCCTATTTTTAGTAGAGACAGGGTCTCACTCTTGCTCAGGCTCCTGAGCTCAAACTATCCACCCACCTAGGCCTTCCAGAGTGCGAGGATTACAGGCATGAGCCACCGCACCTGGCCTCATCTTTGTTTTTTTTTTAAATCACTCTCAATGAAAATCTATTCTAAAAAATATAAGATTAAATTTTCTCAAAAATAATTCTCATCACAGCTTAGATTTCTGCCCACCATCAATAAAAATATTTAAAAAATACTTGTTGAGCCATTACCTGGCCCATGAATCTTTCCAGCATTAAAAAAATAATAATCTGTGGAGGGAAGGCCAAAATTCCATTTGAACCCAAGCCTTTCCCTCTTACCCACATACATATTATCTTGTTTAAAAGAATATTCTCCCCAGAACCACATAAGCAGTTATGAGGGGCAGAGAACACTAAAAGTCTCTATTCTAGGGTATTTTCTACCTACAGACAGTCATGAACTAAATTTTCCTTTTCAATTTGAGAAAACTGTAGAGTTACATTTGACTCTGTGGTTCTCTGTGTTCAATCATTACGAAGGCTCGAGAAGCTCAGCACAATCCTATCAACGCAATAGATTAAATGATTTCTCCAGGCCCTAACAGCACTTGGATGCTAAAATAAGGCAGATGAAATATCAATCTCTGAAGAGAAAAAGCACAGTACTACACAAAAAGAAAACTGTTAGCTCTGCCCTTTCATGAAAGCTTTTATTTCTCTGCTTGACTAAAGTTATGTCTACACAGCATCAGAAGAATCAGCTGACCAGTGAAAAACACCGTCAACCAACTAGGAGTTTGCTTCCATCAGCCTGCTTCCAAACAACCCATGCTGACTTCTACCCTTGAATTTTTCATAAAAATCAAATATTTCTGCATCATATAGACACAATCTACTTGCCTTTGCAAACATACTCTGGCAACATTTGCCAAACCTCAGGAAACATGTTGGTTTTAGACACAGCACCAGCATTCTACACACAGTGACAAACGTAAGTTGACATTTTGCTTATGTCAAGGGACAGTTTTTTTCAAAAGAAATACTATCTAAAAGCACCCTAATGTCTCAACACAAGTTGTACTAACCTATGAAACACATACACACCTTTTTTGTGTTAGTATGTGCGTGTTGCTATAAAGGAATACCTGAGGCTGAGCAATTTATAAAGAAAAGAGGTTTATTGAACTCACAGTTCTGCGGGCTGTACAAGAAATGTGATGCCGTCGTCTGCTCAGCTTCTGGTGAAGGCTTCAGGCTGCTTCCACTCATAGTGTAAGGCGAAGGAGAGTCCATGTGTGTAGAGATCACATGGTGAGAGTAGAAGCAAAGGGCTTGGGGAGGTCTTGGGCTCCTTTTAACAAACAACTATCATAGAAGCTACAGAGCAACAGCTCACTCATTACCATGAGTATGGCACCAAGCTATTCATGAGGATCTGCCCCCCCCCACCCAAACAGCTCCCATTAGGCCCCACCTCCCCACACTGGGGATTAAATTTCAACAGGAGATCTGAAGGTGTCAAACAGACCATATCCAAACTACCACACTGAGCACACATACACACAAACATCAAAGTGTAGTTCTTCTAAATGCAAATCTAGTAGCCAAGTGAGGCTGGATACATGTAGACCTAATGTGCTATTTATGTAAATTCATAAGCATGACTTGCTTCATCTTAATATCATTTAAATTAAAATGCTTAAGTCTATCCCACTAAATTATTCTTAAATTCCAAACAGATTTCCTATAGGAGAAAATACATTCTACTTGAGGGCCAAAGTATTCCTTAGCCACAACATAGAAAGAATATTGAACCTTATTCAGTACTGACCATCACGTATAACTTAGGCAAAGACTGGAAGGGTTCTAACAGGTTTTCAACCCGGGATATATCCTTGAACTTACTGGGCAACACTATCCCTTATCTACTCCCAGCAAATATCCATTCCCAGTTGCACTTCTGGTCTACATAATTAATGCGAAAATGACTCTACTTTAAAAATTTTTATACAAACAAAATTCAGCTGCAGAATTACTCTGGTGCCATCAGCAAATGTTGATAGCCATGTGGGCTCATGTTTAGTTGCCTTATCATGTTGTAACCAGTCCTCAATTGGTTTGTTTCTGTGTTTCATTTTGAGAATTTTAAGAATATTAATAGCCATGCCATGTCTGGTAAGTACAAATATAGTAACAATATTATAAGTGATAATAAAAAGGTAAATAATTACAAAGGAAATTAAATAAAAATAATGACAATAACATTTTAATGTTGCATGGATGTTTGGAATTGTCCAATAGTAAAAAGTATTTTGAAAGACAAAAGAGTAGGTAACAAAGGGACTTCCAGTTTCAGCTCTGACATGTAAAAAGTTTGCAAGGTGTCTCTCCATTTTCCAGCAAGAAAAAAGATGAACAAACTGAATATCAACAAATTTTCTTGAATTGAATAAAGCAAGCAAAAAGAGAGTGGACTGAAATATTTTCTGTTGAGATCTTAAAAAACACCAACCTAGAATTCTATATCATATAATCCTAGTAAAGTAAAGGAGAAAAAAAGACTTTCTCAGACAAATAAAAACATTGCTAGCAGCCCTACTAGGCAGGAAATGTTAAAAGAATTTCTTCAGGAAGAAGGCAAATAATTGATATAGGTCAGAAATGTGGATCTATATGAAGAAAGAGACTTTAGAAAGAATAAGCAAAGGTGAAATAAAATCTTTTATTTTCCTTTTTTTTGAGTCAGTTTTGAGTCTATTGCCCCGGCTAGAGTGCATGGCATCAGCTTATCTCACAGCAACCTCAAACTCCTGGGCTCAAGGGATCCTCCAGCCTCAGCCTCCCGACTAGCTGGACTACAGACATGCACCACCATGCCCAGCTAGTTTTTTCTGTATATATTTTTAGCTTTGCCAATTAATTTCTTTCTATTTTTAGTAGAGACAGGAGTCTCGCTCTTGCTCAGGCTGGTTTCGAACTCCTGACCTTGAGCGATCTGCCCACCTTGGCCTCCCAGAGTGCTAGGATTACAGGCGTCAGCCACTGTGCTTGGCCCTTTATTCTTAATTGACATAATAGATAAATGTTTCTTCAAAGTAATAATATAACAATGTATTGTGTGATCATAGCATATGGATCAAAGTATACGGATAAGTGAAATAAATGGCAGCAGTGTTATAAAGGGCAGGGAGGGAGTGATTAGGCATACTCTGCTATAAGCTATCTGCACTACCTAGTACCTGCAAAGCAGGGTATGTCACTTGAAAATGGACTTAGTTTAGTTGCAAATACACACAGAAAAATCTAGGGCAACCACTAATAGTAAGTGACAACACATGTGAAAAGTGCCATGCTTGTACAACTGACAATTTATCAGCAAGAGATGAAAAAAAAAAAAAAAACCTTTTGAAAATGTGACTAGAACATTGCATATTTCTGGGCTTACTGTTATTCCTGCACGAGATAAAATCTTATTCAAGAACATGAAGGAAGCGTGGCGACTGCCTTGCTGGGGATTCAGTAGTCACTGAAGTATTTCTACATCCCTTCTGCAGATCATCAAGAAGGGAAGGCTTCTTCCTTCAACCCAATTTCAATATAGATGAACCACGTAAACCAAGTGAAAAGGGACTATGCCTGATTATAAGATTTCGTACTATTTGCATATTTTAAATTGTATATCAGCTTGTCGAAAAGGCATTGAAGCATTACAAGCTGAAACCTCTTCAGCCACTTTGGACTCACGAACAACTGAAAAACAGCCTTCTGGGACCTAACTGGAAATGGAGGAGCTACTTTATACATGGTATTTTTTGTCTATCACAGTTATTGCCACTCTCATTATAAAAAAAAATACATGGTGGGGAATGAGAGAACCCAGGTGGATGAGATATATAAAGGATATTGACATGGAAAATTGCCACCTCCCCATCACTCCGCATCTCTGCAGGCCAGCACTGCGCATGGCCAGTTGGAGGGCACCCTGCTGGGCCAGCCCCCAGGTGGAGCTGCCCAGGGGCCCCAGGTGTTGGAATGTCCCCGTCTACCTGGCGCCTGCTTCCAGCCACGTTGCTTGCATGATCCTGATTGGGTAATTTTTGAATCCCCCTGTTGTTGATTGGATGTTAAAGCTTATTGCTGATTGGATGTTAAAGCTTGATGCTGATTGGATGTTAAAGCTTGCAGTTGATTGGACACTTTTTGAGCCCTACCAAGGGTATAAAAGCAGGAGGAGAACAAGGAAGGGGGGTCAGAAGATCAGCAGACAGGAAGAGAGCTGTAACACTTGCTGGGTTGAGCCTGCTGGCTGAATAAAGAATATTCTCCGATTCTTTGTGTGCTGCTCGGTTCTTTCCCCGGTCAAGAGCTGTAACACTAGCTGTACACTTGCTGCAACAATATGACCAAAATGTACTAAGGTCAGCACAGTAATTTATGACTCTGATTATAAAGAGAGCTTTCTAAACACTAGTCACAAGAAGCATTCCTTTGATTAAAGTTGAAATGACAAAAGATTTATTTGACAGTTTAGTCACAAGCATAAAGTACTTTTTGGTTAAATATTAAATTTAGACTACTTTGCAAATAATAAATGACAGCAGCTGTTACATCAATCCTGCTTATTATCGGTTTTAGCTATACAGGGGGAAAAAAGATTTGTTTAGCAAAACCCAAAAATTTTATGATTGCAAAATTATTAGTCTGTATATGCTGATAATAAATGCTATAATTTACTGACTCTCTAATCCCCACTGGAAAAATGGAGATGATAATACTTATCTCATTTTGTTTTTATGAATACTAAATGTAAGTAATAAATCAAAGCAAGTAGCCCTGGGCCTGGATCATCGTATAGGCTCTCAAATATCAGCAGTTATAAACATGGAATGGATTTCAAGATATCCTCTATGTTCCTACTTCAAGAAAGGTTATGCTTAAACCAGATGAACCATATTATGACTTGAGTGAAAAGCAATTTTTAAGTACACATGTACATATATTTATATGCATATTTTTAGATAAATGTAACATACTAAAATTTACATCAAGGAAGGACAAGAAGCAAATTAGTTTAGCAGGGCTCTGCCATGTTTTTATCTACTAGTAACTAAGCTGACTTCTTGGTTCAGTCCAGATGTTATCTTGGTTACAGATATCATCATAGGAAAACCTGGGCTGAGTCTATCCTACCATCGGTAAAGCAACTTATCCAAAATTCACAAACCCTTGCAGAAATAAAACATTTTGCTGATACGAAACAAATTAGAATGTACAAACTAGAAACTGCAGAACTGAAAATCAATCATTTCAAATTGATTTTATAATATTTAATGAGGATCTACTCTGTAATTAAACTATTATTCTAGGAACTAACTAGTAATATAAGATGCAAAACAAAACAAGACAGCCAGGCCCTTGACTTTATGTCACTTATCATCTTTAGTGAGGACACAAGACAATGAACAAACAAATCATTAGAGATAGTAAACAGTGATATAAAAAAAATAAACAGAGCACAGTGCCTGGGCATTTCTACTTTATATAGATCAAGAGGAAGGCCCCTCTCAGGAGTTGATAGGTAAGCTGTATTCTGAGCAGTAAGAAACTGTGTAAAGAGCTAGCGAAAAAGCATTTCAGACCAAACAAGTGACATGTTCAAAGACCCTGTGTTAACCAGAAGAAGCCTGAACTATCAGGAGGAGATGCAAGGTCAAGGTGGCTGGAAGAGGGTGACTGAGTTACAGGGTGACAAAACAAGGGGTTGGAAGTAAACAGCAGCCAGACAGATCAGGCAACGCTCTTAGAAATCAGCAAAGCCCAATCAGAAGAAGTGGGTACCTTTGGCAGACTAACAAGATCTACTTGTTTGAAGACTCTTTTCAAACAAATATTGCTTTTAAAATTCTCACAAAGTCATTTAAACATTATTTAAACACTGAGTAGGAACTAAGTACTGGCCCGGGGTAACAGAAGAAAGAGAGAATGAATGGCACAATGCTCTGTTTGCATGCTTTACTCAGCAGAGCATGCCCGCCATTCACCAGTGCTCCTTGGAGGGCACTGTCATTTGTTGTGATGGAGCATACAACAGTTTTCCCTCCAACCACCTGTGTCCTCTTCTCGAAAAAAAAATCTGGTGAATGCAATTTTTTCCACTTATTACATTTGGAGCAACATTTCAGAGCCCTGTATTGGATAGAGCACCTGGCAACTGTCCAATTTGCCTTCCCTTTAATTCTACTCTTCAAAAAGAAAATTTTACCCAACACACCAATGGTTTTTAAATTCCATTCTTAAACAAATACATAATTCTACTTACTTACTTGTAAGAAGATAAGAGAACCCAAATTTGTCTGCTTGTTCTTCCCTGCCATGGGCATTGCCCATACATAAACACATACAAATTCTTTCATACACACATGTGTGCATGCACACACACTCATACACCAATGATCACATTAATTTCAAATTCAGGAAAAAAAATTAAAGGAAATTTTCAACCTACAGAAAAATTTAGAGACAAGATGTTTGAATCTGCCAGATCACTTACCCATGCAAAGAACTGAAGAAAGAAAAGTAGTATTTGTTGTGCATAATTCTTCTAATAACATAAAAAAGTTATTTTAACAGCTTTTTATCTTTCTTTTCAGTCAATGAATTATGCAGTAGTCACCAACTCAAGTGTACAATGTACCTAGCACTTCAAATCATCAATATTAAAAAGCCAATAAAATCTTGATTTATCATCTGATGGTATATGCAACTTCAAAATGTGTAGTATTTTTAAAAATCTCATATGGACTATAAACTTGATACTGCCCATAGAATATATTCACATAATTGTTGTCTGAGTAGTTAGCCTTTTATGGAAGACTATAATTACTTTCATTTATTATCTATTAATTAATTGAACATGCCACACACTGTAGAAGGCACTAGGTAGATATTGGTTGATAAAGGAGACATTGTCTCTGCCCACATGGATCTTTTGGTAGAATTGCTGGACAGAAAACATGTTATTAAACAAACATAAGAATATATAATCAATCACAAATTCCCATAAGTTGGTCAAAAGATACAAACTTTCAGTTATAAAATGAGTAAGTTCTGAGGATCTAATATACAGCATGGTGACCACTGTCAACAATACTGTTTTGCATGCTTGAAATTTGCTAAGAAAGTATATCTTAAGTGTTCTCACCACCACAGCAACAATAAAGGTAGCTAGGTGAGGTGATGGATGTGTTAACTAACTTGATTGTGATAACTGTTTCACAATGTATCCATATATCAAATCATCATGTTGTACATCTTAAATGTATACAGTTTTATTTGTCAAGTAAACCTCAGCCAAGCTGGAAAAAAACCAAATTGGCATAAGTGCAATAAAGAAAACAAACAGTAGGCAATAGTGGGGAGGCGCCCAGTTAAGTGGTCAAGGAAGAGCCCCTCTGGGGAAATCAGATGTCAGCTCAAATCTGAAAGATCGAAATAAGTTGTCAATGCTAAAAAGAGGTGGAAGAGCTTTAGGGACCAAGAAAAACCTATGCAAAGTCCCCGAAGTCCCTGAAGAAAAAAGGATCATATATTTGAGGAAATAAAAGGAAACTACAGTGGCTGGAACATAATGTGAGGAGAAGAGAGTAGCATGAGTTCACGCATTTTACTTTTTAAAATCTGAACATAGTCCTGACGGAGCTTCTTTATCTACCAAATATAAGTGAATTAAATGTTACCTCCACTTCCTAACTCATAAAGACAACTATGAAGGTGTCCAAAAAAATATGTCAAAGCACTTTAAAAACTGAAATGTACTAAACCAGAGTTCAACAAAGTACATGTTGATTCATTGAGCAATAGAGGATCCCAGATAAACTAGCTTGCACCTAAGCTCAAAGATCTGTGAAATATAATTGTATTTTTTGTAAAGCTCAGAAACAAGGAAAAGTAAACAGCATATATTTAGGAATATATACATTATTCAAAGATCCTTTACAAAACACACCACACACACACACACACACACACACACACGTGATAACACCAAACCCCAAATGGTTATTTCTTAGTGGATAGAATAGTGCAGAGCAGGGAGGCAAGACAGGAGAGTGGATTCAGGGAGTTTCCCAGTATAAAATCGAGAATGTTTTCATTTTTAGGTAATGGATTCACAGGTTAATATCTTAGTCTTATGCTTCACAATTTGCATTTATATTATAAATAAATTATATTCTTTTGTCTGTATGAAGTATTACTTAATAAAAGATAAAAAGAAAACTTTTAATGACTTTTAATTGTCATTAAGACATTAAATCGCATTCCACCAATTCAAAATTTATAATACATTAGTGTAGATGAAGTGCAAATTTATTAAACCTCATTGAAAGTGTAAACAGGATTTCTATTTCTGAGCAATCTTAATATGTAAAAAGAAACTGAACCATGTTTAATGGTTTAAACATTTCCAATTGTTTACCATTTGGATCTTATAATTACAAATGACTCTTAAACATCCAATAAAACAATTCCTGTAAGCTGCTTCTTGTTAACATTTTGTTAGCAGTTCAAGTGAACAGCAGAACATTAAGTTGTTGATTTCTTTCACAGTACTGATTAAAGCTGACTGTAACAAAACTGTATTTCTTCTTAAAAATCTTTATTTCATGAGGTTTTTTAAATTCAAGCTGTCCTTATTATAATTACTCTCAAATAATGCTACTTCCATGCTTTATTAACTACTGAAAGCAATGACATTCTAGCAATAAAAAGTGATGGAACCTCTGCTTTCTCTGAAATTTTATCATATTCAGAATCCTACGATGAGCCTAGTTTTGATTTTTTTCTTTTTATATTTTATAATAAACTCAATACATGCAGTATGTACTAAAGCCAGTGAAAATATCAGGGTAAAAGTCAAGTGTCATGCAGTCTGCCTTACTGAGTCCATGTGCAATGTAATGTAATTATGTGACACCATGGGAAAAGCCAGGAACAGGGCATGGAAGTCACCTATTTTTAAAACTTGTTTATGGACTTCTCATTATTCTTCCCATGTTCACTGAATTTAATTTCCCATATCCTGAAATGCTCCAAGACCAGAACTTGCAGTATGACTTCTGCTCATGCTGAACCTGACCAGAAAAATCCCTCAGATGTTTCCACACTTCCAGCCAACTGGAACATTCTAAGATGTCCTTTCCTCATATTCCCAGGGATCCATGCCAGAAACGTGATCCTCAAGACAAAATGTGATCCAAAAGAGGCTTCAAAGATGATTAAAGCACTAAAACAATTCTGGTTAAAAAAAAAAAAATTGCCACTCTTACTAAGGAGCACACTTTAAATAAATCTTTTAAATGTTTTCCTTGACCCAGTATGACCATGCCACTCGCCTATTCCCAATTTCCTTCTCCAATTCCGCCATAAAGAACCAATTATTCATTCTTTGAGGATCCCACAACATAATACTCATACCTTAATTTTCTTAGCTGTAAATTGGAGATAATGATTTTACCTCCTAGGACTGTTGGAAAAATGAAAAAGACTGTGTATGTAAAATGTTTATTCTAAGGCCTTGCTCATGGTGAGGACTTATAAAACAGTAAGCAAGCAAACAAGCAAAAAAACAAGCATATCCCTTCCATTTTAGGAGTTACCACACTATATTTGGTTCTGCCTTCTCCTTGGGTGGAAGTTCATTAACAACAGATGGTTTTTTCATCATTATATCCTTAGCATCTAGCACAACATGGTGACTAGTACAAAATAGGCTCTCAGGAATTAATAAAGTTACTGAATGTAAGACAGACGCTTATTTCTTTGTCCAAGTAGAACACTGTCACCACACGAACATCAACTCAACCTCCAAAAAGCATTTAGAAGTTGGAAAAGTGCTGAACTCTTAACATTTTTACAGTTAGCTTTTTGCCTATGTTGTTTTCTTCATGAAATTGATTCTAAGACATGCATCAGACCAGGCACTAGCACCATAGCGTTCAGCAAATCATTTATAACATTTTGCCTCTCTGTTTCCTCAACTATAAAATGAGAATGATAAATACCTGCCCTCTTACTTTAAAATGTTAAGTCCTTACAAAAAATAATAATAATAATAAAATAAAAAATAAAAGTGTTAAGGTGAAAGACAAATTTGAGTTGAGGTTTATGATTGAAATACTTCTATATGTGCTCTCAAATGAAGGATAAAGTCTTTGTAAGTATACTAACTCAACAGTTGACTGTCTACTTTATGCCAGGCACTATACTGGGTGCTAAAGAAATATAGATGGATAAGATATAGTTCATGTCCTTGAGAAACTAACAATTTAATAGGAGAAAGACACAGAAACAAAAAAAAATTGTATGAGTAGTAAAAAATAAAAGACTCCTCGAGGGCTAGAAATGTATCATATTCATATGTGTATTTTCCATAAGCTTGGAACAAAATAAATGTTCAACAAATGGTCTCAAACTGAACCTGACTAGATATATGTAGTAAGCAATGTGGCAAAAGAAGAAGGGGAAGAAATACAACTAGGGACTTGGACTTGAGGTCAAAGTTTGGAATATCCATTATATAAACATGCATGAAAATGAAGAAGAAATACAGAAAGATTGAATTGCTTATGTTATGGGTAATGATTGAAATTAGACTAATAACCACAAATGGGGACCCATTAGGAAATTACTCCATTAGAATTTTATTTATAATTCTTTTTTTATCTTTTCCTTTTATGCCCAGTAGATTGTAATGACAAGTAATTTAGAGAAATATTGATGAAATAATCAAATTATTTAATGTTAACAATGAAAGTTTAAATATAACCACTAATGAATGGCGGTGAATAATTTTATCTAATATAATACCTCACAATTAAATAATACTTTTCAAAATACTGTCACATGTATTCTCATACTTTGGCCTTATCAACAAAGTAGAATGAATTACAAAATCATTTACTTGCTCAGCAAACATTTCTGGAGTGCCTGCTGTATGCCAGACAATGGCTAAATGTCAGGGATAGAATAATGAACAAAGCTCAGCATGTCTGACTAAAAAAATGAAGAAAGAAGACAAGGCATAAAAGGGTCATGCCTGGCGCAGATGAAATCCCAGGACTTCTTCCGAAGGCCCATAGCCACATCAGCATAAACATGTTGTTGTCAATCTGACATTATGCACAGGTTAAATGTAATATTGTAGCATTTTTTTAAAAAAATATGATAAAAACATGCATTGCAAAAAAGATTTTTTAAAATTTTAATTTTAACCAATATTGATATATGAAATGAGGATAGTAACAATATATCAAAACTCTACTGAAAAAAACAGGGACCAGAATAACAGACTACCCTATGCATTTATACTAGATGAGGAGACACAACAGGTTATAAAATAAGAAAGGCCTGAGAAACAAAGGTTGAGAAGTCTTAAAGTATTAAATTAACCTGGAGCCTGAAGTACTGCCCATGTATCAGAGATAGTTTTCATGGAGTAAAAATGGACATAAACCATTTGCAAAATAAAGACCATTTGCAAAATAAAACTAAAGTGACAAAAATGAGACTTGTCCTCACTCTATTGGGGTAAATTATCAGAAGAAAAAACATTTTCTTACATCTTTAAAGAATATTATATAAAGCAATCAAGACAGTATTAGGATTTCCTTATATGATATTATAACATGTAGAAAAGAAATTTAAGTTATTTCAGTTTTCCAGAAGCAAAATAGCTTCTGACAAAAGCAAATTAGCTTAAGACAGATAACTTTTTAAAACACTACAATTACTAGTAACATAGTTTGCCATCCTTTAAACTTGGGCTCATACAACAAATCAAAAAAATAACTTAATTGTGACATTTAAATAAAATTCAGCTTATCTCAAAGGAAGACCATTAAAATCTCACACTGATAACAAGTCAACGGACAACTCCTTTATGTCTTCTGCATTAATCATGATCTTTACATATATTTTTATCTTTTTTCCCAAACTGATCTTAGATTCTGCAAGACTGAGAAGCTTATGCAGACCCTACTGCAGTCCTTTTTTGCAGTAAATGCTCAAAAATATATGTCATTAGATATCCTTCAGAACAACATGCTAGTGAAGTTTATTTCAGGCCATACATTACAGCCCTGGCTCTGGAGCCTGATCATCTGGGTCCAAATATTGCCTTTGGAATGTACTAGCTATATAACCTTGGAAAAGTTTTCTTAACCTCTTTGTACTTTAATTTCTTCATCTAAAAAATGGGCCTTAGTAACAGTATCTACCTCACAGAATTGTTACAGGAATTAAAGGAGACAATATACACGAAATGTTTAGAAGAGGACCTGGTACTAAGCACTGAACAATTCAACAACTGCACATCATCGTTGTCACCTTCATAATCATCATCTTTGAAAGAGTAGCAAGAAATTATAAGGTATTGTATAGTGTGTCAGGCTAATTTGCACCCTGTATTTCTCAAAGTCCACTAAAACTCTGAAAAGTTTTCAAAAGGTCTAGCCTCTGGGCCGGGCGCTGTGGCTCACGCCTGTAATCCTATCTCTTGGGAGGCCGAGGCGGGCGGATTGCTCAAGGTCAGGAGTTCAAAACCAGCCTGAGCAAGAGTGAGACCCCGTCTCTACTATAAATAGAAAGAAATTAATTGGCCAACTGATATATATATAAAAAAAAAATTAGCCGGGCATGGTGGCACATGCCTGTAGTCCCAGCTACTCGGGAGGCTGAGGCAGGAGGATCGCTGGAGCCCAGGAGTTTGAGGTTGCTGTGAGCTAGGCTGACGCCACGGCACTCACTCTAGCCTGGACAACAAAGCAAAACTCTGTCTCAAAAAAAAAAAAAAAAAAAAAAAAAAAGGTCTAGCCTCTAAAATCATCTTTAAAAAAATACATACCTACCATATATGTGTATGTATCTATACACACACACACACGCACACACGTACATATGGAGAGAGGAGAGGGAGGGATGGAGAGAGAGAGAGAGAGAGAGAGAGAGAGAGAGAGAGAGAGAGAGACTGATTTCAACCAGAAACTGGAAGTTGCTCATTTTGTCAAAAAGTCATATTATTTTTAAAAATCAATTAACCGTATCAATCCTTCACAATAACTGCTATAATAAAACATGTGTATGTCTGCAATCTGCACTATCACTAGTAGGATTTTAGAACACATTCTTTTCTCTCCTTCTGCTAGTCAATTCTACACCAAGAGGTATGAAACCTGTTTTAAATTATCCTCAGTTTTGAAAGGATAAATAGTATCAGGGATTTGGGACCTCCAATTTAAGTTAAATAAAAATAGATTTTTTAATGTTTTGACTGATTCTAGTAGGAAAATAAATGGAATAAATAATTAGACAATAATTTCTCACACTAATTTTTCACATGATGAATAAAATGATTTTTGACATTTTCTATAAATAATAAAGAAAAATATCTTCTCTACTATAATATGTAATGGTTTATAAATAAGTTAATGGTTGGTCTGATAGACAAACTTGAGAATCCACGCTATCAACACTCAAAAGCTTCTTCCCAGTCATAAAGTGTGCTTTTGAAAAAATATGCGAAAACTTACCGCATATACCAAAAATAGTGTCTTAGTCAATTCAACTATGCCAGACCAAGAAAACCAACTCAGACATTAAATGCAAACAATGATAAAGGAGACAGATAAAATTGGGCAATGGATACCTTAAATAAACCAAATTTAGAAGTTTGAAATAAGCCATACCTTTTAGCGACAGCAATCCTTTGTTGGGGTAGGGAGTGAAGGAAACATAATTGAAAATTAACCCAGAAAACCCTTTCACCTATGACTATATGATAGGTAAAAGTAAATACAATGTATATAATGAATCAAGAATTATTAAGGGCAAAGAGAAGAAAATAGCAAAATACTCAAGTCAATTTTTGCATATATAATAACAAAAACATTTGGAAATTAATTAGGCTATTTTTCCACCTTCAGGAAACATGACATCAGAGCCTTGCTCAGATTGTAGAGAACAGTTCATACCAGACCCACTCAATCATCTCTTCCCCTTGGAATTATTAAGTTAGTAGTTAAGGGAAACATAGCAGATATACATATACTCTATATTTAGACTTTAAGAAGGCTCTCAACACATTTCTTTAAATTAAATTACTTGAAATTGTTATATGATAGCAGTGAGAAGCAGCCTTATAAATTGAACATTGGCAGTGCCCAGAAGGTCACACTGTAAAACACTGGTTCACTCGGAAGAAGTATCTGGAGAAAACTAAAGTGATAAAACCATGCATAAAATTTCCAAGACCATGTTCTAAGAAAATCAAACACATCTTTATAGTGTTCAATGATCCCTGTCACAAACAGAAAATTAGAGTCTTTTTTCTCATATAGTGACACAATTATCCATTCTTTTCTATAATTCAGTAGTGTGGATTCAAGTTTAAAAGTCATATCTACTTACAAATGGAAAAAGTGACAAGAGTGAAATGTGACATCTAAAATCTATAAAATACATAATCCCATAAAATCAAGAGTATAAAGAAACAGAAAACAGAACCTATAAATAATTTGTTAGGTATTATTTCTTCCCATAAATTGTGGTGATAAGTAAGAATCCTAACTTCACAAAATTCTATTTCCTTTTGAGTTGACATAGAATATAAATATTGCATATAAAATAATATATATTATTTCACAGAATAATAAAGTCATAGTATGAAAAAATGTCTCTAAATCCATAGAGCAGAGTAGAATTGTAATTAAACTACTGAAAAATAGTTGTCATAATTAGTTTCTTACTATAAATTAGTTTCTTATTATAAAAATAGTTACGATAAGAAGAATTTATAGCCTACCTAAGAAATGTATCAGAGTAGCACAGAATTCTTTTAATGTAAAATGTCCATAACTCTTTCTTTCTAAGTCTTATTTATGACAATTATATTATTAGATCTACACTATATCCATAATATCTAGATTAGAAAAATATGGCAATGCAAGGTGCTGTAAATCAGTGTGGGTTCTCCATATATGTGCACGGAGAGAGAGGCTTCCCTCACACCTGTATGAAGGAGGCTCCCCATATGAATCTTTAGTAAAATATCCCTCAGTGATTTCTTTTTTTTAATCCAAAGTATTATGGGTGTACAAATCCACATCTCTCCTAAAGTGGAAGGAAGGATTTCTGAGTCTGGTGTTCAATGGCCAATAGAAAGTGATTCATTAATTCATAATTTTGAGACATGTAAGCTTGAAATCTCAGTCCTTTGAAGGAAGTGTGCATGTTATCACAAGCATTCTTAATATCGACCATCAACAACATCACAGATGAGTCTGTCCTGACAAGAAATACAATTCTTGACCTCTCCTTCGAAGAGCAAGAATTTAGGAACCAACTTCCTCCCTCTGCTTGTTGCCTGCAATAAAGTCAGACTTTTGACTCCCCTGAATCTCCATGAAAAAAAAACACACTGTGTCTTCAGTTAAAGAGAAAACAAACCAAGATCATCATGTGATTCAAACATAAACAGTCATGCACTGCTTGACATATGTGTCTGGAGTATGTTCTGAAAAATGTGTCCTTAGGCAACATCACCATTGTGCGAACATTGTACAGTACACTTACACAAACTTAGGTGGCATAGCTTACTACGCACCTGTGCTATAGGCTATTGCTCCTAGACTACAGCCCCGTACAGCACGTTACTGTACTGAACACTGTAGGCAAAGGTAACACAATGGTCAGTATTTGTGTATCTAAACATATCCAAACCTAGGAAAGGTACAGTAAATACAGCAATATCATGTAAGGGGACCACCATCATGTATGTGGTCCACCATTGACTGAAACAACATTATGCAACACATGACTGTACTTTTATTTTTTTTCAGAAAAACAAAATGTGTGTTTTCAGAAAAACAAAACTGTACTCATTTCCTCACAGGATAAGGAAATACTGTTAAACAGAACCAGGGGTTCTGGATCATATATATATTTAAGTATAACAGAAACAGATCTATCTAGTAAGAAATCAGAGTCTTTAACCACCACTGTAATAGAAATGTGAAAACTGGCTTTAATTTTCTAACAACTAAATAAGCTGAAATAAAAGTTGTTAAAGACTCATATCCTAATGACTTAACTACTATTTCAGCATTTCCTAAGGGTCCAATTTCTTGGATGCTGAAAAACATAAATAAATGGCTTTCTTATAAAGCACTCCTGTAAGTTGAAAATGTTTTAAAGGCAGCTTTCACTATATATAAACTACTCATGATAGATCACAGAAATCCAGTTTTCATTGCATTTTGAGGAGTGGAAATTGGCTACTAAACTTGGAACCCAAATATAGGTGACATTTCAAAGATACGTTATTGAGTTGAATTTTGAAGGGCACTATGTACTAAATAAGCTTTGGAAGAACAGAAATTGCTAAATAGAGTTAAAGCTTTTATGAATCTCTCTATTCTACCAATTCATTACTTTTTCAGGTTAAGCCATATCTGCTATGAAAATAAAATAGAAGTTGTTTTCCATAATAGCACAAAAAGTCTATAATATGGGTACTACCCCTATTCCCTGAAACTAGCATTATAAAAATAATGTGATCATATTATTTACCTTTGAAGCTTGGGCTCCCTGTATGAATCTTTAATAAAATATCCCCCAGTGATTTTCATTCAATTTCTTTTTTTCATTCCAAAGTATTATGGGTATACCAATGTTTTTAATTAAAAAGATTGCTTTTGTAATGCTTGAGTCAGGGTTATAAGTGTGCTCATCACCCAGAGAGTGTTCATTGTACTTGTTAGGTAGGTTTTTGCCCATCCCCTCTCCTCCACCCTCCACTCTGGTTGATTTCCATTGAGTTACACTTCCCTCTACCCACATTTGTGCTTGTTAGTTCCAATTTAATAGTGAGTACACGTGGTGTTGTTTTTCCATTCTTTAGATGCTTCACTTAGGATAATGGTCCTCCAGTTCCATCCAAATTGTTGCAAAAGGCATTAAGTCACCCTTCTTTGTGGCTGAATAGTATTCCATGGTATACACATACCACATTTTGTTAATCCACTCATGAACTGATGGGCACTTGGTTTGATTCCACATCTTTGCAATTGTGAATGTTGCTGCAATAAACATTCAAGTGCAGGTGTCTTTTTGATAAAATGACTTATTTTCCTTTGGGTAAATGTCCAGTAGTGGGATTGCTGGATTGAATAATAGTTCTACTTTCAGTTCTTTGAGGAATCTCTATACTGTTTTCCATAGAGGTTATACTACTAATTTGCAGTCCCACCAACAGTGTATAAGCATTCCTTTCTCTCTGCATCCATGTCAGCATTTATTGTTTTTGGATTTTTTAATAAAAGCCATTCTAACTAGAGTAAGGTGATATCTCATTGTGGTTTTAATTTGCATTTCTCTGATAATTAGTGATGTTGAGCTCCATTTCTTTTCGAACCCCCAAATATTATGCCACACTATCTCACAAAGCAATTCACTCCATTTTTAATATCTCTAATCTTTGATTCTGGTTTTGTCTTCTAAAATAAAATAGAATAAATTTTATCTGTTTTTTTATATGATAACTATTCAAATATTTAAAGGCAGATTTCACATCTTTCTTATGAATATTTTCATGCAATGCCCTTAAAACAGCAGCTGGAATATTGATGTATATACAGAGAAAGATAGATATAGATATACAGATAGATAAGCTTTTAAAATATTTACCAATATTTTTTACATTTTTCTCTAAGAATGAATGTTATTAAAATTTAACAAAGGGAGTAGGGCTTAATCAAAACTAAGGTTTAAAAGGAAGAAAGCAACCAAGAAATGTTAAATAAGTGTTTAAAAAATAACAGATGTTGGTGAGGATACAGAGAAAGGGGAACACTTATACACTGTTGGTGGGAATACCAATTCGTACAACCTCTATGGAAAACAGTATGAAGATTTCTCAAAGAACTGAAAAGAGAACTACAATTCAATCCAGGAATCCCACCACTTGTTATCTATTCAGGCGATAAGATAATCATTATATCAAAAAGATACCTACACTCACATGTTTATCTCAGCACTAATCATGATAGAAAAGATATGGAATCAACCTAAATGTGCATCAACAGATGACTGGATAAAGAAAATATGGTCTCTACACACAATGGAAACTATTCAGTCATTAAAAAAAAAAAAAAAGAATGAAATCATGTCTTTTGAAGCAACATGAATGGAACTGGAAGCCAGTATGTTAAGTGAAACCAGTCAGACACAGAAAGACAAATATTGTATGTTCTCACATGTAAGTGTGAGCTAAATAATGTGTACACATGGATGTAGAGTGTGAAATGATAAACAATAGAGACTGGGGGAGGGGCGGATGATGAGAAATTACTTAATGTATACAATGTATGTTATTTGGGTGATGGATACTCTAAAAGCCCTGACTTCACCACTATGCCATCTATGCATGTAACAAAATTGTACTTGTACACCATAAATTTATACTAGTAAAAAAAAATAAATGATGATAAAACTGAAAAGAGTAGTGAACATATTTGTGGAAGTCAGAAGAATGTGGTAGTTATTTGTACAAGGAAATAAGAGAGAAAAAGAGAGGCCCACTGAGCATGAGGTTGGCAATGTGAACAAGCTTTAAAAAGCTAAACTACTCAAGATCATTCAGCTAGTAAATGACAGAGAGGATTTGAACTTAGAAGTCCTACTCCAGAGACTATATTCTTAAACACACACAATACTGACCTTCAACACTGCTTCTATGCTTATTTGGAAGGTGTCCAACAAAAGCATACATAAAGCTAATTGTTTCAATCAGAATCATAATAATTAGACACTAACCTAAAACCGACTTGTAAAAAGATAGATGATGTAATTTCGATCGTGATTTTAAAGTTGCTGCAACAATCAAAAATTAAGTTGTGACCTGAGTTCTGGAACCCAATAATATCAAATCTCAGAATCTTTGAAGAGTTAAAACATAAGATTGAAAAAAAGAGGAAAAGAAAATCTAGTGTATTATGCTGTCATGCCTCTGATATCTTTTTTTTTTCTATCCTGAATATGCTTCAGGAAGACAAAAGCAGTTACCATGAGCCACTAAGCTATTTCCCAACACATTAATAACAGAGCAACAGTCAGGTTCTGGAGTCCTTTGATGAAAGTACAGTGAAGACTGCTGAGAAAACTGCTGTGTGTTCTCTCAGGTGGTGTGTCCTGTGGTGTTGTCATAACAATGCTGACGTGTCAATAATGTTTTCCTAATGCTCATGAAGCGCTTGATTGTCTCATAAAGTTCTGCTGTTGCTCTGAGAAGAAAAGGAAATTTGAAGGTATGTGCTGGCTTTGTGGTTCAATTGCAACAGCTGGAGTACCATATGGCCACATAGAAAGAATACAGGCAGAGAAAGCTCTGTCATTTCAAGCTAAGCTATCAATAGAAAGGATAAAGTTGAGCACAAGAGGAGATACTGAAATCAGTAACCAGTTTTGACTGATGAGGGACAGACTTACATTTCTACAAAATAGAAGGTTCTCCACAAATATCTTTTAAACAATAGTAAATTGAAGATTACACAAGACAACTGCATAGGAAGTAACAAGGATCAGAATAGTAGAAGTGTCAAAATAGATTAGACTACTATTTGAGTAATCAGGGAAAATATGCCACAGAATACTAGCTAACTGCACTACTAAAGAAATCTGAAAATAAAATATAAAGACTAAATTGGCATGTATTATCAGAAAAGCAGAATTAAAAAAAAAATCTAATCCTCTCCTATAATATGAGACTTACAGGAAAAAGTAAAAAGAGGTACACCAAAATATTACCAGTGAATATTTTCAGGTATTAATAACAAAAGTTGATGTTTTTTCCTAATGTTTTGCATTTTCCAAAGTTTGCACAAAGTGTAAATTATTTTATAATTTCAAAAGGAATCAAAAAAGATTGAAAAATATATAATTAAATATCTGCATTATCCAAAAAAGGATATAGCTTTGCTTTTTAAAAAGAAAAGGAAGAAGAAATTAAGCTAGATGCCCAAGAAATGAATGGTTAAAAAGGACACAAAATGTGTCAAATGGTGGAATGGAAATTAGTAATCCTATTTTTTTATACTGAAAAAATATTTGTTCAATACAAAAGAAGTACTAAAGGAGGAACAGAGGAACAAGGACATGATACATAGAGAAAACAAATAGCTAAATGGAAGACATGAATCTGATCAAACCAATAATTATATTGAGTGTGAATATACTACAATCCAATCAAAAGGCAGAGACTACTGCCTGAGTGTATTTTAAAAGTAAAAACTAACTACAGCTGTTTATGAAAGGCATACTTTAGATTCAAAGGCAAACAAAGGTTAAAAGTAAAAGAATAGAAAAATATTTATCATGCAAACACTATTAAAAACCTGAAGGGGATATGTTAATATGAGACAAAACAGACTATAAGACCAGAAACGTTACTAAAGTAGGATATTTCGTGATGATAATAGGGCCAACCATTAAGAAGGACATAGTATTATAATTATAAATATATACACACATGGAAACGGAGCCCTAAAATACATGAAACAAAAAATGACAGAATGGAAAGAGAAATAGACAATTTAACAAATATAGAAGATGTCAATATTCCATGCTCAATAACTGAAAGAACTAAACAAAAATATCATATTTAGAAGACTTAAACCCAACAATCAATTTAACCTGACATTTATAGAACACTCAACCCCAAAACAACATAGTACGTATTCTTTGCAAGCACATATGAAACATTATCCAAGATAGATCATATGCTGAACGATAAAACAAGTCTTCATAAATTTAAAAGGATTAAAATCATTCAAGATATGTCCTCTGACAATAATGAAATTAAATTAGACACAAATAATAAAAAGAAATTCGGAAAAACCCAAATATTGAGAAATTAAATAGCACAATTCCAAATAACTCACTGGTCAAACAAGAAATCACAATAAAAAGCATAATATGATTTGATTTAAAGGAAAACAAAAGCACTATAGATTGAAGATGCAGCTAATACAGGGCTTCAAGGTAAATTTATGGTTTAAAAGACTATATTAGAAAAGAGGAAGGAACTCAACTCAATAATTAAAGTTTCTACTCTAAAAAGCTAGAAAAAAAATAAGAGTAAATTAAACCTGAAGTAATCAGAAGAAAGAAAATAACAGAGAGGTGGATGAAAATCATGATTAAAAATAGAGACAATTCTGTTTCTTTGGAAAAATTAACAAAACTAACACACCCTTATCAAACATTACTAGGAAAAAATAAGGGGAGAATAGAATATGAATTACCAAAATCAGAAATGAAAAATGAAACATCAACCATGCTACAGAAATTGAAAGGATTATATGGAAATAATATAAACAACTTTATGCCAAGAAATTAGACAACTTAGATAAATGGACAAATTCTTAGAAAGACTCAAATTACTAAAACTAACCCAAGAAGAAATAAAAAATGTGAATAGACCTATAATAAGTAAAGCAAATTAATCAATAATTTTATATCATCCCTTAAAGAAAAGCCTAAGCACAGACAGTTTAACTGGTGAGTTTTATCAAATATTAAAAGAAGAAATGTTAGCAATCCTACACAGTCTTTCAGGAAAGATGAATAAGCACTTCACAATTAATTCTTTGAAGCCAAAGACATCACAACAACAACAAAAAAGATTTTTTTTAATGTTGTTGTAGACCGATACCTTTCACAAACATAGATGCAAAAATGCTTAGCAAAATATAAGCAAACTAAATCCAACAACATAAAAAGTTTATATACCAACAGCAAGTAGGATTTATGCCAAGATTATAAGTTTAGTTGAACATCCAAAAATCAGTTAATGCAACATATCATATTAACAGAATATGTAATATAATATGTTAATGGACTATACCATATTAACAGAGTATCAGTTAATATAATAGATCATATTAACAGAATATAATATCTATAATCCTAAACTAAATAATGTCTGATCTCCATTGGGAGGTTCCTTCTCTGTAAATTCAGGGCTACAGTCTTTCTTGTATGTCAAACCACATAACCATCTTAATAGATACAGAAAATAAACTTGATATTATATAATCCAGCATTCACTCATGATAAAAAGTCTCAACAAACTAGGACTAGACAAGCACTTTCTGAATATTATCAAGAACATCTGCAAACAATTATAGCTAACATAATACCTATGGTAAAAGACTGAATGCTTTTCTTAAAGTTCAGAAAACGGCATGGATGTCCATTTCACCACCTATATTCAACATCGTACATTGTTCTAACAGTAAAATAAGGCAAGAAAAAAGGAAAGGAGGAAGGAAAGAGGGAGGGAGGGAGGGAGGAAAAGAGAAAAAGAAAGGGAAGAAGCAAAACTATCTCAACTCTCAGACTACATGATCCTGCATATAAAAATATTCTAAATAATTTGCTCCCAAAAAATAGCCTTTTTTCTATTCTAGAATATTAAACTTTTCTAACCTGACTTTAGTAAGGACATAAGACTCAATATCAATGTATAAAAATAATTTCTATTCTTACATATTAACAAAAATTAAAATAAATTTTTAAAATCCATTTATAATATTAAAAAAATAAAATACATAGAAATAAATTTAACAAAAAAGTATGACCTGTATACTGAAAATTATCAACATTTCTTGACAAAAATTAAAGAAGATCTAAACGAATTGAGAGAGATATTGTCTTCATGGGCCAGAAGACATTGTTAAAATGGCTATTCTTAAATTGTTCTATAGATTTAGTATAATCCCCATCAAAATTCAAGCAGCTTTTTTTTTTTTAGAAATTAACAAGCAGATCCTAAAATTTATATGGAAATGCAAAGAACCTAAAATAGCCAAAACAGTTTTATAAAGGAACACAGTTGGAGTACTTACAATACCCAATTGCAAAGTTTACTTTGATAAAGTTACAGCAATTATGACATTGTGCTATCAGCATAAGTTTATATGTAAAAAACAGCGAAAAAAGAATAGAACAACTAGAAAAAAGTTATAGTCAATTAATTTTTGACAAAGTTGCAATGGCAATTCAATGGTGAAATGATAGTCTTCTCAACAAATTGTACTGAGACAATTGGATGTCTATATATACAAAAAAACAGAAAAAGAAATTAACAGCTTAGGCCCTCATAGTATGCACAAAAACTACCTCAAAACAAAAGAGAGAATCTACATGGGTTTGAATTGCACAAAAATTTCTGAAACATCATATCAAAAGCATGATCATTACAAAAATAGATTATCATCTACTATCAAAAGTAAAACTCTTGTTCTTCAAAAGACAGTATCTTTTGAAGACAATATAATATTCAGAAAGTATATATTTTAAAATAAAATTCAATAAAAGGAAGGCAAACAACACAATTAAATGTGTGCAAAACATTTGATTAGACATTTAGCCAAAGAAATTATACCAATGGCTAAAAAGTACAAGCAAAGATGTTTAACATCATTATTTGTCATGGAAATATAAATTAAAACCCAAGAAACCACTTTGCACTTGTTAGGATGGCTATGATTAAAAAGACTGACAGTACCAAGCATTGGTGAGAATATAAAAATTGTTGAACCCTCATACATTGCTGGTCAAATGGTAAATGGCACAGCCTCTTTGAAAAACAGTTTGGCAATTCCTTAAAAAAAACTAAACATATACTTATCATATGATGCAACAATTTCTCTCCTATGAATCTACCCCCCAAAAATGGCAATATATCCACATAAATTCCATTCACATACATGTATGTTCGTTGCAACATTACTCATGATAGCCAAAATCTGGGAACAATCCAATGTCCATCAACTGGTGAATGGATAAACAAACTATAGTATATGGAATGAAATACTGTTCTATTCTATGCCATGGAACACTGTTCAGCGTATAAATAAACAAATTGCTGATACATACTACAATGTAAATGAACCTCAAGAACATCACATCAAACCAAAAAAAAAAAAAAAAAAAAAAAAGACAAGTTGTATAATTATATTTATAAGAAATATCTAGAAATGCAAATCCATAGACATGAAAGTAGGCCAGCAGCTATCTGGGGTCAGGGGTAGGAGCAGGAATTGACCGCAAATGAGCACGGGAAACTTTTTGGGGTGACAAAGTATTCTAAAATTACAATTATTATGACAATTACATAGTTAAACACATTTACTAGACATCATTGCACTATATACTTACAAGAATATTCATGAGAATAAAGAAAGCACCATCAAAATTGAAGAGGTAGACAACACATGCAAAACAGTTCTTCAGCTTTTCATTTACTGAGACTTACAGCTGCTACCAAAAATAAAATGATTCCAACTTAAAAACTAAAGGGACTAATTTTTCTTCCTCAGAACCTACAATCCTAGAACTAAATAATGTCTGATCTCCAATAGCAGGTTCCTCCTTTGTAAGTTCAAGGCTGCAATGTTTCTTGTTGACAAAAATAAAAACATGGCACATGTGCATTTTAAGCACATGGATGACTTTTAGGAATATATAATTCACCACGTACTCATCTACTTCTCTGACTCTACAAAATATAGTAACTATACAGAAACAGCACTATATAGTAATTTTAACATTATAGGTATTTTTTTCAAAAAACAGAACCAAGATGAACATCACTAATATCTATGTCAAAAATATCAATTTGTTTAATCTACTTTAAAAAGCAATCAATGCTCAGGGAGCAGTTCTAGAGAAATGTGAACAACACAAAAATTAAAATTTAAGAACTCATTTATACTTGCAAGAACAAAGTAAACTCCAGGTAATTTTGAATGAGTCTGTGTTCGACTAATGTGCAGAAAAAGCACTAATGCCAAGTTGTCCATCATTAAAACCACAGTTCAATATTTGAAATTCTCTAATAAAATATTATGATCTGAACAGAGAAGAAATGCTCACACTTTCCAAAATTAAATTAAAGTGGAAGTCAAATAATGTATTCCTGACAGCCAGATGAAACTTATCTTTCCACAGTGTCATTATGATATGGAGTGATTAATAAATATATTTTAAAACTTTTCAATCATCACCTCAGAAGAAGATGAGCACCTGTCTAGAAAAGATAAAGGAGTAATTTGGAAACTGATTTGACCACAGAAAATCAGATGTTATTTCCTATTTTATTCTTTGAAAATTATTTCCCAGTGTTCATTTGCAGCTTGTAATTAATAAGACAAATGTGAGGATATTTCTGGGAATTAAAAAAGAATTGTGTTTTTGTTATGCTTTTCCTCAGCTCCAAGCCTGAGAACAAAAGTCAGGATGAATAACAATGCTATTGCTCTGTTGCAGGGATGATGTATTTCAAATGCTGGGTTCTTTCCAATGTGTTATTAAAGTTCTCTGAAGCGTTGCTACCAAAAAAATAATGTCAAAAGAACTCATGTTATTTATTGTTTCTCAAAATCCATTGCTGCTTCAGGTTGTGCCAAAGTTAACTCATCCATTTTATTTTGGAAGTCATAGCAAAATGCTGTGATAAATGAACATAAAAGATATTAGTAGACATGGGTGAGGAAAACTTGATTCCAAGCTTTCATGAATCAGGTAAGAAGACTAGGGATTTTAAAACAATGATAATATGTAAATAAGAGGTAGATCCAAACAGAGCTCCTGTAGAATTTGTGACAAACGGTCTTCAAGTCTTTATTAAGGAGACAAGAAGTAGAGCTCAAGCCAAATTTTGTAAAGATGTTAGGTGAGCTTGATATTCCTCTAAAATTATTAAACCTACTGACATCCAGTACTTTCTTCTATAAGGCAATAAGTGAATATGTCAAGTTGTCCATCATTAAAACCACAGTTTTAATTAAGAATAGATAGGAAGATGTTACAGGTAGAAAGGAACACTAATAATAGTGGTAGAATAATGAACATTTATTCAATGCTTAGCCTCAGGATCAAAGATACTAAGAATTGTACATGGATTATGTCATTTAATCCCAACACATAATGGTAGGCAGCCTAAGATGTCAGAGAATTATTTTGACTCAGTCTTGATAATAGGATGAGCCCTTCATGGTAGATAAGTTAGAGTCTCCCTACCTCTCTTTATAAATGCATCTGAATTCACTGAATCATAGCAATGAACGAAAGCTTCATCATCAATTGACCTCATATATATGTATCTGTGTTAAGCATGATTTGTAAGGGAACAAAAATGTTAATTATTAGTCTAAGTTCCTTTATTTCCAGATGAATAAATCTCAGGCTCAGAGATTAAAGGGATTTACTAAAGTCATGGTTATCAGAGACACCTCTTTCTCAGTCTGCTGATACTCTCCCCACACATCATGACCTTACAATGCAGAGAAGCACATCATGACCTTACAAAGCAGAAAAGCAAGCTATGTGCCAATACTCTGATTTCTAACAACCCTATCCACAAACATGGTCCACTCCAAACAAAGCTTTGTAAAGCTTTGAAAGCTTTACACCTGAAATTTGTTTTACACGATAATTAACCACAAACTGCTCATTGCACTGCAACAAATTTCTCCTGAAATTCATCACAATGCCTTGTTACTCAAAAAGATCTATGTAATAAGATTCCACATTCTCAAAATAGTATTATATTTGAATGCTATAAAAGAGATGCACAGCACAAATTAATATAAATTGGGTATTTCTAATGCTGAAACTGGTGCATTTTTAAATAATTAACTAATTCATTCATATTTAATGCCTGACATCTAATAAGGAAAGATGATGAAAAGGAAGTTGAGCTTAAGGAAAGATAAAAACACAGGAATAAAATATAGGGGGAAGAAAATAGAAAGGGAGATAGAAGAATGTGTGAGGCATGGATTATCACTTAGAGAAGATGTAGAGGAAACCAAGTGATGGGATCAAACGATGGTCATGCCACCTGGAAAATTTTTTGCTGACCTCAAGACTGTTGAATTTCAATTCATTGACAGTTTTCATAATAGGATGAGCCCTTCATGGTAGATAAGTCAGATTCCCCTCTGCCTCTCTTCAGGGCCTGCCACTGATTAATACATCAGATGTCTTTCAATGACATCTTGTTTCTGGTGACCAACCCTTACATCTTTACAGGCCATTACAGCAGGATCAAGTTGTAAATACTCTGGAGGCTGAGACAATGTTTTTCTGTTTCATTAGTATCTTACCAAATTGCTCATGAGCATGGTCTACCTCTAGCCATAAAATTAACCTGTGAGTGACACCACAAAATGACAAAGACCATGCTTTATGAAAAGCATTACAGTTCAATCTGCAAAATGATTTACAGTTATACAGTTGCATGATTAGCTCCTAATTTTTTTTATGATAGGGGTGGCGGTTCATTGACATTAAATGCACAGATAAATTAATTTAACTATTAATATTAAGTTGATATTTAAATTCTCCAAATGTGAGACTAAGGAATAAATATACAAAGTTATTTCAAAATAGCATTTTCTTATCAAAACCAACTAAAAAAATAGATACTTTAGACAACATGGTGTTATCTGTTAACAAGAATAGCTATTATGGGGAAAATAATGAATATCAAAGTCAAATTTATCAACAAAAAAATTTTTAAGTCTGATTTATATTTCTTCTTATTTTAAGAAATACAAATTTAAAATGTGATGACATACTAATTCAAAAATGTTATTCACTTGCTTAAAACTCCATGCCACAGCTTACTGACTATAGTTTTAATTTGGGGCAACCATAGCCTCCCAGATGTCCCTTTCTGGCAAACCCAGGTGAGTAAGCAGAAATAAATGTAAGGATGAGCAGATTACTAACCTTATTCTAACTAAAAATCCTGCCTATTGCTTTATTTTTAAACTGCCACTAACATGCTTAAATGATAATTGCATCTTCTCAATGAGCACAGTTCCTTATTATTGGAATTGGCAGGGGGCCTTGACATTTGAGTCATCATTTCATTATGTCTATTTCTTACCCTGGTATACAAATTAAATAGATATACAAGCCAAATGAAATATAAGGAGAAAAATCTGAAGCAGTAACTTTAAACTGAATTAATTTTTCTCAAATATATAAAATATATAAAGCAACCAACACTGGTAATAATATATTCTAGCTCAGGTAGTATTTTCAAAAATATTAACTTTAATTCTAAAAGCCAAAAATGCTTCAAATCCTCCTAGCCAAATAGTGTACTTCTGTAAAACAGAACTGGCAGCTTTAATATTTCCTAAATTAAAAACAGAATGATTCCAGTCTTAAAGCAACTATAAATGTCAACAAAAATACACATTTAACAAGTTTCTTCCTTTCTAAAAGGCTTCAAAATGGATAGCAATTACTGAACATATATATAAATAATATACATGTGAAAAAATATTTAAAATGCCATGTGATCAACTAATAATAATAACGGTAATAATTCATTCAGACTAAAATATCCAAATGTGCTGAACTGGAATCCAGGTCTATCCTTAGATATTTTAAAAATCACTGAATTTAGATGATTAAAAATCTTACTGAATAAATCTCCTAAATCATCTGATTCAATCACATTGAATACATGTGCATCATTCTACTTTCTAAAATACTTTTTAAAAAATTTTCCATTAAATTTCAAAATTATAAAAATTAATCAATCATGAAACTAATGCTTTATAAAATCCTCAAAAACATCTTTGGGTCTGCTCTCAGAAGGCTATTTCCTCGTTTATTTATTTGCTTATTATTGTAGGCACTCCAGAATATGTGTACATTATCCATTCATTTAGTCTTTAATTATTTCTACAACTCTTCCTTCCTTTATCCCATAGCAACCTATTTATTTCTAGTAGCCAATAGCTCCCCTGAAGTGATTGGAAACAGCTAAATAGCCTAAAATAACTTTATTTACTCTACTATGAAATGTTGAAATGATAGTCTACTAGAAAATGAATGTACATTCAAATGCCTATCATGGAAATTAACATTATTTTTCCCTTTAATCACTAAATGCATACTGACATAAGAATAGTCATAGCTTATTTTTCTTTACATTTTATTATTTGTTTTAATGTTGACTTTTTAAAATATTTTACCTGAAGGACAAAATGTTCATTGAAACCGAACTATTTTAAGATTTATTTTTGATGTCTTTTCATCAATTATTTATAATTTATAACCCAAAAAGTATTCAGAGAAATCCACCAAAAAATCCTACTATTCACTGTATTCTCTTAAATAGTGAAAATGTTCTAAAGGAATGAGTCTCTATTTTAACACACAAATGCAATTAGAAGAGAAATCCAGAGACAGTTATTTAATTTCCAACTTTTGGGGAATACATCATTCTGCATATTAAGACAAAAATAGGATGTAAACCAGATGTTCCTCGATTATGAAATTTAGAAGAGAACATATTAAAAGTATAGCTAGCTCTTTACCTATATTTATTTAAAGATAAGGCAGTCGAGCCCAACTATGTTGAAAGTCTATTTTTCCCATAGTTCGACTTCAATCAGTAGGAATATTCATAAGTTTTCATCATTAGATTTTAGTGAGTCCTTTCATTTTTGTAATTGCTATTGCTAGTATTAATAAATGCCGTCTTCTTATATGCTGAAATAAATTAATGGATGAGGCAGACACCATGCAAAATGGCTGGGAATGGGGCCAAATCTTTTTACATACATCCAGGGACTAGTAATCTTCTAAATGGCACATTAAGCTCTCTTGCCTAAATAATTACAAGTACAGCCAACATGTAATTTATTGAAATAATTATCCACTCTTCTAGTTCCCATCACCCATCTCAAGTCCATGACCACTTACCTTGTCTTTATTTTCAGTGCCAGAAGCCTCAGGCTTTGTTCTAATCACAAACGGGGTGGACAGTCGCAGCAGGACCCTTTCAAAGGTGGCATTAACCTTTGGAGAGACAATCTCGAAGCAGTCCTCAAACTTGAGCACTTTGTGAGTGTCGCATCGGAGCTGCTTCCTGAGACCTTCCCCCAGCTGAAGGACTGACATGTTGGGGTCAAACATCAAGTGGAAAGGGAAGGCCCTGCAGAAGGTGTTGATGCTAATTCTGAGGTCTGCAGGAACTTGGGAGGTTCCCTGTAGAAGGTTCTTCGTGATATTAGTATTTTCACATTCTCTGATAAGGAAAGTAAGACAGCTACAATTGCCTGGGTTTGCACCATCAGAGCACAGCTTCTCATTTGCAACCTGTTCCACTTCCACGTCCAGCCGATAGATCTTCTTTCCTGCAGCCTTAATCATCCCCAGCATTGCAAACCCCACAACATGGTGGGGGTGGAAGTAGTGGAGCATGAGAGTACCTTCAGGGAGCTCTTTGCATAGGAAAGATGGTGACTCCAAAGTGGCCTGTTTTCCAAAAGAAGTTCTAATGTGTTCCAACAAAGCATCAAAGCCATTAAAAAAGTCCTGCAACGTGCCACCTACAGCTCGAAGGACTCGCTCATTCTCATCAAAGCATATGTTAAAGAACTCCTCACCAAATCTTTCTTGAACTTCCTCAAACTTCAAACCTAGAGGTAAATGGGAAGCAAATGTTAGTAAAGTCAAAAATAAATAACTGAATTTATAGTTTTTTAAATGCTCATCAAAAGAGGTCGCTAGTGAGTAAAGCAAGAGAGGTTTTACTCTTGGGCACACAAATTTCCAATATAGGTTAATTCATTCATCTCGAGTCAGAGAAATTAAGTTTCAGTTCATCTTCTGTATGCCTATAAGATGTTAATGAGCATTAACTTTTTGCTTTTGTTTTTAAACAGACTCTGTTTTTCAGACCAGTTTTAGTTTTACAGCAAAATTAAGCAAAAAGTACAGATATTTCCCATATACCTTCTTCCCTGCCCCTACCCATGCATAGCCTCTTCTATTATCAACATTCCCCAGAGTGGAACATTTGTTATAACTGATGAACCTACATTCACACATTATTGTCACCAGAAGTCCATAGTTTACATTAGAGTTCACTCTTGATATTGCATATTCTATAACTGCAGTCCCCAACCCCCAGGTCCCGTACTGGTCCGTGGCCTGTTAGGAACCAGGCTGCACAGCAGGAGGTGAGCTGTGAGGGAGCAAGGGAAGCTTCATCTCTATTCACAGCTGCTCCCCATTGCTCACATCACCACCTGAGCTTCGCCTCCTGTCAGATCTCCAGCAGCATTAGATTCCCATAGGAGTGCGAATTCTATTGTAAACTGCCTGTGAAAGATCTAGGTTGCATGCTCCTTATGAGAATCTAATGCCTGATGATCTGAGGTGGTGATGCTAGTGCTGGGGAGTGGCTGCAAATACAGATTATCATTAGCAGAGAGGTTTGACTGCACAGAGACCATAATAAATCAATTGCTTGCAGACTCATATCAAAACTCTAATCAGTGAGTGGCAAGTGACAATGTAATAATAATAGAAATAAGGTGCACAATAATTGTAATACACTTGAATCATCCTGAAACCATCCCTCCCAGCCCCCGGTCCACGGAAAAATCTTCTTCCTTGAAAACAGACCCTGGTGCCAAAAAGCTTGGGGACCGCTGTTCTTATAGGTTTGAATGAATGTATAATGACAGGTCTACACTACTGTTGTATCACAGAGTATTCTCATCACTCTAAAAATCCTCTGTGCTTCCCCTAAAAGATCCCTTCCTTCCTGCTAACTCCCAGAGCATCAGCTTTTGAAATGCTAGCTGTCCATTTTTCAATACCTTATTTCACTTGTTGTGGTTATCACAAATAATATTTTTCTTTTTCTTAACGATTTCCCCAATCTTCATAGAATATTCAACTAGCCTCTATATTATGTCCACATACCATCCACATTACCATCTCACTTTTTATCAAAATGCATATACTTGGTGGAAATAAGTAGGAAACCTAAGTAAGAAAAAATCCCTTTATAAAGAAACATCACATTAATTTTGGTTTCATAGATTTGATGTTCAAGTCTTGCTGAGGAAGTCACCTGTTAAGATTGCTCTTCAACACATGTTGTGCTCACAATAATGCCAGAGGGAATTGATAATAATAGCATTTATCTGTACAGTTTGCTAGTGTGGAAGAGAGAAGACAAGATAGATGATACGCACTGCAATTTGGCTCCTGTCCTGATAGCAGTGTGGAAACTGCTCTCATAATTACTTAAACCAGTGTGTACTGTTTTGTCTTTATCTTACTTAACTTTGTTTGCTGTTTTCCCTTTGACACTACTGGTCATCTCTCCCTCCTAACACTCTCTTCTTTTTTTTGCTTATCAAACTATATTTTCCTGGTTTGATTCTATCCATTTTCATTTCCTTCACTAAAACTTCTTTCTATGCCAGATTTTTATATCACCATCACTATATTGTAATTAAATAATTGTAACACATACAAATTACATTTATGCCCACATTCAATTACAGTGTTCGTTACTATGAAATTTTATAATTTTGAAATTCTTATAAAAAGCTAACTTCAGAATAAATAAAAATCCCTATAATCTGACTATATTTGCTAAATTTCAGTATTCCATGTGCCACTGAAAATATTCCACAGATTATTTCTAAACTTTGAAGAATTGTACCTTCAAAGGACTCAGAGTCTACAAGCACAGAAGAAAAAGAGAATTGTTTCTAACTTGCATTTCTCATAACAGTTAAAATGCCTTCACGATTATTGAGTAAAGAACACAGATATAGAGTCAATACAGTAAGCTTATGTTCTATTTCCAATGCCAAAAATCTCAAAGAATCGCCCAGAAAATAACAAGTAAATTCACCAGAGGCAACAAAATAAAAACTATGCTGTGGTCAGCATTCTATTAACTAGAAATCCTTGCTGCTTTAAAAAGCACCTCTGTACTTTAAGGTACAATAATTACTGATAATTTTCAAGTGATGACACTAAGGAATACCAGATGCTAAAGTAACTGTATCACTAAAAAGAAAAAAAAAAAAAAACATTGTTTTGAATACTATACTCAAATACTATACACAGTAATTCTATATAAACAAAATTAACTAATAAAGATCTTTATTCCCATGACTGTTAAACTGCACCAGATCAGAAAAGAAAAAATAAATTCTTAGATGTTGAAAAATTAAAAGTAAGAAAAGATCACTTCAACTTCTGCAAATTTACTGCAAATCAATAGACAAGACTTCCATCTTAAACCGTATCTCAAAATTCAGAAAGCACAGATAAAGTAATTCAGCTCAGACAACTGCTGCAGCTCTGACTCCTACGATTGATCCAAACCCCCTACTTACAGTAAATCACATGAAACATATAGACAATGCTCATCTCCTCATATCACAGACTCTATGACAGCTTGACATTTGAGTCTATAAGAATACATTTCCTCACAGGGCAAAATTTATAATAAAACTGCTCTTGTTAATGGTTAAGCTAGAATTTTAAATTAATGTTAATTCACCTCTTTAAAAAGGTGAACAGCCTAAATGCTGACATCCTTTAGCTGTAAATGAAATAGAACCTGTTCCTCCATGACATGGGTCTGTTGTCTCTCATCTGCTACCCCGTCCCACCTCAGACTGTACATTTTGAGGACAAGGACCTTGCCCTATTTCTGTCCGCATACCAATCGCTAGCATAATGCATGGCACATGGAGAATATGCATTCTTTTATAGAAACTACCATTCAGCTCAGTATTTGTTTGATAAATATCATCAACCTTTTAAGGTTATAGTTGTACCACATCTAAGCATACCAAGACAAAAAGACACATCCTTTTCTCGCATGGCCCCCTATCATTAAATTAAATTACATTATGATTGGGCTATAACATAGGCCCACAGGAGTAGTACCTAGGAAAGTACAGAAAAAAAGAATATCCACCTCTCCTTGGGAGAGAGAGACTTGAAAAAAAACCAGTAAGAAAAGCTAACAAGGAAGGAAAGAGCACCCCAGCAGATGAACACTAATGGAGTATGGACAAAGGAGGGAGGTGGGTGAGCCCAGCTGTGGTCAGAGGAGAGCAAGTAGAAAGTGTACAATGGCTGGGAAGGAGGAGTAGGGGATGAGATGCTAATTAATCAGCATTCCAGAAGTTGGACTTGACATTGCTAAGGCCAGAGTCAAGAACACCAGCCAGAGAAATGTCGCCATGTCTTTAAAAGAAGAGTATATTGACTGAATCAGGCTGTCCCAGTAAGAAGGAAAAAAAAAGAGTGCCAAGCAGTATGCTAAATACTTCCATAGATGATTTAATCCTTTTAAAAATCCCTATGAAGATATTTTTAATCGTCCTCAGTTTACAGATGATGAACGTTAAGAAATATGCCCAAGTTCACACAACTTTGAGCCAGGTCTTAAAGTGAAGTCTGTCTAATACTAACTCTTGTGTAATAAGCACAGTATCAAAATAGTAAAACTTCTGGGTGGGCAAAAAAAAAAACATGCATATCTTACTCATTGTTTTATTATTAATGCCTAGCATTCTGCCTGACTCAATAAATACTGGCTGGATATTGAATGAATTAACGTATCACTGAAGTCAACAGAAAGGAGTAACAAGGAACAGTCAATAGTTATCAAATGCCACAACAAGGGCAAGTAAGATAAGGACAGAAAACTGCCAACTGGATTTGTCAGATCGCTGGGGACCTTTGACAGAGGAACTTCAGTGCAGGGGTACGTGGCAGTCGACAAAGAGTAATGCGGGCAGGCAAAGACATAGAAATATTAGTTTTCAGGTGACTGAATAATATTAGGTGAGGGCTGCAATTACTTATTTTATAAAATTGTAAAAAGCATGACCTCCATGCTTCGAAAGGGAAATGTTGCCTTCATTGAGAACCAACTGAGTAGAGAGAGATTGGCATTGACTAGAATTGTGGATCCTCTGAGAAAGTTCTATTAATACAAGAGGGAAATCGGTATCTTTCTAGACCCAGAGACCATCCCTATCACCCAACAAGGGCATCAGTCTCAACTAAAATACCACAGGAGGAGATATATCTTTGAGTTGCTTAAACTCCAACCAAATAGCTAAACACCTACCAACTACTCACTTCTGTGAGCCAGACACATTCCATAATTTTTTTTTTTTATTATCTCTTAGGCTTCATCAACCTAATATCTAAGTGATATTAGTAACTCAAGCACAACTATGTCTAATATCCAAACTGCAAAGACAGTTCAATAGTTTAAGGAGATGATTACCTTTTTGGAGAAATCATGGTGATTTTATGCAGCAAGACTATAAGGTTTTTGTCAACTAAGTTTGAAACCCAGATGACAAATAGTCTAGTGCCACATCAATCTACCAAGAAGTCATAGAAGTTGGTTTCTGACTCCCAGAGAAGATTCAAGGGTAAGTATCATACATGTTTAAATAATAACAAACAAGGTGGCTAAAAACAAATCCCACCACCCAAATTATAATTTTAAGGGAATTTTTTTAATCTGATCTATTAATAGTCTTATTTAAATCTTTGTTGGGTGAAACAAATCCTTTGTAGTTTCAGATTATTCTATAGTTTAGTAAGTCAGTGTTGAGATAATGTAATAGTAAAATAAGGTTCTTATCAATTTTACTCTTAATGTATAAAAGGTTAAAATAATAATTTGCTACTATTTTAAAGGCATGTTATTCTCCTCCTTTTACTGCATTAGTGGCATCTCTGCCCAACCCTCCACAAAAGAATATAACATACTCATACATTTGTTTTTAAATATAGGTGAACTTAAATTAATTGTTCTTAATTTTTAAAATTTTATATCTCAGAGCTAATAAGACACACATTCAAATTTTTTAAAATGGGGTTTAATATCTTTGTGCTAACAAAGAATTCTCTAAGCATAGTAATAAGGAAAATCTAACATTTAAGATTAATTCTTGAATACTTACAGGAATAGATATTATTAGAAGCGTACTACATGTTTCAAGCACAAAATTATTTGTGGTGGTTAGGTTTTACAGTTGGTAATTTTGAAAATCTGTTAAGATATGTTTTAAAATATACACAGAATACAAATTTTAATAATGAGAAATGTGGCATAATGGAGATGAAGCCAATCCCTATCTGAGTGCTTTGGAATAATTTTTTTTGCCTAGCAACTACAGCTAAAAAGTAGACTAACATAAAAGTACACTCCAATACTATCAGTATTACTCCTTCCTTTCAAATCACAAAGCAAACATCTGTGCTTTTCTTATAAAATGGCAGATAGTCTCTTGTAGTATTAATTGTGTGATCCTTCTGTTGTTGATAAACAGATTTAGAAGAACAATTCACAAAAAATAAAATTTCAAAAAACTGCATGTTGCAGATTGATAAAAAGGAACCAATGGAGGAAGGACTATCACTAAATGAATTATACAGAGAATTTCCCCTGTACTGCAGAAAATCTTCAATCTACAAATGGAAAAGGCACAAATTCAAACCAGGGATATTTGGTTAGATCCCTGAAAAAAAAAAAGAGAGGAAGAAAATCTTTTAAGTTGCAAGAAAGAACAAGTAATTTAAAAAAAAAAGAAGAAGAAATTTACTTCTCATCTGCAACCTGGAAGCTAAGAAGATGGTGGAAAAAAACAGACGGAATACCAAGAGAACTGAAACCTCAGGGTTCGTTACCCAGCCAAGATATCTGGCGAAGATTCAGAGACTGTATTATCCACCGAAACACCTGAGAAAAATAATTGAGATACACTTCAAACAACAAATGAATCAGAAAAGTAGAGGAATCCAGATAAGAAAAGACAAGAAAAATAGACACACTGTACATGTATCTACACATTATATACATATTATACATATATTATGAATAATGACATATAATCTGGACATTTATAATATAAATGTTAAAGAAAGATTACTGAAATAGAGTGAAACTACCAAACTACTGCAAGGTAATTTTTATTCATGATCTGGAACAAAACAATCTCAGCAAAACCCAGGAGCCAGGGAGTGGGAGAGAAAAGGAGAGAAGGATGTATGGAAAAAACATAATCTTAATGGGAAAAAATTGATATTTTGTTTTAAAATAATAAAAAAATGGATCTAGTTTTAGTGAGAGAAAAAGGAAGATAACCAATAATGAAATGGGAAAGTGGAGCAGAACTTTCAATTACAAAGGTAAAAAATATGTATATATAGAATGTCAATTTGATCAAAACAGTAAAAATAACAGAAAATAAACAAAACAATTACCATAAATCAAGGCAGGAAAAAGAAAATGACACCAACTATGAATTGCAGTAACTTTAAGTGAATAATTATCCTTTTAAATGGGGAAGTATAGCTCCCTCAATAAGAATTGCATAAAAGATGATTTTAAAAATGAGAGGTTGAACTTAAATCAGCAGACAAAAAATTTCAAGAAACTGCAGAAGCAAAAAAGCAGAAATGGAGAGGCAAAATTAACAGCAACAAGGTAGAATTAAAGGGAGAAGTGCTACACAGGACAGAAAGAGACACGACAAAAATCCACGATTTACAAAGAAGACCTATGAGACATAAACCAAGCAACACTGCAGCTAAATATATAAAGCAAAAACAATTAGGAATTGATTGCTAATGAGTAGGGGATTTCTTTTTGTAGTGATGAAAATGTTCTGAAATGGACTGTTTTAATGGTTGTGAAACTTTGTGAGTATACTAAAAACCACTGAATCATACACTTTAATTGGGTGAATTGTATGATATTTATATTCCAATACAGCTGTTACATTAAAAAATTAAGAATGAAAGAAGAACTCTATGCAATTAGTTATAATGGGAAACTTTAATATACCTCTCTCAATATCAGAAGGATCTAATATATAAAAAAGCAAAATCATAGAGAAATTAAATAACATATAAAGAAAACAATGAAAATAAAATAATAAAAAATAAAGTCATAGAACAATGAAATTAAAATAAAATTTAATAACAAAAGCAACAACATATATACATATGTACATACATATGTAATACCAATTTCTCTTACAAATATTTGCTAAAACAGCAGAGAGAATCTAGCATATGTATGTACATATGTATATGTTATATACATAAGAAATTATAAAAATTGCTCCAATACTTGGCCATAAATATCCCATAATATATTTTGTAAGTAAAGATTTTGCAGATCACATTTTCTAATAGCAATTTAAAAATTAATAATGAACACAAATAAAAGTTGAACAAAAATTGTTATCTGTCTGGAAGTTAAGCAATATATTCCCTTGGATAAAGAGAAAATCAAAATTGAAATTACAACTTCTAGAAATCAATGAAAAGAACCTAAATCATACAAAATCACACAAGACACAACAAAAACTGTACTCAAAGAAAATATGTCATAAATGTTTTCAGCACCAAAAATAAAAAAGTAAATAAAAGGCTTCCGAATTAAGAAAACTGTTGAGCTAAAGGGGAAAAAAAAAACCCTAAGAAATTGGAATTAACACATCAAAACTAAAATTAAAAGAGAAAAATACACTAAGTTACAATCAGAAGGAAACATAGGTATATACTGAGAATAGAGGAATCAGAAAAGAACTATGTAACTTTCTGCAAAACTTTCTGCTTCTTTTTATGAAACCCATGTAACTTTATGTCAAAATCTAATATAGCATACTAAGACCAATTTCTCTTATGAATATTTGCTAAAATAGTAGCATATAGAATCTAGCAATTTATAAGAGAATAATGTATCATGACCGAGTAGTGTTTGTAACAGAAATGAGAAGTACTTCAGCAGTAGAAATCTATCAGCATAAATTATGGCAAGCTATTGCATAAATTATGCATTATTGCATAAAATTCAACTGAGTAAAATAGGGATATGCAGAAAGTTTAAATACAATAGAAGTTGTTTTCTAAAAACCAGAAGCGGCTTATTCTAAATGGTGAAATTCTAAAAACATTTCAACTAAAATCAGAAATTAGACAGGCTTGCTGTTACTATGTTATTCAGTATTATCTTGGAAGTCCTAGCAAATCCTGTGAGATATGAAAATAAAATAATTAGTATACACCATGCAAAAATAGATAAAATTATATCTTTTTGAGCTATATTAAATTTTTGGTAATTTGTGGTACATTAAATAGTATTTAATTATTTGTGTACTATTTATTTAATGTACCACAAAATAGTATTTAAATTCAATGGGGAAAAAAACAGTTCATATAATAAATGGCAGTAGGCACTTAGCCATCTGCAAAACAATAAAACTAAATCCCATCTCGTACCTCAAACAAAATCAAAATCTAGGTCAATTAAAATCTTAAAATGCAAAAGACAAACTAATAAATATTTTAGAAGAAAATCTAAGAGATTCTGTGTATGCCTTAACCAACACAAGCAAACATACAAAAAGGACATAAAAACTTATTTGATCTTGTATGATATAAAGCCAAATTAAAACTGTCAGAACAATATAAAGAATAGATTTTATTTTAGTAAAAATACAAGTGTATGTGTGTGTTGTGTATGTGTGTTATGAATGTGCATGATGTATCTCCCCTGACATTCTGCTGGTTCTCTATCCTAAATACAACTACTTAGTTTTAGACCACCATGATCTGTAGCCTAGAATTATTTTATCAGCCTCCTAATTTTTCTGCTTTCTCCCAATCTCTCTCCAATCCATTCTCCATAACCCTTTTCTAAATCATAAATCTTATGGTAGCATTTCTCTGCTTACAGCCACCCAATGACTACTGTCTTCCGAATAACGTCCAAACTCAGGGCTTAATCCAGCCTTCACTTACTGACCCAGCCTCATCTCTGTCAATCCCATTTCACATCTCTACACCAGCCATTATGAACCACTTAGAGTTTTGTGAATGTGCTCAACAATCTCACCCTCATTTACAGGTCACTGTAATACTGGTTTTGTGTTTTGTTTGGGGCTTTTTTTAAAGCTAAAATTCTGTGCTCCTACCTATCCCTCTGAGCTAGTGATCTGCTTACACTCATCTTGCATATCTTTACACCAAAATACCTCCAGAAGGCTTTCCTTGACACTCCCAGACTGAGATAGATGCTTCTACCTTTAAGTCTTCCATAGCACCCTAGGGTTTGTCACACAATAGCTGCTGACTTGTGCACCCCTCAACCAGACTTACCGGCTTTGAATGTAAGGGTTATGTCCTGTTCACCAGTTATTTATTCCTTAATTTAAAAACAAAAAAGGAACACCCATCCCTCAGTATCTGTCTCAGTGCCAAGTACTGGAAATACAGTGGTGATCAGAACAGAAATGGCCCTTACTCTTATTAAGCTATGTGATAGAATAATCCAATAATCATACACATGATCCAACAACTGTACAAACATACACATGACACTGGGCATTATGAGAATAAGGGGCAGAATGCTATGCCTTGAGAATATATAACAGGGGCCTAATGTAACTTCATGTTACTTTCCTTTAAAAAGTAACATAAAGGGTAAGTAAGAGTCAACTAGGCAGTCAAGAGGAAGCAGATGGGGGAGAAAGAAACTATTCCAGACCAAAGAAACATATATGCAAAGGTCCTGGAAGATACACTACGGAGCTTTAGAGAAGCTAAATGAAGGCCACCATTGTAACCCTAGTCCTTGGCATCATGCCTTATCTATAATGAATTTTTGAATGAATAGGTAAAATAAATCAATTAATTAATGAAAAACCCAGCTGTGTGTGAGTTATCTTATTACCATGTTTTATATGTATCATATATGATGCATATATTATATAATATAGAGTAGATATAAAACCATTTGTATGTGCAAACATATTGATTGAAGGGTATCTTCAATATTCACTGGCAGGTCTTTTTACACAAACTTGGGCAAGTTATGCCACAGGACTGATTTAATAGGTGCAAATGCTTATCACTTGACAAATTCTTGTTCCTTTGCCAATAAAGAGCCACAAGTGTTGAGTTCTAAGACATGGACAGACTCCTTAGCACTTCTTAGCAGCACGTGTCCAATCAGGCAGTCTTCACAGGGCTCTGTGCTATGCTTGCTACCAGATGTTGGCCACCTGGCAGGTGACAAAAGGCTCATCACATGTCCCAGCCTTCCTTCCCCACACCCTGGCATACTGCTGGTAAAAGACGCCAAGCCAGCATCCCAGCAGCAGAGCAGTGCAGAGTCGAAGAAAACACAGACATGAGCTAATTACAAAAAGGAGTTGCAGGAGCACCTGCCTCAGCTCTGGACCCACACCTGGCCCCTGTTTCTGAAATGCAATCTCCCACATTGTGAAAACAGGGCAGTGGCTCACAGGCTTTGGACACTCTTGACAGATAAGCATTCCCATCATTTCCCTCGCCCATGCTTTTTACCAGTCTTTAACCTGCTAGTTAAGAAAGTGGTGGAGGGGATTCCTATGGAAAAACATACAGATTCTGGCTTCTACCATCGATGACTGGCCCAATTCAAACTGGAGGCCACAAGAGTAGCAGCAGGAGAGCAAGATTTCCACCCAGATGCATCCTCCCGGAGGGCTTGCTCAGAACTGTTTATTCACTGCGATTGCCTCTTTCACTGCTATGCTATTTAATATCACTAAATTGTGATTCACCCACCTTACCTACTCCAACCAAGTCTTGGGAGCTCTGCTGCTGTCCAATTTGCACAGAAAGGATTAAAATGGATAAACTGGGAATAAAAGTTGTGGTAAAGAAATAAAATTGATGGGAATCTAAAACTCTTTCCAATTTTCCCATTGAATTAGGTAATAAATATTTAGCCAAAGGTCTAAAATATGTGTTTCATTAGCCAAATAGTATTAGATTTTAAGTGTGACATAAATGAGTATGCTAGTATATGTCTGTGATGTAGCCATTACAGTATTATGACAGCATTTTTACAGCATTCACAAGCAATCCAAATACTTTCATACTTCTGGCAGATGAAAGCAGGTGATTATGTATGTGTGTGTTTCAAACAGAATTTGTGGATACACCATTTCTTATCACACTGATGCACGAAGCCATCAAGTGCATGGGAACGTCACTGGAACACAGTCCAACTTCCCTAAAAATACAGCATTCTTATAGACAGTCATCCCTCCTCTACTTAAACCCCATGAGTGATGGGCAGCTCATGAAGTTTGCTCTTCCAATACTGAGTGTCTCCAGTAATTACAAAGTTCCTTCCTTCTTTCATTTGAGGCAAAAGCTATTCCTACAACTTTAGTCCACTAGATCTAGCATATCCTCTATGGTGATATGAACAAATCTATCTCCTCTCCTCACAGAAGTCCTTTAAAGTACCTGAAAATAGCTATCATGTTCTCCTTTGTCTCTTCATCTTATATTCTCAAAGAACTAATTCAAAATGCATTACAGGTAGCTCTAAAGAACTGTTTAAAATAGATATAAAAACCCAGTGTACATGAGGAAAACACACAGTATATGCAATTTGTAAGGACATTACAAGTTACACTTTGGAAGGAAATAAGAAAGCGGTAGAGAACTAGGAAGTCTATTTCAGATAACAGGAGCTCACGCGAGAAGCTTTTATGCTGGGATTACAGTCTTTTGTGTATATGTGCTCTAACCTGGAAAAACAGATGTCTACATTTATGCCTCCTCACTAAAGTATACACTTCAAATTGTCTTCCTTTATTGTTTTTGATTTCTTTGCCTTGTGCCATTCACAGTTTTAATAGCCAAATTCCTTTTGATCATGCATATATAACATGCTGGGCTGGGAAGGAAGCAAATTTGGGCCATGAAAATGAGTATCAGTGACACATTTAGGGATTGAACTCATAACCACGGCCTCCTTAGCATCATAGCACCACCCGAGGAATGGTTGAAGTTAGCACCCCAACCAGAACAATATTTTATATTTGTTACAATCTCCAAGTAGATCTGACAGAACACTGAGCTATGTTTGCCATTACCACACCCTGTCATACTCCACAAATAGAACACAAGGGAAAGCCTAAGAATTAACAAAAATAGTCATCTTTTAAAGTTGAGGGAGGAGGAGACAATATATATCTGACTTCTTCCACTATTGTAAAGGAAACCATAACCTATTTGGCTATTTGGTTTCATTGTTTATTTGGTGAAAGGGTTATATTCTCGTGAATCCTTTCATTTTTGTAACACAGCTGTGTTTATTTTTCAGTGTCCCCTTCCAGCTTTTGTATATACCCACACATATTGGACATAGCTGGATTCATAGTGTTCATAATGTACACAAACAATTTATGTTTACCTTTTTCCTTTGCATGTAATATTTCATCTATAACAGATGCCGGGAGCATTTGTAGCTGTCAGCTGACTCCAGGCATTGCCTTCAGCTGACAAGGCTTCCTGCCCAAGGTCCTGTTCCCTCTCCAGAGCAGCCTGCCCCCAAAGACAGTCAGCGTGGGGGGTGGGGAGTTCTAATGCAAAGGCTCTTGCCTCTATGAGAGGCAAGAAGAGAATTTTGAAGAGAGCAACTGAGACCTCTGCTATGATGGCATCTACACAGCAGTTCAAATTCTGCCTCTGCCCATCTACTTTCTTCACAACCTCACAGGGAAACAGTCTGGTAAAACTACTCAGCTGCAAATAAGCCACTGTTAGGCAGATAGCTAGGATTTCCAGCTCTTCAAGGGGTAAGGGTGCCCTACTTTGATGCTGCCTCCTCCAATTGCCCCACCTGGGAAGAAAGACAAAGGCAGACACCCTGTTTTGGTGTTGCCCCACCCTTATTCCTACCCTCAGCAACGGCTACACCTAGGGAAGGAGGGAACACTTTACCAATCTGAGAATTTCCCCAGCCTAGGCATAATAGCATTTGAAAGTGACCTAGAGTAACCTATCACTAATTGTTATGTCATTGGCTTAAATCCGCCCCTCCAGGTAGGGCTTTTAGAAGAGGAGCTTGCATATGCACAGACAACCTTGAGAACGCCTGTTAATCATTTGGTAACATCCCTCACCTCCAAAAGCCCTTCCCTGGAATTGGCCCATAAAAGGAAACAACTTGAGAACTCCAGAGAGAGTCAGTCAGTAGTCAGTAAGTCAGTGAGTTGGTCTGTCTCTCTCCACTAGCGGAGACAGACCAATTTCATTTTATAATAAAAAGCTACTTGTGACAAACTGCCCCTGCTTGTGGTCACTTCATCATACCGGCCCTGCTTGGATTTTTTTTTTCCAAGCAAGGAGACAAAGAACTAGGATAACAGTCCACCAAGAGGCTGGACCTGACACTTTGGTGTGTCTGGCCAAGAGCACACCAAAAACCAAGAGCAGACTGCCACTCTTTCATGAAAAAAGAAAGACTCAGAGTGTGGAGCTGAGAGCCACAAAGGATTATTCTCAGGCCGTGAAACCTAATGGGGTCTGCCTGGCTGGATCATTGATCCCGAAGACACTGCCCGATAGCCGTCCTGAGTGCTAATCTCCATGTCAGAATCTGTTTCCTGGGGAACCAAAGCGACAACATCACAAGCATTTTCCCATGCTGTAGCATAATCTTTCCACATAGGCCTCCTTTAAACAGCTGCTTAACTTTCTTCTAAGCAGAGTTATTATATTTTAATTGACCATTTCCTTACAGTTGGTTGTTGCCAATATTGTGTCAGCTTAAAGAGCATTCAATAAGCATCATCAAGACATTTTTGATGTTTCTTGTTTTGATTATTTCTTTTAAAAAATCTCAGATGTGGATCATTACTATGATAAAGATAGGAAGACTTTCAGTCTACTGATATTAAGGCCTTACACATTATAGTATTATAGACATAAGTCCAATCGTAAGATATACCACCAGGATACTAAGAAATCGGGACAGATTATTTTCTGTATTATTGTGTCCTTGACCCAAGACTTGGGATAGGATTCAGAACAGAGTGGTCTATAATTAACTTATGCCACATTCTGCTGTAGTTGACTAAGTAAATCAGTACCTACACAATGCCAGCATCCAGGATACAATAAATATTTGTTGAAAAGATGTATGAATGATGAATTCATGACTATGCATGAATATTCAAGGTGCTTTAAATTTTAACTTGAATTCAAGGGGGCTCATTAATGCAGAAATGTAGAAAACATAGATAATATAGAAACTATGAACTCAATATTGATATGCCACTGGCTTTAAATTCTTAAATCATCCCCATTCAAATGCAAAAGTGATGGTGGTGGTGACAGTGATAGCATGTGTGAATGTGTGTTAGATCCTCTTTTATACAGAAGCTAGCAAAGAAGGGACTAAAAGGAAGAGTTAAGGAGGAATAAAGTAAAGTAATAGCCAATAAAAGCACTCAGAGTCAACTAAAAAACCATAAACCAAGTCTGTAATTATCTCACCAGGACACATACTAACAATTCGTGAAAAAGATTGCCAGAAACTGGCAGATATTAGTGAAAATCCAAACCTTTAAATTTGGAGGCAGATGAGGAAGGACAGAAGATGTTAAGTTGGACAAGGTATAACAAGTGAGATGCATTGGCAGATCCTACAGACATAAGATAAGAATCATACCCTCTTCTCATTTCTTACAATGCCCTGACAACAATCATTTCTCAAATCAGACAATCCTCTTCAATGCCTCATGAGCACACATTGCTCCTTCCAACCCGGTGTCCTGTCACCCACCCACACTCCCTCCCCTGGAATGCCCAAAGGTGAATAGCCTCCCACTGTACCTGAGACAAAGAAGAAGGCACTTCACTTCTTAGAGAGGGGAGGGATGAAAAACTACGTCACCTAGGAGGTAGGGAATATTGAAGCAGAAAGGAAACAGCCACCAAAGACTTAGTTTATTCTCATAAATATTTTAATAGGTAGGTTTAGAGCGACCTGACCCAAAAGAGATATAAAATAAAAACGTCTGAATTTGGAGCTATTCTTTTGCGCATAAACATTTATCATTCCCTCAACGCTAACTCCTAAAGAAAATAAAAGGGTTATAAGAGAGATCTTTCTTAATATTTAAAAGCAAACAAAAACGCATTATCCAAAAGGTCAACTGAATCTAGTACTTGACAGGAAAAAGATATTACAAAGCTATAAAATCTTGAATCCACACTTCACGTAAGTTGCCACATTCTTTTCAAAATGCTTCTTTAGTATACTGCAGAAAAGCATCACAATTAAAAGTAATAAAGCAAGCTGCCTTTTCTCAGCCCCATTCCAGCCTTGCCAGAATATTGTTGCTGTCTCCTTTCTAGCTTCCAGAAGAATGTCAAATGTCAACATAGTTTGTTTTTTCTGTCCCACCAACAGTGGATCAGTTGGCGTGGTGCCCTAGAAGGCAAATAGATATTTGAGATTTTTTTTTTCAGCCTTGTGACTATGGTAACCTTGTTCTACATGGAAATCTCCCAATGTGGGCAATTTTCATTTTAAACTAATGTCCTATAAACAGAAATTCTGCTGTCTGTAGAACCTACACGACAGTAAAGGTTACTACTAACATCCCTGTTTCACTCCTCAGGACTATCCAAGGACTTAGATGAGTAACATAAGAATGAAGCCAAGTGCAGCCAAGTTCCTATGTGGTAATACCAAGATGTACTCCAGCACACGGATCCCTCCTATTTGCCTAACATTTACAGGACGGTGAGAGCTGGGATGATGGTCTGTGAAGACCACTCTTACTTGGATTTTTGCCTCCTATTAGCAGGACTAGATTCTTCCCAATATTTAATTAAAAATTTCGTTCCCAAAGGATCAGGACTATGAGTTTCAAGACAGGATGTGTGTGTGTGCCGGGACTGAGAGAGTAGGGGAGAGGGGTTATATCACGTTAACAGAGTTAAATCACATAGGAGACCTGAGGTGACATTTATCTCTCTCATATGTTTGCATGGGATCCTAAATAAGTTTGGGATTTGAGGATAATTTACTTAAATGCCATTATTTCTATACAACAATTAAAGTCTAAGGAATTAAATATATACCTGTGTGTGTGTGTGTGTGTGTGTGTTTGTGTATTCAAATCCGAACCCAACACCATTTTTAAAAATGATCCTTCTTTATCTATTCCAATAAGAGAGGAAATGAATATCCAGCTTGTGCTGATGCTCTGATCTATTATTAACTTAAAAATCTGGGCAGTGGTAATAATTTTAACCACATATAACTATAGCCGCAGGGTTTTTTGTCATCTTCTAAATCATTCACTTTACCCACCTATTAACTCAATTTAAGCACTAAACACCTACTTAGTGTGATGTCCTGCTTCAAGCGAAGATTCTATTTAACTAATTGCACATGCTGCTATATGGAACTACAGAAAGCACTGCAACTAAATATAGAAATACTCTGATAGCACATTGCAATATTATCTAATGATTGCTGACAGACTGTGAAAAATAATTTATCCTGGGTATTTAAAATGTCAGAGAAGCAATCAAAAAATCAGAGTCTACAGAGAAGAATGTGTCAATGATTGATGAGGCTTCTGAATTCAAGGGAATTATCTGGGAAGTCCAAAATTATCATAATATAATAGTAAAAGGATCATAAGAACAAAGTTATATGTCCTTGTGTAGATGTCACTCCCTTGTAGTATCAAGAAAATAGGTATCTTAAGCAATAGAAGTAGTCAGCAGTTTTATCTTTATTCTTCTAAAATATGATATCATTCTTGATAATACTTTTCTATGTAGAAGAAAAAAATGAAATGTTCTGGAACACAGAGGAACCAGTCACCTATTCTGACATCAATTGCCCTGCAATATTAGACCAACAGAGTGGGACTATGCTGAAATGCTATTCCAATTTATTCTTTAATCTCCATATCACTAAATCAGGTTATAAATAAGATGACAAAACTTGAGGAAAATAAACTCCATAGATGGGCTCTAATCTGGACACTAATTATATAGAATTTGGTGATTGTATGGATGATACAAGAAGAAACAAAATACACCTAAGTATAAAAATAGACTATAAGCTCTTAAATTCACTTACATTATTTGAGTTTAGTTTTGTATTGCTTATTTTTAATTGAGGCAACAACACAATAAAAACAGAAAGTCCCTTTGGACTTATGGTCTGTTTTAAGTTTAAGTGTATTCAGCAGTTTTGGGGAATGTTTATTTTGATATAATTTCAGACTTAGAGGAAAGTTAGTTTCAAGAATAGTACAAAAAAATCCCCATATTCCTTTTCCAAGTTTCACCAATTTGTTAACAATTTGCTCCACTTGTCTTCTTATTCTCTCACTCACTTACTCTCCCTCCCTCTTACTCTCTTTTCTCTCTGTCTTTCTGTACACACACAAACACACACACACACACACACCCCATTTGAGAGTAAGTAGCAGGCATTATGCCCCTTTATCTCTAAATATTTCAGTTTATATTTTGATAGAATACTATCATCTAACCTACAGTCCATATCCAAATTTTGCTTATTGTCCCAATAATATACCTCACGACTATATTTTTTCCTAGTCCAGGATCCAGTACAGGATTGCACTTTGCATTTGTTTGTTTGTGTTTTTAGTCTCCCTTCCTCTGTTAGGAACCAGGCTGCAGAGCAGAAGTTGAGCAGCATCACAGCTAATGAAAAAGCTTCATCTGTATTTACAGCCACTCCCAATCACTCACATCACCCCACATCATGAGGGATCTAGGTTGCATGCTCCTTAAGAGAATCTAATGCCTGATGATCTGAGGTGGAGCCGAGGTGGTGCCGCTAGCGCTGGGGAGCAGCTGCAGATACAGATTATCATTAGCAGAGAGGTTTGAATGCACAATAAATGTAATGCGCTTGAATCATCCTGAAACCATCTCCCACTCCGGGTCCATGGAAAAAATTGTCTTCCATGAAACCGGTCCCTGATGCCAAAAAGGTTGGGGACCACTGGTCTAGAACATTCCTTAGCCTTTCTTTGTATTTCAAACAATAAATCTTAGATGGGTACTCTTCCAGGCACTCTGGCCTTGGTGGTGTGGTTACAAAGAGTTAAACACGGCACCTATGTTTAGGAGGTACTACTAAAGTAGGTACTCACAGTCAAGTGAAGAGAAAGCCATGTAAATAATTAGGAAGCACATGATGAAATGTGCTTTAATAGAAATGTAGTTTATTCGTTCTACTTTTATCAGCTCAAAACCTTTGCTTTCTGGATTTTTTTTGTGTGTGTCTCTCATTTGAAACTAGGAAAATACTTCCCTAGCCAGAATAATCATTGGCAGTGTGCTCATTTTGGCAGCACATATACAGAATAATCAATGGTAAAAGGTATTTATGAAATAGTTTCTAATTCAAGGAACTGGCTGAAAGTAATATGCAGTACCACACAGCAGTATATAGTAATATATATATATACGAAGGGTTTCTTATTATGTTTTTTAAGAAACAGAGGTGGTTCTTTTAATGGAAAATGTGTCACCACTTATTTTCAGAAACAGAAAAACATGACATAGTAGGAAGAGCTGTGCTCTTTTCCTATGGTTTAAAAAGCTATATTCAAATCCAACCTCAATCATTTGTTAGCTAAGTGATTAGGGGTAAGCCATGTGCACTCTGGGCCTTAATTACTTCATCTATAATATGGGAATAATAGTACAAAATAATATATGTGAAAGTTCTTTATAAACAGTAAAACATAGATAGCTTATATGCGTGTATATTTATATGTTGTATATGTACTTATTATGTATATAGGTATGTATGTGTATATGTACTTATGTATACAGGAATATATGTGTATACAGAAAAAAAATAGAAACAGAAGAAAAGTGAGAGAAAGCTTAAGGAGGCATTTGATTTGTGGATGTTCTTTTTTGACAGGGTCACTAGAAAAGGTTTGAATCGCAAGTTTCCCAGCCCATTTGGGCACAGTACTTCCAGTTTTCTTGGGATGGCTCTATTCTAGCGGCCACACCTAAGAAGCCTTCTGCCCTGTCCACTGAGTAGAGAAGTGTTATACCTCTGATCACGTGATCTTCCCTTTAGCTTCTAGACTGATAATGCTCGTAGAGCAGAGATTCCATCCACTTTACTCACTGTCAGATCTCCATAGCCTGCTCAGGCTTGACACATGGAGGTACTCAACGAATGTTAGTGGAGTGGATGAACACCAGTTGGAACCCTGTCCAGCCAAAAATACACGGATACAGCCTCACTGCCTCCTTCCGCTGATCTTCAATAGATCCAGAGTAACAACTGCTATTTAGACATCAGTGAGGAAGCCAGAATTTTCATCAACCTCCTCCATGTTAAGGTGAATGATGTTTAAAAAACAAAAAGAAAGTTTATACCTGGAGCTTTAAATCCAGAAAAACCATTGAAACAGCATAAATTCTATGGTCATGTATTAATAGAAATCCTATTAGAATTACTTAAATGAATTAAAAATTATCATTAACATATAAGCCCTTGCTTTAACGTATAAGCCCCTATCATTAACATGTAAGCCCTTCCCTTCATATTTAAGCCCTTGCCACTCACTTTTACATGCTATCATCTTATTTTTCTTCACAGCATGCATCACTCTAAAGTTATCTTATTTGTTCATTTGTTATTTGTGTGTGGCTTTTTATTGTTCACCTCCCCATTTTCTGTTTTTCTCCCTGCTGATAACCAGAACCTAGAACAGTACCTGAAAATATAAGATATTTCAAAAAATATTTGTGTTGCTACAACAAAGCACTTGAAAAATGTTCCTTTAACAGAGCAAACATTTTCTCTACAATATTATATACAGACTTCTCTGGATTCATAAGCCTTTTCTTGCAGTTAATACAACAATAAACTTTAGTCCAGCAAAAGCCCCAGCAGTCACTTAGAGCCCTAAATTAAAGGAGTTTTATAGATTTGCAATAGTCTCTTGATCACTAAATTTTCCAACTAAAATATTAGTGCCATAATATTAATATTAATATTATTATGGCACTAAAGTAAAAGTGTGATGAAATATTAACAAAAGCAAACTTAAATGTTTGACAGATTTGCATTGCTCCTTTTAATAAAATGTAAGATTGAGAATCAGAAGAAAGAAAATGGAAAAGTTATAAAAATAAAAGAGGTAAATGAAAAACAGTCAGATACTGTAAGTGAATGAAGAGGCAAAAGAATGTCATGTTGTGGGGAAAGACACAGGATGCAGGGAAGTATACAGAATCAGAAGAAAGAGAAGGAAAAGTAGGAAAATCATAGCAACTGGTTATTTTCAGTTAAAATTTTTCTGGGCACGATCACACAGCAGAGGAACTCACAAGAATCAGGATCATTTGTCACTGCTCTGTTTGTTCTCTGGCTGAAATCCCCCTTGATCTCTTCTTTATAAAAATCCTAAAACAACTCTGTGCTTTATGAATGCTCACAGAGAAGTATAGACTTCCCTTTCCTACTGCAGGTGCAAACTCTATTGCCCACTTTATTTTCCCCCTAGGGTAAATTTTTCCTCTGGAGATTAATAAGATTTCTGGTCCTGACAGTAGTAGCATAGAGAAAAAATGTTATCTTAAATCCTCAAATAAAAGAATCCAACAGCAAACGGGCATTTTACCAAAACTATGTGTGACCCACTATTTCTGACATTGGTTTGAACAAAAATCTACCACATGTCTGTGCAGAGTTAATGACACAGGATGAAAAAAAGGGAGGGATTTTCCCAAAACTTGATATGTCCACTTAAGCAGAGACAGGAGAAAATCAGAAAAAAAAAAAAATGATATTCTAATGGTGTTTGGTGTAGATGATGGTAGTCAAAGCCAACAGTCGGCAGGGCATGGTGGCTCACGCCTGTAATCCTAGCACTTTGGGAGGCTGAGGTGGGCAGATTGCTCAAGGTCAGGAGTTCGAAACCAGCCTGAGCGAGACCCCTCTCTACCAAAAATAGAAATAAATTAATTGGCCAACTAAAAATATATATACAAAAAATTAGCCGGGCATGGTGGCGCATGCCTGTAGTCCCAGCTACTCGGGAGGCTGAGGCAGTAGGATCCCTGAGCCCCGGAGATTGAGGTTGCTGTGAGCCAGGCTGACGCCAGGACACTCACTCTAGCCTGGGCATCAAAGTGAGACTCTGTCTCAAAAAAAAAAAAAAAAAAAAAAAAAGCCAACATTCATCAGCATGGAGATTTGGCAAAGAGATACAGAAAAGGCAAAAATGCAAAAGAAAAAAAAAGAGAGAAAAGAAAGGAGAGGAGGGTTGGGGAGAGGAAAAGAAAGGAAAAGTGTGAATGGAGCACAGAACATCTAGCAGGAGGTCTGAAAGACAAAGGGCACTGAATGGAAGCAGAGCCCCAGTTCCTCTCTGGGGTTCAGAAGCAGTACTAAAGTCCTAAAGAGAAGTGGGAATAAGTAAAAAGACTTGGGTAGAGTACAAGGCAACAACTCACTTTCAGAAATAAGACAGAAAGGGAAACACAGATTTGAGAATCTAAACTAGCAGTAAATGTGATTTGGTATCAAGTGTCTTAAGAACTGAACTGGAGCTTTTGGAACATTCTTGCCCAAGAGCAGGATTAGCCTTGCAGTTCAGGGGGTTAAAAGTCATGAATGTACACTAGACTATCTGTGGAGAGTATTTTTAAAATACCAAGTCCTGGGCCCTGCCCTAGATACGATGAATCAGAATATCTGGGAATAATGTCTACAGACCTCTTTTTTTTTAATGTCTCCAGATGATCCTACTGTTTAATCTCTTGTGGAATGTAGACTCCACTGAGTCTAGAGTAGAGACAATCACTTCTGGGATTAGGATTCAATCAATAAGGCAATTGTATTTCCCTCAGAAGGGTAAAAACATAAGTATATAAATATAAAAATAAAAACTGAGATTTTTCAGAGCTGGTTTTTCTGAGTTTCCTTATCTGGCTGTGGTCAATGTTCAATCCTGACCATTACATAGGAATCAGGAATTACTTTAGCATCATTGCTTATGAAAATCACATTGGTGCCTCCTTCACCCAACTCCTATATATTGTCCATTGGTTTCTTTCTCTGTCATCAACATTAGAGGTTCTCACTCCATACCATCAGTGATTCATCTCTTCCATGGGGACCCACAGCTGGTTCCTCTGACTCCCCTTTTTTATGTGGGAAGTGAAGTCAAATTCTTCACACCCCCACCATCCTCCACCTCCGAACATCTCTCTACCCCACCTGATTCTAGACTATAACTGTGGCACATAACAATGTGTAAGCTGCCCACAAAGGCTAAAATAAAACTCATTTATATCACACAGGAAAATTCTGACTGGTATTTCCAAATTACAACTTCTTTCTTCACACTGAAAAATTACCAGACATGGTGGAAATATAGGAAAAAAGCACAGTAGTCAAGAATTGAAAGTTTGAGATCATACATATCAGATTTGAAGAGCTCACTTTTAAATAGAGACCATTACACGTAACAGAAATAGGGAAAGAGAACTCCAAAATACCTATAAAAACCACCCACAATACATAGTGGTCCAGAGTTCTCCACATGGAAAATATAATCTATAGAAATCTTTAACTGACCAGGCTGGTGTAAAACAAAAGAGATTGATATTTTTGCTTTTGAAAAATGAACTAACAGTGAGTTAATAAAGTGAATTCACCATATATAAAATGACTTAATGTGAGTAACATCTTTATTGGGATTCATAAAACTCTACTCACCAAATTAATTTAAATTACAACAGAAATTCTGTCAAAAGCACTTAGAATTGACTGAAGATCGGAACTCAAGGCTAGTAAGAATGACAACTCATCTAGCATAGAACCTAGGATGCTTAAGTTTAATTCTAATCTGACTTAAAATTTTCATTAACTGTCAGAAGAATTAAACAGTATGTTATTAAAATTTGCAGTTGAGTCAAAGTTATTATAGAATTATGTAGCAAAGAGCAATGAAAACAGAAAAATAACATTATGGACAAAAAAACATTAGACCCAGAGGTAGGAAATAATTAATTTAATTAATGACAGTCATCAAATGCAGAGGAAAAGGGTAGGAAGAGAAGGAAAGGTTTCACTTGAGCTAAAAGATTCAAAAGGATTAAAGACAAAAAAAAAAAAAAAAAAAAAAACAGTATTTAAAAAAGCAAATGAGCCAAATCACTAAAAATTTGTTCCGTGAGATGGCAACAAAATGAGTTATAAGTTTGACACATGAAATGATTATGAGTCTACACTCAAGTTTCTCACATAGTAAGGATGGAATAAACTTTCTTCTAACTCAAAGCAAAACCAAAAATAACCATTCTCTTTTATAATAGAAGCAGCTTAGGTATCAATTAGTAATGCAACAGACTGTCCCATCACAGCCTCCTGCTCCAAACCCCACCTTCCCCACAGGCTAATGGGGTGGCCCCATACAAGCCCCTGACCTTGCCTGGGGCTATCTGCACTTCCATTCTCCTGCCGTAACTCAGAGATAAGTGTTGCATTTTGTTGTTGTAGTTTTCCATCTTAGGAATTTTGCAGATTTTAAATGGAAGTGATACTATCTCCCGAGAAAACTTATAAATAGGAGAATTTTTAAGAGGCTTGAGAATCCTGCTTATAAGAATAAATGGAGTGATAGGATTTTTAATTAGGCAAGTTTGACTCACTGGCTGCTCATAGTATTGAAAGGAATCTTAACTAACTATGTCAAGCTGGCGGTCAGGAGAGCATAGGGATATTAGCAAAGACCATTTGTGGACATCTGATACTTTCAGCATCTTCAATCAATGGGTCCCACTGGTCATATCACTTCAGAGTTACACCAAAATTCCTAAATTTCAAAGTTACACCAAACATTTCATTTCCCACTGCTTAAATGCTGACTTATTTTGAGTCAAAATAGCCAAAGAGAAACATTGTACCTATTACAGTAATGCCATAGACAATTTTTCTATATTACTAATAAATTCTTTAAATAGTTTCTAAATTCAGTCATCATATCAGGAAACATTCAGAATGACAAAACAGAAAAACAAAATTCTTAATTATAGTTTGTATATGTTGAAATTATAAGGAAAATAGTGTTATTTTTGTTTTTGTTATTATTATTTTGTTTTTGTTATTTTTGTTTATTAAAACTTAAAGGAAAAAGGCAACTATATGGCCTAGAGAATGGCAAAAAAATCTAAAAACTAAGAACACTGATTTCTAGAGAGGATGAGGAGCAAAAGGAAGTCTCGTTTATTGCTGTTAGGAAAGGAAATGGTACAGCTCCTCTGTAAGACACTCTGGTACTTTCTTACAAAGTTAAACATAGTCCAGCAATTGCACTCCTAAGTCTTTACCTAACTGATTTGAAAACTTAGTCTACATTAAACATTTTCAAATGAATGTTTATAGCAGGTTTATTAATAATCACCAAAAATGTAAGCAACAAAGTTACTCTTCAATAGATGAACAGAAAAGCAAACTGCAGTACATCCATACAATGGAATACTATTCAGGGGGGAAAAGGAAAATGCTATGAAGCCACACAAAGACATGAGTTAATCTTGAATGCACAATGCTACAAAAACAAGCCAGTGGGAAGGCTACATGCTATATGATTCCATGTATGTGACCTTCTAGTAAAAGGCAAAACTACAGAGCAGCAAACAGATCAATATTTGCCAGGGAACCAGAGAGGATGTACAGTTGAATAGGTGAAACACAGGGGATATTTTAGAGGAGTGAAAGTATTTGGTATGATATTATAATGGTGGTCCTACAATATTATACATTTATCAATACCCATATAACTTTACAGTACAAAGAGTGAAACTTACTGTATGTGAATGTTAAAAATATATATACATTTAGGAAGTCAAGCTACCCCAGAATGGATCAAAGATCATAATAAAAGATTGTACTACAGATGCATGATAAAACTTCACTAGAGGTGATGGGGTAGAAAGGTGCTTACCTAAGTAACCTTGAAAATGAGTGGAGTCTCTAAAATTCCATACATAATCCTATATTCCGAATATGGCCAGAAGCACTATATTCTATTTGATAAAATTGTTTACTCTGGGAGTTTGTGTTCACAACTCTGAAACAACTATACACATACACTACAATTGAAGAATTAAGTAAATGGATGGCTAAAGGTAGTCAGATTTCTCTGTTAGAATAGGAGGTTATAGACAAGCAAGGGCAAAAGTTTAGAAAAATCCATATGATAATGGAGTAGAGTAGGAGACATCAGTGTGACCTTATATTAAATATTTAGCATAATATAGATACATATAGAAATCTTGATAGATAGGCATACATACACAAGTCAGTATACACACATATATTCCCTTGTTCTCTCAGGTGAGAGGACCTAGAAGCAAAAATAGTTCAATAGCAATAAGTTACACCCAGTGCCCAGATCATGGTTTCTAATATCATTCTCCAATACAAGGAGTCAGAGATCCCTGGAGAAATGGCTGATTCTAGGGGACTGGGGCAGGAAATATACAAGATGAGTTTGGAACATTCTATAGCACTAGAAAGTAAGGAAGTGCTCAAAACACACCATACATACACAATGAGCACATGTCAAAAGCAATGATGAGTATATGAGTTATGTATCCAAGAACACAGGAAATAAGTGAAGGATCTAACTAATACTCTTCAAAACTGTCAAGGTCATCAAAAACAAAGTCTGAGAACTGTCACAGACAAGAGGAGCCTAAGGAGACATGTCAACTAAGTGTAATGTGGTATCTTGAGTGGGATCCTGGAACAGAAAAAGAATAGGTAAAACATAAGAATATCTGAATAAAGCATAAGATTTAATTAATAACAATGTATAAATATTGGTTCATTAATTGGCACCAAAGTACCATATTAAAGTAAAATGTCAATAATAGGAGAAAAATGGATGTGGGATATATGAGAACTTTCTCTATTATCTTGACAATTTTTCTATAAATCTAAAACTACACTAAAATTAAAAGTTTATTTATAAAAAAAGATTTAAAAGGAAAAGTAAAATCCTGCCTACTGAAGAATTTTAAAAAGAGAACAACAAACAGTCTGAAGAATTTAGGAATGTAAGAGGTTGTCATCTCCCTACACAAAGTAGAGGTGCTGGACAGAAAGTTGCTAGTAATAAGGAAACAATGCAATAGAAAGCAAAAAAAAAAAAAAAAAAAAATTACTGTCATATTTTTCCAGTAAAGAAGTACAGAGAAATCTTGCAGGACAAATGGGAAAAGGTCTGTCATAAGATTCAGAAGTAAATGCTCCTCCAGGAAAAAAATAGCTGTAAGAGGAGGGAAACCTTCCACATTCCTACTCAATATCTTTGTAACTTCTACAACTGATTTGTTTAATTTAAGGATCAATATTTATTACAATATTTATTTTGTACATATAAGAGGCAGTGTCTCTACTCAGTGTTCTCATTCCTTCTCAGGCCTCCCTGCTACATCTAATCATTTCAGGGGAGCAGAAAACAGAAGTTCTCTCCAATAGAACCACAACCCAAGGTCTCTGTTAGGAATTATTAAATGAGATACTGCAGCAATATTCCTAAACTTTTCCAAAAAAAAAAAAAAATGCCATCAGTAACACAGCCTTTTTGTAGATTTTGTGCTGGCCCAATGATGTCTAACATGTTAGGCCACCTACAGAGCAAGACCAGCTTGAAATGTTCTCACCAACAGAACCAGCATAGTGTTTACCACGGCATAACTGTGAAACCGTGTTCGTGCCAGGATGGGAAACACTATCACTTCGTCTTTGCCTTTTCAACACCTGAAATCTAAAGAAAATCATAGTTTCTAAACTTAAAATGATCCAAATTACAATTAAACTCCACTCTCCTCAATTCTGATGAGAAGTACACATTTTTGACACTGTCACATGCAAGCAAGTATTCCAAGTATATTCTGAAAGAGCAATGAACTAAGCAAAATGTGACATCGTGACGATTCTAATAATTAAGACAACTAGAAACACTGTGTGCAATTAGCATCAGAGGGGTGCTGACTTGATAATCTCAGTCCGATGACTCTGGAAGGCAGCCTGAAGTAGTGGGAAGAACACCTCCGGGGGGTTGGAATCAGACTGAACCATATTTAAATCCTGCCTCTGTGGTTTGTTAACTCTCACTAAGGCTGTTAACAAGTTGACCTTGCAAAGTATCCGTTCCCTCACCTTAAAAAGGGAGCGGTACTGACCTCCAGGATCTGATGCAAACATTATTTTGTGAATACTCAATACTAACAAGAGCAAACATTTATGTGGCATTTGTTTGTTATATACCAGGCTGTTCTAAGTATGTACTTTGTATAAATTAATTCATTTAATCTTCCTAGCAAATCTAGGAGGTGTGTAATTGCATCATCTCCATTTTACAAATGAGAAATATGAGGTATGGAAAGATTAAGTAAATCACTCCAGTTCGTACAGCTGGTAAGTAGCTGAGCTGTGTTTTCAACCCAAGTAGTCTAGTTCTAATCTTTGCTCTAAATCACTACGTTATAATATCATTAAGTTATTTCCCCTCCAACCACCTTAATGCTAATTCATCTTATTAAAATACTTAAAGTATTTACATTTAATGAAAGAGAAAACTGATCCGTTACCAAGTTATAGCTATTACTATAACTATAATGGCAGGAGTTACTTATTGTTATCAATCTTAATTCACCAACAAAAATGGTAAATCGTTACAGCACCAACTCGTTCTCCAAGATGTTAAATATGTTAAACATATTCTAATTATATGATTTAGAGTTATTTTAAGAAAACCCTCAGGGTAGTCTTAACCCTAAGTAAGGCTAACTAATTCTTTACAGTTTAATACCAGTTAAAAGGTGTCTAAAAGCACGTTCCAAATCACAGTGTAACAAAAAAGTACATACAAATTGACACGTAAACAACAAATTATTACTAATAAAAAAACAACAACCGAAAGCTTCATGCCAGCTAAAGATTCTGGAATCTGTGGCACTTTATAAAGGGCTCCGATTTCACACAATTTCAGAATCCCTGATGCCAAGAAAATATTGTGAGAAATAAGCCCCACTAGCACTTTCCCAATAAAATAATCCCATGATAACATTAATCCCATCCTGACTTCAACGCATTAAGTTTTTAAAGAAGACAAAGCACACCCTGACAGAGGTCTTTAAAACAGAGAAAATATTAATGAATATCCTTTCACAACTCATGTGCTTCCTAATTATTTTTGAGAGAAAATGCACTTAGTTAGCAAGAGCAGTATAAAACCATGCTTTGTGCAATACCTAGCAAATAACTGATGTTCAGTTTGCTATAATTCATCAGTAAATGGATTAAACCAAAGCTCCCATTTCTATTTGTTCTCTAACTTACTGTGGGAAGTCTTTTTCCTACACCCCATCTGCCTCATCTTGTAGCTCTTGAAGCTCTACAACAACTGAAACACCCACAGCCCCCTTAATAGTATTAAAACTTGTTAAAACTGAAATAGTCATAACCCCATTTATATTTAACTTATTATGACAAAGAAGACTGAAATTTATCATCCTTCTCCCTTAACTCTCCTACTCATTCTCTGTCTCCCTGCCTACCTAAATTCAAGCCACAGAAACAAGTGGCAACATCTTAGCGGCAACCCTGGTATAGACCCTTTAATACACATTGCAGCATCACATTCAGCCACTGCAATTTCCAAGAAAATATTAAATTCCATGCCTCATAAGAGCATAAACACATTTTTACTACTTAATTGGAGCTAAAAATGAGCTTTGCAGATTAGGGATAGAAAAGGTTTACATTTTTCAGACAACTAAAATTAGACCATTTTGGTATGCAAAAGACATTATGTACCAAATAAAGCAGTAAATTTAACACTAAAAGCCTTCAGCGGGGGAGGGCATTGCTCACAACCGTCTTTCTTTGCATGGCCAGAGTTTCAAGGGCCTCTTCGGGCCTCTTTCAAGTGTTGTTCTGCTTTATCACTGTGATTACCAGGACACCACAATGTGGTGAATAGAAGGCAAGGAGGAGACTGTCATCAATATCTCTAATTTGTCAGTGATGAGACAGAAAATAGAAACAACTGGTTTCTAAGCCAACAAAAGTGAAACGGATGGAAAAACAATTGATATCTGGAAACAGTTCTTTCCCATTACTCCAGGGGCATGAACCACTCTGTAGTGGACATGTGTTTCCAGGAAATCCTATAGAGGAGGTGAGAGAACAAATGCATAACAGAGGCAGAACTAGTCTTCACCAACTCACTTTCTCCCTTTCTTCAGGTCCCCATTTTTTATTCCATGCCACCCCCCTAAACTCAAACTTTAACCTGAAGAGCCAGTAAATGATCAAACTATCTACAGGAGTTAATACTAAGTAGATAGAGATGGTCATTTTGGAAGGAGAAAAAGTTTCTACTGTGATCATATTTTGTTATCTATTACTTCTAGGCTTTACTGATGGTAGGTAAAGTATAAATAACATACAAATGAGTGAATAACTAACACATTTCTAGTCTCTACTACAACCTTGTAACAAGTTAAGAAGATAAGAGAAATATAAATTTGCCAATCTCAACCTACCAATATTCTAATAACACTCCCCAAAGGTGACAAACATAAATCACAGAGTTGGAACATTGCCCTCTGGCATCCACAGAGAAGGTCGCTAGGCATCAAAATTTTTCTTAACCTGGTTGAAACACTATTTTTCTGTGCCACCCTCCCACCATACCTCCCCAAAACCACTTATTAAATATTTTCTTGCATGGTGCTTTTCTGTTCAGTAGGCTAACCAATTCTTTCATTCTCATAAACGATTGCACAAGAGAATTTAAATGCATCCTTTTTAAAAAGATGGAATCTAAGCAAGCCAAGATTAATCATAGCTCAGTGACTTGTTAAAAACAAAGCTTACATTGAATATGACCAGGAAAGCCACTATCTCTTTGTCCTCAAAGAGTCTATATTTCAAGAGTTATGAAAGGACATTATTCAAAAAAGAATAGCTACGTCTTAGGCACACAATCATCTGTGCCAGCATTTGGTCGACAGGTGGCAGGCATTGAATCGAGTTTTATTCTCCAGAAATTTCAATTTTATAAGATTGTTCTTTAAATCTTAACAACCTCTCATTACTTGGAGGGAGAAAATAATCAGACCTAATATCTCTTTTGTAGAAAAAGTTAATGGTTATGGAACTCTACGCCCTGTTTTACAGTCACCTTCTAAATTACAAACACTTCACTTACAACTACTGTTTCCCTAATACTACTGGTAGCACACTGCCTGCTGCCCTGTTCACTCACCACCTATTCTGTACCTCCTGGCAACTTTGGAAGGGCAACTACGCTGTGCTAGGCCAACACTGTCCCCTGGTGGCCACCATGTCAAATTGCCTGACCCTGGTTTTCTCTCTGTGGGAATTCTGTACACTCATTTACAAGCCACAGCTCAGATACCTCTAGCACCCCCTATATCTTCATTGTCTTTGAAGACCTCCTACTTCCTCTAACTCAGTGATGCTCAGGGCATGGAGCACAAGGAAAGGAGATATGAGAGTCGGGGAAACGTTTAGAAACTGGGTCAGTAAGGAGCAACTTAGTGAAGCATCCTCTCACCCCACCCCTTGAAATCACAATGTGTCAAAAGAAATAGATGTTACTGAAAGGAGAGTTCTTGAAAAGACAAAATCAGAAAATTCTAAACAGCTCTTGAGTAAAGCCCCTTTTATTCTCATCCCTCATCTTCTCCAACAGTAAAGTAAGGTTTACTTGGGTAGTACAGCATCCCTGCAGCTGTACTGAGGCTGAGGTAAATGAATCTTAGGCCTTCCTCTTCATGGTCTGTCACTGGCCTGTATGTTATTATAGAAAAACCACTTACATCTGTATGCCTCACCTCACAAAAGGTCCATTTTCGTATCATACTATTTTCTGTTTACAAAAGTTACTTAGGGCCAGGCACGGTGGCTCACGCCTGTAATCCAGGCACTCTGGGAGGCCGAGGCAGGCAGATAGCTCGAAGTCAGAAGTTCAAAATCAGCCTGAGCAAGAGTGAGACCCTGTCTCTACTATAAATAGAAAGAAATTAATTGGCCAACTAATATATATAGAAAAAATTAGCTGGGCATGGTGGCGCATGCCTGTAGTCCCAGCTACTTGGGAGGCTGAGGCAGGAGGATTGCTTGAGCCCAGGAGTTTGAGGTTGCTGTGAGCTAGGCTGATGCCTCAGCACTCACTCTAACCTGGGCAACAAAGCAAGACTCTGTCTCAAAAAAAAAAAAAAAAAAAAAAAGTTACTTAGGATGAAAATGTAATCAATGGGCAGCTGGAGTCCCAGCTTGAGTGTAAAGGGGTCAGACATGCTTAGAAAGATCTGGTAGACTCATGGGTTGAGGTGATCTGGAATCTGTTTGTAGGAGAAACTCAGGTATCTCCAGGAAAGGTACTGACCTGAAAGGAAAAGAAAGACACACAGACACGTTTGCCCAGTCTCCCTCACCCGATTCTGAGGGAGGAGTGACTCTCCATTCTGTATAGAGTTGGTCACTAAGATTTGTTGTTCTCCACCACCACCCTCCAGCACCCCACAGACTCCTATCTGGGTCATAAGGTAAAAGGATTCCAAGAGGAACCGAAAGAAATATTTCTCACAAAAAACCTGTGTGAGGCATCAGGGCAAAAAATATTCCTTCTGTGGTATCTTCTCTGCATAGAAAACAATGTAGCTCTCACACACCAAGAAATTCAGAGAGTGATGGCGCAGCCCAGTTATAGTTCCTTAAGGCTGCATGATTGTGTACAGCTGACAACAGTACTTCTTTGCCATGTTGGGAGCATCCAAAATCCCCTCTGTCATAAATATAAATATATTTAAGGTGGATATACCCTACCCTTGGCCTCAAGCAGGGCGCAGAGACCTCAGTAGATGACCTGCTTCACTAATAAAGCCACGCAAGGGGCCTCTGAGTTGTAGAATCCGTTATGAGAACCTGTGATCCACCTCCAGCCCCAGCCAGGACCTCCCAGAAATAGTGAGAGTATGACTTTGAGAGGAAAGAAAGATCCTACAATTTCAGCTGAGGGTAAGGGCCAGAGCAACACAGATTACACAAAGCTAATGCTACTAACATGAATATTTGAAAAAGTTTCCCTGGATGGAATGTTAAGTATTTTTGTTTTAATGTTTTTCAATTTCCAAGTAAATGGCATGCATGTAATTTCCACTCAAACATTGTCAGGAGTATTAAAATTAAATCACTTATAAACAAGGTCTTGGTCACGATGTGCAATATTCTCCCAGCTTCTTTTTAGTAAAAAATGAAACATTGACACCTTTCCTTTCCCCTCTTTCACTGTCTCTCAACCATGTAAATATATAGTCAATATACCTAGGATATTAGCAGTACATTGAAGAATTCCTGAGACGTCTTCAATTTCCTCTTTGTTGGAATGGTCTGCATAGGAGCATCTGTTTGAGATATTGTGGAAATTCTTTTCTGCATCCCTATAACTAAGAAGAAAACAAAATTAGCAGGAGAAATTTTTGAACGCATCTGCATATCCACTCATATACACACACAGAGCACACACAGCCTATGCTTTTGACATAATCACATTTTAAAATAACTGAGGCTTTAAGACATAACTCTGGCTTCACCCACCATTCACATCAGCATTAGCAGAACAGACCTGAGTCTGGAGGCTATGTGTGAAAAAAAATTAAGGAAAACCAAAAAAGTACATCAGCTTTGTATAGCTAATTAATATCCCTGTGTAAGCACTTCGTCACTGCTGATCATCTGTCTCTATAAGGAAGTTGCCTAGAAAAACAAAAATCAACAGTACTAATTTGGTGCACTGGCATTCAACTGTGTTGAAAATAAACACATCTTAACCTCTATTACAGTCAAGAAGATAGTAGTATGGTGCATGGATAACAAATAACAAATAAAGTGTTTAGAGTCTGGCAGAATCTGCGTCATAGTCTCACCATTTTCTATCTGCAAGATCTTGGGAAAGTAACCTAATCTCTGTTAGTCTTAACTGTCCTCCCTTACAAAAACGGAGGTGCCTCCTGAGTTCTTGAGGATACACTGCCTGTGTAACTGGATGTTGCCTGGGACTTTCTGAGTTGCCTCTGAATGACAGCTAAGACACCATCAAGGCCACGTGCTCCCACATTCCACAAGAGTAGCCAAGACCAGAGCTCTCGGTCAGGACCTAAGAAGCAACTAAATAAATAGCCACGGCCCTGTCACCCCACCAGCAGCTTATAGAAGCAAAGGCGTTGGGGCACTGGAAGCAGTCAGGGCAGAGCCCATACACACCCCTCACTGAAGGCATCACAGCCAGGGGCGGACCATACAAACATCGGTGAATTAAAGAAGGCTTCTGCCATTTTCCATTTCATTCCTGCCTGACACATCAGAAGAGAAAGGGACCCAGAAAGGAATGGCCTGAAAAAGAAGAGTAAAAACCCGTATCGTACCCTCTCTACATTGCATCCAAGTTCTTCGGGCCAAGGCCTGACCCAGGCAGAGAGAGGGACGTGAGAGTTGGCCTGGATATGAGAGTGAAGATTTAAATTGGTCAGGAGTGGACTTCATAATCCCTGAAAGTACTTAGAAAACAGAGCAATCTGTCCAAGCTAATATCAAAGGGGATTCATCCTAGCATGTCTGGCATGATTGGAGAGAAAAAATAAAATGGTTTCTCTTTGTACACCTCACTGAGATCAGACTCCAATAAACCTAAACAAAACGCTTACCACAGTTTCTAGAATGCAGGAATCAATAACATGTGGAACAGGGAGCACAGACATCAAACACAGACACACACAAGGTTATTTTTAAATCAAGCTCGATCATTTTTATGAGAGTGACTTTAGCCAAAATATTTTTTCTCTCAACCTCAATTTCCTCATCTGTAAAATGAGCTTTATATAATTTTATGAAATATATGATTAGGATTAAGTAAAATAACAGATGTAAAGCACCCAGCAGATTGCCTGAAAGTAATCAATAGGTATTAGCTTTTACCTAATTTGTTGTTTATGTTCAAAAATATATAGTTTTTCTATGTAAATATATGAAAAAGAAGCGAGGTCATTTTTTAGATAAAATAATTTAAGCCACAAAATCTGACCATGGTAAGCTTAAATAAGTAACATTGTTGAAGTTTGCTTCCTGGAGTAATCAGGGTTCACCCACTCTTAATTTCACTTCTAAGATTCTATTGAAAATATTCTGGCTTAATTTCTCTTTGTCAAAAGAAAAAGAGAACAGAAGGTTGGCTGTATAAAACAAACATAAGTCCCAAAGTGATAATGGGAGCAATAGACTTTAATTTTAGAGGACTACAGTAAATGGTGTCCCAGATTAACAAGAGTTTGGCAGCAGCCCTACCCATGATATTAAAACAACAATGCTTATTCAGGCAAAAAAGTATAAAATGAGTGGCGTGATTCTGAATACATATTTCCTTATGCTTTATTGTTTAAAATATATAAGTGAACATTATATCTCAGAAAAATCGATTATCATGTATTTTCCATGATAGTTTACTAAAGAAATCTCTCCTTTGTCTACACTGCCATAGTAATCCATTTTTGTGAGCTGTAGACCAGTAGGAGTCATGCAGTACAATCATGAGTAAGAGCAGTTGGGTTCAACACTCTAGAGACAGAAATTTAAGTTAAAAAAAAAATCCAAAGCAAAAGGAATTCTCTGTAAGAAGAAAACTGTAGCTGGAACATGAACTGGGCATGCCCAACTCCTAATGCCAAACAACTGATTTCCAAACTTTTAAAGATCCTGGGAATATAGGGAAAAGATACAACAGGAAGACAAAGGAAAGACAATTAACAAAAATTGAGTGCTAGAGTCAGATACTTCCCCAAAAATAAGACCTAAGACCTACCCATAAAATAAGCCCTAGCAGGATTTCTAAGCATATGCGCAATATAAGCCCTACCCCGAAAATAAGACCTAGTGATGGGCGTGGCTACGCAGCATATCTGCACAACCCATGCATTTCGTTGCTGAGCGGTAAAGAAGATGAGCAGCCCTTCTCATCTGCCCCATGAGAGCTCTACTGCTCGGTATGAAAGATTGGGGCCAATGGTTCTAAAGGAAATAGAGTCACAAGAAATTCAGGATGGAATTCGGGATTTGGAGAGTTATGATGATGTTCCAGAAGAAGATAACTTAACTATATTTGAATAAATGTAGATTGTTGTACCGTACTTAAAAGAAATAACACATTCCCTGAAAATAAGCCCTAGGGTGTCTTCTTGAGGAAAAACAAATATAAGACCCTGTCTTATTTTGGGGGAAACATGGCAATAGTACTAATAATAAATCAACCAATATATTGACAACCTTGATGTACCAGGCACTGTACTGACCAATTTATATGATTATGCAACTTAATACGTTATCATTAATATTACATTTAAACTTCACCCTCAACCCTGTTACTATGCCCATTTTTTAAATGAGAAAACTGAGGCTCAGGCATTTTAAGTAAACTTCCCAAGATTATTCAATAGCAAAACTTGACTTTAAGTCTAGTGAGTCTTACATGTCTACCTTCAAAGCACAATCTCTCCCCAACAAAGGCATACAGAGAGAAGAAAGGGCACAAGATAATGGCAAGGATGAAATCAGAAAAGAAAAATGCTATCATAAACAAATATTCCTCCATCCCGAGTCCCTTTCAATTCCTAAAGTGAACCCTGCTTGTCTCCTACTGATCCTTCTGCTTCTCACTATTCCTTCCACCCGACACTGATAGAAAACTAGTCCACTCCCTAGAAGCTCAAGTTAAAGAGCAACTAGCATAAGGACGCACATTCAATGCTCTCTTACTCATTCCAGGTTGAGGAAAGAAGACTGTGTGCTACATGAACAAGCAGCTCTCCAAATGAGCATATTTAGTAGCATTTATTTAGTAATCAAAATTTATCACAAGACCAATTGACACACAGTTGCAGAACATTAAGCATAAATGGAAAACTATGCAGATATATCAGAATAATGTATGCCATAAAGAAAAGGGCCTTGGATAATAGAACCATAAATTTTAGAATTGTAAGGGACTCTGGAGATTATTTCAACCCCTCATTGTGCACCCACTTCCCAAGCATAATTTACTCTTTTATCCACTATGCTCCTAAAAAGTCTGAGCATATACCTCTAGTGTGCAATTTATTCATTCATTCACCATCATTGCAAAAAAAAAAAAAAAGAAATGCTAGTCCTTTCTGTATACCAAGCACTTATAAAGTGCAGGAATATAAAAGAAAACAAGATAAATAAGCAAATAAAAGGTAAGATATAATATAAGGACAGACACTATGAAAAAAATAATAGAGGGTAACATAATAGAAAATGACTGGGGTTAGAGATTGAAGTAGGGGACAGAGGGTTACTTTAGATTGCATGCTCAGGACAGGCTTTTCTCAAAAGATGACATTTGAACAGAGACCTAAATGTAAAGAAAAGAATAAGTCCTTCTAACATCTGGGGAAAGAGCATTCCATAAAAAAGGAGCAATGCATGCAAAAGCCCTAAAGCTAAGCTTAGTACAGTTGAGAACCCAACAGAACCAGAGAAGACCCCATATAGCAAAATCAATCATAGGCAATAAAAACAAAATGGGAAGTATCAATTTACCATACTTCAAACTATACTACAAGGCTATAGTAATTAAAACTTCTTAGTACTGCCACAAGAACAGGGACATTGACCAGTGGAACAGAACAGAGCCCAGATATAAAACCATCCTCATATAGCCAATTAATCTTTGACAAAGCAAACAAAAACATACACTGGGGAAAACAATCCTTATTCAATAAATGGTGCTGGGAAAACTGGATAGCCACATGTAGAAGACTGAAACAGGACCCACGCCTTTTACCTCTCACAAGAATCAACTCATGCTGGGTAACAGAATTGAACCTTAGGTGTGAAACTATTAGAATTCTAGAGGAAAACACTGGAAATACTCTTCTAGACATTGGCCCAGGCAAAGAATTTATGAAGAAGACCCCAAAGGCAATCACAGCAGCAACAAAAATAAATAAATGGGACCTGATCAAATTAAAAAGCTTCTGCACAGCCAAAGAAACTGTCAAGAGAGAAACAGACAACCCAAGAATGGGAGAAAATTTTCGCAAGCCACACATCAATAAAGGGCTGACAACTAGAATTTATTTAGAACTCAGGACAATCAGCAAGGAAAAATCAAACAACCCTATCAAAAAGTGGGCAAAGGACATGAACAGAAATTTTTCAAAAGAAGACAGAATAATGGCCAATAAACATATGAAAAAATTCTCAACATCTCTCATCATCAAGGAAATGCAAATCAAAACTGCAATGAGATATCACTTATCTCCAGTAAGAATGGCCTTTATCAAAAAGTCCCCAAACAATAAATGTCGGTGTGGATGTGGAGAAAAAGGAACACTCCTACGCTGCTAGTGGGACTGCAAACTAGTTCAACCTCTGTGGAAAGCAATATGGAGATACCTTAAAGCAATACAAATAGATCTACCATTTGATCCAGCAATTCCACTACTGGGCATCTACCCAAAAGATCAAATGACACTCTACTAAAAAGACACCTGCACTCGAATGTTTATAGCAGCACAATTCACAACGGCAAAGTTGTGGAAACAACCCAAGTGCCCATCAATACATGAGTGGATTAATAAAATGTGGTATATGTATACCATGGAGTAATATTCAGCTTTAAGAAACAATGGTGATATAGCACCTCTTGTATTTTCCTGGATAGAGCTGGAACCCATTCTACTAAGTGAAGTATCTCAAGAATGGAAAAACAAGCACCACATGTACTCACCAGCGAATTGTTATTAACAGATCAACACCTAAGTGGACACACAAAAATAACATTTATCAGGTGTCAGGCAGTTGGGAGGGGGGAAGAAGGGATGGGTATACACAAACATAATGAGTGAGATATGCAACGTTTGGGGGATGATCACACCTGAAGCTCTGACTTGGCGGGGGGGGGTGCAATATATGTAACCTAAACACTTGTACCTCCATAACATGCTGAAATAAAAAAATAAAAAGACTGGAATGGAGTGAAGAGAGGATGTGGAAAAGAATAAAATTAGAGAGGTAAGCCAGAGGGCAGATCATAGAAAGAATTCAGATTTTATTCCACCATAATAAGCCGTTATATTGTTTAAAGCAGGGGTTTCAAAGCGTGATCCCTGGACAAGCTGCCTCGGCATTACCTGGGAACCTGTTAGAAATGCCAGTGCTTGCGCCCACCAGGACCTACCAAATCAGAACCTCCGGAAGCAGGACCCAGCTCTCAGTGTTTTAACAAGCCTGCCAGGTGATTCTGATGCATGCTAACATTCCAGAACCATCGGCTTCAAGGAAGAAAGTGCCGTAATCTAATTTTTTAATCACTTTGCTGTAGTGAAAATACACTATTGGGTGACAAAAGTAGAAGCCACAAAACTAAGTAGAAAGGTAGACCAGAATTTCCTGGTGAGAGATGATGACATCAGTGGAGATGACCCAAAGAAGATTTATCACATGGCATGAATAAATTATTTTAGCACTCATTTTCCCAACTTGAAAGAGCTCTATGAATAAATAAATGAAAGGATGAATAGATAAATTAAGGAATAGAATAAATGTTTTAAAATGAAGTGGCTGAGGTACCAGGAGGCTATCTCACATCTTGGCAAGCAGCCCCATCAGCTACCTCCTCCCAATCCCTCCTTCCATCTGTGACCTTTGAACAGCTGCTCCCTGCATTCAAGTTTCTGTCTTGGAAGATGAAAAAAGCCTCAGAGAGTTTCTATAAGCAACCAGTATAAGAATTCAAGGAGCAGAACTATACAATCCTGGAGCTCTGATAAATAAAGCCAATTTAAAGACAGAGTTTTAAAGGAGAGGAAAAGACGATCCATGGTTGGAGATTAATCAAATTAAAAAGCTTGTAGACAGCAAAAGAAGTAATCACCAGAGCAAACAGGCAACCTACAGAATGGGAGAATATATTCACATACTATACATCCAACAAAGGACTAATATCCAGAATCTACAAAGAACCCAAACAATTCAGCAAGAAAAAACAACCTATCAAAAAGTGGGTAAAAGACATGAACAGAATTTTTTCAAAAGAAGATAGACAAATGGCCAACAAACATAAAAAAAAGTTCAACATCACGAATCATCAGGGAAATGCACATTAAAACCATAATGCGATACCACCTTACCCCTGTCAGAATGGCCATTATTAAAACAGCAACAAAAACAGATGCTGGCATGGATGCAGGGAAATATGTATGTTTATACACTGTTCATGGGACTGCAAATTAGTGCAACCTCTATGAAAAACAATATGGAGATTCCTCAAAGAGCTAAAAGTAGACCTACTATTCAATCCAGCAAGCCCACTACTGGTAACTACCCAAAGGAAAAGAAATTATTCTATCAAAAAGACACCTGCACTCAAATGTTTATCGCAGCACAATTCACAATCTCAAAGATATGGAACCAATCTAACTGCCCATCAATTCACAAGTGGATAAAGAAAATGTGATATATATATATATATATATATATATATATACACACACACACACACACACACACACATCATGGAGTACTACTCAGCCATATAAAGGAATGAAATAATGTCTTTTGCAGCAACTTGCATGGAACTGGAGACCATCATCCTAAGTGAAGTATCTCAGGTTTAGGGAGGGAAGGGGTGAGGGATAAAAACTTACCCATCAGGTACAATGAACACTATCCTGGCGGCAGGCACACCAAAATCCCTGACCTCCACATTATACAGTGTATCATGTAACAAAAACAGTAATACCCCCTTAATATTCTGAAAGGAAATAATAGTATGGGCTAGCTCATACTCTCTGATACCTGTCCTGATTCATCACCTCCACCCAAAACACCTAAAAGCTGAGCTACTTCAAGACAAGCCTGAGTGAGCCCAATTTCAGAGATGAGAGAAAGCATCCCCTTCCCATCCTCACCTCCCCAAACATGTGTAAAATAATGCTTGTCAGCATTTATCCCCAATTCTCAATAAAGGGATTCTGAAATCCCTTTAACTGTAAGAAACACATTCCTTTTCAGTTAGAGAAAAGAAGCCTTGAATTGTGTTTTCTTAAGTGGAACAACACGCCGGTGTGAATACTTAGTCCATGTGTCAGTGATAATTAGCTGCTCTCCTTTTTTGATTTTTGGAAAAAGAAATGAAAAGCAGAAAGGTGGAGTCCAAAAGGCAAATGAGGGAGCTGAACAAGGAAAAGGGAAGAAAGGGGAAGACAGAGTCAAGAAAGGCAAATATGGCAAAACTGCTGCCAGCAGGCCCTGTGTCTTCATCAGCATGAGTACAGATAAAGGCAGCAAGCAAAGGTACTTCAAATCCTAGAAGTCAGTCAACACTCAAGCAAAAAATATGCTACTTACACCTATTAGCATATGGATCAAGTTGGACAAGATACCTCTTTATACTGGAGTTGAATTCTCTGTTTTCTTTGTATTATACTATGTCTGCAACGATCAGAACTAGGAAAAGACCATTCAGGCAATGAACAAAGAATCACCACAGGCTATGTCTACATAGACAGAGAGAAAAGGAAAGTTGAAGCAATTAATAACAGAAGAGAACTCCATCCTACTAATGGAAAAGAGAATGTTCTTTTCATTATAGCGATATAGTTTGGTTATCTATTTTGATCACATTTATAAGAGTCCCACTCCAATTTGCTTTGAAGAGAGAGTTCAGTTTACAAATGAGAATATTTCATCAGTTATTACTTAATTTCAAAAAAGAAACAGCATTCATAATTCCAGAGAATGATTTCAGTTTGATAACCAGTACTGTCATAAGAATATTAATGATAACAATAATAAACATAAGAGCAAACAGGTATGTAGTGCTTACCACATACAATGAACTGTTCTAAGTATATTGACTAATTTAATCCAAATATCATACTTTGAAAGTATCAAATTCAATGAGAGTGATTAAGTTTTATTTTAGAATGTGTGAGGAAAGATTAATTTGACATTCTTTATCTCCATTAGGATAAACCGTTTAAAATCACTAATGGCCTCAAACTAAAAGCCATCTCATGAGTTTAAATAATATGTTTTTCCTACACTGCACTCTTGAGGATTAGTATGACAAAGTTTCAAAGCAATTCCCTTTGAAATGACAATTAACATAATCATCGAGCACTTAAAGTATATGACATTGTACTAGATAGTGGGATTATTTTTCCATTAAGTGTTCTTCCCTTCTTTTTTACGAAAAAAAAAAATCACACTAAACCCTAATAGCCAAAAATGTGGTCTTTATCCCCATGGCAATGCCTATTCACCATAAATGCTAACTGATTCCTGATAGCACTTCAAGAAGTACCAGGATTTGAATTTTGACTCCTCAAAAATTCTTAAAATCTTACAAAGATAAATCACTGTAGTATATAACAAATACTAACAAGGTAAATTTAAAATATACATTGTCTCTAATGTTGATGAATTTAAAAAGCTAGATTGCATAAGAAAGTAAATTTAGGCTTTTGTATTTTCCAATTACTTTCTGCCATAGCCAATTAAAGGTGTACCTCATACTCCTTTGGAGTTTTCTGTTTCTAAAATAGTATTACTGAAATTATCTCATTTAATCATGACATCTAATCCTTGATTTCATTATTATTACCATCATCACATTTTACAAAAGAGATAAAGTTACTTATTAACAATTCTATGAATATGATGAAATGAAAGAAAAAATATATTAAAAAACAAAAAAAACACAATTCTATGTACTGGTGAGGCCTTGAATTCCTGTCTTCTTACTTGATACCATATCACAACTATTTCAAGAAATAGGGGATAATAAAGAAAAAATATGTAGCATGTGACTCTAGCTAAACCAATACCTCTCATTGACCTGTGTTAAGTTTGTAGTGATTCCCATTAAAATTAACTTAAGGATTCTAAAATCCCAAAGTCTCTCAGTTGGTAACAATAAAACTTACCACATTTTATTTCGCAAGGCAAACTTATGAGACCTAACGGTGGAACGACAGGGTTAAAACATAGGAGGGGAAAAAAAGGAAAAGCAACACCAAAAAGGAATTTCATTCAAAAGAATTAAACACGGTAAGGCAAAGAAAATTACTCCAAGTGACCCCAGAGCCCCTACACCCCTCACACTATGAGAACATAGCCACTGTGAAATAAGGTTGACCTGGGTAGCAGAAAACCACATGTTCAACATCTATGCTTGAGTAATTACCTTTAATTTGCCCAAATAATAGCCAAAATCCATTTTTACTCACCCAATAACTTGATGCTCATAATACTGCAATGTCCTCTTGAGAGTCTGCTGTATCGTCTGAGGCTACAGAATAATAATAATAAAAAAATACATTATCAGCAAATCAGTGCCATTCCCATTCTGAACATTGTAGGCAGAGAGGTAAGATTCTGATTTATCTCATGAGAGTTTTCATTTTACAATATTAACCCATTTTGCATTGTGCCATGTATTTCCCCCACAGGAGCTAATATGAGACACTCAGCAATTACCCAGAATTTCCCAATTTCAAGTAGGATAGTATTTCCTAGCCATATTTTTGTTCAATTCTTTTATACCAGCTATTAGGTTCAATAAAATACTCACTGCCTGCCTACAATAAACCTAGGCCTTGGGGGTGGTGGGGAGGGTGCACTGGAGAAACATGGGTCATAGTTCTTCCTTTCCAGCTGTATAACCTCAACGAGGTAATGGCCAACAGAAATGAAATGACATACCTTAATATTTTCTTTGATGTTTTAACAAGGCTTTCAAGGATGATCTAGCCAGCAACAATAAATTTAGTTAAAATAGTCACCTTTGTAATGAGAGATGTTTTTAAACTTAGATGATCTTTCTTTTTTGCCTATTGGTTCTATATCTGAGGGCACAAATAGGAAGGCAAAAATAGGGTTGGAAGCAGGCAGTCCAGGGCCCCAAAGCCATCACTTCCACCAGAAGTTAGCCTAATTTCCTCAACATCTCAAGAGATTTCAAGCAAGGGTCCTTTCTAAAGCCTCCTAGATGGGTCACAAGTGCTTTGGGCAAAAAGAGAAAAAAAAAAATGTGGTCTGTAGCAAATACCTAAGCAGCTCATGACTGAATTTCATAATCCTCTCTTCCCTGTGATGGTTCAAGACAAAGTTTCTTAATCTCAGATCCAGAAATTATTCTTAGACCTATTTAGGCAGCAGAGCCTGAACTTGGAGTTGGAGGCTTAGAGAGGGACACCAAGATCCCAGAATATAAATGTTATTAAGAAGTTATAAGAAGAACCAAATTCTCAGTGGCAAGAGTGAATTTTTTACATAATAAAAACCTGTAGACAACCAAGCAGTAAAAAAGTAGTTGAATGTTGATCAAAACATTGATCCATTATAGCCAAGGACGAACTTTAGGGAAATGCCATGACTGCAACACAAACCCTTCCAGATGTGGGGCAGCACCGTAGCTTGGTAATCTCACAGGCTGCTACTGATGAACTGCACAGTAGCACAGGCTGCTACTGATCAACTAGTACCTCTAAAAAGGTAATCTGCAGAAAAAGTCCAGTATGGTGCTAGTACCTAAGAAGCAGTTAATAAATATCAATTTCCAACCCCTAATTCTTCAAAGTGCCTGTCTCAAAAGTATATCATGCAAAGGAGACTCCAGAGGTCTACACCAAATTTTATTTCAACCTATTCCATATTCACCTCTTTACAAAAAACATCCAGAATTCATGTAACAATCTGCCTACCTAACACTCTTAAACTTTTAACATCCTCCTTGGCAGGCAATGGTTATCTTACAGCTAGAGGAAAGTGATCTTAAATTACATCAGGGGCATACACTGAGATTTACCCTACACTAACTACCATGTAAGAGAACCCTTTCTGGGCACAGGCCTCAGACATACACTTCACACTAGCCCAACCAATTCACAAATTCATTTTAGGAATAGTCAGCCTCCCAGTGTTCAAAGAGATACAGGACAACTTCTTTCAGCAGCTGTTTTTCCTTTATATCAGGTTAAAAAGACAAACAAGAGACTTCAAACTGGCACAGATGTTTCTGCTCTTCTGGATAAAATCAAAGCAGAGTAAAATGAATGCACCTAAGAAAGAAAAATCTTTGGAGTGGTTGAGAAATCTAAAGAGAATGAAGCAGACCCAGCAGTCCTAGTACATATAAAAAGTGTGCTTTAACAACCCAACCCATGGCCAATCTAAGCCAAATCATTATCAGTCACTGGCTCAGTACCCCTTGGGATCTGGGCCTGTTGCACTAGCTCGGCAGTTTCTGAGCAAAGATAACTTTCCCTTTGGCAACAGCCTCTCAAAGCAGTGAATATCCACAGAGGGATTATCCTTCCAATAACCTCTGGTCAAAAAACATGGAAACAGAAAGCAGGAACTGGAGTGCACAGGGCCAGTTAAGACCAGAATGACCTCATTTGTACAAAAGGACAATTTTTTCTTGTACCAAGATTTTCCCAGTCATTAAAAAGCACATGTTTGTGAAAGGAGTTAAGCCTTTTAAAGAGCTGACTTTTTTCTTGTGTGAAGCAATTATTTCCACTCCCAGCAGGAGTTAAATTTATAGTTTCCAAATACATTAAAAGAAAATGTTCTCTGGGCACATCCAACAAAACTTCAAGTTAGTAAAGCATTTGGACACTTCTGTGGCTTGCCAAAGGTAGTGGGTACGTTCTAATGGCCCAGACCACAAGCACAGGGACTGCCTGTAGAGCATCTCCTGATCTTCTGCAAGCCAAGGCTGACTTCAACACAGAATGCCATGTGGCCATGGATTCACTACAGTCTTCAGAGTTCACCTGATGGCCTCAACCTATGGCCTTATCAGTGAGAGACATCTTCCACAAAATCTCTGTCTCACTGACCTGAATAAAAAGCATGAAGTGAAGACTCACAAATGGTCCAAAGTCTTCCATTGGGTGACTTCTGCCTTGGGGATGGGATGGTCCATCTCCTTGACAAACCTTTACTAAGTGCACGTGTATGCCAGTGATGCAAGTCAGTGTAGGTCAGTGGGAAACGGATAAGGGCTTTGAAGGCACACAGATTTTCTACCCTCTTCTTTAAGAATCCAGCTTCCTACCTGTCCCCTACTTAAGAGTACCATCCAACCTTCTACAGGTAAGATTGCATTCCTCTTTGTGTATCCATCCTTTCCCTTAAGGAGATTAAAAAGATGATTTAAGAAAGAGGCTTTAAGATCACACTGAGTTCAAAATCAAGCTCTATGACTCACTAGCTAGATGACCTTGGGCAATTTACTTAAGCTCCCTGAAGTAAGATTCCTTATGTGAACTTTATTTTTATGGGAATAAATTTAAATAATTAAAGCAAAGTCTCTGGTGCATAGCAGGTGCATAATAAATGATAGTTATAGCTATGGCAAGCTGAAAAACATGGTTCCTACACTCAAGAATCTTATAATTCTAGTGAAGGAGCACAGGTTTAGGTTAGAAAACCCATTCTACAAGTGTAATGTTTCAACATCCTCATCACCTAAAAAATAAAAAAATAAAAAAATCACTAAAGCTACCAATACTTCTAATAATGAGAAACCGGTGCCAATTCCAGTAGACAGAGGGAAAATTAGGAAGATGGCAGCTAAATTTATAAATATTTCTAATGAAACATTAAGATGAGTCCAGATCTTACTGATCTTTAATGGTGACAAAAGCAGAATTCTCAAAATTAAGACTGAGGATAGATCTGAAGCCAGGCCTACAAATGGGAAGGATATTGAAGCACCATAGCTAAGGTCTAGACCCCAGGCATTATGCTTCACAACTACTAAGAAACAACCCATGAACCACCTTCCTTGGACACAAAGAATTTACAACAGGAGAGCTGCGTGGCCTAATAATTTTATAGCTCTATATCCTTGAGGCTCCAAGAGACAAGAGTGGGAAAGGAGACAGAATTCACTGTTCTATCATAAAAAGAAAATTAAATAGGTCTGTGATTTTTCTGTCCTTTCCTCAAACTAAAATATAGATAGTGGACTCCTATTGTCCCAACTCAACACAGAGAAGAAATGGATAGGGAGACATCTGTGTCCTGCACACTTATTTTATGGGGCTCAAAGACAGGGTTCCCTAAAGCTCCCATCCATGTAACAACAAGAAGCCATCTTCATCTCTATTCTCATTAACAGCTTCACTGCACTTGGCTAGCAGTGACTGACCCCCACCGACTAACCGTTATGCTCATGAAAGGTCGTGGGATCCAAACAGCCAGCCACGAAACAGTCCCAACAGAGCCAGAGAAACGATCCCTGAAGAGTGGGAGGAAGCAGTTCTCAGCAGCTGGCCCTGCAGGCTCAGACAGTCCTGCTGAGGCTCCCACACAGTCCCTGCCCTGGATATCCGTGCCAGATGGTGCGGGGATCAGGCAGGAGGCAGAGAGTCAAGATGTGTGTGTGTGTGTGTGCAGCACGAAACGCAGTTGTCATCGCACAAAATACACGCGCATCTCCATTTGACAGAGATAAAGAGGCTGAGGCTCAGGGAGGTTAAGTAAGTACCACAAGATCACACAGCCAGTTAAGTGAATAAGTCACTGCAAGCCAGGACTGGCTTCAAAGTGTGTCCTCTTCCCACTAGATGCCTTTGAGGGTCCCTCCCACCTTTCACATTTCAAATAAGGATGATTCTAATATCCCTATTTAATACACACAGCACTTCGTCATACCAAAAAATAAGAATAAAGCCATAGATAGTTTAAAAACAAACTTCTCATTTCTGCTTAGTGCACATACCCTCAAGATACAGATTTAATGGAAAAAAGAAGTCTGCCTTTCGAAAAAAATCCATAAAGAGTCTTATCATTTTATTTATTTAAATATGAGAAAAGTATCTATTAAGGCCAGAAATTAAGTGCTATAAGATATAAATTTAATTATTAATGCTCGAGGTCAGTGGTTTTCAACTCTGTCTGCCCATCAAAATCACCTGGGGAATCTTCTTAAAAATTACCAATGCCTGAGTTCTACCCCCAGATTTTCCAACTAACTGGCCTGGGGGGACCCAGTTACTTCTAATATGCAGTCATGGTTGAAACTTTTTATGTAAGGTATAAACATGATGAATAAGACCAATCCACTATAAACCTTATCTGAACAAGTCAGTATTAATGATACTTGAATCTCTATATTCAAATATCAAGAGAAGTAAGTTCTGAGAGATGTTCACTCATAACTGCTTAATTCAAACATAGCCCCATTTATTAACTGTCACTAATGGCTTATAATTAAATATGAATTTGATAAACAAAACACTATATTGCTTGAAGCATAGAGGCTTTTTAAAAAATTTCCAAGTAATTTACTCCCATGTAAATAAGTCAGCATTCAGTTTTGTGCTGACATGCACATAAAAATACATCTAGTATGATTATTATTGTACTTTATGCCAGGCACTGCTTTAAGCCCATTACTTATATTAACTCCTTTGATTTGCACATCAACTTATGAAGTAGGCGTTATGATTTTTCCCATTTTACACATAAAAAAACCGAGACACAGAAAGTTTTAGTTGTCCCATGTCACACAAGTAAAAAGGGACAAAGCCAGAATTGAAACCCAGGTAATCTGACCCCAGCATGGAAGTACATAACCTGCAACCCATGCTACACACTTATTTGATTAAGCACTTTAAAGTTCACATTTTAATACATAATATCGTAATTGATCTTTACACTAATCCAGTGAAATAGTCAGACTGGTGTTATTATCACTAAAAAGAACCAAAGTTAGAGACATTGGGTGATCTGCTCAACATCGCGTGGCTAACATGTAAGAAAACCCTCTTTTACAAAAAGAGCATCTCTTCCCCCCAGGAAACTGTCTTCGATAAGAAAGCAGTTTTCTAATGTTAACATAAAATTAAAGAATCACATGTATTCAAATGAATTGAATGCTTCTTGAGAACACACAACACTCTTTAAATCAAATCTGTATCAACACAGAAAGCCATAGGCAAAGTCGTGAAGTAAGTGTTTTCTTAAAGGCATTTTCATTTTCCCTTCCTTAGCTTTCCTCCCATCCTCTGGCTCATCTCTTCCCAACCGTCGGGGCACCCAGTCCCTTTATGCTCCCTTCTTGCTTGGCCAAATCCCCACCACCATAATCTAAACTCCCAAAACAGGTGTCTGAAACTCATTTACTGCATATTCCCTTTCCTTCCCTCATCCAAGTTTCAAATGCCCTTAGTATCTTGTTCTCAAGATGGTGCTTAGGAGGAATCCTAACTCCATTCACCAAACACTCTATCCTCAGTCCTCCCTAAGGTAGGATTTATATTATATAAGATGGTCAGACCTCTAACAGTTTAATTTTGATGAATAGGCTTGTCAGTGAAAGAGAAATTGGCGGTGTGGGTGAGGAACCCTTCTCATCGTCTTCCAAATCACAATGTGGAGATCACCACTTTCTCCAAAACATGAGAGCATTTTGTTTATCGTATACCCTACGCCAAATTCCATAACTTAAAGTAATCAGAATTCGAATGTTAGACGCCCTCTCTTTATAGCTAGGCCTGTAGACACCAATGGATCAAATTATATGACTGACTTTATTAATAAAACTAATCAAAATAATAAGTCACTTCAAATAACTAGTCTACTTCTGAAAGGGAGGTAATTATGGTAATCATCAATCTTGCTAAATATCCAGACATAATATTCATTTTTCCCAGCCCCTGACTAAACTTACTACATATTAAAAAAAAAAAAAAAAAAGACTAAAAAGTAAATATAGAACTTTGAGTCAGGACCTCTATATTTCAAGCCCAGCTGTGCTACTGACCTTTTAATAAAATTAGCCCAAATCTCCTCACCTGGGAGTACGAAACCTTGGGGAAAAAAGTGCCTCCATTTTCCCATCTGAAAATTACATGTAAGAAGTTCATAGTTCTCAGGGTCATTTTCAAGTTCAACATTGCAAAGTTAAGGACTTGTAAATAGAGTCAGAATATACTGGTGATTAAACCACCTTTTCTGGGTAGTCATAACTTCACATTTTAGAAGGGTAACAACCTCTCAGGAAAGTTGGAATGCCATTTCAAGTGATCTACACCACTAATGTGTTAAACAAAACTGGTAATTTGCTAAACAAAATGCAAAAGTGCTAAGTGTGCTAAAAGAAAAAAATAAAAAACTAGAGATGCACTATAATATGGGAACTACAATAAAATCTTAAGCTCCCCCTGCAGCTGACTGAATGGACCCCCTCTTGGCCAAGGGGATGCCCTAAAACTGAGTTACTGACCATGAGAAGGGAGGTCAGACAGGCCTCATCATGCCCCCACCTTTCTTGTAGATATAATTTGTAACTCATTAACAGGCCTTAGGCTATGCAACACAAACCTGCAGGTATAATTTACATAACAAATCACTTGAGTTTGAGTATACCACCAGTAGCTTGTCTCTAATTAACAGACTTCCTTATCTCAATTTAAAGCACTCCAAGCCTTTAGACAAAGCTTCATTTCTTTAACCAATTACAAATCAAAGAGTCTATAAACCCACCTATAACCTACAAGCCTCCACTTTGAGATGTCACAAATTTTGGGGCCAAACTCATGTATGCTTTCCATGTATTGATTTACAACTTTACGTGTAATTCCTGTCTCCATCAAATGTATAAATCCAAACTGTAATCCAACCACAGTGAGTCCACTTGCTCAAGAGACTTCTTGGGTGTAGCTCCTGGCTATGGTCCTCAAATTTGGCTCAGAATAAACATCTATTTTACAGAGTTTGGCTTCTTTTCCATTGACAAATATAGAGGTTTTTTAATATAAAAAAAGAAAAACTGATTGAACATCTGCACGATTTCATCCACTATCTACACTATTCTCCTTGCGAGCTCAGTATACATTTGAGTGACCTCAGGGTGAAGGCTGGCATTATGCTAATTGAGCCATAAAGGGATTCAAAACTGATAACCTTTATCTTATTAAGAGTATGTTCTAATTAGCAAAGCACAGTGGTTATCATTATTATAGTTATTGGTTGTAGCTGAATATACTTAACATATAATCAATATGATAATTACGTCTTCCTATACAAAGTATTTGTTCACTTTCCAAGGATTTTCCCCTTTCTTACTTTACTGTAATGCCTTTTCAAAACAGCCACTGAATTTCAGTTTGATACAAGACCTAACTCTATCAATATTAATTTAAGCTGAAAACATACACTCCTTGAAATGAGATAGATCCAAAGGGTTCTTATATAGTCCTTTTCCTACGGTCAGGGAAGTCATCCAAGAATTTCTGATGTTTTCAAAGGACTCCAGAAAATAATACCACCATGTTCAGTTTGCATAGCACTTCACAGTTTACAAATCACTTCTTTCATGCCATTAGATATTCACAACAACATCATCAGTTTCAGATTTAATTATCCACATTTTACACAGGAGAAAACTGAGAATCAGAAAGGTTGAAGTGTTTTGCCTCAGCCACACAGCTGCAGAAGAGCACCAACAAGGGGAGGAATGAGGTCTCCTACCTTCTTTCTCTCACAGGCTGCTACTTCCATAAGTAAGTTAATTCATCTTCATGACCATCAGGACATGCTTCCATGTATCTAACTGAAATTCCTGGTTTCCTTTTTTTTTTATCTTTAATAGATATGAAAATAATGTTGTCAAGTCATTTTCCCAAATCTGTAAGTCATGTTATTGTTATTTAAATAGTTCTGGTGTGATCATTAACTTCTTATTAGGGAGATTTTAGGAGATACCTGCTTTACTTCACTAGTCACCATCTTGGCCAACGTGGCTAAGTCTGAATGAAAATGCTATGAGACAAGATGACACTGCTTCTAGACATTTTCTCAGGAAAATGGGTAATGCTGTATCAAAAGCCTTTGGGAGGACAGGGCTCCAGTCTTGAAGCCCTAAACCAAACAGAACCTCACAGATGGTACAGGGCTGACTCAGTCTACAAAGTGTAAATAGGGTGAGCTTTCTGGGTGGAACGCTGTAATAGCAACCAGCAATGTGCTGACTGTCAAACACGGGGCCCAACACACGACATGGATCAAGTCATTTGATCCTCATAATAATCCTGTAAGAGAGTTACAACCATTACCCCAACTTTACAAATGTGAAAAACAAATCCAGAGAAGTTAAAAAAAAAGCTTACCCAAAGTCACATGGGTAGTCGGTGTCTGAGAACGTAATCTAGGTCTGACTGCCTCCAAAACGCCAACCTTTTAACCTGTTCCTCTCAGCTAAAATGCATTCTATCTTTACCAATAGCAGAGAAGATTACAGTTGAAAGGGATTAACTCCTGGCTAGACTGGGTGATTTTGGATACAGCATTTGTTTTATGGAACATCAATTTTTTTTTTAAATAGGGACATTTCTTGAATAACTATTTCTCAGGGTTGTTGAAAGATCAAAATGAAATAAAACTGTACAATACGATATAATAAATGCTACATGATGATGTGATTCTATGCATAAATCTCTTGATGATGATGCAGTCAAAAAAAATTGTTAAATTGAACTAAACTGACCATGTCTAACATCTAGGACTGTTGCCAGGCATGCCTCACAGCCCAAAGATGACAATTAGTAAATGCTGCAAAGCCAATTAGTGCCTTTTCAACTCATGGGTACCCTACTGGATAGCAATGGACCTTGTGTAAGGAAATAATTTCTAGCCTTTTAAAACATCTTTGTAGCCTCCAACTGAGCATTTCCAAAGAATTCTCTATTGTTTCCAGCATTTGGAAGATACAGTGATGTGTTTCTGAACAAGGGCCTGGGAATAAAGGAAGTAGTATTTCTGCCTGACAGCTAACTGCTAAAATTAACACATGAAACAATGAAATACGTTGTCAACCCTAAATGCACTAACTTAAACAACAAATTGTAAGTAGATGACAGAGAATTATATCCAATCATTTGCCAGGGTTTAGCTCCAGGCAAAGTAGACCATTGAACAATAGAAGCAACATATCTCAAGGTGATCCACGCAAGGAAGGACATGGGAGAAGTGGTGAAGTTAGAGAGGGCAACCCATAAGAAAAAAAAGGGAAGGGGGACAGTTTATGAAGCATTACATTTAATACTATAAAGGGGCACACAGGCCCTCTGTCACAACGGGAAAGATTACTTCTAAAGTAAGGAAAATTCTTCAACCATCTTACCTAAAAAGGGAGTCTTAAGAATGGACTTGGAGCATCAGGTCTCACTGGCAAAGTTTCCCCTACGACCTACAACCAGAAAGCTCCTAACTGGATTAAATAATTTGTCATGATGTTCATTTTGCTTTGACTCTAAATGGATTAAAGCAAATTTCTGATTATGACTTGGCTTCTCATACAGCCTGAACAGGTAAGAAATGTGCTGACCATTAACACTTCGAGTAATGAGACTGATTTCACAGTTATGACTCATTGTAAATAAGTTGATTGTCATTCAGATGCCTACCAAAGCGTCACAGGCATTTTGCTTAACCAGTCAGTGGCTGAGTCTGATTATTTCAGGACACTGACAAGAGCAAGTCCCTGGAGTTTAAAAGTCTCAGAGTCTGAAACATGCAGAAATCCTCAAAATACTACCCAGGGTGGGTCCTGCCCGGCTCCACAGCTTCCACCTCTCGTGGAAGGAGAACTCGATAAGGATCTGAATATAATCGAATCTGGTGTTGACTATAATCTGATGATGCAGATGGATAAAAGACATGCTTACTATACGCAGACTTTTGGCAGATGATGATGGTCACATCATTCGTGTCTATGATGTACTAGATTCCTAAGTTAGAGATACAGAACAATCACACTTTTTCTGGGAGGGGAGATAAAAAAACATGCAGGTAGAACACTAATACTGTATGACATAAAAAGTCACACTTTTTCTTAGTTTAACTCTAAACTATCTGAGCACATATAACTACTATAATGCTTCCTCATTCCTCCTAATAATTTTTTTAGTTATGCAAGATATGCAGATGTATGGGTATACACAATTATATATTAATACAATGTGTGCAGAGAAATGTATACCCTTAATCCTGTAACTTAATACTTATGATAATCATGACTTTCTTTATATTCAGAAATCCAATTTGAGGGAATGTCATTGCTCTTCTCAGACTCTGCAGCCTAAGCTAAGCTGTTGGCAGTGATGATGGGTCTTGTCGATCTACTCATAGCTGCCTCAGCCACAGAAGCCTGCAGCACACAAACATGACAGTGGACAGGCAAACTAGGTCAGCCTGGAGGCAGAACCCTGATGAAGAAAGAGCCCTTTACCATTTCTAACACAGGTCTATGTTGTGTGGACTCATCACACGGGTCAGAACTAAACAACTAGTAAAAGAAGTAAGCTTCAAGGAAACCAACAGGAAACTACTACCAGCCACTTCTTAGCAAGTCATAAAGCAGAAGACGTTTGAGAGGCAGGATAGGGAGCCTACACTGAACGATATTGTATATTGCATATTGAGGGTGGAACTATTCATGGCCATTTTGAAAGACATGGTGTCATGGTGGAAAGAGCTTAGGATCTGAAATAGGAGAACCAGGCACTAAAATGTAGGTGGTTGCCAGCTTCCTGACTTTGGGCAAGTTACTATTCCTTTCTGAGCTTCAGTTTCCTCACCCTTAAGTGGGGCCTAATAATAACCTTTGCCCTGCCTACCTTGTACATTTTCTGAATGATTCAGAGTGGGATAATGTATGTTAAAAATATACTTTGCAAACTCTAAACCTATGTGACTTATTGCTAATGGCTTTTCTGTATGGTGAGTATCGATTCAGCACATCATTCCCTTATAGTCCTGAAGTGGGGAAAATTAAAAAGAACAAAAAAAGTAATCTCACTAATGCCTTGTGTTTTTAGGTGTTGTGAAACAGGATAGTTGGTGAAAGCCCTGGCATTTCAAAATTCTCTTCAAATCTGCTTACACTAAAAACTAATCAAAATAAACTGTTTACCACAAAATGGCCATCATAGCATGAATTGCTTAGAAGACTTCCAGCAAAAGACATCAAATTTGCTCACATGAGAACCAAATTTTTAATTATATAATATTTCTGGCCATTTGTTTGTCTCATTACCTACTGGTAAATTAATAACTAGGAAAATGAGAGGGTGAAAGGATATAAGAGAGGGACATTGGGAACAGTTGCCTACAGATGAAGGGATGTTGCTGGCATGATATAATTTTTTTTTCAAACTCTTTCTAGAATACTGCATCAGTTTTAAATATCTTGCTCTACCATTCTGCTTTACAAGTAGTCAAAAATTGACCTGCACAAGTCATACAAATAAGCATGTACATACATTCATACTAAAAAAACAGGGAATTTGAATGATATGGTACTTAGAAATAAGGTACTGATTGGATATTATTCTGTATTTTCCAGCTTCTAAAAACATTTTAATTTCCTTGCATGCATAAGGGCTATTAACTGGAATTTCCAAGGCAAACCCTGTACAAGGGCACCCATAATTAGCAGAACACATATTAATCCATAAATTATTCATATAAGTAGCAAGAGCTCTGGAATCTCTATGCATTATAAAACATAAGGGCAACATCGGACCCATTTGGTCCCATGAGCCTTATTTAAAATGGGCTCTAAAGTAGCAATTATAGTTCTTTAAAATAACAGAAAATAGTTTGTGATCCAAAATTTAAAAGTATAATGCCTCAACATCATTATTTTGTTTTTTACTTCCCAATGTAACTATGTTATTCCTACAGACCAACAACATTAAATAATTCACTGTAGCTACAGAGATCTCCAGATGGCTCACTGAGAAGCTCCCACAAGCATCATCACGACATGGTCATCACTACATGGCAAAGCCTTGTGGGGCCAGACTCTAGATTTGATTTTAGGAGCACGAGGCGAGCTTCTCCATCCCACCCTTCCCCCAACGCCCCTCAATGTTTCCCCTCCTACATAGGTGCTTAAAATCAAGAAAGCTGTTTTTCAATTAATAATTTAACATGATAAGGTATTTAAAATGCACACATTACAATTTATCTGATAGGAGAGACACACAGCAGAGTTTTGTGGCATAAGGTTTGGATATAGGAATCAAGAGAGAGAAAAAGTGAATAAGGATTACCAAAAACAAATGTCCCTACTTTACAATTTTTTTTCTCAACCTTAATCAGCAGTTAAACTAGTATAAAATACCAAGGCAAAAAATGTAATAGACTTGACTTTGATATGCCTTTGTTTTCATTTCTATTAGTCACTCTGGAAGAGCAGGCCAATAATAAACTCTGTTATTTTAGGTTTTTAAGTTGGTTTCAGGCAAGCATATCTTGATTTGATTTGTAAGTCACAGAAAGTAGCTGAATACCTAATCTAATGGCCAAGATCTGTGCATCTGATTTTATTTTTAGATCCTTATTGGATCTAAAAGTTGTACAGTAATACAATGGTAATATTTTTGTTGACTTGTATTTGAAAGTGACTTACTAGTACGAATTCTTTGAAAAATTAGTATGTCTCTTGAGGAAACTTGTAGTAAAATGCTTTTTCCAATTACATACCCAATGGAATCGTTCATTTCTACCATTGCAATCACCATTAATGCCATAGATTAAGGTGATATATTCCATCTCTATTACCAAAATAATTGGACATCTGTGTTAAGTAGGGGTTTGAGACCTAGATCATCTGGATTTTTCTAAATAATCAAGAAAGCTAGTGGAAAAGTACATTTAAAACAACTTAATTTAATATTTGATTCTCTCTGTTTCCCCCTACCCTCACCCAAAAATGCAGCTGAACAAGAAGAGAAAGTGCCTAAGTGCTTAGAGACTCCTAGTAGGCAGTAGCCTCATCTACCACAATTCACATGGCCACTTGCAATAAGCAGCAGACAATGGCCATGTGTTCTCCTTCAGCAGGAAAGTTAGGTTTGTGAGTTACAAGCACTCTTTCAGGGAAAGAATTTAATTCAGAACAAAAGGAAAGACCGGTTTGCTTTGAAATGTGTTTACAATGGCAATAAGTTAACACAGGAGAAAAAAGGAGAGATTTTATAGCTTGCAAACACTGTCAGGTCCACAAAGCCTTTATTGATCTTTGTTATCAGGTGGAAACAATAAATGGCTCTTCTCCAGCTTCCACCCTAGAAACTCCCTCATATCTGTCTGAAGCTTCAAATGGAATTACTATAGTGTCTAGCTAAGATTTACTTTTTCCCTCAGCCTCTGTTCCATCATAACACAATCATCTCATCATTATCATCCCCTACAATAAATGCCTTTGGAGGCAGATTCTTTTGTTAAGGAAGTAAAAGGCAAGTTTTCATTAGCTGTGGCAAATTTTTAAAAAAGATACAATAAGGGTAATTATGCCTACTCCAGCTCTCTATTTAAATAGCATTATTTAATTCAGAATCCAATGATAGAGTCACTTCTCTTCTGGCACATATGATCAATAGTATATAGGTAGATAAATACATAGATATAAAAATACCATAAATATAGATAGATATTTCAAATATGCTATTAAAATAAATCTGGGTTTATATGTCTAAATACTATGATAACACAATCTGTAAGAATCTCTGCATCCTTTCTTTTCTGGAAAATAAACAAACTCCTTAAGTTAAAAAACAATTATTTGATAAGACAACATTTAAAAATGCAGACATCACCCATGCACAAATTAAACCAATTGCACGGGAAAAATGAAACTGGAAGGCTAACAGACTCAGAGTGACCAGTCACTGAGACAATTTGGTTGATATGCATTTATTTGCATAAGATGCTTTACTTTCTTTTGTTAAGGTCTACAAAAACCTACTGAATTAAGATGACAAGAAAGAGGTTGGAATAAAAATAAAATCTTTCATAAATTTCATTCCTGAAATGTTTGCAACAGAATCACAAGAAATAATGGGGGGGGGGGATTTTAAGTATGTTTCCCAAATAACTGAGACATCTCAAATTCCTGGCACAGAAAGGGCCAACAACAAATATCTGCTTAATGAAATAATACTAAATTTCTTAAAAATGTAGTTACATCATGTGGGAAGAACTTATTCTTTCTTCTTAGTATATAAGTTGAATGGTGCATCAGATCATGATTATTCAAGGAAACTATAACATTTTTTTTTAAATTTAGCAGATTACTAGAGCCATTTTTAACTCCATAGATCATGTGTTCTGGCTCATGACATAGTAAAATTAAGTGTGCATAGTAGGCATTCGACAAAATATATGACAAATAAAAATAATAGGGCATAATTATTTACATTTTTCTAGTCTCTGTTTTTCTACTTTGTTTTTGTTGTTGTTGATTTTATTTTTCCAAAGTGCATTTGTATTTAGTACCTTACTTGGTCCTTACAACATTTGTGTGGTATACTTAGAATAAATATCTTTATAGTCACTCTAAATTGATTCATTTAACAAATATTGATTTACCAATTGCAATGTGCCAGGCACATGGCAGACATGAAATTTGGCAATATATATAAAACAGAGAAAAATCCCTACTTGATGAAATTGAGCAAAATTCACCCAGAAAAGGAAAGGGAGAGGCCAAGAGGCTACATTTGATTCTGTATGTCCTGCTTGGCCTTATTTTACCTCCCACACCACCTTTAAACTGCATAAAATATAATATATTCGATATAACAACAAAATAGAGTTCTATTCGCTTGGCTTCTAATACTTTGAGAGTTCCTTCCATTAGTGACCTTTCCTCCAGTATCAAAAAAGTGTCAAAAATAACTCTAACACTGAACCAAGTCATATCAGACACAGGAGGATACGATCAGGGCTGTATGTGAGTGTGTGTGTGTGTGTGTGTGTGTGTTTGTGTAACTCACGTATATATAAACTTATATAACTTTTATAAATAACAGAGAACAAGCTAATATAAACACAAATCAAAAAACTGTTCGTGCCACATGGTGTTCAATTTATAAACTCTTATCTTTAGAAGAATAAGAGAAAATCTGAAGTCTACAACTATTGGTTAGATAATGCAAAAGTTATTTAAGCAGTGGATTATACAAATGAAAGAATGGACACTTCATGATCTGAGTATAAAACCACTGAAGGGTGAATGAGTGACATTTCAGACCTGATTTGACATCCCATGGTCAGTGCCACTACCACTGTTAAGGTGCACCTAGAGAACTGCAAAGAGCATGGCAATTTAAATTTGATAGTTGCTAGATATACAAAATTAGCCAATGACTGAGTTATAATGATAAAACCTAGAAAAGAATGTAATAAATTAGGTGTGAAATAAACCAAAATCTGACAGTAGCATTTGCACTACCTATACTCCTACTATGTCGTATTGCATTGGATATAAAGAAAGAAGTGTCCTCATTCTTAGAAAAGGAATCAGAAAATGCCTCTAGAGTGACCCTATTTTTTCCCAAGTCCTATCTGTCTCACCTATCTCCAGCTTTCTTTTATTTTTCTGTTAACTTTAAACATGAATCTTTACCTCTTTAATAAACTGATTTGGTCTCGTGGGCACTGTTAACTCTCTCTATTTTTATTGTCAAATGTCTTGGATCAGAAATGTATACCCATGATAATCACACATTCCCTCTTTAAACCTTGATAAATAGGTTTCTGTCCCAGACACAGGATTGACATCACTTTTCTAAGGCCACTAGCAACCTCTTTCTATTCAATTCTCTTCATTATTTTGCAAATTATCAACTCCTGAGTCCTTGCCCCCAGCGGCTCCCCAGTCTCCTCCCATCCCACAAACAGAAAAAAGAATCCTAGCACCTTCATTCTTCTGGTTCATTTTGTATATTGCTCCCTAATTCTCTGTTGTTCTATTTCTCTCTCATTCAGAGTGTTTGTCAATTTTCAAGATATTAGCTATCACCTCCAAAGTCACTATCTACAGCCATGAGCCCTCAGCCAAGCTCCAATCCCAAGGCTTCAATTCTGTACTTATTAAATTGGCTGTCAGGTACTATGTGCTAAGGCTGGTGATTCAGTAAAACAACCCCTTAAAGAGCTCACAGGTTTCTAAAAGATTAGGTATGCACTGGTATAGCAATAGACTGGAGATCATGCTCCAGGACATATTTGGAGAAGACTGTGCAAATGTGAAACACGGCTCTATTCTTAGTGTCACAGTGGATGGAAAAACTGCTAGCCTTAACCTGTAGACACATACTGTAGAATGTGAAGAAGGGCATGAAGATGATGAATCCCACTGAGAAATGGTGGCATTGGCTGCACAGAGACTATATGAGGTCCTTACACCAGCTCATTGATAACTTTTTGTCTGAATATGTTGAAACGTTTTAAAAATACTTGATTCTCCTTCTGTTACTTAAAATGTTACTTTCAAAAAAAAATCATTTTCACCAAAATTCAAAAAATCCGTATCAAAGGTTATCATCATATTTCTTCCAAATGGCAGCCTACCATTGCTGAATTTTGCACTTGTATTAATTAATGCCATCACCATTCTCAAACTCATTATCACAGGTTAGCTTCTCTGGGATGCGACTCTGAGAAGGAGATTAGCATGCAGCAAATTTATTAGGGAGTGCTACTGGGATCAAGCCCCATGAAAAGGTAAAAAAAAAAAAAGCAGCAGCACGGGGCAGAGGGAGAAGTTGGGTCATGATGCAGTCTCGATGGAAGTCTCAGCTAACCCCACATGGAGATCTGACTTCAGAGTTGTCTGACTTAGGGCAAGAGTGCCTAGCCTTCCTACCCCACGCTTATTAGTCAAAGGATGGAGCATGACCTTGGGCAACTGTGATCATAGGCAAGTAACCCAACCACTCTGAATCTAAATTTTCTTAAAAGATTATTTTGAAAATTCAGTGACACATATTATGGTAAATCTTAATAAATGTTGGCTCCGTATTAGTGGCCTAACACATGTTAATTCTTCTCCCACCTCCTAAGTTATTTTAAACCATTCTCTTTCTTTTCCAAGTCCTATGCCTTCCTTTAAAAGGGCACAATACATCAATAAAGATGTACTGGGAAACTACTTCTAGCCAGGATTATTCTAAGTGCTACAAAAGACCACAGTGATCAACCCAAACAAGATCCCTAGACTTGTGGAGCTTAAATTACAATGAACTAAGACAGGCAATAAATAAGTAAACTAGTAAATAAAAAGATAACTTCTGATGGTGACTTCTATGATGAAAATAGCAAATAATAATTGATGCAAGAGAAAATGATTAGTGGGAGAAGACTACTGTCTCATGAGGTGACACTGAGCTGAAATCTGGAAACCAAGAAAGGACCCATCTTGGGGAGCCCTGAGCAAGGGGTGTGAGCAGGGAGCATTTCTGACATGGAGAATGGGACAAAAGTCATGAGGCAAGTTGATGCTTGCTTGGCATAATCAAGGAGCGTATCATAGAACCTTGAGAGCAGATTAGAGTATCACGAGGTGAGGTCAGGGGTGTACACTCCTGATACCTTGTAGACCATGGTAAGGCATCACCCCTGCTGCATTTGTGCTGCATTTAATGGATAAAATGCATAGAGCACTTAGCACGCTGCCTGGTACATGGTGAGAACTCAATAAAATCAACATCATTATTATTACTATCATCATCATTATACGTTAAATTGGTCTGTTTACATACAGACCATGTGTCCTCTACATCATGCCAAATGATGAATGGTCAGGATCAAATAAGGAGCAGAGAGAGATAGAAGAACCCAGTAGCTGTTGCAGACATCATTTAGTAACTTTTAGAATATGACTTTACATTTTTTGATTCAAAACGACAGTATCAAATTTCTGTCTGAGTGCCCCATCCAGGCATCTGTTTAAAGCATATTGAGTACAAGCAGAATGAATCAGTAAGTGTTCACTTGCTAGATAAATGCTGTCTGAATGAATTAGCGTGAGAGGTAAGTGAATGAGTGAATAAACAGGAAACCAGTAAGATCACATTTGTTTTTAAGATTTTTGGACGGGAACATCATTTGTAAGTATATGAGACCCTGAAATGTCATATGCCCAAAAATGATGAAAATATTTCCCATAGAAAGCATGAGAGTGATAAACAAGAACTATAAAGAAAGGTAATAGCTAGAAGTTTTGCCAAAGAGTGTGGCTGGAGGTATTGGAAAATGCAATTACCAAGACACAAATCAGCAAGATAACTGGTGAGAAGGGGTTGGAGGAAGGCACTGATATTTATTGATCACTTACTGTATTCCAAATAATGTGCTAGACATTTTTATACTTTTAATCTTCATAATCCTATAGAATAAGTATTACTCTCACTTTACAGATAAGAAATAGAGCCTTGGAGAGGGCTAATTTATCCAAAGATGCACAAGATAACAACAGGAGTGCGGCTGACTGCAAGTCTGTTCTTTTCCCAGAAGAGTTAAGGAATCTCAATGAATACTTTTGTCCACAAGAAAGCAGCGAGGCAGTACAATAAAGTCATTAATAATAGTAAACACAATGTTTTCAATTCACTATTCTCATTTTATTACATATTTGCTCTTGAGTAAGAGATTAGTGAGAGATGTATGATTTCAGAGATGGAAAGTGGAGACAGCAAAGTTATTTCCCCAAAGTCAAATTAGAACAAAAATCAGAATGCAGCATTTATTGAGTTGTAGTTATCAGTCCTTACCCACACTGGGCATATACATACACTAATGGGTTTATAGGCATTTTTCAAGAAAAATAAGACAAGCACATTTACCAAATTACATACAGAACTCCAAAAGTTAGGAAAACTTTTTGAAAAATCCACTCACAATATTTCTCCCTTGCCTGAGAGACTCCCTGGTGGAATATGAGAAACTGAGAATGCACATTAACTCTTTCAGACCACAAGGACTGTTTAGCTCCTCAGTGCTTCTACGTAGAGGAAGTTCACTGTTCTCAAGCATTTGGTTATCTAAAACACTCCCCTTGCCAGGATGTTAACACATCTATAGCAGAGTGATAATTCATACTCATAAGGACAACACAGAGGCATTGAAACACACAAGAGAAAGTCTGAGATTATCAAAAACTTATTAATAAATTTAAAACCTTTAACTCAAATGTATTTTATTGCATTTCATCTGCTCACTTATAAATTGATACTGCATATGTGAGAGCTCACTTAGTCAAAATGTTTAACAAGAACTAACTTCTACCTTTTTAAATAAGAAAATATCAACTGCAGTCTCCAATAGGAAATGTTTTGGTAGCCATCCCTTACTCTAAATCCCACTGGCTCACTTATACTCACCAAGTGATACATTGAGTCTGAGTCAAAGAAACCTTACAATGTAGCAAATAGGGACCATAAACAATGCACTGAATGACATACCTGAACATGCTTATGTTTTTCAAGGAGTAGTTCTAATTTTGTAAGTATTAGTCAAGCAGTCAGCTAGAAATGAGTTTCTCAAAGACTAGCTAGTTACCAGGTTACCTGATTCTGGTTTAGAAGTAGGAAAAAAAAATCAGTTAATCTAAGAATAAGACCCAGATATATACTAAATAATCTTAATATCATATCTGTGTCCAAACAGGAAGACTAGAAATGCCTTTGAATTAATACAGTCTGCCCCATTTGACATTTTCCCCATATTTCCCAAAACATAACCTCCACTCAACCAGATTGCCCCTAAACACCTCAACTCAATCTGATGTACAGGCCTTCTAATATATATTTAATACCTTCACTGCTTTATACCTTGCACATCATACTCATCCTCTCAGTTTGTTTTACAAATTCATTATCTCCAAACTCACTGGTCCCTCAAAAAAAAAATACCCAATAATACTTCTACCTATTCCTAGTCAGTTTTCCTCCTCATTGTGTAAATCAGCAATTTCTACCTTTACCACTTTTCCCAAGGACTCTATCCCTCCAATGCCATTATTATGTCCACTAATAACTGTAGGATAGATCTTTGGATGTGCTGGTGTGCAGAGTTTTGTTTTATAGAATATTTGGCAATGCAGGATTTCTTACATACTGAAATGATAATGAACAAAATAGCATGATAGAGATATCAACCTTGTATCTTATAGAGTTACACATCTCTTTAAGAGATAATATACAAAGCCTGTAAGTAGGAGTACATACGTTCCCCCAAATAGTTGCTGTGTCTACAGAAATTTTAAGATAACCTTACTAACCAAAGTTAGAGGCAATTTATATAAAATCTACAGATTAATACAATTCCAATAAAACACCATGTATGGGAGTATTTTGAAAATCTTATTATAAAAAACAATGTTTTAAGTATAGTGACCATCATTTGTGTCTGAGAAAAAGCTACAAAAGAACTATTAGATAAAATAATCAACTAAAATATGGCAGCACAAAATCACTGTAACCTACAGAGCAGTACCAGACACACAACAAACTACACAAGGACTTATTCAATCATGTATGCATTCTTTTAACAAGCATTTACTGAGTACCTTTGTAATTCAGACCCTCTGCTCGGCATGTGCATACAGAGATGAATAAGAAATTATTTCTGTCTTAAGGAGGTAGAATAAACCAACATCACAGTACAATACAAGAAGTCCTATATTGGAGATGTGAGCAGTAACTTAGTATTCCACAGAGAAAAACTGCAGTGACTGAAAACAGGATATGTGTGTGTGTGTGTATGTGTGTGTGTGTGTGTGTGTGTGTGTACATAAAAACAGAAAAAACATTCTTTCTCAGTATTAATGTGAAGGGTTCATGCATGAAGAAGCATAGGCATACAGGAACAAGGAATGTAAGCATGTTTCAGAACATTTTGATTATTGCCACCGGCCACAGTAGATTCACATATAACAAATACAGTATGGTCAGTGGAAAAGGAAGCAAGTGACTTCAAGGACTTACACCAAACATAACATCAGGACTTCCACACAGAGAGCCTCTTTCTCATGACTGGTTGGTTAGAGAGTTGTCTGCAAATGCAAATTCTACAAATGCTAGATCACGATTTATTTGAAGAGTTCAACTATACTTTATCAAATCTGGCCACTGAATGACAGAAGGACTAATTGGCTAAGGATGTAGAGATTAACAACCATTACTATTTTTGTCATATTTTGGTAGGGTGTGAAGGTAGCCCTATACATCTGATATCCGAACCTCCTATTGCTTCTTTTCTAGAAAAAAATTCTGGTTTTCAGATCTGTTTCTTTCTCCCTTCACCTTTTTAATTTTTTCATTGGCATATACAAATCGTTCCTCCAAAGTGAACCAGTAGATGGAGCATTTGAGAACTGCTGGGTCAATCTCACTCTAAAAAACACAAAAGCTGATGGTAATGTCAAATTGACCCTCACAACAGCCCTTCTTCTCCCTTTCCTCTACAATCCCCAAGCTTTTCAAATACTGGTTTATTTATTCTGAAGGAAGAGGTCACAAAACATTTACAGCAATGCCATGTGACCTCCTGAACATAAACATAGGGTAGTTAATAAAACACCCTCAAGAAAAATAGGAAAAGAATCCACAATAATTAAAGCTACAAATGGTAAAACCTCAAATGCCGTCAACCACTCAACCAACAAGATTATTTTGACCACAAAGGATATAGCCATAGATATGGCGATAATAGCACCAACTCACCACCTTTATCCCTGTCCCTGTTAAAGCAACAGTTGCCTGGGATAAATCCATCCCAAAGAAGCCATTTCCAGGATCACTCTTTCCAAATATCAGTCTGCAGAGCTCACTGAGCTTAGATCAGTGGTCTCCAAGCTGTGGAATTCAGTCACCTTTTGACACAATTTTAGTGTGCCTAGAAATCACCTGGCGTTATGTTCAAAATGTAATATAGACCCCTAACTGGATCTACCAAACCAGACCCTCTGAGGATGAGGCCCAGGAATCTGCATTCTAACAATTTTCTTCATGTATATCTTATGTTCACTGAAGTTTGAAAGCCACTAGCTTAAATGGAGAACTGTTTACTAAGCCTCGAATAAAGCCTGTTCAGGAAGTGATTTCTCACTATTCTATTTATAAGAATGTTCACTCTTTCTCAATTCCCCACAACAGTTGCAACAAATCTCCAGCCATCAGAGATATTTCCAGGCCCCCTACTTTCTAAATCACTCTAGGCCTCAATTTTATGAGGTGCTCTGAGCTTACAGCACATAATTCTAGATCTTCAGATCTTGTCCTAAAACTATATTTGAAGACCAAGATTATGTCATTTCCATCTCCTAGCAATGCATTTTTGGCAACAGTAACCTCCTTGCTGACAAACATTTCTCTCATTTGACAGAGAATTGTACAGAAAATATAAGCAACACAGAATAGAGGAAAGTCATTACATTTATCTAACATCTTAAAATATAAATGGGTTACTTAAAGAATCCTAAGAGGAGAATATTGTTCCATCTGCATTAAAAGAAAAAAAAACTTAATTCTGAAGTTTTATTTTAAATAGAAAATGTAAGCAAACTTTAAAGAGGGTTGCACACTTGAGTATGTCTCTGACAGGCTGGGTGCAAAATTTAAATATTTTGTTTGATGGAACCAAATATACCACAAAACATATCAAACACAAAAGAAACATTAACATAACTGAACAATTAAACAAGAACATCCACCCACTTATATTAAGCATTTTACTGAACATCCATTAGGTACCAGATAAACATAAGAGTATTGAGGATAGAGCCAAAATTTAAACATGGTTTTGAGTTTTAAACTAAATCGCTGTCTCATGCATTAAACAAGGGCCTACAAAAAAATTAAAAATAAAAAAATCGTCAATAGACAGCTCTTGCAAATATTCTCCCTGCAGATGCCACGTAAATTTTTTTTCTTCCTACATGTGTATCAAGTCCCAAAAAAGAAAATTATACCTTCTTGATAACTCATGATGAACAATGTGTAGCAATAACACATTTATTTTGCTATCACATTTAATAAAATATGTATATTATTTTTACTTTACTTTCAGCTCTCTCTAATAGAGGCAACAAGGCATAAAGGTGAACAAACAGTGTGATGATGATACTAAAGGGAAAAATATACAACAGAACTCGAATACTCCTCCCATGCATCTCAAAGTCCTTCAAGGTAGATAAATCATACACTAAAAAGGAATATATAATCACTTATCATCTCTACTTACAAACTAATATCCATTGATATCATTTCCCATTGTCAAAACTTATCTTTAAAATGAAAGCCTAATAACTGAACTGGTAGCCAAACAAGAATAGAGCCCTATATACACTTACACGAAACGTAAATGGCATTTGCTGGGTGACTAGTAGTGCATCTCACAGCCTAGACCATTGAACAGAAGTATAGACAGTCTGAATGCAATGGATGAGGAATGCTTGACATTCTTAGGCAAATGAAATAAGCGGTATCTCTTTCACCTGTTTTTTTTTTCCTAATTTAAAATTAATTTGCCGTGAAATACATTCTACCAAATCCATATTTTTATAGAATTTATAGAAGTGGTTTTCACATTGGCACACGGCATTTAATAATTTGATGGAAATGTTTGAATCTGCAATGACTCCATATGCCGGGGAGCCAAAAAGGGACTCCAGTTTTAATTGTTTTAATGGATGGGCTAGTCTATGCCAACAAAACAAAGTGCTTCTTACCACTTTCTTTTTCAGTACTTGACATCTTTTCTACGAACTCTTCCACTAAGGTTACTAGCAAGTGAATTAGTAAGAAAAAAAATGTTAGATCACGTAGAAGTTTTCAAATTTGGTTGAAATTAATGGATCTCACCCTGAGAATATTATTTACTGAATATGAGGAGTTTTATGAATAATATTGCTCCTCTTTAACAACAAAGCTACAAGATAATTGTTATTCCTAGCTCACAAAAGAAGAAACTAAGGCTCAGAGAAGGTAGGAGGTAGCTCTCCTGGGGTCTCACACTTAGTAAGGAGCTCAGGACTCCAAAACTTTGTTCTTTCTCCTCTGCCAAGTTGTTTCTCTATGATCGGGGATGAGGTAGAGAAAGGCAATGGACAGCCATTAAATTCTGATGTCAGATTACAATATCCAGTTTCTACTAATGTGAAAACATTACACTACTGGAATACATTTTATCTAATTTTATAATTGTAAGGAAAACATTTCTCAGAGCTTTGTTAGCCAAATTGAACCCCAAATTGAAAAAGCTTTAATTAAAATATATAAATTTTCCAAATATCATAACTCGCAAATATATTTTATATATTTTTCATTGTCAACATGTTAGTTACACTCACACTTTCTAAGGATTATTTTTTAAGTTTTTTTAAGACTTTACAAAACATGTCAGGGAGTTGATTTTTATTTACTGTTAGGAGAGGCTAAATATGTACTTTTTTACATCCTTTCATTCTTTCTTATGCATGTACCAATACCATTTCCTTTCCCAAAATACTAAAATAATATCTGTCTTTTTGCCACTTGAATCCAGGCTTCCCTCTCCATTTTTCCTTCCTCATTGGTCTCTCAGTTTCTTCAACAATTGCCTAGGCTAGTAGATTTCCTCCCCTTATTTGCCATTCTTCCAGTTCTGTTATTTTATTTCCTGCCATTCTGCTCTCTATGCTTCTGAGGTCTTCAAAGATACCTGCAATATTCCCTGACAAGAAACCTAGGAACGCCTTGCCCTTGAGTTAGACAGAGTATCTTCACTGACAGACTGACATCAGCAAACCCAAAAACTGATGTCAAAGTGACAGGGCAACTAAGTAACCCTCATTTACAAAAATAAAACCCAAATAAATAACTCACTAAATTCATCCTTGATGTGAAATCCCCAGCTGTTTCTCAATATGTGTTCTCAAGTATTAAATTATTTCGCAAGAAATAACACAATATATGATGTATACATCTTCAATCTTTAGAGTTATTTTCATTATTAGGGCTGCACCTCAGAGATTTACAGTGAACAAAACCACCCAAAGTGGATGATAAATAAAACTTTCTCTAGACATCTAGACATTTTCAAAATAGAAAAGAATTCCAAGACAATTGGAATTCTTACGTTTTCCTACAATACACCTTCCTCAAAATAAAAACTATAATTAAAGAAGTTCCATGAGGTCAGAGGGGGGGTATGTTTTATTGAGCATTTGTCTTGCTAGTGTTCTGCACAATACTTGCCACAATGTAGATCCTCAAATATTTTTGAATAATTGGGTAAATTAAATAGTATTTTGATGTCCCTACTTAAGAAAGTAAACTACTTTCCTCAAAAGTTTCAAAACTCATAATATATGCCCTGGTTTTCTTTCATATACTGTTACAACAGTTTATTCAAAGTCTAAGATTATATGTCTTTGTTGCATCTTGGGTTAGGGAAGAACTCCGAGCATAACACCTCACAGATAAGAAGGATCCCAGAGAATTAAAGTAATGTGTCCATAGATACACAAGTTGTCCAAGGCAAAATTAGAATCAGGTCTCCTGAATTCTGGATATTTTTCAATTTCATCAATTCAATTTACTTTTATTATTTAAATTGTATAAAGTATTATAATCTTCATATCTCACACCAGTGCATCTAAAAATGACTTTTGAAGTATCAAAAACCTGACTTTAGTTATTCCATGGGTAAAATGGAAAATGGTTTAATTACTTGGCAATGAAATAGTATTTATTAAATTCATTTTTATCTTCTTGCTTGCAAATCACTCTGAATAAAAAACAAATCCCAAGTGGCTGAGACTTTTCATAATGAGACCATTGAGAAAACAGGAACTTCCATAGCAAGTACAGTCTCTCCTAAAGTATATTGTAATGGAATGCAAGAAAGCTCACAATGATCAAAACAACCAGAAATTCCCATCTAAAAATGCTCTGGTAGTGGTTACTCTTAGTAATTTAAAAAAAAAAAAGAAAGAAAAAAAGAAAAAGTTATTTAGCTCTAATGAGAGAATGGATGGATAGAGCATAATCCATCTTCCCAAGTGTTTTCAGAGAAGTTTAGAATCCTGACAGTATCAAAGAATGAATCTACTGGAACTTTATTTGGCAAGTTAGAATGAATCCTAACTTGCCAAATAAAAGAAAAATGGGACCACGCAGATATTATATAAGTCACTGCTTTGATATATAATCTTGCTTTCTTTGTGTCATTAAGTCTATCGGTGATATGGTTAGCCATGAAAATTTTTCCATACGTGTAATATGATGTGGAAAATGCTTACACTATATTCATTTGTATCTTCTCAGCATCTACCTGACATAACCTTTTCAAAATAGAAAAGAATTATGGCATGGAAAGTATATATAGCTGTTGCACATATTTGAGCATCACAACTATTTTCAAATTTCTTATTCTGACAACCATTATCTGGGCACATGCTTTCATCCAGAAAAAAGCCAGAGTCATTCAAATTTGACTTATAAAGGTAACCATCAGAGACGGTTTCCTCCCTCTTTTTCTGGGACTAAATGCCTATGTTCTCAGTTTATTTTATATATTCCTCATGTAAGTTGTTGAAAATAGTCTTAGGTTAAACTGGCATTACCGGTTGTAAATTCTGGTTCTTAGGCAAAAAGAAAACTCCAACATTACAGAGAAACAATTCTCCCCAAACTATTCATTATCTTTAGTAAAATCGGTATATCAAATATGAATCTGTCATATTGAGGAATTAATAGTATATTGCACAAATGTTGCCTTTAGATACTGACACAAATGTACAAATGCACAAGTTATTAGTCTCCTCTTATAAAGGATTATGTTCAACAATCTGCAACATCAAATGCTTGCTAAGATTATTATGCTGCCTTGGAAATATAGGCAGGGAAGAACAGCAAACAGCAGCCAATGCATTCTAAGGTTTGTTTCCCAGGTTATCAATGGGAAAAAGTGGGAGAAAGGTATATTAAAGAGTAAAAATACACAAGAAGAGGAAGATGACTGAAGAATACTTTCAATGATTTAAAAAAAGCATTCTCCATTCATGTAAGTGCCACAAAAATGTTTGCAGGACCACCTGGAACCAGTACTCAGTCACTCCGGCTCTCACTACGCCCATCCCTCTACCATCAATTGCAATAGTACTTTCAAAAGCGAGACTCAACAGTAATCAAACAAGATGAGTGTTCAGATTCATTCTGGAGACTTTTAAAGAAGTAAAAGTCCCAGGAGCAGACAGGTAAAAGTGCTATCGGGAGTTAAAACGCTTGTAGCCAAGGTCAAAGTGAGGATAAAAGGTGGACGGAGATTTGACACTGAATATCTTTCAGATTGTCTGCAGTAGAGTGGATCCCTTCAAAACAGAGCTCACCAAGACAGGGAAAGACTAGATCAGAGGTCTGGCATTCCTGAAAAAGATAAAAATCAAGGGTAGCTGAAATGCCTGGGCAGGAATGAGGCACAAGTGGCTAGAAAGGATGCCAGGGGAGTTTGGTGTACACCTGGAACTGCTGATACAGACATCCCGAGATGAGCCCTAGTCTGAAGAAGCCTGGGAAAGCATTTATTCATTCAACAAATATTTATGAAGGGCCTAAAATAAGGAAGGCCAGAAAAAAAGGAGGGAGAGGGCACTGTGGAATCAGGGAGGGGAAACTGAAGGACGAGATACGAATGCAAGAAGTACCAGAGAGCTTTAGAAAACCAGACACCAGGTTTACCCAGAGAAGCAGCTTGAGCCAATAAACGCCTGGTTATTGGGAAATAAGGGAAATAAAAAAAGCTACTGGGTGGGGAGAACACGAGAAAGATTAGAGGTTCTTCATCAGAAGGCAACTCAGAAAAATATCTGGCAGAGAGTATCTGAAGATCTGAGAAAAGGGATGCCACATAGAAGGCAGATAGCCTGTGGAATTCAACGATGTCAGAGAAGGTCACGCTAAGACCCAGAGAGTGTGGGAAATAAGGAGAGGAAGGGTTTCCTGGAAGGGGTTGGGGCTCCTTTGGGATGTTGGAGAACACAGATGGAAGACACGGAAATGGAACTGCAGAACAGTGCCTGGGAAAGTTTGGGGGAAAGAAAACAGGTGGGTGTGAAGGAGCACTGGGTGTCAGGGGACAGTGTTCGTTGAAGTAGGGTCCAAGGCCAGAGGTGGGCAGACAGGCCCCCGAATTTGGAGACCCCGGGACCCCAGAAGAGTGGAGTCTTACTCTTTTCCCGTGCCCTCGTCCCCACTTCCGCCCCAGCCCAGCGGATCGGGTCTTGCCCCGGGCGCCGGAACCCTAGGCCAGGCGGGGCGAGGCCCGGCCGCCCCCCAGCGGCTGGGCTTGGCGCGCACGCCCCGGCTCGCCGGGCGCCAACTTTCCCGATCCTCGTCCTCTCCCGAAGCGCGGGCCCCCCGTGCGCCCCCCGCTCACCGAGGGCGCCGTCAGGCGGCTGATGCTCTCGCCCAGCGAGTCCAGGTTGACCCGCCTCCGGCGCTGCGCCCTCCTGGCCCCGGCCGTGGCGGCGGCGGCGGCGGCGGAGAGAGCCGGGGCCGGGGCGACGGCGGCGGCGGCCGCGCTGGGCTCCAGCGGCCCGGGCGGGCTCCGGCTGCCGTTCCAGCAGAGCTTAGACAGGGGGCACTCCCCCTCCTCCTCCGGGCTGGTCTCCAGGTAGTCGGAGCCCAGAGAGCTGAAGGACTCGGACGAAATCTTCCTTCGAGACATGCTGCCGGAGGCGCTGCGGCGGCCGAGGAGGCGGCGGGGACGCGGGCGGCGGCGGCGGCGGGACCGGCGAGCGGCAGCGTTAGGCGCGTCGGGGCCGCGGGGCGCAGCGGTCGCGCTCGGCGGGGCGGGAGTCCCCGGGGCCGCGGAGCCCCCCGAGCCGGCTGCTCATGGCGGGAACTTGGGGCGCCGGCGCGCCTTGGGGCCCGGGCTCGGCGGCGGCGCCGGGCTGGGCTGGGGGCCGCCGCCGCCTCTGCTGCAGCTCGCGCGGCGCCGCCTCAGCGCCCGCCTCGGCGCATCGCCGTGCGCCGCGCTCCCGCTCGCGGGGAGGCTCCGAGTGTGTGACCGCGGGCGGCGGGCGGGGAGGGCTGCGGCCCGTGCGGTCCGGGAGGCAGAGGCTTCTGCCGCCTGCGCGCCTACCTCGCCCCTCTTCCCCTCTCCTCCCGCCCCTCTCCTCCCGCCTCTCGCCACTTGCCGCCCGCCTCCCTCCTTCCCTCCTTATCTCCCCCCGCCCCATCCTCTCCCTCCGCCGGTATCACGTGTCGCCATCATACTCATTGGGAGTCTCTGCCTCGCCTGTCGCCACGTTTCAGGAGCAACGAGGACACTTCGTTACTGTCCTCTGCGCGCCCTCCCTGCTGCCGCGGTTGCAGCTCCGAGGCGGAGCGCGCGCCGGGGCTCGCGTCGGACTGAGGGGCCCCAACCCCAAGCGCCCTGTCCCTGGGCACGGCGGCTGGGGAGCTGAGGGGCCCCGCGGGGCTGGAGGGGCGAGGGGCGCGGGCCCGGGGGCAGGACGTCTCCCTCTGGAGACACCCTGGGGCAGCCCGACAGCGCGAAGTGGAGGTTAGGGTCCACGTTTGTCCTTTCCCCACCTTTTCGCCGAGTTTATTTAGGAAGTTCCGAGGGGAAAGGGAAAGGGAAGCGGTCCATTCTAGCGGAGACGCTCGCAAGGGAAGGGAAGGGGCAACATGTTGGCGCCCATCCTGCCGAAGCAGCTGGCGGGGATCAGCGTTCCCCGCCGCCTCGGGCGAGGCCGCGTGGCAGGGAGTGAGGACGGGGGTCTCCTCGGGCGACAGCCGGGCGCTGAGCCTCAGCCCGGCGGGGCGCGCGGGACTGCCGGCTCTCGCAGGCTGCGCACTGGTGCTGGACAGCTCCGCTGGCCACCTGCAGCCGCGTTTGCCGGCGTTGCAAACCAGAGAAGGGTTCCTCTTCAGACCACCTAGGACCCGGCCAGGGGAGACTGGGAGGCGATCCCTTGTCTCTCGTCCTCGGGGCTCTTTGCGCCAAATATGCGATATGTTGCACTTGGCTGCAGCGCCGTTCAGAAAGCTAAGGGGAGTGGGGAGAAAGGCTTTTTCCAAAGCCCTAGAACAGACTCGCCACAGCGCTAGCACATCTCTTGCCGAGAGTTTTGGGCAGAGCGGCTTCATTCCAAAGCTTGCCTCTCTGTAAACCAGTTCTTCCTTCCGCTGCCTGGCCCCGCTGCCCTTGCTTTAGCTCCAGAAAAGCCTCGGACTTGTTCTGATGTTAGAGTAAGAGATGGGGGAAGAAGGGCCAAATGACACTGTCCCGAAAGAGGGGTGTCCCCCTGCGGCAAGGCAGATGAGCACCCTCCCCACCTTCCCCCGCCTGCGGAGGGTAAAGTTCAGGGGCTCTGGCTTTAGCCCCCCCCCCCCATGACACAGAAAGCAAAGATTTCCCCACCCCCACCCCCCAAGGACTGATCCTCCCAGGTGGAGGCAGAAAGATTTGCAGGGACTGCTTATTTAAAGACAAAACAAAACAAAAATACAAAACTTTTTTTGTATTCCTGCCCAAATTTGCTTTTAATTCTAAATCTTCCCAAGTGTTTAAGAGGCCCCAAATATAAATGTTGTTTGAGGTTCCCCTTTATACTTTGGAAAAATCCACTCAACTGGTTCAGAGACATGCTTTATTCCCAGATCTTAAGCGAGCGTTAAAGATACAAAAAGCGTGTACTGTCTCTCACACGCTCCCCTTCAATATATATATATATATATGTGTATATATATATATATATTCTTTCTCAGACTGCTGAGGAAGTTTCTAACGGCGTAGTTTCTCATCTTAGCAGAGAAAACCCAGGCTTGTCTTTGGAGAAACTGTTCAATATTCTTGTTGCGTAGTATCAATCACAGCATACAAGGGTGGAGATCCTGGTTCTCTTCTTTAGTAATGATCTAATTGTCAAGTTCTTTAGAATCATGACTATTGGAGCTATTATTAAAGATACTAAGTAGCATATCCTTCACATTTTTTCGATAAATCACTGCTACACACACACACACACACACACAAAATATTACAGTAATAGTAAATAACCTTCCTATTGAACTTAGAACTGGAACTTTTTACTAACCATTCCAATTCTTGTTTCAAAGTCAAAAAATACTGAGTGCAAGTCAGTGAGTGAGTATCATTTGTTTCTAAAAGTTACAAGAGGCCCAGAAGTCTTCCTGTTTACACTGGAAGTTTATTGCCAGAAAGAACTCTGAACCTACAGGACATTCTTTTTCTTTGGGTGAACCATTTGAATCAAAGACTTATTACAGATCTTTCCAGATGAAACGACCTAACAGTTTTCTATATTAATTACCCTACTTTTGATCTTGATTTTCCCACTGATTTTTTAACTATAAACAAATTGAGGCCTGGATATAGACAGTACATCATCTGCTTTGCTTTCAAGGGTTTCAAACCGTTGTATTTCTGTTCAGGAGCAGGGTTCAAAAGTTGTCAGTATGAAGAGTGCTGTGCTCTATTCTTGAATTAACATTTTTTAAATGAATTATAATCTATTCTCCGATTTGGGGGTTTAAAAAAAGCCTTACGTTAGTAAAAGTAATCTAAACACTTTAGGCAGAGTAGTCCACTGAAAATAAATAGTCTGTGCTCTGATTTTAGGAAAAGAAACTTGTACAAATTCATGCCCACAAATCCAGCCCTGCTGAATGTTTCAATAAAGCCCTTAAAGCCCAGTCTCCTGGGAAAGGAAAACACAAAAATATACTTGGTTTATTTGTAAAGTTGGTGAGGGCATCTGAAGACTCACTCAGATTGATCAAGCATTGGGAAAGACACCCTAAAAATCAGATTCTCCACCTTCATCAAAATGGTGATTATTCCCCCTTTTAACATAAAATAATTATTGTTTGCGTATATATTACCTTCATTTAAAGTGTTGCTGTTTATAAACTTTCATTTACATTGCTTCAATTAATTTGATTTCATCCTTCCCAGAGAAGTAGGTGAAAAAAAAAAAATCACCTCTGTCAAATTAACAACAACAACAACAAAACTACAGTCAGTCCTTGTTCTCTAAGTTCTTTGCATTTCAGAGGTCCAAACTCCTAATTTCTTTTCATCTATCTAAGTCTCCAGCAAGGAAACCTGCAACATCAGCATAAGTGTTCCCTGAAGCAGAGCTTGTTCCTAATATCAGAAGACTGAGAAAATCTCTCTCTATAGTCAATCTTTACATAAATGTGGCAACTCACAGGAATTGTACATGTAACATTAGAGTAAGTTCTCTAAAGAAATATAGTAGCTGGTGAATTCTTAACTAGGACAAGTTTTTCTGGATCCCTAACCTAGAAACTACACACACACACTCCCAGCTGCAAATTTAACCGTAAGTCCATGGTACCTGAATTGAGATTTGTCTACCTTCCCATTTAATATACCCTTCTCTTTTAAAAGAGGGCAAATGTACTTTCTTGGTGAACAGCTGTGAGAAAATAAAAATAGAGATAGTGTACTTCATATTCTTGCATAATTTTATAAGGAAAACTAAATATTAAAGATACTATCAAAGTGAAAAGAACCGTCTGCTTTGTTCACGTATAAAGGGACACATAGAAGACAATGTAATCCATCATCCTACGGTTATATTTTATGGGGGAACCATCCTGAAGGAGTAGGATAGTTGCTGCTCAAAAAAAGGAGGAGGAGGAAGGCATTGAGGAAAAGGGGAAAAGAAATAAAGAAAAGCAACAAAGTCAATACTACACTTAGTAGAATTTGTACCAGAAAGATATTTAATGAGTGGGATGGCTGCCTAGTTTTAATGCCACCAAATCCAAGGCAGCAAGAAAGAGGGCAAAGTAATCAGTATATTTTGGTACCTCTGGCAGACCCCACTCTCTCCCTAAAGTGGCTTTGCATTCCCCATATACTGCAGAAATCCATGCTCCTCTTGAGAAGAAGCCCTGTAAGTCAATGCCTCAAACACTAACACTACAGCCTCCTACAATTCTCAGCCTTTTTGTCTGCGGACTCAACAATCCTAGCATCATTAGCTCTCTATACACTTTCTGTGAATTGGGATTCTAGATCCCAACACAATAGGACATTTTCGCAAGTATGTAAGTATGGAAATTCTGGCACAGAGATTTTTAAATACCTTCCCAATGTTATGGAGCAGATAAATATTAGAGTCAGAATTTCAAGCCTGACTTCTAAGTCCATGCTGTTTCTACTGAAACATGTTCCTACCTGCCTCTTGTCCTCAAATGTCCTTAAAACACAGAGAAAAATCTGCTGAATTAAAACCACAATGTGAGTGATTTATTGGGTTAAAAATAAATAATGCATACAAAATTAATCTGTTTGAATTGTGTCCTGGAACATAATGGCACGGAAAAGCACCAACATATGCAGTTCTACGTCTTAGTAGTTTCTTTCCTAATAACTAACTGTGCGATCAAATGCAAGTTGCTTAACTTCTCTGGGACTCAAACTATTCACATCTAAATTAAAAAGTTGGATAAAATCCCTAGGGTATCATCAATCCACAATATTCTATAATTTTTCTATTTGTTGAGCTATTCATTTTCTTTCTAGACATATGTTATGCACAGAAAAATTTCCCCTCACATATCATGAGGGTAGCTTCTCTTTTTCTTCCCTATCATATCCTATCTGAGAGTACAATTCCTCTGAAAATCCCTTCTTTAACTACCTAAGATCTTCTAATACTAAACTGCATGAACATAGTCCATGGAATTAAATAGAAAAGAAAAATTTCAACACAATCATATTTGGCTAGGTGCTCACCATCTCTCTGTCTTTTCATAACCTAATTCTTCTGTCTGCTCTATTATATAAAGGAATCATATCTTCCTGTCTGCAGCTTATTAAGCTTGGCAGATAATGATAATAAGTATGAATTATCAATAAGAGTGTCTTAATATAACCTTGTTAATGTTAATAGACATTTACTTAAATATGTCCAACTTGTAGGAAATATGCAATCTGTTGTTTATTATTTTATAATAATAAACCTATTTTTAAAAAATCCAAATTTAATGTAAATACTAGAATTTTTAGAAGTATAAACACTAAAAATGAAATGTACTCTTCTCATATATAAAAATAAAGGGACTTTAGCAAAATGTTACTAATAATGATAAATGGCAATATATTTATATTCCTTAAGATAATTAATAGGGACAATGTTCTGTTTAAAAATTAAGAAACAAATGACAATTGATACTCATGTTATAATCATTTGTGGAATGCATTTCAAGATGAATAAAATGACTTCATCAATGAATAAATTACTTCAAACCTAAAAACCACATTAGTGTTAAAATAATTCTAAAACATTTTTCCATCAAGAGTAGTGAAACTTTTAAAATAAAATATACATATACCCATTTCTGGAAGTTCTCCATTAGTGAGTAAAGTATGCTTTAATTCCTCTTATTTTCTCTTTTTGTGCATAAAAATGGACAGGCATCTGCACCACCATAGTGAACTAAAATCGAATATTCTATTTCTCTAATTCACATAGTCTTTTTTTTTTTTAGACTACAAAGCCTATACCTGATCACATGGAGTCTTGTTAGGATCACATAAGTAGAGGAATCCTGTTTCCAGACAAGCAGCATTTATAGACAGTCATCTCAAAGTGAGCCCATTTTAGTCCTCTCCCAGAACCCCGCAAGTAACTCTGTGTTTCCCTCCATAGTATGAAGACATAAGCTAGACTCACCTCTGCTTGATCTCTAATAAAGTCTTTGTACTCCTACTCAGTGAAGAAAATTCCCAGATTTTCTTGGTTTTCAGGTATTCTCAGCAATTTTTAACAGTGCCCTAGGCCAAAAGAAATACCTAACAATTCCATTTAAGATGTAGCTTGGGCCAAACCATTTGATAAGTATTTATGTCCTAACAACTTTGTAGTATTTGAAAATATAACACAACTGAAGTGGAAGATAATTAATATTTTATTCTTAAATAACTGTAATTATTTAATTATTTTAGCTAATTAAGTTTGAGCACTGTTCAGCTTCTCAAACCTTGGGATCATATTGGACATTGTCACTCTCATTTCCTGTTCCACATTCCACATTGATTTTTCCCATGGTTCTTGCTTTTCATTACAGCAGCCTCCAAAAACCCAGCTTCAAAAATGCATGAAGTAATCAAAATAAGGTGTTAATAGCATAATCCAATGTTAAAACTGTAAACTACCTGGAGCTAATAGTTTGCTCAGTGCTCAACAGATGTTAAGTATCGTTGTGTTTCTCTCGAAAGTATAAAATGTCCCTCGGTACCCCGGTGCATTCACTGCAGCACCAGAGGACCTGTTGGCACATGGTTAGGGAACTGTGCCTCTGGCTGCTCAGCTTCCAGACTTCTCAGAAAAGCTTGTCCTTTATCTTGATGACAGACTCTTAGTAAATAGACAATAAGATCTTACCAATATAAAATGAAAATTATATATTTTGATGTCATTTTCTGCAGTAATAAATTTGTATACGTGGTATTGCCCATGCATTTTCATCTGTGTGTAATGCATTATTCTGTAATTTAAAATTGTATAAGTTTTAACTCATTAATTATCTATCAATGAAGCTTTAAATACATAACCAGAAAGAAAATAATTTGTAGAGACACGTTTTTTATATTTATTAAACATATATTTTTTTACCAAGGGTTATACATATAATAGTTTAGCAGAACAATGTTATGTCATGAAATACACTTTTTAAAAAGATTTCTGATTTTTGTTTAAACTGCCCTGAAATCTTGGTAGCTATTCTTTGTTTGAAAAGAACAGGAAAGGCAAAGATAGGATTCATTATTCCCTGTAACTTCTACTTTCAAGCAAGGGAAATAAGGCACTTTATTGTATGTTGTTGATAGAGAAATAAAGGCACCCAAAGGTTGAGGAACCCACCCATGGTCCTATGGCACATAGTTTATCACAGGTAGGTGTTAGTACTGCAAAATCTTATTTTGTAGTTCTACTGTAGAAAGTTGTTGCTAATTACAGTTATTCCTTGAGGAGGAAAAAAAAAGTTGGCTCATTATTTCTAGAGAATATCATTTGAGTTTTTTTCTTGGGTAATAATAATAGGTTTGCATCAATCCAGTTACACATAGCCATCATGGCTAAGTTAATTCATTCATATCTATTCATCTCAACCTATATTTGAGTAACTGAATGTTTAATATAAACCAAGCACAGTGGACATTATAAAGACAAGATATGGTCTCCATCTTTGGAGAACTTACACTGTAATAAGCATAAGGAAACGCTAAATAATATCAAAAGTTAAATGGCCATAGAAAATAATACAGATTGGGTGTCATTTGGAAGATAAGTATTATAATATTCTAAAAGAAAAAGAAAGATAAACTATAGATATTTTTTATGAAGGAAATGAAATTGATTTGGCCTCTGAAGAATGGGCAAAATTTTAATAGATGGAAATGAATTAATAGAGAAGGGAGAAAAGTAAATTGTGTCTGAAAATACTATGTGTCACATTCAAACTGGATAAGAGAATGCATACAGAGAAATAGTGAGAAATAAAACAAGAAGATAAAGACCAGATTGGGAAAGGCCTTACTGTGGACTTTCTCTGGAAGGCATTGAAAAAATTTATTTTTACTTTTTTACTTGACATAAAAGGAGTTTTGTACAGATCAAGAAAATCTACTCATTCATCTATGCAGTCCATTATTCCCCAAAACATAAACCTGCAGGGCAGACTGCCTCAATGTCCAGAAAACCAGTTACATACCATTAAAACTAAGATATGTGGCTTCTTTCTGTTCTTCCCCACTTCACATACACTCACACATTTTCTATATTATCCAAATTTAGGGTGCACCTGCTCTAAATTATCTGCAGATTATATTGTCCAAGAATATAATCTCAGTCAATAAAATACATCACCTCCCTATCTCAGCTTACTATTTGCCTAAATTGGCCAATTTTCAAAGGATATCAGTCAGTAATAGACCAATAGGAGAAAAGGTTAACCTTCACAGAAACTAAGTTTTTTAAATGAAACCCTGAAAAGACCTAATAAGTGCCACTTCTGTGTTTGGGTCAGTGGTATGTCTTGTACTTCACAAACAGATCCATAAATTCTTCATTCGGTGTCCTAAGACAGTAACTTGGTAAATTCAGTGAAAAGGATTCTAAACCAGATTGGTCAAAAAATAATAATAATAATAATTCATTCCACCTTGACTTATACCAAATATAGTGTGCTCTTGTGCTCAATCTCATACATTTTCTTTTTCTATCAGAGAAAGATTTTGAGCTTGCTGTCTTTGTTTTTCAACAACTGGGAAGAGACTCTTCATCCATACAAACTGAAAAGATTGGAGCTCAGGAATTTCTTGTCGGTTAGTGGGCCAGGGCAAGCACACATGATGAAAGCACTTGCAGCCAGGTTCAGGAAGTATAAGAGGCAGGGGGGAGAATGGAGAAAGAGAGATGGATGTGTGAATATTGAGACGTGTCAAGGTGACTGTCGTATCTCTGGGGGCTGAAGGACAGGAGTATCATGTGGTCAGTTAGCAACACAATCCTAGGACAAAGATTGGCCAACAGGAGTGAAGATGCAGATGCAGTATTTGAAATCACTAGACTGGAGTGATTACTGAAGCAATGACTAGATGAGTTTGCCAGAGGAGCACAATATGAAGAACAGCAGCTAGGGGACAGCATTTGATTAATCAATTAATGAAATTTTAACGAACGGAATCTTTGTTCACAGACAGCACAACTGAGGGTGCTCACTACTGAAATATGAGGAAAAAAATGAAAAATGGATTTGAATTCAAGAGTCATCCCCCAAATTTCCTGTACACACTACTGTCCGTTTTTATAAGGTAATAGCCACCATTTGTAACTTTGTTTCTAAGTACCTCAAAAAGTGGCTCAGATGATTTGGTTGGAGTATACATTCAAATGCCCCATCCAAATATCACAATTAATTACTTCCAAAATGTTTTTTGACAAGATAACTAAAGTATTTTGGAAATCAAAACAGCATTCAAGCCACCAAAGGGAAAAGCTTTATTTGTTCTCTCATTGCTCCTTCATTTTTCTCAGTTTACATGGTGCTTGTGTCTTCAGGAGGTTATGTAATGAACCATGATAAAATTAATTGTTTCTAGGCTGTTAAGGTCATAGATTTTCAGTGTCCTTGAGTCCCAATTATTTTAGCAGAGTTTCTTCCTCACTTGTTCTCTGCTCTATTTGGTGTCTTATTTCAAAAATAAACACTTTTGCTTTTTTGCTGTTTGCTATTTGCTTTTTGTTGGAAGTTTTCCATTAGTGAAAAAAAAGTACTTTATTCTTATTATATAAAATGACATAATATAATTTCTGTGCAGTCCAGCCCGATTTAAAAAGAAGTCACTATAAATCAGTAATAAATTGTGTCAATTTATAAAATAGATTATAATATTCTTCATATTATAGAAGAATAAGTAAACATAAGCACTTGCAAAGCTAGATTGTCATTCAAATTCTTTGGAATATTGCATCAATAACAGGAGTAGCTGATATGAGATTATAAAAAGGTCCAACATTCTAAAACAAAGCTATACATTCTTTTCACAAAGAAAAATGACCTTTTTCCAAGGTATTGGTCTCCAGTTTCTGAGATACAAAATAGATATATTCCTTTTGGGTAAATTGACAATTTGGAACTAGTTATTGGGGCTTTCATGCTTGAATGAAAATGTATACAAATAGGAAAAGATTTCGCTTCTATCACAAGTTATTTGTAAGAAATTTAAATTGTATGAATAAAGGTCCTTTACATTTTCCTGTCACTATGCTTTCAGCTTATTTATATTGAACAAGGCAAAAATAGAAAATTCTTTCTTAGGGGTAATAAAAACGTTCTTTCTATTAAACATTAATAACATAATTTGGTTCATGTTTATTATTTTGTGTAATGCGATTTCTTATTAAGACAGGAATCCATAGCAAGAGTTGAATTCATTTTCTTTTCTTCAGCATGGTAATTGCCTCCACTGTGATTATTATCTAAAGACTTGGAGATAATAGCTTTATGCAGAAAACACAATGGCTTCTTCAGATCTTGTTGAGAAAATAATAAAAAACAGTTGAACACATTAACGCATTCCTTCATGCAAAAGCATTTATTGACTAATATTTTGTGCCAGGCACTATGCTAGATATCATGAAGAGAGAGGAGCATAAAATATAATCTTTCTCTTCAAGGATCCAGCAGTGAAGTTGTTACAAATAAGAAAAAACAAAAACAAAAATACACCACACACTTGGGAGAAGCAAACATACAAACTGATACATTTCAGAATGGTTAGAATGGTAGGTTTAATAGTAGAGATACACACAGGATACAGATGAGCAGCTAATACAAACTTAGAAAAAAAGAAGTTTATATATGCTTTCTTGGTGGTAATGTCTGAGCTGAGTTTTAAAGAGCAAGTAGGGCTTTGAAGACAGGAGAGTTTAAGGAAATGGCGATCTAGGCAGAGGGTTAGCCAAAGTAAGAGCACAAAATTGAGAAACAACAGGTATGCGTTAGAAAATACGAGGAGTTCAGGACTGCTGAGTGTTGAGTTAAAGCAGATTACAGCTTGGTAGAATATGATAATGAGAGGTAGACAGATTCCAGGTCAGGAAGAGCCTTGTACACACACCTTGTTGAGACATCTTAGAAAGATCATGTGACTATGTGAACTATATATTTGAAAAGCCAAGATTGTTATCAGGGAAAATATTCATAGTTAGGAGGCTGTCTGAGTAAACCAGAAAAGATAATAGGAACTTAACTAGAGTAACAGAACAAACCAGACCCCATGTTGAAATCCCATCTCTCTCTCTCACTATGGAACCTTGCACAAGGTCCTGATCTCTCTATGCTTCCATTTCTTTATCTGTGAAGTTGGTACAATAATGCTTACAAGAATTATTCATTGTCCTCCTATTTTGCAAATGGGGAGACTGGCAATCGAAATAAGGATGCATTAGAAGGCATGGATTAGGCAAATACAGAAGTTAAATTGTCAGGACATGGCAACTAATTTAATATGGGAACTGAGAAAGGGGTGAGATTTAAGAATGACCCCATGTTTCAGTTTCGAAGACTATCAACTGATATAAAGAACACAGGAAGAGAAAATAGTCTGGAAAAGATGATAAGGTCTATTTCTTATAATTGAATTTAAAATAAGTCCAGATGAAAATGTCTCGCAAGCAGTTGGATGTAAGGATCGTGAGTGCAGGAAAGGGAGCTGGGTAGGAGATGCTGCTATAAAAACCATCAACATTTAGTTTAATCTAAGCCATAATAATGAAGGAGATCAACAAGTATGTGGTAAGCTGAAGAATAGACCCCCCCCCAAAGATCTCCACCTCCCTGGAATTTGTGCATTTGTTACCTTCTTTGCCAAAAGGGAATTTATAGATGTGATGCAGTTAAGGAATTTGAGATGGAGGGATTATTGTGGATTATCTTGGTGTAATCACAGGGTCCGTTTAAGAAGAATGTAGGAGAAATCAGAATTAGAGGAGAAAGTGATGTGATGATAGAATTAGAGATTTGAGTGACTACACTTCGAAGATGTAGAAAAGGGCCACAAGCAGAAAAATACATACGGCTGCTAGAAACTGGACAAGAACCTGTTCTCCTCTCATAACCTCAAGAAGGAACTAGATCTCCTAACATCTTGGTTTCAGTCCAGTGAAATTGATTGTGGACTTCAGACCTCTAGAACCATAAGAGCTTAACCTTGTGCTGTTTTAAACCCCTAAGGTTTGTGTTAATTTGTTACAGAAGCATTAGGAAATTAATACACAGAGAAAGTGTAGTGAAAATAAAAATAAATGAAAATACTTGCGCTACCCTAACATTTAAGAAAGATAACTCTCAGGGGAGTAAGAGAAAGTCAGATGAGAAAAGGCCTGAGAAGAATCAGAAGAATGTCATGTCAAAGAATTTAGGAACAGAGGACTCAACAGTTAAACATGGTAAAGGAGTCCAGTAATAACTTTTTTTAATGAAAAATATTCACTGGATTTGGCAAGAGTCTTTAGAAAACAGGATCAAAGCCCTAGGGTATAGAGAGATGCTTAGAAAATGACATTAAGGCAGCAACAAAAACAAAAAATAATTGGAAAGGAGAAAGGCCCCCAGATGCACAAAATTAACTAAGAAAGGAGAAGAAATAGATGGATGTCTTGAAGATACTAATACAGTCATCCCTCGGTATCTGTGGAGAATTGGTTCCAGGACCCCCGTGGATACCAAAATCCACAGATGCTCAAGTTTCTTTATATAAAATGATTAGTATTTGAATATAATCTATGTGCATCCTCCCATGTACTTTAAATCATGTTGAGATAACTTATTATACCTAATATAATCCAAGCGCTATGTAAACAGTTATTACACTATATTGTTTAGGAAATAATTACAAGAAAAAAATCTGCACATGTTTAATACAGATGCAAACCATCCTTTTTGATTTTTTATTAATACTTTAAATCCACTTTTCATTGAATCCATGCATGAGGGACCTATGGATATAAGGGCCTACTTTACTAGCAAACATCACTGGAGTAAAACAGAAAGTACTAAAGCAAGATCAATGTACTGTATCTGGTGCCACCAGCTAGATTACTAGTTGAAGGAAAGTGAACCATAGTTGCAGTTATAATAAGTAAACTTTTATGTATAGCTTTATTCAGTGGCATTTTTTAAGCAATTAAAATATCAGAACATACTAGGTAAAGAAAAACGTCAAATATGGAAACATCAAAAAGATAATAGATGACAAATAATCATAGAAATATCCTCTGAAGAATTAATGGAAGACATACTTATGGTATTTGAAGTTTTCAGGAAAAATAAAAGCTTGCAGGAAAAGAGAGATTAAAAGTAATAAATTCTGTTTTGGAAAAAAAGTCCAAATATAATTCAGTCATTTGATACATTAGTCTGAGTTTCTATCAATGATATGCCACGTCCCTTGCAGCTATGTCTACCAAAAGTAGACATGGACTACATAACTAATATCTGGCACAGGGCAGATATTTTCCATTGCATCTTTTAACTTTTATAACACCAATATTTTCTTCTGTATTTCATGCAAAGATATTTCCCATGCTATTGTGAATCATTCTGCCCTCTGAATAAAACTTTATAACTTAGATTTCATAAAGAATTTTAAATTATAAGTGAGTCAGTGCCCAAATTCTTGCCCAAGCACTCTACACATAATAACTGTACTTTGACTACTAAATCTCTTTAAATATCAAGGATACCATGCCATACCATAGCAATTCACAGTACTAACCAAAAGAATAGCAACAGAGAGAAAAAAAATAAGCCTCTTTACATAAAAGTTGATTGACATAATGAATCTTTCTGTATTATAAATGCATGACATAACCTCACTGAAGGTGGTAGGGACAAAAAGGATTTTAGCTAAGTAACTTAGGAAAGTGATGTTACTTGACTGAAAACAATAAGGCTAAAGACAAAAAAGAACTATATGTAAGCATAGGATGCTAGTTAGTAAATTTGTTTCTTATAGGAATATCATTTAACATCTCTGAAACTACATGTATACTAGTGTTGAAAAAATAAGTAAAGAAATGGTAGATAAATAGGATGTAGTTTTCTATCAGAGAAAGAAATTACAAATCAGCAGGGGTGAAGTCTAGTATAAATCCTGTGGTACTAGATTGGAGGCAGACACATTGGTTTGAATTCATATTTAATATCAAATCGATTTTCTAGCTCTATCCACAGAGGGACATCTGGAGGTAATGACACTCAGTTGCAATAAGCACACTTGGTACCCAGATCTTAGTTTTTAAGTACAATTTACAATAAATGGAACTAGAAATAGTTGATTCTAGGGCTAGTGCAGGAAAAATATAAGATAATTCTAGAGCATCTTATAGTAGCAGACAGTAACAAAGTACTAACAAGGAAAATAAAGAAATATGGGGCATTTATGTCCAAAGAACACCAGAGGCAACCTAAATGAGCTCCCAAAGGCCAAGCTGGAAATCTGAACAAAATTATGTATTACTGAGCTATAACATGAGGTATAAAATAAATCCTCATGAGGCCATACTAATACAAATAAATTATTGAAGAAATAAATAAATGAATAGCAGGTATAAATATTCCTTAGAGAAAAATTTCAAATAATATATGGAGATATTCCCCACTCTAAGAAATGAATCTTAATCCCTGTCCTCCCCCTTCCCCCACCACAGAGAAACTACACGTTGAGTGTGAACTAGACTTGGTGACTCACTTCGAAAGAATCGAGTGTGAGAAGGGAAGAATTGTAATCTTACAGTGGAGAAACCTGGCAGACACCATCTTATCCAAGTGATTCGGGTTGACATCACCAGTGACAAGTCATGTTGATACCATGTCCTTTGGATATGATGTGATGGAGAGGGCACTCCACCTCTGTGGCATTTGTCCCCCAAAACCATAACCCCAGTCTAATAATGTGAAAAGCATGAGACAATCCAAATTGAGAGACATGTTACAAAATTTTTGACCAGGACCCTTCAAAACTATCAAGATCATGAAACATAAGAAAAGACTAAGAAACCATCATAGATTAGAGGAAGCTAAGGCTACATGACAGCTAAATGCAATATAGCATCCTGGATTGACTCCTCAAACAGAATAAGGACATTAGCAGAAAAATTGGTAAAATCCAAGTGAAGTCTGGAGTTTATTTAACAGTGATGTACCAATGTTATTTAGTACTTTCTTAGTTTTAACAAATGCACCATGATTATATAAATTGTGAACAGTAGGGGAATCTGAGTGAAAAGTATATGGAATCTCTGTATTATCTCCACAACATTTCTGTAAATCTAAAATTTTTCCAAAGTCAATTGCTTATTTTTAAAAGCTAAAAAGTTGATTGGCAAGTTTTCAAATACAGAATTTAACATTTGAGATAGTGAAATATAACCACCATGGTGAATAATTTTTTTAATGCCAAGATCTAAGTATATTAGCTCCATCATATCTATGACCAATAAAAGTCCTCCAAAATATTTTGATGATCTATGGTAACAATAAGTTCTACATTCTCCTTTTAGAAGGCATTATGTTCACCTTATTGCTAGAAGTTTGGAGAAACCCTCCTTTTTCAGCTTTGAGAAGGAAAATTTCAAACCAGAATATCCTATCTGTACATGAATTTGAGTCAAGAGCAAAGTGTAACAAGGATGTTAAATTTCAGAGTGCTCTTCGGGATAAAATGTCTTCTGTAACTAGTATTAATTACACTAACAGAGTATGACTAGCATTTTAAGATACCATAAGAATGAGAGCAAGAAGAGATTCTGGGGCTATGATAGCTCAAACACTCTACTATAATATAGGCAATACCTTGTAAAGTTTAAGCTGAATATCAATTAGGCTACAAACAGCTAAATGCATCACATATCTGAGGTCTCCCTCTGCTACTGTCTGCACTTTTAATGATTCTTAGCCCTGTTATCTTGGACAACTGTTCAACATGGAAGGCTGTGATCATCCATTCATTCCTCTTCGCCACGTAGTCATCCCCCCATTACTTTGGTTTTCCTCTCTGAGATTCTTCTTTTCACCCTTGACCTCCATTCCAAGTTTTTACATCAAGCCATCCAGAAATCTGGTACTATTGTCAATAAATACCTTTATTGGGTTAAGTGCACTTCCCCACAATGAAATATTGCTTTATACCCACTAGAATCGATAAAATTAGGATTGACTATACCAACTGTTGTTGAATACATGGAGCAACTGGAAACCTCTTGTACTATTTTAGGAACTCAAAAATGGTATAACCATTTTGGAAAGGTATTTGGCACTTTCTTGTGAAGTTAAAAATACACCTACAGTAGAACCCAGCAATTTCATTTTGGGGTATATATCCAAAATAAATGAAAGCATGTATTCAAAAAGATATTTATGAGAATGTTCATTGCATGTTATTCATTATAATCAAAAATTGTAAGCAACTTATGTCCATCAACAGTAGCCATCAACAGTAGAATGAATAAATAAACTGTGGTATATTTACACAATAAAACAATACAACATAAATAAACACACTATTGGTATTCCCAACAACATGGATGAACTCTAAAAATGTTATACGAAGTGAAAGAAGTCATACATAAAAGAGTAAATTCCATTTATATGAAGTTCAAGAAGAGGCCAAACTAATATACTGTGATAGAAATCAGAAGAGTAGTTGTTGGGAATAGGAGAGTGGGTATGGGGAATTGACTAGAAATGGGTGTAAGGGATCTAATGATATTTTTGAGGTGAAGAAAATGTTTTATATCTTGCCTTGGGTATTGGGTACCTAGGTGAATATATTTTTCATAACTTATCAAACTGGAAAATTATTATCTGTGCATTTATAAAAACTTGATTAGGAAAGAAGTCATTTCTATCGTAACTGATTTATACTTGATATCTACTACAGTGCTTAGCCCAGAGTCAATGCTCAAAGAATAGTTGGTTAATGAATGAATAAACATTATCAATACAATTTTGTTTGTATCACTATTTAGCACATAACAGCAGATCCCAAATCCTTTGGATCCACATTCCTTCCAACCCAGAGAATTCCTTCAGGTCTATCTGAGCATGGCCAGCTAAGCATTCCCCAGTCACCAGGGAAGGGAGAGACAAAGGAAATGAAAAAACACCCTTAGCATTTAAGTCACCAAGTAGAAATGGGAAACAGATGAAAGAAGGCAAAAAGAAGGAGAAGGATAAGAGAAAGACAATGACGACAATATGGAGAAAGAAACAAAGGCTAGGAAGAGGTATTTCAACTTATGGAATGGTAAAAAAAAAAAAAAAGTCCCTTTAAAAGTACTATTTTATGTTATACATGCAGATTAATAATAAACCTCTATAATAATTCCAGGTACTTAGATACTAAATGCAAAAACTCAAACTTACTATTTGGCAAGCTATATAGTGGATATATATACATCCACTAAAATAGATTATTTGAGAAGAAATACTTTTTCCAGAGTTTTTAAAAAATATTTTAATTACTAAAGTTTGTAAGCTTTAGATGGTTACATACTCATTTCACCCCGCTAAACAACAGCAGAAGTAAAATGAGGTAACTTCCTGTTCTGATAGGCCACAAAAATGGCTGTCTACTTATAATTTAGCCCCATCTTGTGGTACATTAGGAAACTGTGACTAAAGGCTCTCACTGTCTTATCGTGTTTTTGAAACTACAGGCATAAATGATACTCTTCCCAGTTAAGTTTAGGCCAAAAGAAACTGGACTGAGAAAAAGACATGGCCAAGGAGTGAACGATTTCCTACTCCTCATTTACACAATAGAGACAATCAAGGAAGTCTATGAAGTACTTTGAATTCCTTGGATAAACCACTTCTCACGGTAGTTATTTTCACAGAAAACTGGTGCTAAATATTAATTTAAAAGTTTTTAAGAAAGTTTCATGTAACTTTCTCCTCTGCCTCAGCAAACCAAAAGCAAGAAAACCCAATGTCTTTCTTTGGAAACTAGCTAGGGAAAGTCAAACTACTTAAAAAGAACAAAATGATATTGTTCTACCACCTCTGTAACCATTATAATTTTGGAACAAATGACAGTTTACAAAGCTATTAAGGAAGACATTTTAGCAAAGATTCATGCTGATCAGCGACATTTAGCTAAAATACAAAACTGGAATTTACTTCTTTGATTTTATTTTTACCTTCAAAATTATGTGGGGAAATGCATTTTTAACTGCCCTTTTGGCAATAAAAGCACTGTAGTTTTTGGAAGTGCCATTTAGAAATGTCTTTAGTCTGACCTTTCAGCACTAAACGAAACTTGTTCTATGTAATCCAAAATAGATATTTCTTTCAATCTAATTTAGATAGTTAGACATAATATGACTCTGAGTATCATGATTACTCATGTATAATTATCAAAATGAGAATTCTTCAGACATGACCATATAACTCAATTCCACTGGATTAGATACTTCAGTAATTTACAAAAATACTTATATTTGGATCTGTGTCAAGGTGGCCTATAAATTTAAGTATGAAGATAAATGTGAATTATAAACATACTTCAAGTCCTATCACCCAGTGCTTAATTTTCCACATCCTTGATATGACAACACCACAAAATTCAAGGACCCCTTTCATGCACTACAATTTAACTTTAAAAGGAAGACTAGCTGAAGTCAATGGCTAAACTTGAGAGAAACAATTGTACTCTCACTTGATGTAATAAAATAGGTTTCTGAAATATATACAATTCCTCTGTAAATTGGGCAACATTTTCATATTGAATTAAATGATATATTTAGTCACATGTTTTCAAAGATGTTTTATTTTTATTTCTAACTGATCATAGGTTGACATATAAATGTACTAAGGTATCCATACTTTAAAAGGTGCCCACCTAATGAATCTTTGCTGAAAAAAGAATAATTTTGGAATATAAAGATTCTTCCTATTCTCATTTTATCAGCTTGATGTGTGAAATTTTGCATCAAGCTGATAAAACACATCTAATTGTGTAGGGTTTCTTAAAGCAAGGCAAATCTTCACTGCAAACACAAAGTGGCATATCCTCTAACACTCCCTTTCCATGGCTGATATAATTCCCATAAATTTCTACTAGATCACTAGATTTTATCTCTATTAATAATATTAGACAATCACTTTCACAAAGTGAAATTGATTGGTAAAGTTAATTGATAAATGAATCAATTAACTAAAGATTTCTTTTTTTTTAAAAAGAATGAAAATTTTAATTTATAAATTTTATGAATTCTTGAAATGTGTGTGTGTGTGTGTGCATGCCTATGTGTGTATGTGTGAACATTCCCACTGGCTTCCATTTTACAGGTAGGTGTAATTCTTATACCTTTACCAATCTCCAAATATGTAATAAAATCCCATTTTCTTCCCCCTTACCTAGATTCTGCTCTCCTCTCTCCTCATTCACCCTCTGATTCTCTCACTTTTTCTTCCCCCATCTCTCCTCTCTGTTTTCTTTTCTTTTTTTTTTTTCTTTTCTTTTATTGGCATGTACTAAAAATTTTGTAAATGATATGATTCTTTTATTTCCCTCATTCCATCTTTCTGTTCCTCTTTATAGTCCTCCATTTTCTCTTATTTAGTTGCCCACAATATAAAGCTGATTCAACAAGTAAATCATGTGTTTATGTATTTATGTGTGCATGATTATGTATCTATTAATAATAATTTTAGTGATAGCTCAATACAGAAGAAAGGTACTAACACTTAGAGGTTATGATTATAGAGTATTTTAAATACTTTAAAATTATATACATATAGTAGTCAGTTTTCATTATTTGTGGTAGCTATGTTCTAAAGTTACTGCTAACATTGAATTAGCAAATACTGAATCTCTGCTCCTAGAGGAAATAAAGGGTTAAGTTCCTGCAAGCCTCTGGTCAGAACAATTTCATCAATCACCCAACATATAGCTTTTTTATGGCGTTTCTGCTTAAAAACATCTTGGTTAATGTATACCATTGATTCATTGTTGTTGAGCTCACAGTCAACAGCACTATAATTCATGCCTGAAGAAAACTCATCTAAAACATATATGTTCTCACAGTGTTCTTGTGCTTAGGAACAAGAGACAGCATGTTGGCACTACACTCGGACCATTTCAAAGAGGGAAATCACCAAAAAAGGCATAAAAATGTGCTAAATAGACCTCAAAAAAGACTGTTTATAGTTATGATGGCTGAAACAAAGAAGCAGAAAGTAGCCTTGTTTGACCTCAGCTGGGAACATGCACATCAGTGGCTCATGTTTCTCACTGCTCTGTGTATGTCTGTGAATGACCACAAGAGTACCACAAGTACTGAATTTGAGGTGACAAACAAATTTTAGTGAGTATGCAAATTCACAAACATAAAATTGACAAATGATGAGGATCAACTGTACTTTGGTTGCAAAGATGTATAATGTTATAATTAATAAAATATATTTGAGCATAAAAAATTTAAGATAACATTCTGTAGGGCAAATGGAACAAAAATACAAGACCAAGGAGAAAATAGACTGGTATATAACTTCTGACTATTAAAGAAAAATGTATCCATATATTTTGTAACTGGATGATGATCTCTATATACTATAGGATACATTCTAAAGACTAATGTAACTGATGTATTAGATACATTCAAAACTTTATATTTGAAATCATTTAATTTGTGATGAAAAATTTATATATCAACCTTAAAATGATGAATGAATATAGAGTCATTGAAAATTTTTAGAGGTCCATGATCAAAGACGAAAAGAGAGCTTTAGGCCTGATTTTGAAACTGAAATCTCAGAATAGCTGTGATACCAGAGAAGTTGATTGTATTCTCTGTCTCTTAGCTTCTCCATATTATGGGAATGAAAATATCTAGCTGAAGTGATTATTCTTATGACTTAAATAAGATAATCCAGGAAAATTGTATATATAAATTATAAATTGTAACTATAATTAATGATAATACTATAACAGCTACATGATGCTAGGGCATTGGTAATTCAAAGGTCCCTGGACTCCTACTGGACTGTGAAGGCATTAATATAACTTGCAGAGCTGTTTTCCATCATATGAAAAGAATAACTAGTGGAAATTATACTTTGTGTCTCTAAAACATTAACAAAAGCCTGACTAAAATTATTTTTTTCTTTCTTAGCTATAATATTATCAGCTGATCAGAACTTCTGAATTATGGCTGCTAATATTAATTAAAATGAGAGGAAATTTCACTTAATACAGTTTGATGGACCATCATTTTCAAAACATGGTATGCTTGATGGAGATGGGGAATAAAAGAGGTCCTTAATGATTAAAAGAATGAAAATCCTTTTTAACCAAGAGTTACTGTTAAAATAGCAGAGTCCTGCTGGGATTTCACCACACCTCCCATAGAGAGGTAGCACCTGCATTTCTCCCTAATACACATTCCTATGAAAAATGATGCTTTGTTGGGAAAAGAGTAAGCCTTCTAAATGTAAATGAAGACAAATCCATGTCTATTTATAGCAAACAATACGCTGATGGCATGTAATTAATTTTACACAGTAATAGGGAGATGCTTTTGTAGCTCAAGAACATTCTAAGCCAGTTGCTTCTGCAGTCAGGGGAGACGGTATCAGACACTCCCATCTGGCACATACAAAAGCACCCTCAGCTCCTTGTCCACATTATGCATCCGTACAGCGTTGCAAATGTGACAGACCAACGTGACCGACAAAAAACTGATCAAGCTTCTTGCCTGCAGCAATGAAACTCCCTTGGCCAAGAACATAGGAGCAGTGCAGCGCATTACAATGAAGCTCACTAGTCACAGGCCAGATGGATGTTGGTAATGCTTCTCTTTTGCTTTTGTGCTTGCTTTTTTTTTTTTTTTTCCTGGAAGCTCCTTAAACTTGCACCTGTTCCCATTACAGTAATGCAATAACTATATACCAACTTACTAGTTAAACATAGTCATTAATGCGATCATGGAGATAGACAACCACTATTAAGAAACTAAGCACTCCTCTGTCAGCTCACACAGAGCACTTTATTAATGTCACATTTGGTTCAGATTTATTAAAGAGACAGACTAAATAAGAGCTCTGCCAGAGTTTCTATAGGCTCTTCCAGGCCCATGTTTTGCATTTGAAGAATAAGATTCAGTGTTCATAGCTAATCACAAGTGATACTACTACTTTGAAGGTCATACTAAATACACCAGCAATCTTGGTATCGCAGTACCCATGAACTCTAGGCCTTGTTCTTTTACTGCCGCACATTCGAGCATGGATTCAAACCGATGTGACCTACCTGAAAACAGCTTTTTTATGTGAGGTTCCAACACTGTATTTATTAATTTCTTCCTACAGATAAGGAGCTTGTAGTACAAAGATATTAGAGGAGAACAAAAGCTAAGAGAACCTCAGCCATCATTCAATTTTTTTCTTCCCATGAGATACCCAGCCTCTTCCCACATCATCACTACACAAAAGGCCCACAATAAAGGTTTGTAAAAAGCCACTAAAACCACCAAGGAGCCAAATCATAGTAATCTTGTGACTGTTTCAAATTTCTAGGGCACTGACTTCAGAAGTCTTCCTTATTGCTCTCTTCGTGCAGATCGAAGCTGAAAATGAGCAGCAGTAATGAGAACCAGTATGTGTGGTCAGAAGAAGCAATGGTGACCAGGTCTGAGTCAACAGAGTGCAGTCTGAGAAAAAAATGTAGAAAGTTTTGCATGTGTTAAAATTGGTCATTAATACATGAGAAAGACTCTCTTTTAAACATCATGATTTTCATACACCAAATCTATTCCCTTATTTTACATACATGACAACTCCTCACCTTTGCAACTGACAATTAATGCCCTTTTTCTTTACCACTCCTATTTCCTGCTTTGTCCATCATAAATTGTTCCCACTATTTTTAAAGCAATTATTTGGATGCTTTGGTTAATAGATCCTTTATCAGTCTGGATACCCTTCTCCGAATTGTCAATGCTCCTTTCAAACAGTGGTTTGGTATTTAGTAAAACTTTACATTTCTACTGCACAAAAATTAAGTAATAATAACTATCATTTTGAGCCTTTACAGTATGCCAGTCAATATGCTAGGTGCTTTACAAGAATTATTTCTATGATGATTATTTAATCATTATTTTTAATCATTATTTTCTGCAGGGAGCCCAAATAAATCATCAAGTAGCTTACAACTATTGAAGAGCCAGAATACAAACTCAGTTCTCTTTGACTCCAAAGCTATTGCTGAAAGGTGATGCAGTTGAGTTAATACAATAAACTACACCGAAACAGATATTATATTTCCTTAGCTCTAAGAAACATTTTTTTTTCTATTTTTTGTAGTTTCTGGAATCAGAATGTATCTTAAAATTGCTCTGGACATCAGATGTATCTGCATTGCTTTGCCCCCCCCCCCCCCCCCCCCGGCCAAAGAGCTGTTCTTAGGCAAGTGGCTCTTCTTACAGTTGACAGCAAAGTAGAACCAAGGATACAGGTGACTTACTCTTGATTGTTCCCAGGCTTTATCCACCTGTCTGCCTTCAGATGAAAGTATATCAATAGTACTCAGCCATCAGGAAAGTGTCCTAAGTGTGTTTGCTCCTGTGTTTACGAGTTCTTTAGAGCCAGGCACCAATGATGCCCATCTGGGTGAAAGCACAGCTTATATCCCCATGATTCTGATACCTTTGCTAAGAGAGCTGCTGTAACACCTGCCTGGAACTTTCTCTCCATGGAGTCTTACCTTGACACCAGGCATGGCAGGCAAAAGAGTTGATTCCATTGTGACCTCCCTACCATGCCTATCTCCAGGTGCTCCTGTAGAAATTTTGTTCTGACAAGCTTCTTATGGCCAGTAAATAAACCCGTCCAAGAATTATCTCTGAGTTATATGGTCCACCAAGTCATCTGAGACTCCAAATAAGTCTGAATCCCACCATCCCCACCCACTCTCAAGACACCATCCCCACCCACTCTACATACATTGTCCCATGTGAGGTAGCCCATGTATGGTTCCATTGTGGGAACAGTGTTATTCTGTAACATGCGATTGTAATTATGTGATGCAGTAGAGAGACCCATGATCCTTCTGAATTCTAGTGTTCCTCAAGTCGGGGAAACCCAAGAGAGGGTCTAAGAGCCAAACTGTCACAATCAGGAAAACATGAGATTATATAGACTATGTAGGAAGTCTGTTTGGGATGGGGGCACTTCATCTTAAATTGCTCTGTGCAGCAATGCCTTAAAGTTAGCATTTAATACACGTATGCTTTTCTGACGTTCATGATAGACAATGAAAACCAGGCTCCTTCATTAGGAGCAAGGAATGACCACCAAGAAGAAATAGACCAGAAGTGAGGACGGTGAGGTGAGGTGAGGTGAGGTGAGGTGAGGTGAGGTGAGGTGAGGTGAAGTGAGGTGAGGTGAGGTGAGGTGAGGTGAGGTGAGGTGAGGTGAGGTGAGGTGAGGTGAAGTGAGCGAGGCAGCAAGGAGTAGTCACAAGCAGCAGGTTTATGTCGGGGATAGGTTGCAGACTATATACTTATTTCATGAGAAATGTTTAAGAAAAAAGGGGACAAGGATGAGGTTGGAAGTCCATTGGGCTGACAGCAGCAATCACAAATAAGTAATAGACTAGTAGACAACAGCTTTAAACTTATCTAAAATAATAATAATAGCTCCTCCCCTTTATTGAACACCCTCTGTGTGCCAGATCCTGGCCTGAGCCTTTTCCATGGACACTGGTTTATTAAATAAGCTTATAAGCAGAGCTTTACTATCCCTGAGCCAAGAATTTTAAAATGTCAAAAGTTAAAAAGTAGAGTGGTGGTTGCCAGAGCCTGGAGGGAGGAGGGAATGGGGAGTTATTGTTTAATGGATATAGAGTTTCAGTTTTATGGGATGAAAAGAGTTCTGCAGATGGATGATGGTGATGGTTGCATAACATTATGAATGTATTAAATACCACTGAACTGTATACATAAAAATGGTTAAGAGCATACATTTTATGTGTATATTATGTGTATTGAACCGCAATTCTAAAAATTGGGGAGAAAAAGTCAAAAGAGAACCAAAAAGTACTATGTTTTTCAAATGTAATCCTTTTAAATAAAATACAGAATTAAAAACTGAATGCTATTAGCACATATATTTTTCTGGCTAGTGTGCACACTAGATTTTGGTCTACACATGAAAACATAGCAACACTACTGAGCAGCTCCCAAAGGGATTGCAAATACACCCACCACCACCAGAGAAGTCAAAGACAATATTGTTAACTCTAGGAATAAGTGGGATTTTGAAGATCAAACTATTGATTACCATATAGGACATAAAACCTTTTTAAACCAGCCCAGAGAGATGAAAATTGTCCTGATTTCTAGGACTTCCACAGTAAGATTCTTAGTCCTTTCTGGAGCATATAACTTCTTTGTGAGCTGAATCTCCTGTTAAAACTCATGCCAGTATTTAAAACTGTAAGAAAATTATTCCTAAAGTGAAAACTTGTAGTTTTTCTTAATGAAAAAAAAGAAGAGAAGAAGAAGAAGATGCCTACCTTCCAGTGTCTTTAGGATAAATTCTAGACTCCTGGAATGGTGCTCGAGACCCCTATTGACCTGAACCCTCACAACCTCACCAACCTCATCCCACTGCTCTGCCCTGCTCTGCTGTCAGCCTTCTCTAAGGAGAAGTACAGAGAGCCACACAAAGGCTTCACTCACCACATGGACCTCTGTCCCCAATAGCCTCTACCTGTGCCCTCTCCTTTGCCTCTTCTCTTGTTAGATGGGCCAACTCTTATTTATCCTTCAGAGCTCGCTGTAGCTATCACTTCCTCAGAGAATCTTTCCTTGACTCCCCAGTATGAAGTAAGTTCCCCTCCTTTGGGAACTCTCCTACAGGGTCACACTCCGTCTCTGCCATCACACAGTAAGATTCTTAAGGGCAGGGATTATTTTACTTATATCACCCATACGCCACGTGGAATTGAATACATAGGTGGCATGAGAACTACTTCTCAAATGACTTAAATATATAGAATAAATGCCAACTCTATGCATGGCATGACCAAAGCACTAGGCTTAGGAAACAATCTGTACTATCAAGGCATATTTAATCTATGCAGTATTCTTCTATGTGAAGAGAAAAACACACCAGCCACCGTCTGCTACACGATAGACTTTCAAGTACATGGAAACTATCACACACTTCTTATGTGGGAAATAAAAATCTAATTTCTTTAAACTTTCTTCTCAAGGCTTAGCCTTGGCTTCCTTTTTCTGCACTCTCAAAAAGGAAAAAAAAAAAGCTAAAAGCTAACCAAAAGAATGGAATTGGAATGGAATTGGAATGTTCTTAACACAAAGAAATGTTAAATCCCTGAGGTGATGAGCACCCCAATTACCCTGATTTGATTAATTTACATTGTATGCTTGTATCAAAACCTCACATGTCCCCTATAAAGATATACAATGTACCCATAATAATTAAAAGTGAAAATTTTAAAAAATAAAATGAAAAGAAGATTTAAAAAAAAAAATCTTTCAAGATTCGATGCCTCCAGATTGTTTTAGGAAGTAGTTTGTGAAAACGTTCAGTAGATTCACAGTCACCCTGGCTGAGTCGAGGTTGGGCAGGGTTTCCTGATGAACAATTCCTAGAGGATCCCTTTGTAAAACACAACTAAGCTCACATAATTTCTCTGCTTAAAACCCCATTTGGGTTTCTTACTGCACTTAGATTAAAACCAAAGTTCCTAATCTGCAGTTCACCTGCTCTCCTCGGGGGCCTTAACCTCCACCCGCCAGCTGCACCCCAGCCTCGTGCTCTCCAGGCCAGCAGCTCTGGCCTCCTGGCTGGTCCTGAGACACAGAAACCTTGTTCACACCCCAGAGCCCTCCACCTGGTACACTTTTCCCTCGGGTATTTTGATAGCCTCATCACGTACTTCATCCAGGTCTCTGGCCAAATATATCCTTTTTAGAGAGGCCTTTTGTCATCACCATACATAAGGACAGCCCCCACTCTCCGTGTCAGGGAATATCCCCATACCTCACTTAATTTTTATAGCCTTCACCCCTATCTGAAATTTTATCATGTATTGTGTTATAGCAAAATGCATATATGTTTATGGATTTCTCATTTGCGGTTTGCAACCCCACTCCCCAAATTCTGGTCTTGTCATGACCACCACTGTATCTCTAGCTCCAGAACAGCACCTGAAGCATAACAAAAGCTTATTAAATACTAGCTGAAGGTATGCATGAGCTTGTTGATATTTGTTTACTGTATACGCTGCTTTTGGAAGAGCCATCCAAACAAACTTTCACCATAGCAATGACTGAAAACACTTGCGCAGGCCAAGTGCAGGAAAAACAGACCCCTAATCCCCAATTCAGGTAGATTGGGATTGAATTCTGTCTCTTCCCATTATATGGCCTTGCCACAGGCCACTTAATAATCTCTCCTAGCCTTGGTTTCCCTTTTATAAAATGTGGATTATAATCACCACTTCACAGGTCTATTATGAGGATTAAATAAAATTACCTGTATAATCCATGAAAATATGTATATTTTACTAAGGGGGATTTTTGTCTATTTTCTACATTAGTACTTGGCAACTGGGAGGCAGGGGATCTTTGCTGAATGCTCTCAATGAACGATCAATTCGGTAAATGTGCCAAGAGCCCCGCATGATGCCCAATTTGTGTGGGAGGCAATAATAACAGGGAGTTCCCTTCTCTACCCGCTCGATGTCAGATAGGAAAAACACCGGAATATCTGAAAAAGAATATTCTTGACAAAGAAACTTTGCCAAAGAAATAATCAGGTTAAAAACTTATGAAAATGACAAACCAGCTATATGAATTATATAAATCCTAAGTAGCGAAGCTGAAAATTCTCATCCTTTTCTTTTAGGGACTTTACAGATTTCTTTATGCATACGAAATATATTTTTGTTACATAAAACAGATATTAAAGAGTATAAAATTAATGTATGTAGGCACAGTGCCTGTCTGGACTCACATTACCATTTCTCAACATGTCCTCTGTCACTCTCCAACCCGAGCTCCATGACTGGTCAGACCAGCACACGTCCCTGAATTTTATCTCAAAGATCCATGTGGCAGTGATGGCCTGAAGCCAATGCCAAGCACCATGTGACCTCTCACTTGGGAGAACCATAAGGGTGTTTTTAGCACATCCCTATAAGGACACATGGGAAGGGGTTGGAATGGCCATAAAAGAATTTAATGCCCTTTGAAATATTACAGTCTCTCTAAGAACACATTGAATCATTTATTTAGAAGCCTTTAAAACAATCTGTGCATGATTGTGGAAGGGTAGTATGGGAGAATACTTCGCTACTAAGTAATAATTTAATGCTAAAACTGACTATTGTCCCTTGAACAGTAGGGTTTCTGATTCCAAATACAGTTTTAGTTTTTCAAAATTCTCTCCCTCCTGGATTAACCATTTTAATCCTCATTCCCTTCCCTTTATTATAACATGTTCTTATGCAGAGGAAGAAAGGAAGGCTGTGCTCTTTAGAGAAAGTATTTAATGATTTACAGGAAGTAGAAAAATATTTAACCACACATACATTTAGTGTGACTCAAGTGGATGCCGAGCCCAGTTCTCTCTGATCTATGCGTGCCATCTGGCTCAGCAAGGCAAAGGAATTCGTAACCCTTCTTAGGATGAGAGATGACAAGCTGCACAGCATGGTAGATATTGGCAGCTTTGAGATAATTTTTGTCATTAAGTAAATAATACTCCTTTTAAAAATTATTGTAAAAATAAGACTAATATAAAATCACTGTAAAGCAAACAAAAGAGAGGAGGTCATGTCCATATGCATGCATAATTTCATATATGGTCACAGCAGAACACATTCTATATTTTTCATATAAAATACATAATAAACATTTTTCCAAGTGGCATTTATAACTATCATGTTTGATTATCATATATGATTCCACTAAGCAGATAAACCGTAATTTATGTAACACCCCTCTACTGATAGACAATTAAAATTGTTTCTATTGTATATGGGTGTGAATACAACTTTTAAAACTTTTCTGTGAATTATTTTCTTTATAAATATTCAATATTCATTATAAATCATTCATTCATTTATTCACAAAATGTTTCTAATTTGTTCCTGTGTTCAATGCTTTGTGCAGATAAGAACACTTGCTCAAAAAAGGGTTTCCTTATTCCTCACTGTCATTCTTTAGTGGCCATTATCATTTAATAATGTGCCACAAAATCTGCAATGAATGTGCTCTTTGATGAAAAATTTATGATATCAAGAAGCCTGAAGATTAGACTTATTCTCTGTCCACAAGTTTTCCTTTGCCTTAGTCTGCTCAGGCTGCCATAAACAACAACAACAAACCATATTCTGGGTAGCTTAAACTAGGGAAATTTATTTTCATAGTTCTGGAGGCTGGCAAGTCCAAAATCAAGATTCCAACAGATTTGGTTTCTGGTGAGGGCTGTGTTCCTGGCTTATAGATGGCCATCTTCTCACTATATCCTCACACGTCCTGTCCTTTCCTCTGTGCTTGCAGGGGCCCAGGGGCAGGGGCATCACAGCAGTGCTTTCTGGTGTCTCTTCTTATAAAGACACTAATCCCATAGGTTCCTATAGGATCACTCTTATGATCTCATTAACCCTAATTACTTCCAAAATACAGCCCTTTTCAAATACAGCCACATGGGGAGCAGGGCTTCTTATGAGTTTTGAGGGGAAGTGCACAAACATTTTTCCATGATATTCCACCCATATGCAGGATAGTTACATCATGTTAGGCAGAATTATGACCATGCTATTGTCTTCATATGGAGATTCATTATAATTTAAGAAGAGGTGTATGGGTGCCAAGTTGACAAGGGTTAGACTTGTGATGAACAATTTTATATTTCACCTTGACTAGACCATCAGGTGCCTGTATGTTGAGTCAAACATTGTTCTGGGTGTTTCTGTGAGGGTGGTTTTGGATGAGTTTAACATTTAAATTGATAGAGAAAGTAAAGCAGATTGTCCTCCCTGATATAAATGAGCTTAACGCAATTAGCTGAAGACCTGAATAGAAGAAAAGTTGACCCTCCCCTGAATAAATGGAATTCCTCTTTCCATACTGCCTTTAAGCTGGGATACCATTTTTTCCTGTGTTCAGACTTGAACTGAAACATCAATTATTTCTGGGTCTTGAACCTGTAGCCTTTGGACTAGAACTACATCATCACTTCTCCTGAGTCCCCAGCTTGCTAACTACAGATCACAGGGCTTGTCAGCCTCCATAACATCATGAGTCAATTCCTTGTAATGAATCTCTGTCTCTTCTCTCTTTCCCCTCTCTCTCCTTTCTCTCTCTTTCTCTTTTCTCTCCCTCTCCATACATATTTCTTCTATTTCTCTGAAGAACCTGGACTGATATATTCTTTCTTCAAGATGCTTTTAAAAATAGATTTAAATATCTTCAACTAAAATGTGTCTTATTTAAGAAGCAGTGTGTTAGTAACTCAGATAAAAATAAAATAGCATGGTTCTGGGATCAATAAAATTCTGGATGAGTAAATGTTGACCTCTGAAGCAGAACCATGGTAGATTTTTGAGAATTTGAGAGAGTTACATTCGATTTCAATGCATCCACTCCATTTTGCCCATAGCAGGAACCTCAAATCACTTCAAATAAAATGTCATTACCAGAAGCAACTTCCTTAATATTCTGAGATAAACCTCAGCTTTTGGGATGTACAAAGCAACAAATGGACTAAGCCCTGGTGTTTGCTTACTTTGAGCACAAATCCTAACAATTTATTCCCTCTCACTATCTCAAGGCAATACCAAAGGCTAAAAAATTACACATCTATGTCTATTTATACAGACAGATATAGATATGATGGGGGTGGGGGGAGTGGATGTGACATGAAAGGGAGAGAGAGAAATAGTAACAATGGAAATATTAATTAATTCTTTTAATTTCCATATCCAGAAAAAAGATGAATGTTAAATTTGTTCTATATATTAGCATGAAAGCACCAAAGCAGCTTTCACAAACACAAGGATCAACTTTTTAAAACAAGGGGAGAAGGAGGTTTTAAAGAGCATCTCTCTTTCCAGTTACTACCTGCAAGTAAAGTTAACATCAAGCTACTGGGTCTAGGTCACCTGATCCCTTAGACTCCTAAGTCAAGAGCAAACAGCTTAAAGATGTTAACAAAGAAAAATTAATTTAAGGGAAAAGCCATTAGGACAAGCCAAATGGTTACTGTGGATTGGAGGGTAAAAAATTGTGACCAAGCTGCTTCTTTTGAAAATGCACTGCTCATTCCCAAAAAGAGACATCCAAATCACCAGTGGTCTCTGAAACATGCACCCACAGACATCTTACAAATTGTGTCATATAATTTTTAGGATTACCCTCTGCTATGGTTTGCTTGTCCCCACCAAATCTCATGTTGACATTTGATCCCCAGTGTGGCAGTGTTAGGAAGTAGGACTTGGTGGGAGGTGTTTGGGTTATGAGGGTGGATCCCTCATAAATGGCTGGGTGCTGTTCTAGAGGTAGTGAGTTAGTTCTTGCTCTGGCAAGACAGCATTAGTTCTCTTGGGAATGGATCCATTCCCACAAAAGTGAGTTATTGTAAAGCCAGGATGCCCCCTCGGGTTTGGTTCCTCTTTCTACATGTTTCCCTCCCCATTGACTTCTGCCATGCTTTGATGCAGCACAAAAGCTCTCACTGCAAGTCGAGCAGATTTAGGCACCATACTTCTGTATAGCCTGCAGAACCATGAGCTTAATAAACCTCTTTTCTTTATAAATTACCTAATCTCATGTATTTTTTTGTAGCAACACAAAATGGACTATGACATCCTCTGGATTCAGAGAATGTCCAGTTATGCATTCTTTTATTGATACACAAATCATCAATTTATTTAACAAATATTTATTAAGCATCTCTTACTTTTCTTTCTTCCTTTCCACATTCAAAACCCCAAAGCCTCACATCACCAGCACCCCCAACACAAACATCTAGTCTCATGGTGAGATCAAAGATCTCTTTTATAGGGCTCCGTCCAGATCTGCTCCCCCTAAAGTACTCTAAATTCCAAACATGAGCTCCAACATCTGTTGCCCAACAAACACACAGATACACACACACACACATGCACACACAGCCTTCCAGCCCTTCAGCTAGGTGAATAGCTCATTAAAGGAAAGTGTACTGTGAATGATAACTAAAACTTTACCCATAGGAAAGCATATGAATTCATAAATATTAATTAATAGATCATAAGGCATTTTGGAAAAGAGATAGTAGCAAGTATATTCTGTTCTCGAAAAATGTCACCCAACTATACATGCCCACTTCCTCCCTCATACACAGTATACACACCCACAGTTCGAGTAATAGGTATTAGACCTCTAGGAATTAACTTGGAAAAGTTTTCTACTTCTAAAATGTTGCCAAACTTATTTCTAATATAACAAATCAGTACCCACAGGACAGAGTAAAAGAAGACACAGCCTCCCTTGGAAATATGAGAAAGTTTTGAAAATTCCATTTTATCTGCATGTCTGACTAAAAGGCAGAATGGAGTTATTTCTTCATCATTTTAATATAGTCATCATTATCATCATCATCACCTCTTTAAAGGGGAGCATTAGTAGTTACTATCTAATCTATGCAACTTTCCAGAAAGGTTTTGATTAATTTTATCACAGACCACATTCTGTAATTTTATCACAGAATGTTGGAAACCATTCGTTTTTCTCCCTTTCCTGTTCACAAAATATTTCAGGTAGAACTCAAATTCACAGCTCATACTTAACCAGTCGCAAAGATTTAAAAGGGACAGTGAGTCTTCTTTTGGCTTTGCTTGCCTATATCCTTGGCTGTATATCAAAAGCACTCAAGCACTCAATTTTACCATCATAATTCTTTAATAATGTGGCTTGTAGTATTGATTTCAGTAAACAGACCCTAGAGAGCCTAATAGATTTGAGAGATTTTATGAATGGTAAGTAAGCCCATTTGGTCATGTCTTACAGAGTAATAAATGTCTGAGCCAATTTCCTTTGCCTTTGTACATGCAGCATCTACTCTTTGCCTAATGCAGGCTTTGAACAGAAGTAGAATTGGCTGGTGAAGAGCCCAGGCCACAGAGCCTGGCCACCACAATGGGAAACTGACTCTACCTGTGACTGGTGACTTGGAGACTCTTCATTCATTCACTCAAAAATATTAATAAATAATTCAAAATATTTATTGAGTACTGACAATCTGCTAGACATTATTTTAAGTGCTTGTGATACGAAAAAGAGCATAATTAAGCTCCCTGCCCATCTGGACTTTATTCTAACAGGACGAGAGATAGAGAATAAGCAATAGTTATCATAAAAAAGTAAGTAACTAACTATACATGGTATGTTAGAATATGTTAAGTGTATTGGGGGGAGAAATATAGAGTAGAGTGAGAGAGAGTATAAAGTGAGAAGATATCATTTTAAATAAGGTAGTTTGGGTAGACCTTATTGACATTTGAAATAACGTCTGGGTGAAATGGGTGAGGGATTTAGCTGTACTATGTCTGTAGAGTTCAAGGAACATCACGGAAGCCCCTTTGGCTAGAACACAGTAAGCTGAGGGCAAAGTAGTGGAGAGGAAGTCAAAAAGGTAAAGAGGGGAGGTTGGGTGTGCAGATCACACAGGGGCTGGGAGGATACTGTAAGAGTTATACTCTGGGTAATATTGAGAGGATACTGCATGGATTTGAGCAGAGGAGTGACATGATGTGACTAATATTGAAAAGAATTATTCTGGTTTCTGTGTTAAGAATAGACTGGAGGCCAGGCGTGGGGGCTCATGCCTGTAATTCTAGCACTTTGGGAAGCCGAAGTGGGAGGATCACTGGAGTTCAGGAGTTTGAGACAAGCCTGAACAAGAGTGAGACCCCATCTCTACAAAAAATAGAAAAATTAGCCGGGCACAATGGCGCACACCTGTAGTCCCAGCCACTTGGGAGCCTGAGGTAGGAGGATGGCTTGAGCCCAGTAGTCTGAGGTTGCAGTGAGCTATGATGACGCCAATGTTCTATAGCCCCAGTGACAGAGTGAGACCCTGTCTCAAAAAAAAAAAAAAATAGTCTTCTGTTAAAAGACTGTTTCAATTACTTGGAGAAATACAATGCTGATTACACTAGGGACAGTGAGACATAGTCTGATTCTGAATACACTTTTGAGGCAAAATAAAAAAGATTTCATGATAGATTGATTGGAAGTGGGAATTGAGAGGAAGAAAAGAATCGTGAATGATTCCACCTGAGTTGAGCAGTCGCATGAAAGAACGGTGCTGCTACCAATTTTAATGAGGGAGGTTGTCAGTAGAGCAAGTTTGGGAGGACATTGAGTTTAGTTTGGGACATGTTGACCTTAAGATCAATAGGTGGGATTTCTAAGTGAACATGACAAGTAGGTAATTGGATACATCTGTCCAGAGTTTGGAGGAGAGGTCCAGAATACAGATATACAATTGGGAAATACGGTCATCAAGAGCCCACCAAAGGATTGAGTGCATATAGAAATGTAAAGACGACAGAGGACAAAAAACTGAGCCATGAGATGGTCCAACATTAAGCTCCAACATTAGGGAGAGGAGGAGGATTCAGCAAAAGGAGACTATAAAGGAATGACTTTTGGGGTAGGAAGAAAATCAGCAGAGTGGAGAGTCCTGGAAGTTAACTGAAGAAAGCATAAGCAAAAGAGAGTGAACAATTCCAAGTGTTAATGAAAATTACATTAAAATAAGGCATGAGAATTAACTACTGAATTTAGCAACATGAAAGTTATTTGTGACCTTACAAGGGCAATTTAAGTGAAGCAATGAAGGTGAAAGTCTAATTGGAATTAGGTGTAAAAGCGAAAGAGAGAATAACTGAAAACTGTGGAAATAGTGAGTGTAAACAACTATTACAAAAAATTCCTGGAAAACAGTTGTATAGAAATAGGGTCTATAGGAAAAGGTTTTCATATTTTTCTTTTCTGTGTTTTTACAAAGGTAGAAATAGCAGTATGATTGCATGCTAAAGAGAGTCTTCTAGTAAAGAGTAAAATACACAATGTAGGAAGGGAGGGGAGATGCTGGAGCAATATCTCTGAGTAAATGAGATGAATGAGAAAGGTGAGTGGTAGACAACTGGAAAGATTGATTTTAAATAAGACTATAAATAGGTCACTTATGGTAATGGGAAGAAAGCAGAAAATAAGAATGTAGATGTTGGCAGGTGGATGAATGTGAGAATGGTAGTCTTGTCTAAGTGCCAAATGCCAATCAGTACATGAGTGGGTTAATAAAATCTGGTATATGTATACCATGGAGTACTACTCAGCCATAAAAAATGGTAAAATAATACATCTTGCATTAACCTGAATGGAAATGGAGACCATTTTTCTAATTCAAGTATCACAAGAATGGAAAGACAAACACCACATGGACTAATGATTAAATTGGAACTAATCGATCAACACTTATGTGCACATGTGGAAGTAACATTCATTCATTCAATCAAGCAGGAGGGGAGAGGGAGGAAGAGATGGGTAAATTCACATCTCATGTGCACAATGCACACTATTTGGGGAATGGGCACACTTATAACTTTGACTCAAACAGTACAAAAGCAATTTATGTAACCAAAAGGTTTGTACCCCCATAATATTCTGAAATAAAACAAAAAGGTCATCAGCTTAGAGGAGCTTAGGGAAGGTGATGTTGAGGGTTTGAAGAGAGAAAAGGTCTGAAGTAATTGTCTAGATAGTGGGAGAGTGAACATACTGGGAAAATATAGTGAGCGCCAAGTAGCATTAAGGGAATACTTGCAGTCCATAAACATGAATTTAAAGAGAAGATCAAGAGACACAAAGAGTAGAGAAGGAAATGGTTATAATAATCAACTATAACATGTAAGCTGGGTAAAGAGAAGAGAGAGACATCAAGGGGGGCAAGAACAATGAAAAGGATGTGAGGCCAATCAATGGATTGACAATCCTGGGGAACTATACACATGTTTGGGTTAGAGAACTAACAGCAGTGAGATGGAAAGAGGATACAATGGAGATGATGGAGGGTTTCTAGGTTATGCACATTGGAATGAGCTGCTCAGGTAAAGTAGAAGGCAAAACCATCAGAAGAGATGACTTCAAGGAATGAAGAGCAGAGTATTAGAAGAACCAAGTATATTTTTTTAAAAACAAGAATTATGACAGGCATAGTATTGGAGAGTTCTACTTAGGCAGGAGCTAAAATGATGGGAAAATAAAGGGGATTGCTTTAGGAATTTGAAGATGAAAGAAACAATGAGTGGTGATGGATAATATAATGTAATGTCATCAGGTTCAAAGATGGAAATTTTTAGAAAAGAATAATTCAAATGCTTCTAGCATAAAGAAATGACAAATATTTAAGGAACTGGATATCCCAAGTACACTTATTTGATCTTTATAAATTATAAGGATGTATTAAATTGTCATATGTACCCCAAAACTATGTGCTCCTATTATGCATCAGTAAAATTTGTTCTTAAAAAAGAAAGAAAAGAAAGAGTGAGAATGGTCTGAAAACAGCAATGGAGAGCAAATTCAGATCTCAGCCCATCTCTAGGCCTGGTAGGGTCATGGGACTATGAACAACCACCCTTCAGGATGCCTGCAGGAAAGGCAAAGTCCTATGGGAAGGGCCAGGTTTCTGTTCCAGCAAGAAGGAGAAAGGGGCATTCAGGGAAATGGTTAAAATATAGAACATTTTGCAGATAAATGGACTGTGATTTTTAGAGAGCATGATGAAAGGATTTTAGAAGTTGAGGAGGAAGCAAAAGACAACATAATAGAGGATGTACAGATGCTCATGAGAATTCGAGTATGGGACACAATGGGGTAATAAGGGAACCAGGATTCTACTGATGAAGACACAACATGGATAATCATAATGACATTCTGGTGAATTGAAAGCAGGTAGTGTTGTGATGATGCTGTGAGTGCTAGAGGATAGGGAATAATATAATAAATATGTACCCACCATCCAAATTGAATCCATTAAATCTGGCTTCCACTCCACAATCCCACAAAGACTTTCCCACCAAGATCACCAATGGTGACCAGCACCAGATCCAATGAGCACTTCTCAGTCCTCACACTACTTGCCTTCTCACCAACATTTACCAGACTAGACTTTCCCCTTTTTCACAGAATCTCCTCTTTTTGCTTCAGCAATACTACTCTTTCCAGGGTTTTCTCCTATCTTTCTAGCCAATGTTTCTCACCCTCCTTTGTTGGCTTTCTTCTTTGTCCTGACCCAAGTGTCAGAGCTTCTCAGATTCTTCTCTGCTTTATCTCAACGACTGAAATGCCATCCAAGCCAGATAATACCTCTGAGCTTCAGATTAATACACTCAGTTACTTACTTCACAGTGAACAGCCGCAGTTGGATATCACTCAGACATCTCAAACTTCACATACCTAAACTCTGACTCTGGAGTTGCTCTCAGAAAACATTTCTCCCACCAACTCCAATCTTCTTCATTTCAGTGAGTAATCCTGACATCTATCCAGCTGCAGAAGTTAAACAGCTAGAAGATGGGCTTGATTCCTCCTTATGTAACCACACCTACATCCAGTGCACACTAAGACCTTTCAGCACAGTCTCCAAACCATCTTGCACTTGTCCACTTTTCTGGAAGATTCTATGCGGCCACCTTACACCAGGCCCCATTATCCCTTTGCCACCTAACTGTCCCCTAACTAGTCTCCCCATATCTATTCTTGTTTTCCTCAAATTCATAATCACACAGTACCAAAAAATGAACTTTTAAAATAAAAATCAAATCATATCTCTCCCTTGTTTGAAACCATTCAAAATAATCATTCCAGATGAAAAGATAGTTGAATTTATTTTTAATTTATTTATGTTGTGGAAGTGGAAAAGGTCTTTTAATCATGGCATTAAACCTAGATGCCATAAAGAACAACTCAATACATTTGACTACTTGAAATCAGACCCTAGAAAACAAAATATCAAGCTGGGAAAACATATTTGCTACTACATCACCAGGCATACTTTTCTTAATTACAAATTAATCACTTCACAAGGACCTCAGATAAATCAATAATGAAAAGAATGGTCCATTAGAAAAATGGTTAAAGTGTATGAATAAGTCACAAAAATGCAAATATAAAAAGCTTACAAACATAAGAAAAGAAATTCGATCCCAAGTAATTCATTTCAAAAGGCATTGAGATACCATTTTCCTTTTGTCAAACAAGCAAAAATTAAAACATTATTCTGGAGGGTATAGGAAAACAGGTACTCTTGTGTACCTGGAGGGAGCAATTTTGAAAGGGAGAACTCATTCTGAAAGGACAATTCAGCGTTATCCTGTAAAGTTTAAAAACCCATAATAATCTTAGGCAATGATGACACTTCCAAAAGTGTGCCAAGATATACATACAAAGATGTTTGTGGTAGCATTGTTTGTTATAACAAAACAAACCAAAAAAGGAAAGCCATAAAAATATCAATCAATAGGTGACTGGTTTTAAAAAAAAGACCATACATCCATAAAATAGAATATTATGCAGTTTTTAATAAGATTGAGATATTCGGTGAATGCTGATATATTTTTAAGCAAAAAGATAAAGAACATAATACAAATATAATCCTATATATAGATAAATATTTAGATATTTGCATAAAATATTGAAGAGAAGAGGAGAAATTATTTAATAATGACTACTCTTGGAAAAAGGGTGTGAACATCAGAATGAGAAAGAGAAATACATATGTGTTAATGTACATAAAAATAAAACTTTTCTTTTTAATCAAAATATGCTATCTACTCAGGAAGATTATGAATCATTTAATTTTTGCATTTCTATGTATTAAAATACAAACAACTAAATGCTATATAATTTTAAAAACAGAAAATATTACCTTAGAAATAACAATTAAAATTGTTTTAAGATATCTTCAGTGGGGACCCATTATTCTTAGAATGTGATCTAGGCATTTTAGCATGGTCTAGATCATGGACCCTGCAAGATCTTGGCCTTGCCTACTACGCTTTATCACTCTTCCCTACTACTAAACAACAGCCTCACTGTGTTCTTTCAATTTCTCAAATATGCCTTAGTATCAGAGCCTCAGGGCCTTTGCACCTGCTCTCCCTATGCCAGGAATATTCTTCCCCTGACCCTGTATGGTTAACTCCTCATTGCTTAGGTCTTGGTCTATATGTCACTTACTCAGGAAATCTTTTCATAGTTACTGTAACTAAAGATATTCCCTCACTCTTAATTATAATCTCAGGTCCTGGTTTGATTCCTTCATATTATCCTGTAATTTGTTTGTTTATTTTTTCTTTTACTTCATTTTTGGGGGGCAGGGTGGAGCTGGACCTTCCACTAGAATATACCTCCTTGAGGATAGGAAACCATGTTTCCTTTGTTCACTTGTGTGTTTATCTTCAGTGCCTAACCCATGGTAGGTGTTCAATAAAACAGGGTGACCATATAATTAATCATCCAAACAGGAACACTTTTGAGAAAGAAAGAGGGATATTAATAATTATCCTAGGGCAAAAAGTACAAACAAGAGAGTCCCAGATAACTTAAAAGAATATTCACCCTAAAAACATGTTGAATAAATGCACGAATGACCACTGATAATGGAAAACTTAATTGCATTAGGGGAAAGAGCTCGAAATAGACAAATATTAATTTGTTTTTAAAATTAGTTTTCTGATCTCTTTCTTCCCTCCCTTTATGCTATTTCCTGTTCTTGCCATCCATAAACAAAAGTGGCAAGACTTCCAATTTATCTTTTGGGTTGACCTTCAAATTTAATTCAGCCAGCTAATCTATAGGACTTGCCTCAAACTATGATTCTTCTCTCCAATTCTAATCACTGCCTCTTTACAACACTTGACCAAAAAATAGTACCATGCAAACAGTCCTCAGGAAAACATTTCTAACTTAGAATGGGGCTTTATCAAGGCAGAATTCAGAACTGAAGTTAAATATGTTGCCAATTTCCCTCTAACCTGTGGTAACTAAATTAATGAGAATCAATTTTGTTTCCCACTGCTTGGCCAGAATAGATTACAAATAAGTAAGAATTTAGTCACATATCTGCCACGATCAATCTTATTAAATAATTCAGCCTTCCACAATACCCTGGAGCTCTACCCATTTATCAATGCTATTATACAAATGCATGTGTGCACACACACATACACACTCTGAATAAAATGTAGCCTACAAGAGTGTAATTCTTAACACTCAAGGGTGTCCACACATCTCAAAGGGACAAGCATATTCCTTCGTAAATTCTTGGGATAATAGTATGAGTCCAGTGAACCTAAGTTCAAACCAAGCTCAAACAATAACTGTAGAATTATTTAGCCATTTTTCTTCAGTTGCTTATCTTTCTAAATGATTCATTGGTATCTAACTTGTGGGGTTTTGTGGAGATCAAGTGGGAATCAAATAGCAAATCTTATTACTCAGTCAGCAACTAGTCCAGTACTTGGCATGTATCAAATGTTCAATAAAAGTTAGCTTCTTTGATACTTTATGTCTGTCCCCACCTCCACTCCAGCCAGGAGACCAGCATGCCTTTCGACAGGCCACATCAGCCTAAAATGGGAGCTTTGGGCTGGGGAGGAGGGTTTAAGGAAAGAAGGACTGCAAGTGAGGGTGGATAAGGAAGGCAACAATCATAATGATTTGTCATTCTTCCTGTGAAACTATTTTATTTTCCTGGTACTGCTGCCTGTGCTCCCTCCACTCTGACTGCTGAGTCTTTTCTTAACAGCTGCAGCTTCCAGATACATGATGTTCGCAGGAGCCAACTGGACATGGCACAGTTTTACATTTTTTACTTGACCCTTGGAAATGAGCCGTTGTACTTTTAGCTCTTTGTTATTACAAAGTACCATATATAAAAGAAACCCACCCTTCATCTTGAGTAGGTATGAGTGATTTACTGGAAAACCTGGGATAGGGTACAAATCCAGGATGGGCCATCAGCAGTGGTGTAAGGTAGGTTGTGGGTCTGGAGGGAGGGAAGAGGGCAAGTGTCTGTTGGTGCTGCTTGAAAATACCATAAGCTAGAATTTGAAGGTTATTTTTAAAACCATGCAATATCCATGATATCAAACTAGACACATCAACAAGTCCTGGTTTACAGCACTCTCTGGAGCTTACATGTTGGTGGCAGCATTGACTCATGGTTCCTCCTTACCACTTCATTTGAAAATGTCACCCCCAGTGTTTCAAGTTCCTCCATTAGTAAAAAAAAAATTATATATATATATACACATATATATAAATAAATATATATATATATATATATATATATCTCCATCCTCTGGCAAATAGGACTGCCAGTAGATTCCTCCATTTTCCCAGAACTCCTGAGATAGGCACTCAGATTAGAATTCACCTGCTGGGATTCTTACTACACCAAAAGTCAGCTATAAAACTTTTAAGCTCCACAGGAGAGAAAATGCCAAAATTTGAATCTTGGTCAAATGTCTCTGAAACTCCTTTTCATTTTTTTGCTGCAAAATATGAATGTAATTAGTAATCAGCATTTGAAGTTTCTCTTTGTCTATGTAAAGCTCCAACTCAAAACATTTTAGTATCTCTTCTTTTCTTCAGAAATGCCAAATGAAGCATTGCAAATTCAGCTTTACACACAATGGTTTTTTAAAAAATAAATCCCAAAAGGATATAATTATTTAAATTTAATTTCATAACGATTATAACTGCTTGAAAAAAATGGAAAATAATCACAAAAACTGTCACTGTTATTTTTGGCTAAAAATACAACAAAATAAAATGTGCATTTAATGTAAATTAATTATCTGCAATAAAAAATTATGCATATTTATTTTTATGATAACTTCCTGCTTCAGAGCCCCTCCTTACTGATTTAAGAAGTTAGAACTAGCATGCTGCCAACTGAGGTGTGGGCAGTACTTCATTTTATCTTAGAAGTAGCAGAACTGTGTCAAATCATCTAAGCAAATTGCATTAGGTTTCTTTTAATTCTAGGCTGCATTGATGTATTTTCCAGTCCTTTGTTGTATCTCTCTTGAAGTGTGCCCCTCCCTTATCACAGGCCCCTTCAGTCCCCTATAAAACATATAAACTCAAATCTGCACATCCTTTCTATAATTAATTATACCTTCTGTATTGGAATAATCACCTTAAGTTCCCACTCCATACCTGAAGAAGCCAGACAGTAGCTTTTTCTACCTTGTAACTCCTTGATCAAAGTAACAACATCTCTGAATTTGTTTCCGCATCTTTAAAATAATGATGATACTTATTTCATAGTGCTTCTGTGATGATTAAGTAGGCTAATCTATAGGAAACCCCTAGTATAGTGCTACCAACCTCTGGACTCTAGACTAGACACACTGTAGTCCTAGGCTGTCTCTGGGCCCCTGGTCTTGAATAAGACTTAGATCAGTGTTAATTAAACACTCTTTACTTCAGTCTAGCCCAAGATGCTAAAATTAGTGGTGATATAAAAATTAATATAAAATTAGTGGTGATGATGACTATACTGAAACGTGGATGACAATCACATTGCTTCTCTATTAGATGAATTATTTTCAAAGATTAGGGTTCCTGAAGCTTTACTAACAGAGGACCACTTAGCACTGATCTTTCTACACCTTTATTATGCTCAGGATGCATAGAAAAGAGTTGTATTTATAAAGCAATCTCTATTGTTTTTCTATTGCTGTGTTAAATATTAAGCCCAAAGTTTATCAGCTTAAAATAACAAACAAACAATAACAACAATAACAAAACAAAGCAGTTTGTTATTGAGTCAGGAATCCAGAAACAGCTGAGCTGCGATGGGAGCCTCTGTCCCAAGGTCTCTCATGAGCTTTTGAGGTTGCATTTGAGCCATAAGCTATGGCTGTGGTCTCATCTGAAGGCTTGATAAGGGGGAGTATTGAGAAGGATCTACTTCCAACCCTCACATGGTTGTTGAAAGGCCTTGGTCCCTCACCATGAGGACCTCTTCACAAAACATGGCAGCCAAATTTTCCCAGGGCAAGTGATCTAAGAGAGAGTGAGTACTATGATTAGGATATTTGTCCTCTCCAAAGCTCATGTTGAAATTTAATCCCCAATGTTGCAGTATTGAGAGGTAGGACATTAAAAAGGTGATTGAAGCATGAGGGCTATGTCCTCATGAAAGGATTAATCTGTTTGCGGATTCATGAATTAACGGGTCATCACGGGGTGAGACTGTTTTGCTTTACAAGAAGCAAAAGAGAGACCTGAGCTAGCATGCTCAGTCCCCTCACCATGCGATATTCTGTGCTGCCTCAAGACTCTCCAGAAAGTCCTCACCAACAAGAAGGCCCTAATGAGATGTGGCCCTTCAACCTTGTACTTTTCAGCCTCCATAAGTGTAGGAAATAAATTTCTTTTCTTTATAAATTATCCAGTTTCAGGTATTATGTTGTAAGCAACAGAAAACAGACTAAGGCAGTGAAAGAGTACCCAAGACAGATGCAGTCTTTTTTATAACCTAATCTCAGAAGCAACATCCCATTACTTTTCCCATATCTGTTCATTAGAAGTAAGTCCCTCAATCAATCTGACACTCAAGAGAAGGTAATTATACAAGGGTATAAATACCAGGAGGTGGAGGTGATCAAAGGCTCCCTACCACCTGGTCTTCGACACAATCATTTATGTCTCAAAGCAAGGCTAGATGACTGCTCTGTGGTGATGACAACTTTGTTGAGTTCCTGAACTGGCAGATTGCCTCTGCTCTCTCCCCAACTTCTTCACCAAGTTTAGAGGAACTAGAAACACAGAGAGTTTATATCTGACAAACATATCACAATGCTTCAGACCATGGTGATAGCCAATGCGTACTTAGTACAATTTCATGATGTAATTTCATGGAAAGGGTAGATAGGAAACATGATCCAAAAGATATATTGTCACTAGTGTATCTGTCCAAATTCTACTCTTTGTCAAGCTAATGCAATGTAGTTAGAATACTGTGCATTCCCTGTATTATCCTGGTATTTATGTGTCTTCCACCCTAAGCATGAATATTTCCAGAAGCACTAGTTCAGTCCTTTGGGAAGCCTTTTGGGACACAATGGAATAGATCGATGTATTAAATTTAGAGACATTACCCTTGGAGTTTGCTAAATGTTTCCCTTGTGACCTGAAGAAGTTAATATGACATACACAGCCTAATTCATATTGAGGATAGCATTTGATCATGAAGATAATGAAGCGCTTTATATTGGCATCCTACTGAGATCTTGGTTCTTAGTTTTTGAAAACAATGCATAAGCATATGATGACTTGTTCTTTTGTGCCTGGAGAACTAGAAATAATATTTAAACACCATTACAACTCAAAGATAATTAGCAAAAGGAACACACTGTTACTTTGAAAGCTAAGTGTCTTTGTTTCAAATGCCAGAAAAGATGTATTACTACTACTTATGAAACACAACCAATCACAGTCATAAAGGCAAACTGGAAAACCATGATTTTCAAACTGTGTTTAATGGAGACCTGGGATTCCCCTTAGATGCTTCCAAGGAACTGCAGGGAAGGAAAAGGGTAAGCCAACCAGATAAGGCTCTGAGCTCCCCTAGCTGGTCTCTCACTTCGGTCAAGGTAGCTAGCTGTACCTTGAACTGTTTCACACATGGGCTTAGTTTAAAATGTTATGCAAAACTTGAAAATGTCCAGGATTGGCAAGTTTATGAAAAAATGAGGTCTTTCACACTGTAGGTAAGAATACCAAATATTATAACAGCTTTGGAGAGTAATATATCTGCAGAATCTATTGCAATTTAACTCTGACTACTTTTTGCCCCAGAGATTCTACATCTTAAGTACTATAATGGGCTAATAGCTGACTCTTGTGCAGCATAAACTCAAACAGAATGTTACTTTCACTGGGAGAATGAACACTCTTTGACTTTGGGATGATGTAGACTGATTTAGTGAATTAGATTATACTTCCCCTGTTTTGAAACACTATGATGCACCGGTATTTACAAAATTTGAAAGAAAAAAAAAAACACGTGGAGGACAATGTTTACCTCTCACTGGAAAGTAATTTTTTTGTTGTTTTTTTTAAAAGGGACTTTGGTTTGCATTTTCATATCCAACAACAAGATCACAACCTGATACAAAGAAAGTACTCAAAAAATTTTGCTGAATAATTAAATGAATAAATGTTGAACAACATATAAATACATAAAGAAGAAGTTGTAATAACTGTCTTTGCTTGGCAGTGTAGCTGTAAATGTTCCTTTAAGGAAAACATAACAGCCAATTCTTATATACTGTCTCACCCATTTTCTACTCAGGTCCATAAAAGAAAAAAAGAAATGTCTCATGGAAAATGGTAAATTAATCAGATTGCTCCATGGCCATGAAAAGATTGCAAGTTATATGCCTATGGGAGTAGCAACTGTAAAAGTATTTTTATTCTCATAAGGGCAAGCACTATTTATTTGGCATCTCCAGGTAATGGGGGAAATATACAGTAATTATATTGTCAGTTAGATATCAAATCACCACAATTATAATTCTACTAAAATACTTTCAGTGACAGCCTAGAGGGAAAGTTTGCCTGATCTGGAACATAATTTTCTTTGTCATTCTCTGTGTCACTCCATAAATAGTCTTATACTTAGTAGACAAGATACAGAAATATGGCTTTTTATAACATGCTCAGAAAAACAAACTGTACACTTCAATGTCACCTACATTTCACCTTCACCAAGAAGCGAATACAGTTTTAATGGCTAAAATATTATACTATCAAGGGCAAGCACTATGTCTATTTATATCCTATATTCAATAACTAGTATGTTATTTGACACATAGTAGATGTCAGCAAATATTTGTTGTTAGATGATTCCCCCAAACAGTCACTACACACACCCTACTCAGTCTCATTTGTCTTTTCTGCTCCACTCCCATCATTGGAAATGAGTGCCAGAAATTTTTTTTAAGTATAATCTTATAGTAATTTATTTTCAAAATGGTATAATTTTTGGCAAAATTACATTCTCAGTATATATTCAGCAGAAAATACTGTTTCAGGATCCCATGGGTAGAATTTATAAAATATAATTTATTGTTTCATCTTAAATTTCAAATTAATGTTGCAAATGTAGAGACCTAAGGAATTCTTACACAGCAGCATAAGGACTGTACAATGCTCATTTTTAATGGCATTACCAAGTATAATTTACATATCATGAAATTCACTTGGCTGGTAGAATTTATATTCTGTACTAGATGGGCCAAATCTCTGAAGTACCTACTAAGGGGTATTGTAACATCCCTTCTAAGGGGCTCTGCCTAGAGCCCCCTTCTTAATGACTTACACACAAGTCCCCATGCTACTGCCACATCACCAGTCAAACTAGCAATTAGTTGATTTAATGAGGGTTGGGCCCTGACCCAAGGCAGCCAGTCCACAGATATTCCTTGGCCCATTAGGTGAGTTAATAGGAAAGTTCTGTCCAGTAGGAAGATGGCGAACACCTGTACTGATCATATCATCTCTGAGAGAGTTTGAACTTGAGATATATAGAATTGAGGACCTACAAGCTAAGCTCCAACACCCAGAATGTAGCAGAGACAAAGTTAGAAGCTGTAGCACTCTGGAGAAGAAAGCATAGAACTCCTGCTGTGAGTGATCAATAAGAGCCTCTCGCTAGAGCTGAGAGGTAATTCCAGCCCCGCTCCCATGGAAGAGTAAGTGATCCCTAGCTAGCAACCAAGGCACGAGGTTTATCAGTGTTCACTATTTAGCTGCTGCTGCAAGCAGTATCCCAAGGCATCTTAACAACAGTTGATCTCGACCTCGTTTATGCCGATTTCCCCAAGTTCATGCACTGTCCTTGTCCACAGAGCTTCTTGATCAAGTCATGAATGTACCAGAAGCCTGTCGTATTGCATCGAGCTGCCGGTCAGACTGTGAGTTCAGTGATCGATTTCCTTCTAAGTCATTGCCAAAATTATTTTGCTTCTAATAAAAATGGTGGTGGGAGTACCTTATATTTACTGAGCATTTATTCTTTCCTCAGCCCATCTTCATCAGACTAAATATTCCCAAGAACCAGAAGTAAGACTGTTCATTTCCCCATTGTATAAACGAACCATCTAAATCTTAGAAAATATTAAGTAACTTGACCAAAAAGCACACAGCCAGTAAGTAGAGTCAAGATTTTAAGCCAAGGCTGCCAGATGCCATGTCCTGAACATTCAGCCACTAAGCATATTACCTTTAATTTATTGGGTTCAAAGGTAAGGATATGACCCACGGGCCTCCCCGGGAGAGTTATATACATGGAATAACCTAGAAAAATATGTATAGGAGCCCCCCTCCCCGGCACTCTGCAGGAGTGTAAAAAAGGACAATGACTTAACTGAAACTAGGCCCCTGCCACACTCTTAAGAAACAACTTATTGGTACTCAAGGAGAATCTGAAGTTCCAGACACCTTTAAGGGAATGAAAGGAATATAAGGCAAAGGCCATCAGGAGCAGAAGGACTTCTGCAGCTCATGGGTCTATTAAGATGATTATCTAGTTCCCTGACTGCCTTCCAGTTCCTCTGAGATCCAGCTGTGTCTATTATCAGCTTTTTATAAAAAGCAGAACTTATTGTTCTCTTTATTCTTATCAGTATTTTCACAACAAACCCCTGCTACTTAAGGTAGCAAGAGTATGTCTTAGCTCTTTGAAAACTGAAAACAAAACAAAACAAAAAATCCTAACTAAGACATATGCTGTTGCAAGGAAAAGCATTCATCCTTTGTTCTCTTCTAATAAAGAATGGATAATAAAGCTAGGAAGACAGAGAAATGGTGCACATGGCAATTATATCAGCCAGGGGCCCAGTAGGAAACTGCTGGCACACTCAAACTGGAGAATTTGAGGAGAGTTTAGTAAAGGGACTATTTACAAAGGTTTGAGCAGACATCAGGGAAATCAATGGAGTGATGGTACCTTCGCCCTCAGGCCTGAAACCCGAGGGAATGGAGCCTAGAGATAAAAAGAACTGTTTGGAGAGGGCCACAGGAGAGTCGCTGGTGCCTTTGGACATTGCAGGGGAAGCAGCAAGCCCACAGTGACTGTGCAGAGTGGGAACCAGGGGAATAAATACCTCATCCTAACTACCTTCCTCCTCCCAACTTCTTTGATCTGCCTTTGGCCAAATCAAACTTGAAGCCAGAGCGCTAGGGAGTCTGTTGTTGTCGGTCATCTTACTGGGGCAAAGGCAGAGTAGAGAGTGGATATGGAAGAGAAAATTGGAGGATACTCACCCAGAGTGGTAAAAAGGAATCATTGGTAGGGATCAGGTTTAAAAGTAGAGAAGAGAAATTGTGACAATATGGAGGAGGCAGTTGCACAAATGTGTCAGGCTAGTGAATGGACACCCACACAATTCCTTTGCAACATCTTCCTTTGGCTTGCCACTCTCTTTCACATTGGGACCAATACCCTCACACTGTTTCCAGGAAGTCCAAGGTCATTCACTAGTCCAGGCCCTACTATAAGATTGATTCTGATGATCCAGTTATTCCAAGTTTCCTCTCACTGATACTATCATCTTTGCCTCAAGGTCTTACTACTCTAGGTGATCCCAACTTGAAAAACTATCAGTGCTGGGCATTATTGCATAACCCGTAACACAAAACCTGCCTGAACTTTAACATAGATTGCTTAGAGACATACAGTCTTTACTCAAAGATTATACCTGATGATAGGCATATCAAGTTTCAAGACAGGTCATCCTCTGAAAGTGATAAAAGGTAGACAGACCTCCTTCTCTATCTGGGAAAATTCTATTTATCCCTGATAATCCATTCTGGTGTTACTAGTTTTTTTGACCCGTAATGTCATCACTCTCTTCTCTGTGCTTCTGTATTAGTTACTCATACCATTGTAGAAATAGGATTCAATTCAGGAAACAGAAACCACCCTAGATATTTTATGCACAGGGGCTTTTCAAAACAACTTTACTGAGTTAAGATTGATATATGATAAACATTACATTGTTGATACTTAATTTATATATAATTTTATAAATTTGATCATCCTTACAATGTAATTTGCATCTTCAAGGATGTTATATAATGCGATTATATGATATCTACTCTTTCTCTCTCACTCTCCCTGTTTTTGGAGGGGTCTTCTTTCTTTCACTCAGTGTAATTATTTTGAGATTCGTTTATGTTTTTGCATGTTGCACGTGCTTATTTCCCATCCATATATCTTCTTTGGTGAAGTGTCTGTTCAAATAGTTTGTCCATTGGACGGTAGTATTTCTCTTATTATTGAAGAATTCATCTTTTTTATTGCGAAGTAGTATTCTATTGTTTATCCATTCACCTGTTGGTGGCCATATAGGTCACTTCTAGTTTGGGGCTCTTACAAATAAAGTTGCTATGAACTTCAGTGGAGAAGTCTTTTTAGGGACATGTACTCTCACTTCAATCAGGTAAATAACTGATAACAAGAGAGATGTGTGGATAATAAGAGAGATGTAGGTTTAACTTTTAAGAAATTGCCAAACTGTTTTCCAAAGTGGCTATACCATTTTATATTCCTGAAAGCAATGTATGATAGTTTTAGTTTTTCTGCATTCCCACCAGCGCTTGGTATAATCAGTCTTTTTCTAGACATTAAAATAGGTGTGAGTGGTAACTCATCATGCTTTCAATTTGCATTTTGTAATAAGTGATAAGGTTGAACATTTTTAAATGCATTTATTTGCCATCTATATATCTTCTTTGGTGAAGTGTCTGTTCAAATAGTTTGCCCATTTGGGGGGTATTTTTTCTCTTATTATTGAGTTTTGGGAGATTGTTATATATTCTGTATACATCCTCCCTGAGGCCAGATAAGAATTGCTTTTGAGCAAAGAACAATTACTATGAGGCTGTAAAATGTGAAATTCTCAGAGCTCACTTAAGGTTGGAGCTGTTCAAGTTCCTTCAACTCATAGTGGAGGGACTGTACTCAATATGTTGGGCATTCAAAAGAGATCCCAGAAGAGCTATAGTTTAGATATGGGGCTAATAAGCCCAGGAATAAAGGCTTTTCTAGATCTTCCATGAAGATCTTAAAAATAAATTCAAAGGGACCAAACTTATAAAGTAATGTAATATCAGAAAAATTATAATTTCTTTAAAGGAACCACAATAAAACACAGCACTCAACAATGTAAAATTCATAATGACCATAATCCAATAAAAACTGCTAGACATAAGAAGAATAAAATATTGTCCACAACAGAAGAAATATCACCTAATATAACCAGATGTAGAAGTGGCAAAGATAATGGAATTAAAAGACAGAGACTTTAATGTAGCTGCTTGAAATATGTTCCAAATACACAGGATTTTTTTTAAAAGTCATAATGAAAAGAAAAATGGGAGAAATAAAAAAGACCCAAAGGAACATCTAGAGATCAAAATCAGCATCTGAAATGAGCAATGCACTGAATGGGATTACCAACATATTAAACTTCATAAAAGAATATATGGCTCAACTTGAAGGCATAGCAATAATAACTATCCAAAATGAAATGTAGAAAAGACTACACATAAATGAACATGGAAACTAAGAATTATGGGAAAATATAACAGGTCAACTAAATATATTTGAGTCCAAGAATAATGAAGGTTGGGGGACAGAAAAAAATTAATAAATATTCAAGAGAAATTGTTCAAATTTGATAAACAACTATAAATTCATGATCCAAGGACAAAGATCTATGAGCTGGATAAATAGGGAAATACACTCTCATGTACACACACATATTTCAATGCAAATAATACTAATTTCACTAAAATAAGTGACAAAAAGAAAATCTGAAAAGCACACCGAGAAAAAAGACACATTATGCACAAAAGAACAAAAACGAGATGACATTAGTCATCTCATAGAAACCATGCAAGCCAGGAGATAGTAGACTAACATCTTTTGATGCAATATTCAGCCAAAATATTTTTCAAAAAGTAATAGCTGCCTAAGGCTGTAATTTCAGGTGGTCCAAACAAGAGGCTGGTGGAGAATTTAAGAGGAAATCCTAAAAAATTAGATGGCCAAAGGAAGTTTTGAAAAATTCTGGCATATGTCTGGGGATCTTAAAGGCTATGAATCTGTGCAAGGTGGTATGCATGACCATGAAAGAAGTGACAAAGGAATAGGCCCCAGTCATTCAACTCTGGCTAAACTTGAAGCCCTGCAAACACAAGAAGTGAGTGATAAGACTGACTGTCTTATAAACTGCCTGAAATTTGAAGACGTGTCTTAACTCCTTGGCAAGATATGGAAGACCTATGGACAAGGCATTTAGGTCATCTTCTGCCTAGACACTGAATTACACTGATTTACAGGTGACTCGTAAAAGTCAGGCTTAAAAATTTTAAAAAGCTAGCAGGGAACTCAGTGACCACATGCTACAGAGAATATAGAATCTATAGTTTATGAAAGTTGTTAAACAAATAAGCAGTAACAAGAGAAACAACAACAACAATAGCCCAGAAATGAGAGCAAACTGGGAGGTACAGGTGTCTGCTACCAGAGTTATTACAATATGTTATTTTAAATTTTCAGTGTTTAAAAAAAAATATAAGACATGCAAAGAAATAGGAACATATGCCACATGCCCAGGGGGGAAAAAAGCTAACAGAAAATATTCCTCATGGAACTCAGATTTTAGAATTAGTTGACACAAATTTTAAATCAGTATTCTAAATGTGAGCAAAGAACTAAAGGAAACCATACCTAAAGAATTAAAGGAAAGTATAAGAGTGATGTCTCACCAAATATAGAATGACAGAAATTATACACAAAAGATACAGAAATCATCTATCTCATAAAAAAATAGAAAAGCTGGAATTAAAATTATAGTAACAATGAAATATTCACAAAGAGAATCAAAAACAGACTTGAATTGGCAAAAAAAAAAAAAGAAATCTGCAAAGTTGAAGATAGGTCAATAGTGATTATGTAATCTAAAGAACAGCAAGACAAAAGAATCAAGAAAAATGAACAGTACCTCAGATACCAGTGGGACATAATAAAGCATAAGGATATACACACAATGAAATAAGTGGAAAGAAAAAACTCTTTGAAGAAATAATGACCAAAGACTTACCAAATTTAATGAGAAACATTTATCTGCACATCCAGAAAGCTCAACAATCTCCAAGTAGGATAAACTCAAAGAGATAGAGATCCAAATCTAGATATATCATAGTTAAATTGAAGAGAGTTAGTGACAAAAAAAAAAATCTGAAATCAGCAAAAGAAAAAGGTCTTACCACATATAAGGGATCATCAGTAATATTAACAGCTAACTTTTCATCAGGAACATTGGAGGCCAGGGTGTATCTTCAAAGCGTTGGGGGAAAAGACTATTAACTAAATTATTTACCTAACAAAACTCTCCAAAAATGAAGGAGAAATTAAGATAAATCCCAGCTTAAATGGAATGACTCAGAGGATAACTCAACATGAAAGAGCAGCAGTAAGGTAACCACATAGTAATAGAAGACTATAAATATATTTTTTATTCTATCACCTTTTTATCCAACTGTTTTAAAATCCATCATGAAGCAATAGTTATAAAACTTGTGTCAATGTGCTTATGTTATATAAATATATAATTTCTATGTCAATTATAACACAAAAGAGGGATAATGAAGGTATATTGGAACAAGTTTTATATATTATTGAAATTAAGTTAGAATTAATTCAAAGTAGATTGTTTTAAGTTAAGATGCTAATTGCAATCTCAGGGTAACCACTAAAAAATAAGTTAAAAATACAATAAAAGATATATGATAAAACAAGAAAAAATAGTACACTAAGAAATATGTACTAAGCACATAAAAAAGCAGGAATAGAGAAACAAAAACAGATATAAGCCATATTAAAATTGCAGAAATAAGTACTTCCTCATCACTAAGCACTTTCAATGTAAATGGTTACATACTTTGGTCAAAAAGCAAAAATTAGCATAATAAATTCAAAAAAATCATCCAACTACATGCTATCTACAAGAGACAAATATTACATTTAAAGTAAAAGTAGGTTGAATTAAAAGAATGGAAAAAGATATATCATGCAAGTAGTAATGAAAAGAGAGTGGAGTATCTGCAAATATCAACAAAACTAACTTTAAGATAAAAATTGTTACTAAAGACAAAGAACAACATTTTAAAAGATAAGAGGGTCAATCCATCAGGGATATATTAATATAACAATTATAAACATCTATGCACCAAACAATGAATCCCAAAATATATGAAATAAAAACTGACAGAATTGAAGTGAGAAATAAGCAATTCAATAATAATTGTTGAAGATTCATTTTCAAAATAAATAGAGCTACTAGTCAGAAAATTCTGTAAAGAAATATAAGATTTTAAAAATACTATAAACTGACTAGATCTACTAAATAGCCATAAGACATTCCACTCAACAACAGTAGAATGCACATTCTTCTTAAGAACACATGTAACATTCTTCAGGATAAAGTCCATAAAACAAACATTAACAAATTTAAAAGAACTGAAATGATATAAAGTATATTTTCTAACCACATGTAATGAAATTAGAAATATAAAGAAAGAAATCTGGGAAATACTCAAATATGTGGAAATTAAATAACACAATACTAAGTAACCAGTGAATCAAAAAATAAATTCTGAGGGAAAATAGAAAGTACTTTGATATGAATGAACATTCCACAACTATAAGATATAGATAGAGCAGTGCTCATAGGGAAACTTATACCAGTAAATATCTATATTAAAAAAGAAGAAAGATTCTAAATCAATAGCCTAAACTTCTACCAAAGGGGGAAAGGAAGAGCAAACTAAATCCAAGATAAGCAGAAAGAAGGAAATAGAAATTAGAGCAGAAATAAGTGAACTAGAGAATAGAAAAGAAATAGAGAAAAATCAACGAAACCAAAAGAAGGTTCTTCAAAAAGATCAATAAAATTCACAAATATTTGGTTAGACTGATCAGAAAAAAAAGAAAGAAGACTCAAGTTACTAAAATTGGGAATGAGAGAAGACACATTACTACAAAATTTACAGAAATAAAAAGAATTATAAGGGAATGCTGTGAAGAACTATATATCAACAAATTATACAACTTAGATAAAATTGATAAATTCTGTAAAAAAAATATAAAGTATCAAAACCGAATCAAGAAGAAATAGAAAATATCAATAGATCTATAATTAATAAAGAGATTGAATTAATAATTTTAAAATTTAGCACAAAAAATATTCAGGCACGTATGGCTTTGCTGGTAAATTCTACTAAACATTTAAAGAAAAATTAATACTAACTTCCATAAACTCTTCTAAAAAATGGCAGTGAAGTTAACACTTCTGAATTCAAATTATTATATGAAGTCAGTGTTATCTTGATAACAAAACTAGACAAAGACACCACAAGAAAACTATAGATCAATATACCTTCTTAACATATATGCAAAAATCCTCAATAGAAGGCTAGCAATCCCAATCCAGCTACACATAAAAAGGATTACACAACACGCCCATGTAGAATTTATCCTAGGAATGCTCAATTGGTTTAGCATCTGAAAATTGATCAATATGATATGTCATATTAATAGAATAAAGAACAAAAACCACATGATCCCTTCGATAGATGCAGCAAAAGCATTTTGCAAAATCCAACAGCCTTTCATGATGAAACACTCAACAAACTAGGAGTAGAAGAAAACTTTCTCAACCTTATGAAGTGTGTCTATAAAAAACTCACAGCTAGCATCAATCTCAATAATGAAAAATGAAGTTTTCCTTTCAAGATCAGGAGAAAAACAAGGGTGTCTTTTCTGTCCACTTATATTTGACATAGTCCTGGAAATTCTGGTCGGTGGAATTAGAAAGAAATCCAAAACAACAGGACTGGAAATGAGAAATAAAACTATCTTTATTTGCAAATGTTATTGTATACATAGAAAATTCCAAGAAATTTACTAAAAAGAGACTATGAGAACTAAAAACCTATTTCAGCAATGTTGCAGTGTACAGGATCAATATACAAAAATCATTTTAATTTCTATGTATCAGCAACAAACACTCAAAAATGAAATTAGGAAAATTGCATTTATCTAATGGTAGCATAAAAAAGGATAAAGTATCTTGTAATAAATTTAGGTAAACAAGTACAAGATTTGTATGCTGAAAAGTCACAAAACAATGCTGAAATAAGTTAAAGAAGATCTAAATAAATGTAAAGCACTTCCATGTTTATGGATCAGAAGACTTCATACTAAGATGATTATAATTGACAGATTGAAATTGATGGATTCAATGCAATCCCTTTCACAATCTTAGCTGCCTTTTCTGGTTTTGTTTTTGTTTTTGCAGTTGACATACTGATCCTGAAGTTCATATGGAAATGCATTGGACCCAGAATAACCAAAAAGATCTTGAAAAGGAAGAACAAAGTTAGAAATGCACACTTTGAAAAGATCAATAAAATAGATAAATCTCTAGCCAAAGCAATAAAGAAAAAAAGAGAATTCATGCTGCCAATATTAGGAATGAATGAAAGAGGTACATCACTACAGATCCTCCACAGAGTGAATGAATAATAAGAGAATATGAATGGACTAATTCCTCAAAATATACAAACTACCAAAGCTCACTCAAGAAGAAATACACAGGGCCTATGGGCTTATTATGATGGGCATGTATTCAGCTGAGTGATGAACACATGAGGGTTTGTTATGCTATTTCTTCAAATTTTATGTATGTTTGAAAATACTGATGGTCAATTTTTAGCAAACAAATAAATAAGCACAGCAAAATAAAGATTTATCAAATGTTTAGGTTACTTTAACTTAAGAGATTGTATGTTGTCTCTAATCTTCTATCAGCAAATTGAATGGTCTCAGGCAAGCCTCTTCACTTCCCTAAGTCTTAGTTTCACTATCCACCAAGTGAAGGAATTGGTAATTCAAATCATAAGAATCTTTCTAGTTCTCAAGTTCTATAATTCTGGGCTAATGAATTCTCAGGCTTTCTATAAATTTCCTTCACATAACTCATTAGGGTAAAATGTGACTACATTTCTGGGTAGGGGCTCTGCAAGATTACTCTGTTTGGTGGGTAGGGATAGAAATCTATGAGTTACTAACAGCTTCTTTACTTCCTGAAAATATATAAGCCAGGACATAAATACCAAATTTCTCTCTCCTGCTCCCTCCCTCTCTCTCACTCTCATGGGTACTCTAATGCTCTCTCTTGTTCTCTCCCTTTCTGTCTTTCCCTCTTTCTTCCTCTTATTCCTTCTCTCTCTCTAATCTCCCATAATTTCTCCATAAATGATGGACCAAATTACCAATAAATGAGTCATATATCAGCTCTGAGTCATTAAAAAGATCTGTTAGGGCATTTGATAAAAAGGCAGGGAACTTTAAAATGTATCCAAATGCATAGTTTATTCCAAAGTATACATGTCATGTTCATTTTTAAAAGTATTTAGAACTAGTGGCTAACCTACTTTGAAATGATCTTTTAATATAAGAAATCACACAATCAATCTTTTCAGGTACACAGCTATTAATTTTAACAGAATAAAATACTATACTAATGTTCCTAGAACACCAAACAATACATATTTATATTTAATCAAGAGTCAAACACATGTAATAAAATTTTTCATGTCTATATATGGAAAGCTTTATATATTTTATTCAGTTCTACAAGTAAGTATTTTTATGTACATAGAGATACAGTCAGAATATTAAAGAATGAAAACAGCTTAACAAAACACTGATGGAAAGTATTGTAAGTCTATTTGCATTTTATAATGTAGCAATACATTTTACATTTAACAGAATTTCAGAATTCTGCTATAAACTTAAAAAAAATCTACAACTGAAGCTAAAGGGCAAAAACAAAAGTAGAAATGCAAGTCCTTTGCATTCCAAAGTAGTAACTTTTTTTTATTATATTCTTGCAGTATTTTGACTTTATCATTTGTTATACAATGCGCTACTCCACTCCATTTTGTTAATAGTTACAAACGCAAACAAAGCTTCCAAAAGCCAGGTACAATGAATAGAACAAGCTTTCTGCTGAGTGAAGGCAACTCTCTCATGTGTTTGCTCCATTTTTCCCTCACAGCACTTATTTTAACTATCTGAATTTCTACTTTTCAGCGATACCCACCGTCTGAACAGTGGGCTTATGAATGATTTACTTTTTAATTTCATCTAAGTCATGAATATGTAATGATGAATTTCTATTAATCACTTTTCTTCTATAGACCTAACGAGTCCCCAAGAGGGGACTCAAGCATCCTTGTTTTCCCTATCCTCAGCTCCACTGAAATTTCCTGTTTCATCAAAACAATCCTAATGTAGGCATTTCATTAACCAATACTATCTTAATGAAGTTAACTTTGAAAATCCATCCTACCAAATTCAACTATAGGAGTTAGCCAAATTTACTCTGATGGTACACAGAGAAATAGAGGAAATATGCTAATATTCCAGTATTTTGACTACTTATTGTTATGGTCATAACCATTGTCATCATCATCATCATCCAAAGGAATGAAAATGCAATATGCCTCATTTATTCATTTATCTAATAGGATAAGTTTGTAGCACCATTATATACTCTGGCATATACAAAAAATACCTAAGGCAAAACCTGGGCCTTGCATATAAAATACTTATAATATTAGAGAGACATACACACCATTTTGGCTCTTCATGAATTTAGATCCATTTTCCAAATTTCAACAAGGTATCAAGTTGTATGTAGAACTTTCCACTGTATCAATTACTATTAATTATAAAAATCATCATCATCTAAATTTTTAAATGATTATCCTTTGTCTATTCAAATTGACCATCTTAACCTATAAAGAATTCTGTTCTGAAGGGAAAAAATTCTTCTTGATTCATTTTTAAAAACAATTATTAACCATCTACTATTTATTAGGCATAATGTAAAATCCCAGGAATATAAAGATAATACAGAAATTATCTCTGCTCATAGGAACTCAGGTTCTAGTCAGGAAGATAAATGTACACAGATAACTACCAAGCTCAAGGCAAGTGCTAAATTAAGAGGATGATCAAATATTGTGCTAGGCATAGCATAAAATGTTTGCTTATAAAATGGACATTTAGGATGAGGAATAAAATTTCATATTTAGATGCCCTGGAATAAATATCATTCTAAAACCAGATATTTTAAACTGAGATTTCTGGCAAAGTTAGAATATCCTGATTTGCAAAATCATTCATAAAATGGTGAGTTAAATTATATTATTACATACTTTATCAATGTTTTTAAAGAATAGAATTAGTATGATAGAATTAATACTATATTTACTTGGAATAATGATATTTTTCTTTGGTGATTTAGCAGTCCTTTAGGATTGCTTAAATAATCAAAGTTATGATTATATAGTAGATTCTCTTTTCACAATTCTGCCTTCTCTGGGGCCAGATCCCAGTAAAACATGTTTTAACTACCTGGCTCTTCCTCATTTACCAAAGCTGACTGACCCAAAAGTAGACCTCTGACATGTAACAGTCTATCTGTGCTGGACATCTGAAAAAATAAAATTTAGAGCCAGAGATAAAGTTTCATTACTCAGGGTAACTGTGATGACTTGGCTCTAGAGTAAAAAAAATTTTAAAAACCATCATCCCCTGTATCAGTCAGTATTCAGTCATGAGACAGAATCCACATCAGTTATTTCAACAGAGCCAGTTTTATGTAAAGAATTATTAAGCAGGCATTAAAGAACTGCAAAGGCAAGAAGAGAGCACAATGGTCTCACGGAGTGCACAAAGGTATACTGCTGGTAGCAAGCATAGGGAGTAGCTCCTATCAAACGGTGGACATAAAGGGAAGAAGCTGGAATTGCTAAAACTTGGAGGACAATTCTGCAGGTTTCTTCTCACATTCCTGGGAAGGCAGTGGTGGATAGGAGACAGGCTAAAGAATGCTGGTGCTTAAGGTCAGGTGTGGATGAAGAGAATTCGCTCTGGACACGCTGGGCTTAAGCAGCCTCTCAACGAGAGGGGAGGTGTTAATAGAAAGGACCCAGTGATATTTTGGGAGTCAGGAACTAAGGGGGATGGCAAAAGCAATGCAATTTGTAAAACATATTTTGAATCCAAAAATGTGATTTCTGAAGTAAACTCGTTTGACAAATGAGAACTCTGCAGAGACTGTCAGAAAGAGTCTGTGCCTGGATCAAAGACTAATAATATTAACTACATAGCTGAGAGAGGAATTATGTTCCCTGAGGACAGTACAGTTCCTGAAGATCTTAGCAGAGAGTCTCACTGCACAGTACAGAAACAGCACTGCCTACTTCCCTAAACATCCCCAATTTGGCAAACAGTTCCTTGCAAGGCTCTATGAGTTGATATCTCAAGATGTCCAAAAATAAAATGGAAAATTTCCTGGGGATTCAGTGTAGAAGAGGGGTGGGGGAGGGTGGGGGGGTGCTTTGGAGACAGACAGAACTTGGTGTGGAATCTCAGCTCAATCACGTATGAGTGACTGAGTTACCTTGGGAAAATTTCTTCACCTCTCTACATTTCAAGTTGATTATCTACAAAAGAGAGATATTTATAACCATCTCATAGGTCGTAGTGATTAAGTCTGTTTAATGGAATATCTGGTTTTCTGTCACTCAAGACCCACATACACCTGCTGGAAAACGACTCACATCATAGATAATTCCACAGGTCAGTAACATACAATAACCACTTGGGCAGCCCAGTCCGGAGGCAGCGTGACTGCCTCTCTGTTTCAACATGCAACAGACATTTAGTGAGTTAATGCCAAATGCCAGAACATACATAGCAAGGCCTGGCGCAGTGGCTCACGCCTGTAATCCTAGCACTCTGGGAGGCCTACGTGGGAGGATGGTTTAAGCTCAGGAGTTTGAGACCAGCCTGAGCAAAAGCGAGACCCCAGTCTCTACTAAAAATAGAAAGAAATTATCTGGACAACTAAAATATATATATTAAAAATTAGCCGGGCATAGTGGCGCATGCCTGTAGTCTCAGCTACTCGGGAGGCTTAGGCAGTAGTAGGATCGCTTGAGCCCAGGAGTTTGAGGATGCTGTGAACTATGCTGACAGCACAGCACTCACTCTAGCCCAGGCAACAGAGTGAGACTGTCTCAAAAACAAAACAAACAAACAAACAAAAAAAAAACAACAACAAAAAAGGAACATACACAGCAGTCTCTAGAACTCTGAAAGACCACAGTAAACAGGTCATAGTCCTGACCTTCAAAGAGCTAACACTCTAGCAAAGGAGATGAGCAAGTAAATGATTGCTACAATCATTGGTAGTTACTAGCAGGTCTTTGATGCTTTCTGAAAACAATAGTTTATTAGGGCAACTAGGCCAAAATTGTCACCTCACTTCACATAGAAAGCAGGGAACCTATACATTAAATGCAATAGGATAAGTACTTGATACATTACAAGTGACCAGCAAATGTAAGCTCCCTTCTCCCCTTCCCAGAGATGTGTCTTAAATTTGCACTTATCTATGACATTTTTTCCTATGTCTTTGCTAAACACCATCTTCGCTTGATGATTTAACTCTCTTTATATTTCATGTGAAATAAAAGCCTTCTAAAAATAAACTCTCCATGTTATTTAGAGTTGTTTCTGTGCATTGATCCCTCTAGCTCTGATCTTCTTCTTGTCTAGGACTGGTGTTTCCTTAAGTGCTTTTCTCTGATGAGAAGGCCAGGAGGTGACCATGTGAGTACATGCAAGAAATGTTGACTTCTCGCCGGGCGCGGTGGCTCACACCTGTAATCTTAGCACTATGGGAGGCTGAGGCAGGAGGATCACTTGAGCCCAAGAGTTTGAAATTGCTGTGAGATATGTTGATGCACTTCTACCCAGAGTGACAGAGCAAGACTGTCTCAAAAATAAAGAAAGAAAAAAAATATTGACTCCCAGCTTCTGTGAGAAGACAGCATTTAACTCCTTTCCAAAACAACCCAATCTAAGGAGAGCATCAAAGGTTAGTGGACTGCTTTGTTGTGCTTGAGGTATTTCTGGCAATCTTGCTGGGGAAAAGAAACATTTCTATTCTGAAAATCGAATCACCATGGAATTGTGCTTTTATATATTGTTTACATGGTAATGTGTCTATTGCTAGATTATCTTTAGGATGAGTTCACAAAGGGAAAGAATGAAAAGTATGTAGTTTTTAATAATTGCTTTTAGCTTCCATGTCCTGATCAAAGACCAGTTTTGATAACTGCACCTTGCTCTACCTAGAATTCCTTCTATATCTACTGGACATGATATATTCACTTACTGTTATAAATTGCAGTGTTTCATTAACTCATAATGGTTTTTGGTATACAGAAACTCATAGCAGCTTTATTCATAATCGTCAAAACAGGAAACAATGGAAATGTCCATCAACGGGTGAATGGCCAAACAAAATGTGACATAGACATGCGCTATACTACTACTCAACGACAAATATCATGTTTTAATGCTTTTATACACCAGAAAATTTCTTGATAGAATCTTCACTAGCACTCTTCACCGTTTTTTACAAAGTGGTTTATAATTTTTTGTTATTGTAACCTGTTCTTGTAGGGGTATTTTTTTCTGGACAATCACAACTGCTCTAGATTGTAGAAGTGTCGCTTCTTGAAAGTTCTGTTTATGTTGTGCGAAGGTTCAAAATGTTTCACCAGTCTCAGACCAGTAATTTTTTAACAGCTTTATTAAGGTATAATTGACATAAGATAAAATTTACATGATTACACTGTATAATTTGATAAATTTTGACGTATTTATGCACCTATGAAAATATCACTGCAATCAAAATAATTAACATATTCATCATCCAAAAGAGTTTCTTGTGCTACTTTGTCGTCCCTTTCTTCTGACCCAGACCCCACCCCACCCCTATTCCCAGACAACCACTGATCTGCTTTTTGCTTCTATAGATTAGTTTGCATTCTCTAGATCCTTGCATAAATGGAATAATAGATTAAATACTCCCTATTGACTTGCTTCTTTTATTGAACTATAGTTATCCTAAGATTGTATGCTGTTATTTCTTATCAATGCAGTTGATTTCTTTTTAATGCAGAGTAACATAACATCGTCTGAATGTATTACAGCTTATCAATTCACCTGCTTTTGGACCCTTGGAGTTGTTTCCAGTTTGGGGCTATTACAAATAAAGCTGCTATGATCATTCTTGTATAAGTCTATGAACATACGCTTTCATTTTTCTTGGAAAAATGCCTAGGAATGGAATTCTGGGAAAATATAGATGGTATATATTTAATTTTTTAATTTTCCAAAGTAGTTGTGCAATTTTACATTCTTACAGTATATGAGAGTTCCAATTCATCCACTGACTTGTCGGCACTTGGTACAATCTTCTTAGTTTTAGCCATTCTAATAAGTGTATGGTGGTGTTTCACCATGGTTTTAATTTGCAATTTCCTAATGACTATGAGGAAGCATCCCAAGACTATGGCCCCAGGAACACTTTCATTCAAGTCCACACTCAGCAATGCATCAAAATTACCACATAACTGTTGCTACAAGAGTTTATGGCTTCAGGTAAGAGTTTCTGCTCCAGGTAAGAGTTTCTGCTCCAGGTAAGCAGATTGTTTCTGTATTTCTCTGGATGTGCCTGGGTCTCCAGATTTGAGGGGTGGCAGTTTGTCCTGCAACTTCAATTCTCTGATAAGTCCAACAAAAGTCATTGATTTTCAGTTTGTCCAGATTTTTCTCATTGTGAGGATGACAATAATGATTTTCAGGCTTTTACATGTCAAATGTGAAACTGCGTATCTATGAAAAGGTTTTTAACTAAAGGAGTTTTAACTAATTTTTAATTTATTCAATAGATATAAGGCTATTCTGTTTATCTGATTTTTTCTCTTGTGAACTTTCAAAGTTTGTGTTTCTAAGGAATTTGTCCATCTCATTTAAGTTGTCATATTTAGTGGCATAACTTTTTAAATATTTACTTATTATCTTTCAATATCTGTAGAATCTATAATTTTATCACCTATCTCATTTCTATTAATAATTTATGTCATCTCTATTTCCTCATTCCTCATTCCTTTACCAATTTTGTTATCTTCTCAAATAATCAGCATTTACTTTCACTGATTTTTTGTTTGGTTATGTTTTCTATATTATTGATTTCCATTTTAACCTTTCTGATTTTTTTATTTTGCTTAATTTAGGTTTTATGTATTTTATTTATCTAATCTCTTAATAAGATGAAAACTAAGATCACTGATTTCAAATTTTTTTCTTCTAATTAAAATTATTTAGTTCTATAAATTTCTCTCTACATATTATCTTAGCTGCTCTGAATATTTTGATGTTGGTTTAATTTCCATTTAGCTTGAAATGTTTTTAGTTTTTGGTTGCTTCTTTTTTTTTTATTTTGGCATATTATGGGGGTACAGATTTTAAGGTTTCAATAAATGCCCTTTCCCCCCTTCCCCCCACAAGTCTGAGTCTCCAGCATGACCATCCCCCAGATGGTGCACATCTCACTCATTATGTATGTATATACCCGCCCCCTCCCCCTCCCACCTGCCCAATACCCTATTACTGTAGTACCTATGTGTCCACTTATTAATCTTAGATTATTTCAAAGTATATTATTTGGTTAAAAAGCATGGTTTTTTTTCCTGATATCTTTCTGTTATTTGCTATTTACTTAATTCAATTTTTCTGAGAGAATATGCTTAATATGATTTGACTCCATACAAATTTATTCACATTTGTTTCATGGCACAGAATATGGTCTATTTTATTGTTTCATGTGCACTTGAAAATTATCTGTTGTTTGGTGGAGCAGTCTATAAATGACAGGTCAAGTTGGTCTATATCTATTGTTCAAGTCTTCATATTCTTATTGATTTTCTGTCTACTTTTTAAAATCTATTTGTCCATTTCTTTCAGTTCTAACAATTTTTGCTTTATTTTGGAGCTCTGTTATTAAGCACACAACATTTAGGAATCTTATCCTGTCTTGATAAATTTACCCTTTGTAATATTACAAAATGACCATCTTTATTTCTGGTATATTCTTTGCTATGAAATCTAATTTGTCCAAAATTAACATAGTCACTCTAGCCTTCTTCTGATTAGGGTTTTGTGGCATATATACTGTGACCATCTACACTGCTTTTAACCTAGTTGTATCTTTATATTTAAAGTTTTTTATAGATATCTTTTTTTTTTTTGCAGACAGACCCTGGCTCCATTGCCTAGGCTAGAGTGCTGTGGCATCAGCCTAGTTCACAGCAACCTCAAACTCCTGTGTTCAAGCAATCCTCCTGCCTCAGCCTCCAAGTAGCTGGGACTACAGGCATGCACCACCATGCCCGGCTAATTTTTTTCTGTATATTCTTAGTTGTCCAGCTAATTTCTTTCTACATTTTAGTAGAGACAGGGGTCTCACTCTTGTTCAGGTTGGCCTTGAACTCCTGACCTCAAGTGATCCTCCCGCCTGGGCCTCCCAGAGTGCTAGGATTACAGGCGTGAGCCACCGCACCCAGCCTGGTTTCTTATAGATTTCTTATAGTCACTATATAATTAGGTTCTGCTTATCTGATCTGACAATCTCTCCCTTTTGATTAGGTTGTTCAGAGCATTCATATTTAATGTGATTTTTTATATCTTTATGTTTAAACAGACCATGTTGATAATTGTGTTCTATGTATTCCATCTGTTCTTTTATCACTTTTCCCTCTTTTTCTGCTGTCTTTGGGATTAATTGAACATGTTTTATTTCATTTTATCTCCTTTTAGGCTTAGTAGCTATAACTTTTTAAAAAACATAATATCAAGTCATGTTGGTTCTGGGAAGAAAAAGGGAGAGGGGGAGAGAGAGAGAGAGAGAGAGAGAGAGAGAGAGAGAAACATAATCCTAAAACTTTTCCTTTGTTGTTCCCAACACCTGGAACTCCACTACCCACACCACTCCAGCACCACTATTAGCAGCACATGTGTTTTCATGACTTGATTTTTTACTTTCTTTTATTCTGTGAGTATATTGAGTTTCAGTTACTGCCCTAGACACTGGGGAGCCAGCAGGAGAGAAACACACAGACAATCCTCCCTAAAAGCTCACGTGAAGCTTCCATGTTAGTGGGGGGGGGTGTCAGATAATAGCAAGACAAATAAGTAAAATATGTTGCATGTTAGATAATGGCAAATGCTAAGGAGAAAAAGCAAGAGGAGGGTATAGGAAGTATGTGCATTGGATGTGGTGAACGTGAGTCACTGTTTTAGGTAGACTGGCAAGGATGGCCCCACCGAGGAGATGCTTGAGGGAAGACTAGGAAAAAGCTAAGGGAACAAACAAATCCACAGTAGCTGTAACTTTTTGTGTTAGTTTAGTTTTTGCTTTGGGATCTGTATTATATATTTTTAATTTGTCAAAGTTTACTTTTAGGTGATATTTTATCATTTCATTTGTAAGAATTTTCCTGAAGTTCTTTACAAAAGTTTTTTGCAGAAGTTTCAATTCTCCTCTCTCAGCCTTTGCTTTCATACATTTTACATAACACATATAAGTGCCAAAGCATTACTACTTTTTATTTAGAGAGTTAATTATCTTTTAACAAAGAATTTAAGCAAGAAAGAAAAGTCCGTGTAGTTATCATTTCTGTTGTTCTTCCTTTCTTTGTGTGGATCCAGGTTTTCATTTGATATAATTCACATCTGCATGCAAGGCTTCTCTTAACAGATCTTGCATTGCAGATCTCTGTGTAAAGAATTATTGCAACTTTTGTATGTTTGGGTAAAAAGTATCTAACCTTCATTGAGAGTATTTTTGATAGACATATAACTCTAGCTTGATGGACTTTTTTTGGTACTTTAAAGATGCTGTGTTTCTATTTTTATTTGCTGTCATCTATATCTTTGTTCTTCTGAACATAATACATGTATTTTCCATGAATGATTGTGAAATGTTCTTTTTATCACTGGTATTAAGTAATTTGGTCATGATGTGCCTTGATATAATTTGCTTCACATTTCTTGTACTTGGGATTCATTGAACTTTTGGATCTGTGTGTTTATAATTTTCATTAAATTTGGACATTTTTTCATTAAATGTTTTTTCAGTCTCCCCTCTCTATCCTCTCCTTAGGGGACTGTAAATGTTTGTATATTTAGCTTCTTGAATTTTTCTCATAGTTCACACTGATGCTTTTTTACTTTTAAGTATTTTTTCTATGTTTCATTATGAATAATTTTTATTTCTATGCCTTCAAGTTCACTAATCTTTTGTGAGCTCTTGTCTAATCTTCTACCCAGTGTGTATCATTGACCTCAGAAATTACAATTTTTGTTTCTTAGAGTTTTACTTGCTCAATCTTTGTTCCAGCTTTTTGAACATTTAGAATATAGTCATAATTAATCTTTTAATTTTTTTACTAAGTTTACCATATGTGTCATTTTTAGTCCATTTTCATTGATTGATTTTTATCCCTAATATAGGTTTCATTTTCTTGTTTCTTTGAATACTTGATAATTTTACTTGGCTCCCAGGCATTGTATTTTATACCTCTTGGGTACTAGATACTTTCCTATTCCTGTAAATATTTTTGAGCTTTGTTGTGGACATAGTTGAATTATTTGGAAACTTTTTGATCCTTTCAAGTCTAACTTTTAAACTTTATTAAATGGGAATAGAGTGACACTTAATGTAGGGTTAATTTTTTTCCACTATTGGTGCCCCATAAATTACAAGGTTTTCCACTCTGGGTGTTGGCAATAAACATTCTTCCCAGTGATATGTGAGCTCAGTGCATTGTTACCTCTATTCCTTTGGGACATTCTTTTCCCCCACTTAGGGTAATTCCCTCTCATACATGTTCTGATCAGCACTATTGAGTATTTGAGGGAGAGTCTCTGCTGACTTCCCGTCTTGTCTCTGTGCAGCTCTCTTCTTTGTTACTCTGTTCTGCAAACTCCAGCTGCCTTGGACCCTCCAAACTTTCAAATCAGTTTCTTCATCTCAGGGAGCAAGTTCAACCTCCCTGAACCTTGTCCTGGAACCTTTTTCCAGGCAATAAACTGAGGCAATCATAAGGCTCACCTAATTTCTTTCCCGTCTCTAAGGATAAACATTCTTCATTGCCGAATGCTCAATATGTTGAGAGACTTTTTAAAATATATTTTGTCTGCTTTTCTAAAAAAGTTTAAGGTAAAGGGGAAAATCTGGTCCCAGTTATTCCATCTTGGCCAAATAGGAAGGCTTCCAAGAGTAGTTTTACATTAACTAATGCTAATTTAATATACTTATGCCATATATAATTAAATTTAAATGTATACCTGTGCCTTCCATGGGCTTGAGTGATTGATTTCTGATGGACGACTTTTTTCATACCCCCATTAGATTCTTGAACAGATAAATAAAAACAGATCTATACTTCAACTTCCAAGGAGGGTATGCAGAGTTTTTCCATTTTATTTTTTTTTAAATGCAGCAGTTCTTTGGTAATACCAGCAAATGGGGTGGGGTTTTAGTTGGAAATGCTGAGAAAGTCATTTTATTTAAGTTTGCAGGTGGTTTTACAAGTTTCTTGTCCATGCCACAACACATGCCATTTTTTAGCTACACAGAGTGTAACGTTTTATTGATCTATTGTCTTGTTTTGGTTTCTTTTCTGCCTTTAACATCAAAATATATTAATTTCATACTGAATCAATATGTTATGCTTATTTTGGAAAAATTTAATTTTACTAGAGGGTCTTTGTGCTTTGTTTGAAAATGGCATGAAAACTTCTAAGGATTAATGCCATATTTTTCAAAGTTTTATAAGACAGGTAGATACTTTCAGATAATTTCTTAGTGTATTCATTATTTTTTTTATTTTTATGAAAATGATCACATTTTATAATCTCTTATGCAAACTCATATACCCACACATTCCATATACGTAGTGGAAGCTTTTTCATTAGGTACATTTAGAATACGATTTGGAGTTGTAATGTTCCCATCACTGTCATTGTAAGATACAGATCCATCTTTTATGGATTGTTTATATAATGTAATTCATATAATAATACTAAAAAGGTAAATTCAGCAGGTACAACAAAGGCATGCAAATGATGTAAAAATAGGTGAACCATTTTAAACTTCACCCTGATTATTGACTATTAAAGGAGACTGATGAATGCAGTCCTAAATCATTCATGATCTTTAAGAACATAGTGGTTACAATAGAGGGTAGTATATTTCTCTGACAATATAATCAATCTTACATTTCAAATGTGTAGTGTACTGTGTAAAATTATTTTATTACCTTTTCTTCAAAACTTGCCGAGAGTCTGCTGTGTACTCTATAGTCATACCGGGATTCAGAGTGGTACAATAGTCACATTTTAAGAAATGCTGCCACAGAAAATTCTATTAAATTACAGACCCTTTCAAAGAAATATGTACAAATGCTTCTGACACCCACTTGAGACCTCAGACTTGGAATCACTCTTGTAGATGTTTACTTTAGGGCATAGATCCTCCAGTAAAGATATTACGACCAAGATAAAAGGGTTTCTTATCCCAAAGCCTAACAACTTCTGAAGAAGGAATAGCTGGAATTATTTTTTCAAAAGGGGATGCAAGCTGGCAGACAGTTACAATTTCATGTATTGTCCAGTATGAAAACTATTACAAAATGAAAAAATCTGGTACAGTCTTACAATTTTAAGCATCTTGGTAGTCAAACATCATTCATAGGCAAGTGATCATCATTTATGTGTAATTAGTTTTGGAGAAATGGTTAGAGCCTTTTTAGACATTACTAAACTAGAAATTACCAGAAAGGCCACATGATAAATCTAGAAAGTAAGGTGATAATTGAAACCGGATCAGAAAAGTAAACTCAACCTTTACAACCTTTACAACACAAGACGATTAACTTCTAGAGCCTTGAACTCAGTGTCTCAGATCTGAGTAATTAACATACCTTGGTTATTGTGAGAGTTTTCCAAATCTCTATTCCTTTGGTGACTTCTTAGAGCAGTATCAATAAAGGGCTTATAAATGAGCCTGGATTTCCCCCCCATTGCCTTCCTTCAAAGCCCAAAACTGCTGTGGTACAGAGCAAAAAAAAAGATTGAAAAGTTTTAAATATTCACAAGCAGTGGGCACAATGTTCCAGAGACTGGGGACGTAATAGAGAAAAACTGAACTGTTCCATTTTGAGTAATTCAAGCAATTATCAGAGGAATGCATATAGCATTTACAAGGCTTAAAAATATAGTAGCACAGTCAAGGAAATGTGATTGGAGCTTGAGAAAGGAAAAAAAGCATCCTTTAATCGGCGTAATCAGATTGCAGCCTTTTGCAAAGGAAAGTGCCCTGGATTTAGGTCGGAAGACCTGACTCCTAGCTTAGCTCTACCATTATCATCTATAGGATGTGAGGCAAGTGACTTATATTCTCTGATTCAGTTCCTGCAGAAATAACATAATCTTCCTAGATTAGTTATTACAGTTACAGGAAATGATATTTTTAAAAATAAAAGTACCTAGAATCTAAGGAAATGGATTTAAGTTTGGGCTCTAACTGTCTGAATTGATGTCTTTGAATAAGTCACTTAAGCTCTGAACCTCAGTTTCCTCCTACCATCTATAACAAATTGGTAGTATGACTTTGGTGCCTGGGCAGGCTACAAGGGGGCAAACCTGCACTGGTCCCATACCAAGTGATTAGGACTTGAAGAATGAGAGCCAAAGATGGCCTAAGCTAAATGGACAATGGATACCGGTATATACCTGCAATAAAGAGGGTTTTCAGAAACTAGTAAGTCAATTGTGACTTTGTGGATTTATCTATTCTGGGAATTTGCAGAATTATTTATTTTGATTGGCCTAGAGACAAGCTCTCTGATAAATCTCTTTGATAAGGATGTTGTTTGGAGATCTTTGCAGGACATAAGTGAGATTCATGCTGAGAAAGTCCCTGACAAATGGATTTGAGGCACATTCTGTAAAATAGAGATTCCTATAATGCTGTTTACTTCAAAGTCCTTTCCCCATCTCTTTGAACTCCCATTTCCCCTCAGCCACTGACTCAGGTACAAAGAGAGAAAGATTGGCAGATGGTTTTAATATTTTAAAGTTAACTAAGGTTTTGGTGCTTGGGCACCAAAGGTTTTGTTTAATTAGTATTTTTTTTGTATTTTTATAATCTCTTTTTTAAAATCAAAACTAATAAAAAATAAATAAATAAAAAGCAAAATAAACAGAAAACTACACCGTGTCTGATAAAATAGGGCATAACTACAACTTCAAATCAAATCTATGAAGAACAGTGTTTAGATAAAGTGTTTGGAACAAATTCAGGAAAGAGGATGAGAACAGAAATATGGCTCTGTAGAACTCTGGCAATGCCTCAAATCCACTCAAAGTGGATGGCAAAACCGATGTAACGAACGAGTAATCCATTTCTTAAAATAGCAAAGTCTAGGAGCCTGGGCTAAGGGAAGATCACTGAGCCATGAGGTAGAAGAAACAGAGCTTAATGAGGATTCCTTCAGACTGGCCATCTTTCAAAGAAGTAGGCTGTCGGTGAAGCAGAGTAGAAGAGAAGCAGTGAGTGGCAATCAGCTCTGCAATGTGTAGAGAAGTCAAGACATTACAATTGATGCCACAGAAATTTAAAAAGTAGTAAAGGACTGCTGTAAACAATTAAACACCAACAAATTGCACAATCTAGAAGAAATGGATAAATTTATACATACAACCTACCAAGACTGAATCAAGAAAAAATGTAAAACCTGAACAGATCAATAACAAATAGGGAGATTGAATCAGTATTCAGAAACCTCCCATCAAAGAATCCAGAACCAAATGACTTCACAAGTGAATTCTAACGAAACATTTAAAGAAGAATTAATACCAATTCTTTAAACTCTACCAAAAAATAGAAGAAAAGGGAACTCTTCCAAAGTCTTTTTATGGGGCCAGCATCACCCTACCACCAAGGCCAAAGATACCACATGAAAAGGTAAATACCCCCGATGAACATGGAAGCAAAATCCTCAACAAAATACTAGCAAACTGAATTCAACAGCACACGATCATATACCATGACCAAGTTGGAGTTACCCCTGGGATGTAAGAATGACTCAACATACACAAATAAACCAATGTGATACATCACATTAACAGAGAGAAAGATAAAAATAATTACAGAGTCATCTCAATAGATGCCAAAAAAACCAATTTGACAAAATTCAGCACTCTTTCATAATGTAAATTGTCAACAAATTATATATTGAAAGAAAGTACCTCAACACAACAAAGGCCCTAAATTAAAAGCCTACAATTAACATTATGCTCAATAATGAAAAACTGAAAGCTTTTTCTCCAAGATCTGGAACAAGGCAAGGATGCCCACTCTCACCACTTCTATTCAATGTAGTACTGGAAGTCCTAGCCAGAGCAGGTAGTCGAGAAAAAGAAATAAAAGGCATCCAAATAAGAAAAAAAGAAGTAAAATTACCCATTTGCAGATGACATAATCTTATATGTAGAAAACCCTAAAGATTCCATTAAAAAACTGTTAGAACTGTATTAAATGAACTCAGCAAAATTGCAGGAAAAATATGAACATACAAAAATCAGTTCCAAGGAGACCAAGATGGCAGAACAGAAGCAGCTTGCACAAGCTGCTCCCACAGAGAGGGTCAAACATGGCAAGTAAATATTCACCTTTGGTTTGATAGTCTAAGAAAGAGCACGGGGAATCAACAGAGAGGCAACAAGAAGCTCCAAAAGTGAAGGAGAGGGAAGTGAGTTGACCATCTCAACAGGATGGGAGGTACATGGGGAAGGAACCCACACTTAGGGAAGGGACAGAAGAGAGAATCCCATAGCTCCACATTTCCCCTGTGGACATTGTAATTGGAGCTGTGGGAGAGACCCTCCACTGCAGCAAGCTTCTGGAATGACATAGGGAAATGATTGGAGAATGTGCAGGGGCATTGCTCCAGAGAGAGAGTACAGCAAGGTCCCATTGGCTTATGAACCCTGGGTGCTGTGGCCGGCACCATTCTGAGATACCAGCCCCAGAGTGTTGTATCTACTCAGGGGTCAGATCCATTGCTGCTGCCTCCCTATCACCCCTGCTGGGCTGGGGAGGGAACAGCGAGACTAGCCACCCTCATGTCCCATGTGCAGATGCCATGGATCCCTACCACAACTGAGGGGTGCTCAAGCCTTCAAGTACCAATCCCCACCACTGACAGCGGACCTGGGCAGGGCACCTCTCAGGCCACCATAGGCCAACAAATGTAACCACCACTGGACCTGGGCAGGGCAATCACTCAGACCGCAGCATGCTGACCACCTGTGACAACCATAGGAGATGGCGAGATGCAGAAAAGTAGCAATGTTAAAGGCTCACAGTGCATCACCTCTCTCCCATCAAGCCAATCTTCCAGAAAAGGACTCAAGTGCACCATTCAGGGCCCTCTCCCTCTCTTCACTGAATAATAGCGGTCCCAGCAGAGGAGAACAGGTATACTCCAAACCTGTCTGTCTTGAGTTGAGAGAAGAGGTTTCAGATGAGAAGGAACCAGCATAGGAACTCTGGCAACATGAAAAAAAAAACAACAGGCTATTTTGTTACCTGCAAAGGATCACAATACTTCTCCAGCAATGGACTCCAACCAGAAGGAAATTGTTGAGACATCAGACATGAAATTCAGAATATGGATGGCAAGTAAGATCAATGGAATTGATGAGAAAGTTGAAAACCAACACACACACACACAAAAAATAAATAAATAAATAAATAAATTAAATTAAATAATTCATGACATGAATGAAAAATTCACTAAAGAGATAGATAACATAAGAAAATATATAACAGAACTTACAGAAATGAAAGATTCATTTAGAGAATTTCAAAATACTGTAGAAAGTTTTAACAACAGAGTAGACCAACCAGAAGAAAGAATTTCAGAGCTTGAAGGCAAGGCTTTTGAATTAACCCAGTCAGTCAAAGATGTAGAAAAAAGAATTAAGAGGAATGAACAATGTCTCCAAGAAATATGGGACTGTACCAGAGGTCCCCAACCTTTTTGGCTCCAGGAACTGGATTCATGGAAGACACTTTCTCCATGGACAGGGGTTGGGGGGAGGTGATGACAAGAGATGTGGAGAAGCTATAAATACAGCTGAAGAATCGCTCACTCACCCGCCGCTCACCTCCTGCTGTGTGGCGCAGTTCCTTACAGGCCACGGATGGGTATCAGACCGTGGCCTGGGTATTGGGTACCACAGATAAAAAGAACTAATTTTGCAGCTCAAAAGGGACAAAAAGCTTAATTTAAAATATGAGCAAAATATGTAAACAGACATTACACCAGAGATAATATATGCATAACAAATAAGCACATAAGCAAAAGGTCATCATTAGTTATTATGGAAATGTAAATTATATTCACAATAAGATACCACTCATTAGGTAGGTAAAATGTAAAAACCTGATCATATCAAGTGTTAGCAAGTATGTAGTTCTGCTGGAACTCTCATACACTGTTGGAATGTAAAATGGTACAGCTTCTTTGGAAAACAGTTTTGCAGTTTCTTAAAACAAATATACACCTACCACGTCTAGATGTCTATATGAGTGGTAGTGTAAGCAAATGTTGACAACAAAGACTTGCACACAAATGTTCATAGCAGTGTGTAATGTTTGTAATAGCCAGAGATTGGAAACAACCCATCAAAGGTGGATGGGTAAACAAATGTGGTATAGCCATAGGGAGGAATACTGCTCACCAAAAAGAATGAACAATCTTTTGAACAATTCAGTGACATAATTGAATCTCAAAATAATTATGTGCTGAGTGACAGAAGATAGACATAAGAGTACCATCTGTACGATTTCATTTATTTAAAATTCTAGAAAATGCAAAGTAACTCATAATGTCAGGAAGCGCACAAGTGTTTAACTGAAGATGTCAGGGAGGTGAACACAGAAGGGACAATTTGCAAAGGGACCTGGGGAAATTTTTGAGCATGATGAATATATTCATTAATTTGATTGTGGTTATGGTTTCAGGTGTGTATTCATATGTCAAAATTTATCAAATTATACACTATAAATAGGTGCATGGTAAATAGATGCGCTGTAAATACATGCAGATACCACATACCTTCATGAAACTGGTAAAGAAAGTGGTATTCTAAGGATATGGGTCCCAAGGTTTGTGAAACACATTTTAGATAATTTTATAAACTTAGCTAGTATATAATCTTTTAATAAGTTATAATTATGTCTATAGTTGATCATTTCAAATTCAAGAGAATTCATTGCAAATTTCCTTTCCTCTCCTCTCTCTCCTTTCTCACCTGGATTAAGTCCTTTTTGACACACACCATAAAAGCTCAGTGTAACTTCTGGTGGTTTAGATAGGCTTTATAATTCCCAATCCCTGCCGCAGCTGTTTATGTCAAGCTTGAATTACAGAGAAGTGCTTCTGACACTTTCTAATCTAAAAGCAGCACAAAGTCTCATTTTGCCAATATACAATGACATCCCAAGACCACACATATCTGTCAAAATGAAAAGGAGAAAAACTGAACTATTAAAGGAAAACACCGTCAGACTGGGTTAAAAAAAAACTGTGTTTTCAGTCCATAAGAAATGAATGCACAGCAAAGTCCTGTAGAAAGAGTGGAAATAAAATGGGCAGAGTCATGCCAGGAAAATGCACACACATGTACACACACGCACACACACAGGGACCTGGAAGTTAGATATTAATATCAGACAGGGTTTAAAAAGAAAAAAATGAGGAAACAAAGGGCAATTGATAATAATAAAGTATAAACTTTTATAAATTTTGATGCATCAAATAGTATAATGTTCCTCAAACCACAAGCCAAAAAAAAAGAGACAGAAAATATGATATTATTAAGGTATTTTTGATTTACCTCTCTCAGCTCATAAAAACTTAATCACATGATCAAAATAAGTAACGATATGGAGAAGAGTTTTTCAAAGTATGGTCCAAAGACCACTTGCAGCAAACTTTCCCAGGATTCCTGTAAAATAAAATATATTCTAACACCCTACTCTGGCCTATGGAGTCAGGTTTTCTGGAGGGGGGGGCAGTTTCCAGAAATTTTCATTTTCACAAGCACCTTAAATGAGGGTAGGCACCAAAGGTCTAAGTTATATACTTAATAAGGTAATACTAATACATTTATATATAAGTATTACACTAAACAGAATATACAATTTCTAATCCAGAGACCAAGGAATGTTTAAAAAAATGAACCGGAAATTCTCATTAAATCAAAAAAAAAAAAAAAAAGAAGGAAACAACACCTTGACCAGCTGAAAATTAAAAACTCTCTCCTTTGGGCCAAAGAGAAAAATCAAAGAGTAGAAAATGTCGAAAGTTTAGAAAATAAAATGATGGATTATGCATTAGAACCTATGGAATATAATTAAGCAGGGCTCAAGAGACATCCATTGCCCTCAATATTTAATTACCATGCAAGAAAGAATAATAGTAAATAAACTCATAGCTCACCTTAAGAAATAAAGAATATAACAACAAAAGGCCAAGGAAAAGGAAGAAAGCAATTAATAAAGATAAAAAATTAATAGATTTAAAGTTGATTCATATTATAAATGATAAAACATAGTAGATACTAGAGCTGTTTCTCAAAAAAATAGTAAAATAAATACCTGAAATGTGAACAACAACAAAAGATTACATGTTCTATAATTCCATTTATGTGACAATTTTAGAAAACACAAAACTTTAGAAGTAATATATCAGTGGTTCCTGGAGCTGGAGGTGGGAACAGGTATTATTAAGTGAAGTATTCCAAGAATGGAAAAACAAGCACCACATATACTCACCAGCAAACTGGTATTAACTGAGCAGCACCTAAGTGGACACATAGGAACTACAGTAATAGGGTATTGGGCAGGGGGGAGGGGGGAGGGGGACGGGTATATACATACATAATGAGTGGGATGTGCATCGTCTGGGGGATGGTCACTCTGGAAACTCAGATTTGTGGGGGGAGAGGGGAAGAGGCATTTTTGAAACCTTAAAATTTGTACCCCCATAATATGCCGAAATAAAAAAAAATGGGCATGAGGGAACTTTTTAGGATAATGATTGAACAAATGTATCAATTTACTAAAAATCATCAAACTATACTTAAAATGAATAAATTTTATGTTTTACATTTTATTTTTACCTCAATAAAACAGCTAAAAACTTGTAAGATCTCGTTTACTGTACAAGTATAAGATCTCGCTTACTGTACAATAGAAAAAATGGACTTATAATGAAGAGTGGAGGGAGTGAAAGAGAGAGAGGGAAAGAGAGAGGGAGGGAGGGAGGGAGCTTGCTTTTTAGCAGTAGAGAGGGATAATAAACATTAAATGAAATAATGCCCAATGAAATAAAACACAATGAAATAAAGCCATATAGGTGTAAATGTTATGAAGAAGAAAACAGCAAAATAAATTAATGGGGTAGAGAACAACTAGGACACAGATTAATTTGTATGGGATAGTCAAGGATAGCCTCCCTGAAGAAATGATATTGACCAGAGACCTGAGTTAGTGAAGTCTAGCTTTCTCGGGCTTTTCTTCCTCCATGAACCCTAAATTCAAGTACATGAGTGCTCATGGGTGTTGCAGGAACAGCAAGGGGGCCAGTGTGACCACAGTAGAGGAAAATAAGGGTGAGAGTAAGAGGAGAGGTGTTCACCGTGGTAAGAGGGGCCAGATATTGTAGGGCATAGACCGTTATAGTAAGAACTTTGACTTTTTTAAAGAGTGAAATGGGAAACCAACTGGAGAATTTTGAGATGTGATCTGACTTATATTTTCGAAATGCTTCTGAATGCTGTGTTCTGAATAGACTTCACAGGTACCACAGGGAAAGCAGACAAACCAACTAGAAGATATGGCAATAATCCAGACAAGAAATGATAGTGGCTTAAATCAGGAGAATTCTAGAATCAGTCTAATAAAATGGGTGAAACGATAACATCATGGACTTTAAGTCAATGCCGTAAGACAAAGTCCCCAACCTCTGGTGAGTTGTATAATTATTTCATTGTACATTATGATGTAATAATAATAGAAATAAAGTGCACAATAGATGTAATGTGCTTGAATCATCCTGAAACCATGCCCCCACGCCCCACCCTGGTCCATGCAAAAATTGTCTTCCATCTTAACGGTCCCTGGTGCCACAAAATTTGGGGACCACTGTTGTAACAGGATGAGACTTTAGGAGATCGTGGCTGGGCTGAGTGTATTTTGCATATGGCAGGGACGTGAGCCTCCGGTATGGCCTGCAATGATCCCCACTTTCTGGAACTCACGGCCTGTGTAGTCTTCTCCCACATTACACTAGGTTTGGTCTGTGCGACCAATAGATTATTGCAGTGAGTCAATAGTGGGTCGCTTCTGAGATAAGGTAATAAAATGTGTTGCAGCTCTTGTCGTGGTCTCTCCCCTTGGATCGCTTGCTCTGAGGGAAGATAGCGGCCATGTTCTGAGAATCTCACACAGTAAGGAACGGAGGTCTCTAGCCAGCAGCCCGTGGGGGCCTCGTGTTAACAACCAGCAGTGTGAATGTGGTTCCATCCTTCAGTTGCAGTCACTCCTTCAGAAGCCCTCATTCTCAACCGAAAGCACTGCAACCTCACGACAGACCCTGGGCCAGAACCACCAAGCTAGAAATCCTGGCCCACAGAAACCAGGACGTGTAAGTGTTCTTTTAAGCCACTAAGCTTTGGAGTAACTTGCTATATAGTAATATAAACCTAATGCAGAGCCTCTCAATCTACCTTCCACAACTCTTGTCTGTTCTTCTTATAGTTTGTTTCCCTGTATCTGGACACTACTTTATGGGTAGATTCACTCTAGGTCCTCATCAGAATGAATTCCACCAATTACATTTTTTTAAATTTCAATAACTATTCTTCTCCTATACATTGTTTGTTTTACTTTTCTACCTTGTTTATTTCAAATATTATGATCCTTTTTTAATGAATGTATGCCTTCCCTTGGACCTCTGAAAATCTTTAAAACATTTATTGTAAATTTTTCTAGCCACTCAATTATAATATTAATTTCATCTGAATTAATTTTAATTTCTGTGGATTGTTTATTGTATTGGTTGCTTTTTTCAGCTTGGGGAAGCTTCATTTTTGCCTCATTTTGGGTGGGAAGTATTTTTGTTGTTTGCTTGCTTAACACATGTTCTAGCTTTCCTTTCTTCTTCCTTCCCTCTGTCTCACAAAACTAGTTTTATGGTTATCTCAACTCAGGCTTCTGGGCCACTGATCCAGAACCAAGGCTCAGAGTGAGCTTTTCATGGTAACTGCCCTATACTAATACTGAGAATACTGTAGACCAAGCCATAGAACCAATAAATGCCTTTGTTCAGATTCTCTCCAAACTGTGGCCATATCTTCCTGTCTCTTTAGACTTCAGCTTGCAGCAGCAAAAGCCATGGGCATCAGTTCAGAGACGTTTCTTTCAGCCTCTTTTCATGGGTTGATGGTTGCAGAGAGTCCCAATCCAGCACACAGCTTTAAGCAATGGGCATGAGCCCTCCATGACAAGTGGAGTCCTTTGGGTTCCTCTTATTTCTCAGAAGCTCAAGTCCTAGCTGTTAGATCCGGAGCCAAGAGGGAGACAAACACGTGAAGCCTCAGATATAGCAAAGTTGTTGTTTATTCAATCATCTGGGTACAGATGATGGGTGGAGACCAAAGAGCATCCACCCTGGGGGAGGGGAGTTTCTCAGCAGGGGAGTGAGTACCTGGGCCAGAAGAGCTGCTGCAATAATTTTATTTTTTAAACAACCAATTTCTGGGACCCCTGGGTCAGTCTCATCCTGTAGAGATAAAGGAGGGGGGTTAGTTCTGTCCTTATCAGGGGGATGGAATGCTGGCTGCAGCTGTCTGTTAGATTTTACAACCTCCAGGGACTCTCCAGACTCCTGCAACTATTGTTTCACAAACCTCCGTCTTCCATTAACCGCATTCCACCCTATCCATACTTTCAAGGTACCACCTGGAACAAACTTAACACTAACCAGGAAAAAAAAAAAAAGACTAGTTAGAAAAATAATAAATAAAGCTGTCATAATCAATGTTTATAGTCCTTCCTGAAGATAAAAATGGTTAGAAATAAGTCGGTGCTCACTGAGAACATAATTTCACGGCTTCCAACGAATCCTCCCAAGATATGCGAGGGAGAGCCTTTTGTATAACATGCACCTGCTGCGAGGGGCGGGGGATGGGGGGACTCTTTAAAACTTCAAAATTCAAATCACACGATGTTCTTTTTCTGTGAACAATGCAGTGCCACATGCAATGCCCTTAACAATTTGTATGAGCATATCATCTGTAAATGAGGATTTTTTTTTTTCAAGCATAAGAAAGAGTACATTTTTTTTCTTCCCAAACTTTGGTAAGCCTTACTTACGTTCTTGTATTAAAATGTGTTTACAAGATCCATCACAATGCTCCACAGTTATCATAGTTTAATGCTTGAATGCGTAGATTTCTGCATTCCATCACTTGCTCATGTTCATTCATATGTCCATCCATTTTCATCTTTGAATTAATCTTCCTTTAAAGGAGGAATAATGAGATTTTAGATGACATTGAAAAAGTGTTATATGCAACACATTTTAGAAGGGTTTCCTGTGTGTGAGGAACTCTGTGTGTGTGTGTGTGTGTGTGTGTGTGTGTGTGTGTGTGTGTGTGTGTGTGTTGGGTTTTAATGGAAAAAAAATCATTCTCAAGAGTGGTTTTAATTAAATACTTGAAGTCTTGAAAGGTGAGCCTAAGAAAATTACCCAGATTGTCATGATGCCTCAGATAAGTCTAGAGATCCAGGCATGGGGCCATGGGAAGGAGTAATAACCTGGGATCACCCAGGATGATGGACTGGAAAATAATCCCTTGGGTGGAGACAAGTTGTCTATATCTGACCCGACTGCTACTCGTCTCCTGTGGATAAATGGCCACACTATTGCATTCTGTACTTCCACTTGCTCATCCTTCTAAGCCCAGCTTTAATGGCATTTCAAGGCTACACATTTGTCTGATCCTCATTTAGGCAAAATAAATTGTCCTTACATATGTGCTTCCACAGTGCTTTATGTATACCTATATTTTGGGTACATTAAGTTGACTATTTGAATATATGATTACTCCTTAGTCTAAACTGACATCTCAGCAGAAAACTCCTGCAAGACTGTCAGTAGCAAGGCTACTTGCTCTGGGAAGCCTTCCCTGACTCTCCCAGGAACACTTAGCTCTCCTTCCCCAGTGTTTCCACTGCTCCCTACCAACTTCATTTACAGCAACTATTATAATATTATTCATATTATTATAATATTAGTAAGTCATTTCTTCTTGAGGGAAGAGAATATTTTTTCCTGTCAACATCTAATCTATGATCTATCACATCCTCAAAGTTATTTTATGTAAGAATTGTATACACACATACATATACATACACATCACAAAGACAAGGGACTGTTTTTATTCTTTTTTTTATACGTCCTGTGTGATAGTGCCCTATATATAACAGAAGCTCAATTGATATAAGTAGGGTTGAAGTAAAGAGAATTCATTCTTCCATCCATGGGGTTGCTGTTGGTAGAAGAGTCTGTCTAAAAGTTATTCTATATAGTTCCCAGATAACGTGCAGATTGAATGCCGACCTTGTTCACTGAAGCTATGTACCTTTAATTTAGTGCTGAAGAGTGATTTAGACCATGCCTTTCTATTTTACACAGCTCAAAGTACACGGATTGGGAAAGGGATTAACGAGTACTTATTGGAATGGACATTTGTTTCTAAATGTGGAAGCAAGTTAAATTCTACAGGATCCTACACCTATAAGATTACTATGATCAATGGTTTATTGATGTATAGCTTTGATATATTGCACCTAATCATATAGTTGGATGATCAACACAGAAATAAATTATAGAAAAAATTGTCTTTTTATTACTCTTTCAGATTTCCTATAAATGAATTCATAAGTTCATTAAGATTTCACTGGCTATACAATTTTCCTCAGCCACCCAATTTCATACTTATATTCTTGACTTTGTCATTCTCAATAATTGTATCACATTTGAAATCTAGACATCAGCTTTACGCTCTGATCATTACCTCCTATTCTCATCAAGACATCTCAGATACTGACCCCACTTTTTTGTTATCTATCACTTCTCTCTTTTTCATTTCCACCTGACACAATCCATCTGGGTAATCACTCTCATGTCTCTATTATTTCCTTTATTCTCCTAACTTGAAAAAAAATACCTTAACTCTGCTTAACCCAAAATGTCACTTTTTCTAAGTCATCATTTGAGTAGCTGAACATGGGTGAAGAATAAAACTTCTCTGATTGATCTTCATTTGAAGTCATGATTGCCACTTTCAAATGGGCACATTATCATGGCCTGGCACTTCTATTGTACGACCCTAGTATGTAGATTCTTCCTCTCTCAAAATAACTATTTCGTAACTTTCCTCCAACAACACTCTTTACCTTCATAGACCACACTCAGTTGATAACCTTGCCTCAAATTTCACTGATTAAAAAAACAAGTAAGAACACCTTTCTCTTCTCACCTTCAGGCACCTACACCCACATTCTGTGCTTTTCTTCCTATCACTTTGCATGAGGAATTTCTGCTACTATCAAAAGCCACCCTCCCACCTACACCAGGAATACAGACCTCCTTCCATTTCTCTCATTCTTTCCTGCATTAGCAATGTCCCCAGAAAAATAGGCCAGTACCCATTATCATACTTTGGCTGATTTTTTAGCTCCACCTGAAGTTCTATTCTGATGAAAGAAAATGAAGCACAGAAGAGATTTTTGCTAGTACTGCTATTTTCTCATATGTTCTCCCTGTCCAAGATAAGTGTGGCACCATCTTTATTTTTCAGCCATACCATCCATATATTTGAGAATGGATTGGTAAGGGGATTAGAACAAATGACAACTGGATATCTTAGATGTTGCTGACCACAGACATTTCAAGGATAACTTAGTAACAATTTGAACTTGATTCTTCATTTTACATAATACAGCGTATCTGAAGTTCTCTCTAAAATAAGGTTGGCTCAAAGGCTAAGCTCCAGGAGGAAACAGCTTTTCTTTTTTTTTTTTTTTTTTTTTCCTTAGAGTTCCCACTACTGACGAAACAGCTTTTCTTGAACAAAGGGGTTGTGTCCAGAAACAGAAAGGCAGTCCCCCGAAGTTCATGTGTTGGAAATTTAATCCTCAATGCAACAGTGTTGAGAAGTGGGATGTTTAAGAGGTGATTAGATCATGGGGGCTCTGCCTTCATGAATTAATGTCATTATCAAGGGAAGGGTTTAGTCATTGCAGGAGTGAGTTCTTGATAAAAGAAAGAGTTTGACCCCCTCTCTTACTCTCTTTCTCACCCATATGATGTCTTCCATCATATTATGACCCAGTAAGAATGCCCTGGACCTTGTACTCCCCAGCCTCAAGAACTGTAAGAAATAAATCTCTGTTCTTTATAAATTACCCAGTCTAATATTCTGTTACAACAGCACAAAACAGACTAAGACAGTAAGCATCAAGAATCTTTTTTATAATGGCTGTAGCTGCAGACCAGCATGTACATGTGGCCATAAACATTTAAAAAACTTGCTATCATACATTGTTGAGTTTTCAGCCATCCACACACTGTGATGAACTATTTCAAAAGCCATACTAGCTATTTGCTCAATTGCCACAAAATAAATCATGCTTCCTATAAAATTATTGTCATCATCATTATTATTGTTATTGTTAATCAGAGGTTTGCAATTGATAAGAAATGGAAACTGGCAAAATAATTCTAGTCTTCAAAGTCTCTCTCTCTGTGTCTGTCTCTCTCTCACACATACACACACACACACACACACACACACACACACACACACACAATTACCAGTGTTTATAAATACTACTACTTGCTGATCTATCACCATAGGAATTTTCCCAATATGCTGGGCAGAAGTAACATAACTTGAATGACAACAAGAAGCTTCAGTTGTATAATCATGGATTACAAAGGATGAAACCTATATATGAATATATAAGTCGTGCTATTTCAATCATTTTATAAAGTCCAAATTGGACCTCACTCATGGAAGTTTAATTATGAAAATTCAAAGTAATTTGTCATATGCTGTTTATGTCAGTTAAAGTTCTTAGATTGGAAGCAACAGAAACCAACTGTAGCTTTAGCAAAAGAACAAGAAATTAATCAGAAGGATAAGAAAGCTTAACAATAAGAATGAAGAAATATGCTTAGAAATGGGTAAGAACAAAAGCAGATACTACAGAGTCTTATAGAAGAAACAGCTTGGTTAAGCGACTGCCAGAATGAATGTGTTCCTACCAAGATGCAAATTTCAAAGAGGAAGCATCCAGTTGGCTTTGTCAAGTGCCTGCCCCTAGGCTGAGAAGGTCAATGCATTCACTTAACATTTCCATCAAATTGTACCCAATAAGAATAAGGTTATTTCCCCGGAAGTAAATTAGGGTGCTTTTAGGTAAGGGAAATGCATACTCAATCAACCCCCCCCCCCCAAAAAAAAAAGTCAATTGGATCCAAAAAGAACATAATAATAAGTACTATTACAATTCTATTGCTAAATCAAATTGGGGTCATTAAAATTTATTTAACATTTATTTAACAGATTTAGGACATTCTGAGATTCTGATTTTTTCTAGTGATGCATCTACTGTCTAATTAACAGCTAGAGATAATTAATGATGTTGACATTTACACCCCTCATTTGTGTCAACCAATTCCTACATCATATTAATTGGCATTTAGAGCCACAGGAAACATGTTTTTGAACTGAATACTGACACCACCATGCTGTTGCAGTTTTTTTGAACTAAAAGACCTATTGTCCTGTTGACATATTAGTATCATTTTTAACTGCATGTGTTTAGAGAGATTTCTCTGAATGTGTGCGAACTTTTAATAGGTACATATTATGTCTACTTTTACAGTTAGAAATTATAAATATGAATTCACTCCCTAAGGAGGGAACAGTATCTTTGTAAGCTAATATATAATGGGCATGACCACATGGATATTTGGGTTTAGTAACAGAAGACTGTTGTTAATATTGTCTGAATTTAGGAGAAAAGGTGCATAGCTACAAATGCTGAACTCTTGAGCCAAAAACTGCATATTGTGCCCCTTTCTTTACATAATTGCAAAATAAATTGGTATTTATATTCTTTGATATGTTGAGTTTATTAGACAGCATTTGGTTTTATAGAAAGAGAGGGGAAAGAGGTTTGAGGAAAGTAGAGAAAGAGGAAAGATGAGAGAAAAGATATCAAAAAGGGGAAAGAGTTGGTAAGGGCTCTTTCCCCTTCTTGTCACTTCTGCACTCATCCCATTTCATGCAAGGACCAAATAAATAATTATTCCTGGACAACACAAGTGACTCATCGTCAGTCACAGGTGCCTCCCCCCCCACCATTAATTTAGACGATTTGCTGAAGTGCCTAATGGAGGTAAACACAGTATTTTCTGGAGCTTTCAAAGGCCAACAGTATGTCCATGCTTAAATCCCTCACAGAAGATGGCATCTTCCAAATTCCAACAAACCTCAAAAGTGTATGACTATAAGGACTAATCGTGTCAGATCCCTTCATCCTCCAAGACATGAGACTCTGGCATTTCTTAAGAGGTAGTCACGCTGTTCCAGTAGCAGCTTTCAGTATTCCCAGCCTTTCTCTGTTACATCCCATTTCTTCCCAGTCTCCCCTTCATAGAGGATGCAGAGAATTTTCCATTCATTCCCTTTAATGCTCACTGCTACTGGACCTCCCCCTTCCCAAGCCATCCGAGAGTTCTTGAAGGGGCACCTCCATCAAGCCCCCTCCCCCCCAAAAAAGACATACTAAGACCTACTCTATCAGGACCCCACTGGGAAACAGATGAAACACTCACATTAGAGCAATTTGGGAATAATTTAATGAAGGAATTTCTTACAAAGGCATTAGTAGATCTCAAAGTGTGGTCCCCAGATTAACATCAGCATCACTTGTTAGGAGTGCAAGTAACCACACTTCCCCCCTAGACCTACTGAATCAAGAGGTTCTAACACTTAAGAACCACTGTTATGGGAAACCACAGGAGATAGTGTAAGGATATGGGGCTAGAAATAGAGGGCCTGTTACCACCCTTAGGCCTGGATATAGTCCAGAAAGTGGTTGTCAGAGCTCAGGAGAGAGTGTGGGGAGAAGGTCACCTTGAAGAAGCTATAACTTTTGGATCAGGAACGCAGCTAACCTGAGAAGACCTGCATTGAAGAAATAGGGGTAATAAAGGCCCCAACCTTACTCTCCTCCCTCCTTCTGATCTCACGCTGGGGCTTCCCATGGGAGAAGCTTAACTGGAAGCCTGAGTACAAGGGAGCCCTTTTATGCAGTCTATAGAGGTCAGCCTCTTGAGGGATAGAGCAGGGTGGAGAAAAGTAAAAAGTAGACGTGGAGAGGTGAATAGACTTTATCTGACGTTCATACCCATCCAGTTCCGTGCTCATTTTATCTCTAGCTGGCTTCACTCATAAAACTTCATCTATGCTGTTATTTATATGTCTTATTAACCACAAACTCCAATATATTTTTGCATCAACTCATATTAAAGAGAGTTGTGGTGGTTTCATTGTTGCTATAGCCTGGCAGTTCAAACAAAGATGAATAGATATTAAAAATGTGATGTTAATGTGATTTAATACACCACTAAGGAGAAAAGAGCTGCCCCCCTACAAAGGAGTCCTCAAAATAAGCATGTCTTCCCTGAACTTTTCTCATTTATCCATAATCACCTCCCCAACTTCCCTCCTCCCCCTGCCCCACACCAGAGAGAACACACGGAAGGAAAGGTGAGCCCTGGGCCTAGCAGCTTCCACCAGGGAACCATGAGAGAAACATAATTCACACAAGGACAGCATTTTGTTTTACAGCTCAAATGCCGAAACATCCTTAACAGCCACTGAATGAATCATTGGGTGTCTTTCGCCTTTTCCTAGATGTAAAATTAATTTTCCTAAATCCTTAATCATCCATTCTGGCAATATTCCAAAGGAGAGCCTACCCCAGCAGCACTCAGACTAATTAACTACATTGGGTTTTACCTATTTAGGTATTCAAATTACCCCTTTAGTAACAGATATTTGCTTGCCAGCATTTAATTCTTCATATCCAATGGTAAAACTGATTTGGGCCATTAATCCCTAAAGCTTTCATACCAAGGAGACTGTAATTCAGGTCTAAAAAAAAAAAAAAATTTTTTTTTACAATGTATCTCTTTTCTTAAAAGGCTAGGGATTTTTTTTTCTTCTTTTATTGTCCCTCAAACTCTCTTTAAAAAAAAAAAAAAACAGAAAGAAAGAAAAAAATCAGATTAAAAAATATTTGCCTCATATTCTTTTAATAGGAAATTGCCTTCAACAAACCTATCCTAATGCTGGGCTGAATAGACTGACACCTGTGACTTGCACCATGGAACAACTGCTCATGGTACCATGGAACCCAAAGAAGCACGTAACTTTCATCACACGCAGCTCTGGTTGCCTGAAATCCAAGTCTTTGTTTCCTCTTTGTGCTTTCTCTCTCTCTCCCTCTATTGACCTTAACTCCTAAATTTTTCTCCAAACTGTTCCTGCCCACTTTTCTCCAAACTGTTCCCGCCCACCTGTGCTTCATTAAAGCTTTCATTTAACTCTCTCTCTCACCTGAGCTATAACAACCATTTCCTAACTGGCCCCTTCCTCCAGTCTCTTCCCACTCAATTCCATTCCCATCAAAATGACCTTTCTCAAGCTCATATATGATATGTAGCTTTCCAGCTTAAAACTCCTCAATGGCTCCCCATTGTCTACAGGATAAAGTCCAGACTCATTCATAAGGCATGGAAACTCCTCCAAGTCTTGTTATGCCAACCTCTGCATCCTTATCTCTTTAACAAAGCCTGCATCATGTCATATGCTAATTCCCCAGATAGAATACACTTTCACATCTGCATGTCTTTGTTCATACTATCCTTTTGTCTGGAATGTCTTCCCCAATCCCCTCTGTCTTTCCCTATCTCTTTTCATGCTTTAAATGTATCCCCAAATCCCATCCTCACTCCCAGCACCAGCATCCTAGGAGTCCCTCCTCATACTCCTCCAAAACCTATGCATGTCTCTGCCCTTGAACTTAACACAGACTATAGTGATCTGGAATTATCTGGAAAAGTGAATTTCCTCTACTATGGACAGAAATTATAACATCATCTTCTTTGTGTGCCCATGACCCAAAACTGTTTGATTAAGTTTTTGTGGAATAAATGTAGGAACCCATAAGCTCCAAGGTTCTTTGCTGCTGCTTCTACGGCTGCTGCCCCAACAATGGTACCATTGTCCAATATGTAGTCCACATTGTGGTGGGAAAGTAAGATAGATAAGATCCTACAACTGAGAATTTCTCATTTTGAGGAGGGCAAATGCAAGAAAAATACTGCTCCCTAAATATAATAGTAAAGCTAGTAGTTTATGCTGAGTGTGATCTTTGCTTGTAGTAGGGACAAGAAGAGGATAATTACCATGAAATTCCATAAGCTCTGGGCAAGAAAATCATCTCCTCCAAGTCCCAGTCACCAGGAAAAGAATGAAGCCATTTTAGCTCATCCAGGCCTCTGTTGATCACTTTTGTCACCTCACGATACAGGCAGATGGAAGTGTAGCTCTAGATTCGGGAAGCTCAGCTCTTTACGCTACGTGGTTGTCCCTGCATGAGCTGCTTCTGCTTACTTCCATGGAAGAGCAGGTAGCAAAGGATGAGCCAGGAGGCCCACTTCAGGAGCAAAAGCAACAGAAGCCCAGGCTCTGGCCCCAGGAAGTACATGAATTATTCTCCACACTTACTCCATGACAGCATCTGCTGTAATTATCAATGCCTCCGCAGGAATCACCTAGCCCTAGCCTGCTGAGTGCAGTGAGACTATCAGTCCTTGAGTGAAAGGCAGAGACAGAAGAGAAAAAGCACAGAAAGACTTTAGGAAGTGCAAATGAGGTAAGTCATTGAGGGGGGAAAAAGGAAAGAAAATAAAAGGAAAGAAAATAAAAGGAAAATTTCTTATAGGAATGTGTGGCCAACACAGCCCAGAGAAGAAAGGCAGCTCTTTTGCCAAAGAGAGAGCATGTCTTCCTGGCCATAGAGACTGAGCGCACCTTTAGGACCTCCCTGCTCTTCCCGATTGGCCTGCTTGCTGGGTTTGGCTCCTCTCTGGCTCCCATATTGAAGATGTCGTGGTTGCTCTAACCCCTGGGAGCAGGAAGAGCCATACAAAACAGGGTTTGGGTTTTATTTTTTAAACTACCTTTTAAACTTATTACAAAAGTATTATACATTTATTGTAGAAAAATGTTAACTCCAAATAAGTAAGAGAAAAAACACAAAACCTTCCATAATCACACAACTCAGAAATCGATGCATCTATACAATAAAAATAGAATTGTAACACTCAGGAAACTTGCTTTTTACAATTATGAACACGCTGCCCATGTTGTGCAGTGTTCTTTTATAACGTTATTTTCAAGGCCTGAATATTATTTCACTGTACAGATGTACCATAATTTATTTAACCAATTAGAAATTGATGGACAATTAGATTATTTCCAATTCTTCCCATTTTTAGAACTTCTAAGATGAGCATCTTTATAGGTAAAATGTTAACAATCTATAATTGCCCTACAAGAAATTGCTGCAGTTAGAATTACCAGGCCAAAAGATACGAATGTGCTGAAGCTATTTATATGTAAAGCCACATTTCCCTGCAGAAAGGTTGCGCCAATTTATACTCCCACCAGCAGGGGATAAAAGTGCCCATTTCCCAATTTCCTGCAGAGAGTTTTTGAAAGCAAAGCAATTGAAAATATTCTACAGAGCTCCTATTTAGAAACCAGTCTATTGATCACAGACAGTTTCTTCACTTGATTTCAACTCAACATTTATTGAGCACCTTTCCTGTGCTAAGTAATATAGATAAAACCAACACATTTAATGAGTCTAATAATGCCCCACTCAATTTTGCCAGTCACACTGGCTGATACAGAAACACCTGGAAAAATATTTTAAAGTATTTTAGGGTTAAAATTTCCATTTTGAAATCCATACTCTCCAGTGTCTGATGTTTATTCAGCCTCTCCCTAAGAATTTATGACAAAGTTCACTACTGAACCAACCAATGCCCAAGTTAGAGTGTTTAGTTAGGGAAAAGATCTTTAATGTATTGAATCTAAAATTTCTCCCTGTAAATTGCACATATTGATCTATTATTACCTAAGGAAGAGTATATTTCCTCTTCAAATATGTTATCTCTTCTCCAAACAGCCCATATACCTTCCAAAGTCCTTATAGAACATTATTTTCAAGATCTATTTCCCCCATCTGGAATGCCTATACCTATTTTTCCTTTTCTTTCCTACATCATGGTGAACTTCTACTCACCTTCATGGTCCAACACAGTGTCACCTTCCTTGACATTTCATCCACTATACAATCAGCCCAGAATTATTGATAATTACTCCCTTTCTATATTCCCACAGCATTTTGTACATATCTTTAGTATAAGCCTTCATTATTTAATGTTGTAATTATTTGTTTGCATTACTGTCTTCATGACTCACCTGTGACCACTTTAAGGGCAAGGTCTATATGTCCAAATCACCTAAAACCTTATGTGGTTTGGAGATATGGTATGTATTCAAAAGTACGTGAAAAAATGAAATAGTGGGAGTTCATAATCTAGTACTAGTAAGATAAATTAGACATGGGTCCAAATAACGATACGTCATAAGATACAGAAAGTAGCAAATACCATGAGATGATTATAATTAGGTTCTGTGGAAATGCAAAGGTAAGGCAGAAAGGTGAGTCACCTTGAGAGCCATGCTGAGGTTATCGTCTTCTCACCAGACAATGTGAACACGTTCTGAGCAGAAGGTGCAGAAGATCTCAGAGACAGGAGCAAAGAAAAAGTCCATTGACAAGCTAGTTATACAAAGAATGTAAATCAATATCAGGAAGAATAGGATAGAAAGGACAAATGAGGGAACCATTGAGGGGGAAGAAGCATTAGCACTTGGTCACTGATAAGACATGGGCCATGGAAGAAAGAGGAGGGAAGGAAATCCCTCCAAACTATGCAGCCTTGTAGTCAGGATACTATTGCTACCCAGAGGTTGCAAATTCATGTCTCAAGGAGATGAAGCTCACAGATATGGATGGCTCATACCCTGAGTTAACTTATTTTATTTGAAGGCCTCTAGAAGTGACATGTTATCTTCAGTATACCACACCCCACTGTTCTGTTTTGTCTTAGACTCGGGGCATTTCACTCATTTACATCTTATACCTGGCCCCTATGGGCATTTGATTTTATGATACCTAGCAACAGTGACTTCAATTTAAAAATCAAGAGTAGAAGGAACTAGTTTGGGACAAATTGTGGTAGTACAGTGGTTTCCAAACCTTTTTTTAACATTGTAATCCTTAATTAAAAATGAAAACTCACTTAGAAGTCCCACATATTTAAAAAAATCCAAAGGTGCTCTACATTTTCACAACCACCAGTCCCAACCCTGATTAACACCTAACGCATTTTTGTGAACCTTAGGGATCTGGAAACCAATTTGAAAACCTCTGAGATGAGTGGTAAATTGAGAGTTACATATAGTGTTTTGAGTTATCAACAGATCTATAGGTGAAAATGTTCAGCAAGAAACTGAGTAGAAAGTATGGGAGATTAGGAGAGAGTTAAGATCTGGATGAAGATTTAAGAGCCTTCTAGAAGAAGGTGATATTTGAAGCCATGGTAATGGAGAGAATGAGTAGGCAGGAAGACAGAAAAAATACAGAAAAGAAGAGGCCTTTGGGGAATGCCTACACTTAGAAGATAGGTGAAGAGGGGGAAATCAGCCCAGTAGATGGATAATCTAACAAGTAGCAGGGGAATCTGAATAGTATGAAATATTAGAAACTAAGGAAGCAGTTTCAGGAAGAGAAGGGTGATGCAGAATGTCAGATAAACCAGGAAGAAAGTTGGGATTGGGAAAAGGTAATTTGTTAGACCACAAGGAGACTACCAAGAATGTGGCCCTCCAAGGAGCATCTTCGGAATCATGGCGGAGATAAGAAGCAAAGTGTAACTGGGATAAGGAGTGAACAGGCAGAATGCCTACCCTCTTGTGAAGTGTAGAAGTTAAAGAAGATAATAACATAAAAGCCTAAGCAGGAGTATGGAGAGGTTGCTAAGAAATGTTATGTTAGGTGGAAGTCAAAAACATTTTTATAGCAAGTGGATGCTTACATTCCTTTAGTCCAACCCAGTAGGAAAATGAAGACATTCCACAAGCTCCCCACAAGTGGTTCCCAGATTGTTGTAGGGGCAGTTGGCACTGAAGGGCTGGGGAAGTCTCTTTAAGGCTTGAGTGTCTGTGATTATGTGTCAGGTAAGATCTTAAAGGAGCTCCCTTCCCCAACTGTCCGACAGGGATAATACATCAATAGGTTGAGTGAGTTTATTTTGCCTGTGGGGAGACAGGAAAAGGATCCATCCCAAGATGATGAAAGCATATGGACCACTTGTAGGCTTAGTAATTTTCTGCCAGGATGTGCCAATCTCTGTTATGATAATTTAGCTCTGCTCCATGTTGTAAGGTCATGGTCAGGGTTTCAACCCCTGTGTAACAAGACTCATTTCTTTATTTGAGCTGGCGTTACATCATATCCAGGGCCAGTGGTCTTGTAAATGTTCAACACTGAACAAAAATAAAATCAGAAGAGAGTGAAAAATGGGTCTAAACAAATTAGCCTACCATGAAAAAATAACTCAAAGTGATGCAGTCGTGGTTGTGAGTCAGAAGAGACACTTTCCTTCGTGAAGGACAATACTTTTTATGGAAGCCAGGCCCAAGGTGCGAGAAGTTGGAATAGACCACATGGATTTCAGAATCTTGGAAATGTAATCATAGAGCATATGATGCTAACATTTTGATGATGACAATGGTAGTCATTATCATTTATGGATCCTCTAATATGCTCCAGGCTTTTAACATACCTTGTCTTATTTAATCCAAATGGAAATCACATAAAGTAGGAACTTCCAAATTTATGGGAAGAGAGATTCACAAGGGTTAAGTAACTAACCAAGGTCACAGGGTTAATGAATGATGGGGCAGGATTACAACTCAAAACTCTCTTGTTTATGTGTTAGTGGTGCTCTGCCAGTCTACACTGCTGGAGAGGAGTGTTAGATATAACCCTCCACTCCTCATGTGCAGGCTGACGGAGGTAGCCCCACTTTACTCTTTGAAGGTCAATCTTCCACCAACAGACCAAGTGCTATTTGGCAGCTTCCTGCCTTTGCAGGACTGTCTGCATCACTGGGCTCAGCCCATACTTTATGTGTCCCAGAAAGATCAGCTGTGTAATTGAAATAAAGATACAAAACGACTTCAATCTTGCAGCAGCACCAGAAAGGAAAGCAAAGACAGTTGGCAATCCTGACACCCTGGGAGGTTCCAGATCAGTGGGATGATCTTACCCAAATAATGACACTTGAAACCCAAGACTATTCATATAAGAATTAGATCTATATGAGGGTTTTCCAAATGAGAGGCAGCAGAACTCTGTTTCTTCACACAAGACATTTTTCCTTACCAGACTTGGGAGGGAAGGGAAGGTAGGAGTTCTACTCTGCCTCCTGTGGGCCAGTGTCAGGGCATGCTGAGGAGACTTTCATTCAGCACAGTGTGTGGCACAGATGATTAATATGAGCAGCACAGGTGTCCAGATTAATGGGTAGGATTCAGTTTTCCATCTCTGAAATCCTATCCGTGTATGGTGATTAGGATTTTGGTCTTGCTGCCAACGCTTACTAATTGGTTTCTCCTATGCTGGGTTAGTGTAAATCCCAAGGTTTTACCATGTCGATTTGAGAATTTTGGAAATCTGTACGAATCACTCTGAAATTTGCCACCCATATATTTGGCTCCTCTTGCCAAAATGGGTCTCCCACAGCACAGTAAGTACTTCAGGGAAAACAAAATATCACATCATTCTCATTCCTGAATAAGTTTCAGGGCATTAAAGATTTCCTATGCCTTCTCTCTATACCTTAAAAGAGATAAGCGTGGCTTCTTGGTCCTCACCACGCTGATGAGAGCATAGTTGAGGTTGGGTGCTTGTCTAAATTCAGATCAGGAATGGACACAGTTCTCTGATTCACAGAGAAGCTACTGGAGTCTCTCAGTATCTGGCCATGTGTGGCCAATCTGGAAGGATAGAGCAGGTAAGAAATGAACCAGGCCAGTAGTGTCATAATAGCTGTGACTACATTTCCTCTTCAGTAAAATAAAAAATACCAGTTATACTTTCCAGTACCCACATTCCACAAGCCAACAAACAGGCTGCAAAAACACAATGCCCTTCAAATATTCCACTACCTCTTCAGAAAAACCAGAAACTTACTGCTTAACTAGGGCAAGACAGGACCCTACCAACCTGCTTTCTTATTGCTATAGTTAGACTAAATAATCTTTGATGTCAAAGACAAACAAATAGTTATAAGTCCGTGTTAATATAAATAAATGCAGAAAGGAGGCAAACCTCTTTTACAGAAAAATTCCAAATTATTTATAGAGATACTCTGCTCACAAAGAAATGGAGTTTAACTCCTCACTTAATCATTAGTTGCACAGTGATATCCTTCTAAAGAGTACAGTAGGGAAGGGGAGACAAAAGGATAAATTCACAGTGGAGAAACCTGACATACACTACCTTAGCTGGGTGGTCAAAGTCAACATTAAGAGCAATAAATGATACTGATAGTGTGTACCCTTGGTATGATGTGGTGAAAATGTCACTCTACACAAACCCATAACAGAATAGGTATGAGGAAAACATCCCACAAATCCCAATAGAGGCATATCCTAAAACATACCTGACCAGTATTCAAAACTGTCAAGGTCATCAAAACCAAGGGAAGTCTGTGCTGTGCGCTGAATATCTGTGTCCACCCAAAATTCATATGTTGAGATCCTAACCCCTAAGATGATGGTGTCAGGAGGTAGGGCCTTTGGAGGTGATTAGGTCATGAGGGCAAAGCCCCCATGGATAGGATTAATGGCCTTGGAAAGGAGGCCTGAGAAACCCCTTGTCCCCACCTCCCACCACCATGTAAGGACAGGAAGAAGGAATATCTATGAGGAAGGAAGGGGTCCTCACTAGATACCAAATCTGCCAGTGCCTTGCCCTTGGACTTCCTATCCTTTAGAACCACAAGCTATACATTTATTGTTTATAAGTCACCCAGTCTACAGTATTTTGTTATAGTAGCCCAAACAATCTACTACAGTCTGAGAAATTGTCACAGCCAAGAGGACACTAAAGAGACGTGACGACTGAAAATGATGTGGTATCTTGGATGAAATCCTGGAATAGAAAAGGGATATTAGGTAAAAACTAAGAAAATCTGAATAAAATATAGATATTAATAAAAACTAATAATAGAATTGTTAATAACTAATTATTAAAAATGAATTAATAACTAGTTGACAATGTATCAATGTATGTACATTAATTGTAACAAATATATCAATGTAAAATGCAAATAATAGGGGAAACTGGTTGAGAGGAATAAGAGAACTTTCTATAATATTATTGTAATTTTTCTGCATATCTAAAACTGTTCTCAAAAATAAAGTCCATTTTAAAAATGAATGAATGAGGCTGGGCGCAGAGGCTCACGCCTGTAACCCTAGCACTCTGGGAGGCCAAGGTGGGCAGATTGCTCGAGGTCAGGAGTTCGAAACCAGCCTGAGCAAGAGCGAGACCCTGTCTCTACTGTAAAAATAGAAAGAAATTAATTGGCCAACTAATATATATAGAAAAAAAAAATTAGCCGGGCATGGTGGCACATGCCTATAGTCCCAGGTACTAGGGAGGCTGAGGCAGAAGGATTGCTTGAGCCCAGGAGTTTGAGGTTGCTGTGAGCTAGGCTGATGCCACAGCACTCACTCTAGCCTGGGCAACAAAGCGAGACTCTGTCTCAAAAAAAAAAAAAAAAAAATGAATGAATGAGTAAATAAATAAAAAATATATCATTTTTTAAGATCCAAAAGCAGAGAGTTGTAATGCAAAAAAAATTGATTTTATGTCCCATTACTGGTTCTATGTCAAGGCTGCCTCACCTTTCCAGGGCTCCATTTACATGTCTGGAAAAGACAGTGCTATAGTTAAATGGAAAAACAAGCACCACATGTACTTGCCATCAAATTGGTACTAACTGAGCAACACTAAGGTGCTCAAATGGAAGTAATATTCACTGGGTGCCAGTCAGTTGGGAGGGGCGTGGAGGAGATGGGTAAACTCACAACTAATGGGTGCAGAGTGCACTATATAGGGGAAGGGCATGCTTGTAGCCCTGGTTTGGGAGAGGCAAAGGCATTATATGTAACCAAAATGTTTGTACCCTATAATATTCTGAAATTAAAAAAAAAAAAAGCAAAAAAGGAAATCAGAGTAAAGTAAAAAAAAAATAAATAAGAAGCACAGCCTTCAGTGTCAGACAGTCCTGAATTTGCATTCCAGCTCTGCATTTTACAATTTCAATGACCTTGAACCTTAGTTTTGTCTCCTAAGGAGAGTAATGTCTACCCTATAGAGTTAATATGAGGATTAAACCTGATGGTGTGTTTGGAAGCATTTAGGCAAGTAGAAAACAGATTAGAAGGGTTGGATATTTGGCACTGGAGGAGACTGGAGCCTTGGCAGGGATAAAACCCTGTCTGTGATCACTTGTATAAGTGGAGAGAGCTGTGTCAGACATTGCTAGCAGGATGACTGTCCTCAAAGTCAAGTAGCAGGGAAGGCAAGGGCAGTGGGGTTAAAGCTCCACTCTACACAGAGCTCGGGCGATGGATGAGGTTCCTCTCTTGTCTCTTTTGGGCCCCTGATCTGATAACCTCCCCTCCTAAGAAGAGCTAGGAGCTAAGAAAATGAAGCAGAGCTGCTTGTCTTAGATGAAGAGGAAACAGCTGGCCACAGTGTCTTGGACAATTTATAAAGAAATCAACTGACAGTCTTATTTATTTCCGCTGTTTAATGGGGCACATTTTTGTCAGTGGATGTTGAAATCTTCATTCCTTTCAGAAGAATGATTGTTGTGCCTTCCACTCTAGGACTATTCACCTCACATTTAAAATACAGCTTTGGAGGAGAATGAAATCTTTTTCAGAGCATGTAGGGGCTGGACCTTTGGCGGTAAGTTTTCTCATATGGCTTCAGAGCTAATAAAAAAATGGGCCCCAAGCTGGCCTTGGTCTCTGCCCTCTCTTTCCGTGAGGCCAAACGTCAAAGAGCACTAGAGCAGCACTATCCTGAATCCCCCCTCTGCCAAAAATGCAAAATTCAGGGTGATATACACTCTCTAAATCCATTGAGGTTTACCTTATCCTGTCTAAAAAACTATCCTCATCCTTTTTCAGCTATAATGTGACCCTAAAAAGGCACATTTAGAATCATTTTCAGGAGCATTAGCTTGGCACAGGGGAATATACAGCTTTTATCAATCTTTGTCTAAGATCACAAAGACTCCGGCAATTATGACCCTTTGCATACCAAAAAATGGCAAGAGCAGAGAAGGACTTGGGAGTTTGAGAAACTTAAGTTAAAATCCTGGTTCTGCCACTTATTAGCTGGGTAGACCTTTGGGCAGGTTGCTTAACATCTCTGAGCCTCAGTTTCCTTATCTGCAGAAGGGCAACACAATCTTTACAAGACTCAAGTCTGATGATGAAGGCAAATAGCCTAGCACCACCCTAGGTTCATGCTCAGCATTCAATAAACAATAAGTTTATCATAAAAGGGGTTTCGAATGAAATAGAGATGGTCCCAGAAGTCTCTGGGAATTTGTTTAATATGGGAAAAAAACCAAGATACAGAAATGGGGCCTAATCATTTGAAGTTAGTTGGTTGAGAAAAAAAATTAATTCTCAACGAAATTGTGAATCATCTCAGTTTGTTGCTTGGCCTTGTTCCAAGGATGTTCCGCACGGCTTCAATTTTCCAAATGAAATGTGGGCTGCTGCTGAGAAGAGAGAGCTCACCAGGAGGGCAGTCTGACCAATGCCCACGACCTGCATCAACCGGCAGCCCTCCACCTGCCCCGAAGCCTCCCCGACTCATGGCCCTAGAAACAGGCTCTTTTCATATGCATAATGTCACGATGGAGGCCCGTCGGCCCAGAGAGGATCGCATCTGTTCCTACCACAGGTGACACAAGTTCCAGCCACGCTCTTCACAGCACAGCCTGTTCTGTGTGCTCTCCCCACGCAGCCCCTTGCTAGTTCAGGATGTGCACGAGGGCTGGAGAACTCGGGACGGATTGATAACAGCTTCGATCTCCTGAGGCTCCCTTGTTCCTTTTTTAAAAATTTCATTCTACTTACCAGCTGCTTCTGTTCATAAAGGGCTGGGGAAACGTTAGCACCATATGTCTTCTGGTTATCTGGGTGTCTAATGAAAAATGTATTTAAAGGATTTATCAAATCTTAATAGAAAGGCTAGCAAAGGCATCAGCCTAAATCAAGAGCCGAAGTTCTAGTTTCCTGCAGATACTTCGAGGCTTCACTTCCTTTTCTTGAGGAAAGCCAGACCCTCCCAGCTGTTCCTTCTCCCACTTCAATTTCCCTCTGGTGCCTGGCATGGAAATTTGCATCTGTACATACTGAGTAGATATGTATTAAATGTAAGGGAACTATGAATATAAGGGGAATGTTGTACTGAGCTGTACAACAAATATAAATATAAAAACTAGACATTGATTTTAAGTTAGAATTCCTCCTTTAAGTTATGAAAATGTATTTGCTTGTGATAAATAATATATGCTTATATCTCTGGCTATATTTTGGGAATGGTTTAAAATGTGTGTTTATAATTTTTTTTTTTTTTTTTTTTTTGAGGCATGGGCTTGGATGCCTTGCTTCTAATTTATAAATCGGAGATGACTGCCCTCATTTCCCACTTCTGGTGGATGACCATAAACCCCGTTCCTCCCACCAAAAGACTCAAATTAACTGGCTTATTTTCAGATAATGAAACTACATCCCTTGATTTAAAATCAATAGTTAATCTCAAGGGCTTACTGCCAGGAAAAATGCTTGATACTCTCTCAGCACCGTGTCTATATCTTTGGCAACTCTTGTAGAATTATAGTTAATTGGTCTCTTGCATGGTTGTTTTCCCATAAACACTGAAAATTCCTTAAGGGAAGGGGCTGCACCTCCGTGTACAGCCCCAGCACTGCACACGGTGTGTGCTGCAAGGTGGCAGGTAGCACTGGGACAGGGAGAGACCTGAGAGAGGATTAGATGGTTATTGTAATAGCCAAGGCAAGTGGCAAAGGGATAAAGCAGGTACCTCCCAGGGCCACCTTATAGAGAGCAGTGGACATCACAAGAACGACACAGTGGGGCACTGAATCAGGTATCTTGCCGCACAGGTGAACATGGCACCCTGAAATCCCCACCACGTGTCATGCTCCAGACTGGGCAGCAAAGCTAGAAACGATACCTCCAGAAGTCCACTGCGAAACATTGCATCTAGAGCTTTCTAGACTTTTAGCAACTCACATCCTGTTTTGTTCAGCTCCAGCTCCAGCCACAAGACCCTCTGCATGCAAGAAATAATGAGCAATCTTGGTCCTGAGCACTACCCTGTCCCAATACACCTCTGCAATAGAAAGACGAGGCCAATCCTGCTTCCTCCAATTCCCAATATCACAGACAATCTCACCTCTTCTCTTTCCAATTCCCACTGGGCGTTAGCCTGCCAGCCCCACTGTGGTGTCTTATAAATTCAGCTCTCACCGCAGACATTCTGAGTGGGGGAAGGGAGCATGCACAGCAGAGATCTGGCCTGAGTTAAATGCCTCTCCACTGTTTCTGAAAGTGTGGCATCTCATCTGCTGTGAGTTAGCTCCAGCTGCGCACAGTCCCCTGGTAAGAGGAGCGTGTCCCTGCTTCTCAGTCATCCTATTAACTCTGAGTCCCTGTCAGTCAAGCTTCCTGTGCCTTGCTTGTTCCAGCTCCAGCAGGGAAATTCACTGTTTAATGCAACTGTGCAAATGGTATATCTGGAAATCCATGTGCTGCCTTTGGCAGCTGTGTTTTCTAATAGCAAATGCGGGGATTATAGGTTTGTTTGTTCTTATTTTTAAATCATTTGCAGGAGAATATGTGAAATATTTTAAACAAAATACCATTCAGGTAAGCAATATATAGCCCAGAGGCCAAGGCAATTATGGTTTAGCGAGAAAGGAGTCTACGTGAGCCTAACTGAAAATTCCACTTAATCAGAAGACAACAAAAAAGAGGAAACCAAGAGTGACAGTTGTGTTCGTTGACTCGGCAATCCTGAATTAACGATGATATTTATTAAGGATGTTAATTTCCCACACTGAAGATGTTGTGCAAGTTGCAAGAATGGTTTTCCTGAAACCAAAATATATAAGGGAAATTTCAGTTCTATGCGCCATATTACAGCAGAGGATTCTTCATTTCTTTTTAACGTTCAGCTTTTATTTTCATAGTATGCTTCTAGAAGCAGGAAAATACCATTTATTACTTTTCTAGTTTGGGCCTGTATTATATGTCAGCCTATGAATCCTTCCCTCCTGGAAGATCCTTGTGGGGTGAGGGTGACAGTGGGCTTTTCACCTTGGCGGTTTTGAGGTTCTCCTCCCAAGAAGTCATTAGACGGTATGAGACAGTGGTGGGGTGGTCAGTTCCCTTCCATTAAGGGGAGAGGATGCTTGGAAACATTGCAGTTTCTCTCTGACTGACGAATAGATTTTAGATGTTCAAGGACAGTTTTACCTGTATAGAAAACAAAGAAGCGATCCCACTTTGAACACTAAGAGAAATAGAGTTTAGCTCTTCAAAATTAGAAAGAGCTAGGATGCACAGAGAGGAGAGTGAATGAGACCTTCATCTACATGACAAACTGACAAGGAAATGGATTCCAAAAATAATTAATTGGCAGTTGGCCTTAAGTAAGAGACTCATTTAGCCTCCTCCTCAAAAGGAGGCTAAAAAGACTCAAAAGCCTCCTCTTTTTCCACCTTCTCCTCCCCCACCCTCACATCTCCTCTTTTCTCTAATCTCTTTCCCCTTCCCTCTTTCACCTTTCATTTAAGGTAACTGGAAGACCGCACAGAAAGCTGAAACGTGAAAATAGCTTTAAAATGGCAAAACACTAAATCTGTAGCTTTTGAAGGGTATGAGGCAGAAGCAAGAGTAAATCCCTAAAGATTATTCAGTCACTTTTTTCTGATGTTTTGTCATACCCTCCCCCTCCCCTGGCCAACCTACCTGTGGGGTGCTGCTAGGGAAAAGGGCCACATAGATGTCACAGCTGCATGGATCAGCCTCTCCCAAGAAGATTTTTCCCCAACACCCACTTCTGGGTCGTCCCCTGGCATCTCTTCCCCTATGTCCAAAGCTCCTCCGACCCCTACTTCCATCCTCTATTGCCTACTTCATTATTGCTCACCACCTGGAACTCCAGGTCCACAAACCCAGTCCTAGGTGTGGTCTCCTTCCCTGGCATCTGCCCTCCTTTAAGTGCATAACTCCATCATCAAGCTTCCAATACCTGACTCTCAATCTCACGTAAAAAAACACCACTGACTGGGTCCCCTAAACCACAATCCCACTTGGGGGCTGTTCTTATTCTAGAAGTTCATCTCCAGCAATTAAGTCTTCCTGTGGCCTAAGCTACTTAAGGCTGACTCCCCAGAAGAGATTAAGCAAAAGGGTCTAGTGCAGGCTTTGATACCCATACACACACACACACACACACACACACACACACACACACACACACACCCCACAAGTATTGGTTCACAGAATCAGTTTGTCACTGACCAGTATTGAAGTAAGAATAGTTCCATTATCTGCACAGGCCCTGCCTCTGGCTTTTTCATTCTTATACAGAACGTGGCCCTCTCCTGCTTTCCAATTCCAGGCGACTTCCAGGACATGTCCCAGGGCTTCTGCTCATTAGGAAGGACAAGAGCTCCCTTAATATCATCGATAATTTGAAAACTACCATTAAAACAATAAGATATTGCTTTTTTCTCTTTACCAAGGTGGAAAGCATTAAAAGTTTGATGATGCACAGTGTGTGTAAGAATGTGAGGAAACAAGTACTTAAATACATTGTTACTGGGAGTATAAATTTGGATAATCTCTTTGGAAACCCATCTGGCAATGTCTCTCAAAATCCAAATTATCCTACAAATACAACAACATATATATGCATCGGTGTTTGCAATAACATAAAAATGAAGGCAACATAAAGCTCCACCAATAAGGCAATGGTTAAAAACACTATGGTATATCCCTACAAAGAAATAATATGCAGCTATTTAAAAGATAGATATCAATCTACATAAACTAATAGGAAATATCTCCAAGATATATTGTTAGGTAAAAAGGCATATATAAATACTATGATCTCATTTATATCTTAAAAGGGATATTTATACATAAGGATATATAATCATGTAAATTTTCTGGAAGAATACTGTATCAATCAGTGTCCAGACAGAAAACAATCTACCCTAGATATTTCAAATAGAGGACCTTAATGCATCTGTTTAATAGACAATGAAAAAGCTGAGACGCTAAACAGAGTAGAGTGGGATAATGCAGGTTTAGCAAATGCAGGAAGCCACTACAGTCCCTAGGCTGGAGGAACAAAGGGAGGTGGCAGTGTCATAAGAGCTCTGGTGCTAGAGCCACCCAAAGGAAACTGGAAGCATGATGGGTCTCCCCCAGAAGAGATGCATTTCCCTTAGAAATGCCACCTGAAGCCAAGGGGAGTTTCTTCCTCTTCCTACTCTGCAATTTCCCACCACTGTATCCCATTGGCAGAAGCTACCTGGAAACCAGAGGACAAACCAGAGGACAGAAGGTGAGTTCTCTGATATACAGAACACAGAAGAGAAGGACAAAGACTGGATCTGAGAACAAATAGGCAAATGGCTCTAATGGCTGGCAGAATATCACAGTAACTCCTTGACTGTGATTACCTCTTCAGAGTGAAACTTGAAATTTAGAGACAAAGGAAGATTCTTCTTTTGTACTTGCTGAATATTTTACAAAGTACATATATTATTTTCAACACATTTTTTAAAATATAATAAGTTATTTTTTAAAGTATGTGTTTCCATATTGCATGGCCTATGTTTATGATGCATCTGGGTAAGACCTCTCTCCCTCAAGAGACCAAGGTGCCCCGGTGTTCAATCTTCCAGTTGCCAAGAGTACAAAGTTGCCAGAAACAACCACAGGAAACTGCTCAACTGAGCACAGGCAAACTTCAGCATAATAACCGATGTGATATCGGCACATTTTTAAAACAAGGCAACACCCTTTCTTCTAGGGGGCACAGAAGAAGGTGATATTCCAATTCTAGGGCCATGGAACGGGTCATGCCCACCAACTGCAGTCACTCCCGTGGTCAGGCTTAGCAACCAGGGCCTTCCAGTTGAAACACTTTAGGGCAGTTTTTATACAAGCAAAACACCTAGAAAAAAATTCTCTCTTTGTACATATACACTGCTATAGTTTGGATGTTTGTCCCCTCCAAATCTTATGTTGAAATTTGATCCCCGATGTTGGAGGTGAGGCCTACTGGGAGGTGTGTGGATCATGAGGGCAGATTCCTCATGAGTGGTTTGGTGCCGTCCTGCAGGTAATGGGTAAGTTCTGGGTCTATCAGGTCCTGAGAGAGCTATTCGTGTTTAAAAGAGCCTAGCAGCTCCTCCTATCTCTCCTGCTTCCTCTCGCCATGTGATTTCTACACACTCCAGTTCATCTTTGCCTTCCGCAATGAGCAGCAGCAGCCTGACTCCCTCCCCAGAAACCAAGCAGATGCTGGCGCCATGCTTCTCGTGCAGCCTGCAGAACCATGAGCCAACTTATAAATTGCCCAACCTCAGGTCTTCCTCTCTAACAATACTAAATGGATTAAGACAGGCACTAAGAAAGAAATGCATGCTTACTTTTAAGGATGATCATGTGATTGATTACCTGGGATTGCTATGGCTACCTTTTGTATTTGGACAACGTGCCTTAAAACAAAATATTGGACCTGAAAAAGACATGGAAATGCATTTTTTTAAATAATAGCTTTATCGACACAAAATTCATAGAACTTAAAATTCAACTTTTTAATGTGTACAAGTCAGTGATTTTTAATATATTCAGAGCTGTGCAACCATCACGACAATCTAATTTGAGAAAATTTTCATCTCCCGCAAAAGAAACCCTATACCCGTCAGCAGTCACTCCCTGTTTTCTCTTCAGTCCATGACAACGACTAATCTACTTTCTGTCTCTAATGATTTGCATAGTCTGGACATTTCATACAAACAGAATTATACAATATATGGCCTTTTGTGACTGGCTTATTTCACTTACCATAATGTTTTCAAGGTTCATCCATGTATAGCATGTTTTAGTGTTTCATTTCCTTTTATGGATGAATAATATTCTGTTGCATGGCTATACTACATTTTGTTTATCCATTTAGCTTGTTTCCACTTTCATGCTATCATGAATAATGCAGGTATGAAAATTTGTGTACTAGTTTTTGTATGGCCATATGTTTTCAGTGCTCTTGGATGTATATTTAGAAGTGGGAGTGCTGGATCATATGGTAACTCATATGTTTAACTTTTTGAGAAACTGCAAATTGCTTTCCAAAGCAGCTACAACATTCCCATCAGCAATATATGAAGGTTCCAATCTCTCCACGTTTTCACCAATTCTTATAACAATATTTTGTTGTTTTCGGTGCATAAGCTTTATACTTTTATTAATTTATCTCTAATATTTTACTCTTTTTTTGATACTAAGTGAACTTTTCTTTATTTTCTTAGTATTTTAATTACTTTTTAAATTTAATTTTGAATTATTCATTGCTAGCATATAGAAATACAATTGATTTTTGTGTATTGATAGTGTACCCTGCAACCTTGCTAACCCATTTATTAATTTTCAGCTATAATTTTGTAATTACACATATACATTTCCCTCTAAATGCTATTTTCCCTACATCTTAATAATTTTGGAATGGATTGACCCTCTTATTATAAAATATGCTTCTTTTCCTCTAGTTCACATTTCTTTTTTGCAAAAGCCTATTTTGTCTGCTACTAGTAAAGCTACTTTAGCTCTCTTTAGGGTATTTGAATGGCATCTTTTTCCATTCTTTTCATTACTTTCAACCTACTTGATCTTTATAGCTAAAGTGTGTCTCAAAGTGGGATAGGATGACATGCACTTATAATCCCAGCTACTCAGGAGTCTGAGGTAGGAGGATTGCTTGAGCCCAGGAGTCCAAGACCAGTCTGGGCAACATAACAAGACCCTGTCTCCAAATATTAAATTAAAAAATACAGTATGCCCCTAACAAAGAGAATATGGTTGCATTGTCCATTTTATTCATTCTGCCAATCTCTGACTTCTGATTGGAGTGTTTAGTCCCTATTCATTTAATATAATCCCTAACAAGGCAAGATTCATGTCTGTCATATTTAAATTTCTATATATCTTATGTTTTTTCATTCCTATTTTCCTCCATTACTGCTTCTACTGTATTTCATAGACATTTCCTGGTATACCCATCTGAATTCTCTTATTGTTTCTTTTACTATGTAATTTTTGAGTTATTATTTTAGTGGCTGCCCCAGTGTATTAAAAATAACATCTTAAAACCTTCTAGTTCAGACAAAAACAACTTAATTTTAATATTATACAAAAACTTTGTTTCAATGTAGCTTTGACCCCACCTCTTTTGTGCTATTATTGTCACACAAATAATATCTTTGTATACTGTAATCCCATCAACATAGGTTTACAATTATTGTTTTATGAGGTTCTCTTTCAAATCACGTAGTAGGGGAAAAAAAGAATTACAAAAATAAACATCTACACTGTCATTTATATTTATCTATGTAGTTACCTTTGCCAGTACTCTGTAAGTCTTCTGGATTTATGTACCATCTCTAGTCCTTTCTTTTCAGCCTGACATACTTCCTTTCTTGTAGGGCATGTCAGCTGGCAACACATTATCTCAGTTTTTATTTATCTGGGATGGTCTTAATTTCTTCTTCATTTTTAAATCATAGTTTTGCTATATATAGAAGTATTGATTGACAGTCTTTTTCTTTTAGCACTTTGAATATGTCATTTCATTGATCTCTGGTGTCCATGGCTTCTGATTAGAAAGGCAAGTTATTAATGTTATTGGGAATCCCTTCTACATGATGAGTCACTTTGCTCTTGTCCCTTTCAAGATTCTCTCTTTGTCTTTAGCTTTCAACAGTTTGACTATCATGTGTTTAGGTAAGGATCACTTTGAGTTTGTCCTATTTGGTGTTTGTTGAGTTTATCAGATATTTAGATTAAGATTTTATTAAATTGTGGAAGTTTTTAGTCATTACTTCTTCAAATATTCTTTCTGCTCCTTTTCTTTTTTTGTCTCTTTCTAGGGCTCCCATTATACACATGTTGGTATGCTTGGTAGTGTCACTTAGTTCTCTGAAGCATCATTCATTTTTCTTCACTCTTTTTTTCTTTTTGTTCCTCTGATTGTACATTCCCTTCAATCTATCTTTAAATTCTCTGATTTTTTTTTTTCTTCTGGCTACTCAAATCTGATGTTGAGTCCATCTAGCAAATTTTATCTTTCAGTTATCCTTTTTAATTCCAGAATTTCTATTTGGTTTCTTTTGATAATTCCCATCTCTATTGATATTCTCTATTTGGAAAGACATTGTTCTCATAATTTCTTTTAGTTTTTTAGACAATGATTTATTTGGCTCTTTGAAAAAATATAAAATAACTGACTTAAAATCTGTATGTAGTAAGTCTAATGTCTGGCTTTCTCAGAGCAGTTTCTGTTAATGCTTTTTTCCTGTGTATAGGCCATACTTTCTTTTTTTCTTTAAATGTCTCTTAAGTTTCATTAAAAACTGGACATTTTAAATAATGTAACATGGCTTCTCTGGAAATAGAATCCCCCAAAGATTTTGTTGTTCTTGTTGGTTTAGTGACTTTTTAAAACTACAGTCAGGTGCCATATAACATTTTGTTCAACAATCAGCATATACAACAGTGGTCTTCACATAAGATTATACCGCTATGTTTTTGTTGTATATTTTATATGTTTAGATATAGTGAGATACACAAATACTTACCATTATGTTACAATTGCCTACAATATTCAGTAAAGTAACATGCTGTACAGGTTTGTAGCCTAGGAGCAATAGGCTATGAACCTAAGTGTGCAGTAGGCTATACCATGCACATTTGTGTACATATACTCACCATATGTTGTTCACACAATCACAAAATCACCCAACAATGCATTTCCCAGTCTTTAAGCAACACATGACTATAATTCTGTAAAGTCGATATTCTTTGGTGTGCATAGCCACTGAAGTCTCTGATTAATTAATTTAGTGGTCAATTAATGATTGGAGAGAGATATATATTCTTAAGTGCCTTGAACCAATAGGTGTCCCAGTCTTTGCTGAGGGGTTTGTGTGTTTGTTTTGGGAAATGCCTTCAATGCTCTGGCTGTCAGTTAACTCTCCCTTAGCCTTCACTTCCTATTTACACAGACACTGAAGATCAACCAGAGGCAAAAATATTAGGGCTTTTTCAAGTCTTTCCTATGTATACACATATTCACACACATGTGTATGGACTGCTAGATTCCCAGGAATATGTCAGAGCTTTTCAAAGCCCCATGTGAACATCCCATGCTTAGATTTTTTCTTTTAAGTTTTGTCATCTGCCTCTTCTACACCAGTTGGAAATACAACCCTGGCCAGTGTTAAGTAATTATTTTTGACAAATATTCACACATAGTAAGCTCTGAGCCAGGTTGAATAAAAACAAGCCCTGGGAATAGAAGGTTTTTGGTTTTTTTTTAATATGAGCTTTAAGACATTAAATAGTGTCAAACTTCTGGGTATAAGACTTTTAGGGAGATCTAAACTCATTTTAGTCCCTCTAGTAGCTTCTAGGTTGCTGGTTATTATAGCTACTACAGTAGTGGGGGTGTTGTTTTTCAAGACTACTGCAGGTCTAGGGCAAAAAAAATGGTATTAAAGCAACTTCAAACACCACAGGCTTACTGTTTTTACCATGATCCAGCTGGTTTTATTGAATAAATATTCCTCAGAATGTTGCAATCTTTAATTTTCAGAGTTCTGAAATTTTGATAATTTTTGCCAGTGTTCTCATTGCTTTTCTAGCATAGTGAACTTTCAAAGGTCCTTAATCCATCATTCCAGAAGTGTTTCTCCATCTGGAATGCATCTTGTATCTGATTTTGCATTTTTAACAACCTTCCAAATGCCTCTTTTTATTCCACACTCATAATTTTACATATATTTATATAAATGGCATTTACATAAAATATATGCTATTATGGAAAGGCTTTTCTCACTAATATCCTATGAATTTTTCTATATCAAAAACAAATCCATCATTTTAAATTGCTGCATTTCACTTAAGGCATATTCTCACATTTTTTAAAAGGTTAGGTTCTGTTTGATATATGGTGCATATATTTAAGTTTATGAAGCTATAACCAAGAAATGAACACCCACAAACGTAATACCCAACTTAAAAATATTAAAACTTTATTTAAAATATTAGCCGGGCGCTGTGGCTCACGCCTGTAATCCTAGCTCTTGGGAGGCCGAGGCGGGCGGATTGCTCAAGGTCAGGAGTTCAAAACCAGCCTGAGCAAGAGCGAGACCCCGTCTCTACTATAAATAGAAAGAAATTAATTGGCCAACTGATATATATATAAAAAATTAGCAGGGCATGGTGGCGCATGCCTGTAGTCCCAGCTACTCGGGAGGCTGAGGCAGGAGGATCGCTTGAGCCCAGGAGTTTGAGGTTGCTGTGAGCTAGGCTGACGCCACGGCACTCACTCTAGCCTGGACAACAAAGTGAGACTCTGTCTCAAAAAAAAAAAAAAAAAAAAAAATATTAAATCAAGATGATTAATGCAATATACACTGTGTTCATGGATAGAAAAACTCAACATTCTGAAGATGTCAATTCTACCCCAATTAATCCATACAGTAATGCAGTAATAATAAAAGCCCATGTTTGTTGAGGAACTGACAAGCTGATTTCTTAAATTGACATAAAAGAGGGAAGTCTCAAGAAGAGTTGAGAGGATTTGTTCTACTAGATATCAAGATTAATTATAAAGCTGTAATAATAATATGATTTATTGGATAAAACTAAAACATCACTAAGCATGAAAATAAGATTGACAACAGTGATGTCTTTAAAATGAAGACCATCTAAAGAGCACCATAAAGAAAGTGACAAACAAACGCTATAAACTGGAAGATGATATTGATAGGATTGCACTCTGAGGATCAATTTGGGGAGAATTTGCATCTTTACAATATTGACCTATTTTCTATTAATGTGGTAAATCTCTCCACTTATTTAGCAATATATAATCCTTTTCGATGAAGTTTTGTCATTTAAACATAGACAATGCAAAAAATGTGCAGTCAAATTATTAGAAATAACATGATTTAGTAAGGTGACTATTTTTGGTTTTATCTGAAAGTGGAATCTGAGAAAGGGGCTAGAATACACATTGTTTATTTGGGAGGTGATCTCAAGGAAGCAACAGCTAAGAAAATAAAACTATGGGCAACTGGAGTTTAATATTAATACCTCTGGTGACCAATTGAAGATCTGTGTAGCATGTGACTTAGAATTATTCCTCCAAAGAGAATAGCTGATGGAGAGAGAGCACAGTATATCCTAGAGACAGGACAATGGCAGTACGTATCAAAGTGTCCACCACTGTTGTTTTGAAATTAGAAGCAGGATGAAGAATGGTGGTGCAGAGCACAAAAGCATCTGCTGCTGTGACCAGATATAAGGCCAATATAAAAAATGGATTTGATTTCTATATACCAGAAATAAACAGAAAATAATTAAAATATGATTATTATCAACTTTCCCTCCAGGTTAACTCTACCATTATACGTTCCCACCAGTAATTTATGAAAGTACATATATTCCCAAAGCCCCACGAACAGAATATGCTGTCAGACTTAAGGATTTTTACATTCTGGTAGTTGAGAAGTGGCATCACAGAGCACTTTTAATTTGCCTTTTTTCTTTTATTATGACCAAAGTTGATTATCTTTTCATATGAGTAAGAACCATTTGCATTTCTTTTTCTGGAACTGTCTGTTCTTTTCTTCAGCTCAATTTTTCCCTATGACTTTACTGTTTTCACCTCTATCTGTAGAAGCTCTTTATATATTATGGACATTAACCTTCAGTTATTTGCAAATATGTTTATTGGATTTTTAAAGTTTTACTTATGGTGTATTTTTTATGATGCAAAATTTTTCTTAATTATTTTTATTCTTTCAAGTTTATAAATTTTTTTGCATATTACATCTGAATTTTAAATCTTATTTAGGAACACTTTTCCCACTTTGAGCTAATAGAGGAATTCAAATTTTTTCCTTGTATTATATGGTTTAATGTTTTATATTTAAATCCCTGTTTCATGGTGAACTTACCATGGTAATAATTTGAGATAGAGATCTCATTTTATTTCTCTATGTGACAATTCAGTTATAATGTCTTCACTTACTACAATACCCATCTTTTCCCATTGATTTGAAGTGTCAGTTTTATCATATGGTTAATTTCTGTATGTAATTGAATCTATTTATGGATTTTCTATTTTTTCTATTAGTCTGGCTACTTATACACCTGTACTACACCATTTGATTTATGAAAGCATTAATATCCAGTATTAATATGTCTATGTCTAGGAATTGCTCTTCCTTTTTCACTATTTTCAGACTATTCTTGCCTATTTTGTTCTTCCAAATGCATTTTGTAACCAATTTGCCTAGCTAAAAAATTTTAAACTCTGATGTCATTTTTATTAAATTATATTAAATTTATAAATAAATGTAGGGAGAGCTGACATCTTTATGACATTGTGTCACTTTACACACACAAAAAAATGGTATGTCTTTCAATTTGCTCAAGTCCACTTTTGTTGTTTTTCATGAGTGTTCACAGTTCATAGTTCTCGCAAATAAATTTTGGTCAGTTTGTATTGTTAATGCCTAAATATTTTGTTTTCTCTGATGTCTTTTCTTCCGCTATATCTTCTCAATAATTGTTTGTATTTATGAAGGTTATGGATTTTTCTATGTTACTGTATATCTTGCAACTTAAAAATTATTCTGTTGTTTGTATAACAGTAATTTTTGCTTTGATTCTTTTGTATTATAGAGTCACATAATCATATCATTTGAAAACAGAGATAATTTTTACCCCTTCTTTCCTATTCTTCTACTTATTATATTCTCTTATCTATTTGTATTGGCCAATAACTCCAAAGAGGATGGATATTTTATATTCTTTTCTTATTATTTCATCATATTATGGGGGTACAAATATTGTTAAGGTTACATATATTGCCCTCAGCCAGGGGGTGGGGGGAGCTGTGGCAATGGCGATATTTTATATTTCTTGCTTTTGACTTTATCAGGGAGGTCTCTACTATTTTCTCTATCACAATGCAGGATTTGGGGCTAAGATATGTATTTTACCATGTTAAGGAAGTAACAATATTTATTTTTTTCTTAAATTGGCTTTTCTGTATCTATAGCAATAATCGTATGATTCTTTTTCAATTTTGCTGAGCTTCACTTATGCGATGGATTATATTAGCAGATTTCTTAATACTGATGTAACTGCATGTCCAGACAAAACCCATATCATATTTTAATATGCTATTTGATTCTGTTTGCTAATATTTAATTTATTTGCATTGATACTCAAAAGTGAGATTGGCCTGTACTTGGTTGGTTGGTTGGTTGATTGATTGGTTGGTTGGTTTGTTGGTTGGTTTGTTGGTTGGTTGGTTGGTTGGTTTTGGTGTAATCCTTGATAGGCTTGAAGATTAATGTTATACCTGTTTCATAAACAAATTTGGAAGATTTCTTTCCCTTTTTATCCTATGGTACGGTTTATATAGCATTGGGATTATCTGATCTTTAATGATTTGTTGGCATTTCCCTGTGAAAACATGTGGCCTAGAATTTCACTATATGTGGAAACACACACTTTATCATGTTCTTCTAGGGTAAATAAGTTTTCCCAAAGTGATATAATAAATATAAAATCTGAACACTTATAGATCTGTTAATGAAATGAGCTTTTAATTAAAAATCCTTCTCTAGGCCGGGCGCGGTGGCTCACGCCTGTAATCCTAGCACTCTGGGAGGCCGAGGCGGGCGGATTGCTCGAGGTCAGGAGTTCAAAACCAGCCTGAGCAAGACCCCGTCTCTACCAAAATATAGAAAGAAATTAATTGACTAACTAAAAATATATATACAAAAAAAATTAGCCGGGCATGGTGGCGCATGCCTGTAGTCCCAGCTACTAGGGAGGCTGAGGCAGTAGGATCGCTGAGCCCAGGAGATGGAGGTTGCTGTGAGCCAGGCTGACGCCATGGCACTCACTCTAGCCTGGGCAAGAAAGTGAGACTCTGTCTCAAAAAAAAAAAAAAAATCCTTCTCTAATCTCATATTGCTATACTGGTGAATGCCATCAAACATTTAATAAAGATATAACAATCTTACACAAATCATGTGTAATGACAGTGATGAATGCTTCCCAATTCATTTTATGGGCCCAAGACAGTATTGCTTCAATAACTTGACAAGACACCAAATTTCAAACCAGCATTCTTATAAGCATAGATGTAAAATACCCTCCCCCCATGTATGTGTGTGTATTTATACATATGATGCATTATGATCAAATATGACCAAATGAGCTTTATGCCAGGAATGTAAGGTTGGTTGATAATTATTAAGATTTATTCATTGCCCAGCATATAGGTCATAATTTGGTAAATACTCCATATGCACTGGAAAAAATGTATAATCTGCAGTTATTGGTTTTATAGTATTCTACAACTGTCAGATCATACTGGATCATAGTGTTCAAGTCTATGTTCTTAAATTTTTTCTTTGTTTGCTTGTTCAAATAATTACTGACAGAGGAGTTTTTAAATCTCCAATTATTTTTGTGTATTTGTGTATTTCTTCTTGTAGTTTTGTCATTTTTCTTTTCATGTATTTTTTTATTTTAGCATATTATGGGGGTACAAGTGTTAAGGTTACTTATATTGCCCATGCCCCCCTCCCCCCTCGAGTAAGAGCTTCAAGCATGTCCATCCCCCAAACGTTGCACATCTTACTCCTTGTGGTTGTATATACCCCTCACCCCCTCCTCCCCCCACCCTCCCGACACCAATAAATATTCCTATATGTCCACTTAGGTGTTGATCTGTTAATACCAATTTGTTGGTAAGTACACGTGGTGCCGGTTTTTCCATTCTTCAGATACTTCACTTAGTAGAATGGGTTCCAGCTCTATCCAGGAATATACAAGAGGTGCTATATCACCATTGTTTCTTAAGGCTGAGTAGTATTCCATGGTATACATATACCACATTTTATTAATCCACTCATGAATTGATGGGCACTTGGGTTGTTTCCATAGCTTTGCCATTGTGAATTGTGTTGCTATAAACATTCGAGTGCAGGTGTCTTTTTCATAAAGTGACTTTTGATCTTTTGGGTAGATGCCCAGTAGTGGAATTGCTGGATCAAATGGTAGATCTACTCGTATCACTTTGAGGTATCTCCATATTGCTTTCCAAAAAGGTTGAACTAGCTTGCAGTCCCACCAGCAGTGTAGGAGTGTTCCTCTCTCTCTGCATCCATGCCAGCATCCGTTGTTTGGAGATTTTTTGATAAAGGTCATTCTCACTGGAGTTAAGTGATATCTCATTGTGGTTTTCATTTGCATTTTCCTGATGATTAGAGATGCTGAGCATTTTTTCATACGTTTGTTGGCCATTATTCTGTCTTCTTTTGAGAAGTTTCTGTTCAAGTCCTTTGCCCATTTTTTGAAGGGTTGTTTGATTTTTTCTTGCTGATTTTCCTGAGTTCTAATTAAATTCTAGTTATCAGCCCTTTATCAGATGTGTAGCTTGCAAAAATTTTCTCCCATTCTGTGGGTTATCTGTTTGCTCTCTTGACAGTTTCTTTGGCTGTGCAGAAGCTTTTTAATTTCAAGTCAGATGTTTGGGATTGTTATGTCTTTTAGATGAAACAATATTTTACATTTTGAAGAATCCCTTTTATATTTTTTGTCTAGAAACTATATTGTCTGACATTAATATAGCTATAATACCCTTCTTAAAATTAGTATTTGTAGGATATGTATTTTTTCAATTTTTTCATGTTCACCTTAACAGTGTCCTTTTATTTAAGGTGCTACTTCTTATAAGTAGCATACAGTTAGATCTTTTATTTTAAATATATAGTCTAATAATATAGTCTAACAAATATATAGTCTAACAATATATAGTCTAACAATATAGTCTATATTTTTAAAGAGTCCATTTATACTTAATATAATTCCTGATGTGAACAGGTTAATTGAGTTCTTTTAGTGTTCTATTTTAACTTTTTATTTGCCTTTTATCTATACCTCTTTGTGTTTTCTTTCACTGTTGCTCTAGAGATTACAATATGAATTCTCACTCGTCCACAGTCATAGCTTACATTTAATTAACATCATCCCACTTAGCATAAAATATAAAAACATGTAATAGTAAAATTTCTTTTAACTTCCTTGCCCTTTGTGTCCTTTTGTTATATATTTTATTTTTAAAAATAGCATAAATTCCACCATATATTTTTTATTAATTCTACTTTAAACAATCAATAGTCTTTTAAGAATATTTGAATAAATGTTTTTAATGCACATATTTGCCAGATCTAGTGCTCTGTGTTCTTTCCTGAAAAGCCATGCTTTCAACGGAAGTCATTTCTCTTCAGCCTGAAGAACTTTCTTTTCTATTTCTTGTAGTGTGTTTCCAATAGCAACAAATTATCCAAGTTTTTGTTTATCTTAAAATTCTTTTATTTCATCTTCATCTTTAAGGCACATTTTTACTGGATATAGAATTTCAAGTGGCAGCATTTTTGCTCAAGAATTTAAAGGTCACATTCTATTCTTCTAGTTTCCTTCTGCTTTTAGTGAGAAGCCAGTTGTCTTATCAAATATAATGTGTCCTTTTTTTCTAGCTGGTTTTATAATTTTCTTTATCTTTGGCTTTCAGCAGTTTATCTGTGATATAATGGGTGCGGTCTTTGTATTTATCCTGCTTGACATACCCATTTTTAGGTGAATGTCTTTCATCAATTTTAGAAAACTTTTACCCATTTATTCTACCATATTTTGTATTCTTTCTGTTCTTGCCTCATGGGCTTCCAAATAAACATATATTAAACCATTTAGTATTGTGACACAGGTCCCAGGTGATATTTTGTTTTTTATGCTTATTTGTTTTAATTTTTACATTGTCTTTTCTGTATTTGCATCAGTCTGGATGATTTATGTTTACTTTTCCTTAAGATTACTATTCCTTTCTTATGTACTGTACAATATGCTTATAAGTCCATTCAATAAATTTTTGATTCTAGATATTATATTTTTTAGTTCTAAAATTTCCATTTAATTCAGTTTTATAATTTGTTTCTCTGTTAAATGCCACATTTGTTTGACTAGATATATCTATTATGTCCTCTAAATTATTTTGATGTAAATAATATTTTTATAATTTTAAAGTCTTTGTAAATTTCAACACTTGAGTACCTCTGGGCCTTCTTCTGTTGACTAATTTTTACCTTGGTTTTGTGCCCACAGTCTCTTTCTTCTTAAAATATCTAGTAATTTCTTATTGTATCCTAAATATTGTATACAAGACACTATAGAGACTCTGGATTATTTTATCTTCTTCCAGTGAGGGCTATTTTTGTCTGGCAGATGATAAATTACTGGATTGTTTTTATCCAGTAATTTATCAGTTTTTTATCAGTTTTTTTAATGCTAACAGCCTTTATTAAATTTCCATGGGGTAAAATACATAAAATCCTAAGTGCATGCAGTGTAAAAGGGTTATAGTTGCTCCCTCCAATTTATAGGTATTTGATTTTAGGTTTTTTGAGGATTAGTTTATTTTAGTTTTGAACTTAGCCCTAAATACCTAAGGGCTTCCATGTTAGATAATAGCTCTTACTCCTGGGATATGGTACCTACTCCTAAAACAGAACCTTCCTGTGATCTTAAATATAATCAGTATGTACACCAAGATTTTTCTGTTCTGGCTGGGTCAGAACACCAATACCTCCTCAGTATTGTGCACTCTCTCTTCTATCCCAGTAGCTGTCGTCTGCCATCCCTAAGTACCTCGTCCTGCAGCCTTGACCTGCCGATACACAGTTTAGGATTTGGCCAAGAACCTAAGAGAAATCGCTACACAAATTTCTGAATCTTCTTTGCCGCTCTTCCTTCCTGGTACTCTGCCCTTTGAATTCAGCTGCTGTTTTAGCAACCACAAACTCCAATCTCTGATTCCTCTGCCCAGAGAGGATACTTTTCTCTGCTTGGCTACATTTCGCTGCCAAATTCTGGTTACTGCCCCCTGACAAAAGCCTGAGTGAATGTAGATATCACCTTGTATGCCTCCCTTCTCTCACAGATTGCAACTTTATGCTACCCAGTGTGCAATGCCTAAAAGTATTGTTTCATACGTATTTTCTAGTTCATAGTTGTTTACTACAGGAAGTTAAATCTAATGCCAGCTACTCCATTGTGACTGGAACCGGAAGAGCTTATAGTCAGTTGTTCAAAATCCATATTAGTATTATAATATTGTTTATTTCTGTAATTATTCTGTTTTTTAAAGAATTCTTAAAACATTATATTTTATTTTGTTCCTTTACAGTATTTTTTATTCTGATCTCTATACTTACACTGTTTCAAAACTTACCTAATGACTTTTCCTTTCTTTAAAAAATTGTATTTTTGAATAATTCAACTCTGAATCAACTAAAGAATGCCTTTGAGTAATTTTTTTTGTGCAGTTTACATAACTGACATATTCTATGGCTTTGCATTTAAAAAATATATCTGTTGCCTTAATATCTGACCATGAATGGCAACTCTACTGGGTATTTTCTGTTTATGTTGCCTTGTTTTTTTAATGGTATTTAATATTTTAGTAGTATGAAGTTAGCTTGGTTGGTGTTTCATTGAACAAAAACAGCATCTTATTTTCCACCTTGATGCTTGTCATCCAAAAGTCCACCCATATGGCTAAATAATAGAAAGGAGAGCTTTATTGGTGATATCGGTTTGCAAACCAGGAAGACAGTCTCCAGTTTGGACCAAAGGTGATCTCTCTTAGAAGAGGGAAAAGACAGGTTAGGTTTTATGCCTCTCAAGGACCATATTACACAATACAGTCATACATATTCAGTAGGTTTGGGGGGAAAGCTATACATATTGGGGGGGGCAAGCACATGTGCAATGGATAAACACATATATAACATACATCCCATTTCACTTTAGGGTGGGGTTTTTATCATTGAAATGATTTGGAATTTGGCTTGTTAAGTTGAAAAGTGAACTATTGGGCACAAAGACAGTTTGTACACAGTCTCTACAAGCTGTCTGAAACAGACTTGAGGTCTACAATGGCTTATCAGGAAAGAGTGCTTGTAAGGCTGCCCTCTGTTCACTCAGAGTTGTAGTGGTCTGGGTTGTCAATCAGAGTTAGGAAGGGTCTGATAATTTGCCTGATGGTTCCTCTTGTTAGGAAATTTAGCAGGGTGTGGTTTTGCTAGTAGCCATAAGAATTTAGGAATTTAGGAAACTTTTCTTTCCTTACACTTAGAATCCATCTTAGTTGATAATGGAGCATTTATTTTGGTCTCTCAGATCACATACTCATGGAATTTTTTAATTATTCTTGAAATTTAAAATGTCTTCCAGGATGCCTAGTTATAGATTTATTACCATTAATATCACCTAGAATACAGTGGTGCCTTGTAATTTATAGACTTAGCTTGAAATTCTATATCTATTTTAGTGTATTAATAGTGTGTCCCAAAAGTCACCATACATAGGGAAAATGAGAAATTGTAGCTAAATGTACCTTTATTTATAAAATATTCATTATAAAAACTTTCCTTTGCATGGAGACTTTTGGGATCCCATGTATAATATATATATATATAAAAAAATCAAGATATATATAATATATATTATATATATAATATGTAATATATATTATAATATATTATATATTATAATATATTATATACATAATATATATAATATATATTATATGTATAAAAATCAAGATATATATAAAATCAAGATATATATATAGATATATATATTTAGGAACATTTAAAATGTATAGGTTTACTATCTATTTCACAACTTTTGCTACTGTTTTATTTTCTCTCTCTCTCTTTATATTTCCTTTTCTCCTTTAGTCTCTGAAGCTTTTGAAAGCTTTTCTTCATCATCATGATTAAATTTTCTAGAGGGTAGATTCTGCTTCCTACAGAAAATTTATTTCTGCTTTTATATATTGAAATTCTTTTCATGTTTACCTTGTAACTACCTTCCATTTCATGATGTCCTTTATCCAAGGCCATTTTCTCTTTATTATTAGTTACTCTTGCTTCATAAATGTCATGCCTTCATACCTTTTATTGAGAACAGTAAATAGATATTATCTAAACAGTCTGCTATTTCTTGCCATAAACAATTTTTAGAGGTGTACTTTCCCTTTGAGCCTTCAGGTTAATATCACTTTTTGGTGGTGTAAAATATTTCATAGACCAAATTATTCTACTTTTCTTTGCATGTTTGTTTATATTTATGCTTCACTGAGTTGAGATCTGTTCAGGTCTAGTGCTGCCAACAGACATGGTGTGTCTGTTGGCAGCACTGTTGGACACACATTGTGTGTCCTTAAGCATCCCTTTATTAGGCATTTGGGGTATTAGATAGATAATCTTGAATCCAAACTTAGAAACATGATGAGTATATCCCTAATCCAAATTATAATGTGCAGTGAGCATTCATACCTGTGGTTCTGCTGGAATTTGCTAAAATATTCTTCTTTGCTATTGAACTCTCCATGTTAAGTAATGCAATGCATATCCCAGGATGCAAGGAATCAATGTCCATCTTTCTCTCCCCTGTTGTTGGATACTGAAAGCTGCAAAACTGATGTAGGAAGAGATGATTTATTTTCTTGGGTTAGAGCAGGATGTGGAAACACTAGGAGAGTAGTAGAAGATCTCTACTGCTTCAGAAAATATTCACATTTCAAGTAGGGGGTGGCCTACTTGATTAGTACACCTTTTTTGTTCCTGAGCTAGAGAAGACAGAGAAAATGAGCCAAACCCTTCTCATGCAAAAGTGTCAACATGCATAGCCTAGAAAAGTGTTTTTGATCTAATCCAATCAATGTTTCAATTCCCCTCAAATGCTAACTGATAGTGCACTCTTATTCCTTTCCAATGCATTTGTAAATTTTACCTATCTTCAAGGAATTTTTGGAGAAAGATCTGGAGAAGAAAGCATGCTGCTCCATTACCTCAATTTCCAATGATCACTTGTAATAGAATTTGTATGTCTCCATGTTTTTTTGCTTCTTCCTACTGACAGTCACGAAATACAATTTTCCTACCTGTTTTGCCTTTTAGTTTAGATGTTTAATGCCAGAAATTAGGGGTAAATAGAAGATTAATGAGAAAGACCTGTCTTTGTCAAATTGAAGTCCTAATTCTCAGTGATGGAGGGCCACTTCTGGGAAATAATAAACATAGTAGCATATGCAGAAACCAGTCCTCTATATAGAATCTTCTGTCCATCTGCTGACTGGTCAGCAAAATAGAACAAAGGAGTACTAACTTGTAGGCATTTCTTAAAGTCGGAAATCAAATATCTTTTAAGAAACATTAAAATTGTCTTTCCTTTTTATCCTGCAAAGACCAACTTAAAGTCATCTCCTCCAAGACACACTTTCCTTCTTCTGACTCTTCCTTTCTGTGCTTAGCAACAAGGTCACACAGTTTAACTCTACAAAGTAAAACTGAGTAAAGCAGTTGGTAATCGTATGTTGCTAGGCTGAATTTGGAATGCAATGAAACATTCTATTCTATTTTGAAAATATAATTCTGAAATATGATTTTATTACTTTCTCAGTTAAAATGATTAAAATAAATCAATTGAATTCTATTCTTTGTTCCTCAAACTCTGGGATCACATCTATAGAATAAGGATAATAATAGTGTCTACCTCAGAGTGTTATTGTGAAAATTAAATAAGATAGGCTATATAATGCACTTAAACAAAAATAAACAAAATAAATTAGTAAAATCATTAGCAAGAAATGCTAACTATAAGCATTATTGTTGTTGCTGTCACAAAACTACAAATTATTTTTATATAATTAAGTGAATTATAAAGAAAAAAGAAAAACAATGAATATGGTTATTCTTTTACTTAATAATTATAATTTTTTAAACATTGTAGCTATGTTATTTTGTCTCTACTCCACAAAATGCCAAGCATGATATTCAACCCAGAGCAAAAATGCTATTGCCTTCAGAGGAAAAATATGATGGCAATTTTAAACCTGGCTCCTTAGACTACAAATTATTAAAAAGTAGAGATTAAATATAATTAATTATGCCTATAGCAAAGTCTAACACTGTGCATATATACAACTCAGTGATCCACTTCCTGAGGTGGACACTTTGTATAATCATATCACTGGAAGAAACTAATCTATCCCTTAGGTATATTTTCAACCCCTACTTATGACTCAGTGGAATTTTACAATTTGTGGAATTGGTGTGTACACCATGCCCAGTTGATTAAATATTCACCCAATATTAACTGAGCACTTTCTATGACTCAGGCAATGTGGTAATTGCCAAGGAGACAACCACAGGTCACCACCCCTTATCTTCAAAGATCTCACAGCCTAATAGAGGGAATAGACTGTCATACATCACACCTCAGTGTGACAAGTGCTTTAGATACTGTGGAATAAAATTTGGGAACCCCTTGGCCAAATCAACTGGGTCATGGTTAACCTGAAAAGCAAGTAGGCGTTTGCCATGGGATGAGGCCCTGCTTGTAGTTACCTCTACTATGCAGAGTGGTTCTACACCCTGGCAACAGACTGCTTGGGTTTGGATTCCTGCTCTGCCAATTTTGAGCTGAATGATCTTGACCGATTATTTAACCCCTTGGGGCTTTTTCTGTAAAATAAGGATTATAATTGTTTCTAATTAATGAAGTTGTGGGGACCAAATGGGTTAAGTAAAGCTTTTAGCAGGTCCTGGTACACAGCAAGCCCTAGTTCAGTGTTAACTTTTATTATCGTCATTATTATTGGCTTGCTTTTCCCCCAGTGGCCTTCCCTGAAGTTTCCAATCAAGTTATGATCTTTGTATGTGTTCATATTTCAAGCACATCATAGCAGCAGTGTTACGGGCATTCAACAAAGGTTCTGATCAGAGCTCAAAGATCTCACTTAAGTCTTATCTGAGTAATGGGCTGGCCAATGAGGAACCTCAGGTTGAAAAAGGGAAAAAGCTTATTTCTTTAGAAAGCCCCTAGATGATTAGAAGCGAACTGTCCTGCTGATTGATGAAAACATAAGAGTTTAGCATGTGTAAAATGACACTAAAGGTGACAAATATTTTATGTATGACCTTTTAATTACACAAAAATCCCTGTTCACTGAAGAAACTCAGAAAGTATAGACATCAACAATTTATAACAATCATTAACAATTTATAAAAATCACAAGCAGCTGTAATCCCAGTGCCCAGAACAAAAGTACTGTGGCATTTGATCTAAATGCTTCCGGTCTTTCTTCTATACATGCATATTCTAATAAAAATGCATCTATCCTTCTACTCACCTCCTTCCTAACTCCACACATAATCCCACCCAAGCATCTCTTAGGAAGGGAGAGTTTAGCCAGAGTTTAGAATGGCCACTGGGCCATATTTAATCAGTGGACCAAGTTATTATGCCTTAAAGTAAAGCCCTCAAGTCCTCCCCTTTGGCTCACTTCTTTTTATGACTCTGTGCTCTGTGATAAGAAAACAAGGACTACAAAGGTGTGTGCATGTGTATGTGTGTGTGTATGTATGTATATGTGTCCCATCTATTCTGTATCTATAACTGAAGAGATAGGTTAGGCCAGAGCAGACTTCAGATTTAGCATCCTAGATTCAGGAGGCCAGCCTCACTTAAACGTCTCTGGATATAATGATGTTCTCCTATCTATCTTTTAACAGAGAGCTCACAGGGTGAACTAGGTATTCAGACAGTTATTAGCAAACAACACCATCTCTTATTGTTCCTTGAGTTATCACTCCCTTGGTTAGCAAGAGCATGAGAAAGACACATGATCAACATGGCAGAATCTTCCAATACCTGCATCTCTGACCATCATACCATTACAGCAATATCAAATTCTCACCTCTAACCTCTAAAAATATATACAAATAAACCCATTTATTTTTTTAGAAAAACAAAATTGTACTATACATATTACTTTATTAACTACTTATATTAATAATAAGTAACTCTATCATATTTTTATATCAATAAATACATATTTAACCACATATCCACTTCTTCACATTTAATTTTTTTACTTATTTTAATGATTTTGTTGGGTGAATATTACTATATTACCATAATTTCTTGAGCCAATCCTCTATCATTGGAAATGTAACCATTTCCAAGTTTTGACTGTTAAAAACAATGTCTCAGTGAAAATCCCTGTACATATATCTTTGTAATTGTGCTCTATTATATTCAATGAATGTATTCTTCCCTGCACATGACAAAAATACAAAATATCCTGCCATTCTTTCTATTAAAGCTTGACTTCCCCAGTTCTGTATCCAGGCAGCTAGAAGAATCTCATAAACACTCTCCTTCAGATGAAACCACATGCAAATTGCCTGAGCAGCTTGGAGCTCCACATTGGATAAGTTGGTTCCTCTGGTAGTTAATCTTGAATTTCTAATGGACCCTCTTGAACAAAGGGAATTGCAAAACTGAGTTCAGATATCGGATTCAGACTTAACAATATGAAGCACAATCAACAAGCAGAGAAGAAAAAACCTAGTTAGAGCTAATTTAACACACCTGCTGAAATCCTGAGTGTCCAAGTTGCTAGATCTGGGGCAGGTGTGAGGGATAATACTTACTGGACCTCAGAGTCACTCTGTATCTGGCTGGGAGGATTTAGGGAAGATATTAGAAAGTTTTTCAGGATGTGGCTAGAGCCACAAAACAAAAGCATTTTTTCCAAATCTATAATATCTCCCTCATAAGTGCAGGTGATTCAAGAAATAATTTTAGGTACTAACATCTCCTTTGAGAGACACCATGGAACCAGAGCTTTCTAACTCAAAGAAACATTTCCATTGAAGTTGTGTTTAAAATGGAAATTCAAATTTTAAGTAATAATAGTCATCATCATCTTTCAAAATAATGATCTTTCAAAGACTCATTATATAGGAGAAAGAAAATTCAAAACAAGGCTAGTGGCCTCCACAAAGCAAATTGGAGAATACACCAGTATACTGGAACTTGAGCAGAAATTCCAGGGATTTGGGGTGCTGTGCATTCTTTCTAGCCTTTTAATAACTTTTTAAAAAATCCCTATAGGTCACATCTGTAGTCTCTGCTTAGGCATTATCACTTCTTCTTTCCTATTTTCATTCCTTTTCATTTCAGTAACTTCCTAGTCTTCACCTGATAGAATTGTCAATCCTATGGGTTGTCCTTCTTCACCATAATTGAAGGCATGTGACCTAGGCTGCCCAATCAAAGTGCCCCATGGTCCTGGAGACAGTAATTGGCCCAGGGACAGACTCATGACCCAAGCATAGTCAACGACAATCATTTACCAAACATTGGTAGGAAACGGAGAGAGAGTTTCTCTCCTACAGATATCAGAAGCCTATGGACCATAGTGTTACTATATGACATCTTAGTCATTACACAGAAAAAGCCTTTTAAGATACTCAAGTTCTCTTTTAATTACCTCATTTGAGATAAATTCCCATCTCTTGCAAAAGAATTCTTATCCAAAAATCCTAGCATCATTTGATCTCTGCAAGAAGTTATCTGACTCTAAAGAAAAGATTAATGTGGAACTGGAAAATTCCTCTCAATTCAATTTACAAGTTGGATATAACATGAAAATTTGGTTCTGGATTGATTTTTGCATTCTAGTATTATTTTTGTTGAGGAATACATTTGACTCCATATTTATATTTTTTTTTTTGAGGGAGAACACTGACCAAACTAAGAGCAATCAAATGCTTCCTTCATTATTCACTCATTCATTATTTATACATTCATTCAAATTACTACCTGATAAATTTTTTCCTTTCCTGAAACTCATTTAATGTTACCTGCTTAATCACATCATTTTTATTCAAACAGCAATCCCAAGTATTACTCTTTTCTTAAAATATTTTTTCAATAATTATAACGAGGGAGGGGGAACCATAGTTCAATGGCTACAGATTTTAAGTTCTGCAAGATGAAAAAGTTCTGGAGATGTTTCACAGCAATATGAATAGACTAATGCTACTGAACTGTATGCTTAAAAATGGTTAAGATGGTCAATTTTATATCATGCACTTTTATCACAATAAAAAAGTATAATAATATAAAACAATAAAATGTGTTTTAATACTTTACAGTGTTACAGGCTGAATTTATCTGAGAAAGAAAGATATATTGTTGAGAAAACTTTCTGAAAAGCACCTGGAAGGAAATCTAAGTCCTTAGGACCTTGGTGTCATCTTTGCACAAAAGCTTCCAAAATCAGGAGAGGTATTTTGTGTAATAGATAGCAAAGGAGGCAGAGATCCTGGAAGAAATCTAGGACAGAGATGAAAAACAGCAAAATGGCTGGAGGTTGATGATTTGACCCCTCCCATAAACACATGAAATGCTTGATGCCGGTAAATTCTTTGGGGGGAAATTCACAAAGACATTTCATTACATTTCATTACACATCTGGATCAATTCTGCAGCTCAGAGGAGCACTCAAAAGAGTCATTGAGAAGCAAAGTTGAAAAGGTCCCAACTGATGTTTGCATTAAAATGGTTTACAAAGCACTTTCCTATTCACAATCTAATTAGTCTCCGTGGCATTTTATAAAAATGGATATTAACATTAGTCCCATTTTACAGGCAAGTTAACTAAGGCCTGGAAGAGCTAGGCATGTTATCGAAAGTCATGCACTCAGGAAGGAATTATCCTAGTCCTCTGAACAAAGATCCCCTACTTTTCCCACATACATTTCCACATGGTCCTCTACTGACTCTGTGCAAGTCCACAGACTCTGAACCTGCCTCCCCAGTGTGAACTCAAATAAAATCCTGAGCTTCCTACTGACTAAAAAGACCCCCTCTCAGCCAAGAGGACACCAGAGAAACCTTAAAACTGAGTTCCCAGCCATGAAAGGATGGGAGGTGGGACACACATAATTATACCCCCTCCCTTGCTAACAACCATCAGGCTCTTTTTCCTAAGAGCTAAACAGAAACCAATCTTGTGATCTAGAATAGCATTCTTTCCTAATAAAAAGCCACCAGCCACAAAGTGGGTTTAACCAGTCTATGGAGCATGCAGAGAGAGTTTTCATGTCGTTTTTCACCTTTTGGACACAAAAGGGCAGCCATTTCTGAACTTATACCCTATAAAAGGGCAGGAAGCTCAATTGAGCAGGCACATGTTTCTCTATTCATAAATATTTATGACTCCTCCTATAACTCCTCCTATGTGGCCATCCATCTCAGTATAAATTCCTATTCCTGTGGTACCTGCCTTGAAGAACATGTTCCTGGCATTTGGCTGGGACTTGCTTTCTAGTCTGTTGGAATGGCTACCCACAGGCTGTAAACTTTTGTGAGAAATAAAGCTCCCCTTTCCAAATTTTGAAATTCATTATTTCAGTGTCAGCTCAAACCACAAAATTACACCTAATCTCCAAAGTGCAAAATTTGGAGATTGGCACAGAAATTATCTAAAACTAAGCTCTTTGAATGCAGGGATCAGATTATGATTCTATTCATCTTTAAATACCCAGTGCTAAGTTCCTAGTAGGTATTTTTAATGTTTGTTGAATATATATTGTTTAATTTTTAAGCATTTATGTGAGCTCTCATTCCAACCTTGTAGGATATGAAATGGATTTTTTTTTTTTGCCAAATGCACATATCTCCTGGAAAAAAAAATGAATCATTTCTTGATGGAATTGAATGCATTCCAATTTATCACATTGTTTCCCTGATGTTAGTAGGTTTTACATCCCAGGACTTTATTTTACATATTATGTTTTCTCTTTAAGACATTTTCTATCCTAAAGTCTCCTAAAAATAGTGACACAAAGGAGAGTGAATTAATGTAAAGTACAATTCTCAGACCACTGAAAATCTAAGAAGCTTCAATCACCTTCCTTATTATTCCTACCTTCTTAAGCTTAAAGTCCTTGAAATACATTATGTCACTTGAAAGACATTTTATTCTTTTTCTTTTCAAGTAATTATTTAAAGGAAAGACTTTTAAAACTTGGTCTCCTTTGAAAACTTTTGCATTGATAATTCACTGTTTCCAAATAATTCAAAGTACTTGGCTTCTGATGTGTGTGGGTGGTTTCATTTGTACTGTGTTACTTGGGATATGAGAGAGGTAACTTTTTGTTCTCCATTATGCCAATTGTCAGAAATTAGTCACAAAAATCTAGACAAGGAAATGTAGAAAAGGTGACCAGGTATTTTTGAGCTCAAGACTTATGACATTGGACCAGTCACTTTATCTCTCTCAGCCTCATTTACTTCAGAATAAAAAATAAAGGGTGGGATCAAGTCTTAAAGCCACTTAAGAGTTTGAGGAGTTGCCAGAAGGGATAAAGGTGGGGACCTAAGACAAAGATGATGTTTCCCTTCCATCCAGCTCTAAGCAGAAGAACTGGTTGGCCTGTGTTATTATTGATTGGATTTATGGTTAAGATTTACTTTGACAAAAAAAGTATTCCATGCCTGAAATTCTTTGAAAACCACTGATCTACCATTCTTTCATAATTCAACATTCCTTGCCTCTGATACCACTCTAAAAACTGCTTGTCTAGGCTGAGTGTGGTGGCTCATACCTGTAATTCCAATACTTTGGGAGACCAAGGCATGAGGATCACTTGAGGCCAGGAATTCAAGGCCAGCATGGGCAGGACCCCATCTCTGTACACACAAGAAAAATAAGACAAATTAGCTGAACATGGCGGTGCATTACTTTAATACCAGCTACTCAGGAGCCTGAGGTAGGAGGACTACTTGCACCCTGGAATCAGAGGCTGCAGTGCGTTATGATCACACCACTGCACTCCATCCTGGACAACAGAGTGAGACCCCATGCCACTAACCAATCAAAAAAAACTTGTCTAAATATTCCCATTATACTATTCATAACTATAAGAGGTGTGACGACCATTGCAAATTCATACTGTTTTTGTGGCTTTTCCCACCAAGGATTTCTGGTTTTATATTTTTATTTTTTATTGTTTTGGAGACAGAGTTTCGCACTGTCATCCCAGGTAGAGTGCAGTGGCATCATCATAGCTCAGTGTAACCTCAAACTCCTGGGCTCAAGCTCTTGTCTCAGCTTCCTGAGTAACTGGGACTACAGGTGTGCACCAGCTATCATATGCCCAGCTAATTTTTCTATTTTAGGTAGAGACAGGGTCTCGCTCTTGCTCAGGCTGGTCTTGAACTCCTAAGCTCAAGCAATCCACCTACCTCAGCCTCCCAGAGTGCTCGGAGTACAAGCATCTACCACCATGCCCGCCCCCCCCACTAAGGGTTTTTAATAGTATCTGATAGAATAAGTTATAAGCACTTTGACAGGTTCTTTCACATTCATGACCTCATATAATTGACACATATTTGCTGACCTTTACCAATTTGCCACCACTGAAGCTAGCTAGCTACATTAGGAAGTGCAATAGAAATGTATGGAAGCGGTATGGCATGAGTAATTCTCTACAAATTTAAAGCAAAACAATGTAGTTATTAAAAAGAGCTCAGGCTCTGAAAAAAGGTATGTGTGCTTTCCCATGCTGGTTCTACCACTAATGAATGTAAATTTGGGCAATTTCTTTAACCTGTCAGGATCAGGTTTTCACCTGCAAGATGAAGAGAATGCCTATTTCCTAGGGTGGCTCTTTGGATTAACAGAGATATTTAACATGTATAGAGGTTTTATAATATGCCAGGTACTCTTAAGTCTTTTATATGTACGATGTACTTTAATCTTCATGTTAACCAAATGAGGTTATAATCAGCCCCAGTTTACACATGAAGCACAGAGAATCTTGTCAAAGCCACAAAGTTGTTAGGCAGAGGAGTTAGGCTTTTAACCCAAAGGATCTAACTCTGGAATTCACAAACTTAACCACTGCACCATGAGATAATACACAGGCGAGCATCTAACACACTGCCCCAAACTGGCCAGATGTTCATTAATGATTAATTCCTTTCTCTCTGAGACTCACTCCACTCTCTTTTCTGTGTGGGTGGAGATGTTGAGTAATAAATAACAATACTACCAGCCACAACTAAGAGTTTGCACTCATGTACACACTATTCATTCTATAACAAAATAAAAATTAAGAAAATAAAGTGTTTATAAGTCAACAGAGGGAAATTTATTGAAGGAGTGGACTTTTGGCTGGACCCTGAAGAAAGGGTGTGTTTGAAAAGACTAAGGAGACAAGTCAGAACTTGAGAAAAACAGACGATGAGCAAAGGTATGGAGCGGCAGACATACATAGGGACTGGGGGAAGGGAGGTACACTGGAGACAGGCGTGGTGGCTCTGTATCTTTATGGACATACTCGCCTTTAGGCAAATTGAACATTTTTAAAATTGGATTTTCAGGAAAAAAAATAGCAATAATCATTAAGCTTATAACGTTTCTGCTTCTCAGAAGAATTAGCTAAAGAGGTTATCTTGAAATAATGAGCTCCCTTCTGGAATTTAACAGTGCTCCATTTTCAGAAAATAAATTAACTTGCATGCTATTTTTAAATATATGATCATTCCTAAAGCTTGTTCTAAAAGCAGAAACCTTTTCCCCCAAAACCAAATATTTTATAAGATCTCAATATATATAACCAACAAGAAAAAGAGAACTGCTCTGGCTGAAGTCAAGATGTGAAGTGTAAAGTCCTGGGTAACCCTGTGGAACCTAGATTAGAAAGCAGAAGCCATTCTAGGAATAAGACACCTCTCTGAGTTCAAATGATTGCTAGTTTTCTCTGATCTCAAAAAAAAAAACGAAATATCTGATTAGCCTCTCTGGCTAATGTTGGTTGTGTATTGTTACCATTGGCCCAGATTTGATCTCAAACAGCAATTAACAGGTAGTAGAAGGATAGCTGATAGACTCTGCCAACACAAAGGCAGGTAAAGTTAACGTAAGCCCAGGTAGAATATTGTTTTGTTGAGTAGTATTTTACCTGCCTTTTCAATTTTATTTATTTATTTATTTTTAGTATGTGATATGTTACTTTTCCATACCATTTCTTACATGTTAAAAAAAATGACATCCATAGGCCATGAGCAGTGGCTCACACCTGTAATCCTAGCACTCTAGGAGGCCAAAGCAGGAGGATCGCTCAAGGTTAGGAGTTCAAAACCAGCCTGAGCAAGAGCAAGATCCCGTCTCTACTAAAAATAGAAAGAAATTAATTGGCCAACTAAAAATCTATAGAAAAAATTAGCCAGGCATGGTGGTGCATGCCTGTAGTCCCAGCTACTCAGGAGGCTGAGGCAGTAGGATTGTTTGAGCCCAGGAGTTTGAGGTTGCTGTGAGGTAGGCTGATCCCATGGCACTCTAGTCTGGGCAGCAAAGGGAGACTTTGTCTCAAAAAAAAAAAAAAAAAAAAAAAAAAGGCATCCAGAGAGAGTTGGTATAATGCCAGGTTGCTTCATGAATGTGGGACAAAGCCAACTGGAGTTTTTCTCTCTGTTCTTTTATTGATCAATATGGCTTTCTGGGTTTTTTTTTTTAATAAGCATGCCCCACCTAGGTTCTTCTGTTGACTTTGATTTTGTGCAGAATCACCCACCACATCGAAAGAACAGATGATTAGCATTTGTACAATGTATAACAAAATCAGACACTTGAGAAATTCAGACCTATCCAAATGCTAGATTATTAATAACTGATGACAGAAGAGAAGCAATTTCTGTTCCCTAAAAGTAGGTTCCATTGGGTTCTGAAAGAAATGCTTCACTAACTGTCTAGTCCTAACAGGATGCCAGCAAAACATGAAATGAAATGTGTAATCTCATCTATCTTCAAAAAAAGAGTGTAAGCTTATCCATATGTATTCTTTCTTATTTTAATTATTTTTCCAGCTCTATCAAGATATAATTGACAAATAAAAATTATATATATTTAAGGAATACAACATGATGCTTTGTTATAGTTGTACATTGTGAAATGATTGCCACAAGCTAGTTAAATATTCATCACCTCACATATTTACCTTTGGGTGTGTTTGTGTGTGGTGAGAACATTTAAGATGTTTTCTATTAGCAAATGTCAAGTATAAGTGACAGAATTATTAACTATAGTTACCATGTGATACATTAGATCTGCAGACTTACTCGCCCTGCATAACTGCAACTATACCTTTAGCTAACATCTCCCGATCTCTCCCTTACAACCACAATTCTACTCTCTGTTTCTGTGAGTTGGACTTTTTTAGATTCCATATGTAAGTGAGATCATGCAGTATTTGTTTTTCTGTACCTTCCTTATTTCACTTACCATAATGTCCTCCAGGTTCATCCGTTGTTCCAAATGATAGTACTTGCTTCTATTTAAAAATTCTTGTCCTTTAATATAAAAAAAACTAAAATAAAAGTAAAAAAAATTAAAATTAAAATTATTATTTAATTGACAAATATCAATCATGTGAATTTGCGATATATAACATGATGTTTTGAAATATGTATACTGTGGAACGGCTAAACCAAATTAATTAACATATGCATTACCTCGCATACCTATTTTTCATGATGAGAACACTGAAAATATATTCTCTCAGGAATTTTAAGTTTATACCATTTTAAATTGAATATAATTTGCACAAATTAATATACACATGTTATATATTGTTAAGTATACACTAATTTCAACTATAGTCATCATGTTTTACAGTAGGACTCTTGAACTTATTCCTTCTGTCTAACTGAAATTTTGTATCTTTTGACTAACATCTCTGCAATCTGCACCCCACTCCACCCAGCACCTGTCAACCACCATTCTACTCTCTGGTTCCATGATAAGTGAGATCGTGTGGTATTTGTCTTTCTGTGTCTGTCTTATCTCACTTAACATAATGTGTCCAGGTGCATCGATATTGTCCCAGTAAGACTGATTCCATTGTGTCTATACACCACATTTTCTTTATCCATTCTTCCACTGATGGACACTTAGGTTGATTCCATATCTTGGCTATTGTGAATAATGCTGCAATGAACATAGAAGTGCTGTTATTTCTTCAAAGTAGTGGTTTCATTTCCTTTGTATATATACCCAGTAGTGGTATTGCTGGGTCATATGGTAGTTCTATTTTTAGTTTTTTTAAGAAACCTCATACAATTTTCCATAATAGCTACACCAATTTACATTCCCACCAACAGTGTACAAGGGTTCTACATTCTCACCAATACTTGCTAACTTTTGTCTTTTTGATAACAGCCATTCTTAACAGGTATGAGATGATATTTCATTGTGATTTTGATTTGCATTTCCATAATAATCAGTGATGTTGATCACTTTCCATATACCTGTTGGGCATTTTTATGTATTCTTTAGAGAAATGTCTTTTCAGATCCCATGCCTATTTTTCAACAGGGTTGTTTTCTTGCTATTGAGTTGTATTAGTTCCTTATTTACAAGAGGTCTTCTAAAAGTTCATGAAAAATTCATATCATGAAAAAACTATGCATGGATTTCAAAATTGCTTTGCACCAAAATAAACTTGTACTAACTTGTTATAACATATCTGAACATGATCTAGTTTGAAGCACTAAGGATGAGATATCAGTTTGAAAAGCAACCCTATCACAGCAATATGAATTCTGCTAAAATTGAGGCAAGAACAAACATCAAATTTATGGTGAAGCTTGTATGGAAGAATGGTAAAATCACTGATGCCTTACAAAAAGTTTAATGGATAATGCCCCAAAGAAATCATCATTTTACAAATGGATAACTTATTTTAGAAAGGGATGAGACAATATTGAAGATGAAGCCCCTAGTGGCAGACCATCCACATCAACTTGCAAGGAAAATAATTAATCTTGTTTGTGCCCTAATTGGAGAGCACCAATGATTAACAGCAGAAATAATAGCCAACACCATAAACATCTAAATTGGTTCAGCTTACATGATTCTAACCGAAAAAGTAAGGTTGAGAAAACTTTCCACTAGATGGGTGCCAAAACCATTGTGCCCACATCAGCTGCAGATAAGAGCAGAGAATTCAGTGGAAATTTTAAACAAATGGGATCAAGATCCTGAAGCATTCCTTTGAAGAATTGTAACAGGAAATGAACCACGGCTCTACCAGTATGATCCAGAAGACACAGCACAATGAAAGCAATGGCTACCAAGAGGTGGCAAAAGTGGACTGGTCAAGAGCAAAGATCTTGGCAACAGTTTTTAAGATACTTGAGGCATTTTGCTTGATGACTTTCCAGAGGGCCAATGAATAATATCTGATGATTATGAGAGTGTTTTGAGAAAATTTAGCCAACGCTTTAGTTAAATAAAATAAAAAGAAAAAAGAAAAACCACCAAGGAAATCTTCACCAGGAAGTCCTTCTTCACCATGACAATGCTCCTATTTATCCCTCTCATCAAACAAGGGCAATTTTGCAAGAGTTTTATTGAGAAATCATTAGGCATCCACCTTAAAGTCCTGATTTGGCTCCTTCTGAAATTTTTTTGTTCCCTATTCTTAAATAATCTTTAAAACACACCCATTTTTCTTCAGTTAATATAAAAAAAGACTGCATTGACATGGTTAAATTCCCAGGATCCTGTTTTTTAGGGATGGACTGAATGGCTGGTATCATTGTTTATAAAAGTGTCTTGAACTTGATGGAGCTTCCACTGAGAAATGATGTTTATATTCTTTATTTTTATCTTTTAATTCCACTTTTCTCTTTTGTAGTTTCTTGAGGTGTAAAGTTAGGTTATTTATTTGAGATCTTCCTTTTTTCTCAATTTAGGTGTTTATTACTATAAAAATTCTTTTTCAAATTGCTTTTGCTGCACTGCATAAATTTTCTTGCGTTGTATTTCCATTTTTGTTTGTCTCATGTCTGTTTCATGTAGGGTTCTCCCGAGAAAAAGAACTAATAGAACAGATATGAATATATAAGATGAGATTTATTAAGGGAATTAACTCATGTGATTATGGAGGCCAGGAGGTCCCACAATATGCCATCTGGAAGGTGGAGACACAGGAAAGCTGGTGGTATGATTTGGTCCAAGTTTGAAGACCTGAGATGAGCAGTGGGGAGGGTACCAATTTAAGTCCACAGTCTGAAGGCCCAAGATCCAATAGGTTCAGTATCTAAAGAGAAGAGAAATTATATGTCTCAGCTCTAGAAAAGAAAGCAAATTTGCCCTTCTTCCACTTTTTTCAGGCAGGCCCTCAATGGATTGGATAATGATGGCCCACAATGGTGAGGGCAGATCTTATTAACTAGGTCTACTGATTCAAATGCTAATCTCTTCCAGAAACATATTCACACACACATAAATAATGTTTTATTATCTATCTGAGTATCCCTTAACCCAGTGAAGTTGATACATAAAATTAACCATCACATCTCAAGAGATTTTTGTTTCTTTTTTATTTCTTCTTTCACCCATTAGTTATTCAGCAGTGTGTTTTTTTTCTTTCACATATTTGTGAATTTTCCAATTATTTTTCCCACTATTAATTTCTAGTGTCATAACACTATGGTCAAAGAAGATACTTTATACAATCTCAATCTTCTTAAATTTGTTACTTTTCTCATGGCCTAATATGTGATCTTTCCTGGAGAATGTTTTCTGAGCACTTGAAAAGATTCCTTTTTTTTTTTTTTCTTCCTCTTGCTGCCTTCCATTGTAATCTGATAATTTTGTATAGAAGTATGCTTTGATTCCTTTCTCTTTCATGTATCTATTACATTTTTTCTTTACCATGAGAATTACACAAAACACCTTATAATAGTAACAATAACTTACCTTTGACCTAATATAAAAACTTTACACTTTAACTTCTTCTCCATCCCACATTTGATGCTACTGATGTCATAATTTTCATCTTTTTATATTGTGTATACATTAACAAATTATTGTAGCTATTGTAGTTACTTTTAATACTTTTGTTCTTTAACTTTTATACTGCCATTACAATATTAGAGTATTCTCTATTTGACGATATTCCTACCTCTACAGTAAGTTTTATACTTTCAGATGTTTTCTTGTTGTTAGTGTTCCTTTGCTTCAGCTCAAAGAACTCCCTTAACATATCTTATAAGAGAGGTCTAGTGGTGATGAATTCCCTCAGCTTTTGTTTGTCTGGTAAAGTCCTTATCTCATCTTCACTTCTGACAGTGGTGTGTTTTTTTTGTTTTTTTTTTTTTTGGTTTTTTTTGAGACAGAGTCTCACTTTGTTGCCCGGGCTAGAGTGCTGTAGCCTCAGCATAGCTCACAGCAACCTCAAACTCCTGGGCTCAAGCAATCCTCCTGCCTCAGCCTCCCAAGTAGCTGGGACTACAGACATGCGCCACCATGCCTGGCTAATTTTTCCTATATATATTTAGTTGGCCAATTAATTTCTTTCTAATTTTTTTTTAGTAGAGACCAGGTCTCACTCTTGGTCAGGCTGGTCTCAAACTCTGGACCTTGAGCAATCCACCTGCCTCGGCTTCCCAGAGTGCTAGGATTACAGGTGTGAACCACCACACCCAGCCCTGACAGTTGGTTTTGCTAGGTATAGTATTCTTGGTTGATAGGTTTTTTTTCAGGATTCTGAATATATCATGCCACTCTTTCCAGGCCTGCAAGGTTTCTGCTGAGGAATCCACTGATAATTTTATAACAATTCCCTTGTATGTGATGAATCACTTTTGTCTTGCTAATTTTAAAATTCTGTCTTTGACTGTGGAGAATTTGATTATAATCTGCCTCAATGAATATCTCTTTATGTTTATCCTATTTGGAGTTCTTTGGGATCCATAAATCTGGATATTTATTTCTCTCTTCAGATTGTTGAAGTTTTCTGTCATTATTCCTTTAAATAAGCTTTCTTCCACCTTCCTCCTTTCTCTGCTTCTTCTAGATTTCCCATAATGCATATATTGCTTCACTTGACATATCCCATAGGTCCTAGAGGCTTTCTTAACTCTTTTCCATTCTTTTATCTTTTTGTTCCTCTCACTGGGTAATTTCAAGTGACTGTGTTCAAGCTCACTGATTTTCTCTTTTGTTTGATCAAGTCTGCTGTTGAAGCTCTCTATGGCAGTTTTTAGTTCAGTCATTCTGTCCTTCAACTCCAGAATTTCTGTTTGGTTATTTTTTATGGTTTCTATCTCTTTGTTGAAGTTTTATTTTTGTTCATGTATTGTTTTTCTGATTTCATATCGTTGTCTTTGTTCTATTGTAGCTCACTGAGCTTATTTAAAATAATTATTTTAAATTATTTGTCAGGCAGTTTATAGTTCTCCATTTGGGGGGGGGGTGGTTATTGAACCTATATTTTGTTCCTTCAGTGGTATCATGCTTCCACGATTATTCATGATCCTTGCATTTTTGTGTTGGTGCCTGTGTATTGGAAGAAGCAGACACCTCTTCCAGTCTTTCAGACTGGCTTCAGCAGGAAAAATTCTTTGCCAGCCAACCCATCCAGAGATTCTGGGTAGTCTGGCTGGTGAGGCCCACAAGTGGGCTTGTTGCTAGGGTCTTCAGGTATGCTGGCCTGGCGCCTGGGTCTAAGGGGATGGGTCTGGAGCCTGGTTCCACTGAGGTGAGCCACAGCTTGGGTCCACATGGGCAAGCCTGGTGCCTTATCTACCTCCAAAGGAATGAGTGTAAGCCCATCCACATAAGAGTTCTTAAATTAGCTATGCAGTATTTTTCAACATGATGGAAACTGATGAGGAAATAACCCTTTCCTATTCCCCAAGAGAGTATTTCTGTTTTGCTTTTTTATTGCAAGGGGCTAATTACATTTTAAAAACAAGAGATCATCAAAAGCATATAGATTTTGATTCCAACTCCTACACAGAAAAACAATGAGACAGTAAGAGTATGGAGATAGAGGGATAAAGAAAAAAAGATAATTGCTCCAATACTGAATAAAAGACTTTTGTTAATACATCCCCCCAGCATTTCCTTAGAATGTGGAATATAACTGACTGGGAGACATGAGTAGAAAAATTACTTTTCCTGTTGTCCCAACAAAGCAAGGAAAGTTGGGTTTTTCAACAGGCATGCTATTAAGAAAGCAACAAACAAAAGAAAATGCAAGATGAATTTACAGAGCACACATATCTCAATCCATTATATACTATGTTTTCTCTGTCTGCATCAACTCAAGCATGAAAATGGCATCCTCACTATGTGATTCAGGCAGCCCACCCAGAGAGAGGCACTTAAATATGCATCTCGGGTCTTGATCGCTCAGCAATCCTGCAGGGTAAAATACTCACTGTTAGGCTCAATTTCTCAGAGAATTTTAAGTGATTTTCCAAAGGTCTCACAAAAAATGGCTAAGCTAGATCTGAAAGTAGAAATTTTACAGATTCTCACCTTTCTGTTCATCAACTATCAAAGGATTCTCTAGATCTTAAGTTTTCTATGTACCATGGAGATTAAGACCCATCTGGTGAGCCAGTGGCCTGGAGGAGAGACTGAACAACCTTTTGGGAAAGTGTTTAAAGAATTCAAAGGCTCGAGACATGTGCAAAATATGTACACTATAGGGTACAAATTTTCCTGGGAAAACATAAATTGTGAAATATGACATAAAAGAGTAATTCTCACAAGATTGGGTATAAAGGGTTTAAATAAAAAACTCGGATCTGTGGAGGCCGGGGAGAATGTAGTGACATTGCCTAAGAATCATCAAGATTTCTGCATCTTCAATGCAAACAGGATTTCATTTTCAACTCAGTCTCTGAGCTGAAACCTCCCTGAGGCTAAATCATGACCTAGACAAAGAGGAAGAAGCAACCTATGAAAAGAAAACACAGAACACTCAGATTATAGCTCAGAGCTGTAGGATCCAGACTCTAAGAGAGCCATTTCCATAGTTACAAGTAACATGGGGACCCAGCATTCTGCAGACTACATGGAATAAAAAGAAAAGCAACATCTCATGAGGATGTCATTAACAATGGCACTTTGAATTCTTTGTTTCCCTTTTGTCATCCTCAACAATTTAATACAGTGAGTGTGGACATTCAATTCACTCAGCTATTCTAAAAGAGCTTTCAGAAAGAGCTTTGTCCACAACTGGCAAAGAAGGTCAGTGACCACTTTTGAAGCAGGAATGTGAATGATAATAATTCAAACAAGAAAGCCCCTAGTGGAAGTGAAATCAGCACAGAAGGTCTGGCAGTCCACCAGGAAATTGTTCTCTCAAAGCAAAATCTGGAGATTTCTGCAGTGGCATAACATAGGTCCCTGCAACCTTAAATTCCTAAGCTCAAGCAATCCTCCTGCGTCAACCTCCAAAATAGCTGGGACTATCTATAGGTGCACACCACCACAACTTGCTAATTTTTCTTATTTTTTGTAGAGACAGGGTCTTGCTATGTTGCTCAGGCTGGTCTCAAACTCCTGGCCTCAAGCGATCCTCCTGCCTAAACCTCCCAAAATGCTAGGATTATAGGTATAAGCCACCTCACCTAGCCCTAAATTGCATTTCTTAAGGAATATAGCTTCTCTTTATATCTTAGTTTCAAACATGACACTTTTTGCAAGGTTGGATTACTTGGAATGAAATAATCTGATAATATTTGAGAGAGTGCAATGCAAAATGAGGCTTTACATCATATGTACAAAGCACAGTGCTTTAATCATAAGAATAGTACCCATCCCTGACCCTGACACAAGAAGTCATGGAAAAAGAAGGAAGAATGGGAGGGAGGATGATGTCACACAAACGTACATGCATACAACCAGGGATCTGCTAAAGAAGGCCCGGATTGAGGTCACAGTGTGTGGGGCATGTAGTAAGTAGGGAAAGCAGTGATGGTATCACCATCCTGATTCCAAGAGCTGACCAAGTAGAAGGGTCGAGAATACAAAGCACATCTTAGTCCAGCCAGTGCAAGACCTGGAAAGCTACTCTGTAGGCTTCAGGACCAGCCCATCCTATAGGAAGCTGTGAGGCAAGGAAAGAGACTAATATGTGGTGTTGGCTTAATATGTGCTTGCACTGTGCAGTAGCACAAACTGGAAAAGGTTACCACCAAGCCCTCCATGGTCCCTTTGTTTGTTGTCCTTTTGCTGCCTCCTAAGCAGCACCCATACCAGAAGTTGGGGCCCTCAAGCAGTTTCCCGGTGGGCTCCACCTGTCCTCCCCACAAAATTTACCTATGACCTTTTCCTGATCTTTTCCTCCTTCCTTCCTCCAATGTCCCTTCCCTCGAGGTCTTCCTGGGTGATAGCTAATCTCATCACGGATTTGATGGATTTTAACGTATTGTTGAGTTTTCCTTCCCAGACTACACCTTGACCTACCAGGACATTTGAAGATCTTTATTTTTGAGGCAATTTGTCACCCAATAATAAATGAAGAGAGAGAAGAATGTGGCTACTCAAATCAATCTAAATTGCCTAGGACGCATGTTTAAAACCTTGGAGTATTGGGAGTCTTTGGGGATTTTTGTGGTTTGTTTTTAACACGATAGAAAAGGCCATTAGAATCAGTAGCCTCAGTTAACACTAGATTTCCAGCCCATCTCTGTAAGCTTCTGCTCCCCTCTTCTCTCCAGCCTTTGGCTCGTTCTTATCAAGCTTTCATCTCTGTAGTGGTGATTTTCTTTTTGTTTTTGTTTTGCTTTTGCCTTTGTATTTGCAAAAAAAAAAAAAAAAAAAAAAAAAAAACCAAATACCACACAAAAACTCACAGGAACATGTTCGTTTTATAAAGTTTACCTTCTTGCAAACATGGGAGGCAAAAGAGTCAACCAAACAAAAAGAGATCAGTTAGGAATCTGTCTTCGTGCAGGTGGAAGTGTAGTTTAGAATTTTAATCACCGATGCAAGCAGGGTATGCCTAGCCTTCTTGCTCTAACTCTGTATAGTATAACAAGCTTGTTGAAACTATTGCATAATGAGGATTAAATTAGAATATAGCTAGTTATCTACCCAGATTTTCCTCCACGCAATGAATATGAGATGCAAAGAGGTAGAGGTGATATAATTTGACTCTTAGACTGATGTTTTTAGAATGAGAATGGCTTCTAAAATCTATTCTAAAAAATATGATAGTCAAAATCTTGAAATTACTGGCTATAAAATTTTATATTCACAAAGCCTCAAGGATTCAGGCTCCAGAGAGGAGCCTTTTAACCTAAAAAACAACAAGAAGAAACAAGATTGCATTTTTCTTTCAGGGGAAGTTGAGAAAGTCAAGTGATGAAGCCAGGTCTGGGAGCTGTCCCAGATCAAGCACTGGCTCAACTCTCTCGTCCATGAAATCCCCATGCGTAGATTCCTCTCCTCTCAGACTACAGGGGAGGAAATGAAGAGTCCTAAGAATCAGAAAGCATGACCAAAAGGGAAAAAGAAAGATCTGTGAGTATGAGGAAATATGACAAACATTATTTTATTTTTACTTGCCCCTAGAATGAGTGATGCAATCTGAGAGGTGTGATTTTTCTTATCTGAGATTATTCAATATCCCACTGTCAGATTTATCTTCCTCAGGAAAAGTTCTGATCATACCAGGTATAAATCAAGAAAGCTTTCAAGCTACACAAACTACATCCTTAAATTACATTTAGAAAAATCCATCCTTCTCAAATTCTGTCTCATTTTATATTCACTGGGGAAAGAAATGAAAGGAAATTAATGGAACTGAGGAAATGAAAACAATATTTGTGAGACTCTAAATACTCAAAAAATACTCACTGGGTATTTATCAAACATCACACCTTACTCAGTTTCAGCTGGAATTCAGTTTATAAGAAAAATGAAATCCTACTACTATCCAGCGACACCGTTATTCCTAAAGTGTCTGAAATGATTTGGGAATGTCAACCGTTTGAGATCCGATGCCTCCCTTTTAATGCTAATATTTTCTACAGCCCCTCTAGCTCTCCAGACAGAAAAATCAACGATAATGTATCTATGTACATAACCTAAAGGTAAGTAAAAAAAGAAATAATTTATAATAACATAAAACACTTCTAGTATTTAAAAGTCACTTGATGGCCAGGCGGTGGCTCACGCCTATAATCCTCGCACTCTGGGAGGCCAAGGTGGGCAGATTGCTCAAGGTCAGGAGTTCAAAACCATCCTGAGCAAGAGTGAGACCCCGTCTCTACTATAAATAGAAAGAAATTAATTGGCCAACTAAAAATACAGAAAAAAAAATTAGCCGAGCATGGTGGTGCATGCATGTAGTCCCAGCTACTCGGGAGGCTGAGGCAGAAGAATTGCTTGAGCCCAGGAGTTTGAGGTTGCTGTGAGCTAGGCTATCACCATGGCACTCTAGCCTGGGCAACAGAATGAGACTCTGTCTCAAAATAAATAAATAAATAAATAAATAAATAAATAAATAAATAAAAATCACTTGAAATATGGGACAAATCTTTGCTGTGTGAACTCTTCCCCAGAATGCAGGCTTTCTGACACCCCTGGCTCAGGTCTCTACATTGCCAATAGCACTCTTCCTCAATCATCATGACAACCAAATGCTCCCCATTGCATTTCTGGAAGGTCCCTACCAACCTGTGGAGAACTACTGATTTAGCTGGTTTGCAAGAACCATTAGTAACAACAGAATGAACTTGGAGATCAGCTCTGCCATCCTTGGATGGAAGCCCTGTTCTGCAAGGAAAGGCACTCAACATTATTCAATCACTATACCTCTTGCTCTAACTTCTAAACTCATCTTGTCCCTTAGTTATCTCTGAATAAGTTTCAAAAAAAATAGTGTCAAAAGTAAATGCAAATATCAGGATGAAACATATAACTTCAGCTAGTAAAAATCATATTAACCATTAATAAGAGAATAGTTAAATTTCAGGAGACTTTTTATTCTTGTTCACCAGTATGCCTTAGGGCCAGCACAAAGCCTGACACATAGTAGGAACTCAATAATTACTTGTTAAATGAATGACTGAATCAATGGAATATTACTTAGGCATAAAAATATATTTATTGATATAATAAAATCTTTATTTATTGATACAAAAATCTATTATATATTAAGTGGAAAATGTCACAAACAGAAGAATATAATCTACACTTTTGTCTTTAACAGTTTTCCTATTTATTCTGAGAAACAGCACACCAAATGGTAGCAGTGTTTGTCTCTTAGTAAGGGGATTATGATTGAGCTTTGCTTTACTTTTTGTAATTTACTGAATTTCCCTCCATCTTTTTCCAAAAAGTATGTGCTACTTTTATAAACAGAAAAAAAAGAGAATAATAACACTTCTTTAATGAGACACTAATGAGTAGCTCAATGGCCAAAGGCAAAGAGGAAAAAATAGTAACAAAGGGTAAAAATTATTCATTCACAAACAGGTCTTTTGACCTAGTCCAGAATTGGCTGTTACACAAATAAACTTCTGAAAATTATACTCAAATTATATATATTAACATTTTTGCTTTCTCATTAGCTAATTATCTCTCTGCCTGTCTTTTGTATCCACTTTGGTTACCATAAGAGCTGGTATTAACACTATAATTTCACCACTAAGAATTTATTATTGCTAGTCTATATTAATTGACAATTTCCAACAGGTTATCTAGTCCATCTTGGCTTAAAAACAGAATGCTGAAATTTGAATATTTTTATCCCTTGAAGTTACTTTTCTGTGTATTTTAGAGCTTCCCTGTAACATAAGTTAATCTATATCTTTATCCTTATTTCCAATGAAAGAAGTATAAGTTAACTAAGTCCAAGGGGTTTTTGGCAACGCAATGGTTAAAATTCCCTAGGGGTTGCTTCCTATTTCCAGCAAATGAAAACTGAACTGCATGACTTACTTAGCTTGTGGGTTGAGGGGAAAGTGTAATTAGTATGAAATGACAAGTCAACTATGAAGAAACTGTAGCAAGTGAATTTGCATTTGAAGAACTCATCTATTAAAAGTTGCATGCATAGTGTATAAAACAGGACTGGATTTAACTCTTTGAGTTACTGGCCTGTTGTTGAGCACTGCAGTGAAAGAGTGAACTGGAACATTGAAGGAAGATGCATTTTCTTTGTAAAAATCAGAATCTTAACTGAAATTTTCAGTGCATCATGCCACACGAGGACAGCTTGAGAGCAACAAATGCTGTTCTCCGTCTGTCAGCAAAAGCAGTGTTTTGACAGTTCATGGCATATTTTGCAGGTCTACTGAGACCTCCGGGATTATATTAAAGGAAGGATTTAGTCTTGTTTCTATGGAAACTATAACTACTCTGTAAGCCTGTTAAACAAGACAGTTTGCAATATGGTATCTTATTCAAGATGAATAGTCTTTGCAATATATCATTGATAAATTTTTCTATCTGGATTTTAACATCTGCCTGAGAAAATTCTAAATCTGTGATGACTCCACAAGAAAAAGATCAGCTAGCCATAGTGCAAACAAGTTCCACTGCACTCCAGGTCATATGCTGGGAAATCAGAATGGCCTCTACCTTGAAACAAAAGAAATTCTGCACAGAACCCTGGAATGACATTTTAACTTTGAATAACTAATGACACACTAGCGGTGCCTTAACTAGCTTTTATTTGCATTTCTTTTAATTTCTCATTTTTCTTCACCACAAAGAGATTAGTGCATTTAAAATTAAATTAGTTTGAGGCTTAAGAAACAGAAAATGTGTGTTGTTTCATCTACCTACTAGCTGAGAATATTTATGCACATGCACTAGACTTTATCTTTTACTGTTTTGTCACCAGCACTTATCATAATGCCCAGTATAGAGGCTAAAAAGAAATAATATTAGCATGATAACAATATCAACCAACATTTTTATTGAGCAACAGCCATGTTAAAAAATATTGTGCTTAATGTTTTACATGAGTTAGGCCGGGCGCGGTGGCTCACACCTGTAATCCTAGCATGCTTGGAGGCCAAGGCAAGTGGATTGGTCAAGGTCAGGAGTTCAAAACCAGCCTGAGCAAGAGTAAGACCCCATCTCTACTAAAAATAGAAAGAAATTAATTGGCCAACTAAATATATATAGAAAAAATTAGCCAGGCATGGTGGCGCATGCCTGTAGTCCCAGCTACTTGGGAGGCTGAGGCAGCAGGATCGCTTAAGCCCAGGAGTTTGAGGTTGCTGTGAGCTAGGCTGACGCCACGGCACTCTAGCCCAGACAACAAAGTGAGACTCTACAGCCCTATGAGTAGATACTTTGATTAGCCCCAATGCACAAGCAAACTGAAGATTAGTGAGGCTAGGAAGTTGGCTAGTGTCATACAGCTAGTAAAATAGCAAAAATGGAGGCAGGTTGTGGTGGCTCATGCCTGTAGTCCTAGCACTCTGGGAGACCAAAGCAGGAAGATCGCTTGAGGTCAGGAGTTCAAGACCAGCCTGAGAAAAAGCAAGACCCTGTCTCTACTAAAAATAGAAAGAAATTAGCTGGACAACTAAGAATGTATAGAAAAAATTAGCCAGGCATGGTGGCACATGCCTGTAGTCCCAGCTACTAGCAAGGCTGAGGCAGTAGGATTGTTTAATTCCAGGAGCTTGAGGTTGCTGTGAGCTAGGCTGACACCATGGCACTCTAGCTCGGGCAACAGAGCAAGACTCTGTCTCAAAGAAAAAAAAAGTAGCAAAAATGGAATTAGAAGTTTGGTCTGATTCCCAATCCTGTGATCCTGACACTGTGCTATTCTGCATATTTCTAAATGAATGAATAATTAATTAATGATGTAACTCCTCTGAGCCTTTGTTTCCTCACCTCTAAAACAAATGGAAATGACCCCTACCTCACAGGACATTTGTATTGAGTCTATGGTTTACCTAATAAGCCTTAAGAGCTATAAAAATATTAGCACTGATATTAATTATTAATGGCTTTCTGCTTTTTCAAACCAGACATCATCTGCATACAACAAGAGAACAGTGTTTGAACTTTTTTTTTGCATGTGGGTAAGTTGCTTTTAATAGTAATGTCTTGAGAACATCACATAGACAGTGAATTGCAAAGAAATATTAGTATGATTAAGTTGGACATTAGCCCTAATGGCAAACCAGTTTTATATATTATTTTATTTTATCTGTGTACCAAGTCCCCACAGATCTGAAGACTGGAAAGTCTCCATAAAACTGAGAGCATCCTTTAGTCAAAGCTAGTTAACACTGCAAAGCAAACAGGTATCAAACTGCTGCTATATTCATTGTGGAAGAACTGGGTTCATGCTGACTACAAAAGCTCAAGACAGAGCTGTGAATAGTGAGCCCATGAGCACCTAGACAACATTTGTTGATTACTTGATAACATGGCTGATGATGACATGCAGGCGTGCACACACAAGTGCTTGAGTGCCACAGTCTGCCCTTTATTTCTGGTGACAGTTGGCTCTTGTAAGAGCTGTCATTCTTTGCAGGGTATCATGCTGTGAGGGTGGACATCCAGATGCTGGGGTGGAGCCAGATGACTCCAGACCTCGACAGTTCCAACGCGTTCTTGCTGAGCTGTGTGGGACTGTGACCAGCAGAAATATGGGGACAGGAGCAAGCCCCAGGCTGGTGCAGCAGGTAGTCAATCGGATCCAGCTTCAAGTTCCAGCTCCACCACTAACTTGTATGTTCTTGGACAAACTAACCATTGTACATTTCGGTTCCCTAGTTTGTAAGGTAGAAATAATAATGATAACTGTGTTGAAGATAAAAACAGGTAGTGCCAGGAGTGGTATGGAGAAAGGGCTCATTGAATGCTAGCTGTCTTTATTGTGTAAATTGTCATATTTAAAAGCCTCAAATAAATATCTTATTTCTTTAATTGACTCCCTGCCTTTGCAAATCAGACACATATGGAGGGACTACCACATACATGAATAAATAAAATATCTTAGAATAGTTTTTAAATGGTGTTTGATTTTCCCCTATTTTGTTTATTGGGCATCCTCTGTATTTCTAGGTACTGTGAAAATAAGGATGCATGATTTAGTCTATTCAGGAAATTCATAGCAATATACAGTACATAGCAGATATTTAATAAATGTTCAGTAAATTAATAAATTGATTAAATGGCCTTAAAACTTGGTTTCTTGGATTCACTGGAATAAATATATACTTTGAGACCTAAAACCAAAATTTTAATTAAAAATCATCTTATCATTTGCTATTGTCAAAATAAATTGCTCTTTAGAGAGAGGAAGCCCTTCTTTTCAATCCATGAACTTGTGGCAAGTATCTCTTACCCATGACTAGAACAGGGAGCTAGACCCAGCTAGCTTTGTAATTCCTGAATTACACAGCAACGCAGAACTGTTTTACCAATCTGGCCAGCTGACTCCAATTTATATCTGACTCTGCCTCTCTGTTTGCAGAGTATGAAAGAGCATTATATGGTCATGTGTGGCTTAACAACAGGAATGTGTTCTGAGAAATGCATCACGCAATTTCATCTTTGTGTGAACATCATATAGTGTAACTTACACAAGCCTAGATGGTATAGCCTGCTATATACTTAGGCTTTATGGTGTAGCCCATTGCACCTAGGCTACAATCTGGTACAGCATGTTACTGCACTGAATGCTGTAGGCAATTATAACACAGTGGTAAGGATTTATGCATCTAAACACATCTCAACATAGAAAAGGTACAGTAAAAATATAGTATTGTCATCTTATAGGACCATCATCACATATGTGATCCATCAATTGACTGGAATGTCACTATACAACACATGACTGTATTATATTCATCATACCAAGAAGTTGAAATGAACATCATTAGGACATAATCCTTAAAACACTGATGCTGCAGAAATTACAGTACTGCCTCTTAACTTTATGAAATCACAAAATGTTAAGAGTTGAAGGGATCCTAAAGATCACTTTTTATCTAACATCTTTATTCATAGATGAGCACTCTGAAGTCCAAAATGCTTAAGAGGCTTTCTGTGATAACTCAGCTGCTGCTGAGTAAGCAGTAAAATAAAACTTCTATGTGTGAGTGCTTACTATGTACAGGCTCTACTGCCTGGGACAGCTCTTTCTGCCACAAGATTCTTTAAAAAGAAGGAAGCAGGCCATGCGTGGTGGCTCATGCCTATTATCTCTGTGCTTTGGGAAGCCAAAGGGGAAGGATCACTTGAGCCCAGGAGTTCAAGGCTGCAGTAAGCTATGATTGTGCCCCTGCACTATAGCCTGGATGACAGAACAAGACCCTGTCTCTAAAATAAAAAAGAGAGAAAGAAGCATAGATTATAGATTTGAGGAAAGATTTTTGCCTCCATTTGTAAAGAAAAGAATAATTTTGATATGGCCATAAAAAGTGTGGATTTCCTGCTCCTGGGGGTTTTTGTCCCGCTTTATTGAGGTATAATCGACAGATAAAAATTGAATATATTCAAGGTATGCAATGTGATGATTTGATATGTATACATTGTGAAATGATTATCACAATCAATTTAAATAACACATCTATAACCGTGTGTGTGTGTGTGCGCGAGGGTGCACATGCGTGTGTGATGGGAACACTTAATCTATTCTCTCGGCAAATGTCAAGCAAACAGTACAGTGCTGTTGACTCTAGTCACCGTGCTAAGCAGTATTAGACTGCTATTAGGTCTTTGTTCATTAGTCAGAAATTCAAGGTCGTGACATATTTGAAAACCGCTTTCCCTTAAATATTTGCCTGTCCCATAGCAAACAAGAGAAGCCAAACAATTCTTGCGCAGCACATGCTAATGTAAAGGGAGTGCTGTTTTAAGGAGAGGACCCTATTGTTTTTAAAGTAGGGAAGAACAGGGTGTGACCACACAACCTAATGAGGAGGTCCATGAGATGAGGCTACAAAGTGAAAAGTCACTCACTCATTTCCTTACTTCTGTCTACACTCCCGAATCTTCTTCTAAAGATGTAAAAGGAGGGTGTGCCTGGGAAAATATGGCTCCAAAAACTTTAAGAAAAACGTGGCAAGTATAAGGTTTATTCTAGACCAAACCCTCAGCTGCCCTGCCTAGCTTGAGATGCTCTGGAAGATGCTAAATCAGCTCAAATTGTGTTGGAGGCTCATTACAGCGCCCGTCTCGGGAGAGGCTGTTTCATTGGGATGCTGCTCGCACTTCTGGGACTTGAACCTCCCTGAAAAGGGTTGTGTGTACGGTCGAGGGCAGACCGTGCTACTGCAGATACCTTGAACTGTCACTGTGTTGGATCAATTTTACTCTAGCGTCACTATTTTACATCAGTGAGGAATAATGGAATTCGAGATGCATTAAATTGGGGAAGATTTGTCATCAGTTCACATGTGTTTTATCATCTTATCCATTTTCAAAAGTCCAGATTGAGAGTCATTTTTGCCTTCACCCCAGGTATCTGATCTAACTGCCTATCCCTTTCTGCTATCCGCCTCCCTCTTACCAGGTTCGTCTCCATACATCTTCCAAAGGAGCAGGGATCACTCTGGTCTCCAAGCCTTTGCTGGCAGTTTCCACTGCCTGAATACATCTGCATTCGTATTCTATCAGTGCAATAGTGCATGTAAAATCATACAGTCCCAAAGGCCACAATAGAAAAGATCAGTAGCACCACTTTTTTGCATTCTACCCCATCTCATGCCTCAGAGGCAGACACTTTTATATACAGTAATTACCTCCACCTTCCCTAATGATTTGTGCATACTATTATCCCTTGAATTTTAAACATTATCCACTGGCTTGCTCTTGCTGTAAAAGACTACTTCAGTTCTCTTATCATATCCTCGATATTTTTAATCACAATTTTCAGTCATTATTTGATTGTGTTAAAATTGTTTATGCTGAGCCAAGTAGCATACTATGATTATGGTTCTCATATTGTACAACTTTTTTCCCCCTTGAGTTAATAATTAACCTCATTTTGTTCTTAATTTAATTTTCTTAATTTCTTGATTTTTCTTTCTACAGCTTTTGAAAGCTCTGTAAAATGCTGCTCAATACGATTTTTCTGCTAACCTAATCTGTCAGAAAATCTACTACATCCACTCCTTTCCTTTTCCTGATCTAGTGTGGGCTGGTTGGCACCCAGCCCTGGGGTACAGCTGTCAATTTGGATTCTCCCTCCACCCTCTTCTGATGGAGTCTCTGTTTCCACAGTGCCCCATCTTCCTTTCTCATGCATTAGCCTTCAATTTAATAGAGCACTTTTTCCAGGATCTTCTTGAAATGCTTGGCAGGATGCTTGACAGATAAATTTTTGAAATCTTGCATGTCTGACATATTTTTATTCTGCCTTATACTAGATTGATGACTTTGCTTGGTAGAGAATACTATGCTGAAATCATTTCCCTTAGAATTTTGAAACCTTCTCCATTGTCTGCCGGTACCCAGTGTTGGTATTGAGCACTAAAATGCCATTCTGATTCCTAGTCCCTTGTATGTGATCTTTATTGTTTTTCTCTGAAAGTTTTTGGAATCTCCTTTTAACGCCGGTGTTGTGAAATTTCGTGATGATGTGCTATAGTGTGGCTCTTTTTTTATTCATTATTCTGGGAAATTGGCAGGCATTTTCCATAACAAAATTCGTGTATTTTAGTTATAGAGAAATTTCTGGTATTATTATGTTGACTCCTTTATTCTCTTCTGCTTTTCTTCTGGAATCTCTCATTTTCATGCTGGAGTTCTTGGACTGATCTTCTAGCTTTGTTACCAGCTCTCCTATTATTCACTTCTTTTATTTTACTTTCTGGGAAATTTCCCATGTTTAATATCCTCTTCTCTATTACTCTTTTTTTTCTTTCTTCAATTTCTATTAGTCCATTGTGGAATTGATCTTCTAATTTTCTTAACTCTTCTTCTTTAGTGTTCATTTTTTGACTTTTTGAAAATCTCATTTCGGGGACATGTATTCAATTTTTACATATTTTTTCTTATTAGTGTTTTTTAATTTGTAAGAATTCATTACTGTTTTCTGATCATCCATCTTCTAGCATCCTAAATCTTGTTTATGATCCTTAGAAGGCAAGTTAGCAATCCCCTGTAAGGCCAATTCCACCTCTTCTGAGTAACTTAACAAAGAATTACTGCCAACCATATACCATACTCCCCTTAGTTCTGAATAGGCATTTGTACTTTGCCCTATCTCCTGACTCTTGTAGTGATATTTTAATGTCACTTACAGATTGATGGCCTGCCAGTGCCACCTTGCCCTGTTCTTTAATTTGGCTCTGCTTAAAGTGCTTTAAATAAAAGTAGTTGTAGTATTGTTGAGGGAGTTAAAATACTGAAAATTGGACTCGAGATTGCTGGGTTCTGAATGTGAATATAAAAGATATATTCTCCTTCGAACCTACTTTCCCCCAAATAATTCAAGTTTTCTTGAAGTAAGAACTACCAAAATCCAATTAGCAGCCTTCTTTAAAGAGGAAAAGTGGTGATACTTTCAGAAAATAATTTTCATGCTTGAAAACGGCCATGAGCGAGTGTTCTTACCTGAGTGGTTTTTTATCTGCCAGACTAATAAATCCACATTATGTCCTATGTACTCTGACAACTACCAGTGCCTGTGGTAATTTAATGTCTTGTCATATGCCTTTATTGATTGGTTTATATGTCATTCTTGTTATAGAAGAATATGCCTTTTAAAAAAGCTCATTAGTGGTGGGGCGTGGTGGCTCATGCCTGTAATCCTAGCACTCTGGGAGGCCGAGGTGGGAGGATCATTTGAGCACAGGAGTTCCAGACCAGCCTGAGCAAAAGCAAGACCCCATCTCTACTATACATGGAAAGAAATTAGCCAAATAACTGAAAATAGAAAAATTGGCCAGGCATGGTGGCGCATGCCTGTAGTCCCACTACTCGGGAGGCTGAGGCAGAAGAATTGCTTGAGCCCAGGAGTTTGAGGTTGCTGTGAGCTAGGCTGGCGCCACAACACTCTAGCCCAGGAAAGAGAGTGAGACTCTGTCTCGAAAAAAACCAAAAACAAAAACAAAAACAAAACTCATTAGTAATATTTTCTCAATTTGTATTTACAAAAGCTAAAGAACACTGGATTAATATTTTGGGGGTAGAACAAAATAATTGATTACTATTGCTGCATACCTGGGATGGGATGGGGTGGTTGGACAACTAGAACTATTTTTAAAACACTAAAATTTCCATATAAATATAGCTCACAATTGTAGCTTTAGGGTATGGGGGGATTCTGTGTGTTTTTGTTTTGTTTAATTTATTGATTAGTCTTTAAATTAGTTCTTTTTTTTAGATTACTGGACCATCATTAACTGTGTACTGTGAAGAGATAATGAAGTGTATAAATGGCTTTCCCAAAATCCACTAAATCAACACTACTCAGGTACAGACTGCAAACGAAAACGTATCTGTGTTGTGACATTATTTGCAAATAGCAAGTATGTGCTAAAGCCTACACCAATGGAATTAGATGAGTGCTATGCACTTAATGTTAAAATAAAACAAAATAAAACGAATTTTCAGTTTAAAAAATGTAGTTGTAAATACGACTATTTGTTAAATAAATGAGTAAATGAATAAGGAATACATTGAGATCAATTTTAGCTCTAGCTGTCTATCTTGGTAGTTCTAGCTATACATCTTAGTGTAACTGAAAACTACTCTGAACAGTCAGACTGTTAATTAAAGAATAAGCTATTGTGTACAAAGTATACCACTCCAGGACATGGCAGGAGACAGCACATGGGAGGGGGAAATTATTTAAAATCTCCTTAATGTAGATAAATACTTCCCTCTGGGCCAGGTATGGTGGCTCACGCCTGTAATCCTAGCACCCTGGGAGGCCAAAGCAGGCGGATTGCTCGAGGTCAGGAGTTCGAAACCAGCCTGAGCAAGAGCGAGACCCCCGCCTCTACTAAAAATAGAAAGAAATTAGCCGAACAACTAAAAATATATAGAAAAAATTAGCCAGGCATGGTGGCGCATGCCTGTACTCCCAACTACTTGGGAGGCTGAGGCAGGAGGATTGCTTGAGCCCAGGAGTTTGAGGTTGCTGTGAGCTAGGCTGATGCCAGTGGCACTCACTCTAGCCTGGGCAACAAAGTGAGACTCTGTCTCAAAAAAAAAAAAAAAATACTTCCCTCTGATTATAAAGAGATGGCAACAATGGCTTGTAGGTAAGGGCAAGTTGTGCTTTGCTTGAGGTGGAAAGAACTAAAGGGGGTGAGAAAGGAACTAAATAAGAGTCATTCTCCCCATACCCAGTCTTCCAGTCATTCCATTTGTCCCCATCTCTGCTGCCATTCTGTACCTGAAGCCACAGGTGTCTTTCCCCAGAATTACCGTGTTACCTCCTAACTGCTCTTTCAGCACCCTAGACCGCATCCATTCACCATACTGCAGTAGTCATCCTTCCAAATTATAAACTTGGTCAGGTTACTTCCCTGTCTTAAACTCTTCAGTAATACCTTTTATCTTCAGAATAAAGACCCAACTTCTTCTTATCAAGGTAGACGAGGCCTTCTGGATCTCGCCCCTGCGTATACACCTCTGAAGTCAGCTTGCACTGCATACACCCACCTCTGAAGTCAATTTTCACCTTGTGCTTCAGCCACTCTCGAATATATTCCATTCTAGGAAGGTACATGCTCTAGCTCACCTTTGGCTTTTGAAAAGGCTTTTCTTTTTTTTAACCTATGATTTAGTTAGAATTAAAGTTCTGCCGCAAGTGACAACGAATTCAGCAAGATACTTTCCTTCTTGTCCACATAACTCAAGTTGCAGTCTAAGACTGCTTTGGGAACTCTATGACAAATTGTCAGCTCTATGTAATTTCCTGTTCTGCTATGCATGGCTTCCCTGCCTAAGTCTACTCTAAGGTCTAATATCGTTGCCCCAGCTCCAGCCATCACAACTTCATTGCATTGAGAAGGAAAGAAAAATGGGAATGAGAAAGGCATGTTCCTGTTCTTCAAAAAATACATCCTGTGAGCAGGTCAAAAGATCTAATTTGCAACATGAAGACTCTAGTTAATCACAGTGTATTGTACTCAGAATTTTTGCTAAAGGAATAGATTATAGCTGCTCTTCCTATGGGATGGGTAACAATGTAAGATAATAAATACGTCAACTTGTTCCATTTTAGTGACCATTTTACTATACATATGGATCTTACAACATTATGTTATATAGCTTAAATATACACAATGAAAGTTATTTTTTAAAAAAGAATACATCCTGGAAGTGGCACCCCCTATTTGTATTTATTTATATGTCATTGGCCATTGAATAGCCATGCAGCACCTAATCACAAGTGAGACTGAGAAATAAGTTTCTGTTTTGGGTAGCCACGTATAGCTAAAATTCTACAATTGTGTAATTGAAAAAGAAAGTGAAGATGGATCTTGAATGGTGAACTTAGCTGTCACCTTTTACAGAAAGCCTTCCTAAACCCCTAATAATCCACTAATCACTCCGTTCACACACACAGACTAAGTGATTTGCCCAGCTCGTTAAACAGAAGGGGGAGGAATTAGTCTATGGCCCAGGCAGTCTGTCTGGACAGTGCCCTGAACCACTTCACTAAGTTTACTTCTTAGTATGTCCTCATTAATCTCTATGAGGGCAGTAAATTGCTCATCTCGGTTACCATTGCATTCTCATCACCTAGTCCACAGCCTTACACTTAGCGAGTTCCTAAAAATATTTGTTAAATTGGCAAAAAGGTAAACCTCTCTCCCTGCGATCTGCCACTGGCCTGTGTTATCTGCAGGACCCAGGCAAATTATACAGGATGAAGAGCAGCTAGCCTCTGATTTATAACATGATCATCTATTCCAGTCCCTCGTGTAACAACAGAAGAAAGTAAAGAAGAGGAAAAATAAAATCTCACACACAAAACAAAGAACTTCAACTTCCTTTTGGTAGAAGTAAGGCCTAAATCTTCTTGGTCCTTGTCCAAGAAAAACAAGATGAGAGGTACAGCTCTGACATTCTAAGATGCTAAACCCTGAGGTAAGGAATATCTGCTTTAAATAGAGTCATTCACAGAACAGGAATGGGGGTAATCAGGCACCATGAATTCACTCTGCCCTTTATCTTCTGTTAATCTGGATTTAGAACTACTTGTTTCACTACAATGTCAAGATACAAAACATTTCTTAAATAAATCTTTTCAGAATATAGTTATATGTTTTATAGCTCTGCTTTCCATATGCTGTACACATACACTATCTGCTGGAAAATCTCAGTGCTTGTATATTTATTGATGTGCTACATGCTAAGAAACCAAGATTGTACACTAGCCTCTGGGAATAAGGATCAGGTTGGGTCATTCTCAACCCAGCTGAGATTTTACTGCCTTTGATCAAAGATCACTGTGAGAGTCACATCATTTATATGATCATTTTTTAAAACCTCAGCACATCGTCCCAGATGTGTAAATGTGAATACATATTTGATGAGTTCCTACATTATTTAGAGCAAAGAAGAAAAGTTCAAGTGTGATTTAACATTAGCCTTTAACACATTCAATCATTGTGCTGGAGATATGACCTAAGGGTTGGGCATGATGGGAATACAGGGGTTTAAATTGGATCAGGGAGAATTTAAACCAGTTGAAAAATAAGCTCTGCTTCTTCACTGCCACCCCCAAAATCCCCTTCTTCCCCTGTCCCATGTCCCCACTTCACAGCCCTGCTCACAAGCCTATGTGAGGTACAACACAGCATCTTGGATTTTTTTTCCCCTAGAGGTTCCATATTTAAGCATTCCATTTTCTTTTCCAAACTATCAAAATATAAGTCTCAAAAATGTTAAAAACATAATTTGCATACAAATACAGAGTGAACATCCATTAAAATTCCAAAAGAATGACAAACTTGATTCAAAGAAAATTTGAAAAACTAAGACTTTTATAGTGAGTAAGGAATTAAAAAAAGGAATGCTGAGCTAATACTACTAAGTTAAATACAAAAGTGGTGAAAATCCTTCAGAGCAATAAGACCAGAGTCTTTGGTGTTAAATTCTCTACAGAGAAGAAAAAAAAAATCACCTAAAATTAATCTTATCTTATCAGGTTTACAGAATTGTTTAATCAACTGTATGAAGTTTACTCTCCTAATGAAAGGATCTTCAAGAAGACCCATGAGGGAATGTTCTCTGCATTATATTAAAACTTCACATAATCATCTTTTTTTACTCAATTCTGTCAATGCCCTTTAGATGAGGTTCACCAGAAACATATCTATAGTTGAACAAGTTGGGTTTCTTACTCACTGCAGTAAGAACACAACATGGAGAACTGTTGGGTGTTTTAGCAAGAGGATATGAGAAGGAACATATTACAGGGTTTAGTTGAATGATTTGAGGAGGGAAGTCTAAGAAAGCTGGGAGTTTCCCTAGATCGGGTGCTATTAGAAAACAGGCACAATTCTATGATCAGGTAACTCCTTAAGTCTTATATAGGGAAGGACACCAGAACAAGGATAAAGTTGTGATTGATAAACACAGTAGTCACTCGTTTGGGCTGAAAAGGGTATTTGGTATTTTGCGAATGATATCATGGCCTTGTTTTTGTCTTTGCTTTTAAAAAATAGTCTTGTTTTGTCTCATTTTGTCAGAGTAACCTTGATCTCATTTATCTCAGAGTCACCTTGTCTGGAGTTGATATTCTGTAAGCTTGTTTATATCTCACAGGAGAATAATACAGCCTAGCTGTGAATGGCAGGCCAGCTTATGAATAGCATAGACTGCTTTTTTTTTTTTTTCTTTCTCATTTCCAACTTTTGGATAATTTTTCTTAGCACAATAAATGCATACATAAATGAATGGCTTGCCAGAATAAATTTGATTTAGGGAAATAAAATGACATTCCTCCCACTCAGGAATTATGAAGTAAAGTTCGAATCTGCTCACATCATCATCCTCACCATGAAGAAGAGTAGCCTTCTCAGCATCCCACCACCCCAGGAAAACCTCCCCCTAATCTTTCCTCCCCCCAGCAGCAGCAAGGACAGCAAGCACAGCGAAGATCAAGCTGCTAAACCTTGCTAAAATCTCCAGCCAGTTGATACCACGCTCCCTCATTTTTCAGGTAGGACATCCCTTTTTAAGCAGCGATGACAACACCTAGACAACATAGGCAGGTGAGACACCAAATTTATTTATACCAGCTCAGCCCCAGGCAGCAAAAGGGACATGTTCAGCGCCCAGGCAGTTCTCAATCCTGCAGTCTTAACACTTCTCTCTTATTTACCATCCATGTGGGCACCCTGGTGAGGTGTTCACTATTCAGACCCTTCCCAAACTCCTCTCCACTTCTCTCCCCAGAAGGAGTTCCCTGAACCTCCTGTTGTTCATCCCTTCATTGTGGTTTACTTTATTTATATATGACTTTCTTATGATAATGTTATTAACACAAGGAGGGCAATTGGGAACAGCTTCTGCACAGCATAATTTTGGCATCTTCTTTGAAACTTCTGTGACATTTGGCTGGCTTCCAGCCATGTGCTTGACTTATGGTACCATTCTAGTTTTGTTTCAGTTCATCAACTATGCAAGTTCTTCCTTATCTTGCTGAGTTTTAAGAACTTACTCAAGACAGCAAAAATAATATGGAGCAGAGTCAGGATTCAAACCTATGTGTGTTTGACTCACAAACCCACCTTTTTGCTACTTTTTTAGAATAGTCTGCTTGATTAAAAATAGAATGAAATTACTTTTCTCCATTTCAGACAAGGTTTTATAGCAAAACTAAAGAAAATGTTTTTATACATAGTGGTTAGAAAGTGTGAGACAGTCTCTGGATGTGGACGGCTAATGGGAGATAAAAATGAAGTACGAGCTCTAGCACATGTCAAACAATGAGACATAATTTTTGTCTAGAAAATATATTTACTGTAGTCATTGACTCTAAGAAGACAAAAATTAGATAAGGGAGCAGCAACTGGCAGTACAAGCACACTAGGAGTGGAGTAAAGGTGGGGTGGAGAGGGGAAGTGCCAGGAAGAAAAAGAGGATAAAAAGGCAAAGTGAGAGAATCCAAAAAATAAATTTCCAAGTTCTCCAAGTTTGCCTTCAACAAGCACACTGTGGTTTAGATTTTTAGATCTGTCTACTTTCTGCATGCTTTTCCCATTCATTAGCTTCAGTTTTTCTTCAGGGAAAAAAAAATTGCCATGCCTCAGATGGAACCTCAACATTCATTATGTGGTTGGATTTGCAAATCTGGTGCTACCACATCCTGTTTTCAGCCTGAGAACAGTGGGCAAATCCAAGCCCCTATAACCATTGCACACCCAATAAGCAATGTAATGAAGTATCTATATTTTCTTCTTCAACTTCTGCAAAAAATTTCATTGAATGAGAAAAATCAGGACTGAAAAGAGTCACATTTCTTTTCTTTTCTTTTTTTTTTTTTTTTTGTTGTTTTTTGAGACAGAGTCTCAGTTTGTTGCCCAGGCTAGAGTGAGTGCCGTGGCATCAGCCTAGCTCACAGCAACCTCAAACTCGTGGGCTCAAGCAATCCTTCTGCCTCAGCCTCCCAAGTAGCTGGGACTACAGGCATGCGCCACCATGCCCAGCTAATTTTTCTATATATATTAGTTGGCCAATTAATTTCTCTCTATTTATAGTAGAGACAGGGTCTTGCTCTTGCTTAGGCTGGTTTTGAACTCCTGACCTCGAGCAATCCTCCCGCCTCGGCCTCCCAGAGCACTAGGATTACAGGCATGAGCCACCGCCCCCGGCCAAGAGTCACATTTCACTGGCTACATTTTGCCAAGTGAGATTTCAAAATTTCTTAAAATGCTCGACCTCCCCACATGAGGTGAGATCATGTAAACCTCAATATATGACTCTAGAATGAAGAGTTAAAATAATTTGATTTGCTCTTTGCAAAGAGTATTGATGCTCACCCACATAATCTCTATGTCAAAGCAGAAGCTCCAAATTAATTCTGCTCTCTTTGCCGTAAAACAGGAGTAATAGGACTCATGTAGTAATAGCAGCAGGTAGAATGGTCCTTCCTGTATCTGTCACAGAAGAGAAGCTCATTCAATAGTAAGTAGTAATATCCACTGTCTGTCAAAGAATGAACCTCAGTATTTGGGGCTTCCTCAAAACATCTCCCAAATTTGTAAAAATAACTGTGTCCTGTGTCTAATTGGCCATGTTAAAATGGCCAAATCAAAATCTCCCTTCTTAACTCATTACCTCATGTCTCAAAGGAAAGATTTGTTTCTTCCTCTATTTAAAGGTAATATCATCAGGTCCCATTAATTTATTTTTGTTGCCATGATTGCTTTTGGGGTCATCTTCATAAGTTCTTTTCCTAGGCTGATGTCTTCAAGAGTTTTTCCAACATTGTCTTCTAGAATTCTTGTGATTTCATGCCTTAGGTTTAAGTCTGTTATCCATCGTGAGTTGATTTTTGTGAGTGGTAGGAGGTGTGGATCCTGTTTCAATCTTCTACATGTGGATATCCAATATTCCCACACCATTTATTGAATAGGAATTATTTTACACAGTGTATGTTTTTGTCTGCTTTGTCAAAGATTAGATTGCTATATGAGGATGGTTTTATATATGGGTTCTCAGTCCCATTTCATTGGTCTTTGTCTCTGTTCTTGTGCCAATACCATGCTGTTTTGGTTACTATAGCCTTTTGTATATCCTAAAGTCTGGTAAATTAATACTTCCCAATTTGTTCTTTTTGCTTAAGGCTTCTTTGGCTATATGGGGTCTTCTCTGGTTCCATGCAAAGGAAGCATAGAATTATTTTTTTTCTAGATCTGTGAAAAATCATGGTATTTTAATAGGGGTTGCACTGAATCTGTAGATCACTTTGGGTAATATGGATATGCTATACATCCAATAAAGGGCTGATCACTAGAATCTATATAGAACTCAGGAAAATCAGTAAGAAAAAATCAAATGACCTCATTAAAAAGTGGGCAAAAGACATCAACAGAAAATTTTCAAAAGAAGAAATACTACTATGGCCAAAAAACATGAAAAAATGCTCAATATCTCTAAACATCAGGGAAATGCAAATCAAAATCACAATGAGATATCATTTCACTCTAGTGAGAATGGCTTTTATCAAAAAGTCCCAAAACAACAAATGTTGGCATGGATACAGAAAAATAGGAACACTCATACACTACTGGTGGGACTATAAATTAGTACAACCTCTATGGAAAGTAGTATGATACCTCAAAGAACTAAAAGTAGAACTGGAGTACTGGAACATTTGATCCAGCAATCCCACTACTGAGTATCTACCCAAAGGACAAAAAGGACATTCTATAAAAATGACATCTGTACTGGAATGTTTATGGCAGCACAATTCACAATTTCAAAGATGTGGTAACAATCCAAGTGCCCATCAATACATGAGTGGATTAATAAAATGTAGTATATGTATACCATGGAGTACTACTCAGCCATAAAAAATAGTGAACTAACACCTCTTGTATTATCTTTGATGGAATTTTAGCCCATTCTTCTAAGTGAAGTATCAGGAGAATGGAGAAACAAACACTACCTGTACTCACCAATGAATTGGTATTAATTGATCAACACTTATGTGCACACATGGAAGTAACATTCATCAAGTGTCGGCCAGGTGGGAAGGGAGTGGAGGGGATGGGTAAACTCACACCTAATGGGTGTGGTGTGCACTGTCTGGGGGATGGAACTTATAGCTCTGACTCAGGCAGTGCAAAGGCAATTTATGTAACCACCGTAATACTCTGAAATAAAACAAAAAAGGTAATATGTTCTGGACACCACTCTTTTGCTCCCCTCAGCATGCCTCTCCCCATCCTCTCACTTCCTCTGAGTCTTTTTTCAACTCATATCCTCCTTTCTTCCTCCTTCAATCTCTCCCTTTTAGGGTACCTCTCATTGACAAAACACACACTTAGATCTCCAACTGATCTTACTCTGAAGAAGAAGCTGTGTTTTCCTGTGCCTCCTGCTTAGTAAGGTCAACATGTACATACAGGGGTGTAGGGGGGAGAAGGGAGAGCAAGAGAGTGAGGTAGCAAGAGCAGCTGTGTTTCCTGTGTTTTCCTGAGTCCTCAGAACACTAATTTAGCACAAGTTGCATCTTGCTGAGGACAGTGATGGCACAGACCAGGTAAGACATGGGACAAGGACCACATAGGTGAGAAGAGTTTAAAAGAAGGCACCAGGGAAAACCTAAGACATTGATAAGCTACAAGCTGCAGAAATATTACTAGAATCTGATGGAGAAAAAAAAATGTGTTATAACAAATATAAAGCCTGTATAACTAGATATTTTCGAGGTTGATACCAGCACAAGTAAAGGTAAAAAGTAATAGTTATGTAGCAAGTTGGCAAAATGGTGCCAGATTCCTCTCACAGTGGAGAGATTTTCCTACATTTTTAGAAGAAATCTCAAAGCAAGAAATATGTGATATTAGTAAAAGGTCACCTCCCTGCTGCTCTCCAACAAATGAATTTAAATTGATAACTTTATAACTAAAATTATATTTTCTCAATAAATGGCAGTTACCAAGAGGCTGTCTGTCTTTTATGATTGATTTCCCATTGGCTATTTGTCCTTAGTTCTTTAGCTTTTAGTTTGTCTTCTTCCAATTCCTTTGTCAAGTGGCTAATGATCCATAAACATGCACTGAAGAAGAGAAAGGAACTGCTTTAGTATCGCCAAGAAATATTTTCTAATTCGGATTTTCATGACCTCTCTTCCTTCTTTTATTCCTATTATATTCTAACCCTTTTTTAGTGTAAAAGGTTTTCTTAAGGAGAGGTAAATACAACAAAGATACCTGGGGAAAAAAATTATTCCTACACCATGTTTCTAAATCCCATCAAAAGTGTTTTCTCTCTATTTCCAAAGCCTCAGGATAAAGAAAAGCCTACATCTGCCTTAGCCTCGGCATTCACTCTGATCAAGCAGTCTGACCTAGTTCTCTCATTTAGTGTCACCAAGTCCTGTGAGCACCTGCAAAGAAAAAAAACAACAACAAAAAAACCCAAAGATAAGACCAAAACCCATTTTCTGATCACCCAATATCAGACATGTGTAAACATCCATATTTTAAAATGAACATCTTATGGAGTATAAATTTTAACATAATCATATACCCAGATTTGCAAGAATTTAACTTACTTTTCTTATAATTAGAGTTTGCTAGCTTCCAAGCTCCCATTTTCACTGATGGCAGAAAACCAAATCTTGCAATTCAAAGTAAATTCAATCATTTCTGCTTTAAAACTCAAAAATATTCCATTCATTTAAGACTCTCAAACTCCTTATTCATTTTACCTTCTCTTTACTAGGGATTTAACTAAAGTATGGGAAGGGGCACGGAGTTTGGCATCATCCTGGCATCATGCGAGAGGTGCCCGGGGCATGGCAAACTCTGTGCTAGCCTTTGCCCAGACAGCCCTGGATTTCAGCAGCTGTTCCCACTATACCTGCCACCCATTGTCTGCAGTTCTCCTGACAAAGGCCCATGGGTTTCTCTGTGCCCAGCTCACCCCGTGACTGTGTTTTCTCTCTCTCAACCTACCTCTTCACTCACACCACCTGGGACCATGAGATGTCATTGAATCTCAAGGTGAAGCGGATAGTGGTGCTTTCTGCTGGGCCTGATTGATCACCATTTCTACTAATACAGCAATTCCATCACCACCACCACCACATTGAGCATGGCCTGCTACGAGTCTCTCTCTTCTCAGAGTTTCAGGCCGGAAATGAGACCTCAGTCCTCTAATGCTCTCTAATTCCCAAGCCTGCCAGAGCCTTCTAAGGGACCCATGTCCATTACTCAAGTTCTGACTCTCCTCTTTCTATCCTATTGCCACCCTTTAGTTGGTCAACTTTGTCTCCCAGTTCGTCAAGGGGCAAAAGACTAGATTTTTCCCTATCATGCATTCTCTTGAATCCATTGTTTTTAGCATACAATCTATACTTTGTTTCCCTCAAGGCTTTGGCTCTTGATATACAAAGCCAAGTCTGGAAGATTCAAACCCATTTTCTTTTCTCATCCCTTTGCCTTTAAAAGACTTTTTCACTACTAAGAATTTTAAAAACATCAACTCAACAATTCAATTAACTGACTTAATCTTGGCCACCATCTTCTCCACACCTCCAAAGCAGTGGATATAGAAAACTACCACTAGCAGCTGTGGAAATGGAGGATAGAAACCTAACCCATGTTTCTATCATTTCCAATATCTTTATATTGAAGCTTGTGATTAATTCCATCACCAAAGACTTTGGGGGCATGCACTTTTCTATGTCTGGGGAGTTTCCTGCATTCATGAAGTTTACACTCTAGTTGGGTGAAATAGATAATAAACAATTATAAAGGGATAAATTAAGAAAATAATTTCTAATTATTATAAGTACTATGAAGTAAATAAACAGGGTGATAGATGATAGTGATTGGTGAAAAGAAGAGAAGTCAAAGAAGTTCCCTATTTAAGCTGAGACCCGAAGGATAGAGGGAGTCAGACATGTAAACAGCCAAGAGAATATCTTTTGAGGAAAAGCAAGCAGCAAGTGCAAAGGCCCAGTGGTGGGAAACAGTTCAGTGTGTTCAACAAACAGAGGGGAAGCCAGTGAAACTAGAACATGGTGGCCACAAGGGAAAAATTAGAAAAAGAGGTAAAACCGAAACATGTGGATTCCAATAGGCCATCATCAACAACTTGAGTTCTTTCTAAATAAAATGGAAAGTCACTGATGAGTCTTGATCAGAGAAATTATGTTTTATGATTTGTAAAAGATTACTCTGTTTGTAAAATGGCTAATCAGGGGAATAAGTAAAATATACTGGCTTTCATCAAAGTGCATCTTGAAGATTTAAAGAAGTAAATGTATTTAAGATCTATTTAAGAAATACCCACATTTGAGGGATGTGGTGAGCATTGTGGAGGGGGAGGGCATATCTCTAACCCTAGCTAGGGAGAGGCAAAGATATAAAATGCAACCAAAATGTTTGTACTCTCATATTTTCTTGAAATAAAATAAAATAAAACAGAAAAAAAAAACCCATTAAATTAATGAAAAAAAAAAAAAGAGAAATATCCTCAAGGAGAATTTCTCAGCTCTCTGTGAGAGAAGGTTGGAATGTCAAATTTCCAGATTATATAATTGTGTCTTTATTATGCCTTCATTAATACCAGTGCTGCATCACCAAGAACTAACTCACAAGTGCTCTCAATACCACACTGGGTTGATCATTAAAGGCTCTTGAGCAGTTGCTTAAAGGAAAATCAGGATCCTTTGGATGCTAAGATAAGGCCAAACATCTCACTGGCAGGCCCTATATCTCTAACCTCTTCTGGTTAGAGAGGTTGTTGACAGAGTATAGTCAACAACACGAAAAAATCAGTAGGTTTTAGAAGAATCTGGTACGGTAGTAACCTGAAGAAGAAATTTCCTTCACTTTATATCTTGTGTGTAAGCCCAGCTTCATTAGAATTTGGCCCAGGAAACAGAGGAGAGGTCTGTGAGAAGGGCTGTGTTTGTCATTTCCCTCACCCTTCTTCCCCGACAAAGCTGAGGGTCTCTCCCTGGCCCACAGCTCTTCTCTCTTCCCTTAAATACCTCACACTCTTGGATTACCATTTTTAAGCTGATAACTCCAAAATCTGTTATCTCTAGCCCTACCCAGTCTGTGAACTTCAGATTCATTTATCCACCTACCTGTTAGACATGGTCACTGGAAGTTCCAGAAACATCTCAAAAACATTATGAGCCAAATTGAATCTTACAGAACTTTTATTAACTTACCTACCTATTCCCACATCAAAATGTTCCTCCTCCTGTATGTCCAATCACAGTTAGTGGAACTTCTACTATCTACCTAGTCACCAACCCAAAAATCTCAGAGTGACTCTGGACACCCTACCTTACACATTCCATCAATTGTGAAGTTCTGTTGATTTAATGGTTTACATGTTCTTGAATCTGAACTCCTAACACCTACACTGCTTTGAGTCCTCCTCAATTCTTACTTAAACTACCAAAACAATCATCTAGCAGGTATCCCTACCCCTAATTTTGGTCTCTTACATCTATCCTGCATAATGTCATATACCTAAAATGCTTTAAACCCTTCAGCAACACCCCATTGCTGAGTCAAATACAAGTTCTTTAGTATGGCACATAAACCCATAAACCCCACAGTACCAGTTACCTACCAACTTCTTAAACCTTATATTTCTATCTTACTTTTTTAAAGTTCTAACTACTGTTCCTTCTGTTCATGATCATTCAAATCTCTGTGACTTTATAAAGGTTGTTCCCCTCTCACCCCTCACCCACATGAAGGTCTGCCTGTCCCTGAAGATTCACGTAGAGGAGTCAGGACATGTGTATTCACTTTATTCAGGTAAGCATATCTCAAAGAAAAGAAGAAAGAGAGAAGCACTGAGGCACTTGAGTCTGTTCCTTCTCAAAGAGTAGCCAGCCCTCCTCACCCAGAGGGAGTGCGAGGAAGGGGTGAGGCCAGAGGCCATGAGTGTCACTCTAGTGGGACTCCCGCCATGTGGAAGCATGAAGCCAAGGAAAGCGAGGTTTAACCCCAGGTATTTCTCTCCCTCGTTACACAGCAAGCTCCCTGAAAGAAAGAACTACATCTTACTCCTCCTGGCATCTACAAAGCTGGCCTCTGAATGTTTATTGAATTTAAATGTTCCCTCAAAAAAAAATTTTTTTACATGTGTATTGTCCCCAAAAAAGTTAAAAAAAAAATTTAGTCAAACCAGAAAAATAAAAACATAAAATAAATAAATGTTCCCTCAGACCGAATCTTTAGAATCAATTTTGGGTAACAGTAACTGAAAGCAACACAGGAAGAAATCAAAGTAAAGGGAAAAAACAGAATAGTATCTAATTAGCAATAATTTTTTAAATGTCTGCAAATGTAATCAGATCAGAAGGAAATGGGAAAAAATCATCAGAAATGAAAGTTATTACATTGATATTATATAATTATGGGTGATATTTTACAGAAATGTTACTTTAACATAATCTTTTGGGGGAAAAACCATTTTCATACATAAGGGAGTGTAATAGACATTTATTGTTTTATCTACTCAGAAAAGTACCCTTTCTCCTCTGTGAACTGTTCCTTCCCCTATCCAACCACATGATTCTGTTCGGAGCTTCCAGACATAGTACTTCACTTCTTGGGCACAGGGATAGGCACTTGACCACAGCCAGACCAAAGAGTCCTGGCTGATATGGGCAGGAGGCAGAAAGAGAATTCCGTCTGGAATCACCTGTTGCAGCAAGGTCTGGGGTGCCTTGTAAATGCTGGGAGACCTACGTACACTTTCTGATTAGAATTAAGTGTAGCCAAAGACAAACCTTTCTTCAGAAAAAAATAAAGAAATCAAAGCATCTGAAAGAAGCAATCCTTCCCTCATTTTCCTCTTCCTCCTCATTACCATTTTCCTGCCAGTGCTTATGAGAACTAGTACTCAGTCCCTGGGGATTTGTGGTGTCTCCTGGTTAAACAGCCTGCTGGGAACCAGACCCCACTGCCCTTCTTTCAGTTATTTCTGGGAGTCCCAGCAGATGTCCCTTACTATTCAGGAAAAACTCTACCTAGCCAGCAAATGGCCCTCTCACTTTCCCCCTCGGCCCCTGGGGCCACCCTCTGGCTCAGTCCCCAGCTGATTAGAGAGGTCACTGATCCTAATGGCCCTTCTGACTGGTGTGTGGGGGAAGGGTTGTCCTGGCTTAGAGGAACGACTCTATCAAAAGTCCCTGAGGAATTTGGGTAAGGTGGCCATGGCCACACACCTTCTCGGGTTGAGGAGAGCCCAGCTCCTCCAGCTCATAGCCAGATGATGCGTGTTTATGCACAATTAGAAATGTGGAAAATGCTTTGGTTGAATAAAGTGCTTATATCCTTCTAGGTAACAATGCAGAAAGCATATTAACGTGAATTGCCGCAATTTGTTGGGTTGTTTTTTTTTTTTTTCATTTCTTACTCAAAAAAATAGGGTGGAAAGAAATTGAAAATCATATTTTCTGAATTGTACTATTTGGCAAAATTGGCCATTATCATCTTGGTCGTGGTGCTTCTTTTGTGAAGTATACAAAAGCCTGCATGGGATTCTGTGGCAAAGTAAAAGAGAATGCTGCTTCTCTATTTACACAATTCTTAGTGAAAATCACTTTCAATTTTTCCTCACAGCCTCAGTTTTCCTGGACCCCAACATTAACATACATGGGGCTGGGCTTGATGCAAAGGAAAGGTCATAGGCGCCGGGAAGAGCCCATAACTCCCCCCTGTCAACAAACGAAAGCTCTGTTGCTGCATCTCAGACTCACCCTTCTCAGCCTTCCATCCGCATGTCACTAGCTATGTCTACTCCCTGCAGTGCGCACAGTTGCATTCCCTAAAAAAGTCTACAGAATAACTCCTTAGTGTAAAGCACCAAAACCCATCAGGTTTTCTAATATAATGTTTGTGTCCAGGTGCTCAAATACACTATATACAACACTTCTAAGTCAGTTCTATCCAATAGGACTGTCTGTAATGATGGAAATATCTAATATCTGCACTGTCCAATATGGTGGCCACTAGCCACATGGGGCAATTGCACACTGGCTATGTGGCTAGTGACACTTAAGTATTGAATTTTTTTATTTGCTTGGATTCCAATTAATCTTACTTTTAATAGCCACATGCAGTGAATAACTACCATTGGACTGGATATTTCTACAGGAAAAAAAAAAATCCTTTAAAGTGACAAAGAATTCCAAAATAGGTAACTAGAAATGGAAGAAAAAAATTAATGCTGCTCAAGCTTTTCCTTCAAAATTCCCCAATAAATAAACAGAAACAAAATGAACTTATAACCCTGGGGCATCTGGGAAGAAGACATTGCTTGAAAGTACAGGATAAGGTTTTTGTAATATACACATTGTTTTTAATCAAATTCATACTGTATTTGTTTTAATTTTTAAATGATGTTTCAAGTTACTTTTCAAGGAAAAGTAGTACTTGAGGAAGATGCTCCTGTATCTTTAGCATGATTCATACCTTCTACGTACACATATCCTGTCTTGCAAAACACAGGATTAAACTCAGGATGAAGCACAGGCAAATGCAGATTTTTCTGGCCCCAACCAGCACTCCTGTCTTCTTAGCCCTGACCCCCAAAACCCACTACTTTCCCTTTGTTGATGAGAGAGTAGAGGTACCTTGGGTGCTACATTCCATTCAAATTTGGGAAAACCCTTGAGATGCCTGCTATAATGAGCTTTGTGTCCCTATTATTAATAAGAGCCTAAAAGATAAGCACACATGTAAAAACCCAAGGAGAGCCATCCCCAGACTTCAGCATGAAGTAGCTCTCGTGTTCTATGGGACAAAGGAGTCCTAACAGAGCACCTTCCTGCCTGTTTTTTCAGTGGCCCTTTTCATCAAGTTCCCAGGGCTCCATGTTACTGGGCATCTCTGGTTAACCTGAAGGAACTTGGCTCATAATATTTATTCACAATAAGGTAACACTGCAAATCAGCTCCTCCCTATAGCATGTACAGGGGGTTTTAAAAGGGAGATTTCTGCTGAAGCAGGTAATTGTATGTGTGATCATGCCACCAAACAGGAAGTTTGGAGTACTCTGGGAGAATAAACCCAACCGTGGAGGACCCAACCGTGTCTGAATGGTTCGAGACAGGCCTTCTGTGATTGCCACATGGAAGCTAAAGCTTGAAGGTTAGATAGGGTATGGTGAGACAAAGATGGGAAAGAAAACCATTCCAGGGCAGAGTAATGATGATACCAAGTGAGAAGAACAAAAATGAATTCTGTGTGTGTGTGTGTGATGCATTTGAGTTTTTAAAAGAAATTTTGTATGGCAAGTTTGTTATGAGAAAGGAAGATTGGCGCAAGAGAAGCCCATACGTGTAGGAATATTTGATTTAGAAAATGTTTTGGTGTGCAGCTACTCAGTCTATTCAGGCTGATTCTGCACTCGATTCAATATGTTTGAGGGATTACGCAGGTCTGTGCTCTGGAAAAGGTCCCCATTCTTCCATTGGAATCATGATCTCCTTGGCAGATAACAGCTCTCCTCTCTGCCTCTTTCATGTAAGCAGTAATTCATCTCCAGAATGTCTTTTCCATATGTATCTGTACTTGTTCATTTCTATGCTTTAGAAGTCTGGAACAACCTAAAATTGAATTGCCTTTTGAAACCACCAAGGATTCCCACTGAGAGGTAGATAAGGCAGGGTCAGGATGTGTGTCCTCCCGAATCAGATTTTTCCAACAGGATTAAATAGGAGTCATCTCTTGGGGTTTTGCTGGCATTTCTAATATGACCCTCCCCTCCCCCCAAAAATTATCACTGCATTCTATTGCGTGAAAATTAATGCAATAAGCCCCTACCCATGTTTCCTTTGGATACCCATGAATGATTTCTAATTGTATGAAAAGGATTCTGTTGGTGTACATACAGCACTCTGAGAATAATTCTCTCTAGGCCTTCAGAGATGTGAGATGCAAGAGCCCTGCCCTCCATGATGAGACAGGGAGCTTACTCTTCCCACATGCAGAAGGCAGTACTCTCCATGGCATAGAGAGAGGTAGTGACTTGGCCAAGGTTGTAAAAGTATCCATGACAGAGCTAGACAAAGAATCCTGGTTTTCTACTTGGACACTGCTTAAGCCAGAAGGCTAATCACTGCGTTAGTTCCTTGGCATAGTGCGATTATGAGTAATTTTTATCATTTTCAATACTTCTCGGAAATTTTTAATGACAAATAATTATTACTTTTATAGATTTAAAAAATTGTATTTAAAAATATTGACTCTAGCCAGTTCTCTGCTGGCTATTATTACAACTGGGGATGAAGCTGATGGTATCTCCACCCTCCTTTGATAATAATAATTAGCTTCAATAAGATTCTGTGAAATAATTACTATTATTCTTACATTATGGATGATGATATTGGCTAGGATTTCAGGAGACTGTGATGGGAATGTGGATTTCTGGGGGTCTTTCACTTACTGTTTCCCTGCACTGGGGGGCCTCTTCAGGCTCCCAGCCAATCCTGGTGGAACTGGCTACTTCACTGCCTTCTCCTTCCATGCTTCTGGTACTTCCTGTCACTTCTCTGCTGGATTCCAGTGTTGTCTCTTATATATTCTATTCAAGGAGTGATTATCTGTTTGTAATTTTAGTTTTTCCTTCTGGAGGAGGTGAGTGTCAGATGCCTCTAGTCATCCATCTCAAAACTCCCCTTATCTTTGAAATGAGATTTAAATTTTGCATTTGTTAGCTTTCAAAGGCACAATTTTCCAAACTCTCCTTAATTAAATGTTTATTGGGATATTTGACCTCACTAGCAATAAAGTTTTGGGGAGGAACAGGGGAAACTGCAGATTGGACAGGTGAACTCGTAACAGCTCATTGTGAGTCTGTGAGTCTGCTCATTGGTGAGCCTTACCTCTGAGGTAAGTCTCAACATCCTTCTCCTCACTGCCCTAAGACCACCCCCTACACCACAGGCCTGGCCTCCCCTTGGTTTAACGGTGGCCTTTGTGCTTGCTAGAGTTGACAGTATCCTGACCCCACTCACAGCCTCTCTATCAGAGTATCAGCCTCATGTTACAATATCGGGTAATGTCCTCACATGCAAACTGCTTCCCTGGTGACGACAGATTTATTGCATTTGAAGACAACAGTTCTATAAACTTCAATTAGGCCAGACAGAATTCTACCAAAAAGCTTTATAATAGTTAAGCAGGCATATGAGTCATTCAAACTCAATATTATGGAAGTTTCACAAGGGATTTCTTTCTTCTCTGAATGATGAGAATAACAAAGGCCTATAAAATATATGGCAGTAATCTGCAACGCTTTATTTCTCGTTGACTAATGGAATTGGTCAGATTGTCCCCCAAAGGGCTTGAGGTGTATGTGTCATGCACACTACCTTTCAAGGGTTCTGATGCTTTGTATTTGAATCTAGTGTTATGACGTGAGCGGAGTCAAGACATTTGCCAACCGGGCATCATATAGGATCAGTTCAAGGAGACTGCTTTCTGGAAAGGAGAAGTGAAGGCTCTTTCTGGACCACAGTCTCGCCATCTCTAAGGCACAGAGTTCCACAGAGCAAGGCAAGCAGCAGAGAGTACAGTCCACCATGGGAGAGCCCCAAGCCTGCATCTGAGCATTATGTCACCAGGAATTCACACAGTGGTGAGACCATTCCTGATGATGTTGATGATGCCGTATGTGTGCATTGGACTTGCTTCCAAGAGAAAAGCTTGTGAAATGGGTGTCTAGTCCCATCTAGTCTGGTTTCTTGGTTTACTGCCTAGTTATCAAGAATGGAAGAGCTGGATCATGAAAGACTTCGATACAAGATTATTATAAGTAGCGTTGGAAGCAAGAACATTTTTCTTTGTTTCTTTCTCTTATACTTATTTATTTGACAAACCATTAGCCATGCATTCGTTTAAGGCCAAAGGCTGGAGCAGGGAAAGTGACGTGAGGAAGCCAAACAGCATGAACTGGTGAACGTGTTTGACCAGCCAACACCTGCAAGACCTTCAAGATGCAATCGTCAAACTATGCAATAGCTTACATTTATATACTCACATATAAAAATAAATGTATATGTATACATAATATCTTACATTTTCCAAGTTAAGAAGAAAACACAGAAAGGAAGTGACTTGTCTGGTTAGCAGCAGAGATAAGCACAGAAACTAAGCAGGGTCTTTGCTAGTCCACATTCATCCATGAGTAAAGGAGATACCATCAAATATATTGTCTTTCAAGTGAGAAACACACTTATGAAAGAGAGCACACAGGAAGGCTTCAGAATCAAAATGTATAATTTTAATGAGTAGCAACTGCCTGCAAAGCATAGTGCTAAGTGCTTTAGGGATTACAAATATGAATAAGATATGATCCCATCTTTCAAGGATAGAATTAACTGACAGAAGAAAGAGATACATATAAATCATCTACACAGGTAATGGTGGCATATAACAAAAGTACAACCAGAGTTTAAAAGATATATTTGAGGCGGCCTCTGAACACTGAATAAGATTTGGAAGGACATAGAAATAGGGGAAAAGCTTTTCATGTGGAACAAAGAGGAAGGAGCAAAGTTCAGGATGTGTTTGGGAGAATGTCCAGTTTGACTGGAGCTCAAGGTGCTCTTCTTAGCCTCTTGAACATAAAGCGCAAATCAACCTATAGCTTCTCTTTGGAAGGCCCTATGGGAAGTAGATAAGAGCTTTAGAGTTGAAGATGGGTCCTAATCTTGGCTGGGTCACTTCCTAGAGAGCAAGTCCTGGTGACACTGGGCAGTAACTTCACTATTCTCAGTCTTGGTTGTCTCATTGGTACATGGGACAATAAACTGACCTCGTAGGCTGTTTTGAATATTTATTTAGCCAATCTGCAAATATATATTTATCAACTACTGTGGGCCAGCACTGTTCTGTGCACTACAGATAATGCAGCCAACCAAACAAGGATGATCCTTGCCCTCATAGAGCTCTCAGTCTAGTGGGAAAATCAAATCTTAAGTAAATGAGAGCTAGTCATCCTTCATTTATCAGCTTAGAAAGGCCTTTCTTGAACTTTCCTCTTTGCCTCCTCCCCATTCTGAATTAGCCCCCAGTGCCACCCTTATTTTCTTTCATAACTATATGTATCTTTGCTTCAAGACCATTGTCCTTATTTTAAATTATAAGTCTATTTCAGTTGATAGCTAGGTGAAAAGTGGGTGAAGAAAGTTCCAAGCAGAGCATATTCCAGCAGCCTGTATGATACCCTCAAGGTGGGAAACAATTTCAACCTATTGAGGAATCAAAAACTCATTATAGGAGAGGGAGTAGGAGAAAGAGGGATTCAAGATGTGTTTGGGGAAACAGACATGGGTCAGATCATGCAGGACCTCCTAGACCAAGATGAAGAACTTTTTATTTTGTTCTCACTGCCATGGGAAGCTACTGGTGGTTTTAAGCATGTCAAAGTCTGGAATGAATGAGAGTGGGGTGAACCTTGCAGTTTCCTCCTAAGCAGTTATTCCATTTCCCCTGAAACAAAGGTGAGACTGGCCCATCCCCAGCCAGTTATTGGTTCATGACCCTAGTTGGCACGTGACCCAAATAGGTCAAATCAGAGGAAGCCCCAGGAATTTATCTCAGCAATTAAAGAGAATCCCCTCTCTTGCCCAAGGAAGCATGCAGCTCCAGGGATTTTGCTGGTAGCCATTGAGCCATCAGAAGTAAAGCCTGCCTGAGGATGAAAGCAGCCTACGAAGAGGGCCTAGGTGAGGGGTTAGCAGAGAGATGGAGCACGCAGTCCTGTGGTCACTGTGGTCACTGGAAACCCCCTTCACTGAAAACCCCCTGTCTGTGGACTCCTTGGGCACCTAAGCCAATAAATTCTCTTTGTAATTCAAACTAAACAAACACACAAAAAGCAGGGCCAATATGGTGACCTCAAATGCAGAGCTCTTTAATACGGAACTGGTGGAATGGGATTCAAACCAGGTGACCCAGAAAAGTGACCAGGCCTCAGGCAAAGGAGGCTCCACAGTGGAGCCACAGGGCCTCATGGAGACTGAAAATGGAAGTTAATCTAAAATCAAAGACCAGGTCGTTTCCTCCAATCTTCATGAATCTTCATCCTCATGTCCCACTCCTCATGTAGTTCCACTCTCCTTCACATGCTGCTTTTCCCACTTCCAACTGGCTTTCTTATCCTGAACCCCATATAAATTTTTTTCTATATAATAATTTTTACCTATTTGCAACTTTGGCTTACTTCCTTGTGGCCATCATGACCCTCAGATGGACCTCTTTCCATCATATTACTTTCTAGCTTCAGATTCCACTACTGACGGCTTCATTATCTCCCCATTTTCCCATTAGAATTCCAGAGAATGGGAATCTACCCAACCTGCTCCTTCCTCTTTGGCCAGAGCTCATCACACAGACTACCTCACAGGCCATGGGCTGACTGTCCCCGGGTCCCGGGTCATGTGTGTCCTTTGGTTGCCCCCTCAGTTTTGCTAAGAGTGCCTGAGGCAGGCACATGACTGACCTATCTATACACCAGGGATGGTGGGAATAAAAGGCAAAACACCTTGGAATCTCTGGCCCAAAATATTAATTTTACTACTATCAGCGAAACTTTTTAATTTTTAAAGGATTAGAATGCTATCAGTCTCTGGTGTCCTTGAAAAGACTTTCTTTGAACCAAGAAATAATCATTTACTTCATTGGGAAACAAAATGAACCATGCAAATGGAAATTGTGAGTTACTCATTTGGAAACTAATTGGAGGAGAAAACAAAGTCTGCAATCGAATGTGCATCTGCTTAAAAGCAGAGTGTCTATGATAGAAACAAGTGTGTTTTCTTTCCTCTTTTTTTTTTATTACATTCCTCTCAGGCTTTATAAGTAGATGAAATGTAACTATAAATCCAAGAGCATTTTCTTTATTGCTACTAGGACCCAGTGGAACCAAAGCATGTGAGCTTCTTAAAGAAAATTTAAGAGATCCCTGGGATTGTGCTGCCTTAGACACTTATTTGTGAGTCTGGCATCTGTGTTGCATTATTGTCACTAGCCTGATTTATTTGAAGGTGATCCTTATGCCTTCATAGGAAGAATATGCTATCATTCAAGCATCATCAACAACCTTAGCTCTAAGCATCCTTCCATTTAAAAAATTATGTCCACCTTCCCTGATAGCCTTTCTTTCTGCCCTTTCCATTTGACTCATCCTTTCCTCAGCAGCTAAGGACATTGTCAAGGCTGGGCCTATCCATGGGCTGCTATTTTCCTCCCCTGCCTGGCCCCCCAGTCACCCTCCTAAACAGCAAACTTTAGGGGTAGGAGAGGGAAGTGGGATGCCTGAGGCTGGGCCTCTTCACAGGGGGACAACCAAGAGATCAGGGTCTAGTTCCAGGTGTGGCTAATTCTGATCATGTCATTTGCTCTCCTTAGGATTAGTCACATTCTAGAAGCCGATTCCTGCTATCTAAATCCATAAGACTCTGCCATGAGGACCGATTTCATTTAAACAGAAAGCAGACCTTACTGATGACTGGCACACTTGTGTCCACCGTGCAGGGCACAGTGCCCCTCCACTCCTGTCACCTCACCCCCAGCTGTAAAATTACCCAGGAAGCCGACTTGTCACCAAGAGAGTGGCGGTAAGCATGAGATCCAAAAGAAGGAAGCTACTCATCCCTGCCTCGGCTAGGCAGCGCCCCTTTAACGCGAGGAGAAAACTCATATTCTCCAGACGCTGCGTCTCTGCGCCTCTGACAGTGATAGATTAGCAATCACCAATTCTTACCAAACACTTGCTTTCCCAATGTTCCTTAAAGTCACCAAAGACTTCTGTCATGACAACGTACCCTCGAGATGGACAAATCTCTATTTCCAAGTGACAGCCTGTCTGTCATTAGCTACATTCTAAATTGATGGCTTCCTTTTTCGTGGGGAGCACCTTCGGTCCCTGGCTGGGAGCGGAGAAGCTCCCTCATCTTATCAGGGACACTCATCCCAATCATTTCCTCCTGAAAAGATTTTCACAGATGGCCAGTCTCATTCATTTGTGAGGCTTCCATTAATTTCAGTTTCAAAACTTGTCATGTAGCTACTTTGTCCCCAGATAGCTGGAATGGACGCGATTCTGAATCTGCAGGCGAGATCGAGTGTCTGAAGGGCATCTATTGTGCTGGCTGCTGAAGGTGGGAGGGGAGATTGTAGAGATGAAGTCCTTGCCTGTAATACAGGTGTTTTCTGGAGATACAAAACATCTTCAAAACAAAAGATATAATATAAAGACGTGTGATGTGTTAAGGGAGTGATACAGCAATAGACTACTCTCAGAGTTCAGGGCAGAGGGCCACAGAGACTGCACTGTTGGTTCCTAAAATGGGCTAAATAATAGCCCCCCAAAAAGATATGGTCATACCCTAACCCACGGAATCTGTGACTGTGACCTTATTTGGAAAAAATGGTCTTTACTGATGTAATTAAGTTGATGATCTCGAGAAGAAATCATGCTGGATCACCGGGGTGGGCGATAATCCAATGACCAGCATCCTTATAAAAGAGGAAGAAGTGGGAAGAAGAGAAGGCGACGTGCAAATGGAGGTAGAGATTGGAGTTATGCAACCACAGGCCAAGTAATGCCTGGCACCACCAGAAGCTGGAAGAGGAAAAGCAAGGATTCTCCCCTGGAGCCTGGGAGGGAGCATAGCCCTGCCAGCCACTTGATTCCAGACTCTGGCCTCCAGAACTCTGACAGAATAAATTACTGTCATTTTAAGCCCACAAATTTGTGGTAATTTGTTACGGCAGTCAAGGAAACGGATACAGTCCGTTTGCCTGGAACATTCTTTGTTCTCCCAATTCCTTAAGTCTCAGCTTTAGTGTAACTTCCTCGGAGAAGCATCCTCTGATGTTCCATCCCCCTGCCAAGAACCACCAAGCTAAATTAGGTCCCCTTGCCATAATCTTATAGCTAGTGCCATGTCCTTTTTATTCCCCCTACTACCTATATATAACATAACATATACCTACCTATTTAAGGCAGAACGATTAATTGAGATATTAATTTATGTTTATTTCTGCCTAAAAATTCTTCTATAAAGTTTCTCAGAAAGAGCCAGGCCTTGCCATCCTTTGTTTTCTTAAAGCCTGAACCACTAAAGAGATTAGAGGGAGAGATCTAGAGCAAGAGGAAGGAAGCAGGTAGGAGAGGAGCCATGCTTCAGCAACGAGGCACTCAGGGAGGCAGTAATGCCACCAAGGGGACCAGCAGCAGGACCTCAGGCACCTGGGCTCCCATCCTTGCAATGATTCTCAGCCCTGAGCACAGAGTGTCTGACCACAAAGGACCCTGTAAGTCAGTGTTCTATCAGCAAGATCCACAAGGTGGCTATTACTGGCATGCACCTTCCTGATGTATTTGGCGCCCAAAAAAGTCTGTGTCTTTTGGTGGGAGACAGGGGGAAGTGTGAGAACAGGTAAAATTGATAAGATTGAATTTCTCAGTGTGGGCCAAATGCTGACTCTAATTCAGATCTACATTGACTTAAATATTTAAATGCTGAGCTTATAGACTCACATCTGTCCCTGCTGTGGACTTATTCGTGTGATTATTTGTAATGATGTCTGTCCTCCCACCAAGCTGTAAGTGTCTGTGTCTGTTCTTCTGACTGCTATATCCCCAGTGCTCAGCACAGATATTAAAAAAAAAAAAAAAACTGCAAAGGGAAGAAATAGTTTTCTGACTGGTCTCCTTTCCTGGACTACTTCCATGATAAATCTTTCACCTGCTAGAACTATGACTATATATATTTATATATTTTTTTTGAGACAGAGTCTCACTCTGCCTGGGCTAGAGTGCCGTGGCATCAGCCTAGCTCACAGCAACCTCAAACTCCTAGTCTCAAGCGATCCTCCTGCCTAAGCCTCCAGAGTATCTGGCATAAAACACTTGTTGGTAGTTTCCAGAAATCACATGTGATGGGCTGTTCTTTTAAAGTATTCTGCAGTACCTGCAGGAATGGGGAGGATATGAGTCAAAAGAAACTGTCAGTGTGGTCTCCTTTGCACCCCCAGATGATAGCAGCTCCCAGGAATCATAACATAACTCATATAAACTAGGTTTTCATAAACTTGGACACAAATATGGTCATATGCCTTTTATCTTTCAAATTACTTATTCAAGCCTCACCCAATTCATTAATAGGAATGCCAGTATCTCCCTTCTGAGGCTCCTCTCCCCCCAAAATGTTCCAGAGCCCAAGGATTTGCTCCACTCAAAGCACAGGTCAAGTCTCCTCCCATACCAGGGACAGAGGAAACTAGAGTTGAGTCAGTTCACTTGAAGCTCTTGCTTCTTGCCAATGCATCTTAGTGCAAAACGATGTTAAAACGGAACTTTTCCTATTTCCTCAGTATGACTAACGTTACAAAGATGAGAATGAAGAATACTAAATGGCCACATATTTCAAAGTGGAATATCACTTTACAAAACTTGTTAAACTGACCTCTAAAATCTAGTTCAGTAAACCTTCGCCCTTCAGCCAAGAAGAAGCTTTAACAGTAGAAGCAGAGATTGTGAGGATTTCATTAGAAGGCGGTTTGTCTCTCAGCTACTTGTGAGGCTGAGGCAGGAAGATCATTTGAGACCAGGAGTTGGAAGCTGCAGCGAGCTCTGATCATGCCACTGCACTCCGGCCTGGGCAACAGAGTGAGACCCTGTCATATCAAAAAAAAAAAAAAGGACATTGTCTGAGTGCCATGACATAATACTCATTATACTCCTCCTTCCTCAGGAAGGGGCAGAGAGCATCCGGGAATCGCTGAGAAGGTGACACCTGAAATCTGGAGAAGGTGGGGACATAATCTATTCTAAAGGGGAGAACCTGGCTAGAGAAGCCTTTGGTGACAAAGCAAAGAACCAGGGCTGCTTCAGGAATGGCCTGCACTTCCAAAATGTAGTAGAAGGTCTCCCTAGATGTAAACCTTCCTGAAGATACGTGGGTTTGGGTCACTTTGAAAGAAATACCAGACAGGAGGACCATCTGGATGGGCTAAATGACCCCCCAAATGGATTCCGTGTGGGACAGACTTCAGGAAGTCAGAGGGGGAAGCACTTTTATGAGAGAACTATAGGAAAGAGACCCCTAGTAATGGGATCCTCTGAAGAACTCCTAGAACTATCTCATGAGAAAAAGACCAGCTTTGGGGCACCTGACACCATCAGAGATACCAGGTTACAAATAAGGTTTTTGTTTTGTTTTGTTTGTGTTCTCCTCACCTCTCCTTTCTCTCCTGCTCCAACTCTGGCAGAGCCACAACTGAGCAATTTGAGGAGGGGAAGGACATAATTACAGCATCAGATGACATCTTCTCCACTGTAGCTTTCCCAGCAGGATGGGTGAGCTTGGAGAAAGGGAGACACTCTGAACTGGATGGGAGACTGCAGTTTATGTAGAGGCTGGTCAATACTTTTAATACCAGAAAAATGGCATTATCCATTAATACCCAACAATGACTTGATAAAGCCATGGGATCTACCCAAGACTTTATCCAGGAGTAGAGAAGAAAGTATCAGTAGATTTTGCTTATCTAGGCAAGATCGTGAAACAATAAAGCTGCTTTCTGCTGTACCCTTCTCAGCTGAGCCCAAACAAGAGCCTGCACAGGTCTATAGGCTCCTCCCCACAGTGATGCCTGGTCTAGGCTCTGAACCCTCACAGTCACATCCTGGGGACAAGCTTGGCACAGTAATGCTAGCCACTGCAGCAGGGTTAGAGTGACCCTAATCACAGCACCCCCAGTCACTGTCTGGCTTTCCTCCTCAGGGTTAAGGCATTTTCTCCAGTCAATCAAAATTCAGTAAGGCCTTCTTACCCCCACATCCGGAGGCAAGGTGACCAGCTCCCCCTAACCACACAGAACTGAGAGAGACCTTCAACATGATCTAATTGACTCAGCATTGCAGAACTAAGCTGAGGCTGCCAAGTGACACTTCCTGGTACAAGGCCCATTCTGAGTGACATGTGAAGTCCACCCTGGACATTTAAAGAACATTTCTTAATGAGCACCTGGTTTAATTTCTGCCGTGTTAGGCTACCTGTTTTACGATTCATTTAAGCAAGAGAATAAGAATAGCACTTTTAGGTGAGGGATGACAAATTGAGTAAATAAGAAGAGATTGCCTAATAAAGAAAAGAAATGAGATCTGGGCAGGTGGGGAAGGGAGACAGGAGAGGGAGAAGGGAAAAGATCAAATCACTACTCTTTGACTGTGGGACCTTACCCCTCCCACACCCTGGATTCCATCTGCCTAACTTCAGTTCTTATAAATTCATCACTTTTGAAATTGCTAATTATTTTCTGTTCTGATGTTGAAAGGGACAGACAGTCTCCACCTGCTGCAACCCACCTTCAGCCACATTTTTCTTAGCCATTGCTGAGCATGCTAACGCGTCACGGCTTTGTACTATTTCTCTGCTACAGGAACTGAGCAAAAACAACAGGGGTGTGCTGCTTCATTACAGCTTTCCAGGGTTCATTAAATAAAAATAGCTCCAAATGGAGTTACATTAGAAAGCACTCGAATTAAATATCAACTGCTAATGAGCACCTTTTCAAGACTGTCCCCTGAAAAGCAGAGCTTGTCACCCATTACCGATTGTTTTTAAGATCAGCTAGGGAAAAGGCTGGTTGTTCCCTGACAATCAGGGTGGCTTCCCATGGAGATGGACGTCAAATGGTACAACCAGTTTATTGAGGAGTCTCAATTATTTGGGATAAATAAAGAAACCACGTTTAACCACCACCACCCAATGACGCTATGTCAAACCCGTCTTTCCTCTTGACTAGGTTCCATAACATTTTAGTCACTTCTGATTTTCAAAAATGTCTTCGTTTTCAGACATTTCAAGAATGCCTAAGAATAAGTCCTGTCCATTTTTAAATTTCTATTTCATGTATGACGCAAAGCACTCCCCCTACCCTATTCCCTCCCCAGGCCCAACTGAGGCTCACTCCTTGGTGCTGGCAGCTCATGGTAGAGGACAGGCAGGCCTGGCTGTCACATACCTCATTATACCCCCTCTCCCCAGTCAGGGCAGGAAAGGGGAAGAGAGAAAACAGACATCTTCTTCCCCAACTGAGGGAGGTCTCAGTGCCCTTATTCGGTGTCCAGAGCACAGTCTGTGGGATTCCTGAGGGCTGGTGGTCAGGCCAACCTGCCCTGCTAATGAGGGGCCTGTTCCCCAGCAGCGCCCCTAGGCCTCGGCAGCCATTGGTGAGACGTGACGTTTTGGGGCCATCATCCCCTGTGGGATCCATCCTCTGCACCTCCAGGTCAAAGAGAAGTTCAGTCCCCCTTTGTCTGGCAGTCCCCTCACTAAGGCGATACCTTTCTCAATTCTTTTTTTTTTTTTTTCTTCCTTCTGTGGCATCACAGAGACAGATTAACAGGCCCACTGTTTAGGCAAGGATCCTACTGGGGGAGAACACGCCAGTCTCTCTTTTTTCCACCCACCTCTCCTGTCTTTACAGATGTCTTCCCAGAGCCTCTCTCCCTTCACTGCAGCGAGGGACAACACTCCCCATGGCCCCTCCACACAGGAAGGTCTGGATGGGAGCAGACACCTTCCCACCAGATACACTGCATCCCATTTCCCAAAGGCAGCCTCCATCCTAGACCTGTGAGGGGTAGCAGAAGAGCAAAGGCAGATGGAGGGGCAGAGAGGCAATGTTTGGCCAGTTCTCTGAGATGGAATTTTTTCAGTAAACTATATGGCTAAAGGCTACCGCCAATTTTGCCACTTCTCTGGATTTAGAATATTGGTGTATATGGGCCCTTTTATTACTAACTTTGAAATCCTGAGACAATAGAAAAATTTGCAGGACATTCTAATACAATAGTTTCCATGGAATATATATATATAAACATATATAGGGTTTTCAATAACTCCAGAAATACCACAAATGTTAAGGTATATTAACATTTATGTTAACAAATACCACAAATGTTAAATACCACAAATGTTTATGTTCTAAAACTCTTCCTTTTCTTGACTGAGAAACTTGGTGGTGGAGGAAGAAGTGGTCGGTGAGGCCATAGTGTGTAGAAAATCCTAATAAACGTTACATACATACATACATTCACACACATATGTCTGAGTTAGCATGTCAAATACATCACACACTTGTGTTGACAGCACTGGGGAATGTATAAGATCCATTTACAAGGATTCACAACCATTTCTTCTGGGTTCCAAAATTTCAGGTTATTTAAAAAGATTCTCATGGTATATAATATCCATTTCTTTCACTGGAAACCTTTCTTTCTAGTACCGTATGCTCTTATATTAATATTGTTTTCCCTTTCTGTTATTTTGTCATTCTTTTTTCTCTAACTTGTTTATTCAACATTTATCAAATATTAAAGTGTCTTTTGACATTCCTAGTCTCCCCCTATGCAGACTGGAGGTGAGTGATGGGTACCTTTCTGCTATCTTTTTGCAGGCTCCATGTGGATGAGTCTGGCATCTCTTTTTAGAAAGTGTGGGTACATCTCCTCCATCATCCTTAGCTTTGAGGCTGGAATTTGAAGGAAACAGCATATGTCCCATTTAACAGCCTATTATATTTGGAAAAGAGACTTGATAGTTCATTCCAAGAGTGAAGAATCATTTTATTTTCTCTCTGTTTCATTTGATCTTAGCTACCAGGTGTCCAGAAGCCCTTCAGCGTTTTCATAATTTTCCTTAGAGAATGGGGAAGAAAAAGAAGCCAGAAACGGAAGCTTAGTGTCAAAGATTCCCATCTTTGCTATGTGTAACTAACTTGACATTATTTATAAGCTAATTATAGAGCCTGGGAAAGAGGTTGACCTACCGCTTTTTGCCTTGGATAGTTTTTGAATAGTTTGAACATCTAAAAAATACATTTGGATAAAGAGGAGCAAAGGCTGTGCAGATGGCGCGCAAGTGCATTCATTTCTTTCCAAGTTAAAAATATGGTGGGAAAGGCAGGACATGCAGTGAGCAAGGTACAGCTTCCCTTTATTCAATTGGCAAGTATTTATTAAGCACCTATTCTGTGTCTGATACAATGCCAGGTGTGTGCCCTATTGGCCAAACTAAGATTTGAATATGGTCTTTAGATTTGTTCCTTCAAATAGCCACATCCCTCACTCTTACAGATGGTGAATTTGCTGTTGCGTCAAAGATGTAGCCTTCCTGCATTTCCTAGCAATGAACAGAAATCAAGATTCAAGCCGCGTTGCCCAGGAAGATCTGCGAATATGTTTGGCCAATTAGTATTCCTTGTCTGGATGTGCAGCTTATGGAGATTTTGAGGACAGCTTTAATACAGCTGTGAAGTTCCTCAGAACTTAGGGGAACTTTCACCTAATGAGCTGCCAAGTCACTTCCACTCTGACTCGGGGTCTTGCTTCATGAGCCATCTGAAAGCAGGTTCTCTTTGTTCAGCCAGAGTGGTGGCCAGACCAGAAGGGTGGCTGGGGACACTGAAGATGGGAATCTTTTCACAAAGCTGAGAACTGATGAAGGGCTTCGGGCTCAAGAAAATTTATGTTCACATAAAAAGTCACAAACTCTCCTGGACTTAAGAGTTCTTTTGCTATTAGACTCATTTCCTCCTAATATACAGGAATGCAAAGAAATGGAGGATGAGTTGATTGGCACAGGGTAGGACTGAACTTCAGAATACAGAAAGAAAAGGAAAAAAAAAAATCTTAGCACTGCTAAGTTTGTATTTCATAAAAGAATTTAATAACAGCATATAAAATAAGCAAAGCTCACAGCTATCTATTTCATTTGCACCTATGAGTTCCACTGTGATCAGATGTAACCAAATAATAAATCCAACTGACAGGCAAAAAAAATTTTAAATTTTGAAGGAAAACACTCATCTTTTTGTTATTTTTCCTTAGCCATATCACATTCAGCATAGCTTTTCAACCAAAGGCCCATGAAGGCAGCTTTCCTCAAAGCTTGTCAGTACTGCTTCTTTGATTGAGTGGGCATTAGTTCAATTTAAAAATTGCAGTTAATTTACTAAGAAATCTTGAATGGGATGAAATCAGTCAGTAATTATTTACTGAGCATGACATATGCTAAGCAAACAGTAAATTAATATTCATAATATTTATTAGTCTATGGGATTATAACAATTATTACATATAACTATGTATATATAATAATCTAGTAATCATATTTTAATAATTATATGACAATAATTTATGAATGATTTTAGTAATTACCAAAGTAGTATAATACAGGATTCCTATCCTTAAGAAGCTTAGCATCTATTATAAGAAATGTCAGTTTTTAACTTGCTACTTCTTACAGGAGCAGGCAAATTGGCTGCCTGAAAAATAGATATTTGGGTTTGGGTAATTATGACAAAAAGTCCATTTTTAGGCCAGCCTCATTCACAAAATATGTGAATGCACTCTACTGGCTTAATCTTTTCTAAGATAGGTACCCTCTTTCCACGTGAACTTTGTCTTCATGCATTGAAAGGCACTGCGTCAAATTCTGATTCTAGGATTCTAAGTCCTTGGTGATAAGGACTGGCATTGTTGACCTAAGTCCACAGCACCCGAAGGAGGAACAGGACCTAGTTTCCTCACTCCTGAATGTGAGATTTGTCTTCACATGAGAGCAAGGGATGTTTATGTAATCCTTATTAGTGCAGATGGGCCATTCTGACTCCAACAGCCTGAGCATCATTGCAAGAACAGTTGCTTCAATCTCTAAAAAAAAACCCCAAATACAATTCAATCAAGGAAATAAAGTTCCATCAATGCATGTTGTCCAAGTGACAAAGTATTTCAGGCAGCTAAGTAATTGGCTTGTAATATGGATATACACGGGAATGCAATTTACTTTTTATCATCCTTGGGCAGGTCATGAATTGAAATCACAGTAGGAGCACAAGGCTGTCAGGGGCTACAGCAAAGGAGGAAAACAGGACTTGGCTGCTGGGAATATTCACACTCAGCCAAGAAAATATGTCAAATGAGGCTTAAAATGAAGTTTTCATGTCCGCATTTCACAATTTCAGACCAAGAGGGAAACAATTCTTCCCTTTCCCTACCCCAACCTCCATCATAACTTAACCATTGGATGAAATATGCCCTAGTCACACATGCACTGTCTGATTATGATCCTGTTCTCTGCACTGGGTGATCTTTCAAATACTTAGGTGGGCAATTAGAAGAGAATCTGAAGTGGGAATCTGAAGACCATAAAACTGGTTTTTCTTTTGCTACTGACCAGTGGTTGACATTGAACAAATTACAACCTCTCAGAGCTTCAGTGTTGTCATGTGTTCAATGAAGATAATACAAGACCTGTCTGTCTCATCCAGCTATTATAAATCTTTTTCCCTTTCTCTTCATAGTCAAAAATTGAATGACCACAATCTTGACCTCTTTACCCATTCCTTCCCCAACCCCAAACTGACCCTCCACTGAAATGTTCTACCTAAGAGCACTGCTGTCAAATCTAACACATTCTCAAATGCTTTTTAACCTTTCACTTAACCTCAGATAATTGTGACAATGTTTAGCATCACTGTTCGAAAACTCCCACAGCAATTGGCTTTCAAAACAAATCCTTTCCATTTTCCTGTTCAGTATTAGTGTTCTACATGGCTTTGTCCTTGGCCTTTACATTTTTTTTGCTATCAGTATCTCAGGTTGATCTCATCCAGGCTGTGAATTCAACTACTTTTTATGAGTTCATGCTCAGAAATGTCTACAGGATCATACTGCCCTGAGGTCCCTCCTGTTATTGGAAATATCCTCTTGGTTATCCTAGAGCTCTCAAAAGTCAAAAATTCTAAAAACAAATTCAACTGGTTCAACTTTCCAGACCACACTTCAAACTTTCTCCCACTGTGTACCCTTCGCCTACCCAAATCTGGCACTCATCCATGACCTGTTTTCTAAAGTCTGTTCCCAAAATATTTCTCAAATATATCTTTTACCTAGTATTGCTACTACCTTGGTCTAAACCCTTTTCACCTCTTGTATAGACTATATTGCAAATGCCTACAAACTAATCTCCCTTTTGTGATGTCAGGTCCTTCTCAGGCATCCTCTGAATGGGTGCCAAGTTGGTCTTTCTAAGCAACAAATCTGACCATCTTTGTACCTTACCTTTAAATATTTAATGACTCCCATTACCCACAGATAAGATCCTAACTTTTGAGCATAAAATAGATGTCCCTTTATGTCCTGGCTCCTTCCCTCCTCACCAGTATCAGTTCCTGGATCTTCTTCATTCTCACCTTGATTACAGCCATTCAAAAACCCTTGTCATCTCCTTTTGCTGTATGACCACTTGGAGAATTTGCACTAGATTACCCCCTTCTTGAAAATTTTCTCTTATTTTCTGCTTATTTAAATTCATTCATCCTTCAAGACTCAGTTCCCATGTCTCCTTCCCTGTCAAATTGTCCCTGATTCTTCTCCCACTCCCATTTACCTCAGGTAGTTTAAGTATTTTGCACATATCTTTATTCTAACATGTCACCCTGTATTGCAGTTGTCTCATTACCTGGCCTTTTCTGAGGGCAGCAATCATGTCTTGCCTATAATTGCAATATAACGCCTATCGCAGCAAAGCTTCAGTAATTCTTGGATCCAACCCTTACTATTTGCTTCTTATTCTCTAGCCTTCACTTAATTTCCCTGGTTTATTTAGCCTATGGTATACCTCTCTGCCTAGCCTCCTTGAATCAATAATCCAATTGGATGGTCTGCCCAGGTTCGATGCAGATTGGCCCAAGATTCAGCTCCACGCTCTGAAAGTGGGTAATGGCAGCTGGTCTCAGGTTCCCAGGAGGGAAACACAGATCCAACACCCTGAGTGCCCACCTGTCAGGTGTGAGAGAGATGAAGGAGAGAGGGAGAGACTGGAAACATTGGATATTCATTATTTCATTATCTCATTTTCCAATAGCAACATTTTAGAAAATAACTATGCGCTAAGAGAACAGGTACTCTGCTGACAAGCATTATCGCACTGCAGGAAGAATAGGAAAACATTTAGTGAACTGGAATAGCTATAGGGAAAGAATAGCAAGATATGGTTTAAGAAAAAAAAAATGAACAAAATTGCTCTCATCCTGCATTTCTCTTTTGTCTATTGTGATGCAATTGAAGGGACGGGAATGTCTAAAGTCATATCAAATTCTCATCTATTATTCAGCTTTGCTAGAATGGTAATGAAATGCACACAAAGGCAAATATCTAATTAAAATGCCAGACTTTTTATTGTCTATTCTTAGCTTTGAAAGACAATGAATGCTGTTAGGGCATTGTGTAGACTATTTTGTTTAATGTGAAAGTCAAAGGGCCAAAGACTTAGATAGCAAACCAGGAAATGTAAAGGCTTTAATTATAAGAACACTCTATGCTTCCCATCAACTTAAGGTTCAAGCGTCTCAAACCAAATATGCTGCAATAAAGTGTGTAAATTTAAAACTCTTGCATTTTTCATTGGAGAAAAATAGAGGAGATTCTTTAGACTTTTTCCCTTAACAGTAATCTAAAATTAAGCACAAATCAGGTTTGACAAAGGGAATTTGTTATAGGAACCCATTATAATAGTTACATCTAGACAGTCCTTCCTCTGGATTATGGCTTTGAGGTCTGCTGGAAAATGAATACTAGCCAGTGCTCTATACGATAGGAAAAACGTGGGTGTGATCATTTTCACTTCCCAATGCGAGGATCCTGAGATAATGCAAGTCCCCTTCAGATTCCATGTTGAAGGCTATTAACAGGATTTGCTTTTCTGTCCTCCGGTATTAGGAATTGTGCTTGTTCCTTCCAGCTGGGCCCCTAACTCCATTTATATTTAATAGACAGCAGAGAGAGCACATGGTGCCTGGAATCAGAAAGATCTGGACTTGAATGTTAGCTCTACATGTTACCAACAGGACCACTGTGTTAACTGTGCAGACTGTGGTGAACTACTCAGCTCCGAGGGGCACCATCTCCTAGCTGATGACACGCTGGTGTCCTTGGAATTGGACAGCACACTAGCCTTAGTGTGACTTGAACTGTTTATCCTCTCAAAGCCTCATTTCCTTCATTTGTAGAATAGGGGTGTTAAGGCTGGGCGCGGTGGCTCATGCCTGTAATCCTAGCTCTCTGGGAGGCCGAGGCAGGCGGATCGTTTGAGTTTAGGAGTTCGAAACCAACGTGAGCAAGAGTGAGACCCCGTCTCTACTATACATAGAAAGAAATTAATTGACCAACTAATAATATATATAGAAAAAATTAGCCGGGCATGGTGGTGCATGCTTGTAGTCCCAGCTACTCGGGAGGCTGAGGCAGCAGGATCGCTTGAGCCCAGGAGTTTGAGGTTGCTGTGAGCAAGGCTGACGCCATGGCACTCACTCTAGCCTGGACAACAAAGTGAGACTCTGTCTCAAAAAAAAAAAAAAAAAAAAAAAGAATAGGGGTGTTAATAATAACACAGGCAGGCAGAGTATCCACCTAACTGAGTGACTGTGAAAACTAAAGGAGATAATGCATAAAAGATGTTTAGCACAGGACAAGGCACAGAAGAAGCGCTCGCCAAATGTTAACAATTATAATGATGATATTGTCTCATTTTTTTGTAGGGTTAGTCTCAAACTTAGCCTTCTAAACCAAAATACTATTGCAGCTTTTGTACTCCTGCTGGCCACCATAGTATTTATGTACCCAGAGTATAGATATTTAAATCAGTTGTGTTGAAATCTTCCTTCTTCATATAGTCATGCTAATAAACCTTAACAGCAACAAGGGTTAGAAATTTATAGGACTGATCATTATCTAAGGTGAGAAACCATCTGAGAGGTGAGAAAGAGAAGAATAAAAGTTAGTCTTTCTAGAGATGTAGAGTCATCTTATCTTGGAAGCCTAAGGCTAGGTTAGTTTTAATTCATTCTTTCACTGGGTTTTTGCTTTTGACTATTTCTTTTACATAATGTCTATGATTTCCTGTGTTGGCCTGATGTATGTCTAGAAGGAACCCATTTAAGCACTATAAAATTAAGATATTGATTGTTTTTCTAAGAATGAAAAAAGGTAGAAGCAAAGACTTAGCATGAGACAAATGAGGAAATGATTAAATTAGACTCCACACTGACAGCTCATTCTGCTGAGGTTTCATAACAGAATTCATATTATGTTCTTAGAAAAACATTTCCTCTTAACTTCAGCCACTTAGAGAAATAGATTTGTTGAGTTCCACCTCCCTCCATCCCCCCAAAAGCAGAATCATTTGAATGAAAATACAAACTTGTACCCAGAGTTCTATGGCAGGTGGAAGACTTAAATAAAGAACTTGATAGTTTTATGACTCTTTATAACTATAAAACACTACTATATTAAGAACAAAAGGACTTCTTTGTGAGACTACTGATAAAGGTGGTAACTTTTGAGTTTACTTATTGTGATGCACCTACTTATTGTCTGTTTTATTTCCCACCTCGTTTTGCTTCTATCATTTTCCACAGCATAATCAAAAAGTTCTTTAAATTTAAAAATTACAGTTTTAAGATAGAGAACTGGGCATATTCTACAAACTCATTATATCCTTCACCAAACTAATGTACATATGAATATGTGTCATATGTCTACACACACACATCCCATGTATGTATATAATGAGAACATAGGTAGCTATGCTGAGAAATACTAAGCAGACAAGAAACTGTAGTCAATACCTGATAGATTAAAAGTAGAGTGAACTTAGGAGAAAACAACGTCCAGGATACCTGCGGGATTCATGTGAGATTCCACCTGAGACTTAGGTAAAATGTGTGGGACCCCAACCAAAGGAAAGCCAGAGAACTGGAAGATGAGAATGCCAAGGTACATAAGCGGAGAGATTAGTTGAGTACTCACTCTTCTCTGTAGCTTGAACATCTCTAGACCAAATATGATCCTCTCTTCTCAGTTTCCTACTTCCATGCACATACTGACATTTTATCACTCCTCTCCATCAAAGAGCAATCATCCTGCAAATTGCAGTTTCAGGTCCATATTCTTAAGGTTTACACCTTCAAATCTCAACTGGTCAGAATCATCACCGACCCATACCTGCACCTTCTGTCTGCCCACTCTTCTTCATCTTCAGTACCCTAAGAGTATTACCATTCCTCAACCTTTTTTCTCCAGGAGAAAATAGAATAATTGTTAGCCTGTAAACTCTCCTTTAGTATACAATCAATGTCAGCAGTACTATATATCTAAAAATATAAAATATTTATAATAATCATACCATAAGATTAGAATCATTTACTAAGCACTTTGTTCTGTGATATGCATTGTGCACACGTGTGCACACACACACACACATGCCCTTGCTGATCACCATATTAGATATTATCTCCAGTTCACACAGCAGGAAACTGATGCTCAGAGAGATTTATTTTCCCAATCTTATAGCTAAGCAAAGCCATGTTTGCTTAAACATGCCAGGAAACTGGCAGTTGCACCCTCAAAGCCATTTTTTTTAATTTTTAGAAGTTCATTTTAAAATTCTGTTTTTAGAACTTCATATTGCAATTTATGTCAATATATAGTAAATCAGAGGAAGCACTAATGCAAATTATAACTTACACCATATAACATTTTAAGCATTACTTATCCCCTAAAATATTGTTTGTTCTCTATACTCTTTCATGTGGTCACCACTTGGAACCCACTTGTAAGGCTGACCAGATCCCATAGATGTTCGGTTAAAAGAACATCTGCAGCTTCAACTCCACATGGAGGCTCTTCCTTATTTAGGCTTTACCTTCCTGGCATTTATAGTTACTGTTTTCACTCTCTGGTTTCCTCTCATGATGATCTAGGGGGTATTAATCTTTACAGAGAACCAACTCTAAAGCCAAATTAAAGTTGGCTCCAGAAATTTTCCAGTGGAGCTAGTGAGATGACTTTACTAGCATTTTTATAATTATCTTAATGTTTTAAAAAAATCATTGAACATACCAATATCCCAAATAACACAGTATCTATAACCCTATTGAAATGGTGGCCAATGTGGCCCAGTCTCTGGACCACCTTGAGTTTAACAAACACTGCTCAATGGTCATCTTTTCTGAGTCAACTCATACCTAAAGCTCAGTTCTTTACAGCCTAAGAAACCTTAGGGGAAGAAGTGGAAGAAGATGGTGCTCACCAGCTTTTTACTTACACCTACTCAACCAGCTCATGACCAGTTTAAGGCCGAAGAAAAGGCAAAATCCCAGAGATCACAGCAAACCTCATGAGTCTCTTTCCAAAGAGAACCTGCCCCATACGGGTATCGGCAAGGCTGGATACCTTGGTTATTAGAGGATTTTGGAGATGGGGGTGCTTTTCCAGAGATTTATGTGGCCCAGTATCCACTGGATATGGGATGAAAGAAAAAAATGTCAAATGCACTGGCCATTCAGGTGGATCCTGAAGGAAAAATTAAGCATGATGCAATTGCTCAACAATAATAGTCAAAAGGCAAGATCATTTATAGCAAATACACTGCCCTGGTTCCAAAGGAGGTTATGAATAGAGATGACCTAGCCCTGCAAAGACCCTATGAAGAAGCTATTAAAGAGGTAACAGAAAAGACAGGGGGTAGCCTTAGAAAAATCTGTGTAGCAGAAGGTTGCCACAGTCATGCCAGTTGGAACAGCTAATAAACTGGCTTCTGCACAGTGTATCTGGATACACACCATTTCAGCAAGGAATGGGTTTCAACTCTGGAGCTAAGCAGAGTGTTATTCACATGGTAGAAATGCAGAAAGATCCAATGGAGTCTCCAAGGTTCAAGATCAATAAGAAAATTCCCCAGGAACACCTACTACTCCTACACCTGTCATGCATTCTCCTAGCCAAAAGATGACTGCAAGGGAACAACATGAGTGGGAGATTCCTCCTTGTATTTCTAACTGGAAAAATGCAAAGGCTTATATGATCTATTAGATAAACATCTAGCTGCTGATGGAAGAGGACTACAGACAGTACACACAAATAAATTTCGCCAAACTGGCTGAAGCTCTCTGCATTGCTAATTGGAAGGCTTATGAATGCATGCCAAGTGGAGAGAAAAATGGCTCAGAAAGAAAAGGAGAAACATGAAGAGAAACTTAGAGAAATGTCCCAGAAAGCCAGGGAGAGGAGAGCTGGGATGAAAACCTACGTGGAAAAAGAGGACATGAGAGGGATGAAATCCTGCATGACAGGTGAAAAGAAAGACATTGTAAGTGGAATCTTTCCAGGGCAGCTCCTGATAAGAGGTCGAAACTTTAGAGAAATGAAAATCGGGATATCAGTGAAGTCATTGCTCTTGGTGTGCTCAACCTTCGACTTCCAATGAAGTTCAGTACGACCAAAGGCTCTTCAACCAATCCAAGGGTATGGACGTGGATTTGCAGGTGGAGAAGATGAAATTTACAATGTTTATGATCAAGCCTAGAGAGGTGTTAAAGATATGGCCCACAGTATTTATAAGCCCAGTAAAAATCTGGACAAGGACATGTATGGTGATGACCTAGAAGCCAAAATAAAGACCAACAGATTTGTTCCTGACCAGGAATTTTCTGGTTCAGACTGTTGGCAGAGAAGGACCAGTTCAGTTTGAGGAAGATCCTTTGGTTTGGACAAGTTTTTGGAAGAAGCCAAATAGTGGCTCTAAAAGACCTTCAGATGGCAGCTGCCCCAAGGAACATGAGCATGAAGACAAGAAGAGGAAGAAGGAGTAGACACATGTCTCTTCAAAGTGAATGAACTATTATTTTCCATAACCCTAATAATGCAAGTCATATGAGGAATACTTTGTAAATGGTCAGGATAAAAACCAAATCTGGGTGTCACATCCCAGAAACTACTTTTTGTTTCAGTAGAAAGGGAGAACAGAAAATTCTACTTTGAATTAGTTTTTTTAAAGAATGAGCTGTGTTTGTGCTTCTCCCACCTTTTGGCATTTATAGAACATACTGCCCCACATACAAAATTAAGACCACTTCCTTTTGTGTGACACTAGAAGTCTGGGGTTAACATTTTGTGTACAAAGAACTGCTTATGAATAAAGTTACCCCAACCATGATGAGTAGGAGAATATTCACATATTGGAACTGTCCTACCAAATGATTTTTCCCTCCCACTGTGCTGTTTTAATTCGGAGTGGGGAAAGTAAGCTCTTCCTTGGTGCAACTATTGTTTCAAATAAAACCATTTAGATAAAAAAAAGATAAGGAAAAGAAAAGAAGAGAGAAACCTTAGGATAGAAACACCTTTCTGCTGCTGAATCCTGTTCGTCCTTGAACTTTCTCTAATCATAAAGCAAAGTACTTTCCCTCAGTCTCTGACATATTACTTTCCATTTCTGGAAAATAGCCTACCACTGATCCTAAATTCAGTCTATATGCCATTGCCATGTCCCTGTGGGATCTGGGTCTGGCATGAGGAGTTGGTCAGCTGAGGTGTAAGTTATTCAGATCTGGCTTGGCTCCCTCTGAGGATTCACAGAGGTCTAACTGCTTGAGAAACTGGGGATCTGTGGGTATTGCAATAAAACATACTTTTCATTGCACCATTTCTTAAAGGATTCCTTTAGACTTTCTAAATTTAGCGAAGTTGCATAGCACTACATAAGTTTAGTTCTGCAGCTGGCACATCTATCCCCAAGTGAAACATGATTTACAACTCAGACTTCAGCACAACCACCAGGACATTTCTGGTGTTATGCCAGCTGGAGATCGTGGCTCTTCTCTTTTCCACTGTTACTGTAAAGTCTGTTAGTCATGGTAATAAGGTGCTCTTGACTCAGGTGACAAAGCAATGACTTTAGTCTAAATTTCAGCTGGAAACTGCACTTTCAGTCCACAATTGTAGACAAGAAGCTGTAATCATTGTGGTTCATTTTCTGCACAGCATTATAAAGCAAACATTATCGAATGTTAACTGTGTTTTAAGATTCATTGCCAACAAACATATGAAAAGATGCTCAACATCTCTAATCATCAGGGAAATGCAAATCAAAACCACAATGAGATATCACTTATCTCCAGTGAGAATGGCCTTCATCAAAAAGTCCCCAAATAATAAATGCTGGCATGAATGTGGAGAGATAGGAACACACAAACACTGCTGGTGGGACTGAAAACTAGTACAACCTCTGTGGAAAGCAATATGGAGATACCTCAAAGAGATACAAGTAGAACAACCATTTGATCCAGCAACCCCATTACTGGGCATCTACCCAAAAGAACAAAAGACATTCTATAAAAAAGGCATCTGCACTAGAATGTTTATAGCAGCACAATTCACAATTGTAAAGATGTGGAAAAAACCCACGTGCCCATCAACACATGAGTGGATTAATAAAATGTGGTATATGTATACCATGGAGTTCTACTCAGCCACAAAAAACAATGGAGATATAGTACCTCTTGTATTATCCTAGATAGAGCTGGAATCCATTCTACTAAGTGAAGTATCCCAAGAATGGTAAAACAAGCACCACATGTACTCAACCTTCAAATTGGTATTAACTGATCAACACTTAAGAGCACACATAGGAAAAACTTTCATCGGGTGTCGGGCAGATGAGAGGGGGGAGAAGGGGATGAGTATATTCACACCTAATGGGTACAGTGTGCACCATCTGGGGGATGGACATGCTTGAAGCTCTGACTCAGGTGGGGCAAAGGCAATATACATAACCTAAACAGTGTACCCCCGTAATATGCCAAAATAAAAAAAAATTTTTTTTAAACCTCAACAGTCTTAAGAAAGGACTTGCATCTTCTTTCATCTTTCAAAGGGTGTAGAGAGGTTTGGATGCATAACCCTCATGCACACCTCTTGAATCTCCTTTCCTCGTCTATTCAATTTTCTAATCTCCCACACTCTCTACAGCAGGGGTCCTCAAACTTTTAAAACAGGGGGCCAATTCACTGTCCCTCAGACCGTTGGAGGGCCGTTGGAGAGTGCGGCGCACATTCCACACATGTGCACTGTGGGCCTGGGACGAGTCAGCTGCTTAGCAGGACAGGCAGCAGCGGCAATAACACCCGGCAGGCCGAATAAATGTCCTCTGCGGGCTGCATGTGGCCCACGGGCTGTAGTTTGAGGACCCCTGCTCTAGAGCTTCTTATTCACCAACTCAAACCTCAAAGGGCGAAAAAATCCTTAAATTTATCCACCGCACTCTGGGCAACTTTTGACTTCTCCTATCTCTGTTTTCTTCCAGCCCCAGACCCCCTCCATCAGCATCTCTGGACATGTCCTTTGCTGTGCATCTTCCAATTATATGCCACCAAAATACAGGAAACAATTTGGCGGTAACATAAGGCAGGGGGAAAATCTGGCAAGCAAGACAGTATTTTCATATGTGCGCTGGGGGAGAGGAGAGAGTCTGTGAATACCACATTAATAATTTTATTCCATTCAATTCCATTAAAAATTTAGCTGATTTATTTCCTCCCTCTTCCCATCCTCCCACTCTGCCCTTCACAATTTTTCTTTTAAATATCTCAGATATTAATCATATAAATGTTAATCTATATATTTCCTAGTTGAAGAATACTTAAATGTTTCAAAACCAAAAAAGTTACTTAGGCATAAAGTCTAACTTTTAGTGACTTATTTTCCATTGTGTCTTTCATTGTCTATTTTTTGTGCATTTCTTGTTCAACTTAATAAAATTTTTGGAGTAATCTTTTTCATGAAAGTATGTGAAATATTTAAAAGTCTTGCATATACAAAAATTATTTGTGAAGTCTTTGCGTTTAGAAATCATCAAATCAATATTTTCTCTCAAAAATCCATAGCTGTTGTTTCAGTCTTCTACACTTTAATATCGTGGAGAAGTCTGATGCCTACATAATTCTACTTCTTGTGTTAATATTATACTTTCCTCAGCCTGACTTACTAGATATTTTCTCCTTAAAATTTGAAGTTCGAGAGTGTCAACTCTAGGTTAATATCTATTATTTTTACCTCCTGTTTGGGAGCTCTTTGGATCTGATGATCTGTCTTCAGTTCAGAGAGCTTGTGTCACTATTTAACAGATTGTTGCTTGCCCTCTATCTCCCTCAGTCTTTCCTTCTGGAACTTCTAAATTGTAATTCCATATTGATTTTCTTTTATAGTTTCTATCCATATTTCTCTAAATTTTGAGAGAATATCTGAAGCCTGTTTAGATTTGCTGGGATCTTGGTCTTCTGAAGAATTCAGAATGATATTCACACCCAAATGAAGGTGACAGCATCTGTGGCAGACTTTGTTAATGAACACAACATCTGTTCACTCTCACCCGTGGCACCAGAAAGGCTTCCCAACCTCCTTTACAGCAAGTGGTGGTGGCCGTGTGACACTGTCTTGATGAATAAAATGCAAGCAGAGGTCTTGATAGGCTAGGGGGTGGTTCTAGAAAACTTGAGCTTTCTTAAAGCACAGATGTGACTGACATCAACTCTTCCCACTTCTTCCTGCATTCAATGCAGACCTGATGCCTGAAAAGGCAGAAAACATTTTGTGCCCAAGATGCAAGGCTGCAAGGATTGCTGAGAGGCTGACCCTAACAGCATGCAGTAAGTCAAACAACACAAGCAGTTGCCTTCTCCCAGACTTCTTGTTATGTTAGATAATTTAAAATCTTTGTTTCATAATTCACTGTTACTTAGGTAGTCTGCTTGCAGCTGAAACCATTCTAACCATTTCAGTATTTCTCCCTTAACAAGAGAAAACACAATTCTATGTCTTATGAAATCTGATAATCTCCGCTCTTTGCTTTGAATCACTGGCTGTGGGAATGTTGGGCTCATCTTCTCAGTAATAAAAGAGATTTTGCTGGAACTGCCCACAGCAGGGTCAAGCAAGACTTCTGCTTTTGCAGTCTCACCTGGTTACATCTCAGATACTCGCAGTCCATCTTGTCATCTCTACTACTCCAGTCTCCTGGCTGATGTCTGCTGCCTACGAAGGCATGGAGGGTGCTTTACTACTGCTAGAGTTTGGGGTGCCTACCATAAAGAATGCTGACATCCATTCCAAGGAAATTTCTGATGTGCCCAAATCTGCCAAACCTCAAGGTATATAAAAGCAGCAATTTGTTCTCCACAGAAATGGGAAGGATAACAGTAATAGCTACAAGTTACTGAGCACTTACCGTGTTCTAGCCTAAATGATTTACAGAGCCCGGATGCTGTGAGGGAAAGAGCAAAAGGACAATTACTTCCTCCCCCTCCAGCCTGCACAGAGAGCTTTCAGTGGGACCTGCAGGGGGACCTCCAGCACGCCACAGAAGCAGCCACGGGTCAGCTTTCAACAGCTGCCAGGCCCAGAGAATCTGAAGTCATCTTAAGACCTATTCAGTGAAACTCTCTGGCCTCCTCTCCCCTTTCCCACGCCAAGTTATGACTCCCTCTGGAGCAGTCAGAAACAAGAGTAGCCAGTGAAAGGGAGGGGAAAAAAATTAAGGGGAAAAACAGGTCAACCACACCCTCTTCCAGGGAGGTAGGGGGCTACTCACTATAGATTTTAACTGAAGAACAGGAAGGAAACAGAAGTCTTTACCTTAGAACGAAGCCTTTTCTAATATATTGAACTAAACATTTTAAATTACGGAATCAGGGCGACTTAGAAACACCTGCTATTAGGTAACACATGTTACCTAATAGTAATCAGAAAAGCTATGAGCCTGCCAAGTTTCATCCAGGGCATGGGAAAATCTTCCTCCAGGGCATCATTTTAAGAAACCAGGGGAGACAAAATAAATTGCATTCAGCTTTGCTGTCAACCTATCAAAACACAAATAACACATTGGTGCCCACATCTCCCTCAGAAACCTTAGCATAAAACAGCTTCTTCAGCTTTTACCTAGGACCTCATTCCTCCATGGAATTTAAACAAAATCTATGGGAACCAAGACACCCTATAACCTTTTCCACACTTCATCTGCAACTCATGCACCCACTAGTTCTCCCTCCCAATATAGCCCAAAACTCAAAAGCTTCAGGCAAGTTAATGCATACAGATTGGTATCTCAAGGGCCTTCTCACCCATTCAGCATACATGTTTCAATCTCAGTGATGTTCCAGGGAAATATCACTGCTACACTAGCAAACAGTTAAACCAGTTATTCATAGCAGAGATAGTACCACCTCATAGAGAAAATTCTGGAAATTTGTGGGGGCATTATTCTAATACTATAGTTGTGCCCAAGAATTAGCCTATTGAAGAACATGATCTTTTGTTCTTTTATGTTATAGTTAGGATGTTATATCAATTTTTTAAATTATGTGTGTAAGTAGGTTTTATTATCTATGAATTTCATCCAGATAGTAAAGATGATGGTAAAAACTATTTGTTATGAAAATGAGAATTGAGTCTGATAAGATTGATAACAACAGGACTCATAGTACTTTGTCGTTTACCCAATCTAATTTTCTCTGATTTGCAAATGTTTTCCAAATTTTTTATTTTGAAAAAAAAAATATTTTTTTTTGAGACAGAGTCTTGCTATGTTGCCCAGGCTAGAGTGAGTGCCATGGCATCAGCCTAGCTCACAGCAACCTCAAACTCCTGGGCTCAAGCAATCCTGCTGCCTCAGCCTCCCGAGTAGCTGGGACTACAGGCATGTGCCACCATGCCCGGCTAATTTGTTCTATATATATATTAGTTGGCCAATTAATTTCTTTCTATTTATAGTAGAGACGGGGTCTCGCTCTTGCTCAGGCTGGTTTCGAACTCCTGACTTTGAGCAATCCGCCCACCTCGGCCTCCCAGAGAGCTAGGATTACAGGCGTGAGCCACCACGCCCAGCCTATTTTGAAAATTTTTACACATTCAAAATGTTGTAAGAATAACAAATTGAACATTTATTTGCTGTTCCCTTATATTCACTGGCTTTAACATTCTGCCTCATTTTCTTTACTTCTCTGTATACATAAATATTTTTCTCTCAATCATTTCAGAACTACTTATGGACTTTGACACTTCATCCCTAAATACTTCAGGGTGCATCTCCAAAGAAATAAAATATTCTCTTGCATACCTACATAAACACAATGTAATGATCACACTCAAGAAATTTAACGTTGAATTTTTGTTAAACCTAGTATCTAAGATACAGTCAGTCCATGTTCAAATTTTGCCAATTTTTCCAAGAATGTCCTTTTATAGCTGTTTTATTTTCATTTTATTATCTGGGAATTAATCAAAAATCACACATTGACTTTAGTTGTCATATTTCTTTTTTTTTTTTTTTTTTTTTTTTTTTGAGACAGAGTCTCACTTTGTTGCCCAGGCTAGAGTGAGTGCCGTGGCGTCAGCCTAGCTCACAGCAACCTCAAACTCCTGGGCTCGAGTGATCCTTCTGCCTCAGCCTCCCGGGTAGCTGGGACTACAGGCATGCGCCACCATGCCCGGCTAATTTTTTATATATATATCAGTTGGCCAATTAATTTCTTTCTATTTATAGTAGAGACGGGGTCTCGCTCTTGCTCAGGCTGGTTTTGAACTCCTGACCTTGAGCAATCCGCCCGCCTCGGCCTCCCAAGAGCTAGGATTACAGGCGTGAGCCACAGCGCCCGGCCTAGTTGTCATATTTCTTAGTCTCCTCTAATCAGTTCACCAGCCCCTTGTGTCTCTTACACTACTGACACTTTTGAAGAAAGTGGGCTGCTTGTTTTACAATATCTCATGATATTTGGATAGTTTTCTGATGAGTAGATTTAGGTAAAAAAAAAAAATTTTCCCAGAACATTATTTAGATGATGTTGTGAACTTTTCAATGTATCACATTCAGAGGTAAAGAACAATATTTTATCCCATCATGTTGGAAATGCTAAGTTTGATGATTTGGTTAAAGAAATACCTATCAGATTTCTCCCTTGAAAAGTTACCAGTTTGTGTGAAAATACAGGTTATGTATCATAAAATTTGTGAATCCCAGTGATATTCTTTTGGAGAGGGAAACCAAATGCTCAGCACAAAAATGTATGCAATTCTGCTCTTGCTTACTTTTTACTTGCTGTTATAACGATTTCAGAAGGTTAGCCCTTAAGATGTTGCTAGTAAGTTACCTTAACAATATTCTACTAGATCATATTCAATTATCATTATTTAAAAGACAGAATATTTTTTCCAAAAGGGAGAGATTTAAGTAAATATAGAGAAAACTTATATATGCATATATTTTTATTTAATGTTTTCTTGTATGCTGATGAAACAAGCTCCATTCTCTACCACGAACTGCATTTTAAAATAAAGCCATGCTTATATCAATGTTTATTAATTATGGCTATATTTTATATTAATATATGTCTAAGTTCTTTTGGGCCCAGGCACACTTTGAGCTCTAATGCCAGATAAATAAGTATTAATAGCTAGATGAACTATTCAAGTATTATGTCTTATTGCAGGCAGATCTTTGAATTCAAAGAATAGTTCATAATTTTAAATTATAGTCACCCCCTTGAGAGGAAATAGTTTTCATCTTCTAATAGAATATAATATGCTATCATGAGCACTGAAATTCCTTTATCCTGATTCGCTGGTGGCCCATTTGGTTCTCATTTAGAATATTTGAGATGAAATTTAACAGACCGTAAGAGCTTAAAATATTTCAGCAAAATCTTTTTAAAAATGAGCAATTTATTTCCCACTTGCTAGAAAATTAGGATCCTTTAAGTATTATAAACACCTTGTATGGTTGTACAGACATTCTCAAAAATTATGCCAGCTAATAATTTAATGCATCGCAGTGATGCCTGTTCTTTATTCCCTTGAGTTACATTCAAAAGAAAAGCAGATGATTAATTTGTTAAATTCAAATAAGCAGGAAATCTATTAGATATTTGAAAAACTACTTCTCTTTGGTGAAACCCAAGTTGCATATTAAGGAGAATGCATAGATAGAACAGTTCAGACTCAAACCTTGACCCACATAAGACTTCGTATTCAGCAAAACTCCACTTACCAAGGCAATTTGGAATATACCAAATTATCACTATATGGAATCAGGTCTGCTGTAAAGAAGTCAAATAGGGAACATTTGAAAAGGGAGAATCAATAGTTACAAGCTTGTCTTTGTTATTCTGTACACTGGATACACGTTAATTCATGTAAATTTGACAGATTTCTGAGATTTTGCTTGCTACACTCTACTCTTTGCTGTCTCTAGGCACCTTCAAGCCAAGTTCTATCCTCTTTGTGTTTCATTCCCAGAGTCTTGCATTATGCCTGCCTCCTAATAAGTATACCAGGGCACTTAAATAATGTGCATAAGGCCACATAATTATTAATATTTGACTACATCAATCCAATGCCAATGTTCTTTACATTATACCATGATGCTTCCAAATAGGAATTCATAGATTAGTGGAAAAGGAAAATAAGTTGAAGTGGGTTGCTTATTTAGAAGCCTAAAATACACACGATTATATTCAGTTATTAATTTGTATACAGCATCCGCAGGCAGTCTGACATTGAGTTACACTAGATTACAGTAATTATAATGAAATATGATGATTGTGTAATGATGATCAACACTTTAATATTCAGTACATATAAGATAACTAAGAGGAAAGTTGACATATCTTACTGTTTATCATTAAAATATGTCTTAATGGAGACTACCAATTTGAAAGGTAAAATTGATGGAAAGCTAACTGTGCAATAAACTCTGTTACTGCATATTTCTGAGAGATAAATCCTAGATGATGATTCTGGAGCTGAGAGATAACAAGAAATCATTTTTAAAATGTCCTTTTTACTAGTAGAGAATATGATATTTGAAAGTCACTGCTGAAAGATTCCAAAGTTTTATCAATTTTTATAAAGATGTTTAAGAGGCCAAAACTTCTGGGAATGTTAAACTCAAGGAAGAGATCAACATTTCTGTCCAAAAGCTAACTCTACAGTTATGTTAAGGTCCAGAGTTCACGGATTCTGTCTCAATTACTATAAGCTACCCATTTTAATGATACAAAATACAAACAATAAAAGGAAAGAGTGTAGGAGATTTCATTTCTTTTAACTGCTACTCTTTATAAATACCATAGAAAGAACAGAAGTCTCTTCCAGATTTTTCCCTACCTGGACAGAGAAAATGTTGCATGTATTGAAGAGGCACAGATGAGTATCTCTAAAAGAATCCTATAACTCTTTTCCTTTTTAGTACCTTAGTAGTAGTTGTTCCTTCATCTTTACATAAATAAGTCTGTGGAATGTTTGGCCAAAATAGCAACTTATTCCAGCCCTTATTTCATTATAAAAAGACAACTACAAGTCCTTTTAAATGGCCTTCCTGAATATTACATACTCCCTTCCAGATTAGTTGTCTAAAACACTACTTCAAGTAGCTTACTACTTTTAAAAAAAATCTGTACTAATGCCACAATATTGAAAGGAAAGAGCCATAATTACTTAGACTTCTGAAAGTTTCCAAAATTTGTCCCAAACCTTTCCAAATATTCTTATCTCCTCAGAATCCCCCAAATGACTCTTGCAGACATTTTGTTTACTTGTTGTCTTCCAAATGTACCTTGTACGTTTTCCACCTTTGTACCTTTTCTCACACTATTCCACTCATACCCTAGCAACTCTCTGGCCAAATTTTATTCATTAACTCATTTGAAATTCCAGTTTTCTAAAACTGTAGCAACTTGAACAACTTCTCATTGCTCTGAGATCTGTTGAAATGGTATGCAAGTTCTTTAACTGTTCTTTAGTTAATTTTTGTTTGTCTTTGGAGACAGGGTCTCCTTCTGTTGTCTGTGTTAGAGTGCGGTGGCATCATCACAGCTCACCACAACCTCAAACTCCTGGGCTCAACAATCCTCTAGCCTCAGCCTCCCAAAGTGCTAGGATTAGAGGCGTGAACCTGGCCTTAAAATATTAAATAAATATTTTAACATGATTAAGTTTTCAAAGTTTAACTTCTCAAATCTTTAATCTCATTGAAGATGAAAAGCCCATTACTCTTCACATTTTCACTTTGCCCAACAGTATGTTGCTTATAATAGCTACTTAGTAAATATTTGCTAATTTGACTCTACCCTTAATTAATAAACTGTGGGTAATGGAAGGAGGCCAAATTGCAAAGGCCAAAATCATTAACTTTGTTTCTCAGCTCCAGACATCACAGAAAACCTTTGGTTAAATTTGGTGATTGTCTTTTTTAATTCAGACTGACAATCTTTGTTGATACATTTAGATGTAAAACTGCCATTTTACTAAAGGGTTTCCGTTTAACTATGCATCTGTTCTTCTCTATCCCTTATCTACTTTTGTTATTACATATTCCCTGTTATCTTAGTAGCGATATACTTTTTTAATTGTTCTGATGGTAGTTATCCAAGCAATTCTACCATGTATCCTTGACCTTTCAAAGTCGAATGTTAATGGGTACCTTTGTCTTCACTGCAAAGACTTTGAACACTTTAACTCCATTTACCCCACATAACAGATTATATTTTCCAAAAACCTATGCAAAGGTATTTTCAGTTCTACATAGTCCTCTGGTACTCATCACTCCCCCAGCAAAATGGGGAATCTATTTCTCCTCTCATTGAAATTAGGCATATCTTTGTGATTATCTCAATAATCAGACTACTGCAGATAAGGTAATGCTGCTGCCTGGCTTCCAGAATCAGGGATTCTCCCCAGGGGAAAAGTGATACCCACATTAGACTTACTTTGGATGATCATCTCTCCTGGATTTTCAATGCCTTATGAGATCTTCTATACCCTCAATAGGTGGATTTTCTTTGTTTTATTTACTTTTTTCCAGATTAGTTTTCCTCTATGGGAAAATAAGCTCAAATCTCCGAATCCACAATCATTCTAAGTAGACAGCTCTGGTCAAATCTTTAACATTGAAAACCAACTTTACAGAGAGTACAGGGTACCAAGCAGAGAAAATTCTGTTGGATATTAACTTTCATCCCTTCCCCTATTAATACTGCATGTCTTTTTGTTTGTACTCATATGAAATAATGTTTTGACTTTGGGCCTGCTAATCAGTTATTTCTGCATTAAATGTATGCATTTTATCATTTTTGCTGGCAGATTATTGAATATACTATACAACATTATTAGCAAGCTCACTTGTTTTTTCAGCAGTTTAGAAGAAACATCAAATTTCTCAAGCTGAACCAATGATAAATATAACTTTCCTGGCACTAACAGCAGGTTAAATCCTTCAAATGATATTCTGGAAATCACAAGATTGAGTTCAACATCATACAACTTCTTGCATGTGATGATGGCAAAAAGTCTATTAACACCAGATATCAAAGTGAATAAAACAAACTGAAGACAGATAATGGTATACAAGGAAGTCTAACAATTTAAAAAGAAAAAAGTGAAACATTGTGGCAGGAAACAAGCCAGTAAGGATGCAAAAGCATGTACATAATTATTATCAAAAACTATTAAATGCTAAATTTTAATCATTTTATATACCCAGAAAAATATTATATTAACTATGTCAGTCAGTATGAACAAATTAGTTGGTACAGGAGTCTTTTGATACAGTTCTCGTCAAGTTATCATAGGACAAAGATGTCTTTGGTACTCAGATTTCACTGTCCAATACAGAGAACTTACTGTGCCCAAAGTATATGTTAGACTGTGACCCACTCATTATTTTTAGAGTTGTTTACAGAATATAAAAGATACCTGTAATTTTCTTGACTTTTCATAATTTTACCTGATAAGAAGTTAAAGTAAAATTTTAAATATATCAAAATATTCAATTCATGCTTTCTTTCTGGAACATTTTAACATTTATATGAGAAATCCTTTAAGTCCTACCTCAAATACCAACTTCTTCCATGAAACTTTCTCTGTTTTTCCAGACATAAGCAATTTATGAACTCTAAAATTTCATTCATTCTCCCAAAGGAACCTAACACATTTGTGTTTGTTGGTTGCATGAGTGAAATTTCTGTTATGACAGCGAATATGCCTTACTTATCATTTCATTCTCCACAATGTCTTTCCATGTAAGAATCAACAGTTTCTGCACGAATAAGTAAATTTTGCTAAGCTTAGTCAAGCTCTTAAAGAGAACACAAAGAATTATACAAAATAGAGGTTTTACAACATTCCACTCAAGTTTTCCCTTCAGTTTGAAAATGCAGGATTATATTCAGGAGTAGACAAGCCTTTGCAAACTGTTTTTTTTTTTTATATGAGGGAGGGAAAAAAGACAAGAAAAATACAACCAAATTTTACTTGAATTTTGTTGTTATAGGGAAATATCCTATATTTTAATATCTAATGTATGCAAGGCTCATTTTCTTCATTTAATTTTTATTACAACTATATATTATAAGTACTATGATTATTTTCTAGGTGAGAAAATTAGGCTCAGAAGATAAACTTACTCTGGGCCACTGAGTTGAATGGTTTTAAGTCCAGGCTTGATGACTCCTTCTCAAATACAGGTGCTCCTTGAATTAAATTACTATGGGATATTTGGTAAACCCACTGCAAATTTAAAATATCATAAGTCAAAAATGCATTTAATACACTTAACCTACTGAAATCACAGCTCAGCCTAGCCTACCTTAAATGTGCTCAGAACACTTAGATTAGCCTACATTTGGGCATGATCATCTAACACAAAGCCTATTGTATAATAAAGGGTTAAATATCTCATGTAATTTATTGATGTCTTACTAAATACATATCACTTTTACACCATCATAAAATCAAAAAACCATAACTCGAATCATCAGAAATTGAATACCATCTGTATACATTTCACTATGTTACAGGTGCCTCTCAGTTTGTTTCATAAAAAATCTGTATTCTTTCTTAATAGTTATATGGTACAACACAAAAATGACTTATAATTTATAATCTACAGAAAAGTATAAAATAATCTATGATTCATCACACAAAGATAAGCACTGTTAAAGTTTTGATGCATTTCTTTGATCCTTCTGATTATATACATGAAGAGACAAGTTTTATATTATATACTATACATAACTGTGAGTTCTGGAACTTTTTTCAAATTTTTAATGAGAATATTCTGCAGTCCTTAATACCTTCAAAACTCTAGTTTTTAATGACTGTATAATGTACTCCAATTAATTTAATCAATTTCTTACTGTTACACAATTTTTCCAAAGTGTTTTCAATACTAAACATTAATGAATATTTTTATATACAAACTTTTTACTATATCTGATTAAGATTTTACTTAGGCTAGACCATAAAGAAGTAGAATTAGAGGATCAAAGGTTATAAATAATTTTTTAAGTTTTTTGACACATTGTGTCAAAATTGTTTTACAATAAGGTTGTACAAAGTCACATTCCCACCAGAAGCTTGAATGTCATGCACTCTCACAAGTATTATCGTAACATAAATATCTTAATTAAATAAGACAAAATGGGTATCATTGCTTGATGCATATTTGCATAAAATTTCTTTGATTAATAGTTAGGCAGAACTTATTTTGTATGTATTAGTCATTTTTATTTCTTCTGTGAATTATTTGCCCATTCTTTACTGGTATTTTTTTCTTGGATTAATGAATTTTTCATCTTAAAGATAAAAACTTGCGTGACATACTTCAGATAAATATTGAGCTCAAGCTTCCTTTGCTTTACAGTTTTCTATTTTTTAATATATGTGTATATACATATTTATGTATGCATGTATACATGTTGAAGTGTGTGTGTGTGTGTGTGTGTGTGCTAGAACTATTGTCCTTCAATTGCTTTTAGACCTGGAGTGGAGCTAGGAAAGCCTCCAGACATAACACCTTAAAAATCAATAGCAATTCATCAAGGATATCCATGTTTACCACTCCAATTCAATATAGTACTGCAAGTCCTAGCCAGAACAATCAGGCAAGAAAATGAAATAAAAGGCATCCAAATTGGAAAATAAGAAGTCAAATTATTCTTCTTTGCTGATGATCTGATCTTATACCTAGAAAACCCTAAAGAATCTTCTAAAGGACTATTAGATTTGATAAGTGAATTCAGCAAAGTTTCAGGGTACAAAATCAATTTACAAAAATTAGTAGCACTTCCATACACCAATAACAATCAAACTGAGAACCAAATAAAGAAGTCAACTCCATTTACAACAGCTACAAAAAAGTAATAAAATACCTGGGGATAAACTTAACCAAGGAGGTGAAAGACTTCTTCAAGAAAAACTGTAAAATGCTGATAAAAGAAATCACAGATGACACAAACAAATGGAAAAACATCTTATGCTCATGAATTGGAAGAATCAATACTGTTAAAATGCACATACTGCCCAAAGCAATCTACAGATTCAATGCTTAACAAAATGCCAACATGGCCGGGCGCTGTGGCTCACGCCTGTAATCCTAGCTCTTGGGAGGCCGAGGCGGGCGGATTGCTCAAGGTCAGGAGTTCAAAACCAGCCTGAGCAAGAGTGAGACCCCGTCTCTACTATAAATACAAAGAAATTAATTGGCCAACTGATATATATATAAAAAATTAGCCGGGCATGGTGGCGCATGCCTGTAGTCCCAGCTACCCGGGAGGCTGAGGCAGAAGGATCGCTCGAGCCCAGGAGTTTGAGGTTGCTGTGAGCTAGGCTGACGCCACGGCACTCACTCTAGCCTGGGCAACAAAGTGAGACTCTGTCTCAAAAAAAAAAAAAAACAAAAAAAAACAAAAAAACAAAATGCCAACATAATTTTTCACAAAATTAGAAAAAAAATCTTAAAATTCATATAGAACCAAACAAGAGGCTAAATAGCCAAGGCAATCTTAAGCAAAAGGAACAAAGTTAAAGGCATCACATTATCTAACTTCAAATTACATTATAAGACTATAGTAACAACAACTGGCATAAAAATAGACACACAGATCAATGGAACAGAATGGAAAACCCCAAAATAAAGCCATAAACCTATAGCCAACTTATCTTTGACAAAGTTGACAAAAACATACAATGAAGAAAGGACACCATATTCAATAAATGGTACTGGGAAAATTGGATAGCTTCATGCAGAAGAATGAAACTGGACCTCTGTCTCTCACCATATAAAAAAATTAACTCAAGATGGATTAAAGACTTAAATGTAAGACCAGAAACTATAAAAATTTTAGAAAAAAACCTAGTAAAACTCTTCTGGACATTGTCCTACACAAATAATTCATGACTAAGATCTGAAAAGCAAATGCTACAAAACAAAACAAAAATTGACAAATGGGACTAAATTAAAATGCTTCTGCACAGCAAAATAAATAATCAACACAGTGAACAGACAACCTGCAGAAAGAGAGAAAACATTTACAAACTATGCATCATATAGGGGAGTAATATCCAGAATGTACAAGGAAGTCAAACAACTCAAGAAAATAAAAACTCCATTCAAAAGTAGGCAAAAAAAAAAAAGTAGGCAAAAGACATAAACAGAATTTTTTAAGAGAAGATGTACAAATGCCCAACAAGTATATGAAAAACTGCTCAACATCACTAGTCATCAGAGAAAAGCAAATTAAAACCACGTGAGTACCATCTTACACCAGTCAAAATGGCTATTATTAAAAAGTCAATAAATTACAGATGTTGATTGAGTATGCAGAAAAAAGAGGCACATACATCTATGGAAAACAATATGTAGATTTCTCAAAGAACTAAAAATATAACTACCATTCAATCTAGCAATCCCACTACTGGGTATCTACCCAAAGGAAAAGAAATCATTATGTCAAAAAGATATCTGTACTTGTTTGTTTATTGTAGGATTACTTACAATAGCAAAGATATGGAATCAACATAAGTGTCTATCAATGGATGATCATATAAAACAAATGTGACATCTGTGTGTGTGTATATATCTACACTCACACACACACATATATATACCATGGAATACTACTCAACCATAAAAAGAATGAAATCATGTCTTCTGTAGCAATATAGGTGGAACTGGACCTAGTTTATTCAAAAACAGCCACTATCTTAGGTGAAATTACTCAGAAACAAAATCAAATACCTCACGTTCTCACGTATAAGTGGGAGTGAAATAATGGTACACATGGACATAGACAGTGGAATAATAGACATTGGAGACTCGGAAGTGTGAAAGGGTAGGAGGGTGAAAGGAGGGTGTGGGATGAAAAATTACTTAATGGTACAGTATACATAATTCGAGTGATGGTTACACTAAAAGCCCAGACTTCACCACTATGTACTATATCCATGTAACAAAACTGCACTTTTACCCCCTAAATCTATAAAAATAAAAATTTTAAGACTCATTTAATTTCTTAACAAATAGCAATTCATTAAAGCATATAAATTAACATTCTACAAGGTACAACAAAATTTTTAAAAACAGCTTCTTTGCACAGAGAACAAGGTTACTTGCACTTGGGGACTTGAACAGTTTTCACTAAAATACATTTTTTGCAAGTGAGAAATTAAACAACAAATACATATATAAAAGAGAGAACAAAATTACAGAGAATAGTATAATTCCCCTCATATATCAGTCAGCCAGTTTCAATAACGATCAATACATGGCCAATCTTGTTTCATATAACCCCATCTACTTCCCTAAGCTCAGATTATTTTACAACAAATTCTAAGCATCAGATCATTTGATCTGTCAAATTGCAGTGTATATCTCTGAAAGGTAAGTACTATTTTTTAAACATACCTACCACACCATTATCACAACTTTAAAAGCAACAAATATAATTTAATATCTTTAAATATACCACCAGTGTTGGCATTTCCCTCATTGTCTTATAGAATTTTGAAACAATTTTCTTGAATCAGGATCCACATAATAATCGTATGTAGTGATTAGTTGATACATGTCTTAAGTTTTTATTGATATATTCCCTATACACCCCACTTTGCTCCTTTCCTGAAATGAACTAGGTCATTTGTTCTATAGAGTCTCCTTAGTATGAATTTTTTATCACGTCTCCATGATAGCTGACATTTTTCTCTCTTATATTTCCTATAAATTGGCAGTTAGAGCTATTGCTTGATCAGATTCAGAGTTTTGTTTTGTTTTTGCAAGACTACCTCATAGGTGATGCTTATTTTCATCAGGAACTACTTACTCTCTGGTTGACTCCCCTTTTTATGCTTTCAGTCATTAATGATCTTTACCGAAATCCATTAATTCATTAGGGGATGCAAAATGATGATATTCTATTGTTCCTTATCCATTAATAGCTAAAATTCTTCTGTAGATAGAAAATTAAACTTCATCAACTATTGGACTACTTTGAGATACAATTCACATAGAAAACAATTGCTTGTATTTATTTACCAGTTTTCAAAATAATAATTCCATTATTTAGCATCCTCCAATGGTGACCATTAAGGTCATTGTTATATATTTTTTAATATCAGTATGAATACATGAATTTAAACACACAGTCATATGTCACTTAATGATGGAATTATGTTCTAAGAAATGCATCCTTTGGCAATTTCATTGTGCAAACATCACAGTGTACTTACACATATCCAGATGGTATAGCCTACTACACACATATGCTATATGACATAGCCTATTGCTCCTAGGCTAAAAACATGTACAGCATGTTACTGCACTGAATACTTTAGGCAATTGTAACACAATGGTAAGTATTTGTGTATCTAAGCATACCTAAACATAAAAAAGGTACAATAAAAATATGGTATAAAAGGTAAAGAAACAGTACACATCATAAGACATTTATCATGAATGGTGCTTCTAGGACTAGAAATTGCTTTGAGTGAGTCAGTGAGTGAGTGGTGAGTGAATGTTAAGGCCTGAGACGTTACTGTACATTACTGTCAATTTTATAAACACTATATATTTAAGCTACACTAAACTTATAAAAAAATTTTCAATAATAAATTAAACTTTATAAACTTTTAATTTTTTTTTAACTTTTTGACTCCTGTAATAACACTTAGCTTAAAACACAATGGCATTATACACATGTACAAAATTATTTTCCTTTATTTCCTTATTCCATAAGCTTTTACCATTTTCAAACATTTGTTTTTATATTTTAAACTTTTTTGTTAATAATACAAAAGACACAAACACACACATTAGCCTAGGCCTACAGAATCAGGATCATCAATATCATTGTCTTCTACCTCCACATCCTGCCCCACTGCAAGGTCTTCAGCTGCAATAAGATGCATGGAGCTGTCTTCTACGATAACAATGCCTTCCCCTGGAATACCTTCTAAAGGATCTGCCTCAGTCTGTTTTACAGTTAACCTTTTTTATAGAAGTAGAATGATATTTTATCATTCTAAAATAATGATAAAAAGTATAGCATAATAAATACTAGGTAATAGGAATTTTTCTGCTCCATTATAATCTTATGTGACTACCATCTTATATGCAGTGAAATATCATTGAACTAACTGATGTATTTGACTCGATAGAAGTTATTATTCTTACCGATGCTCAAATTGTCCTGTTTGGTTAGTGGGAGCTTAACCAGGTAAGAGTCTGTGTTCTTTTGATACAACTCTATGTCTTTAATAGCTTTTGGCAGTACAAAATGTCTTGAACTCATCTTGTACATTTCCTGCCCTAGACCTTGAATTGGCTATTTTTTCAAAAAGTCTGGTTCCTTTCAGTGGGAAATAGAATTTAGAGACCACAAATGGCAAGCAACTAAGAGTGCTTATTGTTCCTTGGTTGCCATTTTTTCTAGTCCTTACCAGTGGACAGGCTAGGAAGTAGATGTATACACATGTACATGCATACATATGCACATGGACATGGACATGTATAGAGAACACTGAACTAGAGAACACTGAGCCATCGCTCCTAGGAGAAATAGAGTTAGGTTCTTGCCAAGCCTCTGTTCACAATATTTTTTGTCAATCACGCAATATATAACGTGTTGTATGTGTTTCTGTTTAAAGACACTTTAATATACAGTGTTTATTTATTAACATTGAACTTATACCTATTAATAACATTATGACTCATGCCTGAGCCAAGCACAAACTACAAAAAGGATAGTTGTTTACAGTAGGAGAACTGAAGCAAAAAGGCAAAGTGTTACTTTGACCTCACCTGGGAACCTATGTGTCCGGTGATTCAAATATTTTGCCACTCTGAATATATCTATGAATGACCACAAAAGTGCCATAAATATTGATTTGGGGGTTACAAATAAATTTTATCAAGTGGATAATTCATAAATACAAATATGTAAATAAAGAGGATCAACTATATATGCATGTAAATATATGTATACATAGTGATAGTTATCATTTTATAGCTATACTGATGTATTTTAAGATAAAATGCATCATAAATTATATTTATATTCAGACTATGGGGCTTTTACTAAATTGCGTGAATCTCATATCTGTATCTCCTTTCTTCCATGCTGAAAATCTCAGTTCTTAATGACAGTAACATCATTCCAGGGCCAGGATCCATGACAAACAAAATACCAACTGGAAACCACAACAGGATCTGAATTATTGACTTTTCCTTTTGCCCCAGGCTCCAATATGACTCTGCATAGTGCTGGCACTGCTCTTGCCTTTATCTAAAATTTTGGGTTTTGGGTATCAATTTTTTAAAAATATTGCATTAAGATATCTTGGTTACTAAGGTGTTTTTTTGTTGTTTTTTTCTTAGTCCCCTTATATTTTGTGCCTGAGGCAAATGACTTCTTCCCCTCATCATAGTCCTGGCCCTAAATAATTCCTCACTTAATTTATTCCACAGTTCACACCCACCAGTCTCAGAAAACTCACAAGTCTCCTTTTCTCCAAGGACCTGGACATGGTGGACTCAATGATCCCCCAGGTTGTCAAGATGTTCATAGGCTCCCCTCCTCCATACAAAGTGATAATAGACCCTCTTTTAAATCAGAACTGCTAGGCACGGTGGCTTATGACTGTAATCCTAGCACTCTGGGATGCTGAGGCAGAAGGATTACTCAAGGTCAGGAATTCAAGACCAGTTTGAGCAAAAGGAAGATCCCATCTCTACTTAAAATAGAAAAATTTAGCCAGGCATAGTGGTGTGTGCCTGTAGTCCCAGCTACTCACAAAGAAGGCTGAAGCAAGAGGACCATTTGAGCCCGGGAGTTTGAGGTTGCTGTGAAGTAGGCTGATGCCACAGTATCTAGCCTGGGTGACAGAGTAAGACTCTGTCTCAAAAATGAATAAATGAATAAAAAAATAAATCTGAGGTAACCCAGCAAAGAAACAAAGTCCTACATATAGAACAGACATTACATGCATCCTGAAATTGATGCACGAAAGTGAGCTAGGATACTACTACTTGCCCATCTCTGGATAAGGGTAGCCCTCAGAAGCAGGCTTAAGTTAAGTCCCTAAGAAATAGTTTATGGGAGACCATTCCTAGCACCCTGAGGTAAGTATGGTAATATAACTATGAGTGAAAAATCAGAGTAAAGAAATATGTCAAATGAGTGGATAAGGTGCTAACCATGATATGTGAGTTTGCCTCTTTCAGGTCTCTGTCCCAGTTGGAAGCAGAGAAATAAAAGGGACTGACTCTATGAAGTGCCCCTAACAACTCACACCTCATTGGAACTGTCAAAAGTAAAACCCTGGTCCATGATACCAGAATAAAGAGGTGTACCACACGAAAAAAAAAAAAAAAAAAAAAAAAAAAAACTCCAGTGGAAGGGCCAGCATTTAGGCAACCTAAAGTATCTGTTTAAGAGAAAGGGAAAGATAAAAATGTTAATATTTTTGCTAACCTTTCTTTGATTATTTGTTCTGTCTATATAATAGAGAGATAACTTCTTAGTGAGGATTTTCCTGGGCTACTGCTTCTTGTCGATCTGTCTTACTGTTGGGTTTGTCCTCCTAAACCTTGTTCGATGCTGTATATGATTTCTGAATTTACAGAAGCCAGTCTCTCAGATCACCTACAGGGTACAACTAATAGCTCTACACTCAGAGGTCTCATGTTTCTTTTCTAACTCAGCCCTGTATCAGACATTGTGTACAAGGCGACAGTTCATTTTGCCTTGTCAATCCTCACTATTGTAATTGTTACTTATGATTTTTTTATTTGCCTGATAATCTGCCATTTTCCAAAGCTTTGCAATGACATACATAAGTATAAACCTACCATCTGAAATGTTGCCCTAATTCAACAGGAAGTAGTTCAAGGATTCCAATACAAACTACATAGAGAAATAACACAGCAAATATAATAATTATAAAACTTTACTACAGACTAGGAACCAAACATTCAGTCAAATAACTATGCATAGACTTGATTCACCCATTGAGCCTATTTCAATTTGGCTCACAAAGCTAGGACCAACAGTATATAAAAAACAAAGGGATATATGAAGACTAAAAAAATAAAAGGATGGGCAATGGAGTATCAGGCAAATGAAAACAATAGGAAAGTAGGTGAGGTGATCCTCATATCAGGCAAATTAGAATCCACACCAAAAATTATGACCAAAAACATCCCCTTTTAATGATAAAATCCATAATTTACAATAAACACATAACATACATGAATATACATGTACCAAATAACACTGCAATTATTATAAGGCAAAAACTACAGCTGATGTAGAAGACAAAGATACAAAGGCACTAATAATGTCAGACATTAACAAACCACTCTTAATATATGACAAAATAAGAGAACTCTTTATTACCAATTCAATCTCCTTACTCATTGGGTTGATCACATTTTCTGTTTCTTCATGATTCAGGCTTTGCAGGCTCTGTTTCTGGGAATTTATCCATTTCCTTGAGGTTACCAATTTGTTGGCATATAATATTATTTATAGTAATACCCTATGATCTTTTGTATTTCTGTAGCATCAGTTGTAATGTCTCCCCTTTCATTTCTGATTTTGTGTTTCTCTCTCTTTTTCTTAATCTAGATAAATGTTTATTGATTTTACCTTTTAAAAAACACTTATTTTTGTTGATCTTTTCTATTATTTTTTAAGTTTCTACTTCATTTATTTCTTCTACTAAATTTGGGCTTAGTTTGTTCTTCTTTTTCTAGTTCCCTGGGGTGTAAAGTTAGGTTGTATATTTGAGATCTTTCTTCTTTTTTGATGTAGATGTTTATTGTTACAAAATTCTTAGAACTGTTTTGGCTGCTGCCCGTAAGTTCTGACATGTTGTGTTTCCATTTTTATTTACCTCAAGATATATTTTAATAACCCTTTAAATTTCTTCTTTGACCCAATGGTTATACAGGAGAATTTTATTTAATTCCACATATTCTAAATTGAAATTCTAATTATTAATTCCTAGTTTCATACCACTGAGATTAGAAAAGCTATTGGATATGATTTCAATCTTCTTAAATTTGTTGTCTTGTTTTATGGCTTAAAATGATCTATCCTAGAGAAAGTTACCTGTGTGCTTGAAAAGAATGTGTATTACATTTGTTGGATATAATGTTCTGTATATATCTATTAGATCAATTTGGTCTAAAGTATAATTCAATTCCAACTTTTCCTTATTGATTTTTTTAGCTGAACTGTCTATTGTTGAAAGGACAATTGAAGTCCCTAGGTATTGAAGTCCCTAACTATTATTGTATTGCAGTCTCTCTCCCTTCAGATCTATTAATATTTCCTTTTATATATTTAAGCATTCTGAAGTTGAGTGCATATATATTTATAATTGTTCTATCTTCTTGATAAATTGACCCTTTTATCATTATATAATGACCTGTTTCTTTTCACATTTACTTAAAATCTATTTTATCTTAAGTACAGCTACTCTAGTTCTTCTGGTTTCCATTTGCATGGAATATATTTTCCTACCATTTACCTTTAATCTATGTACATCTTTAAAGGTGAAGTCAGTTTCTTGTAATCAGCATATAATGGAGTCTTTTTTTAAAACATCTATTCAGCCATTCTAAGTCTTTAATTAGAGATTTTAAGTCATTTATATTCAAGATGATTACTGATAGGTAAGGACTTACTAGTTCCATTTTGTTAATTGTTTTTTGATTGTTTTATAGATCCTTTGTTCCTTTCTTCCTCTCTTGTCGTCTTCCTTTGTAATTAGATGATTTTTCTCTAGTGGTATGCTTTGATTCCTTACTTTTTATCCTTTGTGTATCTCCATAGGTTTTTGCTTTGTGATTACCATGGGGCTTAAATAAAACATATGGCTATAACAGGTTATTTTAAGCTGATAACTTAACTTTGAGTACATATAAAAAAATACTTTTACTGCTCTCATTTTGTTTTTCAATATCACAATTTATATCTTTAATTGTATATTACTTAACATATCATTGTAGCTATTATGTTAATAGTATTGTCTTTTAATCGTTTTACTAAAGAGATATTAATAAATGATTTACACACCACTAATATAATATTCAAACATTCACTGGCATTTTCTAGATAATTCATTTATTTTGTCTAATGTTCATTGTCTGTTTTCTCGATAGAATTTAAACTCCTCAAAGGCAGAGAGTTTGTTTTTATTCACTAATGTAGCCTCTCCATATAGAACAGTGACTGGCATATCGAAGACATTCAAATATTTATTGAATAAATGAGCCAACTTTAAAAAATGGTATTTAAGATGATTTTCATGATGGGATTACCTTGGGAGTGGGTGCAGCAGAAAAAAGGAGAGGTTTGAAAATGGGCATTTTAACATTCAGAGGTTGAGCAGATAAAGAGGAACCAGCAAAGGCAACAGAGAATAGAACTAGTAAGGAAGAAGAATCAATAAAAAAGTGTTCTAAAACCAAAGTAAAGAAAGTGCTTCAAGAAGGGAAAGTGATCAAGTATGTCACTGCTAATGCTGATAGACAAAGATGAGCACTGAGCATTAATTATTGGATTTGCCAATGTGGAAGGTCATTGATTATCTTGACCTGAACAGTTTAGTAGAATGATGAGGATGAAGCCTAACTGTACAGAGAATAAGAGAAGAATGGAGAGAGAGGAAAAAGAGTTTTTAAGATGAATTTTCCTGTCAACTGGAGAAATGGCTAGAGGGGGATGTGATGACAGGGTTTGCTGTTGATATATTATATAATGGTTTTTGTACATGAATAAAAATAATCTATAAAGAGGAGAAAAAACAATACAGAGAGAGAAGGGACAATTCAGTAGGTGAGAGGCAATAAAATCCAGTATATAAATGAGTGTATTGGCCCTAGATAAAAACAATCAAATAATTTATCTATACTTAGGAAAAGGAAATAAAATACATGGGATAAATGAGGTATATTGATAGATGTGATAGAAATTCCCTTCTATTTGCTTCCATTAATATTTTCTCAGTAAGATAGGAAGTAAGGTCATCAGCTGAAGGGACATATGAAATAGTCCTTTGGCACTGCACTCAAATATACTTGGCATGTATCTTAGAACTTGTCATACTGTCCTGTAAATATTTATGTACATGTCTATTTCTCCACTAAACTATAAAATAATTTAGGGTAGGGCTAGTACTTTTTATTTTTGTACTACCAGTGTATAACATAGTGCTCTACAAATATTCATTAAATCACTGCTTGAATAAATGAATGTTACAGAATCCTTTAAGATTTTGGAGCAAAGCCAAGAGTTTGAAAACAGCAAAAAATAAAATACTGTCAAACATCTATTTCATTTATATACTTAAATATAATTTGCAAATGTTGAAAACCTGAAACCATTAAATTCAACTTACTTGTGAAATTAGAAAAACTATAGATAGAACATAAGCATTTCACTTTTTAACATATTAAGGAAATAATGAGATGCTGATATTAAAAATAAATGTATAGGGTTATGAAAAACTGTGGAGTATGTTTCACATTGATTCTAGATATTAAACATTTCATGACAAAATGTCAAGATTCAGCTTCCAAAAAACCAACATCTTTGAGAAAAAGTTACTATAACAATATCTTCCATATAAAAAAAGTAGAAGCACTCATATCATAACTATATTTTAAAAATATAGGGTTTTCTCTTGACACTAAGTATTCAGAACAAATAAAAATTAAGTACCTGGGATCAGTGAGGGACAAGACAATGTGTTCCTGAAATTGATAATATTCTCATTACTTAAGATTTTGTGATAATCAATACAACTCAAAAATAATGATTTGACTACAAATTTTAACTTTCATACAAACCCTAAACAACTCTAAATAATGTTATTTGAAACAATTACTTTTAGGACCACCGAAATTCAAAGACACTATTTAAAACTCCAGAAATAAAAACAAACTTGAATTGTGAATATTTTATATTTTTACTATCATTTAATTTTTTAATACATTTAATTTTTTGAGACATTCTTTTTCTTTTAACAAAAAGAACAATAGTGATACTATATGCTACTGGTAGAAAATTAAGATCTCTTCTATAAAATCCTATGGAAAGAAATGTCAATTATTACTAAATACACCGAGTCTTGTTCTAAAAAATGCAAAAGAAGCCAGGAAATGGCCTTAACCTTGAAGCAGACCCATTTCCCTCTGAACCAAGGATTTTCTATGCTTCCCAAATAACCCTTCAGAAAAGCTCTTCTCTCAATTAACTGAATAGTTCAGACACCAAGAAGTAGGTACAACAGGAATGTGAGCAGGTCATGCAATATATACATATGGAAGTCACTAAAATGAAGTCCCCAGGGGCAGGTGGGGAGGAAAACGACACAACTGCACAATGCACAGTTGTCAGAGATCCAGAGCAGTCTGTTGCTGTGACTCTCTTTCTACGACCTGAGAGTCAGCTGAGTAGTTACATATGATGGAAATAAAACTGAATGGGATTTGAAGAGAAAACTAAAAATGAAAGGTACACCTCAACATTTATTACTTTTAGTGAAGTCATATGGTTTCCACCACTGAGCAAACTGCAGTGCTTTCTTCCTCTGATCCTCAAAGCTTTCTCGGATCCCTTTCCTCCAAAGTCTTGGTTCTATATCCAGCATCCCACCAATGATTTCCTTTTAAAGAATGAAAAAAAATACAAACACATGCATGTATAAATAATAATGAAAACAAGAATGAAACTATTTCTGTTTATTCTGCTATTAAATATAACATTAAGGAGTTCTCCATGACAATGTTCAAAAACTGTATAAATACTAGTTTCAAGTAAAAAAAAAATCTTGTTTTCAATTATTTCAAGCTATGCAAACCCTGTGATTCTAGGAGCACTGGCTAGCTGTGTCTCATGTGAAGCCATTTGTCCATTGTGTTGCTTATTAGCACATCTACCAGATTGTAGCAAAGGGGAGGAAGACAAAGTGAAATTTAATTAATTTCGGCCACATTAGCAATTTGGCATATAGTTTGGAGAAAAAGTGTGTCATCCTGTAGCAATTATTAACTTTGTTGCTCAACTGGAATTGAATCTCAGGCTAATGTTCTCTCTGCTACCCAGTATATTTATAAACCAGTTTCTTCCACTATTAGCCATAGATCTTTTTTTCAGGAAACAAAATCATATTTTAATACTAATCTAAATAAACCTAGAATTAAAAATTACAAATCATCTTCATTTAAAAAGTCACATTCTCAAGCCCTGGCTTTTTGGTTATCTGCTTATTATTCTAGATTATTTCCTTCATGATCTTCTTCTTGTGCTGTTAGCTATAGAAATTAATCAAAGTTATACATGTGAGTATCCATGTATAGGAAGATATGAATGAGATTTATAATGCTTAGAGGTAGGGCAGTATAGTAATATAGAAAAACACTGGACTAAGGGTCAAATTCTGTGTCTCCAGTCAAGCTCCACTAGACGGCGTGATGAGATCTTGGACAAATCTTATAATCTCTCAGATCTAAGTTCTTCATCTTAACAAATATACCATGGGGACCTACTATGCACAAGCAAATGCCATATGACATAGGGGATACAAAGATAACTAACATATAGCTATCTGTCTTCAGAGATCTTAAAACAGAACATGGAGCTGTGGTGGGAGCCAGAATAACAACTGAGCTATACAGAGGACTGTCTTATAAAGCAGAATAAGGTAAGTGCTAAAGCAGACCATTTGGAGACTCAAAAAAAGAAAACACATTCTATTTGTTAGTTAAATCAGAAGAAGCTTCAGGGAAATAAGCAAGGGAAAGAAAGGGGCCTACCAATAAGCAAGGGAAAGAAAGGGGCCGACAGGAAGAGTAGATCATATAAGACATCAAGAGAAATGGGGCAAATTTAGATGTATTTCAAGAGTTCCAAGTAAGCAATGTAGTTCAAGAACACCTGGCTGATAAAAGTTGACCTAAAATTGTCTCCATAAAACATTCAGTTTGTCTTATGTGTACCATATAGGATTGATTCTTGTTCTGTTACTGAAGCAGCTGTTAATGGAAAGAGACCATCCCAATAATCCCTTCTTGCTCTCTGAACAACTGCTTAGTTAGGGGGCCAAAGGGAATTCTTGGACCCACAGGCTATTTCTTGACAAATATATTTTGAAGAAAATGGCTCAGGAACATAATGCTGGCTGGGGAAATTTTCTTTTTCACCTCAAAACAGTATCATAAACCATAATGCATATGCATAATATGTGAAGGAAAGGCAATCTCCCAATTAAATTTACACAACTTGAAAAAATAGATATTTTACTGCCTTTTCCCTAGAACCAAGATTTTGAAAAAAATAAATCCACAGTCATAGAACCTAAAGTTATAAAGCTCTACTGAATAACAGCAGGATTTTTCATAGTAGGGAAAAAAAAATTCTTTCTAGTTAACTCTGAAAAAAAATTCTGAAAATTTCTCAAACAGGTTTCTGTAATACATTACAAAAATTCAAAGATGCAAATGACTTTGGGTGTCCAGTTAACCAATTAAAGACAACAGTGTAAAAAGTTTTGAATATAAACCTCTGGAGTTGAGATTCTTCTTGGCACACTCGTACTCATTGTGGAAGATGTCTTATGCAGGAAGACAGGAGAGGAAAGTGCGGAGAAACGGGAGTAGGGTGAGGAAGAGGGAATCTCAAGCAGAATTCATCAAGGACCTTTTAATTTAGAGGAACTGGCTACATAGGGACAGTATGAGTGGAAAGGCCTGACCTACACTAGACTAAAAGGTCACTTCCTAGAGGTATTATTGCCCAGGTTTCTTTTGACTGTTTCAGTTGCTACATTAATTTCATTCTAGTTCCTGACATTAACTTATACACTTCCCGGACACTCCATAGACCTTTCATTTAAAAACTATACCCCTAGGAAGCAATCTGTGGTAATAGAAAGGATATATTGGCAATCAAAAGATCTGTTCTCTAATATCTGTCCAGAAACTATCAGTGTACAATGAGTCATGTATTCTTGGACTGTATTTTGCTTAACTATAAATGAAGAGGTGATATAATTTGTTCTCTAGTCAACCATGACCATATGTACCCATGTTTCTGTCATTTATTAGTGTATAACCCTGGGCAAGTTATATAATCTCTGTGTAGCTCAGTTTCTTCATCTATAAAGTGAAAAGTTATATCTACACAATGGAATTATTACGATCATTAAATGACAGCTTAGAACAGTAGCTGGCAAACTGTAAGCCCTTCATAAGTATTAGCAATTATCATCAATCTCAACACAATACTAGCTGACTCAAAAAAAAACCAAAAAAACCATTATAGTCACTGTTGACTATGTCAAGAAACTTTGGCTCCAAAGTGACATTGGTGACTCTGTTATCGATATTCTAGGATTTTTTCTTTTTTATTAACAGTTGCTAGGTTATCTCTAAAAATTTGGTGGAGCAGTACTCATCAACCTCATTATACATCATGGCCACAGTTTTGATTTCTCTTTAAAAGAAAAGTGATACCAAATTGCTAAACTCTGGAATGTTATCAAATTTATGAGCATACCTTTCCAAAGTACGGAGGGAATTTGTGCTGATCTTCAATGACATGGGCAAATCCTCCTTGGAGGCCAAAATCCACAGAGAAATAAGGTAAACCTCTGGGTATCTAAATAAACAGAGCACATATGAAACACAGCACAAAATCAGAAAATTATCCTTAATCCTTATTCCTGCTCTCTGGCATGACAGTAATTATGCATCTCTCAAGACAAACATAAAATGTATTTCCAATTCTAGAGATACTTAAGCAATGACCTAACTTTCTGAGTAAAAGATTTCATTTTGGTAGGCTTTCAGCCAGATAGTTCCTCATCATATCTAGCAATTATAATCAAAACCAATTATTTTTCTGTCCTTGGGGAACACCAGGAAAAAAAGGTACTTAACGTTTTTTTAAATACAACTGCAGAATAATTTTCTTTGGATCACACAAATAAAGAATAAGAATATGCTTTCTTATATTCTACTCACAAAGGAGAACAGGAAGCAGGGCTTGGCCACATACTTCTTAGAGCTCTGTTTACGATGTCCCTGAATTTTTACTACTATATATTTATCAAAGATAAATTACATAAGAAAAACCATAATTTTTTATTAGCTGGTGAGATGGGTATAGTAATATTTAGTTTACCAACTTATTTCAAAATATCTCCAGGATTAACTCTCTATTATTTTATCCTTCCCATTATTCCTTCTTCCCCTCCCTCCCTCCCTTTCTATCTACACATACACATGAACACACACACACACAGACATATACACACACACAGTACTTTAAACTATATTTTGACTGGAAAAGGCCATTTCTTGCTTTCTCTATCAGTTAAGCAGATTTTATGTCCTTGTAAGTATTTTTTTGAAGCCATAAATTTGTCACTAGAAATTATCCAAGTGGATCAATTTATAGTAACATTTCTCTTCTCTAATCCCGTCATATGGCCAATATTGACTCATTGGAGCACTGAATGACATATTGCTGCTACTTAACTGTATGAATTTTTGTTTTGTGTCCTCAAGAAGGCATGACCTAGAAGGGCTCAGTATGGTATGGTGGAAAGACTGATCATCTTGAAATATAAAGCAATTAAAATTAGGGCTTATACTAAGTCACTGATGTTACAGAAAGAGCACAAATAAAAATCAGTTTACAAAATATTATGTAACATTAAATGCAGAGAAACAGGTTACTAGTTTGTGGCATTAATTTTTCTATATTTCCATATACTTAAATATAATTATCATGTATGACCTTGACAATTAGAAAAAACAAAGTAAAAAAGAGACAGACAAGGTTCTAATTGCAGCTCTTATTCTGACAAGTTATTTAACATCTCTGAGTTTCAAGAGAAATACAAAGAGTTCAGAGTTTGCTGTGAGGATCAAATAGGACAATGTATGTACAGTGTTCGGCCCAATTCTTGGCACATAGAAAAGTATTTGGATATAGAAAATTATTACTTTCATTTCTATCTCCCATACAAGAATGTGTTGTGCAAACCTGGTGGTCAAAGAAAAAGGACTGAAGGCTCCACTGGAATATTTTTGCAAACAAAACTAGATCACCAGGTGTAAAGCCCTCTCTCTCATCACATACGAAAATTAATTCAAGATGAATAAAGACTTAAATGTAAAGTATGAAACCATAAAAATTCTAGAAGAAAACATAGGAAAAACTCTTCTAAACATTGGCCTAGGTGAACAATTTATGAATAAGACCACAGGCAAATTTAATAACAACAAAAATAAATAAATGGGACTCAATTAAATTAAAAATCTACTGTACAGCAAAGGAAATAACAGAGTAAATAGACAACCAACAAAATGGGAGTAAATACTCATGAATCATACATCCAATAAAGGGCTAATCCAGAATCTATAGTACAAAGAACTCAAAACAAATCAGCAAGAAAGAAAACAAATCTCATCAAAATATAGGCAAAAGATATGAATAAAAATTTTTTAAAAGAAGATAAATGGCCAACAAACATGAAAAAATGCTTAGCATCACTAACTATCAGAGAAATGCAAGTTAAAACCACACTGAGATACCACCTTCCCCCTAGCAGAGTAGCCATTATTGAAAAGTCAAAAAACAACAGATGAAGAGAGAAAGGAACACTTATATACTTTCAGTGGGACTGAAAATTAGTACAACCTCTATGGAAAATAGTATGAAGATTACTCAAAGGAATAAATGTAGACTTACCATTCAATCTAGCAATCCCACTACTGGGTAACTACCCAAAGTGAAAGAAGTCATTTTATTAAAAAGACACCTGCACTTGAATGTTTAGCACAGCACAATATAGAACTGCAAAGATATGGAATCAATTTAAGTGCCCATTAATTCATGAGTGGATAAAGAAAATGTGGTATATATTAATATATACCATGGAGTACTACTCAGCTATAAAAGGAACGAAATAATGTCTTTTGTAGCAACTTGGATGGTACCAGAGACCATTACTCTAAGTGAGTATCTCAGGAATGGGAAAACAAACACCACATACACTCTCTAATAACTGGGAGCTATACAGTGGGCACACATGGGCACAAAGAAATGCAAAAGACATTGAAAGTCAAGAAGGGGGGAGGTTGGCAGGGGGTAAAGGGTAAAAACTTACCTATCAGGTACAATGAACACTATTCTGGTAAGGGGCACAATAAAAGCCCTGATTTAAACATGCATTATACAAGGTATCCATGTAAAAAAAAAATTGTGCCCTCTTAATATTTTGAAATTTAAAATAAAATAAAATGAAATGAAACCCTCGGGAAGAAGTCTCATAAAAATCTCAATGAAATAGCCTTGTTAAACGACCACTTTTTTTGACATACTATATTATGCAATTCCTCTACATTGAACATTCAGATCTGTTTCTCTTGTCTATTTCCATCAACTTCACATCACAATGCAAAGAAATCAAAAGACTCAGCAAAAGTAAAAAGATTGGCAGAAAAGGGAAAGCCAAGAAAAACATGAATTAAAAAAAATCAAGGCCGGGCGCGGTGGCTCACGCCTGTAATCCTAGCTCTCTGGGAGGCCGAGGCGGGCGGATTGCTCGAGGTCAGGAGTTCGAAACCAGCCTGAGCAAGAGTGAGACCCCGTCTCTACTATAAATAGAAAGAAATTAATTGGCCAAATAATATATATAGAAAAAATTAGCCGGGCATGGTGGCGCATGCCTGTAGTCCCAGCCACTTGGGAGGCTGAGGCAGAAGAATTGCTTGAGCCCAGGAGTTTGAGGTTGCTGTGAGCTAGGCTGATGCCATGGCACTCATTCTAGCCTGGGCAACAAAGCGAGACTCCGTCTCAAAAAAAAAAAAAAAAAAAAAAAAAAAAAAAAATCAAAATGAAATACAACTATGTGAATCTCTATTATAAAAATTTACTCAATGAAAACAACATCAGCCCACCCCTAATGATGTAGGCAAAATACTTTATGAGATTCCTAAGGACATAAGACTTATAAATGAAGTATGATGAGGTCCTTTCAGAAGTAATAATAATGTTAAAAAGCTTAATATTTTTCACTTCATGTTCAGGAATACTTTTATCATTTTAAAAAGATACTGGAAAGCTTGTTAACCTAAAAAGTGACCTCCTTTGGAATTATTCTTACACTCAAGTTCTCTTCACAATTCCAACCACATAATTATAGAATCCTAAAGCTAAGAGGGACTTTAAGAGGTCATCTGGTTCATTCTCCATCTACTGTGGCTCTCACATAGTCTCAGATACAAGATTACATGATGGCCTAGTAAAGGGAATTGTTGCTATCTTTGAAACATTTTGAAATTGAATATACAATTGCCATTCTTACTAAGATCTGTATCTGTTTCTTACTTTCCATATAGGTTAACTTAAAACATTAAGATCTCCTGGCTATTGAATTCAGGTACTCATCCAGGTTTTAAAAAACAAACAAATAATAGGTACTAGATGGTTCGCCAGTAAGAAAACTACATATAGATTGTAGCAAATGGGAAATAATACATTTCTTCTAAATTTTCTGCTTTGAAGTATTAGGTCATTAAATATGAAATGTCCAATTTTCAATAAAAAGTTTAGCTTATTATATCTCAAATAAAAAGCAGTACAATTAATCAAAGTTTGCGCCTAAAGTATCCACACACTTTTGCCATCTTAATGGTAGCTTGTTTATGCCAGCAGCAAAGAAGCCTGGAGAATGAATGGCAATGAAATTGTGAAAGGCGTTTTCTACCTCTTTTTGAGAATTGAATATTTTTCCTTGCAAGAAGTGGTCCACTTTCCTGGAAGAAGTGGTAGTCAGTTGTTGCAAAGTCTGATGAATATGGTGGATGACAGAGAGTTTCCAACTCCAGCCTCTGTAGTTTGAGCAGCATTGTTTGTGGGACATGTGGCCTAGTGTTGTCATGCAAGAGGATTGGCCTGTCTCTATTGACCCATCTCAGCTACTTAATCACAAGTATCTTCATCATTTCATACAACTGGTTTCAGTGGACATCCACTGTAATCGATTGACCAGGTTTCAGTAAACTGTAGCAGATAATACCAGCGCCGGACCACCAAACAGACACCATTAGCTTTTTTTGACGAATATGCAGCTTTGAACTGTTTCAGCACTTCATCTTTATGTAACCATTGTGCCCAATGCTTGCGAGTGTCAAAAAGAATCTATTTTTTATCACATGTAAAAAAATATGGTGTAGAAATGGTTTGTCTTTATGTGGTAACAGCAAAGAAAGGCAAGCTTCGAGACGATTTCTCTTCTGACACTTGTTTAATTTACGTGGTACCCATCTATCCAGCTTCTTTACCTTGCTGATTTGTTTCAAATGGTTCAAAATTGTTCAAATAGTAACGTCAAACCTTGCTGCTAATTCACACATAGGTTGAAATGGATTCGCTTCCATTACAGCTCTCCGCTCATCATTATCCACCTTGGTCTCAGGTCACCCACATGGCTCATTTTCAAGATTAAAATCCCAGAATGAAACGTCTGGAATCACTGACATACTATGTATTCATTAGCCACATCCCTCCCAAACTCTTCGTTGATATTTCGACCTGTCTGCACAGCATCAGTTCCACAATGGAACTCATATTCAAAAATAACAAGAATTTTTTACTTATCCATAGTTTCACAAAAATTGCTCTAAAAAAAATTTGGAAGATAATCACAAGCCAAAAACCATACGTTTGAAGGAATGAGGATGTACCTTCATGATAAAAATAAAACAAGAAGTGTCAAAGTGAAAACGTCAAAAGGTACCAACTGTCAAACTTAGTACTTAAGGAAATCAGACATTCATACTTAGTGACCTAATTTTTTCTCCCAACTGCCATTAAAATTGTGTTCTGAAAGAATATTTAAATTATGATACCAAAAGTGAAAACCCAATAAATGCTCTTTCCCCCCTGCCCCCACAAGTTTGAGTTTCCAGCATGACCATCCCCCAGATGGTGCACATCTCACTCATTATGGATGGATTTACCCGCCCCCCTGCCCCCTCCCACCTGCCCAATACTCTATTACTGTAGTACCTATGTGTCCACTTAGGTGCTGCTCAGTTAATACCAGTTTGCTGGTGAGTATATGTGGTGCTTGTTTTTCCATTCTTGGGATATTTCACTTAGTAGTATGGCCTTAAAATCTGTACCCCCATAATATGCCAAAATAAAAAAATAAATAAAAAATAAAAAATAAAGTGAAAACCCAGGTATAAAAGATGTATGTACATTAAATACTTTATTCTATAGGATCATAAGGGAGAGAAGTAAACAGGACATTTAGAGGTTTTTTTATTTTGTTTTATTTTTTAGCATGCTATCTGGCCCAATTCACCAGAAAGGGAAGAGAAAATACAGACAATGTTTTACCCCTGAATTAAAACTATGTATCTTCAATAATGCAATGAAATTTGAAGCTTTTGGCTGAGATACAATAAGTGTAATAAGGAATCCTATCACTCACATGACATATTATAGGGGCTTGGTTTTCCAAAAGAAGCAATGAGGAGAAATATTCTAGTGACATCTACTAGAACAGAGGCTGGCAAACTTTTTCTGTAAAAGGGCCACATAATAAAATATTTTAGGCATCACGGTTCATACAGTCTCTGTTGAGACTACTCAACTCTGCCCTTGTAGCATGAAAGCAGCCATAAATAATACATAAACAAAATGGGTGTGGCTGTGTTCCAATAAAACTTCCTTTACAAAAATAGGCAGAAGACTGGATTTAGCAGGCAGGCTTGAGTTACCAACCCAGCACTAGAATATAAGCTCCATAAAGGCCGGGGTGTTTTCTATTTTTCCTACTATGTCCAAGAAGCATTTAGTACAGTGCCTGCTAAATAGCAGATACTCAATAAATATTTGTAGAATAAATTACTTTTTGACTAGAAAAACAAAAAGGAACCTACACTTCTCTTAAATCTCTATTCCATTTAATTTTTATTTCTAGAAAAGAGAAAGATCATTACAAAAGTACTAAACTTATGTGTAACTTGTATCTGAAAGCTGATGTGCAAATCATGCTTAAACTATGAAACATGATTAGGCAAGTTTCCAAAAGAACCCATAATCTAACTCAACTTCTGTTTCATAGGAATATAACAGGGAACCTTTGTATAAGAAAAAGAAAATACATTCCAAATTCCAAATGGAACCTCTAAGAAAATGATTCTCTCAGTATAACTCTAGTAACAAGAAGGCCCCTCTCACCACCTATCCCACGGGGCTGAGGAGCCCCCCAGAGGAGCTCTCATGGCAGAGTCTAACAACTGACATAGACAATTATTACGGCAGTAGGCTGAAGGTCAGGAAGAAACATTCATTTGAACAAATAAAAACCCTCTATGAATAAGCATTTTCTAGACCAGCTAGAATGAAAGTAAGGATTTCTTTATTTGTGGAATTAGATACTTCACCGTTAGTCACTCAGCCAAATGGTCTCCTTCTCAACTAAGATGTAGAAATTAATGAAGATCCTGAACACTAGGATAATTTTTTTATATTAGAAAAAAAATTGTTACTTACAGACTTTCTGATATCTTTTAAAGAAAGATCAATCAACTTCTTGTTCATGGACCACTCTTCATCAGATTCCATTATGGCTTTCTAAGAAATAGTCATTTGTTAAATGAAAGAAGGATACATAAGCAAATACAAAGAGACACTTAAAAACAAAGTAATACTGTGAATTAATTATGAGGTATAACAAGGTATGCCATTATTCTGAATAGATTAAGGCTTTAATTTTAGTTATTTAAAATTGGAATTTATTTTTTTTAAATTCTACCTTTAGCCAAAGATAATATTCTTTTACTCATCCTTAACTCCTGTGCTAACTTCAGCTCAGCGTTACACGACAATCCTTAATAAGACTGAGCAATTTTAATATTAAACATAATTTATGTAAACTTTTATGCTTTTATGTGAACATAAAAGTTCACAAATTCCTTGCTGCATTCATAGAAATCTACTAAAATTAATTCATTTAGTTTTACTGCTCTTCTTCCAAACAGCAACAGAGTAATTTATATGCTTTCTGACAACCAAGGACTTGAACTATTTCTGCCCATATAGAAAAGAAGTAAAAATGTATGAAAAAAATTGCTCTAGAAAATAAAGCCGGTTTTTTAAAAATGCAGGAAACATAACAGTCTATTTCAAGCTTATAACAACTTGATGTTAATTGTATACCACTTTATACTTTTCTTCCCCTCCATATACAAATTTTATGTTTTTGATGTCAGAATTTATAGAACTGTAATTTGTCAATTTGTAATTAAAAATAAAAATTTTAAAAAGTAGGAAGAAAATATATATAAACAGAATTATAAGACTTTCTAGGCTAAGCGATATGACTACTATTCATGGTAAAGAAATATTTAATATAAAGAAAAGCCAAGGTGATGAATATAAAATAACCTCATTGTTTTTATAATATACTTATTAATGAAGCAAATTTTGAAGATAAAATTAACATTCAAATAAACATAATTTAAATACATCACATATAGTGCTATTCCCTATTTAATAGGTATGGGTTGCTGGGCTTGACATAATATAGCACATTCAATATAAATGCATCTGTAATGATCATAAAAGGTTTGAGGTAAAAGAGAAAAGTGATACACCATTCTAAGAGATACCGTTTATGTCACTCCACATGAGCAACAGTGGCTGCTCTATGTCAGGCCATATATTTCAAATGCCTCTCATCACAACCACATAGGACTCTACTGAGGAAGTATCAAAAAAAGGCATGTTGAAAAAAATATAATAAGCTCTTTCTCAACCAAATTTGGTTAACAAAGGACTGGCATTGATCTTTGGGATTGTCTGGCTTGTTCTCTTACACTGATAAAAAGTATTTTTATTTTCATTATTATAGGTACATAATAGTTATATATTGGGGTACATGTGATGTTTTGATACAGGCATATGATGTATAATGAGAAAATCAGGGTAATTAGGGTAATAGAATAATTATTCTTATCAAATAATCAGACTGTCTTTAAAGATTTCTAGAGATAAAGTAGTTTTTGTCAACTCATAACCCTTGACAGATTTTATACCTTTTTATTGGACCTTAGTGTTCATATTAATAAATCTTACCATCCCATACTATGTAAACATATCAGATACAATCTTCTTACACCAGCTCACAAAACATTATCTTCGTTTTTCTTTGGACATGTTAGTATTTCATATATGGTTCTACATTTATGTATTTGTATTAGTCTAAAAATTATATTGTATTCAGATCAGCATCAAACACATATTAGGTAAAAGCTGTTTCAATAATGTAAATAACAGTTGGTTACAAACTCTAGTCATTATTATATGTCCAAAAATGTATATCAAAGTTAGAAATTTTTCTTTTTACAAATAGTATGATGAAATATTAAATATTAAAACTTATGGCAATAACTTGCCTCAGCAATGTAATCTGCATTGTTTGTTATTATCTTTGGCTCCAGAGTATTTCAATAATCAATTTTCTAGAGTAATGACTATAATTTTTACTTGAAAGTACTTCAAGGTAAAATCCTAATTTCATTTGAGAAATGGGAAAACAGAAATTATGTTACCATTTGATAGTATATTCATGTCTCTAAATAAGCATGCTTTTAAAAGGTCAAAATTCCAAATTTCTTTTGACAGAAATTTACACAGCAAAACATTCTGTGCTTTACTTCATTTTATAATATGATATAAAATTTGATATAAGTATATAGAAGAAAATTAATAAAGACAACTGTATTCATAAAACAGAACTGTAGCAAAAATAAGTATGCATGCAAAGAGTACCTATAAATACCTTAAAATAGATGGGAGCCATATCACCCACTTCCTTTGGGAGAGGAATGCATTCATAAACCATGTGATACTGTTTCTTGGTGCTCATATTAGTTTCTAAAAAGATGCAGTCCAATCCTTTATTTTCAAACATCTTTACCAATGATTTTCTGAACATCTAAAGAAAGAAAAAGAACTAGATAAATAAAACAGATTTAAAATCAAGCACTTTTAAGAGATTTGAAATATGAAAACAATAAAGATACAACATCCTTTTAAAATAAAAAATACAATAAATTGTAATGTCTAATCTCCACAGTGTTACCTTGTAACTATACTCTCTAAGTGTTTTTTTAAACTGACATCCACTTTGTATGTATTAGAAATGGTTCCAGTAAACTAAAATGAGAAAAGAAGACAAAAATCAAATTTAGGTAATAAAATATTCAGAACTGACAGTAAAATCATTGGAAAACATCCATAAGCCAAAAAAGGTACTCTGAGCAGATGGGCATCCTGAAATTCAGAAACAGACAACATGAGAATTCTCTTTCAATTGTTTCCCTATGCTCATGGCACCTTCCTTTGTTGGTTTCCTTATACCTTTGCTGACCCCTTGCTTATAACCTTGTTTTCAGGCAGTCCTCTATTTTCACATATAAGGCAGTCCTGTCAAGTGCATGAAAGCCAAAAACACTAAAGTTGAAAAGTGAGTTTCCTTTTCCCAAGGAACTAAGTTTTGTTATACAATCCCTTCTATATGTACATATGTGTGTATGTATTTCACACTCCTCGACCTCAGCGACAGCTGCTTGTAGAAGGCGGCTGAATGGAACTGAATGGTCCAGGATGTTTGCATGCATTCACATGGCACCCTTGTAGTACAGGTGGAGCTAAGGGTAGAAAGAGAAAGGAGCAGGGTATAGGCTGGGAGCCAGAGAATTTCTGAGAATTCTAAATACGAATTTGGCCTTGTAAGGTGTTATGCATGTAGATTTGTCTAAGTAGAAAGAGAAACACATTTTATTTAGATTTGTCAGCTTGATTTATAACTTTTTAATATTTTAATTAAACTTCTTTCATTTTAAGGTAATTTTAGATCACAGGCAGTTATAGGAAATCAGTTTCCCCCAAGGGTAACATTTTATAAAACTATAGTATAACCAGGATATTGACAATGATACACTTAAGATTCAGAGTAATTCCACCACCACCCACAAAGACCTTTCCTATTACTCTTTGACTTCTTTTTAGAGACAGGATCTCACTATGTTATCCAGGCTGAAGTAAAGCACCTATTCACAGTTGCAATCAGTGCCCTACAGCCTGAGCCAAAGCAATCCTCCTGCCTCAGCCTCCTGAGTAGCTGGGACTACAGGTGTGTACTGTGGCACACCACTGTGCCAGGCTCTTGTTACCCTTTTATAGACACAGTCACTTCACACCCTAGCTGATCACATACTTCCTCCCAACCACAACCCCTAGCAACTGCTAATATGCTCTCCCTTTCTTTAATTTTGTCATTTCAAGAATGTTATATAAAGTGAATCATGTAACTGAGGGGGGGTGTTTTTTCAATCAGCATAATTCCCTGGAGAGCCATACAAGTTACTACATGTATCAATAGTTCATTCTTTTTTATTGTTGAATAGTGTTCCTGACATGGATGTACCAAAATATGTTTAACCATTCATCTTTACAAGATATCTGGGGTATTTCCAGTTTGGGGCAATTACAAATGAAGCTGCTATGAACATATGCACAAAAGTTTTTGTGTGAACATAACTCCATTTCTCTAGAATAATGCCAAGGACTGTAACAGTTGAGTCCTAAGGTAGTTGCATATTTCACATTTTAAGAAACTGCTGATCTCTTTTCCAAAGTGGCTATACTGTTTTATTAATACATTTCCACCAGCAATGTAGGAGCAACTCTGTTTTTCCACATCCTCACCAGTATTTGGTGTTGTCAATATTTTTTATTTTCCATTTTGATAGATATATAATGATTTATCATTGTGGTATTAATTTGCATTTCTTAATAGTTAATGACATTAAATATCCTTTTTATATGCTTATTTGCCATCTCTGTATCTTCTTCAGTGAAACATCTCTTCACGTCTTTTATCCATTTTCTAATTGGATTGTTTTTTACTGTTAAGTTCTGACATTCTAGATTTTTATATATTATTTATACATTCTGGATATAATTTCTTTGTCAGATACATGGTTTGCAAATATCTTCTTCCAGTCTATAATTTGTTTTTTCATCCTCATATTGGGGTCTTTTGAAAAACAAAAGTTTTTAATTTCCCAAAGCTGAGTTTATCAATTTTTGTTTCTGTAGATTATACTTCTAGTGTTAAATCTAAGAACTCTCTATATACCCAAGACTGTGAAGATTTTACCTTATTTTTTTCTAAAAGTTTTATTGTCTTACACTTTACATGAAAGTTTGTGTTCCATTTTGAGCTAATATTTGTATACAGCGTGAAATTTAAGCTGATGCTCAGGTTTGTTTTACCTATCATGTTCGATGGCTTCAGCATCATTCATAAAAAAGGCTATCCATTCTCTGTTGAATTGATTTCACAGCTTTGTCAAATTCAGTTGAGAATATTTGGTTTGGTCTATTTCTGGGACCGCTATTGAACTGAATTCTGTTCCACTGATCTAGATGTCTATTCCTGCCATCAGTACCAAAGAATCTTGCTTACTGTAGCTATATAATAAAGTCTTACAGTCAGGTAAGTAAGACTGCTTCCTATCAGTTTATTCTTCTTTTTCAATATTGTTTTTTCCATTCCTTTGACTTCCCCACATAAAATTTAGAAGAATATTCTCCATACCTACAAAAAATCTTGCTGGGATTTGGATAAAAAAGGTGTTAAACTAGTACATGAATTTCATGAAACTGTCATCTTTACTACGTCAACTCTCCTAATCCATGAACATGGTGTCTCTACATTTATTTTGATCTTTTAAAATTTCTTTCATCAGTGTTTTGTAGTTTTCGGCATATAAATTCTGGACATCTTTTGTTAGACTTCCACCTAAGTATAGTGCATCCTCATATTTGTGGATTCCATATTGGCAAATTTGCCTTATTACTAAAATTAATTTGCAACCACAAAATCAATTCTCATGGCATTTTTTAGATCATTCCCAGACACATACAGAGCAGTGAAAATTTGAGAAACTCAGCATATACATTCCCAACTGAGGCTGAACAAAGCGATGGTCTATCTTGTTTCAGTTTTTTTACTATAAACAAGTGTCCTTCTCATGGTCTATTTAGTGTCATATTTCCACATACTTGTGCTTTCTTGTTGTTCATTTCCCTTTTGTCCCCAGGCATAGTACTGAAGGATGATTAGTTTTCCTAAGCACAAGATTGTGATGTGCCTTATGGAGAAGATACGTGTGATAGATAAGCTATATACAGGCAGTTTTTAACCTTTGTTCTCAAAGTTTTTATGTTGATTCTGAGAGTTTTTATCATAAATGGGTATGAATTTTGTCAAGTGCTTTTACTTTATTGATTGATATGATCATGGTGGATTAATTAATTTTCCAACATTGAACCTGTCTTACATAATCAGTATAAGCCCCACTTGGTCATAGCATGTAATTCTTTTTATATATTGCCAAACTCCATCTGTTTATATTTTGTTAAGAATTTTTGCATCTATATTCATGAGGAACATTGAGCCATATTTTCTTGTTTAATTTTTTTTTAACTGTCTTGTGGTAGCAGGATAATATTTTATAAAATGATTAGGAAGTGTTCCTTCCTATTCTGTTTTCTAGAAGAGATTATATAGGATTGGCATCAATTCTTTAAAAGTTTGGTAAAATGCTCCAGTGAAACCATCTGTGCTTGGAGACATTTTTGGGGGAAGTTTTAACACACTGACTGCCACACTAGAAAAAAATTATTTTACCCTGGGGCTACGGTGTTTTATTAAAACAAAATGATACTTTCTAATTTGTTATTGTTTTCTGTGCATGAGTTATATGCAATGCAATCCACATTTTTAGAATTAAATGATGGCATTAATTATGACAGTAAGAACATCAACAAGTAAGATTTTCACAATCATCTGCAGGGTTTTGCTTCATGAGGCCCTGGGCTCAAAACTAGCCTGAGTGAAATACAACTCACATGGCAGTCAATGTGTTAAACTATGAATTCTAGTTCCTTAATAGTTATAATGTTGTTCAAATTGTCTATTTCATATTGGGCAAGTTATAACAGTCAGTGAATTTTAAGGAACTGGTACATTATATCTAAGTTGTCAAACTTATTTGTACAGAGTTTTTCATATTTATTCCCTTATTATCCTTTGATGTCTACAAAGTCTATAGTGATACCTTGTTTCATTCCTAATACTGGTAACTTGTGCCTTCTCACTTCTTTTCTTTATCAGTCTTACTGGAAGTTTGTTAGTTTTATTTATCTTTTTTTTAAACCCCATCTTTTTGTTTCATTGATTTTCTCTATGATTTTTCTGTTTTCAATTTCATTGATTTCCATTCTTTGGCTTACTTTGGGTTTACTTTGCGCTTCTTTTTCTAGGTTCTTGAGGCAAGATTTTTCCTTTTTTTTAATGAAAGTATTTAGTGCTATACATTTTTCTCTCAATACTCCTTTAGCCATGTCTCACAAATTTTAACATGTCATTTCATCTTAATTCAGTATTTTTTAAAATTTCCCTTGAAACTTATCTTTGAAGTCTGTTGAAGTGTATTTAATTTCTAAGTATTTAGAAAATTTCCTATTATTTTCTGTTATTGATTTTAGTTTGATTCCACTGTGGCCAGAAAATACACCATATGGCTTCAATTATTTTTAATTTACTGAGGTCCTTTTTATGGCAGATTAAGCTATCTTAATATGTGTTCTGGAAAAAAATGTGTTTTCTAATATTGTTGGGTGGAGTGTTCTATGAATACTAATTAGATTCTGATTGATGGTTACAGTGGGCTGAATAATGGCCCTAAAAGATATCCAGGTCCTAATCCCTAGAACCCATCAATACTGCCATATATGGCACAAGGGACTTTTCAGATATAATTAAGAATCTTGAGATAGGGAGATTATCCTGGATTACCTGAGTATATCCTAAATGTAAGAAAAAGCTTCCTTATAAGAGGCAGGCAGAGGGAGTTTTCACTAGAGAAGAGGAGATGGCATTGTGATGACAGAAGCAGAGATCAGAATGATGTAGCCATAAGCCAAGAAATGCCAACAGTCATAAGAAACCAGAAGAGGCAAGGAATGGATTCTCTCCCAGAGTCTCCAGAAGGAACCAGTCCTGCCAAAACTTTGATTTTAGCCCTGTAATACTCATTTGGAATTCTGACCTCCAGAATTGTAAGACAATACACTTCTGTTGTTTTAAGCCACCAACTCTGTGGCAATTTGTTACAGGAGCGATAGGAAACTAGTACACTGGTGTTTTTAAGTTCTTATATATCCTTGCTGGTTTTCTGTCTGGCTGTTCTATCAATTGCTAAAAGGGGGGTATTGAAGTCTCCAACTATATTTGTGAATTTGTCTGTTTCTCCTTTCAATTCTATCAGTTTTTGCTTCACATATTTTGTACCTCTATGTTGGTACACACACATTTAGGACTGCTATGTCTTTTTGGTGGACTGACCACCTTCATCATTATGTAATGTCCCTCCTACTTTGGTGGTTTTCTCTGCTCTGAAGTCTACTTTATCTGGTAAAACATAGCCACTTATGCTTCTTTTGATTAATGTATGCATGATGTATATTTTCCCATCTTTTTACATTATTCTACTTGTGATATTATATTTGAAATGAGTTTCTTGTAGACAGTATATAGCTGGGGTATGCAATACCCTCTATCTTTTAAGCATGGATATCCTCATAACTGTTTGTAATTTAACATAGTTATTGATATAGTAGAGATATTTTGTTTTTATTTTTCATTTGTTCTTTCTCTTTTTGTTTTCTGTCTTCTTATGATTACTTGAACATTTTTAGAAATCCATTTTGATTTATCTATAGTATTTTTCAGTTTGTCAATTTGTACAGTTTTTTAAGTGACTCTAAGTAGTTGTTCCAGGCCTTACATTTATATATATGAAATTAGCCAGCTGGATGCAGTGGCTTATGCCTATAATCCTAGCACTCTGGGAGGTCCACGAGAGTGGATCATTCAAGGTCAGGAGTTCAAAACCAGCCTGAGCAAGAGTGAGACCCCATCTCTACTAAAAATATAAAGAAATTAATTGGCCAACTAAAAATATATAGAAAAAATTAGCCAGGCATGGTGGTGCATGCCTATAGTCCCAGCTACTCAGGAGGCTGAGGCAGAAGGATTGCTTGAGCCCAGGAGTTTGAGGTTGCTTGTGAGCTAGGCTGAAGCCACAGCACTCTAGCCCAGGCAATAGAGTGAGACTTTGTCTCAAAAATAAATAGAAATAAATAAATTAATTAATTAATCTGATTATATACATACACAAATATATATATTATATATATAATACAAAATCATGTGATAATGTCTTGAATTTTTCCTTGATTCCTAAAGGGTATTTTCAATGGATATAGAATTCTGGGTTGACAGTTCTTTTCCTTTATTACATGAAAAATACTGTGCAACTTCCTTCTCACCTACATGGTTTCTGGTGAGAAATATGCTGTCAGTCAAATTGTATTTTCTTTACAGTGTATTGCTAATCGCTTTTTGGGCATTTTTATGATGGCTGTTTTAAAATCTGTGTCAGATAATTATAACAACTTTGTTATCTTGGTGTTGGGATCTATTGATTATCTTTTTCATTCAAGTAGTATAATGACGTTAAAACAATTTTTGAAAAAGCATAAATTACTTGAACAGAAAGAATGAGAGAAGACAATGAAAATCAGATCACTGCATAATATCTTACTTAAATGCTAGAAAGTTGATTCATACCTTGAGGAGGAAAAGGGGGGTTAGCAGGGGCTGCAAAAATGAAACCCATGCTGTACTGCAGAACCCCCAGAATGCTCAGGAATTACTTATGGAAGTAGAGGTGAAAGTGTAGCTAAAAACAGATGACTTAGATGAAAGCCTTTTGAAAAAGCAATTAGCATGCCAGATCCCCTCCTCATCAGCAGAACACTACAGGATTATCCTCTGGAAAAGGTAAAACAAGGTAGCTGAGCTGGGAAACCCAGACACAGTTGAGAGTGTACAGTCTGAAAACAGGGGTGTTATAGGAAAGGCTACTTAATGTTCTTAAATGTTCAACATTCTGCCACTCCTATCTTTCTTCCCCTGCTCAGCTTCCAGAACACTGGCAAGTAGATTAAGATGGCCTAGGCAGGATATTGAAAGAGTGTTTTCTGGAGGGCCTGTCTTGCTCCAAGAAAAGGACCTAAAAGTACAAACCCTGGATGTTTCCCAGTGAAATGGCCCCAACACATCGCTCCACAGTGAAGCCCACTGTAGACAAGCATCAAGGACGCTCCTCCCTCCCTCTCCTGCAGTGTCTGACTATAGCATATGTTCAAGAAAATTTGTCAAAGTGTTAAGAATAAATTTAAAGAGAACTAAGTTGCACTGTATATTTAACAAAACTAATAATTTGGATCTTACTCATTTGAAATTTGTCATAATTCAAGTGTGTTCTACTGAAACCTACCTTTGCATTTTCTATTAAATAGAAGGTCTAAAATTTACTTTAAGTATTACCAGATAATGGTGATAAAAACCACTTGAAATAAATGGCTCCTGTATTTGCAAACAATATTTTGTGCTACATCAAATCAATTTTTTTATATACCCAATAAAGGAGGTGAATAATCACCAGAATAGAATTAATTTGAGTTGTTGTACATATTTGAAAGTTAAAAAAAAAATAAGACTTAAGCTGGGAGTCAGATATTTCATTACTTACTATCATACAGTAATGTATAACTTCTAACAAGCTTTTTCTTTTATCATACAAAAGGGGTTATAATGCCATTATTTGCATAAAACAATTTAGCTTTTCCTCCCTCTTTCAGTTTTCCACAAAATCTTCTAAACTACTATGTAATATAACCTGCACTAGAACATACCACACCTTTTGGCAGAATTAATGAATGATTTTATCTCTGCATTTCTCACAGCAACTAAAACATCAGATTCATGTACTCAATATCTGTCAAACTGAATAAATTTTTTCTTTATCCACTTCAATGTTTTTTCACCAAGTAGCTTAATTGCTTATAGAAATATAAAACATACACACTAGATTCTTATAATTACTTAAAATATTTTTGGCACTGTAATTTGTTCTAAGTTAAATCAGTGTTTTATATGTATAAATTTTGAAAAGGCATTGCAGAAAAGTTCTAAAATAGTTCTGAAAACCAAATTTCCATACTTTCCACCTTAAATTACCTACTGATACTGGTATCTACTACTAGGGAAAACCAAAGGTTCACATGAAAAATACTTGTCCACATTCTTACCATTACTTCATGGCCATTCTTGGCCATGAATGCAATGAAACAATCTGCCCTTCTAACTTTCACAGCATAAACTTAAAAAGCACTGGGTGCAAGAGATCAAATTTCATGAAATGCCATCAAAATATCTCCCCTTCTGACATCTTTATCAGCATGCTGCAAAGACTGGTATATATAGTCTCTTTTGAAGTTATGACTTACAATTTTCACAATTTCTAAATAGGGCTCCCTATAATCCTTATTCAGTTGTCTGGCATTACAAAAAACAAGAGTTTTCTTTCTTTCGTGGTCATTATTTGGTCTTGAAATAATTTAGCAACAATTTCTCTCATGTTGTGCCTTTCACTCTGTCAAAGAAATCAGTAACAAAAACAAATCCCTGAATCCAAAAGTTGGGCCAGGTTGTGAAGGAGAAAAAGCAGAAATTAAAGACAGTAACAAAATCACCACAAAAGCACAGCAGCAGAGAAGGCCAATTCCATTACTGGAAAATATGGCAACTGCTGAATATAAACCTCTGACTCATAAAATTTCTTTTTATTATCTGAAAATCTCTTTCCTTTTGGCTGAAATTTATTAGCTTACTGTGATAAAAATGACTCTCTCATACTACACAAAACACTGTAGAAATCTTAAGACTGATTTTTTAAGTAAAAATAATTATTGCCTTGTCACAGTTTATTTAGTAGACAAAAGTTTTCAAAATCTGGAGTACATAAGGAAAATAAAATAAAATGATAGAAACATTATGATCCACAACTATGAAAACATAAGTGTTTAAGTTCAGAAACTAAAATCATTGAATGAAAGTATAAAATTGGCTGGAATTTATCACAATAGCTTGAGACAACTGCTTGCGAGCTCTATAATGATAACGAACACTATCAGGCTGACCTGAATTTCCTCCCAGATATCTTCGTCCAGTAAAGTAGCTGCTTTGTGGTGCTGCAAAGGGACTATCAGGCAGTGCCCCTCAGTAAGAGATCGGAAGTTGGGTAAACATAGATAAACCTAAGGGAAAAAAATTCAAAGGTGAAATGTTATTACTATTGAGTCTTGGTTGTAACAGATGAGCTCCTACTAGGGAAAAACTAACTATTTATTTAATTTTTAATAACACTTATAAAAATGTTTTTTGATTTTAATATTTTTAAAGACATTTAATATTTAAAATATTATAAAAAGCCATAGGATGGCTTTTAATAAACTGGAAAGTTAGAGTACAAGTCTCAATTTTCACTGTTATTCATCAAAGATTAAGATCAGCCAAGGAAGGACAGAATGAATGATACTTTATCCTTAATGTGAAGGAGCTCTATTTTTTGAAAACCTTTGAAACAACACAATTTTCACAAGAATAAAAAGGCACATGGCCTGGTATTGGTAGAGTAGTCCAACTGATGATGCCTATTAATCAGGCATCCCTTCTTTCATTAGCTAAGAGAATTAACACAGCTAAGGAGGAAAGGAAAGGACCTCAGAATGACTTTATTGCTCTGTTTATTTGTATACACATAAAAGCTGGTGCTATTTTTCCATTTTACACAAACTGTCTTTAACCAAAAAAAAAGGCTAACTAAAATGTATGCAGTGAACAAAAAGGTTTCATGCAGAGCATAAATAATATTCTGCAAAGAGGCTTGATCTTATTTTCTACTATATTTCGTTAGGTTTTTAACTAGAAATATTTTGCATGGCAGAACATTATTTATTTATTTTATAAAGCAATGCAAGTTTTTAAGACTTTGCTGAGAAACAACAAAGTAGGAGATGGGTATCTGCCTCAATTTACAGTAAAATCACAACCACATTCATTAAAAGAAAAGAAAAGAAAAAGAAATAAAGATTTTAAGAGTTAAGGGAATATCAGTAGGCAACTTATAAAACCTAGAAACTGAAATATTGAAAGGTATAACCAAACTCCCTACATGATTGCTGAGATAAAGAGCCAGGTACCAGTGTCACTCAATAGGTCAGATAACATGCAATAAAATCAATTTTAAAAGTACTATAAACATAAAAATCACCTAAAATGGGTATGGAAAATAATTTTTCCCAAACATAGATTTATTTAGATTAATAAATTAATATCTAAATAAATCACAACACAAAAAAGCAATACTTTCTTTTTATTTGACAGTGCAGAGCAATATATTTACTTATCAATAATTACTGAGGGTCTATTATATGCCAGAAACTTTGCTGCATCCTAGAGAACCAACAATGAGCAAGGACACAAATCTCTACCCAGAAGCTTTTTGGAGTGCTACAGACAGAAAGGATGTCTGTGTTCCCCCAATATTTATATGTTAAATCCTAACATCCAATGTGATGATATGTGGAAGTAAGGACTTTGGGAAGTGATTAGACCATGAGAGCAAGGGCCTTATGAATGAGATTACTTCCCTTACAAAAGAGACCCCAGAGAGCTTGCTTGTCCCTTCCACCATGTGAGGACACAGCAAGAAAATGGCTATTTATGAACTAGGACATGGCCCTCACCAGTCACTGAATCTGCTAATGCCTTGATCTTGGACTTCCCAGGCTTCAGAACTGTGAGAAATAACTTTCTGTTGTTGATAAACCACCCAGTCTATGGTATTTATGTTACAGCAGCCCAAACTAAGACATAGGAGGAGAAACAAATAAACAAGTAAAATAATAGCATGTCAGATGAGAATTCTAAGAAAATAAAGCAGGAAAAGAGTATAGATAGTGTCCAAAGAGAAGTTTAGGGAGCCCCACTTCAGAGTCACCCACTGGGATGGCATTTAAGATAATATCTGAAGGAGAGAAGGTGTACGCAGGAAATCCTCCAGGCAGAGGATAAAGCATGTGAGCAAGGAGCATACCAGGTGTGTTTCTTGATAGGCAGCCAGTGTAGCTAAGCTGAGAGGAAGGGTGGGAGATATGAGGTCAGAGAGAGAACTGGGCCCGTATGGCCTTGTGAGCCACAATAAGGAGTCTGATTTTTGTCTGAAAGCCAGATCTGAGTAATATTGACATAAATTTTAACAGATCACTCTGGCTACTGTACATAGAAGGGGACAAGAAGCAGGAAGATTCATTAGGAAACTATTACAAGAATCCAGTAATAGATGATGATGACTTGAGCCAGGGTGGTAGAAATAAAGATTATGAGATATGATCAGACAGGAATGTTTTGAAATATAGCCAACAGGATTTAGAGATGTACAGTAAGTGAGATATGAGGGAAAGAATGAATTCAAGGGTTACCCCAATTTCTAATCTAAGCAACTGGAGGATCAAGGAGACATGTATTAAAAGAGGAAGACTATAAGAAGAGTAGGTGTTAGCTGAGGGTAAAGGTGGAGGTGGGGATTAAACATTCAGTTTGAGGTATCTATCGTGTTTCCCAGAATATAAGACCTACCCATAAAATAAGCCCTAGCAGGATTTCTAAGCATTTGCTCAATATAAGCCCTACCCCGAAAATAAGACTTAGTGATGGGTGTGGCTATGCAGCATATCTGCACACCCCATGCATTTTGTCATGAAGCGGTAAAGAAGATGAGCAGCCCTTCTCATCTGCCCCATGAAAGCTCTATTGCTCAACATGAGAGATTGGGGCCAATGGTTCTAAAGGAAATACAGCCGCAAGAAACTCAGGATGGAATTTGGGGTTTGGAGAGTTATGATGATGTTCCAGAAGAAGATGACTTAACTATATTTGAATATAGAGCATCTAGTGTATGTATTAAATGTAGATTGTTGTACTGTACTTAAAAAAAAATAACACATCCCCTGAAAGTAAGCCCTAGGGTGTCTTCTTTAGGAAAAATAAATATAAGACCCTGTCTAATTTTCGGGGAAATACGATATTAGATATTCAAGTGGAAAAGTAGGTTAAGTAAATGAATCTATGAATTCTGGGAGAGATTTAACATATAAATTTGCCAGAAGTATATAAATGGTAGATAGTCATGAAATTAGATGAGATCGCATAAGACAAAGATATCTTCATTATAGCATTTTAAGAGAGTGTAAATAAAAATTTTGAAAGTCTTCTGAAATAGATCGATTGCACAAATGCATCAAGTTATTCAGTCCTGCACATACCCACACCCTTTACAATATTACTGTGCAGCTCCTCCCTTCAAGAGGTGGAATTGAGATCTGGCCTTATGACTCACAAGGACCAAAAGAATATGGTGGAAGTGATGGTGGTCAGTACCAAGTCTATGCCTCAAGAGGCCTGGTGTACTTCTACTCATTCTCTTGGAATGAGCCTAGCCCACTGGAAGATAAGAAACCACACAAAACAGAATGAGCCATCCCAGCTGAGACCACCCTAGACCAGATGCCAGCTGATCCAGCAGCTAACTACAGGCATAGACACAGCACAGTTGAAACCAGCCCAAATTGCCTCTACCCACAGAATCATAACATGAACAAGTGACTGTGGTCTTAGCTGCTAAATTTTACTATAGTTTGTTATGAATGAATACTATTACATCTTCTTTCCCCCCATTTAAACATATAAATGGAAGAGCTAATTCTCAGCTCTGATGTATAAAGTCTTTACACTCCTGATGTATGAAGTCCATCCACTTCAGACAACTTGTAGTTCCAAGAATAAACCATGTTGTCCTCTATCTCCTAAATACTGAAATGTATCCTATTCTACCATTAAACTGTAGCACAAGACATAGTTCTTCCAGAAAACCTTCCTTCATACTGATACTCCAGGGTAATTGAAATATTCTTCTGTGTTCCCATAACACTTCTGTACACATATCACTGTAGTAAGATTGCTCTGTTTATGTGTTTGCCTACTCCCCATAAGTGTGTAAGCCTTGAAAAGATTTTAGCTACATTTATATATCTAGGACCTAACAATGCCTGGCATATACTAGATGCTCAATAAATACCTAATGAATGAATTACTACATAATTTTGTTTCTTTTTCTAAATCAAATCAAAAGCAGATGACTGGAATCATGTAAAAATATTAAACAATAAACACAAATCTTATTTAAGTTATAAGCATATTATTTCTTTGGTTCATTCTATAAAATACTTACCCATGGACTGCTAACCTACTTCGGAAAAAAAAGATCAAATAGTTTGTTGAAAATACTAATCACCATATCATAAAAAGTACAGCACTCACCTATGACATGATTATCCAAGTGGAAAATCACAAAGAATCAACCAAAAAATTCTTGGAACTGAAAAGTGACTATAGCAAGCTAATAGGATACAAGGTTAATATATAAAAGTAACTACTTTCCTATATATATACCATCAATGAACAACTGAAATTTAAAATTAAATATACAACACTATTTACAATAGCACCCCAAAAATGTAATATTTAGGTATAAATTTAACCAAACATGTACAGTATCCAGGTATGAAAAATTATAAAACTCTGATGAAAGAAATCAAGAAAGATCAAGATAAATGGAGAAGTATTGTATTTGTAGATTAGAAAACTCAATATTGTTAAGGTATCAATTTTTCCCGAGTTGATCCATACATTCAATGCAATCCCAATCAAAATCTCAGCAAGCTATTCTGTAGATATCAAAAAACTGATTCTAAAGTTTATACAAAAAGGCAAAAGAGTCAGACCAGCCAAGTTAGAGGACTCACACTACCTGACTTTAAGACTTACTATAAAGCTTAAGAATAACCAAGATAGTGTGGTACTGGTAAAAGAACAGACACATAGACCAACAGAACAGAATATAGAGCCCAGAAACGCCCAAAAATATAGGCAACTGATCTTTGATGAAGGAGCAAAGGCAATTCAAGAAAGGATAGTCTTTTCAACAAACAGTGCTTGGAACAATAGGACATCTATGTGCAAAACCATGAATCTAGAGACATTTTACATCTTTCACAAAAATTAACTCTAAATGTAAAATGAAAAACTACTAAACTTCTAGAAGAAATCACAGGAGAAAATCTAGGTGACCCTGGGTGTGATGAGTTTTAGATACAACATCAAAAGCATAATCTACTAAAGAAAAAAATGATAACTCGAACTTTATGAAAAATTAAACACGTCTGTTCTGCAAAAGACACTGTTAAAAGAATGAAAACACAAGCCACTGATTGGAATAAAATATTTTCAAAACAGATATCTGGTAAAAGACTTGTATCTAAATTATACAAAAAAACTTCTTAAAGCTCAACAATAAGAAAACAAACAACTCAATTAAAAAATGAGCAAAAGATTTCAACAGATACCTCACCAAAGAAGATATACAGATGGCAAATAAGCATATGAAATGATGTTCAGTATCTTCATCATCAAAAACTGCAAATTAAAACAACAATGAAATACAACTATAAGATTACTAAAAATCCAAGAAAATGATAATACCAAATACTGGCAAAAATGTAGAATAATAGGAGTCCTCATTCATTGCTATTTGGAATGCATTACTGGTAGACACTATGGAAGACAGTTTGGTGGTGTCGTGCAAAGCTGAATAGTCTTACCACGCAATCCAGACAGTATTAATATTTACTCAACTAATTTGAAAATTTATCCGTACACAAAAACCTGTATACAGATGTTTACAGTTGCTTTATTTATAACTGTCAAAAACTGAAAGCAATCAGGAGGTCCTTAAAAAGGTGAACAGATTAACAAACTGACATAGCTATACAATGGAAAATTACTCAGCCATAAAAACAAATGCACTATCAACCCATGAAAAGGCATGGAAGAACCTTAAATGCATTTTATTAAGTGAAAGAAGCCAGTCTGAACAGACCATATCAAACATGATTCCAATCGTGTGACATTCTGGAAAGGGCTGAAGAGATAACAAAAAGATAAGTAGTTGCCAGGAGTTCAGGGGAAGCAGGGATGGCTGAATACATGTAGCCCCGGAGATCTTTAGGGCAGTGAAACTATTCTTTTAATACTTTAATGATGGATATATGACATTATGTATTTATCAAAACCCATAGTATTTTACAGCCCAAAGAATGAACCTACATGTATGCAAACTGAAAAAAATTATTTAGGAAACTGAGAGATCCTAGTAAGGAATGGAGACTATGACAAGAAAATCTAATTGTTTTACAAAGGAAAAAACCTCACTGAAGAGAGTGGGCAGCAAAAAGTGCTGATCTAAATAACTTTGGAAATCAGTGGAGTCTACAGACTAAAGGCAAAAGGAACCAGACAACCGCTCTACTCTAGTTTAAAAAGTTGTTTCCCACAGGGCTACAGGTTAGCAATTCTGATAATGCTATACAATTCAACTGGAATGAACAATTATGTAAATGGATGGCAGAGCGGGAATTGATAGATAAGCAAGAAGAGGAGGTCAGAATAATTCATGTGGTAATGGATTAGAGTTGAAGATACTAGTACGAACTCATGTTTAGCTTGATATAGATACAGGTAGCTACAAACAGAAATATTGGGACTTATGTGCATCTACACAGGCTAGTATACCATATATTTCTTTAATGTGTCTTCTGAGAGGAACTGAAAGAAATGATATCCAAGTAGCAATTAGCATACCTAGGACCTAGATCTTAGTTTTTAACATCATTCTCTGATACAAGGAATCTGAACTCCCCAAAGAAATGGCTGATTCCAGTACTGGAGCAGAAAATATATAAAATGAGCCTGGAGCATTTTATTGTGCCAGAAGGCACACACACAAAAAAAGGCAAAAATCCCATTGATAAAGGTATGTCAAAAGGACACAGAAGCCAACTAAAAGAGCTCTCAATGGCCAAACCTGAAATGAATTAAGCAACAAAATAAATAAAGTAGTATAGGATTATAACACAAAATATAAAGTATCTATGAATTCCTATTGACATAAATAAATATTTGAATAAATAAATAGAGGGAGAAGAGATAAATCTTCCATGCAGAAAAATTTCAAATAATTTATAGATGAGGAGGAGCATAACTCTCTCTCTACCCCTTAAGTGTGGGCTGTACATAGGGACTTTCTTCCAAAGAGTATAGTTGGGGGGGAGGGAAGGAAGGAGAAGTTAGGGAGATTATCTTTACAGCAGAAAAACCTGAAAAACACTAACTCAGCCAGGTGATCAAGGTCAACATCAACAGTGACACATCGTGTTGATAGTATGTACCACTGATACAATGTCATAAATATGGCACTTTACTTTTGTGGTCTTCCTTCCAAAAATCAAATTCCTAGTTTTATCATGAGGAAAATGTCAGAAGAATTCCAACAGAGAATACTGACCAGTGCTCCTCAAAACTGTCAAGGTTATCAAAAACAAGGAAAGTCTAAAAAACTGTCCCAGCCAAGAGGAGCCTAAGAAGACATAACTGCTAAATGTAATGTGTCATGCATCCTGGATGGGATCCTGGAAGAAAAATAAGACACCAAGGAAATCTAAATAAACTATTCAGTAACAACATCAGAAACTGATTAACTAAATTGTAACAAATGTACTACACTAGTATAAGAGGCTAATAATAAAGGAAACTGCAGGGTATATGGAACTCTATGTGCCATCTTCTTAATTTTTCTATAAATCTAAAACTGTTCTAAAAAAAGTTTTGTGTTTTTTTTTAAAGCATAATGTTAAGACAAGGAGGTGGATGGACCATGTTTATTAAAAAAAAAAAAAGGAGAGTGGAGGCAGGATTGACAGCTGAGAAAGTTATTAACTGACTAATGAGTGCTAATACAGTTTCATTAATATATCTGAATTTAAGACATTACTTTAAATATTAGACATATAAGCTGAGTAAGAATTATTGAATTACTTTGAAATATTGCTATTTCAGCTTAAGGGCAAAACAACTCCTTAGAAACTCATAATTATATATGATTAACTTACAGAATAACTAAAGGGAATGATTTGTTATTAGTTATTAGCTACAGTGGATGAGATAGGCAGTCAGATATTTTAGGAAACTCACAAAATTCCTTCTGATCAGTATTTCAAATATTTCTACATTGAAATATTCACAGATCACAGGCTGACGGTAGATGGTAGTTTTTAGAGCAAAGATAGCAGAATAAAGCATAGGTGGAAAAAGGAAAGATTCAAATGATTTCAAAGCCTTCAGAATTAAAAGCCTAGTCTAAGAAAGAAGAAACAGAGCAGCCAACTCTCCGTAAACTGAAAGCAAAGAATTTAATGCCATCAGAAATGACTAATTGGAAAAGGTAAATGCCTCACAACAGAAGAGGAAAACAGAAGAAAGGGGAAAGGAATGCATGAGATAATAGCAACAGTTGAAGAAATAGAAATGTCTGTTTATTGGCCAACAGTTTCCTTTGGCCAGTGAACAGAAATGCCTACTTTGGAATGCACCCTATAAAGCAGGAAGCTATCAAATGGTTTGTACGCTTAATACCTCCGTGCCTCCCTGGACTCAGTCTGTCTTCAGTCCACTAGAGAAAATGAAAAAAACCCTGAACTTCTCTTAAGGCATTGCAGGAAATTTAAGTGTTACCTGATGTTTAATTTATTCTTAGATTTTTAAAGGTATGAATCAGACTAAAGGGGAACGAAATATTTATACATAAATATGTATATATTTATATGCATTTATAAATGTATACATTTATGCAAATGTATAAATACATTTATACATAAATACCTTATTACATAAGGTAATAATTACAAAACTTTAAACGTTTATGCGAAAGTCAGGAAATAAATTTGGAAAAATTAATATAAGTAATTAGTTAAGGTGGGTTTTTTAAAAATTGGTTAAATGCTGAATGGAATTTTTACATTTACCTTTTTGATAAAGTATGGAAGAAAAGAAAAGAGGAGAAAAAGAAGGGTAAGTAAATAAAGTAAAAGAAACCAAATCCAAACTGATAAATTGACTATCTCAACAACCTAAAGATATTAAAGACTAGGGGTGTGTGAGTATGTGTAAGTATACATATACAACAAACAATATAAACATGTAAATGTATATTCTCCAAACTATTAATATTAGTTCCTGAAATTAGCATTCACTCATTCAACCTTTTCTCACTCCCTCTACTTCAGCCTTTTCTGTTCCATCAATGCCAAGCTCTTTTCCTCCTTAAGGCTTTTCCCTCACTGATGCTCCTTCCCAAAATATTATTTATTCATTTTTTCATGTTACTTGCTCCTTCTCATAATACATATCCTCACTGTAATACCTCAGCTTATCAAAAATAATACCCCCATCATTTTATTACTTTGTTTTCTGTCCTATTTCACTAGAATACAAGCTCTAAAAGTCTATCTGATTCTCTACTTTCCCCCAGTGAATAAGCAGGGTCTGGCATGTATCAGGTATATAAAAATTATTTACTTAATGTAAGAATTAAACTAGTAAATATTTACTAGGGCTAGATGCTTGGTATACAATGGTGAGTAAAAGTTATCTCTGTCTACATGGAGCTTAACAACTATTAGGGGAAAGACCCAATAAGCAAGTAAAACAAAGAAAATATAATAAACTTCTTCAAACTGTGAGATATTCTAAGAAGAAACAAACAAGTTCTATGAGAAAGTATGCAAAGATTAACAAATGTTATATTTCTTACCTTAACACCTATTGCAACAATAAGGTGCTTGGGAAATTGAGAGCTGTCAAAACAATATAGACATTTTTCCATTTGTGCAGCAAGACTCTGATGCTCAGCAATAGCTTTTTTCCTCTGGTTCTCTTCTTCTTCACCAAGACATTTTCTCTCAGCTGCTTTGGAGACAAACATGTCATCCAGAGTATAATAGTCTCCATCTGCTTTTCCCATAAACTGAAAAACCAAAATAATATTAGTGGGGAGAAGGTAGTGGTTAAGATTTTATTGTACTGTAGTATCCTAAAATCACATCTGTAAGTTCTGGGATAAAATTCATACATTAAAAGAAAAGAAAAAGAAAAATATGATCCAAATTTAAGTGTGACCATTAAGTTTAAGTTTAAACTGGGAGAAAAACCTCAAATGAAATACAACCTATTTCAAGTTGACTGATGAGAAATCAAAAAAGAAAAGAAATATATCCTACTGTAGCAACTCTCAGCTGACATACTCTATTTCTAAAAGTTGTTTTTCTATTAAATCATGTACCCAGACTGTAATGCTAAAAAAGTCAGCATCTAAATAGATATGCTGAATGGATCAGAAATTTAGCTATTAACCAAGCCTGTTTAAAAAAAAAAAAAGGAAGAAGAAGAAGAAGAGCAAGACAAGATAAACCAATAGAATTGCATTGAATCATATTAAAGCCTTATGAGGTAACATGGCATCAGAATCAAATTCTTTTACTTCCAGATGATTTAAGCCCCTTAAGTTGATTTCTGACTTGTTATCCTTGTTCCTTACAAAATATTTGAGCATTAAAACTAACATATTAGAGACATAATAAGTTTTCATGGCACAAGAATGAGTCATTCTTTCATAAGTGATTATTTCTTCAAGGAAGAAAAAAAACCATCAGCATGGCCTAGGAAAAGAGAAGAAATCACTGATGTTGAATCACAGAATAAAGAAAACTTCATCTCAGACACTGAAAATGGAAGTGGTATTTCAGAACCCATAAATAGCATAAGAGATTTGACCTGTCAGCAACCAAAATCTAGGACAGTTTTTAATTTCATACTCTCTTACTATCTAAGAAGTAATATATAAAAATGAAATTTAATGTTACCTTTGACAAATAAGTGGCAATATTTTTCATTAGAATATTTCCATGTCTAAAAGAACTGGTAACATTATAAGTAATTTCTCTGCCATTCTTGTCTTACAGTATACATAGTTTAACATCAAACTACTGAGATACATGAGTGCTTTCTTTTTCATTTTAATCTGTATGATATCTTTAAGAAGACTATTCAACAAAGATGTCTTTCTTATTTTTTTTTTTTTTTTGAGAAAGTCGGTATGGTGATTTTAAGTTTACTTTTCCAGTGTTTCTATCTTTAGTGTTATTGATAACACATATTATGTGAACATGCATAAAAATCCTGATTCCTCCCTGAAGTCCTTACCAGAAGAGAGAAAATGACAGGAATTAGAGGCAGGACTCAAGATTGTTCTACAATATCATGTTGGCTTATGTGTAATTCTATATATTCAATAATTAAAGTAAGGCATGAATTACGGACAAATGATTTTTTAAAGGTACTATAAAAACATTGCTAGTTTTATTCAGGCAACCTAATAATATACTTGTGCCATTTGTTAGGCATCTGAGCTTTCAATTACACACTAAAATATACTGAAAGAATATCACTACTTTTGAAATTTAAAAACATATATTCTATCCTCGATTCTGTGCATTACAAATTAAACACCCATTCCAGGAAACCTTCCCCATGACCCCACTATCCCGGTGACCACCATTCTATCTAATAAAACCTGAATATGACAATTTCTCTACAGCTCAGTCAGTGTTGTAATCACTTTGAAATTTTTAAAAATGTGGTCTCTACCAGAACAAGTGGAGAAGGTTGACAAAAAAGGACAAGAAAAATAAGAGATGAAAGATTGTGCTTCCCTCTACCCGAAGTTCAATGCATCATTTTATTCATCATTTTTGTGCTTGTTTTTAAAATACTGTTTCAAAATCAAAACTACAGACATCAATGAGAACAGAAAATATCTGAATTTTCTGAGCAATTTAGTGTAACAGTGCAAAAGGGGTTTTTGGAGTTCCATGCACTTGACTTCAAGTCTCAAATATGTGATCCCAGAAAACAAATATTTACTGAATGCTATTATGTGCTAAGGACTATACTAGACAGAATACAATGGTCAGCAAAAGCAGACATAATCCCAATGGTATAGAACTTATAGAATAGTGGGAAAGACATTAACTAAAGCAGCAGTCCCCAATCTTTTTGGCACCAGAGACTAGTTTCATGGAAGACAATTTTTCCATAGGGAATGGCAAGCGATCGATGGGGAGCAGCTGTAAATACAGATGAAGCTTCCCTCATATACCTGCTTTCTGGCCAGCCTACCTGCCACTTGTCTCCTGCTGTACAGCTGGGTTCCTAACAAGCCATGGACTGGTACCAGTCCAAAGCCTGGGGCTTGGGGACTGCAGAACTAAAGGATTACTCAAACAACTGTCAAGTTAGGGCTGTGGTGGCAATTTGAGATGTGAACAGAGGAAGTAACCCAGTCAGAGGTGAAGGCTTTCTTGAAAGAGCAATAATAAAGGTGGGATCTGTATTAATCTTCTATTTAATCAATTAGATAAAAGCAGGTAAAAGGTGGCAAAGAGTAACAGAAACACCTAGAGTCTGTGGCAGGTGAAAGTACAGCATACGTGAGAAACTGAACAAAAGTCAGCACGGCTGGAACAGAGGAAGCAAAGCGAAGGAGAGTGTGATTCCAGATAAGGCTAGAGATGTAATGACCAGATCATTCCAAGTCTTGTTAGGCAACATTAAAGAATGTGGTCTTTAACCTAAGAGCAATGAAATATCACTTGAAACATTTTAATCTAGGGGCTAGAGGATCAGATGTATATTTTGGGAAGAAAAATTACTCTGGCTTCAGTGAGACAGAGTTAAGAAAGAATTGGAAGAAGGTAAGGAATGCCAGCAAACGCATTAAGATGCTATTTTGTAGGCGCAGGTAAGAAATGATGGTAGCATGGATAGGGTAGTGGCAATAGCAATGAAGAGGAGTACACTGACTGGGAAAAGGGAGGGGACAAGATCAGTGACAGATTTGATGTGAGAATGCAGGAGAGAGATCACTCTTCCTCATCTGATGACTTCTAGCTTTCTGACCTAGGCTAGACAGTAGGATTATAAATGACACAGGAAACACTAAAAACAAACCAGATTCGTTAACGGGATCCATGATCCTAGGCAAGCTGATTATCTCTGAACATCAATTTTTTTCATTAAATGGGATTAATAATACCAATCCTTACAGATAATTGTAAGTGTTAATGTATATAAAGTGGCTGACACGTAGAAATTCTTCAAAAAACTAATTATTATTATTTCTCCCAGATTCTCCCAGGACTGTGTTCTCAAATGAGGGCAATTTTGCCCTGCCTCCCATTTGGGACATTTGGTAATGTGTGGGAGACATTTTAGGTTATCATAACTTGGAGTGTGAGGGGTTGCTACTGGTAATTACTGGCTAAAGGTCAGTAATTTGCACTCATTTTACAGTGCACAGAAACCCACCCACAGCAAAGAAGCAGCCAGCCCAAGATGTTAATAGTGTCAAGGTTGTGGGGAAACCAGGTTCCAGAGGGATTCTGATACTGATTACTGCAACAAGGAAAGTTCTTTTGTATTCAATGATAACAACTTATCTGCATGAGTTAGGGAGTCAAATTGATTTAGTATTGATATTCTGTTTTATCAGTTTCCAAATTCAAGTAGGGTAATGAAAGAAGTTAGTAAATTAACTTAAATTTTAAGCATATAAAAATATTAATATCTTCTAACAATGAGAACTAATTTGTGTTCTCATTTTGATGTTTGAATGAAAAACCTGAAATACTACAAATTAAACTAGTATCTTATAGTCAGTTACTCACATTCTTACATAAAAACCCTACAAAAACTGAAGCCTTTTTTTTAGAGCCATTATGTAGGGACATTGGTTTGCAACAAATCTAATTAGTATTGCATTATTACACATGGATTACCAATGAAGAACTGCAATCTAATTCTTACAAAAGTATTTCAAGCTTTATGTCAATGTTTTTAAATCAAAATTTTAACCAAAACTGTGAAACTATCCTTCAAACTCAAAGCCCTTGAATTCACTGGATATGACTTAGTTGATTAAGTTTCACATAATTTTGAACTCTATTTTTCTCTTAAAAAACGAATAAACTACTGAACCAATATACTCAACTGTCAACAATTTAAACATTGGCCAAAGTCTGAAAGAACTGGCAAAAAATCCTCATAAAATCTCACCATAATCAAGAACTAATCACAACTGATACCACTCTACACCCAATAGGATAGCTATTATCAAAAACAAAACAAAACAAAAAAACCAGAAAATAAGTACTGGCAAGAATGTGAAGATTCCAGAACCCTTGTGCATTGCTGGTGGGATCGGAAAATTGTGCAAACTATGGAAGAAACTTTGGTGGTTCCTCAAAAAGTAAAACATAGAATTAGCATTTGATCCAGAAATTCCACTTCTAGAAATATATCAAAAACACTTAAAAGCAGAGACTTGTACATCAATGTTCACAGCAGCAGTATTCACAATAGCCAAAAGATGGAAACAGCCCAAATGTGCATCAACATATGAATAGATTCAAAAAACTGTGTTATATACATACGATGGAATTATTCAGCTTTAAAAAGCAATGAAATTGTGAAACATGCTAAGTGAAATAAGTTAGATACAAAAAGAGTAGGTACTGTACGATTCTACTTATTATGAATTACCTAGAATAGACAAATTCACAAAGACAGAAAGAGGTTACCAGGGGTAGGGGGAGAGGGAGGCAAGTAGGAAGGTGGGAAGGGGATTATTGTTTAATGAGTATAAAGCTTCTGTTTGAGATGATCAAAAAAGTTCTGGAAACAAACAGTAGTGACAGTTGCAAAATGTTGTCAATATACGTAGTGCCACTGAATTGTACACTTAAAAATGGTTAAAATGGTAACTTTTATGTATGTTATGTACATTGTACCACACACACACAAAAAAAATCAGGACCTGAACTAAAGAATGTTAAATAAATTTTTCTGCTGTCTCGTCTCCCTACCACTCCCCTCACGCTCAGAAAAACAAAAACTACTTTGTTAAGCAGCTTAGACTAGATTCAAGCCTATAACTTTTAGAAAACAAATAAACCAAATCAATATTTATCTTATATAGTTCCACATAAAAGCAAAATATCACTTCCATTATTTTATGACATTCAAATTTCAAATTCCCATTAGGGGATATCACAGGAACACATACGTGGTTTCACACTCTTGAATTAGCTTCTCTCAAAGCAAATTTCACTTCATCTCTATGAAAGTCTATAAAAATGAAAACGACTACCATGAGAACTAAAATGCTCAAAGGGTACTGCAATAAGTTGGTAATTTTCAATATTCCTTATCTTATTCTACTCATACCATTAAGAAAGGTATATCACTTAATCTCTCAAAATTTGTTATTAATATTACAGTTTACTGAAAATTTTAGAGGATTTCAAGTGTGTATTATTATGGGAATATGTAATATATATTTTAAGATTATTTCTAGCAGAAAATATATTAAGCCTTAAGTGTTACAAACACAGGAAAAAAAATGAAACTGTCAATAGAAATACAAATATCTTTTATTAGACAATAAAATCATCTTGTTTTCTCATAATTTAAGGTAAAGCCTAATTACTTTGAGTCTTTTTTTTTCTCTCTTACCATTACTTGCTTGTACCTTCTGTCATTCCTCTCTTCCAGCCCATTTTTAATGCTCTATCAGTATAAAAGGGATAAAATTACTGCCCACAGTGCTAACAAAATTAATGAGGAAAGATGTATATAGATCTCATGAAAATGTGCCGAGTTTACGTTGCCAAGGAAACACTGACGTCTTAAATTTTAAATGGAAGAGTTTATATTTAAAGAATGTTGGAGTCAATAGAATGTATTTTAAGAAAGGGCAAATCATATATAGCTTATTATTCCCAGATACCCATAAATGAACCATGGAAATTGGACAAAAACAATTAAATTTAGTTAACAATCAACAACTATCTGTTAACATGAGCCATTTGAATGGCAGTACTGTTTTAAGCTGGACTGAAAGTTAAAAGATGAAGCTCTGGTGCTGGCTTTTCCAGCTCATTAGCTGTGGGAACTAGGAAAGTTATTTAGCCTTGTGTAAGCCATTTAATTCTTTTAGAGCTCAGCTTCCTCATTTGTAAAATGTGGAAGGTTATGCAAGATTTAGTAAGGTCCATTTCCAGAATCTAAAATTCTTTGGTTCCATGATTTTACAGAAAGAAACTTCTTTATCAGAAAGAAGTTACTATATACTTACTATCTTCTAGAAAATCATAATAAATGCACTGGCATGTATATAAGTAAGAAATTAGACCATATACCCTTCTTTTTCAGTATATTTTTTATTGTTCCCCTTTTTTCATTAATTATGTAGTACATATTCAGAAGAAAATGAGAAATATAGAGGGGATTTTAAAAACCCAATAACGAATTCCCTATTCCAAGGACATGGAAACAATCCAAGTGCCCATCATTTCATGAGTGGATTATTAAAATTTGGTATATGTATACAATAGAATATTACTCAATTATAAGACACAATGGTGATCTAGCACCTCTTATATTTTCCTGGCTAGAGCTTGAGCCCATCCTCCAAAGTGAGGCATCACAAGAACGGAAGCATAGGCTCCACATGTACTCACCATCAAATTGGCACTAACTGATCAACACTATGGTGTTCACACGGTAGTAATATTCTCCAGGGATTAGGGAGTTAGGGGAGTAAACTCACAACTAATGGACATAGTGAGCATTGTAGAGGGGAAGGGCATGCCTCTAATCCTTGCTTGGGTGAGGCAAAGTCATAAAAAATGTAACCAAAATGTTTGTACCCTTATAATATCCTGAAATAAAAATAAAAAGTAAAAAATAAATAAAAAATAAAAACCCAACAACTATAATTCCCCTATCCAAATATAATCAAGTTAACATTTAGCATGAGATACCTTTCTTGACCTGGTTATAAGAAAGAGATGCCAGTAAAGATCTAATGGTAAAATACAACTGGAAAAATAATCTGAATTTCAGAATTACAAGAAAAAGACAGACAGTAAAAGTTAAATGAATAAAATATAAGATAGTAATGAAAAGTAAAATATATATTAACAGCTAAAGACAACAGGATAGACCTGAATACTGACCAGTCATAGTATCAGCTTTCCTATTCAACATGAAACCTTTCCTGTTACCCCAGTTTAGATTAGGTTACACTGGTGCTACTCCCAAAAGACTTTTCACTTGTCTGTCATTGTACTTTGCATTATCCATAATTACTGAATTCATTTTTCATCGTTATTTATTTAATGCTTCTTTTCCCCACTAGCATAACAAGCTCCATAAAGTCGAAGATCATGTCTTCTTCATGTGCCAGTAGGTACCTAGTAGAACACCTCACACATTGAATGAGATCAGTTAACATTTGTTGACTAAATAAATAAACAATCGTGTTGTATATCAACTATTCCTGACTGGCTACTTTTCCCAAGGCCTAAGATCCATTTTCAGGTGAATCACTAAGTAAGGGAAGTACAGGTTGAGTATCCCTTATATGAAATGCATGGAACCAAAAGTATCTCAGATTTCAGATTTTTTTGGACTTTGAAATACTTGTATATACATAATGAAATATCTTGGGGATGGGACCCAAGTCTAAACACAAAACTCATTTATGTTTTATATACACCTTATACATTACCTGAAGGTAACTTTACACAGTATGTTTAATAATTTTGTGCATGAAACCAAGTTTGTGTACATTGAACATCAGAAAGCAAAGGTATCACTATCTCAGCCACCCATGTCAGCACTCAAAAAGTTTTGAATTGTGGACTATTTTGGATTTTGAATTTTTGAATTAGGGATGCTCAACTTGTACCCAAATTCAAAGACATTCGCATTAAAAATATGTATTCTTTAGATATCCTAGTTCAGAGACTGATAAACTACAACTGTCAGTCCAAACCAAGCCAGCCACCTGTTTTCGTAAATAATTTTTTGTTGGAATATAGTCATATCCATTCATATACATAGTGTCTATGGCTACTTTTGTGCCACAATAGCAGAGCTGGTAGTTCCAAGAGAAACCCAAAAATATTCATTATCTGGTCCTTTACAGAAAGTCTGCTAACCTCTGTCCTAGATTAATGCCTGCCAACTAACATTAAAAAGAAAGGATAATGAGCTTTTGTGGTCTGGTCATTAATGAAAGTATATAACATCTAAAGTATACACCAAAAATATTACTATCTCTAAAAATGCAAAGGCTTAGCTACTTTAGTTTATAAGCTTTTAAGAGTGAAAGAATTAAGCACAGTATTTATAGAAATGGTCGATATGCCAAATACTTTGTTTTTATAAGCATTTTAGCATTACTTCAAATTTTTAGCAAAGTTGATTTTAATTACTTAACATGCAAAACAAACTGCTACTATGCCGTGGTTAGTTATTAGGAAGGATAAACTAAAAATCACAATGCAAAATCAGCATTTCCAAAGCAACCTATACCTCCATAAGCTCTACTACATATAAGTAGGGTCTGGCATTGCTTTGTGTATTTCAAAAAGAAAACAACTTTATCCTTTTTAATGAGAAACTGCCAAATATGATTCAAGACTATTCTCTTCCTTCAGCTATCATGCACAAATCAATTTTCAGCCAAAAAAAAAAAAAAAGACATGAAAAGTTAACACAATTGATGCACAAAAGAGCTGGAGCTTACTGCATTTCCTTAGTTACTACAACCAAATTGACATCTCCATTAAAATAATACAAAGAAAATAATTTGCTTGGATAAAAATAAAATCCTTGTCAAAATGTTAATACAACATTACTACAAATTCAACAATATATAAAATTGGTCAACACTTTTTTAAAAAATCTGGATTGAATGTGTATCACTTGCATATTCAATATATTGTCTATCGAGTTTGTAGGCTTACTTAATGCTATCAATTCTAGCTGATTTCTGCTGAAATTATTAGGCAATATCTAAATCATATAAAATACAAAAAAATAAGCATTTACTTATAAATAGTATAAAAACTGAAGGGAAGGTAGGCACTTATTGCATGCCTAATGTCTATCCTATGAAAGCGTCTCTAAATAAGTTTTAATAAGAATAGTTTCACATAACTATTTGAGCCAAAACATGTCATTTTATAAAATTGAGGCATGATTTTGTACGTCAAAACTTTCTTTTGTAGCTAATATAGACTGGGAATGGAATTTTTAAGGGATAAATACTATTGGTTACTTTTTATAGTATTCTAGCTTCAGTAATGTTGTAGCCTAGTAAAGTTGAATTTTAAAAAATCCAAGACAAAAAATGTTTAGGGAAACAGATGAATGGAGATGCAATTATCAGCTAATATTGAGAGAGGAACACTCCTACACTGCTGGTGGACTGCAAACTAGTTCAACCTCTGTGGAAAGCAATATGGAGATACCTTAAAGCGATACAAGTGAATCTACCATTTGATCCACCAATCCCATTGCTGGGCATCTACCCAAAAGATCCAATGACACTCTACAAAAAAGACACCTGCACTCGAATGTTTATAGCAGCACAATTCATAATTACAAGGCTGTGGAAACAGCCCAAGTGCCCATCAATCCAAGAATGGATTAATAAAATCTGGTATATGTATACCATGGAGTACTATTCAGCTCTAAGAAACAATGGTGACATAGCACATCTTATATTTTCCTGGTTAGAGCTGGAACCCATACTACTAAGTGAAGTATCCCAAGAATGGAAAAACAAGCACCACATACATTCACCAGCAAACTGGTATTAACTGAGTAGCACCTAAGTGGACACATAAGTACTACAGTAATAGGGTATTGGGGAGGGGGGAGGGGAGAGGGGGGCGGGTATATATATACATAATGAGTGACATGTGCACCATCTGAGGGATGGTCATGCTGGAAACTCAGACTTGTGGGGGGTAGGGGGAAGGGGCATTTATTGAAACCTTAAAATCTGTACCCCCATAATATGCCGAAAGAAAAAAAAAAAAAAAAAAAACAATCCTATACAAAACAGTAGTCTCTCCTCAACTGTGGTTTCATTTTCCATAGTTTTCAGTTATCTGCAGTCAACAATGGTCTAAAAATATTAAATGGAAAATTCCAGAAGTAAAAAAGTCATAAAAGTTTAAATTGTGTGCCGTACTGAGTAGCATGATGAATCTTGTGCTATTTCACTCCTGTCCCGCCCGGGACATTAATCATCCCATTTTCCAGCGTACCCAAGCTGTATATGCTATCTACTTGTTAGTCACTTAGTAGCCATCTCAGTTATCTGATTGACTGTGATGGTATCACAGTGCTTGTGTTCAAGCAACCCTTATTTTACTTAATAATTGGCCCTAAAGCACATGAATAGTGATGCTGGCATATTGTTATAACTGTTCTACTTTTATAATTAGTTGTGCCTAATTTATAAATTAAAATTTATGATAGGTATGTAAGAAAAGGAAAAGAACACAGTATATACAGGGTTTGGTAATAGTTTCAGGTATCCACTGGGGTCCTTTGAACATATCCCCCATAAATAAGGGGGAACTACCATATAAATATTATAAGATCCCATAATATACAAATTAAACTAAAGAAAAACATAAAAGCATGCTCTACTATTTGTATCCTCAAAGCAATAAGCAATGGAGGTAAAATATTAATATGAAAAGTAAAAACAGGCCGGGCGCGGTGGCTCACGCCTGTAATCCTAGCACTCTGGGAGGCCGAGGCGGGCGGATTGCTCGAGGTTGGGAGTTCGAAACCATCCTGAGCGAGACCCCGTCTCTACTAAAAATAGAAAGAAATTAATTGACCAACTAAAAATATATATACAAAAAATTAGCCGGGCATGGTGGCGCATGCCTGTAGTCCCAGCTACTTGGGAGGCTGAGGCAGGAGGATCGCTTGAGCCCAGGAGTTTGAGGTTGCTGTGAGCTAGGCTGACGCCACGGCACTCACTCTAGCCTGGGCAACAAAAGTGAGACTCTGTCTCAAAAAAAAAAAAAAAAAAAAGTAAAAACAAGTCATGATCATTGTATCATAAATCAATGAAATAAAATCCCTAGACAAACATGGCAGAAGAAAAATATACAACCATAAACCTCAGATGGACACTCAGCACTGCCTGGCAATCCTACTTTACTTCACTCACAGGTTCTCCCAAAGATCATTTCTTACCTCCTTCTCAAACCTCTTTCTCTATCATCATTCTTAGTGACAACCCTGTTCATTTTTCCACTATCAAATTTATGAACGTACTTGCATCTATATACCAATACTCTGCCTTTCCTCTTGTTATAATTTATGTACAGTAATCAGTTCCTTCCCAAGGCCAACTCTTGTCACATTCAGTCTTGAAACTGAAATAATCAGGCTTCTCTCTGGGGCTCATATTCCCCACAAATAAGGGGGCACTACTATATAAATATTATGATAAGACCTCCTAATGTACAAATTAAACAAAAGAAAAACATATAAACATGCTCTATTATTTGCTGTATTATTATTGGTCCTTACTGGACCAAAAAAAAAAACCACACTTACCAAAAACACCAGAAACCTCCACATTGCCAAATGCAATGGTCATTTCCCCATCTTCAATGCTCTTACTCAACCTCAACAGTTGACAAAGTTATACATTACCTCCTTTCTGTCTTCTGAAACACTCAGTTTTCCTTCTACCTCACTGGCTGCACCTTCTTGGTCTCATTTGCTAAATCATTTCTGTCCTCTTCCAGACAGTACTCCAGCATAGTCTTCAGACTCTCCTCATTAGTAATTTCTTAAGTCCCATGGCTTTAAATACTATTTAAGTGCTTACAACATCCAAATCTATATGGAGGAACCAACAACTACCCAGAACTCCAGGGGCAGTCACCCCACACACCATGTGAATGTCTAATAGGTATTTCATACTTCACATGTCATTTATAGTACTCTTGATTTCCCACCCCACACAAAATTTGTCCCTCCCCCAGTTTTTCCCATTTCAACATATGGCATCAGCATTGCCCCAAATACTAACACTTCTCACCAGTTTTACCACCCTAATCCAAAACTCTATCTGAACTAATGTAGTGCCCTCCCTCCTAAGTGATCTCCCTGCTTCCACTCTTGCTTCTCTATACAAAATAGCAGCCAGAAAAATCCTGTCAAAACAGAAACCAAATCATGGCACAGCCCTGTGACAAACCTTCAAATACTTCTCATCACTGAAAGAAAAGCAGAAGTTCTCACACCATGGCCTGTAAGACCCTACGTGATCTGATTCTGCTATGTCTCCTCCCTCATCTACTCCCCAGTCTACCTCCATCTACTCCCCAGTCATACTTGTCTTCTTGCTGTCTCCTGATGTCCTTCAAGCTTGTCTCTTCTTCAGATCCTTTGCATTTTCTGTGTCTTTTACTTGGAATATTCGTCCCTCACTTATTCACAGGGACCACTCTTTCACTTCATTCAGAGAATACTAAAGTATCCCTTCCACAGAAAGGCCTTACCTCAACACTCTACTGAAAATATCACTTCATCTCCTTCTACTTTGTTTCATTTTCTACAAAAATATTTTCTATATTGTAATATATTATTTATGTTATGTAATATTTTATATTATGTATTTGTTCCTTGTCACATCCACTAGAAATATTATATAAGCTCCTTGAGGGCATGAATTTTGACTTGATTACTTCTCTGTATCCCTTTACCTAAAAAGGTATCTGGCACAAAGTAGGTGTTCAATAACAACTGTTGAATTAGTAAATGACTATTATAATTTGTATAATGATTTTTCTCTTATGTATAAACTTAGACTATGATAAGATTAGTAAAACTATATTTAATTCAGACTTCATATAAAGTGGCATCATTTCTGAAAAGGTAACTCTCATAAAAATGTGTCCCCTTCCTTTCTGCATTAAATTTCCAGACCCTAGAAAATTTCTAGCATTTTCCCCAAAATTAACAGACGAAAAATTATCCTAATGGGCTAAATTTAAGACCGCATCTAATTCTTGGTAAAAATGTTAAACTAAGTTTATTTCACTGTCTCCTCCCCAAAACACATACACATACAGATACAGACAGCTTGGTTATCTTTATTTTAGTTCTCATTAAGTTAATTTTTGATCAGGTAATATATCCACAATTAAAAAATAAAAGATTGTAAGTCTGAAAAGATAGACAGTGAAGGTCTCCCCATCCTATGCCTACCTCTTTCAGATATCCAGTTTAAACTCCCATTACCGAAAGGCAACCATTGGTATTATAAAGCAGAGTTTGGCAATTTTTTTCTATAAACAGCCAGACAGTAAATATTTGCAGCTTTGTGGGCTATACCCTCTCACAACTACTCAACTCAGCCATAGCAGAGCAAAAGCAGCCTTAGATAATATGTAAGTACATGTGTATAGTTGTGCTTCAATAAAACTTTATTTGCAAATATAGGTGGTAGGCTCAATTTTTCCCATGAGTGGGTGATCACAATTTGCTAAACTCTGTTACAGAGCTAATTTAAATACAATGTCTCTTTTATAAAAAATTTTAATAGTAGTGCTTGGAAAGGACTACAATGGAAGAGACTACAACAAAGAATGCTATTTGAAACAAAAATTCATCCTACTATCCATAATGATATGTTAAAATAATATATATTTTCATATAAATAAGATTTAAGATTATTCTCCATAATTCATAATGTATTACTCCAAATGTTTTCCTCTACCTCCTTGTAGCATAATTAAGAAGAATTATGGAGGAACATAATTGGAGGAACATTAAGACAAGACAGATTGTCATTTCTGAAGGATAATATTGGAAAAAATATAAATAAATGAATTTAAAAAGACAAGACAACCCAGGCATGGTGGCTCACGCCTGTAATCTTAGCACTCTGGGAGGCTGAGGCAGGAGGATCAATCAAGGTCAGGAGTTCAAGACCAGCCTGAACAAGAGTGAGATCCCGCCTCTACTAAAAATAGAAAGAAATTAGCCGAACAACTAAAAATATATAGAAAAAATTAGCCAGGCATGATGGTGCATGCCTGTAGTCCCAGCTACTCAAGAGGCTGAAGCAGGATGATCGCTTGAGCCCAGGAGTTTGAGGTTGCTGTGAGCTAGGCTGATGCCACCGCACTCTAGCCTGCGTAACAGAGTGAGACTTTGTCTCAAAAAAAAAAAAAAAAAAAGACAAGACAGAATGATAACCTAACCAGCAGCATATTGCCAATCATTAAACTCTGGCCTAAAACTTTCTCTTAAATGGTAGTAGATCAAATATATAATTAAAATCTTCATAGAATACATTAAAGAAGTAAACCATAGTCTATATTTAAAAACAAACACAATTTCAAATGTGTATTTCTCAATCAGATTGATTTCAAAATTCCTGTTCTTAATGTGTCTTACAAAGAATTTAATTTACTAAAAGAAATCAAGACTTAAAGAGAACCCAATCTCTCTGAAAGGTAGATCACTGTTAAAGAATCAGCTTCCAAAATTTAACTATATCCTAGGAATATATCTTACCTTAGACGCCATTCTCATAAAAAGTTTGTTTTGATTTTCTGCCGTTCCCATCTTTTCATTTTTGACTAAATCATTTAGGCTTAGATTATCATCATCATGAAAGTATCTGACCCTTTCTTTTTCCTCATGGGTTGAAACCTATGACAAAATTAACATTATTAATTTAGGGAAAACATGAATCTCTGAAGTATTTTTTAATAGACTACTATAAATCTAATACTAAATGCAAAAATTCCACTATGCATCACAACATTTCCATCCAGTTTATCCCTATTCTACCTGCTTCCATGTGAAAGAACTTCCATTAGAATAACACTCCCTACTTTTTCTGCCCCTTTACTCTCCATTTCCCCAGGGATAAAGTCATGACTTTATCTGGTTTCCAAGGTTAGAGGAAAGAGCAAAACTACTCTATCCCTTCTTTTCTCTTTTCTGTTCTTCTCTTCCTTGCAGTTAAAATTCCTTACCATTGTTGAGGGAAGACTGTAGTTATCCAGAGATAAAATAAGTATATCAAAAACAGAGGTAAAGTATGAGCAATTCCACTGGTATGGACTTTATGTTTGTGTCACCCCAGAATTCATATATTGAAATCCCAATGTGAAGTTATTAGGAGGTTGGGGGTCTTTGGGAGGTAATTAGGTGATGAGGGTGAAGCCCTCATAGATGGGATTAGTAACCCTGTCAAAAGATATGACAGCTTGTTCTCTCTCTCTCTCTTTCTCTCTCTCTCTCTCTCTCTCTCTCTCTCTCTGTTCTCTGCCATATGAGGCTACAAGAAGAAGACCACCTTCTACAAATCAAGAAGCATGATCTCACCAGAAACTGAATCTACCAGCACTCTGATCTTGGACTTCCTAGTCTCCAGAACTGTAGGAAATACATTTATGTTGTTTACACCATCCAGTCTACAGTATGCTGTTATAGTATCCCTAAGTAAGTCACCCACTTCTAATTATTAAACCCTTGTTCCATAAACAGCTTTATCAAAAACAGCTGATATTCTAATCTCCATCTAATTCAGCCCTGGGTTTTTTCTTTTTAGTTGGTTCATTATCCAGGTGTGGAATAGAAAAGTGCTATTCATTTGCTCACTATCAAATATCTCCAATGGTGCTCTCATATTCCCTTAACCAAAAAAAAAAACCTAGTCTTTGACTCCTCTGAGACCTTTGGAACCAGGGTCCCACTATTTTTCCTAACATTATTATTCTTGTCTTCACTAAATCTTATGTTCCGTGACTTAAATCACTCCCTGGTTCCAGACACTTAATTTCCAGCTCTCTCATCTTTTCATTATACCCAAAAAGCAAACCCTAACCCCGAACAAATATGCCTTCCTTCTTTACTCCTACATCTAGATAGCTCAGTAGGTACATAGTATGCAAGGGCCCTCGATGCCTTCTGACAATGCATTTATGGATAACTATTCATTTCTGCCATTTCACATACTTCAAACTTTTACTTATTCCCCTACCACTTCCTCTCTCCAATCCCCAAATTCCTCTCATTACATTAGAGAGGTATCCATCCCACTTCTATTTGTTGAGTAAATTAATTAGTATCTCTAGCATCATAGGCAATCAATGGGCAAGTTATAAACATTTGACATAAAAATTCCAAATGAACAATTCTTTTGTGTACCCAATTATCATGAGTATGATCTTTCAAAATAAAAAAACCTAGCTTGGGAAAACTGAATATTTGTTTTTGCCATCTCAAGAGCCTCAAGGTAGTGCTAAAAACTAATTGCTAGAGCTGAAAGATGGAAAAGAAAATTAGGTTTCTACAGGATCACAGTACCTATATAATTAAGACACAACTGCATATGAATACCCCATCACCCAGTCTCAAATTAGCTGTCTAACACAAGAAACAGGTCTGGGAGACTGAGGTTTTCTCTAAGAGCTATGGTAAGTATACAAAAAAAGGCTAAAAACACCAAAGAAATGTGCACTAAAATTAAAATTGCCTTAAACATTCAATATTCACAATTATTTGAAAAAAATGCAGTTGAATTAAATTCCATTTTGTAAAAGGCCATGGGATATAACTAAGAATAAAAGTAACACAGTCGGCCAGGCATGGTGGTACATGCCTATAAACCCAGCACTTTGGAGGCTGAGGCGGGTAAATCCTTTTGAGTCCAGAAAATCAGAGTTATAGTGAGCTATGATGACATCACTGCACTCCAGCCTGGGAGACAGGGTGAGAACCTGTCTCAAAAAACAAAAAAAACCTAACATAATTTACATAATTTCCAGTGTTTCCATTAGAAAGCTACATTTCAGAAAATATTTTGTAGTTTGATGCAAAGAAAGTTCCAAGAGGAATTAATTCAGAATTAATAAACAAAGACATATGTTAAACATACCATCTGTCTCTTCCTTCTTCCTCCTTTTGATTCCAGAGATTTTCCTGGTGTGTTCACAGGCCATACTCTACCAGACTGATCTGTTCTGACAAGGATCACTTCTTGCTGGTCATCATTCTAGAAAAAGATTCAGAGATAATTTTTGAACTTATTATGAAGAGTATTGAATGTTTATATTTAATAACCAAAAAACCAAAAAAGATTCAAGTTTTCACATAATATTATGGACTATCTTCAGTCTTCTGGATTTTTATTACCTACTATAATCATAAAATGACCATAATCTTTTCAGAAGATGGGTGGAAAAATACCCAAGGTTTATTTTATTATATTTTTTAAAAAGCAATCACAGAAGAAAAATTCAAATAAACTTTTCATCTAGACAATATTAAAATATGACAAAGTATCAATAGTCCTCCTGGTATTGTATGAGAGTACCTATCACTTATGCAGCAGATATAATATTTAACAGATATTTTTTAGAGACCCTACTAAAATTTGATTATAAGCAATAAACTAAATGACAAAACAAATTGCTAAATTAGCTACTCTAATGATACTATATGTAACTTCTATTCTTTTTATTAACAGCCCTCAAATGCTTTTCAGTTTTCTGACTCTTCAGAAGTTATATTCCACATACTTTCAAGCCTTAATCTTTTTCCTACAAACTTTCAGTCAAATACAAGCTTGCCACAGTATAGAATAAGAGTAAACTTTATTCTATGATGAAAATGGAATGTTATTGGAAAGGTTCTAATTGAGAATAAATAAAGATTATTAGGAAATGAATTCGTTAAGTCCATTTGAAATAAGACCAAGCAAATTATTCACATTTCAATTTTCTTCTCAAATCAGAATCAAATAAAAAAATGAATTTCAATTCCATTTAATAGAGATTAGTTCCCCTGTTGAAATGGAAGAAAAAAATACATACCCATTATTGATCTTACATTCACCTACAATACTAAATAGATAGTACAGATTATTACCACTTTTCTTCCTCAATGAATAAATTGACAAAGTGTAATATTTTAAATGATCTTCCTACTCATTCTCTTATGGGACAATAGAGATGTGCAATACATTATAATCTGACTTCTAATCTTATCGCACTGTGAAAGCTGATCTCTCTAAGGACTTTCAAATTACTAAATCCAATATATACTCATTAAATATTATTTTCCTTGATTTAAAAGCATTTGGTTCTATTTGTTATATTTTCCAGCCTGAAATTCTTCTTATTCCAGTTTTAAACTTTCTATTCTCTCATGGCTCTGACTTCACCTCTGATTCATTCATTCATCTGGGGTTTTTTTTGTTCATTCAGTCATCAAATATTTTTGAAGGTGTTTATTTTAGTAGTCAAAAGAAATATAGTCTCTGCCTTTAGTAAGCTTAAAGCCTAGTGAGGAAATTACTCCCCACATGAATTATCAATATAAAGAAAGTCAGCTTTACTTTCTCTTCCATTTCCAACTATCCCTCAAATAGTGATGATTCCAGGGTTCCTTGGTTTCCAGCCTTCTAGCCTGAAACTTAATAACTCATATTGCATCACTCCATAGCAAAAAATTCATTGTGTTAATTCATAATTGCAAGGCTGTGAAAAGCCCAAGTGCCCATCAATCCAAGAATGGATTAATAAAATCTGGTATATGTATACCATGGAGTACTATTCAGCTCTAAGAAACAATGGTGATATAGCACATCTTATATTTTCCTGGTTAGAGCTGGAACCCATACTACTAAATGAAGTATCCCAAGAATGGAAAAACAAGCACCAGATATATTCTCCAGCAAACTGGTATTAACTGAGTAGCACCTAAGTGGACACATAGGTACTACAGTAATAGGGTATTGGGCAGGTGGGAGGGGGGAGGGGGCGGGTATATACATACATAATGAGTGAGATGTGCACCATCTGAGGGATGGTCATGCTGGAGACTCAGACTTTTGGGGGGAGGGGGGGAAATGGGCATTTATTGAAACCTTGAAATCTGTACTCCCATAATATGCCAAAATAAAAAAAAAAAATTCATTGTGTTAAACACAAAAATAATCATGCCATTCTTTGCTTAAAAATCTGCAGGGACCATGTATCACCCAGGAGATCAATACCACTCCCAGTATGACCCACAGATCATTGTTAGTCCAAATATTACCAGCCATGAAATATTTGTTACTAATTCATGAGCTAAGTACAGAAACTGAGTGTTTATAAACTTTTATAGCAACTGTATAGAATGATTTTATGTTGGTTCAATCTAAATAAAAATTTGGGACTTGTATTTTAAATGTCTTTATTTCATTTTTCTATAGTTCATTTTTATTGTATTTTGTTATCAAATAATTTCAGACACATTTATATTGCTAGACCATAATCTTTTTAGTAACTTTGTCTACTTATAATTATCAGTCTTTGCAGGACAAAGACTAAGCTGTATACTACTTGGTATCTATAGGACTTGTCACAGTGTCAAAACAGTAATAAGAATTCAACAAATGCTTGATAAATGACATTAACAAGCTGGTGCCTCCAACAGATTAATTATCCTCCCAAAGCTAACTCACTTTCCACCTTAGTCACCAATTTGCTCCCTTTGTCTACTTTCTGGTCCTTAGGCTACCAACAGAAAAGACTAAGTTGCGCCATTTTGGGAACCCAAGACACAGTGCATTCTAACAATCTACTTGGCATTAAAACCTAAGATAGGGAGGATCAAGATGGCGGACGAGAAACACCGCCAGACAGAGTGTCTCTGCAGAAAAGAAAGATTCTAGCAGAAATTAGAAAAAAGAAGCAAGAAGGTGAGCATACAACGAACGAGGGCCAGAAGGAGGGGTACCTGAGACGCCGGGAGACTCCACAGGAGGAGGCTGCAGAGGAGAACTGGAAGCTGGGATCACCGGAGCAGCCCGGAGACCAGCAGCAAGAGTAGGTGGATAAATCACCTTTCCCCTCCCCTGCATTTGGGACTGCTGGTGGGCTCCCCAGCGGGTGGAGAGACTTGCAGACACCAGCCCAGAGACAGCCGCCGCCAGCTAGCAGTGAGCCTGTAGCGGACGTGGCACCAGACTCCCAAATCCCTTGGGGCACCTCTGTGTGCACAACCGGAGCCACTCGGCAGGCGCCATATTGCCTCCTCCTCCCCTCTGCCGACCCTACCCACGGCTGCCCAGAGAGACAATACAGCCACCAGCCGGAGGCACCTCCAGGGAACGGGACCTTCCCTTTGGGGACCCTACAGCTGACTAAGGGGAACTCAGACTGTGAGCTCCCTACCCGCCAGCCCTCCCAGGTGCTGCTGGCACGGTGTTCCCAGGAGAACGGTGCCGACTCAGAGGCTGAGAGACACAGACACAGCCTGGGCTCCCTGTGGGTGAATTGGGACCGGAAATCCTCTCCCTGGTGGGGATACAGTTTGAACTCTGGGACCCAGAGGTCGGACCTGCAGACCAGATCCCGTGAACGGAGGTATAGCATTGCCCGGGGCACAGAAGGGATATTTGTGAACAGCCTGCTGAGGTGTGTGTGCCTTCAGGGGCAGATCAGCCTCCTAGAGGGCAACCCTCCCCGCAAAGGGAGGATGTGCACCCAGCCCAGGTGGCATTCCTGCGCAGGGAACCTCCCCGCCAGCATCACAATCTGGGGAGGCCTGGTGGCGTGTGGTCTGGCCTGCTGGCAGAGGCCCAGGAGTAGCTGCGGAGTTGGGGAGGGTGGAAAGAAGCGAGGCCCGCTCCAGACTGCGGGTCTCAGACACCCGCACCCCCACAAGCAGACTTTCTAGCTGAGCAGGACTATTCCAGCCCCACCCTGACAGCTTTTCCTGGAAGCAGAGAACAGAACTTTGACCCCAGCTAAGGGCACTGGTGGTGCCTGAGGGCAGGCTTACCCAACCCAGCTCCACCCAGAACAACAGCTGATAACAGGACACAAAAACAACAGCATAGCCTGTTCCTCCAAGCAAGCGCCACCTACTGACAGGGACGGCATCCTGCACAGCCTTTTCATGGCACCCACTGACTCATTATACAGGGAGTGGTCGAATCTCACCAACAGACACCACCTAACGGCTCAGAAACTAAACAAGGCGTGTGAATACCCAAACAAAAACCTAAAGGAAAGAAACAACAACTGATCCACATGGGAAGAAATCAGCGAAGGAACTCAGGAAATATGAAGAACCAAAGGAAAAACACACCCCTAAAGAGGAGCACCAGCCCCCTAGAAACGGACACCAACCAAAATCAGGCAACCAAAATGACAGAAGAGGAATTTCGAATGTGGATCATAAGAACACTCACCAAACTGCAACAACAACTCAATAACCAACACAAAGAAACCACAAAAAGCCTCCAGGACCTAGAACAAAAGTTCACTAATGAAATAGACACAATGAAGAAAAGTTTAACCGAACTCCTGGAAATGAAGAATCAATTCAGGGAACTACAAAACACAGTGGAAAGTCTCAAGAACAGGGTAGATCAAACAGAGGAAAGAATCTCAGAGATTGAAGATAACATCCTCCAACTAAATAAAACCGTCACAGAGATAGAGCAGAGAAACAAGAGAAAAGAGCAAAGCCTACAAGAGATGTGGGATTATGTGAAGAAACCTAATGTGAGGGTCATAGGGTTACCAGAAGGGGAAGAAGACAACACTCAAGGGTTGAACAAGCAATTTGAAGATATAATAGAGGAAAATTTCCCAGGCCTTGCTCAAAATCTTGATATACAAGTTCAAGAAGCTCAGAGGACCCCTGGGAGATTCAACGCAAACAGGAAGACGTCATGACATGCAGTCATCAGACTGACCAAAGTATCAACTAAAGAGGCCCTTCTAAGAGCTGTAAGACAAAAGAAGCAAGTAACATACAAGGGAAAGCCAATTCGAATAACATCAGACTTCTCTAATGAGACTTTACAAGCAAGGAGAGACTGGGGCCCCATTCTCACTCTTCTCAAACAAAACAATGCCCACCCTAGAATATTATTCCCTGCAAAACTAAGCTTCATATATGAAGGAGAAATAAAAACATTCTCAGACAAGCAAAGGCTCAGAGAATTCACCAAGACAAGACCAGCCCTACAAGAAGTAATTAAAACAGCGTTACACACGGAACATCATAATAATAACCCACGAATATAAAAACAACCAAAACCCAAAGATTAAAGGCCAGATAATACAATGGCTCAAGAGAGAAATCAAAGCAACAACATCCAACCCAACAGAATGAACACTAATCTACCTTACCTATCAGTTCTCTCAATAAATGTGAATGGCTTAAACTCTCCACTCAAGAGACATAGGCTGGCTGAATGGATAAGAAAATACAGGCCAAGTATATGCTGTCTTCAGGAAACACATCTAACCTGCAAGGATGCATATAGACTAAAAGTAAAAGGGTGGAGATCAGTATTCCAGGCAAGTGGAAGCCAAAAGAAGCCTGGCGTGGCAGTTCTAATTTCAGACAGTTTAGTTTTTAAACCAACAAAAGTAGTGAAAGACAAAGAGGGTCATTATATAATGGTGAAGGGCACACTTCAACAAGAAGAGATAACAATTTTAAATATATATGCACCCAACTTAGGTGCACTCAGATTCATAAAGCAAACCTTACTGGATCTAAGCAAAAGGATTAATAGCAACTCCATAATCACCAGAGATTTCAACACCCCACTGACGGCACAAGACAGATCCTCCAAACAGAAAATTAATAAAGAAATAATGGACTTAAACAAAACCCTGGAACAACTGGGTCTGACTGACATCTACAGGACATTCTACCCAAAATCCACTGAATATACGTTCTTCTCATCAGCTCACGGGACATACTCTAAGATTGACCATATCCTAGAGATTTACACAAAGTAAATCTCAAGAAATTTAAAAAAATAGAAATCATACCATGTATCTTCTCAGATCTCAGTGGAATAAAAGTAAATATCAACCCTAACAGAAAATCACATTTCTACACAAAAACGTGGAAATTAAACAACCTCTTACTAAATGATTACTTCATAAATGAAGAAATCAAGATGGAAATAAAAAAATTCTATACTCCTACACTGCTGGTGGGACTGCAAATTAGTTCAACCTCTGTGGAAAGCAATATGGAGATACCTTAAAGTGATACAAGGGAATCTACCATTTGATCCACCAATCCCATTGCTGGGCATCTACCCAAAAGATCCAATGACACTCTACAAAAAAGACACCTGCACTCGAATGTTTATAGCAGCACAATTCATAATTGCAAGGCTGTGGAAGCAGCCCAAGTGCCCATCAATCCAAGAATGGATTAATAAAATGTGGTATATGTATACCATGGAGTACTATTCAGCTCTAAGAAACAATGGTGATATAGCACATCTTATATTTTCCTGGTTAGAGCTGGAACCCGTACTATTAAGTCAAGTTTCCCAAGAATGAAAAAACAAGCACCACATATACTCACCAGCAAACTGGTATTAACTGAACAGCACCTAAGTGGTCACATAGGTATTTCAGTAATAGGGTATTGGGCAGGGGGAAGGGGGGCGGGTATATACATATATAATGAGTGAGATGTGCACCATCTGGGGGATGGTCATGCTGGAGACTCAGACTTGTGGGGGAAGGGGAGGAAATGGGCATTTATTGAAACCTTAAAATCTGTACTCCTATAATATGCTGAAAAAAAAATGGCTTTGTCTCAGAGTGGGGGAGATAATCAAACAGAAATGGCTTTGAAATTAATTACAGAATGTATAATAAAATAACATTTGTGGATAAATAAATAAATAAATAAATAAAACCTAAGATAGAAATGAGAAGTTCTTTCTACACAGAAAATATGCAAAAACATTTTCATCATCCATGTGATTTAGTAATTGCTCTCCAAAGAAAGCAGAAACACTTCTTGACATAACTAGAAAGCATTTATAAAATCTTTCCATTTTCGTAAGAATGCCAAATGCTCCAGCTTTCTAAATTATCCCCACCAACTGCAGTTTGCTGTGTAGGACTTCATATTTTAAAACATCAAAAATGATTATTTATTATAAACATTTTATATGGACATTTTAATTAACAAATCTCAAAATGTTCTGGGACCATTCACTCATGAATCCATAAAATAGCCTTCTGGCTAACAAAAATCATGGATTCTCACTTTAATGGAAGAAAGGTGAAAACAAACCCCTTTATATAAAGTTATAAAATCAATTTGCTAATATAGCCAGAATTAACCTTCCCTATTGGCATCCATACTACATGTAATGTAATAAATAATTTTCTCCCACAAAGTACATATCACTTTGATAGTAACAAAGAATTGTATTTGCCAGCAAAACACACTTCAGAGTCTAGTCATTCTAATTTCCACTTAACCCAACAGATATTTAAAACTCAACTGTGTTTCCCACCTTTCCAGACCAAAGACCAATCTGCACACTGCTTTGTATCTATAGAACCTGGCATAGTGTCAAACAACACTGAGTACTCAATAAATGCTTAATAAAAGGAATTAACAAGCTGGTGCCTTACACAGACTAATTATATTCCCAAAGTTAACCCACTTTTCCCTCAACTTTCCTCTTCTATCTCCTTTTCTACTTTCTATTCCTTAGGCCTACCAATACAAATCATAGTAAGTTTTCCACTCTGGTACCCAAGATAGAAATATTGAGGAGTCCAGAAATAAGTCCAGAAATTAAGTTCCCAATTTGCTAACATATTAATGCAGAATATAGGGCTTATTTAATGTCAACAAACTCTGGTCCACAAGCCAAATCCAGCCTGCTGCTTGTTTTTGGTCAGCCCACAAGCTAAAAATGGTTTTTACGTTATTAAATGGTTGGAAGAAAGTCAAAACAATAATATTTTATGACAAATGAAAATTATATGCAATTCTAATTTTAGTGTACATAAATACAGTTTTATTAGAATACAGCCATACTCATTCACTTATGTATTATCTATGGCTGCTTTTACAATACAACAGCAGTTGAGTTGTTGCAATACAGACCGTATATAGTCCACAAAGTCTAAAATATTTACTCTATGGTCTCTATGGAAAAGTCTACTTATCCTTCAACTACATTATTCTTCAGCTTAGACAACTAATTCAAAATCATTTTATTGATTTTTTTTTTTACTATTGCCTAAGAAAGGGCAATAGAGAAACCTGCAATTGCTTGGTAATATTATAAAATATCTATGTTGGTAACATCTAGAGAATGGGACCTGCTGTTCTTTTTTTTTTTTTTTAAGAGACAGCGTTTCACTGTTTTTAGAGACTGCCTGTTGCCCCAGGCTGGAGTGCAGTGGCACAATCATAGCTCACTGCAACCTCAAACTCCTGGGCTCAAAGGGATCCTTCTGTCTCAGGCCTCCCAAAGTGCTAGGATTATAGGCATGAGCCATTGCACTTGGCCATTATTTTGTTAAAATATCTATGCTTGACTTCCATTTCAGTCTATCATGTCAAAACAAAAAATATCAGCATAACCTGCCACTGCTAAAAAACTAGACAATGGGACAAATACATGAAAAAACTATTTTCAGACACTGAACACCTGAAGGAGTGTGATATCTGAGAGAAGGGAAACAAGTGAGATAAGCCCTAGGATTGCCACAGCTTTCTACCAAGAGGCAGTTTACAGGCTGCAGTACAGGAAAGGGGAACCTAAACAGAGCTCAGTTTCCTTGCTGACTAAATTGGGATATATTTTAACAAGCTGTTAGAAGAGAAGATCTAGCAAAGAAAATAAAGCAAATCAAAAAAAAAGGAAATATTAATGCCAAGTAAGAACAAATTTATTTACTATTTGGCTTATCCATACCTACTTACAGGATCAAGAGGTAACTTTAATTAGAAATACAGAAGTCAAGTGCAATGTACATTATTGCAGATGACAGTTACACTAAAAACCCAGACATCGCCACTATACAATTCATTTACGTAACCAAATACCACTCATACCCCTAAATCTATTGAAATAAAAATAAATTTAAAAAAAAAGAAATAGAGAAGAAGTAAAGCCAGAAGAAACAGCTAAAAACCAAAAATAACTACCTCCAGCATTGGGATAAGGTCTGGAAAGAGCTCAAGGCATTATTATTACTTAATATAGCTAGGCCTTTTAGCACTACTTATATGTAACACATTGATTAAAAACACTTTGATTCAAAGCTGGTATTAAAAAGTCTAAATGTTTGAAAGCCTTTTCTAGCATTTTGGAAATAAAGCAAAAGTCTTCTACTAGATCAGATTTTCCTCTCAGTGGTCCACAAAACTTCCAGAAAAGTCATGATGATATTCTCCAAGTTTGTTAACATTGAAGGCCATATAGCATGTTGCAACTTTTATCTTTTAAAATTTCAATAAATAAGCAGTTATTATCATTCTTAGTATTTCATGACATTTGTATAATGTCTACTATATCTCTAATTAGATCCACAGTCATATCAAATGAGAACAGATTGTTCACTACACACAGACACCTGACCAAGGCAATGGGCAGACTGAACACCCAGCTGCATTACAATTACTGAGATGTATGTCCTAGCTCAAGGCTGTTTTTAATTTGTACAAATGTATTCACAGCACTGTATCTGCCAAAAGAGCCATCATTTCCCAATCCCATGAAGGTATCACAGGGGTTCAAGGCAGCTCTAGTGATGTTTCCTCTTTAAAATTCTTAATATTGTTTATCTGTGTCAACCTTTTTTTTTCTTGTTCAGCCATCTTAGAGGTTTGCTTATTTTATTAGTTTTTTTCAAAGAATTAATTCTTCAGTTCTTGATCATTTCTATTTATTTTTGGTTTGCTATTTCAGGAATTTCAGCTTTTACCTATTCTGCATATCTCATATCTAACTCTTTGATATGTTTCCCTTTATCTCTTTTGCATTGAGCTATTGGCTAATGCCACAGCCATTATTATTAATTATTATTATTAAATGAATAATTATATTATTGATTATATTATTAATTATGACTTAATTTTCATACTTAATTCAAAGAATCATACATGGATGATTTATTGAGTATTTCTGAATAGAGAAGAACATAACAAATATCATAAATTTTTCTATGATTCATTATAATATAATTTCAAGTGTTTTTCTTTTCTTTTTGGTGTTGTTCAGTGTCACTCAACTTTTCCTCATAAATCTTTATTAGCAACTGTCTACTGCAATTATTCTAGTTAGAATTTCTTTGGTACCCACATACTTATACACTATACTATGAAATTAAAAACATTTTTAGTTTTCCTAAAAGCACATCAAATTTGACTTCTAACTATCTTCCACAATTTGTAACACATTCTATGATATGGTTAAAGTAATTCTGAAATACATACAAAGATAAAATTTACTTTGAGGTTGATTTGTTTCACTTAAAATGTCTTCCCTTTAAACTGCAAATACACAATATAAATAAGTAACATCATCTTTCCAATCCCCCCCCAAAAAAAAAATCTGAAAAGAGAACAAATAAGAATCAAACCCTGGGGGGGCGGGTATATACATATATAATGAGTGAGATGTGCACCATCTGGGGGATGGTCATGCTGGAGACTCAGACTTGTGGGGGGAGGGGGGAATGGGCATTTATTGAAACCTTAAAATCTGTACCCCCATAATATGCCGAAATAAAAAAAAAAAAAAAAATTAGCCGGGCATGGTGGCGCATGCCTATAGTATCAGCTATTTGGGAGGCTGAGGCAGGAGGATCCCTTGAGCCCAGGAGTTTGAGGTTGCTGTGAGCTAGGCTGATGCCACGGCACTCAGCCCCGGCAACAGAGTGAGACTCTGTCTCAAAAAAAAAAAAAAAAAAATTAAAATACTAAAAAAAAAAATCAAACCCTTCAAGAGAGCACATAAGTCTCAAATGCTGCTGCATAGTATATGGGCTCATTGTTTTTCATACAAAGTAACACTTGATTTTCCCCTTAAATTTAATTGTACAACACAAAAAGGAATGAAATGCTAACAACAGACTTAGTGAGGAAAAAAACTAATGAGCATGTGGGAGAATAGAAGCAAACTGTGAGAGGAGAGAGGGTGTTTGGTTATTCTTCCTTCTCTAAGAAAACCAATTAGTTATGGCTTTAGTAACTGTGGGAGAGCTCTGTTCAAAATTTGAAACAGTACATAAGATAATTCTTCATCCCCAAATTTTACCATTAATAAATATACAATTATAACTATCCAAAATAACTAAAAGTTTCTATAAATCATTACACTTGAGAAAATACTTTTTATTTTTTATTTTTTTTTGAGACAGAGTCTCGCTTTCTTGCCTAGGCTAGAATGAGTGCCGTGGTGTCAGCCTAGCTCACAGCAACCTCAAACTCCTGGGCTCAAGCGATCCTCCTGCCTCAGCCTCCCGAGTAGCTGGGACTACAGCACGAGCCACCATGCCCGGCTGATTTTTATATTATATATATTAGTTGGCCAATTAATTTCTTTCTATTTTTATGGTAGAGACGGGGTCTTGCTCAGGCTGGTTTCAAACTCCTGACCTTGAGCAATCCGCCCACCTCGGCCTCGGCCTCCCAGAGTGCTAGGATTACAGGCATGAGCCACCGCGCCCGGCCAGAGAAAATACTCTTCATAAAACACTTTAAAAATTTATCTCAGAAAGCATTAAGAATTAAATTTGGTCTATAGTCATTTTGAGTGGGTGTTTCAAATTCAATGACTGATACTATAGGTCAACACTTCCACCTAAGATAATACCATGATAAATATATTTTTGTGTCACACAATTAAGTCTTACAGATAGTAGTCACAGAGAATAGCTTTTCTTTTGGTAAATTTACAGAAATGATGATAGGATGTAAAAATAACAGCTAGCCTCAGAACATTTTCTGGATGGGCCCTCTTCACTACTTCCATATTTCTATACTTTCCCTTTGAAAAACCATCAAAGGACTGTAATTATATATTTATATAATTAATCTTATTTATATGTTTTCTTTCCAGAAAAATTGTTTCCCAAAGGAATGTTTGACATCTAGGTTAAGATCTCAAGGATGAAGAGGAGGTAACTCAAGGAAGAATGGAGAAGAAGAATATTCTAGGCAAAGAAAAGACTTTGTGCAAAGGCACTGAGGCAGGAGGGAAAGCAGTTATTCAGAGGTCAAGATAAGGAATGATGGTCATCTCATGCCTCAGAAAGCTAAAAATAGAAATACCATTTGATCCAGCAATAGCACTATTAGGCATCTACCCAAAAGAGCAAAAGTCATTCTATAATAAAGACATTTGCACCTGAATATTTACGGCAGCACAAGTCACTATTGTAAGCATGTGGAAACAACCCAAGTGCCCGTCAATTTATGAGTGGATTATTAAAATCTGGTATATGTATACAATAGGATATTACTCAACTATAAGAAACGACAGTGATCTAGCACTTCTTATATTTTCCTGGATTGAGCTTGAGCCCGTTATCTGAAGTGAGGTAACACAAGATCAGAAGAATAGGCTCCACTTGCACTTGCCATCAAATTGATACTGACTGATTAACACTATGGTGCTCACGTGGTAGTAATATTCTCCAGGGATTAGGGAGTTGTGGGGGTAAACTCACAACTAAAGGACACAGTCAGCGTTGTAGAGGAGAAGAGCATGCCTCTAACCCTCATTAGGGAGAGGCAAAGACATGAAATGTAACCAAAATGTTTGCACCCTCATAATATCCTGAAATAAAAAAAAAAAAAAGAAAGAAAAGAAATGATGGTCATCTCAGTGTGGTAGATATGAAAAACAAACAGCAGATTTAATATTTAGAAGGTAAAATTGACACTACTTCATGATGAATTTTACATGAGATGTGAGAATAGAGAACGGATATAAGATTCTATATGCTACACTATGAGTTTACACTTATATATTATCTATAAAATTGTTTTTGCTTTAATTCATTTAGTTTAAAATGTTTGCTCCTATAGGAATAATCATTTAAAGAAATGTGCCCTCTAATAATGCATATGATATTATTTTTAACTACATAGCACAGAAATGACGGATACTTTAGGGAAGGTAAAAAAGAAGCTGAACTGTATAAAAATAGGTAGCTCTATAGACCTATCTTGCTTTCCTGGGGGAGAAACTAGCTAAATGACTAAAAGGAAATAACATTTTTATGCACCTACTGTTGTGTCAGGGAAGGCTATACTTCAAGTAAAGTGTACCTACAGTAACATCATGAGGTATTAATAAATAGTGAAATAAATGCAAAGCTATGATAATATTTATTTTAGATTTAAAATATAGAAAATTGAGAATGCAAGCACCTCTACAAAGAAAGAGCTGAAAGGTATTTGTTGAATGAAGGTCAAACCTCATGACTTTGAAATTAAAGGCAAATCACAAAAATTTTTAGTCTTGTAATTAATTTTTTGCTGTTTTATTGTGTTTTGGGGAATCAAATGCAGAGATTGGGATGCTGAAATGTAAAAAAAAATCAGTCTAGGAGTTCATATATTCTAAGAATCATAGCAATAACAGTATAGTGAACGTACAATGTACTCAAAAATCAGATCCAAAAGACAGTGTTAAGGCAATAATCAAGTATGGTTAAATGCTACTGAAAACACTTTAAATCACCACTCAAGTACATGACTTTATATACAAAATACAAAATGATTATTTTATCTGTTTAATTATTTATTAGTTAATGTTTCTCTATGATCCTCTAAGGCCCTTAGTTAATTCCTCAATTTCTTTCAAGAGAATGCCCATAAACCTTCTCTACATAGCTGCCCAGGGACCATAATAATGCATTTCTCTTCTGTATCATCTGTGTAAACAAAACTTTAAAGCCACTGTACCATTATGTAATGATTATTTCATTCTTTAGTGCAAATGATGAGCTGAATTTCCTACACTATTTTTTTTAACATATAGAGCTGAATTCCCTTAGATCAAATGTGTCCATGATATGATTCCATTGAAGGATTATTAACAGGCAGAAGTTACAGAAGGGGAGATTTGGATCTAATATATTAAAGAATTAGGATTAAATTTTTCCTGACATAAAACTGGCAATCTCCAAACTCAGTAGAATCATCATTCAGTGTCCAAGCACAAGTTAGATGGATAAGCTATGTAGTTGGGTTATTATTTAATAAGGAAGCTCACTTGTGAGAGGGTCAGACTAAATTATTTCAAAAATCATGGATCATTTTTAAGATTTATAAGAAAAAACCACAAAGAAGAAAATAAATCAAGACATTCATATAACAAATCTTTCAATATTTCTTGGTTGTTTGCAATATACCAAGAATTACTCTAGGTAATATACATGAACTGAAAGAATAACACTTGTCCTAAATACTAAATAATTCACTTTCTAAAGCAGAAGAGAAATGAGCAAACCAATAATTATAAGTGCTGGTAGTTTTTCACTAAAGCCAAAATGATATTCATAGTTATTTGAATCAAGTGATTTACCTTGTTCCTATAACTTAACATTTCTACCAAATAAGCTAAGCAATGAAAGAATTCCTTCCTGTTCAAGCGTTCTATGAATGAGGTTTTCTTTTTTCTGAAAGGGCAAAATTTCCATCATAAGTATTGCAAGATTTTCCTCAAGAACATCATCAAATTTCTGTGTAGTAGTTAACAATTTTATATTCTACTCTCATTTCTTAACAAAACTACTTAATACTTTGAAAGGTAGATAAGTCAAGGTGGTGGCCCTGACAGAATACATTGCTTTCGTGACACTAGAGAGTTCAGAACTGTTGGCAGAGGTTTGTTTTATATATGTGTGTATGTATGTATGTATATATATATATATATATCTGGTAAAGCTTGAACCAGACATGAAAGTGTCCCATCTCTGCAAAGAAGATGAAAATATGTCTTTCTACTTAAAGAATCCTTAGGAAAAAACCTTTCCATCTGAAGCTTCAGAGGACTATTCAGTTTTTCAGTTTCCAAAAGAGGCTAACAAACAGAAGTTCTACCTCATATACTACTTTGAACTCTACTTTGAATACTAATCTACTGAGTTATAAGATCTACTGCTCAAAGCTAGGAGGAGCTAGAAATTATAAAGACATCAATAACATCAGAGTTTTGTGCTCAAGAGATGATACACCCTGTCAATTACTCTATGATACCCTTAAAACAGTAGAAGAAATTTTATTTAACAGACTGTTTCATTTTTTTTCTTCTGTTCCAAGCCACAAACTAGCTCAACCATTTCCAGAGCACATAAATTCATCAAGGTTTCTCTATTGTGGCTCCTTTTGTTAGTCTAAGATACTTCAAAAAACAATTTCACGTTAAGCAACTACACAGGATAATGGAAAAAACATTTCAGTTTAGGTGAATTTAAGAAATGAAATCTAATGGGAGATGGCAAATCTCAGCCAAAAGATGAGAAAACAGTCAGTTCATTTGATAGGGCCAGGAAAGCTTGACCATAAAAGGTGACACAGAAATCTCAAGCTTAGATCTAATCTTATTGGTTGGGATTCCATATCGTGATATCAAATTTCTGATCAATTATTCCAAATCTGTTAGACAGCCTAAAACAGCTAATTTCCCTTAGTTGAGTAAGATAGCCTAAAACAGTTAATTTCCCTTAATTGAGTAAACAAGTTCACAACCCTGAGATTAAAAAATAAATCAAACTTATATTGAGTTTATATTGAGTTATATTATATTGAGTTTAAGTAAAAACATAGTAATAGCTCTGTAAACTTTTCTTTTGGTATGAAAATTTATTAACACAAAAACACATTTTTAAAGGCACTCTCACATTTTTTCGTAATGACCCCTTCATTTTAATTTTGTTAAATTTGTGTATGTTTCGTCATCTTTTGAAGGTGTTTGAAACCATTAAGTGAATAAGCTTCATAAAACTAACAGCAGTTTAAAATTTTAAACTAATTTAATTAGCTAACCATGGCAATGGTTAACGGTATTAAGGAATTTTAATCTGCCATATTTCTTAAGTTTATTGAGTGATTTACTAAATTTCTCAATAATATTTAATGCTTACAGAAGAACAGGTTAACTAACAAATTCATATATGAATTAAAATACAAATAACTAAGTATTCCTTGCTACTCACAGACATTTAAGGCCCCTTCAGACATTTAAAAAAAAAAAAAAACTATCAAAAGCACTGGCTTTTTCATTCTAGTACATATGATAAGCAAAGTGAAATGAAAGAACACATATGATTCATAACACTTTCTTTTCTTTAATAGGCCTAATATTTAAAGAGAAAGACGAAGGCAAAGATGGAGTTTCTAAAGATCAAAATGGCATGTTTCTTAGTTATACTAGAGGGTTTAGCACTGGTACAGTGAAGACTGTGCTACGTGGCTGTGGAACAGTCATGTCCCTATAGTTGTTTAGAATGAAGACTAACCTCGTATCAAGAAGACTTTTCTTACAAAGATAATTTTTTAACCAACCAAATCAAAGGGGGAAAAAATGTGCCTGAGTCAGGAATCCCCTGAAGTCCAGCTACAGTATTAGAACCCTTTAATAAAAAATGAGAAGTGCTAGGAAAGAAGTACAGATAGTAGGTAGTAACAAGTATATAAATACATATGAAAATATAAATGCCATAGAGAATACTTTTTAAATCTTTGAGGTTTCTTACAAAGCTAAACATACTCTTACCATAGGATCTAGCAATCACACTTCTTGGTATTTATCCAAAGGAGATGAAAACTTATGTCCACATAAAAATCTGCACAAGGATGTTTATAGCAGCTTTATTCATAATTGCAAAAACTTGGAAACAACCAAGATGTCCTTCAACAGGTGAATGAATAAAATAAAATGTGGTGCCTACAGACCATAGAATATTATTCAGCACTAAAAGAAAATGAGCTCTCAAACCTTGAAATGACATGGAGGAAGCTTAAATGCATATAAGAAGCCAATCTGAAAAGGCTACATACTGTATGATTCCAATTATAGGACATTCTGGAAAAGGTAAAACTGTGGAGACAGTAAAAATATAAGTGGTTTCCAGGGGTTAAGAGGTAGGAAGGAATGAACAGATGGAATATAAGAGAATTTTTACAGCAGTGAAAATACTCTGTATGATACCGTAATAGTGGATACATGTCATTATACATTTGTCTAAACCCACAGAATATGCAATACCAAGAGAGGACCTTAATGTAAACTATGGATTTTGGGTAGTAATGATGTGTCAAAGTTGGTTCATTTATTGGAACAAATGTACCACTCCAGTGGGGGATTTGATAATGAGAGAAGCTATGCATGTGTGGGGACAGGGGGTATATGGGAAGTATCTGTATCTTCCTCTCAATTTTGCTATAGACCTGAACCTACTCTTAAAAAAAAGAAAAAAAAAAAGTCTTTCTAAAAAAAAGTCTTTTAAGGTTTCAAAAGTGGAAATGGTTGTAACTGCTGGAAATAATTAGAAAAAAGCTTTAATGAGGGAGATAAAGACAAACACTGGAAAGTAGATAAGCTTCATGAGGGTGATAGGGTGATATCTGGCACAAATATAATAGCATATGAAATGTCAAAGAGACACATAGGTTATGTGTAAGACAGCCTTGGAGGTAGGGCTAAAAATGGGGCCATACCACAGAAGCCTATACTGCAGAAGATTTGGGACTTAATATAGTTAGCATTAAGAAACCATTTAAAGTTTTGGTATACAAAATTATTATGACCACAAGGACATTTGAAAAAATTAATTTGGCAAAAGTATGTAAGATAGACTGCACAGTATACCTAAATTTAGTTACCTTCCATTAGCTCTATTTCTTAACCTTTGTAATTTCTCATTCTCATTTCCTTAATCTATGCAAGAAATTTTGAATTATCCACTTTTAAAAAATATTAGCTACCATAACTTAGTGAAAACAATCAATTTTATAAACATATTCTCTATACTATTATCTAAGTCACAAATGATGTCAGTCTGAAAAAAATTCTATGGAACTTGATTTCATATATCTTAATCTCTTCTCATATTGACAATAAATTATATAAATTTATCTTTGAGAAGAGAACTTTACAATCAATTATAAACTTCATTATATCTTAAATCTGATTCTCCAAAACAACTGTTTCTTTGCCATTCAGCATCAAAGAAGAGGTATCATGTAAACACGAGTACTTTTATGGGTTTAAATCCTTTCTCTCCACTTAACCCTCTGTACCAAGTTTCTTGATCTATAAAACTGGAATAATGACATGGACTACCTAAAGGGCTGTGTGAAAATTGGACAAGTTAATTTACCTAATCTCCAACACTATAATGTATCCAACTCAGCCCTTCAAGTTCTATCTACATTTATGCCCATGATGAATTCACACAGTATCAAGAATTTAAATATCATCTATATGCTAATAACTCCCAAATTTCTATCTCCAGCCCAGGCTTCTCCCAACCCCAACTATCCAACTGCCTACTTGACATTTACACTGGTTCCACTTCTAAGAGACTTCCAAACTCTATATGCCCCTAAAAGAATTTCTCATCTCTGCTCCAAAACCTACTCTTCCTATTTCTTCCACAACTCAAATAATAACACTTTATTCTTTCAGCTGTTCAAGCTAAAAACCTGGGGGTCCCCTTTACCTCCTCTCTTTATCTTATTACCTACCCACCCCCCATCTAAACCATCAAAAAAATCCTGACAGCTCTCCTTTCAAAATATTTATAAAAAATATTTATATATACGCAGAACACAATCACTTTTAACCATCTCCTTACCTACTATCTTGGTCAAAGCCACCATAATTTCTTATCTGTGCTATTACAAAAGCCAGCCAACACTCCGGCTTCTGCCCCTACTCTCCTTCAAACTGTTCTTAATAGAGAAGCAATGGTCCAGTCAAAATTTATTTTCTGCTCAAAATATTTTAATAGCTTCTCATCCCAGATAGGATAAAAGCTCACTTCCTTATTATTGCTTTCAAAGCTTAACATGATCCACCCTCCCATAGTTTCTCTAACCTGGATCTCCTGCTTCCCTCTCTCATTCATTCCATCCCAGCAACACTGGTCTCCATGCTGTTCTTCCTACACATCAGACATGTTCCCACCTTTGGGCCTTTACATCTTATGTTCCCTATGCCTAGAGTGCTCTTCACTCGGATACACAATCACTAACTACTTCACTTACTTCAAGTCTTTACCTCAATGCAACTCTTTCAATGAGAATTGACCTATGTGCCCCAAGCCACCAATCAACCTGTCACCCAAAATCTCCACTACCCTGCCATAGGATGTATAACTTTATCATATGCAGTATAATTTATTTATTTATTAGTTTTATCATTTATTGTCCTTCTATCCCTTCCCAAATGAAAGTTCCATGAAGGCAGGTGTTTTTAACCGTTTTGTTCACTACCAAAGGGATGAATGGATCATAGAAAAAAGGAATTTGTCCACACGAGTAGAGTTTATATAAAGAAAAAAAAAATTAAAAAAAAAAAAAGAAAAAAGGAATTTGTTTTATATGAAATAGATAGCTACTTCAAGTCTCTCATTCTGTAAGGGGAAAATTTAAGGACCAGTTTTACTTGTATAAGGTCAAACAGTCAGTAAAAAGCTAAGCCCAGAATAAAAGCAGGGTCTCCTTGGCCCCAGGCTCTAGGCTCTTTTCCACTAGGGCACACTGGTGAAATTTAAAAGAATACTTACGAAAATAAACTTTTCAAATGAGCAAACAAATAAACATACATATACACAAACACACAGACACAGATACAGATACATCCAGACACATCTCATGTTAAAATATTGCCACTACAGAGTAGTAGTATTACACAAGGAATTTGTATGCCTGCAAACAAACTTTCTTACTTACCTCTTCCCCAGATTTTTTTGATATCTGTGTCATAGTTTCCTTGAATTTATTTGCCTTTTCAAGTTGAGCTTTAAGTTGTTCAGCTAATTCCTTCAAAAAAAAAAAAAGTAAAAATTGTTATGATATGTAGCTTAAGTCTTTACTACAGAATATTTCTAATTTATGCCACAAAAGAAAAAATAGCATAACTAACATAACTGAATATGTTTCAATTTTACTCTAGGAAACATATAGCAATTTACATAATATAAAACACCGATCATATAAATCAATAAACCGTGAAGTAATAAATTAAATAAGCAGGTTTATGTGACAAGCAATGAATAGCACGCTCCACTGCAGTGGTTCCATAAACATAGGAACACATACTTTAATTCTTACCCAGATGACCTCTCTTTCACTATTTTAACTAATGCCTCTGTACTTTCAAAATTCAGACTTCATTTTCTTGCTATCATTATTGTTGTTGGTTTATCTCTCTTACCAATTTCTATGTTGAGTCCAAGTTCAGTGTTACCAAGGATCACATTCACAGAGACAGAACAGCATATGCAAGATATCCCTTTTATTAGACATACAAACTAATAGAAATACCTCATTTGGCTACCATTTGTTCTACTAAACAGTATTGTACTGATAGCATACCAAAATGGAAGACTACTTAAAGATCACTTATACTTTGGTTTGAGAAGAGTACACACATATAAACACGACTGAATCTATTCTATTAAGACCTGGAAAGCTATCTGGCTGTGCCAGTCTGCCATGAGCACTTTAATATATACATCTTATTGTTATATTACTTTAACAGGCATGTGACAATATAATGAATGAATGAATGCAGCACTTACAAAATCATCCCTATTTCTATTCAATTCTGATGTAAATCACTCTTAACTCAAAACATTATTATGGGAATTAAATGAGTTGGCCTACACAAAGCATCTAACACAGTATCAAGCACAAACACATTTCCTTAAAACTTGAATAAATGACTCAACCATCTTTTTTTAAAGGCTCATTTTTTTAGGGTTCCTAAGTAAAGTGATTTAAGAAAGTAATAAGCATTCTTAATACTATGACTAAAAATGGGGGGGAAAAGTGACATCTTTATCTCCTTCAAATATGCTAAGTTCAAAATGCAAGAATAAAGCAAACAGCTAGGATGAATGGCTGCTCAGGCAAAAAAAAAAAAAAAAAGAAGAAGAAGAAAGCAAATAGCAAAGTAAAAAAGAAATTTAAAAGCACACAGTTCCCTAAGGTCTTAAATTTCAGAAATGTGAGAGAGAAAGTAGATTGTTTATTTAGAAGCAGATAGTACTATTCCTAGAAATGTTCAAGAATTTCTTTAAGAAATCAATAAGCAGCAGTTATTTCCAAAGTATGCTACTCCACACTGCTGAGGAACTTCTAAAATTACTCATAAGAACTTAAATAGTTAATCACTATTCTCCAAAAGAACAATATCTTACCATATTCCCCATCATCTCTGCCTTGATAATCTTGGCTCCCAACTTGTTCTTCTCATCAACACTCAGGATGTGAATGGACTCATCTTCTGGACTACTGGTAGGCCGGGATAGATTAAGAGCATATGAAATATAGGTACAATGTAAGTACCAACTGCTATTTTAACTGACCTCAACAAAGCATTCAGCACCAATAGGAGATCATGATTCTAATATATAAAAATTAAACTCACTGTTCTACCACATAACAGTTTAAGGTGCTCTGTTACAATGGCATAATCACCTATGGCAATTATAGTAACTGATCAAAATCCCAGTAACAGTGAGATAAATAATATTTATCAACTATTCTTCATTATTTAATATTGTCATACTCGTAATTCTAAAAAGGAAACAAATAATTCTACACATCTTGGGAAACTCTTCTCATTCAATGTGACAAATTATTGATAATCTAAGAAACTACAATCAAGAAATGATATATTTAATTGCATTCAAAGAATAAAAACAACGATCATGTGCTCTTTTGCAAAGTCAGTCCAGAAAACACCATATAGTTAAATAATACGAACTAGTTTAAAATTGAGATCATGAGCCAAACCTATACTATGGAAGTCTCACACAAAAAGAGAGAAAACTCCAGCCAACCTCAGATTCCCCCACTTTACTGCCTTAAGAAAGAATTCAAGGCTACAGTACAGTTAGAGTGAACCCGGGCAGAGCCTGAAGGATTCCTGAGTGAAGACAACATACTTTAGAGTTCACTGAACAAGTACCAGAGAGGAACGCTGCATAGTGAGAAAATCCCAGAGAACTGCAGAGAGTTCTCCTTGAGTATTCAACAAGAAACTGTCCCAAAGTCAGGGAAAGAACTACCCCAAAGGATCAGAAGTACAGTATTTCAGTACTCCTTGAACAGTGTCAAGTCCCACTAACCAGACTAGGAAAGCTCATAATTCAGAAAGCACTGGGTAGAGTACCAAAGTTCTTGTTTCATTAGTGAGAAATAATAACTCCTAGACTAAATGCCGCTCTGGGTCCACCTAACAAATGTTAAAGTAGAAGTCAAAAGGATCGAATGGTTTCCGATTAACTTAACCCATGTCCCAGAAAAAAGCTCAAGAATATTTATAAAAATGCAAAAATATCTAGCACTTAACAAGGTAAAATTTGTAATACTTTGTATCCATACAACAATAATCAGGCAGGCAAATATGTACAAAAATATAATCCATAATTACAAGAAAACACTATGTCAAAATCAACCTAGAACTGACACAGACGTAAAAAATAGCAGACAAGAATAATAAAAATTCTAGCCCAGACAACAGAGACTCTGTCTCAAAAAATAAATAAATAAATAAATAAATAAGAATAATAATAAAACATTATTATAACTTTATTCTATATGTTCAAAAGTTAGATACAACAAAGATATAAAGACCTCAAATGAACTTCTACAGATGAAAACTATAATGTCTGAGATAAAATATATAATGGTTAAGATTAATGGAGGATTAGGCTGCAGAAGTAAAAATTAGTGAACTTGAAGCAATGTTCTAAATGCAAAATTCTATATGCAACACAAGAAAAAGAATTTTTAAAAATGAAAAGAGCACCAGAGGGCTGTGGGACAACCTTAAGTACTCCATTATACATGTTAACTGAAGTCCTTAAAACAAATGGGAAACAGAAGAAACAAAGGCCAAAATCTTTCAAATTTGTTGAAAATTACAAACTTACAGATCTAAGAAGCTCAAGGAATCCCAAGTACAAGTAAACTACACACACACACACACACACACACACACACACAAATGACACAAAGGCACATTATATTCAAATTGTTCAAAAGCAGTGGTAAAAGAGTACATTTTTAAAGCAGCTATAGGAAAAAAATGACATTATTTGTATAGTAGAAACAAAGATCAATATGATAGCAGATTTCTATCTTAAGAGAGCAGAAAAAGAAAAGCAAAATAAGCCCAAAAGCAAGCAGAATACAAGAAATAATAAAAAGCAGAATGAAATAAACAAAATAGGAAACAGAAAACACATAAAGAAATTCGATGAAACCAAAAGCTAATTCTTTAAGACAATAAAATTGATAAACCTGTAGCCTGACTGATCAAAAAAAGAGATATAAATTACTAATAAATAGAGTGTATAGTCTAGGATTCCTGTAATCTCAGCACTTTGGGAGACGGAGACAGGAGGATTGCTTGAGGACAGGAGTTCGAGACCAGCCTAGGCAACACAGCGAGACCTGATCTCTGCAAAAAATACAAAAATTAGCCAGGAATGGTGGCACACACCTGTACTCCCAGCTACTTGGAAGACTAAGGCAAGAGGATCACTTGAGCCTAGAAGTTTGAAGCCACAGTGAGCTATGATCACACTGCTACACTGCAGCCTGGGCAACAGTGCAAAACCTTTGTCTCTAAAAACAAGAGAGGTACCATCACTACACATTCTAAGCACTTTACAAAAAGATATCCAATGGCAAATAAGTACATAAAGAGACGTTCAACATTAGTAGTCATTAGTTATGAGGGGAATACAAATTAAAATCACCACAATGAGATACACTGCACATCCACTAGAATAGCCAAAATTAAGACTGACCACTCCAAGTTCTTATAAGGATGTAGAAAAAGTGGAATTCTTTTTTTTAAAATTTTTTTAGCGTATTATGGGGGTAGAAGTGTTAAGGTTACATATATTGCCCATGCCTCCCTCCTGCCTCAAGTAAGAGCTTCAAGCGTGTCCATCCCCCAAACATTGCACATCTCGTACTGTTGGTGTAATATAAAATGGTACAACCACTTTGGAAGACTGTTTGGCAGTTTCTTAATATTTAACCAGTTACCATATGATCTAGCTATTGCTCTCCTAGATACTTATCCAAACAAAAGGAAAGCATAGGTCAATACAAGGACTTGTACATGAATGTTCAGAGAAGTGTTATTTGTAATAGACAAAATCTGAAAATAATCTAAATGTTTACCAACAGGAGAATGGAAAAACAAATTGTGGTATCCACCAATACCATATTATCCATTTTTTAGGAATGAACTATTAATATATGCAATATGAATGAAACTCACAATAATTATGCTGAGTGAAAGAGGCCAGACCAAAAAAAGAGTGCATAATATATGATCGCATTTATATCAAACTCTAGAAAATGCAAATTACAGTTGACTCTTAAACAACACGAGTTTGAACTGCATGGGTCCACTTATATGTGGATTTTTTTCAACCAAACACAAATCAAAGGTACAGCATTGACAGGATGCTAAACCCAGATATATGGAGGACAGACTTTTTCTATATGTGAGTTCTGCAGGGCCAACTGTGGGGCCTTGAATATGTATGGATTTGAGTATACTCAGGGGTCCTGGAAACAGTCCCCCATGTATACTAAGGGACAACTGTAACCTATAATGAAAGAAAGCAGATATGTGGTTGTCCGGGGGTAAGGGATGGAGTGTAGAAGTATGAGAAGGCCAGGAGTGAGAGATTATGAAAGGGCACCAAGAAACTTGTAGGGGTGATAGTTTAATGACAATATATACATTTCAAAACTTACCAAAATGTATACTTCATATATCTGCAGTTCATGATATGTCAATTATACCTCAAAGTTTAAAAAAAACTCTCAAAAGGGAGTAATAAACAAAATTTAAAAGCAGACTATATCTAACCTGTCATCATTTCAAATATAAAGGATATATCCATGCTCAGTTTTCCTGAATTCATGGATTTTATAATACTCTATTAAAATTAACCTTAAATCATGTATTCTATAAATTTGGTTCTCCAAACTAAAACTTGACCTAACAACAATACATGGAAATTATTTTTAAATAGTGAAGTTCTGTGGCATTAAAAAAATAGAAATCATTTAACAGATGGCAATTGGAATTTAAAAAAAAAAAAAACAATCTCTACAAAACATCTAGAACAACCATTTCTTCTCATATTGGTGAAAGGAAAGGCAATACTCTGGTGTTTAGACTAAGAAATCAAAATATTTGAGGCAAAGCACCATTACAAAGTAGCATATTTTCATTCCCCTCACATTCTTTCAGTCTACATTTTAAAAAACAATTAAAACAAACAGTAGGGGCACTGCATTCATGTAAGCAGGAGAATGTTATTACTTTTTATAGCCTCTGTGGGTAGATTTATTGTTTATACCATCAGTTGCATGTTTTTGGTACAGAAAATATTTTTTAACAATTTTTTTCAAATTAAATTTTGAGGTACATGTCACTTTTAGTATATTGTAAATTAATTTATGTGAATTTCAGACAACCCAATCATATAATATCTCTGTTTTACTTACTAATCAACACTCTTCTTAATTTGCATTCTTTCCCATTCAATGGATTTTCTAAAATTCTCTGCTTTAAAAATTTACTATATCTGTCCATTACGTGGAAATTATTAATATTAAATTTTACACATATGTATAATGCAAAATAAATTAAATAACCTCCATTATTCTCTTCCTAAAGAGCATGAGTGCAATTATTCCCCAGTCAGCTTGCTCCAAGGTTTACCTCTCAAACTCCCATTTCCTAGGTGAGAAACTTCTTGGCTGCTTTTCCTTCTGCCTTTTGTACCTGATCAGGTTTGTGTTTTTTTCCAACAAAATTATGTCTAGTTCATCCCTTTTTCATCTCAACACGAGCCGATGGAGAAAATAAAGAACTGATGAAAGGTTCTTTAGGACAAGGAAGTGATTTCCCCAATATTTCTACAAACCCTTCTCTGTTATTCCAATAGATGCTTACTATAATCCAGGTATGGAACAAGTCTACACAAGATCTATTGAGCTCCATCATTTAAAAAGTAAGCCATCTTGCAAGCAAGCTTAAGTTTGAGAGGATCAGAAGAATGAAAGACAAAGCCATCCATCAATTCATCTCCTTCTTTTGAGGAGAAAAGTTTTAGGGGCTGTTAACACAAACTCCAATATCAAATGTCAATATGGCAATAGAGTCACACCTATCAGTAGATATGAGTAAAAATAAAAGTATACATACCTAAAAACAGAGTACTAATCAAATTCTCACAGTTCTAATGCAAGCTTTTCATGAAAAACTACAAGTTGTTTGTTTATACTACCAATCATGACCTTGCATCTTCGTTACAAGAAATGGGAAATCCCTCTTAGTATTATGAAAAAGGAGTTTTGCAGTCAGACTGACATGAGTTCAAATCCAGATTCTGCCATATACTAGCTTTATGAGATTGGGCAAGTATCTGAGGCGATAAAATTGGGAAAATGATTAATAGCTCTCCTCACATTAACACAATTAAATGCAGAAATGTACAAAATTACAGTAATTGCAGCAATGTATTAATAACAAAATTCTAAACACTGTACCTAACCTGATGCTCAATAATTATTAGTTTCCTTTGCCACTGAAAGCTAATTACTGAGTCAGGAAAATCCTCCAATGAGTCCTCCATTCAACATGCTTAAAATCCAATGGTCAAATCTTTTCAAAAAAGTTAAAAAATAGAATGTCTGGCCGGGCGCAGTGGCTCACACCTGTAATCCTAGCACTCTGGGAGGCCGAGGCGGGCGGATTGCTCGAGATCAGGAGTTCCAAACCAGCCTGAGCAAGAGCGAGACCCTGTCTCTAATATAAATTAAAAAAATTAATTGGCCAACTAATATATATAGAAAAAATTAGCTGGGCATGGTGGTGCATGCCTGTAGTCCCAGCTACTCGGGAGGCTGAGGCAGTAGGATTGCTTGAGCCTAAGAGTCTGAGGTAGCTGTGAGCTAGGCTGACGCCATGGCACTCACTCTAGCCTGGGAAACAAAGTGAGACTTTGTCTCAAAAAAAAAAAAAAAGTAGAATGTCTAGAGCTAGTGTACAGATAAGTAGTAACCAAATCCTTTCAAGGGGCCACAGAATCAAAAGCTTCATTGCTGCACCATGGATGTCAACTCAAGCTCCTCCTCTCCTTTTCTACATTTGCCTTCTATGGTTCAGGACTTCTTGCCTCTCAACTACAGCCTCCTAACCAGTATATTTGCCTCACGTCTGTTCCATTTCCAAATCTAACCCTCACACTGCCTCTGGAATCTCTTTAAAATGTGAATATGGTCTATTTAAAATACGTGAGATACTTCCCTCCTAGAATTCATAAAATACAATCCAACTCGTAAACATGGTTAAGTTGTACAAGGCAGCACTTACAATATCTGTCTACTCTTTTTTAATATTATAGTTTTAATTATTATTATTATAGGTTCATAATAGTCATATATCTTTATAGGCCTGCCTACCCATTTTCCTCATACTCAACCATATTCATAAATTATCCAGAGGCTAGTCTATGGTAAGCACTCTACCAGGATTTAGAGATATAAAGACTAAAAAGAGATATACCTATCCTGGGGGAGCTACTGCATTACACACTCCAAAATACTATTTGCAAACACTCAACTACACAATACTATCTCATGTCTCCATGTTTTTCTCTCCCAGTTGGTTGCTCCTTCCCATTTACTGCCTAACAGTTTAATCCTTCAAGACCTTACAACTTTCCCTACACTCCCTATAGGAGTTCAATCTGTAACCGACTGTGAACAATCAAGTGAGATAACTACCTACCTTCAGTCCAGCCTAAATGCATTTTTGACTTACAATATTTTCAATTTACAATGTGTTTATTGAGACATAACCCCACTGTAAGTTGAAAAGCATCTGTATCTGTGACTACTAAGTATCATGGCATTCATGTACCATATTTTTTACATATCTATATCACTTCATCTCCTATATTATGAGTTCCTGAAGGCAGATACAATGTCATAACTATTTTTATACAGTTAAGCCTAGGAAATATAAGCATTCAGTAAATATAAGATGAGTAGCAGAAAGAATTCATCAAAGGCCAACTTAAGCTCCAAGGGACACCTCAAATGCAAAAAAAAAAAATAACTATCCCTTGTTAATTCATTCCTTGTCACACCAGTCCAGATAGTTTTTAAAATCCAAATGAATGTAAAAAGCAGTCTGTTTCTCATACTTTCAGTATCCAAGAATCACTTGAGGGAAATATGATGTGTACATGGGACAAATAATTTCAGGGCAATCTTGTTCCAAAGGCTCATCAAAATTTGGGGATTAAAAAAAGCTAATAGTAGTAACGGTCATAACAATGAGAAGATATTTCAATTTTGTGAGCTGTGTGTGAACCAAACTGTTGCATCACTTTTTTCCTGAAGCTACTAAACTCATTGTGGTCCATATATAAACCAAGATTATTACCAATATTCTGGAGATCATAAGTCAAAAAACACTGACATAAGTCAGCAAGAAAGAATTCCTAAATTTTTGTCCACTGCCACTCATAATCTATAGCCACATTGCCCATTTCACTTAACATTTACCATTAGTAGGAAGCTAATGCTCCTACTCTACTGTATGGGTAAACTGGACCCCACATTCACCCACACTAACTTTGAGGGTCTTGCTCAATTGCCCCATCTATCATCTCTCTGTATGTTTTCCTCCTTCTAAAATGGATACTGACTCTTTTCCATTGCATACAAACATGTTCGAGTACCTGCACCTTAAAAGAAAAAAAGGGTATGGGGTAAGAGAGGTATCTCCCACATATAACCTCTATCTCTACCATTCCATAACACATAATTTAGTCTAATGAAATCTGGCTTCTATACACTCCTTTACAACAAAAATACCCTTGATTAAGTTGTCAAAAGATGTCTGTTGCTATCCATCCAAAGGGCACATCTTTGTCATTTTACTTTCCTCTTCTTTGCACTTCTAAGGATGGAAGCTTACAGATTCAATCACGGAAGAGCAATGGTGAAGTCAATCCAAAGCCCACAGTTTCAAGAAGATAACTGGAATCTCAAGGGACCTTTAAAAGAGGAGGCTTCTACTGTCATGAAATGGAATACTCCAAACAAATTATTTTTTGAGTATTTTCTAACAAGAATTAAATTGTTTATTAGTAGATAGAAGGTAGATGATGATAAGGGATATGATATACAAAACTTCTGAATATCTCTTATACTAGTAATTTCAATATTAACAGTTACTTCAACATATTTAATATAACAGGTGTCAAGTGAATATAATAGGTGTGAAGTAAAAACATTAAAATGAGAGTTGTTGGGCACAAAATGACTGAAGAATATATTATTCTATTTTATTTTGTTTATGCTGCAACCAAGACGTTACCCTGCAGCAAAAAGCAGGAAACAGACTCTTCCACTCTGTCTCTAAGCATTTATAGTTATGAGCAGATGCTTTGAAAGAAATATCACCATGACACAATTATCCCACAAAAAGAAAAAAAGTACAAGCATTTCTCAACTTTCATGATTATTGCTGTATTTCAGAAATCCTCTTTATAATTAATTTCTAAAAAGCAAATCCTGCTTTCCCATTAAAATGTATTCTCTTTAAAACACACACACACACACACACACACACACACACACTTCTGAGGAAGAAGTAATTAAAAGGGCTCCAGCCCAATGACATTTCAAAAACTGGAGTATATTGCAATTAATCCTGTGCTACATAACAACATTTCAGTCAATGACAGACCATATATACAACAGTGGTCCCTAAGAATAATACCATATTTTTACTGTAACTTTTCTATGTTTAGATATGATTAGATACACAAATACTTATCATTGTGTTATAATTGCCTACAATATTCAGTATAGTAACGTGCTTACAAGTTTGTCGCTTAGGAAGCAATAGGCTATACTATATAGCCTAGGTGTATAGTAGGCTATACCATCTAGGTTTGTGTAAGTACACTCTATGAGGTTTATACAATGACAAAATTGCCTAACGACAATTTCTTAGAACGCATCCCCATTGTTAAGCAACACATGACTGCATTATTCTCATGCTGGCAGCATTCACAGATCTCTCTTAATTAGTCTTTTCTTACCAGTTGTTCTCCTACTTGCTCACTCACCTAAGGATCTCATGACTATACTCAAAGCCTTCAGAACCTGGCATCCTTCTCTTGCCTTTCTGGGCTACAATAACAAACTCTGCCAAGAATGACAACAAAAGGTTAAAATACTATATAAAATGAGTTAGTTTCTGATATTAAATTAATAAATGTAAGGCCATCACAGTAATTTTTGTTCATAGTACATACTACTTTAGGTTCCAAATTGCTGAAAGTACTTAGCCAATATATTTTCCAACAAAAATATACATGCAAAAGCACATTTCATTTCTAATAATAATAAGCTTAAAGTTCTTAACCACATGAGCCACTACTGACAGAAATTTTTCTCCTAGTTAAGATAATTGCGGGGCCTAACAAGAACAAAAAAACAAAGCATGATAAATTTTGATCACATTAAGGAAAGAATGAAAGAATGGATGAAAAAAAAAGAAAGAAGGAACAAAGGAAAATTACAAATGATGAAAAAACTATTTGCATTACATGACAAATATGAAGAGTTCTCTTAAGTAAAGAACTAAAAAAGTAGGCAAAACATATGACCACTTAACAAAAATGAAATAAAAACAAAAAAGAAATATAAGCAACACATAAAAATATGGCCAACTTCACTCATACATCTTTCAAAGAAAGAATCTGTTTCTCAATTATATATACAGCAAAGATAAAAAAGTTCAGTAATGCTATTGGCAAGGAAGTAGCAGAAAGTCACTCTCATATATGACTGTAAGAATTTAAATAGGTAGGCCGGGCGCGGTGGCTCACGCCTGTAATCCTAGCTCTTGGGAGGCCGAGGCAGGCGGATTGCTCAAGGTCAGGAGTTCAAAACCAGCCTGAGCAAGAGCGAGACCCCGTCTCTACTATAAATAGAAAGAAATTAATTGGCCAACTGATATATATATAAAAAATTAGCCGGGCATGGTGGCGCATGCCTGTAGTCCCAGCTACTCGGGAGGCTGAGGCAGAAGGATCGCTCGAGCCCAGGAGTTTGAGGTTGCTGTGAGCTAGGCTGACGCCACGGCACTCACTCTAGCCTGGGCAACAAAGCGAGACTCTGTCTCAAAAAAAAAAAAAAAAAAAAAGAATTTAAATAGGTTAATACCACAAAATATATAAAAAATAAAATGCATGCTCTTTTTGGCCTGACAATTCCACTCCTTGGAATTTACATTACAGCTATATTTAAATAGTATGCAAAGATACACATAAAAACTTAACTGCAGCATTGTAAGAGCAACAAACTGAAAAGAACCTAAAAGTCCATCAATAGGAAACTGGTGAAAATATTAGGTTATACCTACATTTTACAACAGAATAGTAAAGAGCCTTTAAAATAAAAAAGGTAAGTACATATGGGCTCAAGTGAAAATACCTTTAAGATATATTGATTAGAAAAAACAAAGTTCAGAACAGTATATGCATCATAAAGCTATTTAGCTTACATAAGTTTTTATATATGTAATCTATATATAATTTTATATATTAAGTTAAATATACATATTACACATATTAAAATGGACTAAAAATTTTTTTGAAAAGACACTATTAACATTGTTAACCTGACAAGTGGAATTAGGGTTAGGGGTGATAAGACAGGGAGACTTACTTTTTCATTTTATACTCTTCTGTTTAAATTAAATTATATGTTCTTGTTTTATATTCTTCTGTCTACACTGTTTAAATTTTATGCACACATTTATTATTTACATGATTGCAAATGGCTTAATGTTTTGCAAAATAATATTGAAGTAAACAGCAGGAAAGGTAAACATATATAAACAATGCAAAGAAGTAACCAATTCAACTAATTTTTTTAATCATTATTCATACTAGACAAAGATATTAGTTATTACAACTTTTCCACAATCTGGAAGACTGACCTACATTCCAATATCCATTTTACAACAAACTAAAAGTATTTTCCAGACTTCAACTAAAAATTCTTCACTTCTTATGTTAATATATCTTTCTTCCTCTCTCCTATACCTCTCATTGGTCAACGTTTCTCATATTCTACCTAAATTACTCTCATAAAGGGTATCAATAACTTTTCCATAATCAGTGTATAAAAGAAAAGACTTTTTCTTTCAAAGTCAATTTGTGCTTCTCCTTTTAACCTTATTTGAAAGCATAGTAAATAGGCATTGAAAGACATGGAATCTAAGCTTTGCAAATAACTAACTACATTGTAATATTAATAGCAACAATAATAGCTAAGATTTATGGAGCACTTACTATGTGCCAGATACCATGTTAAGTTTTCCATATATATTTAATTCACACAACAACTCCATGAAGTAGATCCTGTTAGTATCCTTGTTATAAGATAATGAAACTGAAGTACAGCAAGATCAGGCATCAACTCTTATAAAAGGTCATAGGCCTAAGAACTGGTTAAGTGTTACACTCAGGGTTGCCAAATAAAATACATGATACTCAGTTAAATTTGAATTTCAGGTAAACAAGAAAGATTTTTAGCATAATATTACAAGGGATTTATTATTTTGTATTTAAAAATCTGAAAACCCTAGTTACATAACATTGTGGAAGTCACACCCTCAGTTCCCTCAGTTTCTCTCATCTGCAAAATGCACGCAGCAGACTATGATTCCTTCTAGTTCTAAATCATTTCTACAATTTTTTTCTAGTTCTAAAATTCATTGGTTCTAAAATTCATTGGTTCTAAAGCTCCCTAGAATTCCAGAATTTTATAAAAAGTTCCCAGGATAATGTGCAGACAAATGAACAGCTTCTAACAACCTTTCACTAAGTCTTTCCAGGCATTCTTCAAGGTCTTATCTTGGTATCTGATTTTATACCACTCAACATGCTCAGGAATCTTTTTATTTATTTCACATATAGGGGATCATTCCTGGATTTATCTTTCCCTCTCCAGCAAGTCATGGAATTCATGGAAAGCCACAAACCTTCCAAAATTAACACAGCTGACAAAGAACACCACCTTCAAATCAATAATACACAGACACACACACACACACACACACACACACACACGCAGCTTTTATTGAGTGCCTGTATTATAGTATATCTATCAAAAGCTTACAATTTAAATAAGACAATCAAATATGAAGCAATCAGACAACCATATGGAATACTAACAGTGTAAGATTACCTTGCATACTCCATTTAGCTACACTCACAGAAGTCAAGACGTACAGATGGTCCAAATGTTAACTCAACCCTAATAATATCAGGAAATAAGAGCCCCATCACATCAGCAACTGGGAACTTGAATTAGTCTACCACTCAGGCTACCTGGAGTGAAGCCTGGACAATTATATATGCACACAGCCTTATACACTAATCCCTGCCATGTTTATTCAGTCACTACAACTGGATTTCTCCGTCAGTTTCCTGGGAGCAAAGCCCTGGCCTGAACCAGAGCCCATTTGACTGGGGCTCAATCATTCAGTTCATGTTTTGCCAGCTCCCTCCCACTGAAAATTACACACTGTGCCTTTAATCCACTGCTTCAGATGGAGTCATTAACAAAACCGGTTTGTCAGACTCACAACCCCAAACCGCAATGTTCACATCTTACTACTACCATTGATTTCTATTATTTCCTAAAACTTCTTTTAGTGTCCCACTCACTTGGTGGTATTTTTTAACATATTAATATTGAATGAGTATTCAAATATAAGTTTGTCATTATCACTTGGACACTTACTTTTTATTTCTGCCTATTTCCAAGAAGGCCAGCCCTATAGCTAAATCAAGTTTTCCTAGGTTTGATCTCACTCAAGCTGTGTTTCCTTATTTTCTGATCCAGTCCTATGTAAGTGTTAACAGGTATAACAATAAAAAAATATCAAGTGCTACCTATTTCCCTAATCATTATGGGTACAATCACTAGCCTGCCTTATTTTACACTTAAAACTAATGTTATCTTTAAAATCTGTCACTTGCCCAAACTGGATAATTCCTTTCTCTGCAAAACAACCACAGTTCATGCTTCCCTCTGCAGGATATTTGGCATGTCTTTGTCACTTCATATTTGAGATGTAGCAGTATATTTTCCTTCAATCTCCTAGACCTCTTACAGACATGTAGTATTTATTATTACAATTATACTTAACAATAAAATAATTTCCTTAGAAAGTAATATGGCATTGGTAGCAAAATGTACCAAAATATCTCCTGCAGTATATCCATTTAAAGGCTTAACTGATTCAGTTTTTTAAACTGCAAAAAAAGTAACAAATTATGAGCAAATGTAGCTATTGAATTCTTCTAGCTCTTTTTCAAATAAAACTGTGAAATAAATGCAGTCCATAAAATGCTACTATATTGTTAAATCTGCATATCTTATCTCTTCCATCAATTTTAAGAAATGGGAGGCCACAGTCGTTATCTAACAACTGATGTTCTAAACATATGTTTCTTTGAACCCTCTGAACTTTAATATTCACTTATCAGGTTAAAAAACAAATGCTAAAATACCTTGCAAATGTAGACTTTGTGTCCTGTAGATGTTCTTTTTTTGGAGGGTCATCTCTCAAGCTTTCATCTCTTAATTTTTCTGTCACATCTCCTGGAATGTGTCGGTATTCAACACTGCTACTGGTTTCTGATGGCTTTTGATTTGAATGTTTCTTATCTCCTCTTCCCACAGATTGACTCCGCGATGTTAAACATTCTTCACTGCTCTCAGTGGGTTTTCGAAAACCACAGTGAAAAGAACCCTGAGCTACAAATGCTGAAGATGAACTAGATGGTTCAAAATTTCTGCCCTTGTGGTGATGTGATAGTTCTTCATCATCAGAAGGTCTTAAAAACTTGGGTTTCAAATTTCCAAGAGAAGAAAACTCTTGATTTTTCCTTGGGTTGGATTCTCTTCTACATGTTTCTAAAGATGCATATCTCTTATCTTTTTCATCACCACTAAACTTATCTTTATTGCTATCATTTACAGTATCTGTTGTAGCATATCTATCCCTTGAACTGCTATTATATCTTACCAAGTCTGATTTCCTACTTTCTTGACTATTTTGTGCTTTATCTGAAAATGTTGGTTTCCTCCACCGTTCTCGTCTATAATCTTCTTTTGTGGATGCAGTTTTTTCAGCTTCTTCTAATTTTGACTGAAATATTTCCATTGACTACAAAGGAGAAAAATTAAACAAAAATATCTAAAATTAAGAAAATCTCAGTGACTTGGCCCCCACATGCCTCTGTGCAATGATTCACTGCCAAGTGGAACTATGAAAACTCCACCAAGGTGTGGAGGGAGATTCATATAATCATCTCACTCTGAAATAAATACATTTTTAAAAAAATATGAGTGAACAATGAAAAATTACCAAATAACAAAAAAAGATCCCAAAAGGATAGCCACTTAAGCCAATCACTCTGCACTAACAAAAAGTATAAAACAGAAAAAAGGGGCTGGATATGGTAGTTCATGCCTATAATCCTAGCACTTTGGTAGGCCAAGGTAGGAGGATTGCTTGAGGCCAGGAGTTCAAGACCAGCCTGGCCAATATAGTGAGACCCCATCCATACAGAAATTTAAAAAAAAGAAATCAGCTGGGCTTGGTGGCACACACCTGTAGTCCCAACTTCTTGGAAGGCTGAGGCAGGAGGACTGCTTGAGCCTAGGAATTTGAGGTTGCAGGGAGCTATGATGACACCACTACACTCTAGCCCAGACAACAGGTGAAACTCTGTCTCCAAAAGAAAGAAAGAAAAAGAAAATAGTAATGTCATAAACTCTTAAAAAAATAATCCCTACTGGTAGTGAGATTCAAGAAGTTACTGTATTGCTAAAATATAACAGACTCTCATGACAAAAAGAATAGTTCAAGAAACAAGAAAGATTTGCATTAATAAATGAAAAACTGTATGTCCAAAAAAATTGCCCTGATACACTGAAGGAACAGAAAGTGTTGAAAACCAAATTAGCTTGGAAATTCTCTATACTTTAGGAAAAGACAGTAAATAAACGTAAGTTATAAGAAAAAAGACACATGAACAATTGATTCTAGAGAATCTAATATGCATGTACTAGTACTTCCACAAATAAGCAACAAAGATAATGGGAGAAAAGCATTAACAAAGCATTTATAGGAAAATTTCCCTCAGCTGATTTTCCAGATCAGAAGGGCTCATCTAATATCCTTGAGGGGAAGGGAAACAAAGAAAGACTTACACAGGAAAAAAAACTCTAAATCCCGAATCTCAAAACTTCACAAATACTGGATTGGGAAAGGAGTAAATAAGTGTGAGTGTGTATATGGATGGGGAAAGTAAATAACATGTTACCTACAAAGGAAAGAAAGATTGTTATCAACTTTTCATCTATAATACTAAATGGACAATGGACTAAAGATCAAATTTTGAAAAAAAAATATTAGGCTATAATTCTGTATAAAGAATTCAAGCTGGGCATGGTGGTGCATGCCTGTAGCCCAAGCTACTTGGGAGGCTGAGGCCGGAGGATTACTTGATCTCAGGAGACTGAATCCAGCCTGTGCAACATAGCAAAACCTATCTCTTAAATAAAAAAACAAAGAATTCAATTCACAGTCAAATTATCCTTCCCTAGAATCAGCAAAAGAAAATCATTTTCAAAATTGTAAAGAATAAGAAGCATATCACTTACTAATTACTTAATATGATTAAAAATTACTTAGAAGATGATTAAGCCAAACCATAAATGAACTAGGGCAAAGATCTCTGACAAAAAACAAAAGATGCTACAAACCAAATGTCAAATGTAATGGTCAAGTCTAAATAACTATTCTTGAGGTTGCAAATACAGTTTTCAAGGAAAAGATGCCTCATACATTAAAAACAGAGCAGAAAGGTGGTTATGGGGGTAGGAGAAATGGGGAGATGGAGGTCAATGGTTACAAAGTTTTAGTTACCTAAGGTACATAAGCCTAGAGATCTGATATACAGCAGGAGGACTAGAATTAATAATATTATATTATATGCTGGAAATTAGTTAAGAAAATAGATTTTAAGTAACTTTTACCACAAAACAAAGGTAACCATGTGAGATAAATGATATATAATTTGCTTGACTATAGTAATCATTTTACTATGCATGTATCAAAACATTGCTGTATACCTTAATATATATGATACAAAAATTAAACTTAAAAAAATAAAAAATTTAAAAAATAAAAAACACCTCTTACTAAACTTCAATACTAGGATACTTTATTTAAACATGATAATATTCATCTTAAACATAGGAAGTCAACATTTAAACACACAAAGATAAGAGTACTAGCTTCTAACACTCTTATCAAAGTTCTAAAATTCTATTTCAAGAAGAAAAAAAATTTAACACTAAAAGGAAACAATAAAAATAATCATCATTTGCACATAACTACCTTCCCAGATAAGCCAAATTTTTTAAAAAATTATAATTAATAATAAAATTATAATAATAAATTATAATTAATAATTAACAACTCTTATAATAAGAGTTTAAAAAATTGGAGGACTAATATCAACAGCAAGTCACAAAATATAAAAATATTCAAATTACAAGTGAAAAAATAAAAATAACCTCAATGACACATACATAATAACTACACAGAGAAAATTACTAAACAACATAAATGAAACCTTGAATAGAGAAACACCCAGTACGTTTCAGGAAAAGATGACTCAATATTAAGTCAACAGAAGATTCATTTGCTCAACATTAAGAAAACAAAAAATATCAGTTATACTTGATTTGTCTAGTTAAATTTAAATCAAGATTCCAAAAAGAGTTGTAACTTTATAAGGAATTTTGAAAAACTTATTTTTGTTGAGCTTGAACTTGACAAAATAATTCTAACTTTAATTAGAAAAAAACACATAAAGAAAAGCTAATTTTTTTAGTGACTAACAAGACTTACCCTGCCCACATAGTAGGTATTCACTAATTATTTGCTATCTGTATAAACTACTGAAAACTACAATAATTATAACTAATGAGACTAATTCCAGGAATAAAAGAGACAACCCAGTGAAACAGATCTGAAAGTAAAGGAACAAACATATGCATATAAGAAATTTAATTTATAATAAATGTGTCATTTCAAAGTAATGGGAAAAGAACAATTCATTCAATATGTTGTAAACGGCTATCTAAAGATGTAAGATGCCTACTTCACACCATATACAAATAATTAATATATTCCAGAAAGACTAAAGATAAATATAAAAAATAAAACCGAACAAGTACTCAAAATAAACATAGGTGCACATTTTTATGACTTTTGGGGTGAGGAAAACCTGTCTATGAATCACACCAAGAGCATTAAGTCATGAAAGAAATATATATAAAGAATTTTGCAAGGTAAAAATACTTAAAAAGTACCCACAGCAAATTATCAGCAAAGGAAAAAGCAAACATAAAACTAAGGGGAAGAAACTTAAACAGATTTGTTAAGCCTTGAGTAAATCATTATCCCAAAAGTAACATGCACACGTAGTATCAATAGTCAATTCACTTAAAAAAAAAAATGGCCAAAATAAGTGTAAAAAGATTCCGGTTCACTAGTAAACAAATGAATAAAAATAAAAGCAAAAAAAAAAAAAGGTTTACTAATCACAACAGCAATGACAATAAAGAAAAATAAACTTACTGTTGAAAATTATGTGATAAAAGATACTTTTTAATAAGAACAATTTGTTCATTCTGTAGAGAAATTTGGCAATATATATCTCACTTTAAATATCTATTTAAAAGCAATTTCATTTTTTAGTAATTCACCTTAAGAAAATAACCAGATAAATATGCAAAATGCATTGGACAAAAATAGCCAGTGCTATTAAACAGGGAAAGGGAAAGCATATAAATGTCCATTCACTGACATTTAAATAAATAAATAATGGAAAACCATATAAATATGTAAGAAAATATTAAGAGGTCATTAAAATATATATATTTACTGGTATCCAACTATGTCTGTATTAGTAAGTAAAAGAAACAGGGTAGAGTCTATGAGCCTGCTATAAAACACAAGGAAAAAAATAGTCTAGAAAACTATATTCTGAAATGAATGTTAACAAAGATTCTCTTAGGATGACAAATGATTTTTACTCCTTTTTTCTCTTTTTGGCATGCCTATATTTTGAGGTCTTACTACTTCCTTTTTGTTTTTTGGAGACAGAGTCTCACTCTGTCGCCCCAAGTATAGAGTGCAGTGACGTCATCATAGCTCACTGCAACCTCAAACTCCTAGGCTCAAGCAATCCACTTGTCTCAGCCTCGCAAGTAGCTGAGACTACAGGCATGCACCATTATGCCCAGCTAAGTTTTCTATTTTTAGTAGAAATGGGGTCTCACTCTTGCTCAGGCTGGTCTCGAACTTCTGAGCTCAAGTGATCCTCCTACCTTGGTTTCCCAGAGTGTGAGGATTACAGGCATAAGTCACTGTACCCAGCCTAAAATCTTACTATTTTCTAAGCCTGCTTTCCTCTGGAAATTGAAGAAAGAGAAAACAAAAAAGGGGGACATCAATAACTACTGAAATAGAAAGATTATCCATACATGGAGAATGGAAGAACTGGTTCTAAAATATCATATACTGCCACATGGGCTCCATTGTTTTAAGAGTATACATACTCATATACACTCTTTAAAAAACTCTAGAAAATACCAAAACTCTAGAAATATACCAAAATTTCAACAGTGGTTATCTCCAGAGGTGTAGTATGCAGGCTTTTCTGCACTATTTAAATTTTCTTACAACAAGAAAATGTTATTTCTATATTAAACACACATACTTCATCTTTATATACTTAAATTTTATATTCCTTAAGTCAATAAAAATATGATACATAATTTAACATAATAAAAAGCAGAAAATTACTTTAGCAGTATAAAGATATGAAATTTAATATCCATTTAATTCAAAAGAGTTTCATGGCACTTAAAATTAAATGCACTTAATTTTTCAGATAACTCTGATAATAAGATGTATCTCCTTAGTACAGATACTCACTCCGTATCTTTCAGCTACAATGTCCTCAAAATTTCTGTTTTGTTTCTCAGCTTGTTCCTTCATTCTCTGATAAGACTTCCTCAGCCAGCTTAATCCACCGTCTTCTACTACTGAAACTAAATTCCAGTATAAATGTTAGTTATACTTTTAATGTGGTTCTCATAAAATATTGCTTCTATGATGACTTCTAAGGTATAAAATTAAATATTTTTCCTTAAATATATAGAAATCATAAATGCATTTAAAATTCAACATATATTTCAGTGACTATATAAGCAAGCTAGAGTTTCGCCACTATGAAGAAAAGATAAATTTTCTTCAAGAAAATTTCAATCTAAGAAAATAAAAGGATATAAATAATTGCAATAAAGACAAATATGTGACAACTACTATAAAAAGATACAATATAAAGGGTTATAGAAAATAAGAAAAGTGAAGGATTATTTCTAATTAGGATGTTAGGGAAAATTCCATAAACCAGACTCAAGAAAATAAGTTGGATTTCTATAAAAAATGGTAAGAGTAGGGCAGACATTCCCAGAAATAAATAAGGAATAAAGGCACATGCATAGAAAGGAAAAACCTATCTTGGATGTAGCATTAAGAATAAACAAGGAAGTTAAGGAAGATAATATTAAAATGGATGTTTAAACAAATTATCTTACACCAGTCATGATTACCAACTAGGAACATTTGAATGCCTTCAACAAATTTTATTAAGCTGGTTTTATTTCCTTCTAAACACACAACACTTTTGATATGTGTAAAGAAAATCAAATGACTTGCTTAAATCAAAATTCTGTTCCTGATTTTCATTGCCCCAAAATAGGGCTGCTATAAGATCACCACAGCTCTATAACCAACAAAATGTTCATATCTGGGCCCCAAAAGACATGTACAAGAATATTCATAGAAGAGCAGTCTGCAATAATCCCAGTCTCGAAACAACCTAGGAAATGTTCACTATCAGTAGAAGGGATATATAGATTGTGATATATTCCTAAAATAGACTATTATACAGCAAGAATAATGAACGAGCTATAACTATACACAACAATATGGATGAATCTCAAAATGTGGACAAAAGGAGCCAGAAACAAAGGAAGACATTATTGATTTTTGGTACTAGAAACCAGGATGGTAGTTACCTGTCTCATGACAGGGCACAGACTAGAAGGGCCACAAAGGGGATTTCTAATAATATTGTTTCTCAAACAGTGTGCTCATTACACAGCTGTTTTCACTTCATAAAAATGATGACTCTGTGGTACACTTATGGCTTGTGTACTTTTCTATGTATGCTAGATTTCAATAAAGTTTACTTAAAGAAAGAAGAGATTTTCCAATCTTCAAACTAATTCTATTCAAATTAATTCTATTCTCACACTCAAATGTCAAAAGTTTACCTTTACTAAGCATCTCTTCTAAGATAAAGTGGCCCTTCTTTACAGGTCTAAAATATTTTATCTTTCAAAACCTAGATCTCTAGTTAACTCAATGATTTCATTTTTCATTCAAAGCTCATTTTACTCTTGCTCTTTTTTTCTTTAATACAGTCTATACGATCAAAATTAATAGTACAATCACCCAAGGAACTTAGTCTAAATCTACAATCCACACAGTGATAAGTAAAAGAAAACCATAGTAATAAAAACCTATATTAATGTATCCGCTATACAATTAAATTGTTTATTCCACAGAATTATCTGTGAACTGATAAAATGCTGATGGGCATAGTGAAAGTTCCAGAACAATCACCAAGATATTAACATAGCTCAGAGAAAAAAATACATCATAGGAAAAGTAAGACTGCTTGTATTCTTCTATACTGACATTTAAAAAGAAAATCTTACGGGAATAAAAATTTCAGCCAATTCAGTCACAAGTTAAATTCACACCTTTAAAAATATTTATATAATAAATCATCTTTTATGGCTAATATTTCCTATTTCAATAGTCCTATTAATTTTATAATTAGAGATGGTAATAACGAAGTATTTTTAATTAAAAAAATCACCAAATTTAATATATAAAAGCAAACAAAAAATACCAATTTGCAATACTATCCTAAAATTCAAGCAACAAATATTTAGTGAATATTTACTATGAATATGAAAACTTGTTAAACACAGTAAGAAGTAAAAACATGAATATGGCATGGTTCCAAGTCCTCTACACTGAAATAAAGATACCTCAACTAATTATACCAAATTCACTGGTATATAGCAAATTTACATATATATATAGTATCGCAAATCTGTTTTTCATAGTAAGTTGAAAACTTAGATATGTCAGTGTATGTTTCCAATATAGTTCAAAATTATACTGTTACAGACAAAATACAACCAAATGAATCTGGGCTATATTCCCTCTCTCTCTGAAGACAGACTAATATTGAAATAACAAAAATTAAATATCAGGAGACCTTGATTTTAGTCTTGCTGCTACTACTAAATAGTTAGAAGATCTGAAGCATGTCATTAACTTCTTTGGACCTTTGCTCCTTCATTTTAAAATAAGGTAGCTGACTTAAACCACCTTTGAAACTCCTTATAACTTAAAGACTCTAGCAGAGAAAGCCAAAAAATAAACAGGTGGAAAATAATCAATAGAAAGAACAAAACCATATCAAAAGTGTCTGCAAGCAAAAATTTCTACTAACTATGTGATAAGAAATAATAGTCTTCTACTAAAGAATCCAGGGTAATTAAGTCTGGACTAGGAATCAGAGGATCTGATTCTAGTACTATTCATATGACTACAGAAAAATTACCTGGTCAGTTTAAGCCCTAGTTTCCTGAGCTGCAACAATTAGAATAATAACATCTGCTCTGCTCTCCTCACATGGTTGCTATAAAAATAAGCTGATATATAAATGTGCTATGTAAACTCTAAAATTGTACAAATATTCCCATTACCAAGACGTGATTTCAAATAATTTTGTATGGGCTCTGAAAATAATTTACTTAAACTTTTCCATCTAATTTTCTCTAAGAAAAAAATAATCAAGATTAACAAAATTAATTATTGAAAACATGAAACCTCATTCATTACCCAAAATATATTGATAAAAGCTTGATAGAACAAGTATTTGACATCATCAACATTATTGAGTATTCAGTATATTCCAGATACTGTGCTAAAAGATTTTCTAATTTAAACTTCACAATAACTATATAAGATAGATGCTATCATTATTCCCTATTACAAATGAATAAATTGGGCTCAGAGAGATCCAAGAATTTTCCCATAGTCACGATGCTAATAAGTACAAACATCAAAATTTTAATCCTAAGTAAACTGACTTCAAACTCTGAGAACTTAACAACACTAAGTTACCTTTACCTTCTTCATACTGATATTATAACACTTTTAGGTGCCTCACAGTTTCAGCACTACCACTGGTCTAAACAGAATGGTAACACTATCTGCATATACAGTAAAACCCAATCATTTTTTAAAACTTAATTTCAATTCTGTGATCTGAGCTTCTGACAGAAGCTTTCTGTCATTTTTCTTCCTTCTGAATAAATATAATAAGGGAAAGGGAAGTGGTGAAAGCATGATATGAAGAGCAAAAGAGAAGGGCTCTCTAAAAGCTTTATGTAAGGTCATTTTCCCCCAGTCTCTTTGACTTTGCTGTTTCAGCCAGTTAAAAGAGTCTACCTAAGGCAGAACTCCAGGTCTTTTCCAACTGCAAATGTCCAAAAACTAGGTTTGTCAATTCTAGGTTTTCCCCAAAGATAAATTTATTGACTGTCCTTGGACAATAGGGGTGCTGAAAGCATGGATCACAAAATCCTTCCTACATGGTAATGATTCACTGAGCTAACTTATTGTTCCCAAACATTTTTTAAGTTTCTATAAAACAATATTTCAAAGAGAACCTTGTATGACTACAGTTACTATTACATAACCCAACAGAGACACTTCTGCCCATGCTAAAAGGCAAAAAGAAACTGTTACAATTACTAACAACTCCAGTAAAAGTGCTAGATAAAATTATAAAGAAACCTGTAAGGTGGCTCTAGGGACATCAATACATAAAAAACAAAAAAAAATTTTAACAAATAGCTAAAATAAAAATGAGCAATGTGTAAAAAGCAGGAAAATATCCTACTAATAAATCATTAAGATGAAAAGATAACATCATGTAATTTATGATACATAATCTATATGCTGGGTTAATAGAAACTAAATAAACTTTTCATTGAGATGTAAATGCAACACTTAATGAGCATATAAATATTTTTAAAATTATGTTATTAAGTATGCATATCTGTCACAAATATTCTGTCTCCATCTGCTGGAAAATAACAGCACTCTCCTAAGATCAATACAAATTTTATGAATGCTAGCAAAGCAGGAATTTCTGAAGATAACATCTTTAATGTTTATACATCATTTTCATGAAATTTCACAGACTTAGTACTGTTTACATTCTGCTATAGAATGTAACAAATGAAATGCATTATTATATCCTCACAGAATCATATTTTGTAGTAAGCCATTTTAAATAGAAACTCAAATATGAGAACATTATCAAGTATAAAACTATGTATTTAATCAACTTGTTCCAAATACATCACAATTAAAACAATCTTGCAAAGTACTAATAATTTAAATAAAGCTTCAAAAGACTTCAAATATTTTATCAATGCTTTGTCATATGTAAACTCGGGTCATTCCTTCAGTAATACCAAATTATAAGAAACGCCTATGTGTCTACGATCAAAATACAGAAATACCTTTACTAATTGATGATACACTACAGTCTTCTGGTGGAAGACCTGTCCCACCATCCTTCCAATATGGATTCAATTCTCTTTCCAGCAGTTTGGACTAGAAGAAAACATTTTCGGAGGTCAGATTTTAAAAATAAACCCACAACAAAACAGTATTAACAAATAATAAATCTGTATCCCAGTTAACAGTTGTAACCCTGGACAAATCAATTAAAACTTTCTTAACATATGCTATTCTTAATATAAGTCATGTAACTTGCAGGAAATAATATCTAAATTCACATTCATTCAATGTTTTTATTGAATGCCTAGCATGTCTCAGAATTATGCTGGATATAGAAGATGTAACTGTCAATAACCCTGATCAGCCCTTGATAGCTTATAATATAGTGAAGAATACAGACAATATATAACTAATACATACTTTGAAGACAGAAATACAGAGTACTAAAACTGCACAAAGAATTCAAACCCCTCTCACACTGAAAGATCAAAGTCTTCCTAGAGGAAGTATTAATATGTACAGTCTTAGACCTAAAGAAGATCAGTTTTCTTTTTTGGGTGGGGGAAGGAGGATAAAGAGAATCAAGGTAGAAAAAATAACAGCCTGTTCTTAAAACCTAGAGAAAGAGAAAACACAGTAGTTTCAGGAAACAAAGTAATTCTGACTGGCTAACATTTAGCGTAAGTAATGACATGAGATTAGGTTGTCGAATAATCAGGGATTAGGCCACATGAGCCATTTTGAACTGTTGTTGGGGTTTTATGCTGAGAGCAATGGACACTCATGAAAATGATCAGCTTCATATTACACAAAGAGCAAACTGGCTTCAGTGTGGAGGAAAGACTGGAGAAGAACAAGATAAAGGCACAAATCCTGTCAGGAGATTGTGGCAGTTACCCAGACAATAGATGATGGCAGCCTAACCACAATGGAAGTGCCTCCTGTGTTCCAAGCATGATGCCAGGCACTGTGATTATAATAAGTAAGGTAGGCATGGTCCTTAACATCAAAGAAACTATGGTCTAGACAAGGGGAAAGACAATTAAGCAATATCAATATAGATAAGCACTGTGAAAGTAAACAGTGTTATAGAACTACGTACTAGTGATATCTAAGTTGACCTTGGAGGTCAGAAAATGCTTCCTCCAAGAACTAATAATTGCAATAGGACGAAGAGAAATAGAAAGCATTAAATGCTAGGAACTTTAGTTTCCAGGAATATGAATGAACCATAATCATTGAAAATAAAAATGCTATGTAAACTTTAAAAAAAAAAAAAAAGACAGCTCTTTAGATGTATCCATGACCTGACAAAAAAGTAAAGAATCTTCAAAGGACAAAATTTAAGTTAAAGGTTAACTTAGATAAGCAAAACCGCAAACCACAAGCATTTGATTTCTTAGAGTAGTTTGCAGCAAAAAATTTTCTGTCACCTTCCCTGTTAGTTTAATATAAAATCTGTCAGTATCTATAATCAAGGAATTTCTTCCAATGGTCTTATCTAGACACACAAGGAGATACACATCAGATACTCAACAGGATTTTTTTTAAAAGGCTAGAATTACATACTGAGGAGAACAATTGACAAGAGGCTAGAAAAACTGTGAGGGACTATCTGAAAATGTATAAAAGACTGAGGACTGAAAACATAAAGAACTTCTATAAATGAGTAAAAAAATCAAAGGACCCTAATAAAAAAGCAACAAACATAAACAAGCAGTTCACACTGTAAGAAATCAACAAAAAACATGAAAAGATCTTTCTTTAATTATCATGTAAATACATATAAAAACAATAAAATACCATTTCTTACCCCTTGGTTAGTCCAGCAAAAATTTAATTTTGACAATTACAGATACTACATGTTGGAAAAGGAACATGTTGCTGGAACAACATAAATTGTTACAATCTCTTCGCAAGTATTTGTAAAAGAAGATAGGTGCGTACTCTATAAGTAAGCAATTCCACTTGTGGATATACACCATAGAGAAATTTGTACACATATATATGAAAAAATACATATAAGGCCTTCACTGTAACACTGTTCATAATAGTGAAAAACAGTAAACAATATAAGCCTCCATAAGTAAATGAATGAATATTTAGAGTAGGGTATAGTTGAATGATGAAAGACTACATAACAGCTAAAAGGAATGAAACAGAAATAAAATATATTAACACGAATCAATCTCTAAAACATGTTCAGGGCTTCTAGTCAAAATGGCTTATTAAGCATCCACTTCATCATCAAAATGGCTTATTAAGCTTCCACTTCAACACGATCTCCCCACTCAGGACAAACAGAAAAGATATATAATATAAAACATACCTGAGTTCAAAACAAGATAAACATCTCTGTGGATCAGAAACAGAACAGAAATGCAAAGCAGTACAAAGGACTGAGGCCACAGGCCTACATGGCTCTATGTGTAAGCCAAAAGAGATAGTGCTGAGTTCAATTTGTGTAAGATAAAAAAAATACTAAAAGCACTCCAGCTAAGACAAAAGAATGGAATCTGTCCCACCACATGAACTCAAGGATTGAGGTAGGGAGAGCTACTGCTCATGAAAGGTGGCTGAAGAATTGGTATAAGGTACAGAATGGGTCCACGGATAAGTGCCATTGGTGTACAGCCTGTAACACAATGCAGGCATAAAGAAAGAAGAGGACACAGCAGACACAGCCTCAAGCATTGGCTTTCAAATTTTTCTGTGAACCTGACCCATGGTGAGAGTTGGGTGTGTGTGTGTGTGTGTGTGGGTGTGTGTGTGTGTGTGGGTGTGTGTGTCCAAAATAAGAGTTTTAGGGGGAAAAAAATCTTTCTTACATGTAACACATGCTGATATTTTATATTTTTAAGTGCTGATTGCAATAAATTAAATTCATGACCCACATTTTGAAAACCAGTAGCTTTATTTTTTTTTATTTTTTTTTTTTTTGAGACAGAGTCTCAGGAGTTCAAAACCAGCCTGAGCAAGAGCAAGACCCTATCTCTACTAAAAATAGAAAAAAATTAATTGACCAACTAAAAATATATATACAAAAAATTAGCCAGGCATGGTGGTGCATGCCTGTAATCCCAGCTACTTGGGAGGCAGAGGCAGGATTGCTTGAGCCCAGGAGTTTGAGGTTGCTGTGAGCTGGGCTGATGCCATGGCACTGACTCTAGCCTGGGCAACAAAGAAAGTGAGACTCTATCTCAAAAAAAATTAAAATAAAAAAATAAAATAATATGATGATGTGCAAAGAACATACCCAAACTGACATGCAGGTGGTGAAAACTGGCTAATCTCACTCACTAGTCTAGATGATTTACTTCTGCATACAACCATCTGAATTCTTACCTAAGCAAAATTCTTGAATTACTACAGATTACCAAACTTCAGAACAAAATCCAAAGATTTATAGAACAGCAAAGTAATTAGAATTCATGGAGGAAAGGAGACTAAATCTACAATTTCAAATATACAAAAAGTGAAAAGGTTCCTACGATGTGCAGAATTCTAAACTAGCTGTTAAGGAAGATACAAATATATTAATAAATAAAACAGAGTTTCTCAAAAGTTTATATAAGGGAAATAGGATAAGATCATCCATCCTATGAGTACTTTGTAGAAAACTACTATTAATAGTACTATATAGTAAAAGAACAAAATGCTATGGAAACATAAAGAAAGAAGAGATTTATTTCACTCAAGGAAAATAGGAAGAGTTTCATAGTATATATGAAATAGGCCTTTAAGGATAAACAGGATGCAGGCATACAGAGATGAAGGGAATTCACTAGAACAAATGAACAAAAATTTAGAGGCAGGAATTTGCAGAGAAATATGAACGAGTGATTAAACTAGTATGGTTGAGGTACAAATTACCTGAGAAAAAACATTTACCTTAAACATCAATCTAATGAGACTGGACTATATTTGTAGGCAACTTTGAGTCTCTGAAAGAGAACAATAAATACAGTCCAGGCTCTGAACAAGTTGAGAAATAAAAAGCATAGGAAATAAATACAAAAAATCACCTTTATTATTGATGAAGGCTAAATTGGAAGAAAATCTTTCAGTGAAAGCCAAACAGGCCTGTTAACTGAATCTCACAATGAGGAAGACTTTTTCAGGTACAGAAAGCGCCAACCAAACCCTACCTCTACCTCATTCCCTACCAGGTCTCTGCAGGCAGCCTGTTCCACAAGCAGGAAAGGCAGAGCTAAGCTGAGCATATTCAGTTTATTTTTTCCAAATTTTCCAGTAGAAAATTTACTCCATATTCTCAGGGACAGAATGAGAAAAGAGGGTGGCATGACATACCATGTTTCCCCAAAAATAAGACTGAGTCTTATATTTATTTTTTCTCAAGAAGACACCCTAGGGCTTATTTTCAGGGGATGTGTTATTTTTTTGAAGTATTGTACAACAATCTACATTTATTCAAATATAGTTAAGTCGTCTTCTTCTGGAACATCATCATAACTCTCCAAACCCCGAATTCCATCCTGAATTTCTTGCGACTCTATTTCCTTTAGAACCATTGGCCCCCGTCTCTCATGTCAAGCAATAGAGCTTTCATGGGGCAGATGAGAAGGGCTGCTCATCTTTACTGCTCCTCGAGGAAATGCATGGGTTGTGCAGATACACTGCGTAGCCACGCCCATCACTGGGTCTTATTTTCGGGGTAGGGCTTATATTGCGCAAATGCTTAGAAATCCTGCTAGGGCTTATTTTATGGGTAGGCCTTATTTTCAGGGAAACACGGTATCACTAGTGGAGCTTCCATCATCAGAAGTTCTTGTTAGCTCTTTCTCAAATCTGCCTCCTTAACCTTTTATTCCTTACTCATATTTTCTATACCTCCTGTTACTTTTGTTTTTTTTCTTGAAAGCAAACATTCAGAATATGTTATTAGAACTTTTCTTTCTCCATTGGTTCACATTACACAGGTTTGCAAATGCAGCTATAAAAGGCAAACGTAAGCATGCTTTCTTAAAGATGCAACATAAGCTGTTTTCTTTCAGTGAATGAAAGCATTTGACAAACTCCTTTCTAAGCTAATATGTTATTAGAACATGTTTCTTTTCCCATGTGGCCCTAATAGGCCACATAGAGAAATCCAGCAATAAAAGGCAAATGTAAGCATGCAGTCTATAAGATGCACCATAAACTGTTTTCTTTTAGTGAATGGGACAGATTGACAGAGAAACACATTTGTAAGCAAACCTTATTACAACACATTTTTTTTGTTTTGTTGGGGGGGGATGGTTTGCTTCCGGGTTTTCTCTTTTTCTATTCGTACATATTTAGCAGGTACAAGCACAGTTTTGTTAAATGGATATATTGTGTATAGGTGAAGTCTGGGTTTTTTGTGTATCCATCACCTGGAGAGGGTACATTGTATCCAATAGGTAATTTTTCATCCCTTGCACTCCTCCCACCCTCTCACATTTTAGAGTCTCCAATGTCTATTTTTCCACTCTGTGCCCATAGTTTAGCTCCCACTTATAAGTGAGAACATGCATATACCTGCTGTTACTTTCTAAAGCTATATTAAGTAATCCAATAGATAAAGGTTTTGTGGATTCTACTGTTTATTGTTTCAGACAACTGTCTTTCAAGTACTGACCTCATATTTTCATGTATTTTGTGATTTGACGATGTGAGCTTATATTCCACAGAACTTTGTTTCTGCGAAAACTGTGAGGCCTAGGTTGACAGTGTGATCATCTAGAAAGGACAAGTGGTTACTTCTGCCAAGCACTTCAAGGCACTACCAACTCAAGAATATTTTAAAATAAATTCCCACTTTAAAGATTTTTCAGCACCTCTTGTATATTCCTAGATACAGCTGGAACCCATTCTACTAAGTGAAGTATCTCAAGAATGGAAAAACAAGCGCCACATGTACTCACCAGCAAATTGGTATTAACAGATCAACACCTGAGTGGGCATATAGGCGTAACATTTATTCAGTGTTGGGAAGGTGGGAGGGGGGAGGAGGGCAGAGGAGGGCAGGGGAAGGGGAGAGGGGAGAGAGGGGGAGGGGAGGGGGAGAAGGGGAGTGGAGGGGAGGGGGAGAGGGGGGAGGAGGGGAGCGGTATATACAACCACAACGAGTAAGATGTGCAACGTCTGGGGAATGGACATGCTTGAAGCTCTTACTTGAGGGGGAGGGGGGCATGGGCAATATCAGTAACCTTAACACTTGTACCCCCATAATACGCTAAAATTAATTAATTAACTAATTAATTTTTAAAAAAGAATATTTTAAAATAAATTCCCACTTTAAAGATTTTTCAGACCACATAGGTAGTATGAATTTGAGCCATAAACCCTATGAATCCAAGCTACAAACCATGATAGTGCCAGCTTGTAGTTACATATTCCCTAGAGAGGTTTTCCCCCCCTCTACCATACAAGATGTTTGACAAGACAGGCAAGTTTTCTTGCCTTCAATTGGGTTTCTTTCCAAGTTCATCCTTTAATTGAAAATATATCCCTGTGGGGTATATCCCTTAGGGGTTTATCAATCAGACTTTCCCAACTCATGCAGACTCTTGCCCTTATATCCTATCCCTAAGCATCCATTAAAATTGAAATTCTAAATTATCAGGATTGTGTGATGCCCCAGGAAAGCGACCAGCTTCAGCATTTCCTTACTTCTTTGGATTCATGCTTTTGCCTCATTTTTTAGCCTCTAAAGATTTCCCATTGTTTTCTTACCAGCAAGGTGACAACAATAAAACATAAAATAAAAATGCTTATATTTTATCCAGAATTTTTAGGTGTCTTGAAATGGAAGCATTTCTATGGTATTTAATTCAGTATGAACACTAAAACAGAAGTCAAATGGGCTCACTTTTAATTCAATGACATTAACCTAAACTCAATATTCACTCTCAGCTATATGTGCCCTAAATTTATAAATCTAGTATTCCTTTAAACTGACTTCCTATAGGAAATTTACTTTAAAGAACCCAAATCACATTTCAGTTGTTCTCACTGATTTTATTAAACACCACGAAAGATAAAATAATATTTTATAAGTAAAATTGTATTAATATAAATGTCTTATCAGTTTAGTAAAGGCAATTTAGAAGGCTAAAGCATTTTAAACATCCTCTTACCTGCTCAAGTGCTTGAGTTTTCTCTTGCTCTATTTTCCTCAGAGCTTCTTTTTCAGCTTTGAGTGATGATGATGACATAGTTTTAACAGACATAAAATCAACAGTCATCCATTCATCTCTCTGTTAAAGAAAGGAAGCCATTTCAATCTGAACTGATTAGAACTTAATAATGTAAATAATAAAGGGAGCCATTTCTATCTGAACTGATTAGAACGTAATAGTAATATAAATAATAATAAAGGAAGCCATTTCAATCTGAACTGATTACAACTAATAAGAGCAGGGATTTTGAAGGCAATTAAACCTGAATCAAATCTGACATGGCTATATAACTTTAAGGAAGTTTCTTAATATCTTTATGCCGTAGTCTTTCCCCTAATAAAATGGGATAAAATCCCTACCTTTCAGGATTGTTTTAAGGAGTAAACAAGATAATATAAGGCACCCAGCACAGTGCCTGGCACACAACAAGCAATCAAACATTAGTTCCTTTTCATCTGTCTTCCTTTATCTATGGCTAAGAGTGGATAAATTACATTCTTCCTTAGGCATATGAACTATGACCCAAAATTTGTGAACTATTTCAATTGTAAGTACTTCTAGGAAAATGAAGGTATGAAGTGAAGGGAAAGAAAAGTGTGATTGAACTCTACTCACTGCAGAAAGGTCAGATAGAGGTAACAGTATAAGGCTTCCATATATAAGGGGGAAGTGCCACTTCTCTATCAACCAGATGCAGAAAAACCCTAAGGGACTAGAATAGAGATGAGCACTCATTTCCTCACAGCAGGAAGAGAAAGGGAGTCTAAATGCTCAGCAAATAGCATTACTGCCAAAATTATTCAAAAAATACATTGTTTTCAGGGTCTAATTTTTCTCCTGAAGAATTATAATCATCTTTCGTTTCAACATTCATCTATTCTTAGAAGTTGACATTTCTTGCTTTAAAATCTGGTGGCTTGCTTACCTGAATAACTTGCTTGTCATCTTCTTGTTCTGACTTTTCACCTTTCACTTTCCAGGCCTTTTCCTTGCCAAGAGTCTGGGATGGAACAGCTTCAACCCACTCATCTTCAGAGCTCTAAGAAAATTTAACATAGAAGTGAAATTCTCAAATTTGCATAATTTCATAGAAAATTTCTGTGCTGTAGAAATTCAGCTTCCTAGAGAAAATTCTTACACAGTATTTTCCCTTTACAAAATGACATTGAAAATTTGAAGGAAAAACATGTAATCCACTATTTTGGTTAAACCCACAAAACATAACCAAATTATTTTTATTTTCTTATCAGTTTATTATCAAGCCAAAGGAAAGATAAAAAAATTAGAACTGGCAGGCAGAGAACTCACTTCAGCATGGAGCTTCAGTGCCTACCTGCATCACCCAGTAATCCTCATGTCTTTGCTTCATTAGAACAGGGGAAACAACACCCAAATAAGTTTGCTGTTTGCCCCTAAGTTTCAAATTTTGAGATTTCCCTGAATCTAAAAATGCAGAGATCTCAGGTAACAGCCAGACTAGTGAGGCATTCTGCTTACTATGTTTAAATACCAGATTATTAAATCAATTAAGAAGTATTCCATCAATATCTACTATGTGCAGACCATCATGCCGAGTTTAGGCTTAGTTTTCCACAAATGCATCAATCTACTCTTCTGTGTCAAGTACTGTATTAAGTACTTTCACATACATTATCACCCTGAAGCCTTAAAATAACCCTATAAAGTATGATTTTGGTTTTGTAGATAAGGAAAGCTCCTCCAAATTAAGTACTATGTCCAGGCTCCATGGTATCCAAGTGTGAGAACCAGGATAGAATCTAGATCTGTCTAGCTCTAAAATCTATCCTTCAGAGCTATAAAACTTAAGTGTAGGAAAGATCCTAGAAATCACCTAGCGCAAACCACCTGTTAAAGCACAGCTGAGAAACTTTGAAGCCAAATGAGAGAAAAGTGAGTGAACAGCAAAGCAAACAGAATCTGGGTTTCTTGAATGAGACCAATATTATTCCATTCTACAAAGTTCTCAGAAATTACCTAAAGCTTTTTTTGATTAGAGAACACAAATATGTCTGTCAAAAAGTATAATCTACATGAAATAAATATATTTGGGCTCTGCCACCGTAACTGCCAACTGTTTCCCAAAGCAAAACAGATTTTATTCTTCCATTCATTCATTCATTCATGTAGGCCTTGATTTGGATTTATAGAAAATTCAGAACTAGTTATTTATATTTATAGTTAAAATTTTATAAGATAATCACTATAAATGTACCTCTGGTCTACTCATATTTACATCATCAAATCAGTTTGGGAGGACCTTGTTCCTAATTCTTGATGTCATTCATCAAAAAGGTAGTTTGAAATCTGAAAAAATTAGCACTTTCTTTGGGGGAGTGCCAATTTGCTAAGATCTAACTAAAACAATTTAAAAGTTAGTGTTCCATAGAATTTTGCCATTGGTCTTCTTCAGTAACTACCGTGTTTCCCTGAAAATAAGACAGGGTCTTATATTTATTTTTCCTCAAGAAGACACCCTAGGGCTTATTTTCAGGGGATGTGTTTTTTTCCCCTTAAAGCCTCGGCTTGAAGCATGCACAGGATGGCCAGGACCTGACAGGGGGAGCAGACCTTGTTGGTGGGGCTGCCCGCACCTTTCCGATCACCTCTGGGATAGTAGCTGTCATGATGGGGCAGATGAGAAGGGCTGCTGGTCTTCTTTACCGCTCCACAACGAAATGCATGGGTTGTGCAGATATGCTGCGTAGCCACGCCCATCACTAGGTCTTATTTTCAGGGTAGGGCTTATATTGCACAAATGCTTAGAAATCCTGCTAGGGCTTATTTTATGGGTAGGTCTTATTTTCAGGGAAACACGGTATGAATTTTCTTTATCTTACCAGCTGTTGTCCAACCACTTAAACTCATTAAGTGGAGCCATCAGTTGCTTCATCACCACAACTGCAACCAATCTCCAACTCTGGATAAATCCTGTCATCATGACCTGCAACTTCAGTCTTCCTGGGTAGAATTCCCCTTACTGGTCCTTGATCAGTTCTGTCTTCTATTCTCTTACTCTCCTTTGAAGCATTTATCAGTTTCACATTTATTTGTGGGACTACATGATTAATGAATGTCTCACTCTCCCACTAGGCAGTAAGTGCTACAAGTACAGGAACTGCACCTGCTTTTGCCTACATTATATCCCCAAGCACCTAGCTTAATACACTGGCAGATAACATCACCTTCTTCAACACCTTCCTCAAGCTCTATACCAACTCCCATTCCCCATACACTCTGCAAATGATGCCTCCTCTTACCTTACTGAGAAAAATAAAGCTACCTTAGCTTCCAGCCCACCCTCCAACAAAATTATTTGCAGCTGTGCCTAATCCTTACTGCCTATTAACTCTTCCTGTTCAAGGAAGATCTTCTCTCAAAGGTTTTGATCCCCAAAATTCCTGTTCTTCCAGGACCTTTCTTCATCAATTATCTCCTTCTCTCATAGCTTCAACCAAAGATCCCTAATAGCCTAGAAATATGCTCAAGTATTTCCCATCCTTTCATCCTTTTCACTGGGTGGGGGGGCCTTCCTTGACCTTGTGTATCCATCTAGCAGGAATTCATCTTCCACCTTCCATTCTAAGACAAACTTGAAAGAGCAGTCTACATCCACTGCCTTCATACCCTCACTTTCATACATTTTTCTCAAAATTCTACAATATAACTATTGTCCCCATTAATCTACCAAAAGGTCTTCAAAGTTCACCAATGGCTTCCACTTTGTCAAATTCAACGAAATGTTTCAGTCTTTATCTCCCTAGATCTCTCTGCTCAATACAACTCTGGTGATGACTCACTTTCTTGACTTCCATGATGCTTTCCAGTTCTCTTCCCATTCTTTGTTTCTTCTCCATTTCCTTCATGCACTCTTCCTCCTTTGCTCAGCCCTTAAAGATCTATGTTATTTAGGGTTCCAGTTTTTGCTCACTACATTTTTTAATATCTAAACATTCCCTTTGGGCCATTAAATCCACTCTCATAGCTTGAACTACTACCAATTGTGCTGATACCTTTCAAATTTGTCTAACAAAGTTTCAGTGACTTAATTATCTAGTACACTTGGATGCCACGCTAAACTCAATAAGAAGAAAAAATAAATCCATCATCTTCTTCCACAAAATCTGTTCCTCCTTCTGTATTACTAAAGTAAGTTACCTAGCACAACCAACCACCCATTTAACCAAGTCAGAAACTCAGGATCATCTTCACCCATCCAAACCTATAATTGTCATTTCTAAGATATTTATCAAATATACCATAGAGTGAATACCATACGATTACCATGGGAACCTACTTCTACCCCTGGTCACAGCTGATTAGTTCAAAGTTAGGTACCTGACCCAAATCATTTCAATCTGAGTCATTCCCCAGGAATTTGAAATTAAAGCTAAATGGGATAATATAAAACTAAGAAGAACTGGAAAGGCATTGGCAGAGGCCATTTCTGTCATGAGGAATGAAATTCAGCAAAAACTGATCTGTTTCAAGAAAAAAAAAAAAAAAAAAAATAAAACTCAGAGGGGAAAAAAATGAAGAAGATTCCAAAAAGCATTCACAACTCTTAACCCAGTTGCCCTCCTACACCTAGATGTCTTATGAGAATGTTGAACTCTAATAATAAATCCCCACTATTTTTGCATAAGGCAATTTATGTTTGGTTTCTGTTACCTACAGCCAAGATTACCAACTAATACATATTCTCCCTTTTCCATTCTTAGAGCAGCAGCCCTAGATCAGATCTTATCTCTCACCTAGACAACTGAAATAACCAAATTAGTCTCCTGGACTTCAATCTTTCCTGTTCCCCTTCCTTCTCCAACCCTTACCCTCCACCCCAAATACATTTAGAGCAATATAAAGGAGACATCTGACCACTGTACTTCTCTTCTATGGCTCCCTGTTATAAACACTGCCAGTTATTCCACTTCTTTCCTACAAACAGAACCCAATTTTACTTGGAGAAGCAATGTGCTTCCTATGCTGGAAAGTGAAACCTTATGAGCAAGCATCCAGTGAGATGTAAATAAAGGTATTGTGTGGAATTTTCCAGAAGTCAAGTTAAGGGGGGAAAAAAGAGCATCCTCTTTCCTGTTATCTGGACTAAGAGGCAATGCTATAAGAATGATGAAAGAACAAGATAACAGAAGCCTTGATCCCAGAAGACCATACTAATCCTAGGTTGCCTACCTGATGCCTTTCAGATGAAGGAACTTCTATCTCATTTAACCAATTGCTATTCTGAGATTGTCTAACAAATGCAGCTAAACCTAATTAGATTATACACTCCCTAACATACAAAGTCAAAACTCTTGATTTACCAGGCCCTTTCAATTCTTACAGTTTATCTCCATTCGTCCTCTCCTGTTTTATGATCTAGTACTATCGAATTGCTTATATTTATGTTTACATACACACACACACACACACACACACTCATACAACATATTATCTCAGAATTCCATGCATCTGCTCTCACAATTTCTTATGCATGAAATGCCAAACACATCTTCATTTGCCTAATTCTCACTAATCCTTCAAGTCTCAAGTATCATTTCCTCAATAAATCTGCAAATGAAATCTCCCTCCCTTAATACCTGCATTACCATGGCATCATGAGATTACATATTAATATTATGTATCTCTTTATCCAATTAGAAAATAAGTTCCCCAAAGGTTTAAAAAAAAAAGCCTCTTTTCTTCTGTTTGATCTAATCAAAAAAAAAAAAAATTGTAAAAAAAAAAAAAAAAAAAAAAAAAAAAAAGCCTCTTTATATTTTTATATTCCGCCTGTCTAGAACGTTGTCTTGCAAAGAATAGGCACTCAGTAAATGTGTGCTGAAATTAACTAAAACCCCTTCTTTTACTCTTCCAATAGCACTAGTCAGAAACTTTAAATAGTAGCCTGCATTCAAGCATTAAATGCCAGGAACTGAATGAAAGACACGTTTGTGATGCAGTTAATAGTCTCATTATTCATTTATAGAACAGTGATACCTAGACCACTCTGAAATCCTCCCGCCTCTATTCTGTTTCAGTTAATTTTGTTACTCATTTTCACAATTATGCACTCACCTCAACACTTCAGCAAAAATGATATTCCCCTTTCCCTGTCCTGTAACTTCAGTTTCCTTGCTGACTTTAGTTCAATCCTCCATTTTACCTCGAAGGACTCATCAACTGTCAAGCTTAATATGCCTCCAGACCTAACAAAGACCTCAGCACTCTCCTTCTCACATGTAGCCTTCAGAATTAACCACACCCCTAATCCTATCTAGAGGTCAAAACCTAGAAGGTGGAAACAAGACAGAAAAGTGCTACTAGCAAAAAATCAAGGTAACTTAAGGACTTCTGCTTCTAGCTATGACATAATAAATGACATCAGAAAATAGAAATAAAAATAGAACATATGTAAAACAACTGTTTTCAGACACTGACTATTGGTGCAGGACTGTGATCCCTGATAAAAGGGAAACAATTGAACACTACAATTTCCACAGCTTTTCTCCTGGAGGCACTTTCCGAACGGTGGCACAAAGAGAGGTAACCCAAACAGACATGACAATCTCACTGAGCTAGGAGACAGAATTTGAATTTTGTGAAGGCTGTGACAAAGTAAAGATGAGAAAAGAACTACACAGAGAAAGAGCACCGAAATCTACATAAAGGACCCCTAGAGTCTTTAAATAAATAAATACCAAGCTGAACATGCTGAGGATGAGAGTCCACAGGGTCAGGCAAAGAATAACAACCATGGAAGGAACAATTGCTGGAGAACTGTAAGCAGAATATTCCCCAGAGCTCACAAAGGGCTAGGAGACATTCTAGTTCCTACTAACCAGAACGGAGAAACCTTGCTGAACACCAAGGACAACCAGCAGAGAACCCACAGGGTCGTGCCTTAGTAAGTCTAAACCAACCCTAGAGTATAACTATTCTAGATGCATACTAACAAAACCTAAAAACAAGTCTTGAAAAGGATTACACTAATCCACAGGTAACTACCTATCTATCTGCCAAAAGAAAACTCAACACCCCTTTAAGGATGTCAACAAAATCCAGCAGTCACAATACAACTTTCACAAAGTTCAGAATCTAATTAAAAATTACTAGACATTAAAAGAAGCAGGAAACTGTGACCCAAAGTTAGTAGAAAAATTAATTAATTGAAACAGAACAAGAAAATAAAAGAGAAAATGAAATAGCAAACCAAGACATTGACACAGCTCTTATAAATATGTTTAGGGAAAGGAAAACATGAACCTAATGAGGAGATACAGTGAAGATACAAAAAAAGACCCAAATAAAACTTCCAGGCCGGGCGCGGTGGCTCACGCCTGTAATCCTAGCTCTCTGGGAGGCCGAGGCGGGCGGATTGCTAGAGGTCAGGAGTTCAAAACCAGCCTGAGCAAGAGCAAGACCCCGTCTCTACTATAAATAGAAAGAAATTAATTGGCCAACTGATATATATATATAAAAATTAGCCGGGCATGGTGGCGCATGCCTATAGTTCCAGCTACTCGGGAGGCTGAGGCAGAAGGATCGCTCGAGCCCAGGAGTTTGAGGTTGCTGTGAGCTAGGCTGACGCCACGGCACTCACTCTAGCCTGGACAACAAAGCGAGACTCTGTCTCAAAAAAAAAAAAAAAAAAAAAAAAAAAAAAAAACTTCCAATGATGAAAAATACAATACCTGAAATGAAAATGTCACTGGATAGGATAACAGTAGACTAGACACTGGAAAAGAAAAGGCCTATGAACCTGAAGCTCATGGCATAGCAATAAAACCTACCCAAACTAAAGCACAGAAAGGAAAAAGGCTAGAAATAAAGTAAACAGAGGATCATTGATCTGTGAGACAGTATTAAGAAGATTACCAAAATGAAAAAATATTCACAATAGCCAGAAAGTTTCAAATTTGAAAGAGACTATAAACTCACAAATTAAGAAGAAAATGAACCTAAGGCAGGTGCTATAGTCTGAATGTTCATGTGTCCCCATTCCATCTTCCTATGTTCAAATCCCCTAACCTCCAAAGTGATGGTATTAGAGGGTAGGGCCTTTGGGAGATGATTAGTAATGGGATTAGTACCCTTATAAAACAAGGCACAAGAGAGCTCCTTTGCTCCCTTCCACCATGTGAGATTAGAGTGAGAAAACAGCTGTCTATGAGGAAGCAGGCCCTCACTGGACACCATATCTGCCAGTGCCTTGATCCTGGACTTCCCAACCTCCAGATATAAATGTGAGGTATAAATTTCTGTTGCTTATAAGCCACCCAATCTGTGATATTTGGTATAGCAGCCCAAATGGACTAAGACAGTGGACAAATACAAAGAAATCAACAAGATGCACTGTAATTGATTCCTTAAAAACAACAGTAAAGAAAAAAACTTAAAAAGCATCCAGAATAAAAAGGAAGACTAGATATAGAAGAAAAAGGATTAAAAAATACTACAAAAATTTTTTTATGTAAAAGGCAAGCCAGAAGACAATAGAATGACATTTTAAAGTGCAGAAAAAGAACTATGAACGTAAAAATCTGTATCTAGCCACTAACCTAGCCAAATGTGGCTACTGAGCACTTAAAATTTGCCTAGCAAGACTGAAGAAATGAATTTTCAACCTGATAAAATTTTAATTAAAAAACTTAAAAGCTATATACAGTTTCCATATTGAATAGTGTAAAAAAAAACGCTAAAAAACAGGAAAAAATTGATACGCTAGATAAAAAAGCAAACCCAAATATACACTGCCTTTAAGAAATACACTTTCAATATATAAGAAATAGATGAGTTAAAACTAAAAAAATAAAAAATATATAACATGAAAATACAAAGAAGAAAGCTGAAAAGGGTTTAATGTGAGACAAAGCAGACTTTTATAGATAAGAGTATTACCAAAAATAAAAAGGAACATTTCATAATAATATAATGGTCAATTCATCAAGGAAATATAACAATCCTAAATATGTATATACCTAATAAAGCTTCAAAATACATAATACAAAAACTGACAAAACTGAAAGCAGAAATAGACAAATCCACAATTACAGTTAAAGATTTTAACACTGTTCTCTCAGTAATTGATAAGACGAATAAACAGAAAATCATAAGAATACAGGAGACTTAACACTATTAACCAACTTTCACTAACTGGTGTTTATAGAACACTATACCTAACAACAGCAGAACACATATTCATTTCAAATACACATGAAATTTTCACCAAAATGGATCATATGCTATTCTTAGCTTTCTAGGCTGTATTTAAAAAAAAAAAAAAAAAAAGATAGGCCATAGGCTAGAACATAAAATAAGTCTCAACAACTTTTTTAAAAATGAAATTATACAGAGTATATTCTATAACAATAGCAGAATTAACTTCAAAGTCAACAACAAAAAACCCAGTAAAATCTACAATTATCTGGATATTTTGAAACCTACTTATATATAATTCATGAATTTTAAAAAAGTAAAAAAATATTTTGAATAGGATGTCATAAAAATATACAACACATAAAAATTACGTGGAGATAAAACAGTGCTAAAAGAAAACCTTAGAGATTAAATATTCATTAGAACAGAAGGAAGACTTAGAATCAATGACCTATGCATCCACCTTAGGAAGCTAGAAAAAAAAGAGCAAATTAAACACAAAATAAGTACTAGGAATGAAATAGCAAATATAGTTTAAGTCAATAAGATAGAAAATACATAGAGAAAAAACAATGAAACTAGAAGGTAATTCTTTTGAAAAGTCTAATACAACTGATAAACCTCAGGCAAGACTAACCAAGGAATGAAACAGAAAACAGAAATTACCAAAATCAAGAATGAAAGAGGGGACATCAATACAGATTCCAGACATTAAAAGGACAAATGAAATATTACAAACAACTTTATGGCAATAAACTTGACAATTGTAATGAAATAAATTCCTTGAAAAACCCAAATTATTTATACTAAAACTAACTCAAGAATAGAAAATATTTAATATAGCTACTAGAGGAATTAAATTTTTGGTTAAAAACTATTCCACAAAGAAAACTCCAAGACCAAAGGGTTTCACTGGTGAATTTTAACAAACATTTAAGGAAGAAATCACATCAATCTTGCACAAATTCTTTGACGAAACAGCAGAAGAGGAATATATTTTAATTCATCTGTGAGGCCAACATTACCTTTATGCAAAAATGCCAATATCCCTCATGAACACAGATGAAAAAAAATCCTCATAAAATAGTTAACAGATCAAATCCAGAAATATATGTATTATATAAAGTATATGTATATAAGCATATCAACAAATGTAGTTCTCCCAAGAATGCATGTTGGTGAAACATTTGAAAATCAAAGCAATGTAATTCTCCATGTTAGCTGAATAAAAGAGAAAAATCATGTGATCATATCAATAGATGCAGAAAAAGCATTTAATAGAAAGAATTCAATATTCTTTCAAGATATAAACTCAAAAAACTAGAAATAGAAGGTAATTTCATGTATGAAAGGGCATACATTAAAATCTCACAGCTAAGATCATGCCTAAAGGTGAAAGACAAAATACCTTCCACCTAAGATAGGAAACAAGGCAATGATGTATACTCTCACCACTCCATCCAACACTATATTAAAGTCCTAGCTACTGAAATAAGGCAACGAAAAAAAAATAACAAATAAAATAAAAGGCACAGAGATTGAAAAGAAAAAAGTAAAAGTCTTTATTCACATATGCCATAATCATGATACCTAAAAATCCTAAGAAATCTACCCAAAAAGCTGCTAGCATAGTATTTGTGAATTTACCAAGGTGAAAAAGATACAAGCTAAATATACAAAAAGCAGTTGTATATTTATATACTAGCTGCAAACACATTTTTTAAAACTCTAATTATAATAGCACTCCAAGAAAACAAAATAGAAAAAAGTACAACAAAAGACATATAAGACCTCTACAATGAAAATTCAAGAACATTGTGAGAGAAATTAAAGAACTTAAAGGGATAGAGAAATACATCATGTGCATGATGAAGTGAAAGACTATTTTAAGATGTCAATCTCCCAAAATTAATCTACTGAAACAAAACAATTCTGATCAAAATACCAGCCGACATTTTTGTTGAAATTAATAGGCTGATTCTAAAATTTATAAAGAAATGCAAATAACTCAGAGTAGCCAAAACAATTTTCAAAAAGAACAAAATCAAATAACTTTCACTACCTGATTCCAAACTTACCCTAAAGCTCCAGTAATTAACATAGTGTATTTTTTTTTTCAGACAGAGTCTCGCTTTGTTGCCCAGGCTAAAGTGAGTGCCGTGGCGTCAGCCCAGCTCACAGCCACCTCAAACTCCTAGGCTCCAGCAATACTGCTGCCTCAGCCTCCCGAGTAGCTGGGACTACAGGCATGTGCCACCATGCCCGACTAATTTTTTTCTATATATATTAGTTGGCCAATTCATTTCTCTCTATTTATAGTAGAGACGGGGTCTTGCTCAGGCTAGTTTTGAACTCTTGACCTCGAGTAATCCACCTGCCTCGGCCTCCCAGAGTGCTAGGATTACAGGTGTGAGCCACCGCGCCCAGCCAACATAGTGTATTTATGAGAAACATGTAGCTCAATGGAGCAGAATAGAGAGATAGTGTATTTATGAGAAACATGTAGCTCAATGGAGCAGAATAGAGAGTCATATGCTCCACTGATTTTCAGCAAAGGAGCCAATGAAATTTAATAGGGAAAAGTTAGCCTTCTCAATAAATGATGCTAGAACAAATGGAAATTCATATGGGAAAAAAATAAACTTTGCCACTTATACTATAAACAAAAATTAAACACTATGATTTATTAATAGATCATAGATAAGCAAAAAAGGGAAGCTATAAAACTTCTAGAAAAAAAACAGGAGAAAATCAGGTGTGATTGAGTTGTGAAAAGATTAGGACACCAAAATCACTAAGTAAAAAATAATAATAAATTAAAAATAACTGATAAATTAGGCTTCACAAAAGAAGACACAGAATGGCCAATAAAGACTTAAAATGATTTATATCATTGTTCTTCAGGGAAATACCACATGAGATACCACTAGACATGCAGCAGAATGGCTAAAAATTACAATGAGTCACAATATCAAACACTAGCAAGGATGTGGTATTCATCTTTCTTTTCAGTTTCCCTAGACATTTCATCCATTCTAATGGCTCTAACTAGCAATGATTCCCAAATCATATCCCCATCTTCTTAAATGTTCTCTGAAACCCAAGATCCACATTTCCAATATTTCCTGTACATCTCCAAGTAGATGTCTCACAGATATTTTCATATCATAACTAGTAATATCTTGAGTTCTTATACATTTTTAGTTCCCATATATTATTCTTTCAAATAAAAATTTCTCAAATAGCTGCTCTGATTAATTTTAGTACATACTTACTGATGAACTATCAGCTGACTCATCGTTTTTTTCATATTTTTGTTTCTTGTTCTTTTTTTTCTTCTCTTTCTTTACTTTTTTTGAATGCTTGTCTTTTTTCTTCTTTTTCTTCACAGAATGTTCCTATAATCATTTTGAATAGGCAAGAAAGGAATTTAGTTTTACCTTTCTTCAGTAGGAAGCATTTTGAAGGAAAAAAATCCACATTCTAAAAAGCTTTAAGTCTTTCATGTAATGAGACAAAGAATATGTCTAAGTAAATAAAATCTTCTAAGAAACCTTAACATGCCTTCTATATAAACTACTAATAAATCATATAGCTGAGACTCCTTACCAGAAAAATATGTTTATTTGTAGATTCATGACAGATATAATCAAATAAACACATATATATTCATAAATATATATACGTTTACATACATATACACACACACATACAGACACACAATATCCGTCTATGGTCCCCCAAAAAATCTTTATACAAGATTATTAAGCCATAAAAAATATAACAAGATAGTATGAATTTAAATTGTAGGAAGAGGCTGGAGGGAGAAGGAGGGATGGAGAAAGGGAAGATATGGATCAAAGAGTACAAAGCTTCAGTTACACTAGAGTAATAAGTTTTAGTGATCTATTGCATGGTGACACAATTAATAATATTGTATATTCCAAAACTGCTGAAAGAATAGACTTTTAATGTTCTCACCACAAAAAAAGATAAGTTGGTGAGGTGAAAATGTTAATTAGCTTGATTGAATCTCACAATAATATGTACATAGATCAAAACATCACACTGTACCCCATAAATAAACACAATTATTTGTCAATTAAAAATATTTTTTAAAAAAATTGTAGGAAAACAGGCTTGAAACCTAAAAAAAAAAAAAAATCAAAGACAAAAAGCTTAAAATGCATAATTTTTTAAACCCATAAGCTTGCTATAAATGAACCAGACTGTAAAGCTAAGTCTTCTACCAGCTCAAGTAACAAAATCATTCCAATATCATAATGTTCAAAATATTACAATATATCACTTCTGCCAAAGAGATAAAACCAGTCAGTAATGCCAACTATGTGATAATCATTCTGTAACTCAGGTAAACAGTCCATAAAGTTGTTCTTCCAATATTATAATAACTTGAATAAGTGCAAAAAAGGTATGTTTACATCAAGTAAATCTGTTAGTATTCACCTGAGAGAATTGTTCAATTCGCTCATTCACATCAGGTAGCATCCATGTATCTTCACCCCGAAGTCGCTTAAGTTCTTTACGTCTTTCTTCTTTTTCAAAATTGGCTTTAGCCTACAACAATAAAAACTGACAATTGATCCAACTGGTTTTCACACACACAAAAAAAATGGAAAACAAAAACCTACCCCACTTTTACATAAAGGCATCTACTCATTAACCAACAGACTATTCCTTGCCAAGAACTTGCTTCTACCAAGTGTTGAAAAGATTTAAAAACAAAACCTCTTATTCCACATTACCAATAACATTATTAATCTCCAGTGAATTAAGCCACCAATCAGGGACAGAATCCTAGGACCTATTCCAAGCCCTCCGCTCTCTCTAAGCTCCAACCTAAAATATGATTTGGAAGCCCTTTTCCCTTCACCATCCCAGTGGCCTTAGACTTTCGCAAGTTACAAGACTTACATCTATGCCATCAAATAGGCAAAGCCTGTACCCCAATACCCAGCCCCCAAAATGCTTCAGGAAGAATCATCTTTCTAAAAAGAAATTATCAAATTACTAATTTTTATTCATCCTTCACCAATGGTCAAATAAAGTAAGTGTTTCTTAGGAAATTGTTCCTGACCTCTTTCTTATTCTTCCTCCTAATCTCCAAAGCTGGGTGTGGTCCTTCTCAAACTTTGTGCTTATCTCTCCTATAAGATTTATCACCGCTTACTAACCCTACTTCCAAAAACTGCTTGAAACACCAAAGAGACAAGGATGAACATTTATTATACATATACATTATCTATGTTGAAATCAAGGAACAATACCAACCTTTCACCTATCCAAGACTAATCGCCCACTCAACCCCTTTAAATCTGACTCTAGTCATTTCCACTTCTCTTTCCAGTTTCCTCCACCTACCTCTTCGCTACTGCCTCCTTCTCATCTGCATTTAAACTCGTTTAAAACTCTTCCATTTTAAAACAAACAAAACAAAAACCCTCACTGTGTCCTATGTTGCTCTCCAAACTACAACTTTTCCCTTTCATTGCCACACTTCTTACATCTTGAATAGCTTATCAGATAATTCAATACAGTTTACTTCCTCTGCTCTTTATATGTTACCTCTATGCATCTCAAGCTTAGTGAGAAATATGTTTCTCAACCTTTGGTGAGAGGCTAAATTTCCTGGGTCTCTTGTGTTAACTCTTGTTTGGATCAGGACCGGCTTACAGTTAAGTCTGGAATTGATACTAATAATAAGACGAGAGAATGAAAAGTCAAGCTGAGTCTACTCAAATGCAACTGACATTTGTTCCTGAAAAGGTAAAATTTCATTTTACATACAGCAGAAGCAATGACTGAGACTGTGAAACACGCAGAGTCCTTACAAGTGGTAGGGTAGCTAAAAGGTGTGCAGTCCGGGTGACAGAAATGCAAAGAATAGATGATTTAAAAAGGAAACTTGGAAAAAAAAGAAAGATATCCCAGAAAGGAGAATGAACAACTGGAACCTGCCACAGCGTCTAGAAGACGAGAGATACACAAGAATTTATCGGCATTGCAAAGGGAGATTTCACCCAAATAAAGTGAGGTACAGTGGTTAAGGGAAGGGGTGGGTAAGCCAGCTTCCAGGAACCCTCAACTTCCACAACGCCAAATAACTACAAAAGTCACAAAACGGAGCTACCTGGCGCAACACCTCAGCCCTGGCAATCCGGGTCTGTTCTTTCCGCTCTTCAATACTCTTCGCACTTTCAAATCTACCACTGGCAGCCGCCATAGTTGTTGTCACCGTAAAGCTAGGAAGCCGTCGTGCAATCTTAGTTTACGACAGTCGTAATTTAATAAACAAACCGGGACTTCCGACCAGGGAGAGGAGGGGCTCTGCGCCACCAATGGAGCATGCGCAGACCTCAGTGTCGCGTAAGGTTCCAGTGATAATTCCAGCTCCAGGTTTTCGGCGAGACTTGGAGACCAGCGAAAGATTTATAGTTTCGCGTATTGAGTTCACTGTGAGTGGAAGTAATATCAATTTACGTATGTTATGCGGTTTGCACTATACTAACAACTTTCTCACAAATTTAACCTAAGTCAGAAGCTCCTAGAGGTTAATTAAGTTCATGCGTGTTAAAGTTTTGCGCCAAAGTTCCCTTTCTTACCAAAGGCTGACTTCCCTGTACTGGACGAATGGACTGAAGCTGGCCAGAAGGTCAAAGTTGCATTGAAGATTAAGTGTTTCACTTTAGTGGATTTTTTTTTTTAATATATGAAATAGTCATGTGAATTTTGCATTGTATTTCATGATTTATCTGTGCTTATTTTGTTAGAATTTTACATTATTTTTTCTCTAACCTCATATTATTTTCTTATACTATCCATCCAAACATTTTTTTATTGCAATGGGCAATTACATATTTATTTGGGTGGGGATTTCCTTGTTTTCTTTTATGTATGTATCTCCCAAACATAGAACTTTTAAGTGCCATGAAGAATAAGACATTCTAAAATATTTATCAAGTGCTTTGAGAATGTAAAACACAAAACTTAACATTTATAGTCATAAAGGTAAAGAAGAAATCTGGAGAATAATTATAAACTAGATATTTTAAAGACACTAAAAATAATTAATGTAAGTCAGGTTGATGTAAATATTCTTTCTTTTCATCTTTCATAAAATCGAATGTGTGTTTGCAAGAAGCTTTCCCAGGAGTTTCTAATTTAACTATCATTCCTTGAAAGTCTTAATCTTTAGCACATAATATGTACTTCTTTGCTGTACAATAGAATGTACTCGTATTTTTGTTATAGAAAATTGAATTTTAATTTACCTATTGACCTTGTAATCTCTAACTAACTGACTGCCTTGACTGATTTTGTTGTAATTAACTAACATTTAAGTCTTTTCAGATTCTCTTGGGATTCAGAAAAACATCCATTCCCCCCTTTGCATCAATTACAGGACAAAAAAATATAAACAGTGATTATTACAGAAACCTGTGTTTTAATTCATTCAGACAGCTATAACAAGACTATCATAGACTGGATGTCTTATAAACAACATTTATTTCTCACAGTTTTGAAGACTAGGAAGTCCCAGCATAAGGTGTGGGCAGATTTGCTGTCTGGTGAGGGTGGGTCCTGGTACATAGATGGCAAGTCATTTGCTCTGTCCCATGTGGCAGGAGGGGTGAGGGATCTCTCTCTCTAGTGCCTCTTTTATAGGGGCATTAATCCCATTCAAGAAGATGCTGCCCTCATGAACCAATCACCTCCCAAAGCCCCTACCTTCACATAGCTTCACAATAAGGAATAGGTTTCAACACAAGAATTTGGGGGGAGCACAAACATTCAGTCTGTAGCAATGTATAAAGTTACATGAAAAAGGTTTAAAATTTTTACATAAGGCTCAAAAGAAGACTAGAACAAATGGAAAAGTATACCGTGTCCTTAAAGAAGACTCAACATCATAAACAGTCAACTTTCCTTAAATTAATTTGTAAATGCAATGCAATACAAATAAAATTACCAACAACAAAAAAATGTTGGGGTCAGAGAGGAGAACCAGGCATGTTAAAATAGGAAAAAAAAAAAAAAAAGTTGTTTTGGCTAGATTTGCATTTGGCCACACCTAAAAAAATCCAATCACATGGTTTAATCAAATAAGAGGTGATGTATGAAGGAGCCTAAAGGTAGCTGATCCAGGATTGGTGCAGTTGCTGAAGGAACCTGATTGTTTCTCCTTTTCTACTTTGTTGCAGTCTTTAGTCTTCATAGTCACAAGCAAGGAATCACATTCTTCTGTGTCTGTTCATGGCATCTATTAGACACAAGCATAAAGGGAAAGAACAAAGAGTAAAAGGTATATGCCAGCTCAGCTGATCCCATTTTCTATTAGAAAAATGATGGTTTTTCCTAAAGCTAGTCCAGTTTTTCCCTGTAAATCTTATGAGCCAGAAGTAGGTTACATGGTCACAACTAATTACAAAAGAGTCAAGAAGATTCCAGTTACATCATGAAATGCCACTCAACTTGGTTTTTTCTGATGTTTCTTTGTGATTAGCTTCGAGTTAGGCATTTTGAGCAGAACTATCACAGAAGTTGGGCTGTCTTATAGCATCCTACTGGGTAGCACATGATTTCCATTTATTCCAGTGCTGGTGATGTTAATTCTGGTCGTGTAAATAAAGTGATGTCTGCCAAGCTTCTTTGCTGTAAAGTACCCCTGTTCCTTTTGTAAATAATATGTATTTTGTGAAGTGGTTTTTGAAACTATATAAATTCTGTATCAAATTTTCAAGTTTTTTAATATCAGTATCAAATATTTGAATTACTCATTTATATCACATGGACTCATGATTTCTCAGTGGATTCCTGTTTTTGTTCAGTTGGATACTATTAAGTTATTTCAGTATTTCTTCTGATGCTCAAATTGTCCCAGGTTAGGCCAGTGAGAACCCCTTCAAGCTGGTTTCTGTGTCCTTTAGACATATACCCATATTCTTTGAGCATTTCCTTTCTGGTACAAGAAGATAATGGATGTTCATCTTGTATAATACTTTCTCTACGTAAGCCCTGGAATCAGCATTTTTTTCCAAGAATACTTGGTTTCATTTGGTCTAAAATGGTGTTTAGAAGTTGTCAAATAAAAAACAAATCTGGACTTAGGTAAAAGACTTTATTCAAAAAGACTATTGCAGTATGGGGAGGAAGACCATTATAATAGGGAGAACATTCTGAAACTAAGATTTATAAGGGTCTCAAAGGTTGGGAAAAAAAGAGCTTTTCTTTTATAGGCTGTAGTAAACAAGGCCTAGAAAGACCCAGGTTTGAGGGAATGGGATGAGCAGGCAGTGTGACATTTTCCAAGAACACAGTGACAGTAGCCATTTCCCAGAACACAAAAGGATATGGAGATTTGTTTTTTTTTTTTTTTTTTTTTTTTTTTTTTTTTTTGAGACAGAGTCTCGCTTTGTTGCCTAGGCTAGAGTGAGTGCCATGGGGTCAGCCTAGCTCACAGCAACCTCAAACTCCTGGGCTCAAGCGATCCTTCTGTCTCAGCCTCCCAAGTAGCTGGGACTACAGGCATGAGCCACCATGCCCAGCTAATTTTTTCTATATATATTAGTTGGCCAATTAGTTTCTTTCTATTTATAGTAGAGACGGGGTCTCGCTCTTGCTCAGGCTGGTTTCGAACTCCTGACCTCGAGCAATCCACCTGCCTCGGCCTCCCGGAGAGCTAGGATTACAGGCGTGAGCCGCCGCGCCCGGCCAGAGATTTCTTGATGGTCATTTTCTAGGAGCATAAGGTTCAAGTAAAGTTCACAATTATCAAGGCCAAGATCTGGTCACTAAGTATGCTCATTAGTATCAGAATGTTGCTGCTCCAGGTCTTCTCAATGGGCAGAGATAGGGAGACAGATATATAGATATAGATAAAGTTATAGATATATATAACTATTTCTGTATCTACCTCCATGCACTAAAAACCATGAGTTCATACAGATACCTCCAGTTCTAACTCAATACCACAGGATTCATTCTAGTTTTTTCATTTCCATATTTGTAAATCCATACTCTAACAGGTATAAACCTAATTCCCATTATCCTTAGTATATTAACTGATTTGATCAGTTATCCAATATGTAACCGATTTTCTATTGCCATCAGCACTCCTTCCCTTGATAGATGTCCTCCTTAACCCACTGAGGTCTTAACCTGTCCTAGGTTACCCCATTCAGGATCTGACACCCTAAACAGGACTACCACCCCACACAACTACATGTCTCACCCTGCCTGGTCTCTGATGCTGAAGTTCCAGGTGCCACTCACACCACATAGGCACCCTTCACACTCCCAACTCACCAACCTGGATGCATACCTTGCTCAGTCCACTAAATGATTTTGTCATTGAAGGAACTGGAAGATAAAGACAAAGATTTAATTCTCTTTTAATCTATAAAAATGTTCACCTGATCTCCCATTTTATTTTTGTGCCATTTATGTATTGAAGAAACTGGGTCCCTTTTGTTTTTAGATATCTCACATTCTGAGTTTAGCTTATTGCATCTTTTTTTTTTATTTTAACATTTCTTTATCCCCTATTTCCTATAAACATAGTTAGATGTAGAGATTTTATTAGATTCAGGTTCAATATTTTTTACAAAAATACTTCTGCATCCCTGTTTTTGTTTTGTTTTGTTTTGTTTTTTGAACAGAGTCTCGCTTTGTTGCCCAGGCTAGAGTGAGTGTCATGGCGTCAGCCTAGCTCACAGCAACCTCAATCTCCTGGGCTCAAGCAATCCTGCTGCCTCAGCCTCCCGAGTAGCTGGGACTACAGGCATGCGCCACCATGCCCGGCTCATTTTTTCTATATATATTAGTTGGCCAATTAATTTCTTTCTATATATAGTAGAGACGGGGTCTCACTCTTGCTCAGGCTGGTTTCGAACTCCTGACCTTGAGCAATCCACCTGCCTCAGCCTCTCAGAGTGCTAGGATTACAGGCGTGAGCCACCACGCCCAGCCTGCATTCCTGTTTTTGTTTTTTTGTTTTTTGTTTTGTTTTGTTTTTGGTAGAGACTGGGTCTCACTCTTGCTTAGGCTGGTCTCGAAATCCTGATCTTATACAATCTTCCCATCTCAGCCTCCCAGAATGCTAAGATTACAAATGTGAGCCACCATGCCTGGCCATTGCATCACATCTTGAAGCACATCATAATTGTTCTACTTTTCATGAAGATTGATAAGTGGAGGTCAGGTGTTGTCAGCATGAATTCATCCATTTTCAGAGTCTCCATCAGTCTAATAGGTTTAGCATCCATTGATTATCATTTTCAAGATTAATTATTTTTCTAGGACTGTAAAATGGTGGCTTTCAAATTCTACCATTTTCCCTGCATTCATTAGATGGAGTTTTATAAAGGACTCTACCTCATTAGCTGTTTGTACCCTGAAATACAGGCCATACAGGACAGATAGGATAAATGTTTCATCATTTCTCTTTATCTTCAGAATAATGAATTGGTTGCCAACAGGAATCAATGATGTATAGGGAAGTTTAATTTCATTACGAACTCATGTTGTCTTTATGTAGAAGTGTTTCAATCTGTTGAAATAAGTATTCCTTTTACTTCTCAAAAGTGGCCATTGTCTCCTACTGGGAACTCCTTCAGGTTGGTAGCTATAACCTATGTAACATGACCCCAGTAGTCTGGTAGCTTCCTTCTTTCTGGCATTAAAGTAAGGATCATCTTTTACATTTGCTACTCCAGATGTAGAATCAGTCATTTTATGAAGAACCCTAGTTCCCTTTCATGGAAATTGATGTTTAGATACCACCATTTTGGCAGTATTGGTGCTCATGGCTACAAAATGATCATTATACCTAGACCTTTACAATGAACAGAACTGGGAAATACATATGTTTTTCAAAAGAGAAAAATGAATTATGAACTCATACATATATTTCCAATTTGAATTGAAAATTGCAAAGTTTTTACTAATCTTTAATTTTATATTTGTGTCACTATACTCATTAAAATTTTGGTTCCTAATGGTACTAACATAACTACTTATTTGTTTTATCCTCATGTCTATATTTTCTAAAAACAATATCAGTGATATTGCTAACGATAAAACAACTGAATGCAATTTGACATTTATATATACTTATTTTTGTCTTTAAGATATATACACTAGTAATGCAGAGTTAAAATACATTTTAAAGTCACTTAAAATAATTTTTCCTAATGTGGTTATGCCACAACTAGATATTTAATTAGCTTCATTTGTTACTGTTTGCTTTTCACTTTAAGGTTTTCTGGGTTTTTTAAATTTTGTAAAATATATAATCCAAAATTAAACTCTGAAAACAAGAGACTTTATCAAACTGAATGACAAAGGGGCTACTAGCTTTCAAAAATCTACGGAATACAGCAAAATCAATCCTAAGAGTAACATTCATAAGCTTTAATGCCTACATCAAAAAGACAGAAGCATCACAAATTAACATCCTAATGCCATATCTCAAGAAACTAGAAAAAAGAAAAACATATCAAACCCAAAGGCAGCAGAAGAAAAGAAATAAAAAAGCTCAGAGCAGAATTAAAAGATGGGAAACCAAAAGATCAATACAAAGTATCAACAAAACAAAAAGTTGATTCTTTGAAAAGATAAACAAAGTCAATTGATTGCTAGCCAGATTAACCAGAAATAGAACAGAAGTAAACAAGCTTAATCAGACATGAAAAGACATTGCAACAGATACTGCAGAAATATGAAATATCATCCATAAATACTATGAAAACCTCTACACACAGAAACTAGAAAACCTAGAAGAAATGGATAAATTCCTGGAAACACACAACCTTCCTAAGCCTGAATCAGGAAGAAAAAGAAATCCTAAACAGACTAATAATGAGCAGCGAGATTAAAGCAGTAAAAAAAAAAAAAAAAAAAAATCCCCCCTCAAAAAAAACCTCAAACCAGACAGATTCGCAGCCCAATTCTACCAGACCAACAAAGAACTGGTATTTCTCTACAGAAATTATTCCATAACATCAAAAAGGAGGGAATCCTCGGTAACTTATACTATGAAGCCAATATCACCTTGATACTGGAAAGGACACACACACAGAGAAAACTGCAGAGGAATATCCCTTATGAACACAGATGCAAAAATCCTCAACAAAATACTACCAAACTAAATTCAATAGCACATCAAAAAGATAAACCACCATGATCGAGTGGCTTTTATCCCAGGGATGTGAGGCTGTTTCAAGACATGCAAATCAATAAATGTGATTCACCATATAAACAGAAGCAAAAACAAATACTGTATGATCATCTCAATACATACTGAAAAAACATTTGAGAAAATCCAGCACTCTTTCATGATAAAAACCCTCAATAAACCAGGCATACAAGAAATATACGTCAAAATTATAAAAGCCACATATGACAAATGACAGCTAACATCATACTGAATGGGGAAAAGTTGAAAGTATTCCCCCTAAGAACTGGAACAAGACAAGGGTGCCCACTGTCACCACTCTATGCAGCATAAATACTGGAAGTTGTAGCCAGACCAATCAGGGAACAGAAAGAAATAAAGGGTATCCAAATAGGGAAAAAGGAGGGTAAACAGTCCCTTTTTGCTGATGACATGATCTTGTACCTAGAAAACTCTAAAGATCACCAAAAGACTCCTAGAATTAATAAATAAATGCAGCACACTCTCAGGTTACAAAATCAATGTGCACACATCAGTAGCATTTCTATATACTACTAACACTCAAGCTGAGAGTTAAATCAAGGACTCAATGCCATTCATAATAGCTATAATGAAAATACCTAGAAATAGACTTAACCGAGGAGATGAACAATCTTTACAAGAATTACAAAACAGTAATCAAAGAAATTGTATGCAGTAAAAAATAGGGTATAAAAAAATATATAAAGAAAGAAAGAAACCATAGCTGACACAAACAAATGGAAAAACATCTCTTGCTCATGGATTAGCAGAATCAACATCATTAAAATGTCCATACTGCCCAAAGGGATTTACATATTTAATACAATCCCCATCAAAATACTGACATCATATTTAACAGATCTAGAAAAAATAATCCTAAGCTTAATTGGGACCAAAAAAGAGCCCAAAAAGTCAAAGCAATCTTAAGCAAAAAGAACACATCTGGAGGCATCAGATTATCTGACTTCAAATTATAGTACAAGGGTATAGTAACCAAAACAACACAGTACTGGTAACAGACCAATGGAACAGAATATAGAACCCAGAAATTAAACCATAAAGCTACAACCACTGTTCTTTGAGAAAGCAGACAACAATATACACTGGGGAAAGGAAGCCCTAATCTATAAATGGTTCTGGGAAAATTGCTCAGAAATGGCTGGGTGCAGTGGCTCACACCTATAATCCTAGCACTCTGGGAGGCTGAGGAGGGCTGGATCACTCAAGGTCAGGAGTTCAAAACCAGCCTGAGCAAGAGCAAGAACCTGCCTCTACTAAAATAGAAATAAATTAATTAGTCAACTAAAAATATATAGAAAAAATGAGCCAGGCATGGTGGCACATGCCTGTAGTCCCAGCTACTCAGGAGGCTGGAGCAGGGGGATCCCTTGAGCCCAGGAATTTGAGGTTGCTGTGAGCTAGGCTGACGCCACAGCACTCATTCTAGCCTGGGCAACAAAGTGAGACTCTGTCTCAAAAAAAAAAAAAAAAAAAAAAAAAGCTCAGAAATGGAAAACCAAACACCATATGTTCTCACTAATAAGTGGGAACTAAATGATAGGTACACATGGGCACACAGAATTATAAAAGACATTGGAAACCAAGAAACGGGGAAGTTAGGAGGGGGCTGGAATTTACCTGTTGGGTATAATGAATACTATTCTGGTGATGGACACACCAAGGCCCTGACTTAAGCATTATGCAAGGTATCCATGTAACAAAAACATTTGTACCCCCTTAATATTTTGAAATAAATAAAAACAATAATAAAAGCAAGGAACATGAAGGAAGATTTAAGTGTTATTTTTGTGTCAACCTTTTTCTGTACCTATTCTTTCCTTTTCCCTGTATAAATATGTTTTAAAGACTTTTATCTTTCCATGGTTAGTTTTTGAAATATGTGTATATATTTCATATAGATGTATATATATATAAAATATTTTATCATGTGGCTCACCCCCAGAGGCTCTCAATTTTCCCTCTTCCCTTCTTCACATGAGAATAAAATATCCAGCGACAGGATAATATAGAAGAGTACTACTAAGGGATAGACCAAATTCATTCATAAATTCAACATTTACTGAGTACCTTTATATCAAATGTTCTGCTAGGCCCTGGACCCATGCTCTGACCAAGCTTAGATTCTAGTGGAAAGAAGGAATCTTCCTTCACTTTTCTTTAACAAGTCACAAATTCACATCTCCAACCCATCAGAGGCCAACAAAATGTTCCCTTTCCTTTGTTCTGCATATATTTTATACATTGAGTTGGGTGTCTCAACTCAGGAAGAGATAAACTGAAAGAACAGGAGTGATCTTGAGCCCCACTGTTATTAAAAGCTCAACACTTGGCCCTGAGGCCACATCAGAAGAACAAGGACAAGTGGTTGAGGTAAAAGAAAAACTTACTAATTTGCCAGCACATGAGCAAAATGACAGACTTCCATCTTAAAGTACCAATTCCTAATCATAAACAGAAATACAGAGCTTCAGAGCTTTTAAAGGGAGGGTTTTCAGCTTCAGGGCTGTTGTTCTTCAAATACAATTGATCTTTCTGATCATTCCATCTCCAAGACAATCTCAGGGACCTCTGTCCACCTGGACAGTTCCTGTAGCATAAAGAACAAAGGACACTGTCCTGCCCCTCCCTACCACTGGCCTGAAACAGGGATGCAGGTTTTAGTTCTCCAAAAGGAGTGGGGGACATTTTAAAGAGACAAAATATTTTTGCTTTTTTCCAGGCCATTCCCTCTGTTATACTACCTCCTTCGCCTCTTCTTCTAATTTTTTTAATGAGACATTTCTTACTTGTCAATAAAGTGGCTTGATATAGGCAGACATGTGGGGACGATGTACAGCACATACCTCTATGTGGACAGAGATTTTTATTTTATTCTCACATAGGAAATAAGTTTATTTATATATTTAAATGGTTATAAATTTGCAACCTTTAATGATTTACTTATTTAAAACCATTAATTTTTATTTATAATTTTAATTTTACTTAATTTCAAAATTTTATTTTTACCTTACATGGTAAGTTTTTGTGTTTTTATTGAATTGTTGCCTCTAACAGGTTTACAATAGTAAAATGTAGATATGGAAAGAAAGGTGGCTCTGAAGTGTTATTTTCCAAGGAGAAGTATAGATCGTGTGTTTCCATGTACATTGAAGATCTTTAATAGTATGATTACATTCTTATTTTGCCTCAGTTATCTTGTTTTAGAGACTTTCCAACTTCTGATTCATCAGAGAAGATTGACAAGAAGAATTGTAGACTGATGACTTTATGGCAATGTAATTCCAAGAGTGTCTTACTCTTCTTTTTTGTCCCCTTTGTCCAGGGCATTGAATGACTGGATTAAAACAACTATTTACTCATTTATTCAACAAACATGTATCAGACATAGAATGTCCATCAGACACTATGTCAAAGCTGAGTCTACAGAGATGACAGCCATTGGCACTGTCTTCAAAAGCCTAGAGTCTACCAAGGGAGACAAACAAGTAAAGCAGAGATTACTCACTGCCTCCTTACTCTTCCTTGAACAGACCAAGTATGTGCCTACCTCAGGTCATTTGCACATTATTCCCACAGCCTGGGATATACTCTTATTTATTTATTTACTTTTTTATTTAGAGACAAGGCCTCTTTATGTTGCCTAGGCTAGACTCCAGCTCCTGGACTCAACCACTCCTCCCAGCTCAGCATTCTGAGTAACTGGGACTACAGGCATGCACCACTGTGCCCAGCTTCTTTTTGAATTATGTAAATATTTATGCAGTTTCAACTAGATACACTTAGAGAAGTCTTGTTTCTATGCCTGTTCCCTCACTCCCCTATAGGTAATCATTTTTATTAGCCATTCGTTGCCCTTCTTTGGTTTCTTTTTAAAATTCTAAGCACAAAAGGAAGCATACCAGGCATTATGTACCTTATGGTGTGATACAATAGAAAGTACATAGCATTGTTGACAAGGTATTTTTGCAAAATGAAAACAAAAACCCATGAATTCAACCTAGCCTCTGGATCTGACTAGTTTACTAGAAACTTGAGAGCTGGAGAAAAAGGCTGAGTGACACTACAAGGAAGCGATTGACCAAATCTAGAATTCTACTAGACACATAACACATCCTGAGATCACTCCATATCAAGACATATAGATATATATTATCCAAATTCCTTTTTATAGCTGCATATCCTGTTACAAGAATTTATTCAAATTCATTTGTAGCCTGTTTTTCCTCCACCAAAAATAAGTTCTATTAGAGCAAGAATTTTATCCTATGTTTGTTTCAATCCCAAAATAATGCCTACTGTAAATACACATTTGTTGAACGAATTTCAAGGCATATGGTGGCTCTGGCAGAGGAATCCTTGGGGTGATTAGGACTGCAGATGGTGGGAGAGAAGTGAGGGATACTCTTACATCAGGGTTGAGACTTCTGAAAAGACTTCCCATGGCTGCTAATCCTAAACTGAATCCTGAAAAACCTGTAAGAGTTAGCAGGAAAAAGATGGGGGAAGAGGAGATGGTGCCTTCTGGGCAAAGAACACAGAGTGACCAAATGTACAGAGGCATTAGATAACATGATACATTCAGAGCAGGGGGACAGGTTAATTGGCTGCCCCCACATCTAACAAATTAGCTAGGAGCAAATTAAAATGATTCCTTCTCCTTATATAGCAACCTGGGAAGAATCCTGCTTTGAATGACACTCTTGACACCTGACTACCCCTGGGCTTCTTTCTTGATAAGTCTATAGAGGTTAACCCTTTGCACTCGGATGTCGAGTTGTAGATAATGTCAAGTGGATAATGAGAAAAAAGCAAGCGAGTGCAAAGGGTTAAAGTTAAATGCTGCTCAAGCCTGGGTACAGGAGGAGTTTCCATCACCCCAAAGAGAAATGCTCCAGTGGTGAGATTATCCCCCATCAAAAGGCCAATGGATGTCCTTCTTTGTCATCTTTACATCCCCAGTAAATAGGTCTCGGCATCAAGATACTGGGCATTATGAGTTTTTCATTCAGTTCTCCCAAATATATAGGTAAAGAAAGATTGAGCTAAGCCATTTCCCTATCCTTTTAGCCTCTGGCTAACTCAGGGATATCTGGAACGTGCACGTCCAACAGAAGAAGTCTGGCATGTAGCTGGATTTATGTGTCTAGGGTAGGAATTTGCAAGAACAGATAAACTTTATATTTCTCTAGACTCTGAACTCTGTCTTTTAAACCACGGAGTAGGTTACAACCAAAAAGAAATGACAGCCTCTTGGAGATTGTCTGGTTTGATTTATTTTATTAAAGAGGCTGTACACTGCACAGCTGGTGTGTCTCAGGCCAGGGTAATCCAGCCAAGGCAGAATTGATTGGAGGGGCTGCTGCACCTGCTCACCCAGTACTAAAGGCATCCAAGACAGCATGCCATGAAATATTGTCTAAATACTCTGGTATGGTTTACACAGTGACCTTGCATGTCTTATCAGTCAGCAGGGCTTTGAAATTTCATTTTATTGTTGAGAAAGAAACACCCATGAGTTCTTCTACTGAAAAAAGCCACAGGATATGGGCACATCAGGAAACCAAAAGCTAGATTTCGACACCTCTTCCCTTGCCTTCCCTGTCCCCCATCCCATGATGCAATGTAGGGGCAAGACCATGCCAATATTACAGCTAGAGCCAGAATGGTCAGGCATGCCCTGGGTTATGATGACGAGCTGCATGTGTCTGCATTCCTCTCACAGGGGCTGCTCTGCCCAGTCCCATGCCCAGTCACCACCACCGCCGCATGTAAAGATATATGCAGACAAGTGAGGCCTGATTCCTTTCAGTCCCATTCCTCACTGAAGACAGCCAAGGCTCAAGATACAATGAGCTGTTGAAATCTGAGCTCCTGGTCAGCCACAGCAATGAGCAGTGCATGGAAGCTGCGTTGCTGCTATCCCATCACTGCCTTTCTGAGCTGACCTCCACCCGCTCTCAACCACTGTGCCTCAGTCACACAAGCCCCCTTTCTACTCTCCTTCCCACCAGTGGCCTTTGCATTTGGAAACGCTTACGTGACTAACAACCTGTTGTCATTTCGTGTCTTAGATCAAATGCCTTTTCATTGAGGGAGCCCTCCCTGACCACTCAATCCAGTTTCCCTACCTTGACACTACCCGTCCAATTACTCTATCACATCACTCTATTTTATTTTCATTATAGCACTTATCTCCACCTGCAGTTATCTTGCCTGTTTATTTGCTCACTTGTATCTTTCCCCCTGTACCTTTAGCTAAGTGCCTGGCACATAGGAGCTCAACGAGTATAGTGAATGGGTGAATTTAAAGAAATCGTGCTCATCTACTTAGAGTTTAAAAACACTCCAAATGTCATCTATTTGGAATTCATGCTAATTCTTGCAGGAAGTCAAAAGTTATCAGTTTGTACAGGACCTCTCAATAATAGTTTTCCACAAATTGGCTAACCTCCTAGATAAGAGAACTTGTTTGAAAATGCTTAACCACTCTATATAGTGAAGTCATATTTTGTAAAGGTTAAATTCTATCATCAATGTGTAAGGCAAATGTCAAGCACAGTCACGATTGCCTTTGAAAATCCTCCAAATTGCCATAAATCACAGGTACATGGTCTGCAAAAAACAACTATATAATGTAATATATGTTTATCAATATGTGATGTGTACAGTAATATCTACATATTACATCACCAGTAGCCTGCATGACTTTTGAGGTTGAAACATATCTTATAAATAAGGTGACCACATGTCCCAGCTTAACTGGGACAATCTAATTTACATCTCTTGTCCTGATGGAGTTGTCAGTAGCACCCCTTTTTACTTTCGAAAGTGTCCCAGTTTGGATGATAAATCATACAGCTACTATTATGAAGCTGATCTTAATTCTTTTCAACATAAGGCTGCCTATCTTTAAGTGACAGTAGAATTCAAGGTAAGGCCAAGAGCGTTTTCTCACAATGTGCTGAAGTCATTAACACATATTTAAAAATCCCTGTCTTCCAGCCACTAGAGTAATACCTTGAAGGGTATTAATGAGGCGTTAAATGCACAGGTTCTAAAGCCAGACTTCCTGGGTTAAATTCTAACTCTGCCACTTACTAGCTGCATGAGTTTATCATGCTCTGATTCCTTGCCTATAAAGTGGGAATAGTGATATTATAAACCTCATAGAACTATGAAAATTAAATCAGTTAAAACATGTTAGACCATTGCCTCAAAATTATAAGTGTTCAGTGTATGTCAGCAACAATTATTTTCAGACTTCGCTAAGGACTTGTTATCTTCTTGTCAATTACCTGATGCCACACTAACCCATTTTTTTCCTCTGATCTTTATGACATGGACACTAGCTAGATTGATTGCACTTGCTTTTACAAGTTATGTAGGAAAGAAACTGAGAAACCATTTCCCTGTAAGTCCCCCATGCCAGTGCTTCTCCAGAACTGGAACAGATCACTATTTCTCTGGATGAGCACTAGACAAGGTAGCTAGTTTGTATTTAGAGGTCATTTTGTCCAAAAATCACCTTCACCTCATCTGGCCCACATTAGTTAAGTGTTAATGCGTTTGATTTAATTTTAAGTGTAATTGATTTTTACAGTTAGAGATGTCACAATGACAAACACTTTCATTACCATTATATTTGTAGAATCGCTTTGAAAAATATTTCTTCTCCTTCTGTGAACACTAAAGGTCAGCCACTCAGCAAGTTCAGCTCCATCTAATATTTAAACAAAAACCTAAACTAGCAAGATACTGGGAGTACTTCATATGCTGGAGAATTGGGCGACTACTCTTTGACCCAGCATCTGGTGTTCCTGGGGATGGATCTAGTTCAATGGACACTTTCCTTTCACATCCCCACTCCCTCCATGTGGTCCACGTGCCTGATAAATCCTCCCCAGTTTCTGGTTTTCCCTCCATTGAGGTAAAACTGGGCTGGGTTCCAGAATTGGAACCTGTCCCGAGCCTCAGTTCAGTTGGAGGACAACTCTGGGATCCCCCTTTCCTCTTTACTGGGGCTGGCCCCTGCTTTTGTTATCTCTCACACTATTTTGAATGGATCTTTCAACCAATACATTTCTGATTCTGATCACTACCAGATTACTAAGAATGCCTATTAGCCTGACCCTTTGGATATTGACCCTTCCCTCATCAGAACAGAATTGGTTTAACATCCTTGATCTTGGTGACTTAAGAGTGTTGTTTCTCCATGGAGGTGATATTGACTTGTTCTCACCACTCAATACAATTGATCCCACCCGTCCCAGTGGTTTGAAACTCCTGTTGTTTTTCCAGGTGAGGCTTTCACTGGTCTGGGACCTACGTTGGCTGAATTTATAGTTGGCAGATTTTTGGTCCTCTAAGCAAGGAAGACAGGGAATGACAGGCTATGAATTTCTATTTTCTCACACATTAAGTTCATTGTGTTTTAAGTACCAATCAACTCTTAATTGATAATTAAATCCACAGTAATGGAAGGAGGTAATGACATATTTCTATACAACATTGTCCTCACTCACATATGCTTCAGAGCATGATCATTTTCCCAAGCAGCAGATTTACTTTGATAGTTATGCTGTGCTTATAATTTTATTAATATGAATCTGCTTTCCCTGAGCACTGTGCCTTATGATTCTAGGAGGAGACATCACAGAGGCTTGTTTGGTAGCAAGGTCCAGTCTGTCTTGGATTAGATATTTAGATTAGATGTTGCCTATAGGAAAACTCCATGCGTCTGCTAAAGAGATGTGACTGCTTTAGAAAGCATGTTACAAGATCATATGGTGGGAATTAGGGGTGGAAGTGGGGTGTATTTTGGAGTGAGGTGTTGAACATGTGGATAGTTAGGCTCACCAAACATTAACGGGAGAACAACAATAGGCAGAAATAGAAAAAGTGAGAGAATATATGTATTCAATGACAACTTGTAATGTTCACATGTTTAGAGACCATGATTGTTTATCTCACAGTGAAAATCATTTTATACTAAAAAGTTAAAAAGAGGGCTGGATGTGGTGGCTCATGCCTGTCATCCTAGCACTCTGGGAGGCCAAGGCGGGAGGATGGCTCAAGGTCAGGAGTTCAAAACCAGCCTGAGCAGAGCGAGACCCTGTCTCTACTAAAAATACAAAGAAATCAATTGGCCAACTAAAAATATATAGAAAAAATTAGCTGGGCATAGGGGCGCGTGCCTGGAGTCCCAGCTACTCGGGAGGCTGAGGCAGAAGGATCCCCTGAGCCCCGGAGTTTGAGGTTGCTATGAGCTAGGCTGATGCCACAGCACTCTAGCCTGGGCAAGAGTGAGACTCTACCAAAAAAAAAAAAAAAAAAAACAATGATTTGGGAAATTAGGGGTAGATAGTAGAGAACATATTTATATTTCTATCTCCATGTTGGTCCAAATTTGGTTACTTACAACAACATATCAATGCAGATTATGTTTTTAAAAATGTCCCTGCCTGAGGCTGAGGTGAACTACATCTGAAGGAAAACTATGTTATAGAAAGGCAAATGTTTTTGGGAGCCTAGAAAAGGCAAAAGCATTATTTTAGCCATTATCTAAGAAGGTAAAGCAGGGAAGACTTTGACATACAAAACACCAGAGAAATGTGATCTGTTGACGTTTTGTTCATTCTTATCACAGCATAAAAAAATTGTCCCTCAAAACTCTTCAATTATCTGTGCTACAATTCCCAGGCCATCACATTACACAAATCTAGGGAACACCATTCCCATTTTAGTCTGTGGTCTCCACAAGCATGTTTTGATTACTAACTCTACCTCTTAAAAACCTTAATACTGATGAAAGATTATCTATAACTACAAGTAAATACATATGACAAGTGTAATTTGTTAAGGTCTAGTCTCTGAAAAGAAATGTCTTCCACAAGAGGGGCTTGATCAGTCTCTTGTAACTTTGGGTACTGAGACTCAGTCCCCTGCTTCTGATCAACTCTGGCTGCTCTGTCAAAATTGAGTTTCCAGACCTGCAAACCTGAGGCCAATACTTGAGCTATGATAATCACCAGCCACCCTCCAAGTCAAGTAGGAGGAGCTGTCCGAGTGGCAGCAAATCTTCCCATGGCCTTATAAATGCAACTACTTTTATAACGCCATAATTTATAGTAGGTTATACTGATTGAGTGCTATCATTGAATAGATGCTATGTATCTCACAAAGTAAATATCATTCCCCAGTAAGGATGTAATCCAAAGAGGCAATTCTCCAAAGGACAGGATATCAGTGGTGCATACATGGTCAGATACCAAAAGGGTTGTTATACAGAAGTTTGAGTACTACCACTTCTCTATGGTTTCTGTTTATTTCCTCAAATTCTACCTTTTTTTTTTTTAACATAACCAAACTTCTTAAAGGAAAGTGCAAAGGACTGAATTTATTTCCCTTCTTTGCCTTTTATCTAATTTCTTATAGGACTATTTCCCACAGGCCATAAAATCTGTACAATTCATAGTGTCACTGTATCCCTAGAAAATAAGAATGAATTTAATAAGAATAATCATATCCATTATTGAGAGTAACCTCATCCTTTTTGCACATTTTCTCTTCATAGTGCCTCAGCTGATATGGAATGTCTAAAATGTAGATTGATAGGTCACATTGCAGTGAGGATTTGTCTGATAATATCCACTTGCTTTCATGAACAAGTTTTATTGCAAAAGATAGCATTTAACAAAGCAGGGATGTGGGAAGAGAGAACATGAAAAATATAACATAGCATGGTATAGAATAATGATGTCTTTTTAAAATTTTCATCCCACAAATCAGATTTCCAGAGAAGTACTCCTAGGATTACAATAGCCTGCTTTATTGTACATTTTCCCTTAATGCTGAAGTTTCCTATATCAGTGCTGTCCAATAGAACTTTCTGCAATGATGTGAATTTTCTATATCTATTTTATATATCTAGCCAGTACAGTAGCCACTTACCACATATGGCTATTGAGCACTTGATATGTAACTAGTCCAACTGAAGAACTGAATTCTTAAATTTTATTTAATTTTCAATTAATTTAAGTTTATTTTTAAAATATTCTTTTTTTTAGAGACAGAGTCTCCTTCTGACAGGCCAGAGTACAGTAGCACAATCATAGATCACTGCAGCCTTGAACTTCTCAACTCAAAAATCTTTTTAATTTAACTTTTTTTTAGAGATAGGGTCTTGCTATATTGCCCAGGCTGAACTTAAAATCCTGGGCTCAAACAATCATCCTGCCTCAGCTTCCAGAGTAACTAGGACTACAGGTGTGTGCCACTGTGCCCAGCTTAATTAATTTAAATTTAAATAGCCACAAGGGGCTGGTGAGTATTATATTCAACAATGCAGCTCTAGAAAAAAAAAGAGTTTTAGAAATTGTCTATGCCAGAGAACTATTAAAAAGTCGTCTCCCTGCTCCATAGCAGTCATCATTGAAAGCCAATGACAATGTCACTCAGGGTGATTAGGACCAGGGAATGACAATAGTTGGCAATTTCTTTCTGTCACTCAGTAAACCATAGGAGACTAACAGCTGCCAAAGGCCTGCATATATTTATGACCTAGGAATCCTGCTTCACAAACAAAAGCTAAGCTTACATGAAACAGACTCCTCAACATGATTATATTTGTAGATTAGGGTTTCTTACAGTTAGTATAAAAGTAAAATATTCAAACAAAATTAATTGTATGCACATATAAAGGTTTTATTCAACCCATTAATGAAAGAACCATCCAGAACACAAAATATCTAGTTCCAGGAGTATGTGAACAACAGAGACTTATAATCTTTTAGGAAAGACATGCTGAACTAAAATATAAAATTGGTTTCTACAGAGCGATAAAATTGTAACCTTTGGTGTTATCTTCTGTAGCAGGCCCAAGAAGGAAGAAGAGACAGAGGTGGGAAGGAGGAAGGGAGGGTGGTACTTCAAACTCAGGATTAACTGACACTGAATTTATCTTTCCCAATATCCAATGTCTCTTTCAAACACCTGGACTTCTCTCTAGGACACCAACTATTCTCTTTTGCCCTTCCTCTCTTTCATCAGATTAGTTGTTAAATCTTCTTTTACAGGATTTTCACAACCATTCCTTTCTTTTCCTTCCCACTGCTACCTAACCACCTCAGTTTCTTATTATTTCATTGTCAAAGTCAGTTAAGCTAACAGATCTCTTCTGGATGGTTTGAGATTCAGGAAAACTTCTCAAATCACTTTTTATCTCTACTAAGATAAGTTGTTCATGTAACACGACAAGTACAATGGGACTCATAAATTATGAATTCCCTCCCCTTTAAGAAAAACTTAGTAAATTTTTGCATTTTTAAAGTCACTACTGCAAATTTTAAATCACCTTTAATTTTTACATTAATGACTGTTTTCTGAAATAAAATTACCTAAACAGTGTTTAAAAAGTCTTTGAAACCATTAAAAGGCACCAGAGTTTGCTGAATTTATTTATCAATTCCAGGAGTCTCTTGATGGAATCTTTGGGGTTTTCTAGATATAAGATCATATCATCAGCAAAGAGCAATGGTTTGACTTCCTCTTTCCCCATTTGGATACCCTTTATTTCCTTCTCTTTCCTGATTGCTCTGGTTCGGACTTCCAGCACTATGTTGAATATAAGTGGTGACAGTGGGCACCCTTGTTTTATTCCATTTCTGAGTGGGAATGCTTTCAAGTGAATGCATACCCATTCAGTATGTTGTTGGTTGCAGAATTTTTAGGTGTATTCCATCTATCCCTATTTTGTTAAGAGTTTTTATCATAAAAGGATGCTTAATTTTGTCAGTTTTTTCTACATCTATTGAGATGATCATATGATCTTGGTTTTGTTTCTGTTTAAGTGGTGAATCACATTTATGGATTTATGTATGTTGAACCATCCTTGCATCCCTAGGATTAAGCCCACTTGATCGTGGTGGATTATTTTTTTGATGTGCTGCTGAATTTGGTTTGCTAGAATTTTATTGACAATTTTTGCATCTATATTCATAAGAGATATTGGTCTGTAATTTTTTGTTGTTGTGTCCTTTCCTGGCCTTAGTATCAAGGTGAAGTATCTATCACCTTAGTATCAAGGTGAAGTATCATCTTTGGAGAATGAGTTGGGAATATTCCTTCCTTCTCAATGTTATGAAATAATGTCTGCAGTATGGGTACCAGTTCTTCTTTGTAGGTCTGTTAAAATTCAGCTGTGAAACCATCTGGTCTGGCACGTTTTTTGGTTGGAAGATTTTTTTATTGCTGCTTCAATTTTTTTGCTCGTAATTGGTCTATTCCACAATTTCTGTATCCAGAATATATAAAGAACTCTTACAACTCAACAATTAAAATGACAACCCAATTTTAAAATATAAGCAAAGGATCTAAGTGGCTATTCTTCAAAGAGGATATACAAATGGTTAGTAAACACATGAAAAGAGGCTCAATACCATTAGCCATCAGAAAAATGCAAACCCAAGCCAGAAAGAGATACCACTTCATATCCACTAGGATGGCTATAATCAAAAAGAAGGACAATAAGTGTTGGGGGGTACATGAAAATATTGGAAACTTCATACACAGCTAGTCAAGTGGAAATTGTTGTAACATCATTAGAAAATGGTTTGAAAGTTCCTCAAAATGTGAAGCATAAATTTACCTTATGATCCAGCAATTCTATTCCTAGGTATAAACTCAAAATAATTGAAAATGTGTTCAAACAAAAAGCTGTATATGGATGTTTATAACAGCATTATTAATAATAGCCAAAAGATAAAACAACCCAAATGTTCATTGACTGATGAATGAAAAAACAAAATGTGGTGTACATTCATACGGTGGATAATATTTAGCCATTAACAAATGAAATATAGATAGACACTACAACATAGATTAACCTTGGAAGTATTATGCTAAATGAAAGAAGAGAGACATAGAAATCAACATATTATATGATTCCATTTATATGAAATGTCCAGAATAGGCAAATCCTTAGAGACAGAAAGTGGATTAATCATTGCCAGGACATAACGAGTATGAGGTTTCTTTTTTGAGTGATGGAAATATTCTGGAATTAGATCATGGTGATGTTTACACAATTTTTTTAATATACTAAAAGCCATTGAATTATACACTTTAAAAAAAGGCACCAAAGGTCTTTAACAAGTTGGAAAAAAAAAGAAAGGAAGGAAGGAAGGAAGGAAGAAAAAACCCCAGTAAACCATCAAATTTCTGAGTATTAGAAGAATTATCTTCTTTTCTTTTTAAGTTAGAAGGTTACAGATCAATTATTATAGTTTAAAGGAACCAATAATACATTCATGGTGACACCTTTCTTTAACTTTCAATCTGGTTGTCAAGCACTACTGGGCTTTGAAGCCATACATCTTCCTTAAGGAAGTTCATTTTTCTGATTTTTTTTTTTTTAAGAGAAGCTTATGTGTTTTTCTTTCAAATTATTCATAGACTACTCTGCTGGCCTCCTTACTGGTCTCCTTGCACTCTTTCTTGCCTTCTCTCCTTCTACCCCAATCCATCCTTTTATATCTCACTACCAGTTTAAGCTTTCTGAATTGTTGCTTTATTTTGAATTGGCATAGGGTGTGCCCCAGACCTCTGTATGTTTTTGTCATTATTTATTTTTTGGCAGACAATAATTATGCATATTTATAGGGTAAAGTATGATGTTTCAATACATGTGAAAGACCTCTGTATTTTTGAAAGACTCCCAGGTTATCCGGATTTGCAGCAAGATAGACAACCACTGCTCTAGTCAAGCCAGATTCTGCTTTCACCTCTTTGTAGTTCCTTCACCATTTATACCTATTAAAATTCTGAACCCTTCTTCAAAGTCCAGCCAAAATGCCATCCCTTCCATGAAGTCTTCTCTGATTACCCTAACCAAATGTTATCACAGCCTTTTTTTAAATTTCTATATCATTTTTTTCCATATACCTAATTTCTTACTGTTATAACAATTATCATTTACTTTGGTCTTTACCGTTTTCACAGTTCTTCCATAAATCTCTCTTCTAATCTTTATTCAATGCATAGTGGAGGCTTTATCATTCCCAAGTTATGGAGGAGGAAACTCTGACTTATAGAGTGTATGTGAGTTTCTGTTCCAAGTTCACACAGTTGGTAAATGACAAAGTTGCAAACTGAGCCTGGGTCTCCTGAACCCAAGTAGTCTTGTTGTTGGAAATATTTAAAACAGGAACAGAAATAAATCCCCTTTCACCACCATTAGAGCGCATAAAAAAATCACCTGAGGAACCTGCCAAATGCATGTACCTGGATGCCAGCCTTAAAGATTCTGGTTTACTCTAGCTGGACAAGCCTAGAAGCCTGGGTTTTCATCAGGCACTGCCGGGTAATTCGCATGCACATGATAAGGGGCCATACTTTGAGAAACACTTCTCTAGGTGATTACACACCATATGGAGATCGTAGGAAAACCTCCAAAGGGCCATTTTACGCATGTAAAATGATAATTCAACAATAATTAAGAATTAATAGCGGGGAAAACATTGTTTGGCTAGTACAGATCACAGCCCTGTGCCCAGGGGCGCTTCCTCTGTAATTGCGAAAGTTGTTTCTTTTTACAACCACATCTGCCAGTTTTCCAGATGAGTGAATATCGGGCTGACCAGATGTCTGCTCAGTGGTCAGTGTAAACCTCCTCCCTCTGCACTGTGACAGGTGTGCTTGCTTTGTATTTCTCCTCTGGGAAGCATAGTGGTCACTTAACAGCTTTCCCCATCACAAACGGGTTTTGGAGAAATTCATTTGGCTCAGCATTTTCAAACCAAATTTTCCTCAGATGAGACTTTGCTGACATTTTGTTCAGTTGACTAGGCAATGTTTTAAGGCCACATGGAAAAAAGTATCTGCCCAGATTAGAAAGGGCCACCTGTTTCCATGAGACATTTTAAATAAGATACAGTTTCACAACCTTGACATCCTGAAGAAGATAGCATTTTAGTGCCACCCAGAACAGAAACTGCCCTTTGCCATTTGGCAACTTTCTTCTGTAGGTCAAATATATCCTGGCTCATATGAGTGAACTTTGTATAGTCCAAGAACACTGTTCAGGCCTATTCATTTCTCAGGCAGGATACATATATAAAGAAGATTGTTCTATAACTGGAGGCACATGGTTTTTTGATTTCTTAAGAGAATCTTCACTCGTCTGTGTAGCATTATGTAGAGAGAGGACAGAACACTGTATTAGGCCCTTGTGTCTAGATTAAACTGAATTTTAAAATAGAGCAGAGGTTCTCTATTCTCTTGATCACCACTTGACTTTAAAGCCAAAGAACGTCTGTCTTTTCCCCTCCCACCCCTCATAATTCTCTGTTTTCTAAGGAAGGTCAGAAGTGTCTTAGTGGTCAGTAATAATAATATTAATATCTGGCATAAAACTATAGGGTATTGATATTGGTAAATCACCTTGTGCTGTATTCCTCTCTGAAAAGTATTTTTACTATTCCCGGGATGGTGTCCATGCCTTTTAGCATCTTGGAAAGAGAAGTAGGAGACCAATACGATAAACTTTTGGTTTTTAGGGCTCAAAGGGAGGAGCCATCAGCTAGGTGTGGGTAAATCCACTCCACTTTTCTCACACTACCCTATTCCCTGGGAAGCTGACCTTTATGGACTGCATCAGCTGAGCTCCTTTGCTTCCTGCTTTCCTCTTGGGTTCAGCCAGTGAGAGACACAGAGACTGGGGGCAGCAGAAGAAAGAAGTAGTGGTATTTATTCCTGTAGGTTAAGTTGTGTGTTCTTTTATCAAAGACTGTGGCAAGTAGCCTTCTCCTACAACTACCCTCTTGTGGTTCCAATAACTATCCTCTTCCCACTGGCCCTATTGCTTCATATCTAGAGAGAATTAAGGATCCCCATTGTCACTAGCTGTGGGGTGCATCTGCTTTCTTCTGATTTCCCTTTACTTTGTCCACACTTTTGTGAAGGGAATAGACCCTTCATTAAACTTTCCTGTATTGCCTAATTTGAATGTGTCATCTGTGCTATTTGCTGGAATCCTGGTTTATATAGAGGGCAACTCTTAAACAGGCCATGTCTAATGATATTGGACTTCCTAGTAATCTTGGTGTATAGAAGGTAGGGGCGGCTTTAATCAAATCTGGAAAGTAATGAAAGAGAGTTAATAAATAAGATGATAAGGCAGATCTGATCTAGATTTCTACCCCTAAAATGAATACCTTCTTTTCAAATACTCAGACATTCATAAAAACTAAAAATATATTATGCCACAATCCAAGCCTCAATAAATTATGAAAAGTAAAAACAGCACAAACAACATTCTCTGATCACAAATGCAGTAAGATTAGAAACTCATTACAAAATCAGAAAATAAAAGTTTCCACTATAACTGGAAAATTTCAAACTCTTTTATGTAAGTAACTCTTTGATCAAAAAGAAAACTCACATGGAAGTTGCCAAATTTTAAAAAATCAATCATGAAAAAAAATGCCACTTTCAGAACCTAAAGAAGAGCTTCGAGGAAAATGGAATATTCATTTCAATATAAAAGAAAAATAAATGAATTAAGCAGTTGGCTTAAAAAGGAAAGCAAAAGAAGAGATTGAGCTAGAAAATAGAAAAACAGTATTAAGAAACCATTAAAGATTGACATCAAAGTCCCATGTGTGGTTAACTATACCATAAGCAAAGTACAAAGAAAAATACAAAGCTGGGAAAAAATATTTGCAAATCATCTCACAAAATGCTAATCCCCTAAAAACCAACAGAGGAAAAACTTAACAGATTAACAGAAAAAGGGTCAAAATATGTGAACAAACAATTCACAGAAAAGGAATTATAAATAAAAATATGTTCAACCTCACTCATAAAAGATATGCAGATGAAAATACCATGAGGTATGATTTTCCATCTTTCAAATTGGCAAAGATCCAAAATTGTAATAACAAATTCAGATGGGGAGGTATTTTCATTTATTACTAGTGGGATTGTAAATCAGTATAAATTCTTTGATAGGCAACATGTAAAATAATAAATAATAATAGGCAGAAAATAATAATAATAATAAATAGGCAGTAAAATAATAAACAAAGGTACAAATGCACATTCCCTTTGACCCAGCAATCCCACACATTGGAGTTTTTCCAACAGATATATTACTGATGTATATACAAATTTCTTGATGTATATACAAATTTATAGATATATATACACATATTTTTGTAATAGCTCAAGATTGGTGTATTAGTTGTCTATTGCTGCATGACAAATCATCCCAACACTTAGCAGCTTGAAACAATATACATTTATTATCTCAGTTTCTGCAGGTCAGGAATCTGGGCACAGCTTAGCTGGGTTCTCTGCTTCTCTGTCCCTCACAAGGCTGCCATCAAGGTATCAATCCTGGATCTGCAGTCTCATTTGAAGCCTCGACTGGGGAAGACTCTGCTTCCAAGCTCATTCAATGGTTGCTGACAGCATTCGGTTCCTCAAAGGTTAGTGGACTGAGGGCCTCAGTTCCTCACTGATTGTTGGCCAGAGTCTGTCCTCAGCTCCTTTCCACATGGCCTGTCCCTTGAGGCAGCTGGCCTCCTCAACGCATGCAAGCCAAGAAGGGAATGTAGAGTCGCTAGCAGAATAGAAGTCAGTCTTTTGTGATCTCATCATGGAAGTGACGTCCCATCACTGTTGCTCTATTGTATTTGTCAGAAGCAAGTCTCTATATCCAGCCTGCATTCAAACGGAAGGGAGTATACAAGGGCATGAATATCAGAAGACAGGGATCACTGCAAGCCATTTCCTACCACAGCTGGAGACAGCAAAATGTTAGAAACTTGGCATATAAGTGACAGGTGTTGAATAGGTAATTGACTTACATGGTTCAAAAATTTAAAAATAATGAAAAGGTTTTCAGTAAAAAGCCACTCAGTGGTGAAGCCAATAAACATCTTTTTGTATTTTAAAAAGTTTGAACCATATGATATAATACCCATTAAAATTTTTAAATTTAAAATATATCTATTTTTTTGGTAGCCTCATCATTCTGCAGGAGCTTATATTTTCTATCTATCAGAAAATCTAATTTACTTCTTTGGAGTGCTTATCAGATCTTAAAATTATATATCGCATATTAACATGTTTATTGTTTGTCCTTCTCACAATACTTTAAACTTCAGAAAGGCAAGGGCCAGGTTTGTTTCATTCACCAATGTATTATCCAGTGCCAGCACAGTGCCTGGCACATAATGAGCATTCAATAATTATTTGTTGAATATTTAACAAACCAATGAATGATACAAGCAATGGAGTGACAACTCTAAAATCCAGGTGACATGAGATAGTTCTTGTCTTGTTATTGTACCTCTCTCATACCAGATTATGATGTGTTTTACACATCTGTAAGCTTCTTGGAAGATGATTAAACTTGATACAAGAATTATAATAGATATCAAGTGTATTAATATGTCCCCAAATTTTAGCTCTATTTAATTATGACATTCTTTCAACACGTAACTATTGATCCCTACTATGTATCAACAGTGGTCCTATTCTTAGGGAGCCTACATTCTAAAATAAAGAAAATAATTCATATGCACAAATGAATAAAATAAGGTAAACATATAAAGAAGAGCATTCTAACAGAATTCTTTGGAAATCAGAAGAGAAAGAAATTATTAATATTTCCACCTAGGAGGAATGGGAAGGAGATAATTTTTTTGATAAATTTGATAATTTATGAAGGAGATAATATGTGTGGATCTTAAACAGTGGGTAAGATTTGAGTATGGGAAAATATTAATAACAGGAAAGGACAAGCCAGGAGCATGAAGTGCAAGAATCAGCAAATAATACATAGAATGTGTACAGCATGCATGGAAAGAGGCAAATAATTTGAGATGAATGGAGCCCTGAGTATGGTGAAGTGGGAGCAGAAAGAATTGATATTAGAGACATAGCGGAGGATAGCTATAAAGTGTTATATACACTTTCGGTTATTTACAGGATTTTGGATTTCATTGCTAAGAATCAGAGTCACTGACAGAGTTCAGTTAAGGAGAGAAACCTTCAGATTTTTATAAAACTCATTTGGCAGCAGTGCAGAAAATTAGAAAGGTAAGGGAGAAATCAATACATGAAATATTTGGGAGTAGGAGTCAGCAGGACTTGTAAACCTAAGATACATGAAGTGACTGTGAACAGCACCAGACAGAATCAATTCACAGTCCTAAATTTTGAGATACTGACTGTATGTGACATGGAGTTCAAGGAAGGGAATGTTCAATGAGGGATGGAGAGGCCTGGAAGACCTTTCAATACATAGTTATGGGCCGGGTGCGGTGGCTCACGCCTGTAATCCTAGCACTCTGGGAGGCCGAGGCGGGCGGATTGCTCGAGGTCAGGAGTTCAAAACCAGCCTGAGCAAGACCCCGTCTCTACTAAAAAGAGAAAGAAATTAATTGACCAACTAAAAATATATATACAAAAAAATTAGCGGGGCATGGTGGCGCATGCCTATAGTCCCAGCTACTTGGGAGGCTGAGGCAATAGGATCACTTGAGCCCAGGAGATTGAGGTTGCTGTGAACTAGGCTGATGCCATGGCACTCACTCTAGCCTGGGCAACAGAGTGAGACTCTGTCTCAAAAAAAAAAAAAAAAAAATACATAGTTATGAGGGTGTGCCTTTGGTGAGTGCTTGAGGAGATGCTGTTGCTAAGTAAATCATAATTTTAGTGTTGTTAAAGATCTATGCTTTGTATTCAAGTACAGATCAAGAATCCCAAACCTGCCTTGTTCCTTGTTACTAAAAGAACTAAGTGAACTACTCAAATAAAACAGTATTTAGTTAGATTGATCTAAAGGAAAAGCAAAATGAGTTGGAAATGTATTTTGATAGTTAATTTAGCTGCATACCAGGTAACAGGGGATGTGTTAATTTGCTCAAGCAATTAAACCACATCTGAAATGGCAGCTGCAGTTGGAATCACCACCTGGTTAAACATACAAAAGTCCACTGTCATTCTCCAAGATCCATCTGTTTTCAGTATCAGCCAAAAATATGAGTTGAAATGGGACATGGTGGGAATCACCACACCTGCATCTTTTAAGAAGATATACTCCTGGCCAGGTGTGGTGGCTCACGCCTGTAATCTTAGCACTCTGAGAGGCCAAGGTGGGCGGATCGCTCAAGGTCAGGAGTTCGAAATCAGCCTGAGCAAGAGCAAGACCCCATCTCTACTAAAAATAGAAAGAAATTAATTGACCAACCAAAAATATATAGAAAAAATCAGCCAGGCATGGTGGCGCATGCCTGTAGTCCCAGCTACTCGGGAGGCTGAGGCAGAGGATCGCTTGAGCCCAGGAGTTTGAGGTTGCTGTGAGCTAGGCTGACGCCATGGCACTCACTCTAGCCTGGGCAACAAAGTGAGACTCTGTCTCAAAAAAAAAAAAGGAGGAAGATGTACTCCTGTATCCTCAAAGGTAGCGCTGATCTCTACAATCCACCCAGGAATGTGGTAAGCTTTTGGCTTACTGTTTTCATCAGGAAGGCAGGTCTAGTGGCTTCCACTTGGCCTTTCCTATAAGAACAGCCCACACAACATGGATCAGGGAGCCAACGCAAAGATTCTGCCTGTTGCTGAATATGTCTATTCCTATCATTCATTCTGGAAACTGGGGAGATAAACACAGTATGGTTTTGGAAACCCACTGGATCCACTGTGAGAAGGACCTGAGCTAAAACTCCATTAATCCCCTGACCTCCATAAGCCCCTACTCTAACTGAAAGGCCACAGTGACATTTTGAGTCTCCCAGACTTTGTGTCAGTTCAGCACCAGTGCCCAGTAGTCCCCAAAGATCTGGTTATCTCCTTTTCTCCAATGCACAGTCACCTTGGTTAAAGGTCATAGGCTCCTTTGGAAAAGGCTTGGAGAAAGATTAACGGTATAAATTTCTGGCAGTGTAGCAGAGTCCTTTCTCAAGAGGACTGGACCTCACCTTCACTTAAAGGGTTCTGGGCCTGTAAACTGAAGTCTGGGAACTGAATTGAGGGACCATGACTCTATGTTTTGGTGATTCAAGTTAGACTTGACCTAGAACTCTTCTGCTTATACAGATCAAGTAAAAATTCAGTATATTCTCATCTAATTCTCTTCTAGGGACACCATAATCAACTAGCCAACATTATGGGTCTCTGGGAGTTCAGACTATTCTGATTTCTGCTTTGACTCCACTGTCCACGATGACAACCACTTGGCTTTGGTGATTAAGTGCCACACATTAGCCCCTGCCACCCTGGGATCCACTTATCCCCATTACACTTAGGGATCCAGTTTGTTGGCAGCAGTTCCATTTCAAAGAAGAGTGACCATGGAGATCTTCAAGGATGCTTGGGTGTCCTTGCAAATTTGAGATCTCCTTGGAGGTACCATACTGTCAACCCTACACCACTGTTCTGCGTGGCACTGAAGTTTCTCTGGCTACTACTTGAAACCAGAGTAGCCTTTGCTGTTCTGCCTGTTATTGAAGACATTGCTGTTACTCCCATAATGGTCCTGGACAGAAGATGCTGCTATATCATTTCTGCTTTACCAGAAAGCCCCATGGTGCCAATGCTTCAAGCCTGTATGGTGTAGGTTCATTTGAATCCTTTTCAGAGGAAATTTAGAGCAATAGTAAAATCCTTGTTGTTGTAGCCTAACATCTGTTGCCATTCTGGCTAGTATGCCCAAATTTCTTTTGGGAAACTTTCACCCCATTCTCAATCCCATTGTTTGTGTGAGACAGATGCTACCCAAAGATACATGGGAGAGGCCTGATAGGCTGAAGCCAGTCAAGGTAGCCCCTGGCCATGGAGCCTGATGTAGAGCAGTTCACAAAGCCCAGGCCTGGACTAATCAGTACTCCATTACCCTAGACACAGTGATAGTACAATAGATCAGAGATAATACTATGCTAGTCTTATGTCTATACAGTCAAGTAACCAGCAAGAACCTGTAAAATTATTTTTTAAATTATTGGCTTATTGTTTCCTCTGGTCTGCCTGAAGTGTGGGGATTAATTCCTCTCTATTTAACAGAGAGACTTATTAGTATGGTTTCTTTTGTTTATTGTCTAAGAGGGGAAAAAATGGAGAAGTTTTCTGTAGGAAAATCCCCAGTATCCTGATTAACACTTATCTTACCTTTCCTATCTCTGCCCCAAGGTTAATCACAAATAAAACTTTAAGGAATATACCTGTCATGGTCCGTTTACAGAATGGAGGATGAACACAGAACACAAAACACAAACGCAGAACACAAAGAAAAACGCAGATACATGTACAAACGGTTGACTAGAGTAATAATACACTGGGTCAGTTTTATTTTTATACTCTAAAAGATAAAGTTAGTTCCTTGTACGTAGCCACCCAGGTGCGCAGCCCTAGGGAAGCAGATATCCCCTGACTCAGAATTTCAAGGTGGTTGCTGGAGGCACTAGGCATAGATAAAGGACTGAGATTAGCAAGAATGGGCAAGGTGAGCCACAGGGGGCATTTCTCATCCCCAGCTTCTCTTAGGGTGACCCCCTAAGATCTTTGGCTGAACCCCGGCGGCTGTGCCTGGCTTAGGTCGCCCCTCCCTTGAGGGGTCTTACCTGTCATTGACTAAGCAGCCATCTTATGGGGTATACGCAACAATCACAGAAACAATGTGTTTATCATGTGGCCTCCAGACCCCCAATGCTGTGGGGCGGGGTAGCTCTTGCTTACTTGCAACTCAGGTCCTTTGTTATGCCTCTAGGCAACACCCATGTTTATCACAAGGACCTTGTCCGGAACACATTACTTTCAAACACTCTGGGCAGAACACGTACATTACTCACTAACTTTAATTCTTAAACTAGGAAAATATATGTCAGTCCCCTACATATACCACATACCCTTTTCCTGTTCACCTAAGGTCTCCTCCACATAGAATTCAAAAGGCCAGGTCAGGGACTGATTCAGGTAGTAATTATCCAGAGATACCACCTCTACACACACACACACACACACACACACAACGCATGCATGCCGACCACACGATTGGAAACTTTGTATGCTGTGCAAATCAGGGGGCGCCTTTACAGTGTAGGCCATTAGCGCCTCTGGTAATTAGACTTTGGGGCTGCCTTTAAAGTCTCATGAGTAGCTGCAAAAGAAATTCACTCCTGGACTCTACAGTCTGTGATTTTAACTTTCTATGGAAAGCAGATAAAAACATGGATCCTCTAGCAAGAAAGATGTATACATGCACCTGCACCCAAAATTTTGTATATAACTGCAGGTCTTTCACAAACCTTCTGAAATTTATGCATGGATCACAGGTTAAGAGAGCCTTCCTGAACTCAACAGAGTTCTCTTAACTCTTCATGTTGATCCTTTAAAGGTAAAGGTTTTATTTCCTTAAATGCCTTATTTTCTTTGCTGGAAATGACAAAAGCTGGAGTGGACAATTTTAAAAATTGTGTCGGATGCTTATTCGCCATTTCTTATTAATAAATAACAAACTCCAGTTGTTTTTGCAAGAATGAAGACAATGATACATTGCATTCTGATAGAACATCTTGCAGTTTTTTTCTTTCACGTTTACTTTTTAGGTTTTGGGGGGACCTGTAAATAGAGCCACATCTGAAGGTAAGGCAGTGATAAAGCTCTTAAATTCCTTCTTTTCATCCCCATTTATTCCTTCTTGCTTCTGCAAAGGGCCTTTTGGGGTTATGCTCATGCATGCCTGGCTCTTCCTGGGGAAGCATTTTCTTTTTAGCGATTTACTAAAAATAAAGTGCCATGAATCACTTGTCTTTCCATTCCTTACAATGATTTTGAATCCCTGAATGTGTTTGTTTGTCTCAGTCTAATGGTCCCTAAAGGAATTTATGATCACAATCACTGCACTGCATTCTGTTTATTTCTATTTTCGCACACTGACTGCTCGTCTAGCTGCTCAGCAGTGCATGGAATAGCTGAGCTCAGTGTAACTGCTGGGTTTGTTTGTGGATGTATTAATAGAACATTTGCTCAGGGCAGCACCATAGTAGACCAGTGCCTGAAGGCAGAGAAGAAAAGGACAAACCAAAATTGCATTTGAACTAAAGGATGGCAGCCCCACAGGACAGACTTTAAGAGCTGCAAAGAAGCTCCACACTCATGAGTGTGGGGACATCATTGACTCCTTCTATTCTCCCACACTCCATATCCAACTCATCAGAAATCCTGATGGCTCTATTCTCCAATCTCATATTCAAAAGCCTAATCTTTCTCACCACCTCCACTACTGCCACACTGTTGCAAGCCAATTATCATCTCTTATCTGGATTATGCCAAAAGCCTCCTAACTGACTCCCTTGCTGCCACCCTCATTCTCTTTCTAATCTCCACATAGCAGCCAGAGTATCCCTTTAAAATGAGACAGACACTCGTCCACTCAAAACCCTTCAAATAGCTCACCGTCTCAAGGTAAAAACCAAAGGCTTTTTGGCATGTCCTACATGGTCTTCCTCACCTCCCAAATAACTCCTTGCTTTATCACCAACTATTCTCATTCACTGTGCTCCATCCACACTGGCCTCCTTGTGGTTTTCCATCATAGGCCTTTCACCTTAGGCCTTTGCACTGTCTGGAATGTTCTTTTCCCAGATAAGTACATAATTAACTCCTCCACCTTCTTCAAGTCTTCACTGAAATGTCATCTTCTCACAAAGAACCATCCTGACCGCTTTTTATTTCCCTTAGACATCAGGTCTCAGTGTGTTGCCCAGTCTGGTCTCAAACTCCTGAGCTCAAGGGATCCTCCTGCCTCAGTTTCCCCAGCAGCTGAGACTACTGGTGCACACCACCACACCCAACTTCTGACCACCTTTTAAAAATTGCAACTCATCTGCCATTTCGCTCCTTTTTTTGATGGAGAAAAAAAAATGTATCACCTTACAACATAATATATTGTTTATTTATTTATTACGCTTTTGTTTATTGTCTATTCCTCCACATGCTTTTATACCACTCCCTCCAATTAGAATGTAAGTTCCTTAGGAGTAGGATCTTTTTTTGTGTTCACTTATGTATCCATATTTAGAATAGTGCCTGGCATGTGGTAGGCAATCAGTAAGTATATGTTAAATGAATTGTATGAATGAACTTTTTTTTTTTTTTTTGAGACAGAGTCTCACTCAGTTGCCTGGGCTACAGTGCCATGGCATCAACCTAGCTCACAGCAACCTCCAACTCCTGGGCTCAAAGGATCCTCCTGCCTCGGCCTCCCAGAGTGCTAAGATTATAGGCGTGAGCCACCGTGCCTGGCCGTGAATGAACTCATTAATGAATGTCAATGTCAAATTGACTACAGGCACAACATTTAGAAAAAGTAAAGACCAGATTGCTCTCAGGTATGCAATTAGGGCAGGGGATGAAGAAGAAGCTGGCATTTAGTGACCATCTATTACATAATAAATGCAGTGCTGGATATTTTACATGCTATTTCACATTAATCCACCTAACAAATTTGCAAGGTATGTATTACTATCCTCTCTTTACAGATACATATTTCTCCAAAGTCCCATTGGTAGAGTTGTTTCAAATCCATGTCTGACTTCAAAATGCTTTATTGTTTCTAAAATCACTAGACCAATTTGCCTTATGTCAGAAGGACACCAGATGAGAGTGGTAGCTGCTAAAAAACGTAAAGCAGGTACACAGTTGCCATCATACTCTTGACAAATATGACTAAATTTTCAAAGATTCAGCTGTAATTCTTAAAGCATGTAAAACAAGATTCAGATAATCATAGCTCCATTATTATTTTTTCGATTTTTGTCTTATCCTATCTGGTGCTGATTTGAACAGATTACCTTTCATACCATAAATAAGATTTTAAAGTCATATGTGGGGAGCCAATATTTCTAATCAAATAATCCCTATCCTCAGCCCCCAAATATTTTCACTCAAATCTAATAAACAGGAGAAGGAGGACACACTTTATCATGGGCTCTGGACAGCCTCTACTAAAACTTGAGCCTCTTTCTCTCGTTAACTGAAGAATGATAATTCTTAAGAATCAGTCGTACCTGACAAAAGTTAATTGGAAGTCGTATCTTGTATTTTCTCTTCCTTTATGACAATTCCTTTAAGGCAAAATCAAGACTTCTACTAAAGACGACTCTTCTGGAGAAAGCCAGCAAGAGTTGACCTTGGAGATTCCTCTTCAGCTTCAAGGAAAGACTGCCCAGGTGTAGCTGGGCAGCGAGAAGCAATTGAAAATGGGCAGTGGAAAGAGAAGTAACATGTTCTTTGCCCACTTCTGTGAGTGGAAAACATTCATTAAGTTGCTTTAATGCCCTGGCAAGATTGATGGACTTACTGCTTAGTAAACTCTTGGCTGACAGCTGAGGTTGCTATTCCAAAGCAGAAAAGCAATGAGGGCAATAATGTGAGGAAAGTGTTTCTCGTAATTTTCTTTTTAAAATGTCAGGGAATAGAGAAATATTCAAATTAGCAAAAAGAATAACTAACACAATTTAAGAATTTTTATCCTTATGGTCAGTCAACATGACTTACCTGCTTTACCTAGTCTCAAATTCTCAATCACAATATTCAAACTTACATTTAGGAACCAATTAAGATCACATTTTTTTGTATGTCTTCTTTTTTTTTATTATTTCAGCATATCATGAGGGTACAAATATTTAGGTTACGTATGTTGCCCTTACTCTCCTTCCACCCCCTACCCCGAGTCAGAGCTTCAAGCGTGTCCATCCCCCGGATGGTGTGCACCGCACTCATTATGTATGTTTATACCCATCCCCTCCTCCCTCCTCCCACCTGCCCGATGCCAAATAAATGTTATTCCTATATGTCCACTTACGTGTTGAACAGTTAACCCTAATTTTTTTTTCTTTTTTTTTTCTTTCTTTTTTTTTTTTTTTTGAGACAGAGTCTCACTTGTTCCCCAGGCTAGAGTGAGTGCCGTGGCATCAGCCTAGCTCACAGCAACCTCAATCTCCTGGGCTCAAGCAATCCTCCTGCCTCAGCCTCCCGAGTAGCTGGGACTACAGGCATGCGCCACCATGCCCGGCTAATTTTTTCTATATATATTAGTTGGCCAATTAATTTCTTTCTATTTATAGTAGAGACGAGGTCTCACTCTTGCTCAGGCTGGTTTCGAACTCCTGACCTTGAGCAATCCGCCCGTCTCGGCCTCCCAGAGAGCTAGGATTACAGGCGTGAGCCACCGCGCCCGGCCAGTTAACGCTAATTTAATGGTGAGTACATGTGATGCTTATTTTTCCATTCTTGGGATACTTCACTTAGTAGAATGGGTTCCAGCTCTATCCAGGAAAATACAAGAGGTGCCGTATCACCATTGTTTCTTAGAGCTGAATAGTACTCCATGGTATACATATACCACATTTTATTAATCCACTCATGTATTGATGGGCACCTGGGTTGTTTCCACATCTTTGCAATTGTGAATTGTGCTGCTATAAACATTCGAGCCCAGATGTCTTTTTTATAGAATGTCTTTTATTCTTTTGGGTAGATGCCCAGTAATGGGATTGCTGGATCAAAATGGTAGATCTACTTATATCTCATATTTCTTTAATGTATAAATAATCATATTTCTTTAATATATATATACAGTGTCTTATTTTCTTCAATAAGCTGTATTATAGAAAACTTGTATATTTAAATTGTCATTTGCAATAAGCCTACTGCAAATATTTTTGGAAAAAGAATCGTTAGTTGAGGCCGGGCGCAGTGGCTCACACCTGTAATCCTAGCTCTCTGGGAGACCTAGGCAGGCGGATAGTTTGAGCTCAGGAGTTCAAAACCACTCTGAGGAAGAGCGACCCCCCGTCTCTACTGTAAATGAAAGAAATTAATTGGCCAACTAATATATATAGAAAAAATTAGCCGGGCATGGTGGCACATGCCTGTAGTCCCAGCTATTCGGGAGGCTGAGGCAGAAGGATCGCTTGAGCCCAGGAATTTGAGGTTGCTGTGAGCCAGGCTGACGCCATGGCACTCACTCCAGCCTGGGCAACAAAGTGAGACTCTGTCTCAAAAAAAAAAAAAAAGAATTGTTAGTTGAATAATAAACCTTTTTCAACCAAGTGATAGTTTTGAAAAGTAGGTACATGTGAATCTATCTTAATTATGTTTATTGATTGAATTTAGCAATTATAAAATTTTCTCCCTGGTCAACTCAGTGTGGCTAGAAGTTTATCAATTTCATTAGTCTTCTCCAAGAGCATGCCTTTGCTTTCAGTGATTTTCTCTATTTCTCTTTTCTGTTTCATTGATTTCTGTTCTGATCTTTTTGTTTCTTTTCTTCTGTTTACTATACATTTCATTTGCTTTTCTTTTTCTAGTTCCTTAAGAAGGAGGTTGAAGCTCTTGGATTTGGGAGCTTTCTTCTTTTCTAATCTAGGCATTTAGTGCTATTAATGTAAATTTCCCCCTATGTACTACTATCTGGGCAGCGTGTTGGGACTCCCCAAGACCACTCCTAGGTTCAGTAATTCACTAGGAGGTCCCAAAGGACTCAGCACATATTCATTCTCCTGGCTATGATTTATTGCAGTGAAAGGATAACAAAGAGACATAAGGAAATGTCTGGAGAAAACGAGGCACAAACTTCCAAGAGTCTTCTCCCAACGGAGTCATACATGACAAACTTAATAAGCTCAGTAAGAAGTTATGATAGGGCCGGGCGCGGTGGCTCACGCCTATAATCCTAGCTCTCTGGGAGGCCGAGGCGGGCGGATTGCTTGAGGTCAGGAGTTCGAAACCAGCCTGAGCAAGAGCGAGACCCCGTCTCTACTATAAATAGAAAGAAATTAATTGTCCAACTAATATATATACAAAAAATTAGCCAGGCATGGTGGCGAATGCCTGTAGTCCCAGCTACTTGGGAGGCTGAGGCAGGAGGATTGCTTGAGCCAGGAGTTTGAGGTTGCTGTGAGCTAGGCTGACGCCACAGCATTCACTCTAGCCTGGGCAACAAAGTGAGACTCTGTCTCAAAAAAAAAAAAAAAAAAGAAGTTATGATAAAAGTGTAAAATGCTGCCAATCAGGGAAACTAGTTAGAGACTCAGTTCCCACAGTTTTTATTGGTAACTGGCTATGTCAGCACCCTCTTCCTGGTAACACACCCAAATTCCAGATTTCCAGAAGAAAGGCAGGTGTTCATCATAAACCACACTGTTTGCACAAGCGGTTTAGGTACAGTGAATCACTCTGATCAGTGAGGTTGGTGAGAGCTCTCTTGAAATCTGAGTTCTGTCTCTCACCATTGCAAATCAGTGCAACCTTTGTGGAAAATTTGGAGATATCTCAAACAGCTAAAACTAGAAATACCATTCAACCCAGCAATAGCATTATTAGGCATCTACCCAAAAGAGCATAAGACATTCTATTATAAAGACATCTGCACCCAAATGTTCATGGCAGCACAATTCACTATTGCAAGGACGTGGAAACAACCCAAGTGTCCGTCAATTCATGAGTGGATTATTAAAATTTGGTATATGTTTACAATGGAATATTACTCAATTCTAAGAAATGACAGCAAGCTAGCACTGCTTATATTATCCTGAATTGAGCTTCAGCCCATTACCCAAAGTGAGGTGACACAAGATCAGAATAATGGGCTCCACATATACTCGCCATCAAATTGGTACTGACTGATTCACACTATGGTGCTCAAAGGGTGGTGGTGTTCACCAGGGATTCGGGGGTTGAGAGGGTAGTCCCATATCTAAGGGATGTGGTGAACAGTGTGGAGGGGAAGGGTATACCTCTAACCCTTGCTAGGGATAGGCAACCATATAAAATGTAACCAAAATGTTTTTAAAAAACCAAAACATTTATCTGGTGTCGGGCAGGTGGGAGGGGGTGGAGGAGACAGGTATTTACATACATAGTAAGTGCAGTGCACACAGTCTGGGGGATGGACACACTTAAAGCTCTGACTCGAGGGGGAAGGAGAGGCAAGCAATGTATGTAACCCTGACGTTTGTACCCCCATAATATGCTGAAATAAAAAAAATTAAAAATAGAAATCCAAGTTCTCAGATGCCAGCCAAGGCCAACCTTGCTCGTAGGTCTTTCTGAGGATAGCAGCCGCAGGCCTGCTACTCTTTTCTGCACAAGCAACATCCTAAACATTTTGATATGTTATGCTTTCATTCTCATACTGTTCAAAATACTTTCTAATTTCTCTTTTGAGTTATTCCTTAATCCATGGGTTATTTAGATTCAAAATATTTGAGGATTTTTCCCGAGATCTTTTTCTTATTAATTTCTAATTTAATTCCATTGTGTTCAGAGAACATATTTTGTATGATTTGAATCCTTTTAAATTGGAGTCTTGTTTTATGACCCAGAATATGGTCTTTCTCAGTAAATGTTCCTTGTGCACTTATAAGAATGTATATTCTGCTGTTGTTGGCTGAAATGTTCTATAAATGTCAATAAAGTTAAGTTGTTTGATTGCACTGTACAATTCTGCTCTATCCTCACTTTCTACACATTTCTATAGATTGTTAAAATTTCCAAGAAACTGAACTGAAGGGAGCGGCAAGATGGCTAACTAGAGACATCACTTACCAGGCCATCCTGGAGGGAAGGAGGGGTTTCAGATAAAGGATTGAAGAGAAAGGGCACACAGCTCAGGTGTAGGTAAGAGCAATAAGTACCAGAGCCTTCTAGGGACCTCATATAGGGAAATTGCAAAGCAGAGAAAAAAGAGGAAAAAGGAAAAAAAGATACTGGCGAAGATCAAACCCAAGAGGCTGGGAACCCAGTGAAGGGGTAAGGGGAGATCCTGTTCTCCTTCCCACACTCCTTGGGTGATCAGCAGGATACCAAGTTACTTGGAAGCTTTTCCACCCCAACGAGCCCAAGCACCAAGGCAACCGCAAAACCATGGGGAGAACTTGCATGATCCCAGAGCTTGGACATTCCATGTGGGGTTCCCCTCCAAGGAGAGTGGCCAAGAGGCCAGAGAGCCGGTTTTCTTCCAATCAGACTCTTATCATCCCCTGCCCACGGCAACCAGGAAAACAGTTTGAGCCAAGAATTTGGCAAGTGGCTGCCTCTCCCCAACTGGTGTGTCCTCCAGTCTGAGATTTCCACAGAGTGGAGCCTACACCTTTCTCCTTGAGGACCTGCAGTGGACCCAGAGTGCCTGCTCTGGGAGCTGCCTGCCTGCTGACATTTCCCAGAGACGCATCCCAGCAGGTCAGACATGCAAGCCAGATCCTGTGCCCCAGGATGCAAGTGGGTTGCTAGAGGACATGGGAGATTTGGGAGCTAGACTCAGGAGGCAAGGGAGCCCAAATGGGCAGAACTGATGGGAGAATACTGTGGGGGTCTGAAATGCGGTAATCTGGGGGAGCACCCAGCCCCCCCACCACGAAGGAAAGCCAAGCTGTCAAACTAGCGTGGGTTCTCCAGCAGGAAAGATCCCAGCCCACAGCATCATAGCAAGTGAGTGCAGTGTTTTCAGGCACCCATTTGCAACCGGACGCCAGAGAGCAGGGGTAACACAAGAGGGGCAGAGCTCACTTCCAATAGCTACCCCTTCCTCACAAACAGCTGTCCAGCTCTGGAGAGCCTGCCTTGACCCTCCTCCCAGCAGCTTTCACTTCAAGCCCTGCCAAGGCTGTGCGAAGCCTTCTAGGCTCCCCAGTCTAACCATACCCAGCCTCGCTCTTCCACCCACCTCTGCTGTGGTGGAGCACAAGCAACCCCCTGGGGGCTACAGGCCCCCTCTCAAAGCCTGGGGCATTCAAGCGCTCCTACTCAGACACTATAGCTTATTACAGACACAAAAGAACATCTCTACAGTTGGCTTTTTCCTGCAAGCTTCAACCATGACAGGGAGAACACTATGGCTCATTACACCATCTACCGACTCAATCAAATAGGCCATGGCTTACTCTTACAAGCATCACCCACCGTCTCGGAGATTAAGCTGGGGGTCCCAATACAATTCACATTGCTGGGAAGAGGTGAAGACAGCAGGACACAGGCAACCCAAGGGGACACTCCTTTTTAGGCGAGAAACAGATGTTACAGACAGCTCCACCTGTGAGGGGTCTCCCCCTTCCACTGCAGACCCCTGGGATGATCGGAGAGCTGCTCAGAGTCTGTGCAGAGACATTCCAGCAGAGAGTAGGTGCAGCAGAGATCTGGTGCCTGCCAATCGGAGGTTTCTGCAACTGACACCATCCTGATCACTCTGGTGCACGGAGCCACGTCTGCTTGGGACCCAGCCTTCTAGCAGTAACCTTAGCATCACCCCCACCAGGCTGGGGAGGGAGGGGGCGCTCCCCGTGTGGAGCCCTGTAACTAGGGGCTGAGCATGCCTCCTACCCGGCATGGGAGTTGAACAGAGGAGAAGCCCCAGACGCCAAGGCACCACTTGGGAATCCTGGGGCGAATGCCTCAGTGGGCCATAGGTGTGGGGGGAGAACCTTGGCTGACCAGCAGCTCTGGCCTGCCTACACAGACCCAGGCCACTGAGACGAACCCCTGCCTGCACCACTGGGAATCAGCAGTCCCCATACTGGTGGAACAGCCCCCAGTGATTTACAAATTCAATGCAATCCTCATCAAATTACCAACATCATACTTCACAGATCTAGGAAAATTAATTCTATGCTTCGTTTAAAATCAGAAAAGAGCCCGAATAGCCAAAGCAATCTTAAGCAAAATGGACAAATCTGGAGTTGAGTCTGACTGCATTCTAACTTTTGCTATTTAAATAAAGGAGTTAAAGGAGTATATTTAGGTTCTTTAGCACCTCAACAAATTAGGAATACCAATTAATTCTTGGTAATAAATTACAGCCTGGACTAGTAATTATTTCAGCTATTTAAAAATAATCTTTTGCTCCCAGCTAAAATCTCCCCTCCTGTTTTATTTTTTTCATGGCATTTATCACTAGCTGGCACATAATATGCATTTACTTATTTGCTTATTGTCTGTCTCCCCTTCTATTAATAGAATTTAAGCTCCATGAGGGCAATAGCTTTGTTCTCTCTTGCTCACTGCTCCACTTCTAGGCCTTAAGATAATAACTGGTACATGGTAGTGGTTCAAAAAGTACTTGTTGAATGAAGTTCCTACTAACTAATGGGTATTATCTGAGTGACTAAAATTTTATGAGCGCCCATTATGTGTCAAGCCCTGTGCTAGTAAAGTATGGCAACAGAGTTGTTATCTATGATTTTATAGAGCTAACAGTCATAGATAAAACTTCAGACAATTTTATATTGACCAGGATATTTTCTTTATTAAACTGTTGTATAATTACTTCACTACGATCTGGCATGATTTATTACATTTAGTAACATTTTATAACAAAAAGTTATCTTCAAAATGTAGTATCCTAATCCAAGTATCACAAACATCGCACAAACTACTCCACTCACTTTTAGAAACCATCCCTAAGGATCACTTGATGCCAGGAGTTTGAGACTAGCCTGGCCAACATAGTGAGACTCTGTCTCTAATAAAATTTTTTAAAAAAGAAAAAGAAACCATCCCTAATAGGAATGTAGGAGGAGCCGACACTTCTGAGGGTAGTTGACAGTAGCAGATTGAATGCTTCCTAACAAGTCTCTACTTCCAAATTTTTCTCAGGAGTTCTCCTTTGGTTCTTTCCCACAAGTGTTGTCTTTAATTACAAGGATAATTACTATTGACTCCTTTTAAAAAAAAAAATGCTGAGCATTTCTTCTTTATATATGATACGTTCATGTAAATAATCAGATCTTTTGGAGAATCACACACCAGTTCCCCTGATCATAGTAGCTTTGCAGGATGCTGACATTACTCAAAGTCTGGCAGGCAGCTTCCAATTCTCCCTCGCGGAACACATGGTAGTAACGATGAAACACTGGGCTTGGGTCATGGGACCCTACTGGACCCAATGGCTCAACAGGTTTGTCTTTATTAGGGTTTCCCCTAAGGTGCCAGGGAACCAGTACATCTTGAGAATGAAAAGTAGTCCTGTTAGTATGAACAGGCAGCTTGGAATTTGTAACTTTCCTTGAATCACATCCTCCCTCCTGAGAGTCATTAATGGAGGGGACAGAAGATACTGAGTCTTGAGTGCCCATGTCAGGCATTTGCTCCACATGCAACCCTTGCACTGAGGCATCGCTGTTTATCTCCTCTTTCTTTTCTTGGCTAATTCTGTTTCCTCTAAGATATTTGGACTTCTGCTTTTTATATTCTTGTTCCATCGCCCAGACGTAAACGAGTGCCTTCCCACCAGGTCTCAGGAGTCGAACAAGTTCTTGGAGAGCTGCCACCCTACGTTCCTAAATAAAAAAAAACAACACAAAACAAAACAGAAAATATTGCCATTTATCAACCAAAGGAGACATAGAGAAGAAATGAGAAAATATAACTGACTGTAAGACTGTTTTCAATTAGGATAAACAATAAGAAAACCTAACATCTGTAGGTTTAAAGTAAGGCATTTTAAAGTGAATGAGACTTGGGGTAGAAAAAATGCAAAAACGTGCAGCAATTAAAGCACAGAATCCCATCAGGCCTGTTTAAGTAAACATGACTCCCACGTAGCCCATCTTCATTCTGCACGCTCTCTTACAAACAGGGCAAATTGTGTGACAAGAGAATGGAAAGAAACGAAAAGCTAAAACAGGGTCCCAAATCAGTAAAATCCATGAACTTTTCCTACCATTTCGGCTACAAGTTCTTAGAGAAAGAGAGACAGTGCTTACTACTGTTGCAAAATGGTGAATAACAGCAATGGAGATACAGGCATCACAAGACCCACTGCGGACTGGTACTGCCAGCGCATCACAGACAAAGGCCTGAAAGTGCTTCTCTCTACAAATGTCCACAAGGTTTTGGCTACGATCACAACCCATCTGCAATAGAGAAATAAAGAATTTTTTAAATATCACAAAAAAGTAAGAGCTATGAGCTTATTCCATTACCTTAAACTCATCAGACAGATTTCGTATTCGCTGTGAAATGGTCTGAGACCATGATGTTATCAGTGCTTACAGTAAGTACAAAGTCAGAATATATAATTATTCAGAGCGACGTTTATTACCTTGGCAGACATCAAACAGAATTCAAATTGGTAAATGGAAACAAAATGACTAAAATAAAAATGATAGCAGTGGAAATAGGAGGTCCAAGTTTGCATCTAATTGATCGCCATTCTGAATCTAGATCTTTCTGTAATATCACACATTTAAAACTGGAAATTGGCCGGGCGCGGTGGCTCACGCCTGTAATCCTAGCACTCTGGGAGGCCGAGGCGGGCGGATTGCTCGAGGTTGGGAGTTCGAAACCATCCTGAGCGAGACCCTGTCTCTACTAAAAATAGAAAGAAATTAATTGACCAACTAAAAATATATATACAAAAAACTAGCCGGGCATGGTGGCACATGCCTGTAGTCCCAGCTACTTGGGAGGCTGAGGCAGGAGGATCGTTTGAGCCCAGGAGTTTGAGGTTGCTGTGAGCTAGGCTGTCGCCACGGCACTCACTCTAGCCTGGGCAACAAAAGTGAGACTCTGTCTCAAAAAAAATAAAATAAAATAAAAATAAAAAATAAAACTGGAAATTATCCCATAAACATATACATTTAGTCTTTTGCAGGAGCTACTCTCATTATTATATATACTATATTGTGATGACCCAGAGAGCAGGAGGATGGATGATTTTTTTTTTCTGTTTCTTTATACTTTCCAACATGTATTCCTTTAATAATCAGAAAATGAAATGCCAAAACAACAAAAAAACAAAATAATTTTTTCATTTTTTAAAACTATTAAGTCTTTTTCTGCTAAACACCAAAGTTTATCAAGAATAAAGTGCTGAATTTGAAATTCATAAAATGCTATTTAATAAAACCTTTTAGTGTAACCAACAATCCTATGAGAATGATGGCACTGAAGGCAGCTAGCAGATGCTTTCATCTCAAGCAGGTGAGGCCTTAAGTGCCTTATGCATGTGTCTGGGTCTGTGGGAAGTATGTGGGGGTTGGGAATTCCCATCTTCTCTCTAGTTTTGTTGTTTTTATGCATAGTTTTGCTGTTCTAAGAATATCACTTATGTATGTATAAATACACACACACACACTGCAATGTGCCCATGTAAATTAGGAATCAGAGAGGCTTAAGAAACATTAAATTGCTAGTTAATAATCATTCCCAAATAATTTCTTCTTAACTCAATCACTATAATAGGGAAAAGAATTATATAAGCAGATTTAGTCAAATAGAAGTGGCTTCCAAGGTTATATTTATTCATTTAATTTTTTGATATAATGAGCATTAATCCTAGGGTTCCAACCTCAGCCATTCTGAGAATAAAGAATATGAATACTCATATCAAAACAATTCTTACTGAGTTAAATCACATCGCCATGCTAGTCATACTTAATGAGTTTGCTCACTTTGTAATTGGTAGTAAGCTGCTTCTACATTCCATCCTGAAGCTGCTTTAATTTGTAAAGTGGAATAAAAGATACCAAACTAGAGGTAAAGTATAGCAATTTCTCTTTGATATATTTTAAGATGTAAAAGTACTAAGGCACCATTAAGGCACCAGTGGCACAATTCCCAATTAATGGTTCCCTTTAACTGTGTAAGATACATGCCTGGCTTATTTTATTTATTTTCATCCATATTCTATACCACTCAGCCAACAGTCACTACATCAAGATGACAATACCATTCAAATAATAGGCATATTATATTCTGGTGCTTTTTGTTACATTTAAATTCAGTTCATAGAATCAGAAGTTCCAGTTTTAGCTATACCTTGCTAAAAGTCAACAGGAAGAAATCCAACCTACCTATAAAACAAATCCTCACACCTAGGGCTCCATAGTCACTCAGAGATGGAAAGTTATTATCTGAGAACCACAGATAAGACAGAGCAAGAACAACAGCCAAACAAAATAAGAGAAAATCTCCCTCTCCTTCTTGCCAGACCTTTATAGCTATTTGTACAGAGCACTCCTTTTCACCAATAAAAGAGAGCATGGGCAATTTTAATAATAAAGCACCAGGTCTACTGTAGATTCCCCACTGACCAACAACCTGACTCATGCCTGGCTCAGTTCTTTTATCTTTCACTTATTTTGCCTAAGTCTTCCATATGCTATAGTCAAATTGTCACTAGTTTTTTCTCTTCTCTATTTTTAAATTTCTTTAAGTTTTTATACTAAGGATGGTACTAAGTATTTGAAAATCTCCCTAATTATGTTGCATGAATCAGCAAAAGGACAGAAAATGTCTTATTTATAAAAACCTACATATATTCAAGGACTCATGGAAAGCTACATATTTCTGTATGCTGGGTAGAAATCAATGATATCAAAACAGATATTAGGCTTAAAATGTATACTTTTACTCCTATATAATTTTTTAAATTCTCAAAAAATTAAATATGCAATTCTGGAAGTACAGGTTAACATGTAAAAATATTCAATATAGTAATCATAGGTACAAACTAAAACAAGGCTCCTTTTTCTCCTATTAAACTATCAAAAATATTTTAAAACCAAAATATACCACAGTGATGGCAGTGTGAAAACTTATTCTCATATAATGTTGGTGACAAATGGAATTGGCTCAACCATTTAAAAGAGCAATTAGACAAACCATGTTTTTAAAGAAAAAAACAATGTTCACAACTTTTGGCCAAATAGTTATTCTTCTAGAAATTTATCCTAGGAAAATAAAAAGTAGGGAAAAAGCTAACCAGGCTAATAACGACTGCCTTTTCCTGAGGACTCACTATGGATTAAAGCATATTCTTTGTATCAATCCACTTAATCCTTATAATACACTTTAAATTAGGTATTATTATCATCATATTACAGATAAGGAAACTTCATCTCAAAGAAAATAAGTAATTTGCCCTAAGCTGATCAGTAATTAAGTGGTAGAATGGAGATTTAAAACTTATTTTTTCTCTTTCCCAAAATCCATATTCTTCCTTCTTGTCCCACTGTCTCTCAATATACATGTTCATTATGATGTCATTTGTAATAACTCCAAACTGAACACAACCAAAAGTCCAGTAACATCCACCTAACAGAATATTACAAAGTCCAAGTTTCTTTAATACATGGTATCAGGAAAACTGGATATTAACATGCAGAAGGATGAAATTAGACCCTTATCTCGCACCATATACAAATATCAACTCAAAATGGATTAAAGACGTAAATGTAAATAAGAACTGAAACTGTGAAACTGCTAGAAGTAAACAAAGGGGGAAAGCTCCATAATGTTGGTCTGCGCAAGAAATTTTCAGATATGATCGCAAAAGCATAGGCAACAAAAGCAAAAATAAACAAACGGTGTTAGAGCAAACTAAAAAGCTTCAGCACAGCAAAGGAAACAATCAACAGAGCAAAGAGATAACCTACGGAATAGGAGAAAATACTTGCAAACCATATATCTGATAAGGGCTTAATATCCAAAATATATAAGGAGTTCAAAGAACTCAATAGCAAGAAAACAATCTCATTTTAAAATGGACAAAAGATCTGAATATGTATTTCTCAAAAGAAGACATACAAATGGCTAACAAGTATATGAAACAATGCTCGACATCACTAATCATCAGGGAAATGCAAATTAAAACCACAATGAAACATCATCTCACACCTGTTAAAATGGCCATTACAAAAAAGACAAAAGGTAAGTGATAAGTGTTGACAAAGTGTGAAGAAAAGGGAACCCTTGCACACTGTTGGTGGGAATATAAATTATAGCCACCATGGAAAACAATATGAAGGTTGCTCAAAATTTTAAAATTAGAACTACCATATGATCCAACAATCCCACTGTTGGGTATATATCCAACAGAAATGAAATCAGTAATGTCAAAGAGGTATCTGCACTCCCATGTTCATTGCAGCATTATAAAGATATGCAATCAACCTAAGTGTCCATCAGCAGATGAACAGATAAGGAAAACATGGAATATATACACAATGGAATATTACTCAGACATAAAAAGGAAGGAAATCCTGCTATTTACAACAACATGGATAAACCTGGAAGACATTATGTGAAGTAAAATAAGACAGACATGGAAGGCAAATACCACATGATCTCACATCTATATGGAATCTAGAAAAGTTGATCTCATAAGAACTAGAATAGAATGATGGTTACCAGGGGCTGGGGTAGTTTGGGGGGTTGGGGAGATGTTGGTCAAAGGAGTCAAAATTTCATTCAGTTAGACAGGAGGAATAAGTTCCAGAGATCTATTTTACAACAAGGTGACTATAGTTAATAACAATATTAAACAATATTTTAAAAATGCTAGGCCAGGCGTGGTGGCTCACGCCTGTAATCCTAGCACTCTGGAAGGCCGAGGTGGGCGGATCACTCGAGGTCAGGAGTTCGAAACCAGCCTGAGCAAGAGTGAGACCCCGTCTCTACTATAAATAGAAAGAAATTAATTGGCCATCTGATATATATAGAAAAAAAAATTAGCCGGGCATAGTGGCACATGCCTGTAGTCCCAGCTACTAGGGAGGCTGAGGCAGGAGGATTGCTTGAGCCCAGGAGTTTGAGGTTGCTGTGAGCAAGGCTGATGCCATGGCACTCACTCTAGCCTAGGCAACAAAGTGAGACTCTGTCTCAAAAAAAAAAAAAAAAAAATGCTAAGAGAGTGGATGTTAAGGTTTCTCACCAAAAAATGATAACTATGTGATGTAATGCATGTTAATTTGCTAGATTTAGTTAATCTGCAATGTATATATACTTTAAAACATCATATTGTACATGATAAATGCATATAATTTCATCTGTCAATTTAAAAAAATAAAAGAAAAATAGAGAAAAAAAGATATCATATTATATATAAAGTCCAAAAACACTACATGACTACATATCAAAATGGAAATATTAAGTGATATAAATGAGTTATCAAATTCTATGCAACTTAATGTAAAACATTTATAGGAAAAACACTAGACAGATATTCATCACAATAAACTGGTTTATTAGGGTGATAGGATTATAGGCAAATACCTTTCCTCTCGTCAATTTTCTGAATGATGGTTATATTTTTTATTTCTTAAAAATATACATTTTAAAAACTATTAAGAAAATATGCAATTATAGGAAAATCAGACTGGCAATATGCAGTTTAAAGTACAGAGAAACAAGCAAAGGCTACATAAAGCACAGTGAAAAGAGTATCCTACAGGTTGAGTATCCCTTATTCGAAATGCCTGGGACCAGAAGTGTTTTGGATTTCAGCTATGTTTGGATTTTGGAATATTTGTACAACACACACAATGGTTGAGCATCCCTAATCTAAAGAAACAAAATCTGAAATGCTCCAGTGAGTATTTCTTTTGAATGTCATACCAGAGCTCAAAAAAGTTCAGGTTTTAAAGCATTTCAGATTTGGAATTTCTATATTAGGGATGCACAACCTGTAAACTCTAGATTTGAATCCTGGCTTCAGCAATAACTAGCTGAACAACCTAGGAAAGCTACTTAATAACCCAGAGCCTCTCCTTCCTCATCTAAAAAATAAGAAAAAAATATTTCTCAGGGTTAATATGAGACTCAAATAAACTGATCTATATGAAATATTTTATTAACCACAAAAGTGCTGTGCAAATGCTGATTATTATAACATAAGGAACAAGGGGTGGAGAGAAACTCTTGTTCTGGATGCTAGATATAAAGAGAAATCTATGTCCTAAACAAAGTATCTTATCCTGAGTTAAGGCCCACCCATTATGAGGCTGTGAAATTCCTTCAAGGTTGCAGAACACAGCACTGAATATTCTGGCTTTCATGTAAGAAACTGAAAGTAAATTCACAAGTTTGCTCCTCATCATTCAACAATTAATAAGCTTCTACTATATGCCAAGTAAGTAGAGAACAAAACAGACACGATTCCTGCCAGCTCTCTGACTTGACATCCTGCTGCTGTCTGTCACCACAGCCAGCCTTTAAGATCTCTCTTATCAGAGTACCAGAGAGCAGCAGTCCTCAACCTTTTTGGCACCAGGGACCAGTTTCATGGAAGACAATTTTTCCACAGAACAGGGAGGAGGGAGAGTGATGGTTTGGGGAATGACTCAAGCGTGTTACATTTATTGTGCAGTCAAACCTCCCTGCTAATGACAATCTGTATTTGCAGCCACTCCCCAGCGCTAGCATCACCACCTCAGCTCCACCTCACATCATAAGGCATTAGATTCTCATAAGAAGCGTGCAACCTAGATCCCTTGCATGCAGTTTACAGTAGGGTTCAGGATCCAGTGAGAATCTAATGCCGCTGCTGATCTCACAGGAGGCAGAGCTCAGACAGTGATGCGAGGGATGGAGAGTGGCTGTAAATACAGATGAAGCTTCATTCACTGGCCACCATTCACCTCCTGCTGTGCGTGCAGTTCCTAACAAGCCATGGACTGGTGCTGGTCCACGGCCCAGGGGTTGGGGACTCCAGCCGTAGAGTATGGACTCTAGAGTCAGAGATGAGATTCTAAGACTTGCCCTGACACTAGGTGATCGTGGGCATGTCATAAATGAGTCTCAGTTTTCCCATCTGTAAAATGGAGATAGTAATACCAATCTCATAGATTATATATGTGAGAAAACACGGCACAACACTTGGCATACAGCAGGTACTTGACATTGTCGGTTTCCTTTCTGTTCTTCTTTCCTTTACTGGGAAAGTCAATATAGTTTAAAAATAAAACAAAACAAATACAGAGATGTACAGAATAGGCCTATATAAACATATCTCCAATTCTTACAGATTCCTGGCATTATTGAGTGTTATATTTGTAATACCAACTATATACCGCCACATCTAGGAAACAAATTTGAACTGAATGTGCTCTGAAATCAATGCACAAAACAACCACATAGTGAATGAGTATGTACATTCTGGGTATGCACAGCTCACCTACTTTTCGTATTGCTATATAGGCAATGAGTCTCCTGAAGGTATAAAATCTTTGCCTATAACTCTAAAAATAAAGCCAACAGCTAGAGGTGACGAGAGAAATGAAGAGTAAGTGAAAAATAAAAAAAGAAATGGTCCCTAGCTAGAAAATAAAAATTTTGAATTAAAGAGTAAATGAGCAAAACCAGGTGTGGCTCAGATCTACGATAAGAAAAGATTTATCGCGTACATTTCTTACAGAAATCAAAAACTGTTTATCAAACTCTTCTCATGAGAGCCCAAGCCAGTGTAGAAAATGCATTTTGTTAAGAAAATGATATGTAATAGTGATATTAAGAATTTTTTAGATTTTTAACCTATTCTACATTTGAAAACCTAGAATAAATGCCACAGGTCACATCCCCTCATTTCATGAATGTCAAGCAATGGACATATTTTCATGCTCAAAAATGGTTACTCAAAATATACTCAAATATCATTGTTCCATCCAAGTTAGAGCCTCAGCAGCTTCAAAAAGACAAGCTTCCCTATTATCACACATAATTCCATCTTCCGGTATAATAAAAGCCTCAACTCAGTCAGACAAGTAGTTTTCATTCACTCATTGAACCAACGCTTCGTGAGCCTATCCTGGGGATCAGACAATGCAGTGAGCTCGGGGGAACAGCAGGCAGGAAGGACAACGTGTAGCCTGCTGCTGATAAAATGAACGTGGATAATAGATAGTGAGCATGCTTATGATTTTCTGATCCTTCCAAACATATTCCTTCTTGAAATAGCTTCAGATTTTTGGTTCAAGTATCCTGTTTATCAAGAAATCATCCTCACTTGCAGCAGAATAATGTTCTCATTATGACTAAATCAGTGTGGTTGACTTCAATCTAATTTCACTGTCACAAATGACACCTGACTAGATAAAATCATGGACCGTAGATTATCAACAAGAAAGTACATGATATAGCACATCTCATATTTTCCTCAAAATATAATTTATTAAAAAAAATAAAAATTAAAATTAAAAAAAAAAAGTACAAAAGCAGAGCCTATTGAGAAACATATTTGGATAGTTACCTTTAGATTGAAACACCAGAAGATATCACCTTGTTTTGAACTGTGATTACAGTTATGATTTTAAGTGACACATCAAAAACCTCTTTGTTTGTTCATAGATTATATATGTGAGAAAACACAGTACAACACTTGGCATACAGCAGGTACTTGACGCTGTCAGTTTCCTTTCTGTAATTCTTTACTTTGATGTGAACAAACTTAACTCACTAGACCTTATTCTTTTTTTTTTTTTTTTTTTTTTTTTTTTTTTTTTTTGAGACAGAGTCTTGCTTTGTTGCCCAGGCTAGAGTGAGTGCCGTGGCGTCAGCCTAGCTCACAGCAACCTCAAACTCCTGGGCTCAAGCAATCCTGCTGCCTCAGCCTCCTGAGTAGCTGGGACTACAGGCATGCGCCACCATGCCTGGCTAATTTTTTCTATATGTATTAGTTGGCCAATTAATTTCTTTGTATTTATAGTAGAGACGAGGTCTCGCTCTTGCTCAGGCTGGTTTCGAACTCCTGACCTCAAGTGATCCGCCCGCCTCGGCCTCCCAGAGTGCTAGGATTACAGGCGTGAGCCACCGCGCCCGGCCACTAGACCTTATTCTTTATAAACTAAAACTTCATTGTAAACATGATAACAATATATGAATAACAGTGTCTTATCTAGATGAAAAGCTATTCTTTAATCTGCCTTTTAATGCACAAACTCTACACTTCCTCAATTGCAGTATAGCCAGCCCTCTGTATTTGTAGGTTCCACATCCGTGGATTTAACCAAACATGGTCAAAAATATTTTAAAAATAAAAATTCTGTCTATTGAATATATACAGACTTTTTTCCTTGTCATTATTCCCTAAACAATACAGTAAAACAACTATTTACTTAGCAATTACATTGTATTAAGTATTGTAAGTAATCTAGAGGTGATTTTAAATATGCAAGAAGATAAATTAATACAAAGGTTATATGCAAATACTATGCAATTTTATATCAGGACTGCAGCATCTGCAAATTTTGGTATCCACAGGGATTGTGGAACCAATTCTCCATGGATACTGAGGGATGAATGTAGTTTTTTCAATGTGCTTCCTAAGCAGTCTTCGGTGATTGTGACTAGAGGTATTTGAGGTATATGATCCAACATAGAGCAGCCACCGTAGCTCATGTGCGGTGACAAATATGTCATCTCTTAGCAGAATGGTGTATTATTTTTCTCTTTTACACTAAACCTTTTATGATCGTTAAGGATATACTTATTATTTGACTTCAATTTGATATACCAAGGGACAACTGCAGTAGCTTTCTTCATGTAGGTACATAACTTCTAGGATGGAGTAAAAATAAGGATTATAAGCAATCTGACATACTCTCAGAACCCAGGAATGTAGACTACGTTCATTCTCCTTATCTACTCCTTTACTCCAGTCCTTCCTCCCCTAATCCTGAGGAAGGGAAACTCCGGTCCTCACAGAGCAGTGTCAATGTGAGTATTTACAACAATGCACTACAGCAGGAAGAATGTTCTACTTCCTAGCACAGCAGGAAAAAAGTGGTTCATAGAAAAAGAAATGATAGCAACTAAAAACAGATACTTTGGAGTCAGTCAGAAATGGCTTCAAATCCTGGGTCTAGCACTATTGGTCAAGTTTTTAATCTATTTGAGCCTTAGTTTCCTCAACAGTAAGACATCAATAAATTATAAACTTTTTTTCTACTATGAGTAAAATTTGGAGTCAGAAGGCATAGGCTGAAATTCCAGTTATGTCCCCTAATTATATGACATCAGAGAACTAATATAACTAACCTCTGTGAGCTCCAGTTTCTTCATGTATAAAAGATGGATGAAAATATCTGCTTTATCTTTCCCATACTTAGGGCAATCCAAGCAAAGAAAATGGTTCCTATAAAAATCTTTCTAATCTGTAAAGAGTTATATAACTGCAAAGTAGTTTTACTGATAAAATAATCTTATTGGAAACCAAAATCTAATGGGAGAAAAAGACTATAATGATGGCATAAATTTCTAGAGGAATAAGAAAGAATGGTGGTGTTCATTAATTTTCCATCTATTTATCACTTTTCTGCAACGACCTAAAAAACAGCATTAGATCATGAGAAAGAAAGATGATAATAACCACTGCAAATTAAGCGAAAAGAAAGTCAGAAGCAATATTACTTGCCATATATAACTCCTTATTGATGCCAAGATACTTTCCATTCCCACATCCAATATCAGCCACTATTGAACCACTTGGCAAAGCCTCCAGAAACTCCACGATGAGCGGCCATGGGCTGTGTCTCGTGCTGCTGAAGTGCCTGGCAATCTCTTCATAAACTTGATGGACGTGCTCTTGCTCCAGCTGTGAGGCCTCTTTATCATTCTCTGGAAATGAGGGAGGAGACTCTTTCCTCTGGCTGTCACAGACCAAAGGGTAACCTAAATGAAAAAATGAAGCAATATAAAACTTTCCTTTTTATCCAAATGACTCAGAAGGTAACAAGTTTTCCTAAAAGAAAAAGGGAATCAAAGCAAATTTGGTGACTGGGGGTAGATAGTCTCTAATTTGTCAGTTTAAAAAAAAAAGCTCTTTCCCTAATAAATCCAATTATATGTGTGAGGGGATCTAACATAAAAAGAAGGGGAGATAATGCATTTACAACAAAACACACTAAAATGACTATAATTCTGCATCTGGCCTAAGATGGTGCCTATTTCATCTTGGGGTTAAAGAGTCCTCTTATTCAAGGAGGCATCTTGATAGATCTGGCCCAATTGGAAAAACATTTAGCTAAATTAACAAGATTTAGGATGTTTCCCTTGGCAGGTGAAGGGGATAGGAGTGCTGGGGACCCTAGGACTCCCAAAAGAAGAATAAGACCTGGAAGCAAAGTGTCATTTGGCAATATTCACAGATATTTACTGAACACTTTTTGAAGCAGTTTGTATGGATTGTCTCAATCCTCACAGAAATACTATTGGATATGGACTATTACATTCATTTTACAGATGAGGAAGCACAAAGAAGTTAAATAATATTCCTAAAGTGTCAGATAGTAAATCATACAGCCAATATTTGAATCCATGTGGTGTGAACTCCAGAGCCCACATTCTCAATGACTACAGTATGTTACCCTCTTCAGTAGAATGAGCAAACCCCAAGATGAACACCACCAAGCAGAGGCAACGGCAGATGAAATCTAGGATATAAATGTCTCATGTTAATGTTCAAGTTGTTCCCTGTTCTCTGTAATAATGTCTAATACGAATTTTAAATCCTTGCCTGTTCTCTGCTATGCTATAATCTCCCTTTGTCTTCTGCCAAAGTCTGTGACGTACAACATCTTTTTATGGGTAGTGTTCTAGAGAATAAAGGAAGAAGGAGTAATACTACCAGAGAAACTACAGGCAAGACTAAGGCAATAATTAGAAATCACATGACAGCAAACAATTTGCCTGCAACATTGATGGCTTCAGGAATGAACGTAAAACAAACCTCTTTTCCTAAATATAACTAGAGTATGCCAAACTTTGAGAAAGCCTAAAATGGGGATGGGAGTATCTAGTGCCTATTAAGGGATAATGGGAAAATCTAAACATTTTGAATTGATATTTAAGAAAAGGGTAGCTCCAAAAAGCTTGAGGACTCTAAGGCACACATGTGGAAAACAGATAGGTTGCATTATGTTGATTAAATTAGAATTATGATTATACTGTGATATATTACATTATAATTTATCCTATTACTCATCTTAGTAAAAGTTTATTCTCTTGGAAATTATGAACTTCTAAGTTACCTAAAGAAATAAGCAACCTTATCATCACTTAAAAATCTACAAATTTTGACCAAAAGTATGCAAAGGATGACCTTGAACTTAAAAAAAAAAAACCTCACTAATCATCAGGGAAATGCAAATTAAAACCACAAGATATCATCTCATACCCATCAAATGGCTGTTCTCAAAGAGATAAAAAATACCAAATGTTGGTGAGGATGTAGAGAAAAGGGAACCCTTGCACACTGTTGTTGGGACTAGAAATTAGTGCAGCCATTATAGAAAACAGCATGCAGGTTCCTCAAAAAATTAAAAATAGAACTACTATCTTAAGATCTAGTAATCCCACTACTGGGTATGCATCCAAAGGAAATGAAATCAGTATGTCAAAGAGATATCTGCACTCCCATGTTCACTGCAGCATTATTCATAATAGCCAAGATATGGAATCAACCTAACTGTCTATCAATGGCTGAATGGTATATATATATATATATATATATATATATATATATATATATATATATATATATATACATACACAATAGAATACTATTCAGCCATAAAAAATAAAGAAATCCTATCATTTGCAACAACATAGAAAAATCCAGAAGACATTTATTAAGTGAAATAAACCAGGCACAAAAAGACAAAAATACCATATGATTTCACTTATATGTGGAATCTAAAAACATTAAACTCACAGAAGCAGAGAGTAGAATGGTGGTTACTGAGGGCTAGTTGGGCTGGGGAGGGAGATGGGGAAATGTTGGTCAAAGGAGAAAGAATTTCAGTTAAATAGGAGGAATAAGTTCCAGAGATCTATTTTACAACATGGTGACTATAGTTAATAACAAGGTATTGTATTCTTTTTTTTTTAAATATTTTAAACATTTTAATTTCTTTTTTTTTTCTTTGATCATGCAAAGGAATCTTTGTAATCTAGGTATTGTGTTCTTGAAAATCACTAAGAGAATGGACTTTAAGTCTATGAGACATCACAAAAAGTTATAAGTATGTGAGGTAATATATATGTTAATTAGCTCAATTTAGCCATTCCACATTGTAAATATATTTTAGGATATCATATAATACCATATATACATAATAAATATATACAATTTTTATTTGTAAACTTTTTAAAAAAGTATAAACTGAATACCCAATGAGTGCTTCTTACATTTAATAAATGCCCATAAAAACATCTGCATAAGAAAACTAGCTTATCTTTCCAACTAGACTTTAAATTCCTCGAGAATAGGAGCCATGTTTTATTTTTCTATACCTTATAAAACTACCAGCAGTGTTAGATACTCATCAAATACTAAACACTTTTTTAATTAATAAAAAAATTCAACATTTTAAGGCTTCATGGGCACATTTACCAAAATAACAAAAAACTTGTTTTAAGGTTCACTAACATCAAGAGATCAAACATAGAGACTTCAAGTTTTCTAAGAGGATAACATCTTATAGATATAATAAGGGTTTTTAATTCAAAATGTTTTTAAGATTATAACTAAATCCAAAGGCTATTGGTAGACATCACTCATAATTAAAACCCCTAGGATATAAAAAGGATCTTATTATCACTATCATTACAAAATATTATTTACAAAATGAAAGAGGTATCTGTTAATTGAGTTCAAGAAATCTAGGGCATGATGTACTTGTATAGACAATTCAAAATAGCATCCTCTTGACAAGTTTTTGAGCAGCTCTTTTATTCCCTTCCAGGTTTTCAAATTGACTAAAACATAAACCATGGCTTATCCCCCTAAAGTTCTCTACTACAGAACAAATGTTTCATCTCCAACTTTCCTGTTGGGTTAATAAGAATTTAGAATAAGAATAAGAATTTGACAAGCTGTTCCCAACAAAATCTATTTTTGTACAAGTGATATCTTATTGTATTACAGTTGTAGCACTCTTAATTGTTACTTCAATATGGAAAATATTTATTTGGAACCCAAATATGCTCAAGTACTAAGTTTAAGAAAAATAAAGATAAGATGCAGTCCCTGCCTTCAAAGAATAGAAAATATAATGAGGGTGGTTAAGAAAAGTATATGAAAGTACAATACAAGGCAAAATATGAGAAATGCCATTAGCGAAATTAAGAAAAAGTTCTCCCAGGGGCTGACGGGACTATATTTACTCCATTTTACAGTAGAAACAAAATTATATACTTACTACAGTTACAAGGTGTTTGCCTCACTTTCCTAAATGTAAATGATGTCCGTATTCCCCTCTTGTTTAAAGTTAAATCTCCAAGATTGCTGGTGATAATTCCACTTTTGTGAGCCTCAGATGCTTGAACAGTATCAAATTTTCTGGGTGTGATTCTAAAAACAATAGTCAAAATAATTTACTTAATACTTTATTAATAAAAATATTTCAAGTCTTTAAAAGATATTAAGAGACTATAGCAAATCTAGAAGAATTTATAACAAATAGCTATTAGAGTCTATGAATTGTTAGGCATGTGGAAAAATAAAGAGAAGTATTTAAGGAAATTATCTTCAGGATAATAATATTGAAAGAACATACAGCTAATAAATTATTCCAGGGGAAAATGAAATAACAACAAATATTTAATTAATACCAATTCCCAGGAAAAAAAAAAGCAGATGGGGCCAAGAGGAAACAAATAGATGATAAATTTAAATTTAATATCAGTAATTATGTTAACATAAAAGTACTAAAAACCCCAATTAAATAACAAAGATTGCTGGACTGGATTTAAAAAATTAAATTCCACTACATGGTGATTATAAGAGACATACCTTAAATATAAGCACAGAGAATGGTTGAAATTATAGAAAAAATAAACATATATACAATACCAAAACAAGTATTTTGCATATACCAAGCAAAACCAAAAGAAAAGTGATACAGCTATATTAATCAGACAGTAAGTAGACTTTAAGGTACTAAGCATTACTAAAGATGAAAAGGGATATTCCATAATGATAATAGTAAATCCAATAAAGAGATAAAAATCCTATATATTTTTATGCACCTAAGTAATAACATGATCTTAAAATATATAAAACAGAAAGTGAAAAAATCTAATAGGGAAATAGACAAATACACAATTATCACTGGAGTTTTTAATACATCTTTCTCAGTAACTGAAATCTGGTTAAGAGTCTAGAATATCAACAACAGGAAAGAATAGATAATAAAACAAAACAGTGTATGTATGGTTAACTCTTAAATTGTGTAATATTGATAACAAGTAAAATAAAGACTGAAAAATATAAAGAGAGAACTCCAAGCTACTATGGATTATAAGACAGTTTGAAGAGGATTCTTGTAGTAAGCACAAATTTTGGAATAGAAAAAGGAATCATTTAGTAGGAAAATAATAGCCTTTTGAAAGTTCAATTTATACAAGTCACATACAGTGAAATGCACAGATCTTAAGTGTGCAGTTCAATGAGTTTTGACAAATATATACACCCATTTAACTACCACATCAATCAAGATATAGAATATTTCCATCACCCAAGGAAATTCCCTCATGCCCTCTTCACTCAATCCTTCCCCACCTTGAAGCAACCACTGTTCTGATTTCTATCAGCACAATTTTGCTTATTCTTGAACATCATGAACAGTTAGTACTATTTTTTGTCTGACTTTGTCCATTCATAATGATTCTGAGGTTCATCCATGTTGCTATATGTATCAGTAGTTTGCTGTCTTTTTTTAATGCTGAGTATGAACATACCATAATTTATTTATCTAAAATCTCCAAATTGGGAACACCAAAATAAACAAAACTTCTGTGAACATTCTTATACACATATCATTTTTAGATATGTATTTTTATTACTCTTGGATAAATATCTAGGAGTGAAATTGGTGGTTCATAAGGTAAGAAACTGCAAGTTTTCCAACATATTTATACAATTTTACACTCCAACCAGCAACATAGGAGAGTTTCAGGCTGTTTAACATTCTCATCCACACTTGGTACTGTCTTTTAAATTTTAGCCATTTTAGTGAGAGGTATGAAATTGTAGTTTTAATTTGTATTTCTTTGAAAACTAATGATGTGCATCTTTTTGTGTGCTTATTGCCCACTCGTGGGTTCTTTTTTGATGAAGGACCCGTTCAACTCTTTTGCCCTGTTCTTTGTTAGATATATATACATATATTGCAGATATTTTCTCCCCATGTGTGGCTGTGTTTTCTTTTTCTTTTTTCTTTTTCTATCTGTACATAAATAGTATACTCTTTTTTTTTTTTCTTTTTTTGAGACAGAGTCTCACTCTGTCACCCCGGCTAGAGTGCAGTGGTGTTATCATAGCTCACTGCAACCTCAAACTCCTAGGCTCAAGTGATCCTCCTGCCTCAGCCTCTGGAGTAGCTGGGACTATGGGCATGTGCCACCATGCCCGGCTAATTTTTCTATTTTTAGTAGAGACAGGGTCTCACTCTTACTCAGGCTGGTCTTGAACTCCTGACCTCAAGTGATCCTCCCACCTTGGCCTTCCAGAGTACTGTGATTACAGGCGTGACCCACCACACCTGGCAGTATACTCTTGATTATGTAGCTATAGATACAAAGTCTTAAAAATCAGATAGGATAAAATCTCCCCTTATTGTTTCAAGATTGTTTTGATTATTCTAGATCCTTTACATTTCCTCATAAATTTTAGAATCAACTTGCCAATTTTGACCAAAAAAGTCTTTTAGGATTTTGATTGGAATTACATTGACTCTATAGATCTATTTGGGGATAACTGATATCTTAATAAGTTTCCTATCCATGATCATGGCATCTGTATCTCTCCATTTATTTTTGTCTTCTTTAATTTCTCTCAGCAATGTTTCATGAATTTCAGTGCATGTGAGTTACATATCTTTTTAAAATTTATTTCTAAGATTTAGAACTTCTGAGGCCAATTTTTCTTTTTTATTTATTCTAGCAATGCTCTCTCTATATATGTTTACAGGAATATGCTAAGCCTAAAAGATCTCAGCAAATTATATAAAAGTATAATTCTATACCTAAGTTATTGATACCTCTTTATTAACAATCAGGTTAAGTTTTTTTCTCCAGAGGATCTAGAAAAGAGAAAGGTCCACCACAGTATCATACTAAAATGGATTTGATCCTAAAAAGAAAAAATATAATGTATTTCAATTCTCAATTTTCATTTTGTCATTGCTATATTGTTTCATTCCACCTATTATTAGAAACAATTCCCAGGCTGATATTTTTTTAATGATATAATAATTAATTATGAATATTGGAAAGGAAGTATTTTATAGGTCTTGATGTTATTTTAAATAGCATTTTTATTTTGTTTTCTAAAAATTAATTTCTGAATATTAACCTTGTATGCTACTAAGTTCACTTTTTAGTCCTAGTACTTGTTTTGTAGAACCCCTAAGATTTTCTAGATCCATAATAATGTAATCTACAAATAAAGTTTTATTACTTCCTTTCAAATCTTTATAATCTTTATTGCTTTTTCTTAACTTCTTATACTGGCTAAGATATCCAATACAACATTAAATAGAAGTGGTGAGAACAGACATCCCTGATTTGTTCAATATCTTCAGAAAAAGTATATAATATTTCACTGTTAAGTATGATGTTATCTGTGGATTCTTCTTAGATACCCTTTATCAGATTAAAGAAGTTCCCTTCTTGTCTTAGTATGTTGAGTTTTTATCATCAATGGGTACTGAATTTTGTCAAATATATTTTCTACATCAGTCAAAATTATTGCTTTTTCTCTTTTATTGTTTTAACATGAAGAATTACACTGATTGATTTTGAAATGCTAAACCAACCTTACAATACTGGTAATAAACTCCACTTGGTTATAACATATACTCCACTTGGTTATAACATATTTTCTTTTTTATATATTACTGGATTAAACTTTCTAATGTTTTGTTAAGGGTATTTTCATCTCTGTTATGCAACATGTTGGTCTGTAATTTTCTTTTATTCTAATGTTCTTGACATGTTTTGGTGTCAAGAGTAATACCAACCTCATAAAACAAGTTAGGAGAAAAGCTCTTTTTAAAAAGCTTGCGCTAAAGGCACTTTCTTAAGAGGTAAAAGCAAGCAGTCATTGTCTGAATTTATATTATTGTTACTTCAATAGCTGAAAATGATTAAAACTATAGTGGTGAACAAAATCAAGATATTTTAGAAGAATGAGTATCTTAAAACTCTCGTTAGCAAACTAATTCCTCTCTTGGGGACTTAGTACTTCTCTATTATGGCTCTTTTAAGCCAATTACTTCATTTGCCAAAAGTTAAACCCTAGGCAAAAGTCAAGCAGTTTTTAACTGCTTTTCTACCAATCTGAGATTTTTAGGAGCTGGGAACCCGTGTGTTAAAATAATGATTTCTTTAAACATCATTAAACATCTTATTTCCCCTGCACTCAAATTACAATCAAGTTGGGAAAATATTCAATAAAAAGATTTTTATAGATTTAAATAACAGAAGAGATATCTCAAGGTAGTAGGAAAAAATACGGTCTTTAAAAGTTAAGATAAGGGATAAATTATTTCAAGCTTATGTAGTCAGGAAAAGCTTTACAAAGCTTTACAACTTCCTTCCTTACAACTTTTACTTCCTTACAACAGAGTCAGTTGGCAAGAGTGTGAAGACTAGAAGACACAGCATGAATTCAGAGAGAAGGAAGCAACATTATGGTTGCTCTAACATTATGGTTAAGAGCACAAATCCTGAAGCCAGACTGCCTGACTTCTGATCTTGGCTCTACCACTTACTGCTTTGTGATGTTGTATAAGTTACTTAACTTCTTTATGCTCCCATTTCCTTTAAAAATGAGAACAAAACCCATGGAACATACTTCCCCCATGATTGTAGGAATTAAATGAGTTAATATACATAAAGCTTTTAGAACAATGCCTGGCACAAAAAAAATGTTTCAGAAATGATTTAAAAGGAGAGTTGACAAAATCTCACAAAATAATGCCTCCTGAGGCCAGATAACATAAATAAATGAAGCGAGTAGATTTGTTAAAAAACACTGTTTGACATTAAACACATAGGAATAGTCTTCCTTTCTAAAAAGCAGAATGTTCTCTTCCATTTTTCTGGAAACACATATTTCTCAGTCTAGCTTTCCATTTCCTACTTTTAATATGGACACGAGTTCAAGAAATATTCAATTTTCATATAACTCGGTTATAAGATAAAAATAATAGTACAAGCACAGCGATAACTGACAACTGATACTCAGCTTCAGATCAAGGACTAATAGAAGGAGGTAGGAACAATAGGGAACTGGAGAAGGAGGCCTCATCAAAAGGAAGACAGTGATATTCAGTCTCAGTTACTGCTACTGCACCAGCCAAATAGAACACATCTAACTGTTAAGTTTGCCCATGTGTTGCCAGTTTGCCACCTTTGATTTAGGGGCACGGTGGCTAGAATAGTGAATTTGAACTTGATCAAACTAAAGTTAGATTGAGATGTTTGCAATTAATATTATAGGGCAGTAATTACCTTTTTCAATCATGTCTCTCTACATCCTTCTACAGTGCTTTCTAGTCTGGTTTTTTTTTTTTTTTTCAGCATAGAAATCAAAAGGTTTTATCAAGGTTTACTTCCTGTAGTTTATATATTTTTAAGTGTATTAAATATGCTTTTTCAATCTATTCTCCTTCCCACCCAAAAATTCTGATAAACATCTCAATGGTTGGCATATCATTTGTTTGATCAATCTCTCTCTCTCTCTCTCTCTTTCTCTCTCTCTCTCTCTCTCCTGGTCTCTTTGCCTCCCTCCTTTCCTCATTTCTCCATCTCTCTCTTGTCCTAACACACACACACCATCACACAAAGTCACATTATAGGCAATGAGTATCAATGGTAGCATTCAAAAATAATACTGAATGAGAACAACATGTAGGTGAAAAAGAAAAAGAAAATAATAATAATAATGAGAGTTTTCTTTCCCTGAAAATATTATAAAGAATTTTGATTCCAGAGCAAGGATCAAAAATATTAATAAATCTTACCTATACTTTAACTTTGCAGTGATAACTATTGTTAACATGTAATAGCACAGCATGTGTCCAACAGAAAATAATGTGATCCAAATAGTGTTTTAGGAGGATTAATTTGTACCATTACACAAAATATTTTCATTATATGTGTGTGTATAGATATATATGAAAAGTAAGTTCTTATTCTGCATTTGCTGTAATAGGTCTATGAACAAATTTCAATGGCCCCTATATGTTTTTCTATAATCCTTTCCCTCTCATGTTTCAGATTTTCAAGCCAATAGAGCTTGAAGACCAGAACCAGGTAACTTTTAACAAACTAATTGAACTTCTGAGTTATCTTCCAGAAATGGCAGAATTTCTGCATGACAAAGGAGTTGAGATGCTGAAAGCCCCTGGATATACATCTTAACACCAAGGTCCCTCAATAACCTGCTCCAATACACAAAGTCCCTCCTTAATTTCAACAAAACCTGCCCCAAGGAATGTAGCACCTCATTAAAAGCCCATAGGCTCCATTAGTAGGAGATAGAGTTGAGGCCACTTCCCCTATTCTCCCAACTGATGTCATTTGCATTAAAAATTCCTTTCTCCTTTGGCAATCTTTATTGGCCTACTGTGCAGCAAGAGTAACAGGACCAGGCTGGAAACTCCTTGAGGTTTCAGTTACAATACCATCACTCTTAAGAAGTTTAAACATTAATAATAGCAAAATTGCTTGAATACCAAAAAGAAAATATCATTATTCTCAAAAGTCCAAGAATACTTGAAACCAATGGATCACATCACCATTTTAAGTACAAATATTTTAATGGCCATGAAAAAAATATCAGATAAATTTAAGCCCCAGTACACAAAATCAGGCCATCATTTTTTATGCCTCACATTAAGGACAAATTCATTTACATGTTAATTTCCATGAATTTTTATAAAAATATGTTAGCTAAAATCTCAAGCAGGACAGAATGAATTCAGCAATAATTTAAGTGACAATATTTATAAATTTTAGCAGTGTAATACTCTCTCCTCAAAAGGTTAAAGATGGCCGGGCGCTGTGGCTCACGCCTGTAATCCTAGCTCTTGGGAGGCCGAGGCGGGCGGATTGCTCAAGGTCAGGAGTTCAAAACCAGCCTGAGCAAGAGTGAGACCCCGTCTCTACTATAAATAGAAAGAAATTAATTGGCCAACTGATATATATATAAAAAATTAGCCGGGCATGGTGGCGCATGCCTGTAGTCCCAGCTACCCGGGAGGCTGAGGCAGAAGGATCACTCGAGCCCAGGAGTTTGAGGTTGCTGTGAGCTAGGCTGACGCCACGGCACTCACTCTAGCCTGGGCAACAAAGCGAGACTCTGTCTCAAAAAAAAAAAAAAAAAAAAAAAAGGTTAAAGATGAATGCCTACCAAAAACACATACCCATTTCTTTAAGAGTCTCATGCTCTACCAACTAAGATAGCCCAGTGCCAATACCCATTTATTTAGATTTTAATTAATGCAAATGAACTCAAATTGAGAGACATTTTACAACATGACTGGCCTTCTCAAAAGAGTCAAGTCATAAAGAACAAAGAAAAGTTGAGGAACATTTAGAATAAAAGACTAAACGGATTGACAAGTAAACATAATGCAGGATCATAGATTGAATCAGATAGAAAGTTTAAAGTACTCTAACATACAACCAGCAATATCTGAGTATAGATTGTATAAGAATATGATAAAGAGTATTTTATCAATGTTGAATTTCCTGAATTTAAGAATTTCACTGTGGTTTCATAGAATAGGAGTTGGCAAACTTTTTCTATAAAGGGCCAGATAATAACTATTTTAGGCATTGAGGGCCATATATAGTCTCTGCCAAATATTCTTCATTGTTTTTATAACCCTTAAAAAGGTAAAAAAAACATTCTTAGCTCAAGAGTTGTACAAAAACAGGCTGAGGGCTGAATATGGCCCACTAGCCATAGTCTGCCAACCCCTAATATAGACAAAGTCTTTGTTCCTAGGAAATACACAATGAAGCATGTTAGGGTAAAGGGCCATGATGTCTGTAACTTACCCTCAAATGATTCAGCAAAAATAATAATAATAACTTATGTGACAGAGAAATAAGACATGGCAAAAGGTTCACAATTGGTAAAAGTAGGTGAAAGGTGAAGGGAATTCACTGTCCTATGCTTGCAACTTTGCTTTAAATTTGTTTTCCAAAATAAAAAGAAGATGTTCAGAAAAAAACAAAAGCCATGGATGCTCCTAGGAGGTTCGAACCCAGAAGCCTCAGTGTGTAGGCATAGGGTATCGTTCCAGTGGCTCAGACAGAGAAGAATGAAAAGTCTCATAAAGCAAAAGGTACTCTGCCATTGAGGTCATTTGAATACATACCCGTGGGTCCAAAGGTATCTAGATTCTCCTGTCATCACTAGCAGACTCCGACGAGGCAGCATAACTGGCACTGTGACACCATCTGGGTGCTTAAAATCCATGACAATCTTAAAGCAAAAACAAAAGCATAAAGATCAATCCAAAATTTCATGTATTCCAAGGATGAGAATGATTAACAGAGTCTGGCTATTTTTCTAAGTGAACAGATTAAAATATGATAATGCTTGTAGAACAGTGTAGTACAATGGGTCTCAAACTTCAGTGTGCATGAGAATCAATTGAATGACAAAAAAACACTTTATCCACAGAGATTCAGACTCAGCAGGTCTGTAGTGAGGTTCACACAACTGAATTTCTAAGAATCACTCCAAGAAATTATGAGGCAGGTGGTCTGAGGCTCACGTCATGGAAAAACAGTTAGGGTAGTGGTCAAACACAGGAACTTTGAGGCTGAAACAGTCATATTGTGGCTCTTCCATTTAGTAGCCATGTGACCCAGGAGAAGCCATTTAACCCCTGTGCCTTGGTTTTCCCAACTCTTATAGACTTGTTACATGAATTAAAAATATGAATATAAATTGTAGTACCTGACACATAGTAAATACATAAAAAGTAGCTATCATTTATTATTTATAGAATGTTAATAATTAATACTCCAAGAAGAAATAACTATTAAATGCAGACTCTCATATAATCCATTTTGTACCTTTAAAGTCATACAACATACTGGAATTAGAGGCTGATTAATAAGAGATAATAAAAGAGGACAGGAACATTTTCTACAACTTTTCCTAAATTATGCTTAAGTATTATTCTGAATAGCAACCTGTAAAGATAAAATACCCAAGAGAATGTTTATGTCCTAGGAACTCATCAAACACCAAAGACTTCGGTATAAAGATAGCAACAACTGACAAATGTGAATTTACAAGAAATATCACAGGGCTGAAAATATTTTTTAAAGTAAATCAATCCATTTGAAAAATATGACAACCAAGTAAAAGTGGGATGAACAGAATTTAGCATAGTACGTTCCTTAAAGGTAAACTTAGCACAGTTCCTAGCACAAAGTTAGCATTGAATAATATTAGCTGTTATTATTAATAATAATATTGGGTCAAATTAGATAAAACATAAAAATTCTCTACATACTTGAGAAAGTTATACAGATCTAAGCTGTTTTTTTCCCTTTCTAACCTATCCTTCCAATTTAAGTGTAGAAAGTAAAGCAAGATGATAAAATATAATTTCCCAAAAGTTATCTGTTCCAGATATCCACATATAATTTCATATACTCATACTCTAAAAGAATTATACATCTAAACACTGCAGATTAATTCTGGAGATTTTAGAGATGAAGTATACAGATACCTGCAACTTTCATAAAATGTCTAAATAAGAGAAGATGGACTAATAGAAGGATGAAGAGATGGATATATATATGATGAAGCAAGTGTATTAAAATGTTAATTGTAGAACCTAGGTAGTGGATATATAGGTATTTACTGTACAATTCAAATTTTCTATATGAAAATTTTCATAATAAATTGCTGGGGAGAAGGCGGGTAGGAGAAAAAGCCACTGTGGCCCACTTTTAAACCAATGTACATAGGTTTCGATTTTCCTTTTGTTTTAGAGACAGGGTGTCGCTCTGATGCCCAGGCTAGAGTGTAGCAGTGGTGCCATCATAGCTCACTGAAGCCACCTCCAACACCTGGGCTCAAACCTCTGTAGCTGGGACTACAGGCATATGTCATAGTGTCTAGCTAATTTTTTCTATTTTTGTAGACATGGAGTCTCACTATGTTGCCCAAGCTGGTCTTAAACTCCTGGCCTCAAACAACCCTCTCACTTCAGTAATCCCAAAGTGCTGGTATTACAGGAATGGGTCACTGTGCCCAGTCCTCAATTTCCTTAACAGAAGCAAAAGTCTACATACAGGAAAGAATAATGAGCATATTTATTACTTTATTAGAAACAATCATCTGTGGCTTAAAGGAAATCCATGTCCAAATGAAAACTGCCATGATAAGAAAATATTCTAGAAGACTAGACTCTAATGCATTCATCAAACAAACACTTATTAACCATTGTCTGATATATCAAAGGCTACAATAGTGAATAAGTGGGCTCTCTGCCCACCAGGAAGTTACAGTTTCTGGCTAATAGTCGATATATTTTACAAATGCACAATACACATGTATTTGTGAAATTCAAACACATTCCCTCCTATCAACAGAGTAATGATTTTCAAATAGAAAAATTTCAGTTTAAAGAATTAGAACAGATAAGAGATGTATTAAGATGACACGAATTTGGAAACGCTCATCTTGACATACACAAACCAACATTCAAAGAAGAAAAATGTGCAACCAAACAAGCCCAATGTTATGAGAAGTGTGTTAAAACACATACAGAATGCTTACTGATGATCATTATTGACCTCTTTCCTTCCTGCTGCATCTGTTGAGCACCTACTTTGTAAACCATTATGTTAAGGACAAGTAACAATTGGGTCAATTAACTCACCTCAAGTTGTGTATCAAAATAACAAAGCTATTTTTTATACTCAATAAAAATTTATTTTATGACTTTGTACTAGACACAGTGCCAGGCATGAGAATACAAAAAGAACTAAAGCTTTCAAATATATACTGTGGCCATTATTTCTCTAATAATTGTTCTTAAAAATGATTAGACAAAATAATAATAAATCTAATAAGCACAAATCCTCTACTTGTAAACTAAAAGAATTTCTCAATAAAAAAATAATGACATATACTTTAAACATACATTTTTAATGAGTGAAATATAGAAAAATATAGAGAAAAAATAAAATATCTAACTCTCCTGAAATAACATTCACTATTAAAATTCAGATCTACCTTTATCCAGTAAAATTTAATATTCTTTTTTGCTTAGAGACAGGTTCTTGCTATATTGCCCAGGGTAGACTTGAACTCCTAGGCTCTAAAGATCCTTCCACCTTAGCCTCCTGAGTAGCTGGGACTACAGGTATGCACTGCACCGCAGCCGAAATTTTTATGTAATTGAACACATATTTTTTATGAAATATGGCATCTTGGTATTTTCACATTATACTGTATAATAAACACTACTCATATCTGAAATATCATTTTTAATGGCTCCAAAATATTACGTCATATGGCTGTACCAAAACAGTAACGAGTACTAAGTCAGAGTAAGGAAAGTGTCTTCGAGGTTTTCCGGCTCCTCCCCCTACAAGGTGGCCTCAGTAGAAGTGCCTGAAGTGGACCTCAGACAAAGGCCTCAGATAAAGAGACCTGAGAATGAAGGTGCCTGGGCTAGGAATGCCAACAGGCATAAGAGCATAACCAGCCAGGGAGGCTTGACAACGTTATTGCAACTCAGAAACAGACCGTCATGAACTGGCTGTATATGAATTCTAGGGTGGGGAGGGCTTTCCCCCACAAGAAGAGCTAGGGAAAGCCTTTGTAATTGCCTATGGTCAGGCCTAAAAAAATCATAAGATTTCAGTCTAGAGCTCCTTGTAACCCATAGCTCCTTTTCCTTCCAGTCCTTCCTTACTCTTCAGTAAGCTGAAGGTAGATAGTGTTAATAGAATGTGTACGTATCAAGAAGTGAAACAGAAATGGTTACAGTTGAGTTAGTTTTGTGCAGCATTTCCACTATTCAGGTAAAAATGATCACACAAATATGTACAAGCACAAAATACAAATTAAGTTTCGTGATTTCTCATATGAGTTAAGTGTCCTTACATTTGCATTTAAAACTAGTATCATGCAATATAAAGTGACAGGATTCATATCAGTAATTTAAAATTTAGATTTCTTTACTAAGAATGACATTAAATTGCAAATAACAAACACTTTGACAAGATGAGACAAGACCACAGAAGAAAGGGAAAAAGCTTTATATTTTAGTACGTTTAATAATACATTTTCTTGCTTTCTGAAACAAGAAATCTACATTTTTATTTTGAACTGGGCCTTATAATTGAAATAGCTGGCCCTAAAAGTTTTGCATTTTTTTTATGCTGTCAATATATTGTTTTGTGCTTACAAAAGACAAAAATAAAGTATATTTCTTTGTAGGCTACAAAGCCCCCATGCTAATCAGACAAATATTTACCCCTATTTTCTTACAGATTTTCATGTTATTCTTTTTTTTTTTTTTTTTTGAGACAGAGTCTTGCTTTATTGCCTAGGCTAGAGTGAGTGTCGTGGCATCAGCCTTGCTCACAGCAACCTCAAACTCCTGGGCTCAAGTGATCCTCCTGCCTCAGCCTCCCGGGTAGCTGGGACTACAGGCATGCGCCACCATGCCCGGCTAATTTTTTCTGTATGCATTAGTTGGCCAATTAATTTCTTTCTATTTATAGTAGAGACGGGGTCTCGCTCTTGCTCAGGCTGGTTTTGAACTCCTGACCTCGAGCAATCCACCTGCCTCGGCCTCCCAGAGTGCTAGGATTACAGGCATGAGCCACCATGCTCGTCCTCCATGTTATTCTTTACATTAAAGTCTTTACACTTCTGAAGTTTATTTTGTTATGTATTTGACAATACAGGGTTTTTTAAATTTAAGGATATAATTTTTATTAAAATTAAATGTAGATTTCCTACAAAACTTAAATTTCTCTTAGAACATTCCATCATCAAAATAAAATATTTTCAGTATCTTCATATTTAAGTATCTGTACCTTAACTAAAAGTTTGTTAAAAGACAAAAAGAAAAAAAAAGGACTTTAAAAAAAATTCACTAAGGATTCACAATCAATAATGTCCCCCTGCAACTGCTGAATCATTCTGCCATGTGACAGTTTTGCTCCACAGGAGCTTTTTTCCAATTATTCTTTCAGTTTTACCTATTTTCTCTATTTTCTGAGATGACAGAGTCAATAAAGATCAAGTCCCCAGCAAACTCATGGGACATGACGGAGGATAATGTTCAGTTCAAAGCAAACAAACAAAAGCCACAGACATTCTGATCTTATACAACCTTTACACATCCAAAATACAATAGAATGAAGACCCCAACACAGTTATCACTCTGTCACCCAAGAAAAGATAAGATGGGTGACAGGAAGGAATAAATAGATCTCCATGTTAGCTAAACAGGATAATGAAGAATATATTGCTACTGGGAATACTTCCCAGTAGAGAAAAAAGACAAACTGAATTCTGATCCTTAATAGTTAGAAACGGGGCCAGGCGCGGTGGCTCACGCCTGTAATCCTAGTACTCTGGGAGGCCGAGGCGGGAGGATTGCTCAAGGTCAGGAGTTCGAAACCAGCCTGAGCAAGAGCGAGACCCCGTCTCTACTAAAAATAGAAAGAAATTAATTGGCCAACTAATATATATGGAAAAAATTAGCCGGGCATGGTGGCACATGCCTATAGTCCCAGCTACCTGGGAGGCTGAGGCAGAAGGATCGCTTGAGCCCAGGAGTTTGAGGTTGCTGTGAGCTAGGCTGATACCATGGCACTCACTCTAGCCTAGGCAACAAAGTGAGACTCTGTCTCAAAAAAAAAAAAAAAAAAAAAAAAAGTTAGAAACAGGCTAAGATCATTAACCTTTGGAGAGAAACCCCTGAAGAGTATCTGGACAAGTGACAATATGATGTGAAGAATGATGTGTGATTCACAGAGAATGGTAAGAGCTGAGAGGCCAGAACTTACTATATTTAACTGGAGAAAATATTTCATAGCTGAAAGTCTACCTGTTTCCTACAGCCTACCAAATGCAAATCTTCTATAGTTGTGCTAACATTTTCATTTGACCCAAATGAATTAAGAGTTTGCTTTTTATTTTAAATAGCAAAAAGAAGATTCCACAAAAGATGATTCCCCCAGAAGTACACTTTGTTAAGCTGAAGGGTAGCTGGAAGAAAAGCTTACTGATATCCCATTTGAAAATAACTGAACGAAAACAAGCTCTGCTCCCCTATCCTGCAGTCAGCAGCAATTTTATAAGTACAGGTGTCTACATTCTGGTTATAAGAGGGGATAAACTATGATGGTGCCATATGACATAAAAAAGCATGCCCTTGAGTAGTATTAATATATGCAGCAGCTAAATACCACTGCAGTCCAAAGGCACTTATTTCTCATCACTGCTGAGAGAGAAAATGAGAGACAGAACATCATCTGATGCTTCTGTGTACATTTAGAGTACACATCTGGAAACATGCCTACAGTACCACACATGTGGAATAGGCAAAATTAGATCAGAAAAAATTTTAAAAGAAAACATCACACAAAATCTACTTTATAGCAGAAGTTGGCAAATTCCAACATTCAAATACAACTCTGTCTTCCAAAACTAGGTCTCAGCTGTTGAATGAATAGATTCTGCCATCTCTTCCTCTTCATCCCCAAATACAGATGGTTTTGAACTGTTTTGTCTAGCGAGGCTCAAGTGTAATGTAAAATGAAAAGAGAAGGCATCTTTTAGCTCAATGTTCTAAACACATTGCCAAATGGCACAATGGAGAACAAAATATATGTTGCATAACAGAAAAATAAGCCTGAAAAAGAAAGGATGCTAGATTGGACAGACAAAGCATGTTGAATATTACAAATACTTAAATGCGTAAGAGATAATATGCTCATGCTTATGTGTTTACATTAAGACTTGCTATGAGTTCTCATTTATCACTGAGGCTTCATTAATTTGCTTCATTTATAGGCAGGAACTATGAAGTGAAATCCACCATCATTCAAAAATGGGCTCTCAAAAGAGTCTGTAACAAACCACTTTAATAAAATTAAGTTTTACTTTATATATGATAAGGCTACAGAAGTAATGAAGAATTGTAGCTTAAAAAATAAATTTTTAAAGTTTTATCTTTGTTTACTTGTTAGAGTCTGTCTAGTACATTATACTCAACAAATATATTTTTGGATAGAAGGCTTCCTAAATTCCATTTGTTTATTTTCTAGGCTTTCCACCTTAAGCAAAATAAATAACAGATTCATATACACAAATAATCAAAATGAGATAGAGTAATAAGAACAATAATCATGGGTATATCTATTCCTGAGACCCTGGATTGCTCCCCATAAAGAAAGGTTCACTTAATATAGCATTTACCATAGTCTCTAGCATAAAATAGGTGGTTAGTTGCTGGTGGTAATGATCATGGTAATGACAGTGTTGATGATGGTAGGAATAGAAGCAATAGTGGCTGCTCTTACTACTACTAATTGCTTATCAACTCCCTATGACAATTAAAATGTAAGCATTATGTGCCAACTTCAATTTAATACAGAAAGCACAGAAACAAAGTGATTTCTCCATGGTCAATTAAAAGTTACTAATAGGGAGGAGCTAGAATCCAAGTCTCCTGACTTGTTCAATGCTGAATCCAGCCCTGGTACAAACACCAGGTTTTAGACCCAAGGATCTGAAAACAATATATATAGGCTTTAACTTTTTCAGTTTCTAGCACTGCATTGGAATATCTAATTAAATGATGATTAGAAATGTCACTGAGGACCTATTTTACTTCATTTTTATTTACTCCTTGCCTGAAAGAATAAATTTGAAATCTGACTGCTTTTGGAGTTGATACTATACAGCTTTAACATTTCAGTGTTTTCTAACTCAATTGTTCAAAATTCTGGCTGTATAACACAATCACCTATTAGCTTTCTATAAACATATTAGGTTATTAAGTATGAAATGACCAATTTCCTTAAGTACTAAGTTCGACAGTTGATATCTCTGACATTTCACTTTGACACTTCTTGTTTTATGTTTACTGTGAAGGTATATCCCCAGCCTTTCAAATACATGGTTTGGCTTGTGATTATCTTTCAAATCTTTTTTTCAAGCAATTTTTGTAAAACTATGGAAAAGTCAAAAATTTGTGTTATTTTCAAATATGAGTGCCATCATGGAACTTAAATTATTTTAATATATGTTAAATAATTCTTCATAAATGATTTTTTTTATTTCTTTAGAAAGTTGTATGCTATTTTACATTTTTCTGTTACTTGACCATGGGACATTTCATATTTAATGACCTAAGATGGGGGATTAAAGGAAACTACGATCAAATTAGACAAGGCAAAGAAAGAATTGGTGACAGAAAAAACTATTTGGAGTAAAGCATGGATAAACAAAAGATAGAAAACACAGAAGATAAGTAAAATAAAGAATATAGAGAAAAGGTAAATGAAAAGAGAGAACAGGGCAAAGGAAAAATGTACAGAAACAATGACTAAGAACTTTCCAAAATTGATGGAAAAAAACAATCCACAGATTAAGAAAGCTAATAAACCCCAAGTAGAAAAGACAAACTCATGAAAATAAGCAGAATAAGTAGATTCATCAAAATAAAACTACAGAAAACAAAAGATAAAAGAAAAAAATCTTAACAGAAGCCAGAGAAATAAATACATCATCTTCAAATATAACAAGAGCAATAACATAAGCCAGAAAAAAAGTAAATGAAATCTGCAGTGCATGAGGAAAACTAAGAGCATAATGAAACTTGGGAATGATGAGTGTGTTCATTATCTTGAGTGTATCGAAGCTTTTGTGAGTATGTATTAAATATGTGCAGTTTATTGTATGTCAATTACACCTCTCTAAAGTAAAAGGATCCCACTGCTAGTAAACCATCTAACAGAAGAAAAATATCACTGCACACAACTGCCCCTTTGTTTGCTTAACCACCTGTGCATTACCTTGTTTTTTTTAAGAGTTTGTTTTACATCACTTGAAAAGTACTGAGCAGAAAGAAAAAGGAGTGTGACTCTTCTCCACATCCGCCAGACCACATTCCGAGAAGTCCACTAAAGCCAGTCTAGCAGAGAAGAAAAAAACACAACTGCCTTCTGTTATCATTTTACAACAATAACTATACTCTATCCTTTATCCCAATAAAAGCCCAAGCAAGCCACTCATCCTCGGGGACAGCACTTCTTTTTTTCACACCGTGCCCTTTCCTCTCTTGGAAAGTAAAATAAACTTCTTGTTTCAAACCTATCCTAATCTTTAAGTCCAGAATTCTTTCTCAGCCTAAGGTATGAGCGCCCTCCCTAACACAAAGCAGTTATTTAAAGAAAACCTGGGCTGCAATAAAGCAGTACTTAAAAGTAAAGCTTACAATTGTAAAAATATATGTCAAGAGTATTTCCCAGGGTCTGAATTGATTGATTGGTAGAAAGTGGGGCCATTAGTCAGCGCAGGAAACCCAGAAAGAACACAGATTTGTTCTCTATGGTAAATGGCTGAAGACAAAGATAACAGGTTTTGATTTAGACAAGTTAAAATCTCTTTCAGAATGTTGGATATTCAGGGCTAACATCTGAGGGGAAAAAAAAAAATCAAGGTTGAAAATATTTTTGTATCCCCCACATTTGCCAAGGACAATGTTAGTCACATAAGTAAACACATTTAACAACCAAATGTTCCATTTTTCTGTAAAGCACACTCATGCCCTGAATGGTTGTTGATAATCAACTCTCCACTATGTTCACTCACTTCTTGACCAGTAGAGTTGCATGCTTAACAAGTCAAATTGTGTATGTTTCCAAACCTCTTTGTTACAGTTACCCTTATCATCGTAATTACTTATTTAATTAAATATTAAACAAATGAATGAAAACTGACTGAGAAAAGATAGTATCTTTCTATATAAACCAAGGTGAATGTTGTAGAAAGACTCAATAAAAGTAAGCAAAGAAATACATTGTTGCAACAGATGTGATAATTCAATAATAAAATATTGGATATAAAACATCAATACATAAAATCCTACACTTAGATGGTTTCATGAATGTCTTTATGCGTTTGCTTTAAAGAAATGGAAACTGGAAAAGACAAGGCAAACTGTGGACCCTCAGAGAAAAAAGGCCTTGGCCCCACAACAAAATATCTGTGAGTGAGTCTATATGTATTAAGTTAAAATGTTTGCAGTATGCATGTATCTTTTATTATTACTCCCTAATTTAAGTGAACTCACTAGCACCAACTATAGCACCTAAGCAGGCTTCTACTATAGTTTTCTGAACTCCATTGATTTTCTAAATTTTATTCTAGTTCTATAGTACAGCTGGAGTGATATAATGCTTTCTTGCTACAAAGTATATATACACAATTTTAACCAAAAAGATAAAACAATGGGTACTCTAAAGTCTTCAAATATAGCAGAATATTCCATTTTATGATGTCATGCTATGAAACAGACTCTGATAGCAGACTACTTGGTGAAATAGATATATGTATTTGCCATTATTCTTTTTGCAGGGGTGTGAGAAAAGGAGATCCTACCCCATATAAAGGGCACACTTTAAGAACTGTCAGCACTGACTCTCATTTGCCCAATTTATACAAAAGGGAATTTTGGTTTCCAAGAGATCTTGAAAGATGAGAAAATTACAAAAAAAATAGGAGAATCTTCAGAGCATACGTTCTGGGAAAATTCTTAAAAGTGAAAATAAAATTTAATACACACAAACTGACATGACCAAACAAGGTAAAGTATTTATTTATTTCTACCCCACAAACCAGATCTACATGTCTACTCCAGAAGTTTTCAATGTTAGAGACATGTAGGATAAGAAGAATGAAGATTGGCCCAAAGCCATGGTAAGTATACTATGATGTAACTAAATAGTCCACATGAGAATTATGCTCTCTTCCCACGTCTACATCAATATATACAGCCATATGGAAGTAACCATGGCCACAGATACAAACCACGCACACACATAAGGAAGAGAAATATATACTCACTAGGCAGATCACTATTTTAATGCTAAGGGCACTACAAAGATAGATGAAAAATTTCACAAATAAGCTATAAAGGATGAGAGAAACAAGAAAGGAGCTATATAGCAGAGACTATCCATATGTCAGAACTTTGGGAACTAAATATTCCAAGGAATCTCAGATAAAAATAAAGTGTGAGGCTTGGAATCAAGATTAAAAACTAAAAGAAGAGACTGGTGTCAGAGGCTGTCAATACTGCTTATAAATGCAAATATTGAGGGCTGAATTTGAGACTGGAGATGAAGTTAACATGTCTGGAGTCGTTTGTATTTGTTTTAAGTAGTATAAAGAAAATGTCTAGGTATTTTTCCCAGTTTATGGTTGAAGATCAGAAAGTAACGAGGCTAGATGCAGTGGCTCGTGCCTGTAATTCCAGCACTTTGGGAAGCCAAGGCAGAAAGATTGCTTGAGACCAGGAGTTCCAGACCAGCCTGGGCAACATAGTGAGACCCTGTCTCTACAAAAAATTATGAAAAATTAGCCAGGCATGGTGGTGCATGCCTGGAGTCCCAGTGACTCAGGAGCTTGAGGCAGGAGGATCACTTGAGCCCAAGCTCAAGGCTGCAGTGAGCTATGATTGTGCCCCTGTACTTCAGCGTGGGTGACATAGCAAGACTCTATCAAAAGGAAGGAAGGGAGGGAGGGAAGGGAAATATTTGTCCATTAAAGCAATAAACTCTTAAAAGAGAAATGCCCTGTGAGTCATTTCTGATAGAAATGATGAGAATTGCTGCAGGATCACAATATCTCTGGGGCAAATGACACACAGACCAGACTGGAAAAACCTAGAAAAGCTACAAAACCATTCAGCTGAGTATTTCAAGACATGTCATGAAGAATTTTTATGCAATACCCTATGACAGGAAGTTAGGCTGGACTCAATAGCTGTTTGCTATTGAAAGCATGGGCCTGGAAGGAGAACAAGCAATATAATGAAAGATGTGCCCCTAGTAGGCATTCCATAGAGAGGCTTTTCATCCAAGTAGCCAATTATCTTAGCCCACTAAATTGCAAAAGTCATCATAATAAGAAATATTTACTGAAGAACCAACTTCTTATAAAATTAGTACTTGCCCAAATATCTCTCTCTCTTCAATGCCAGCAGCTATCTCTGCCCATATGGTAACCCCTTTGTCAGTCTTCTAATAAACGTGGTGTTATAAATATTAGCCAATGCAATGTAAATACAAAACAAATTAAAATTAAAATTCTTGCAAAAGATAGAAGACTTTCTGAAGTTGATAAAAAGAATGTCAGGAAACCATTTAGATCACATGTAAAGACATCTAACATTTAAAAATCTGGCAGCGTTAGGACTTTTACAAGGAAGAAGAGAAAATAACACAACAACAATGTACAATTGGTGCTTCTAAATGAAATAATGTGAATATCAGAGGTTTAAGACAGACTCTTGGAAAAACAAAGACTTCATTAATATTTTTGGTGGAAAAAGGGCCTCTTTATAATCAAGCTGTAACAGTCAAATAAATAAATTTTTATCATGCTATCATATTTATCAGAAAAACAATACCCAAACAAAATTCATGTGACTCATTCTTTGTCCTAAAAATTAGTGCACAGTTGTAATATAATCTAAATATTGCAAAATAAAAACTTTTTAAGAACCCACCTTCATAAATTTTAGTTTCACTTTTCTAGGTGAGTCTTAACCAAAAATTGTCTTTCTTTCTTACAATAAAAGTTTCATTCTGGTTTTAAATACATGCATGTTACATGGTCATTTCTATGCTCAGATGACCAAGTCTTATGGTACTTAATGAACTGATTATAAGTACTTAATGAACTGATTATCTGTGCAACAACATTACTAGTTCATTGTCACAAGAGGTGTATGGCAAGGGCATCTTTCAAAATATCTGACCAGCAAAGGGAGGCTGCAATTTACAGGACAAACCTATTAGTGAAGGAGTATTTAAAAGCAAAAGTCTACTTGACTTCACAGGGTGTATATCATTCTTATATGTCCTGAGGAACTCTTACCCCTTGTTGTATATTTCCCTAAGCTAGTCCTTAGGAATATAAGCATTTGGTATTTGAGATGGAAAGAACCTGAGTGGTTCCTTGATGAAATCACTGAGCTAAGTCAACAAGTTAAAACTTTTGGAACTAGCTTTCCTTGAAACATCTTGTTATATGAGATATTAACTTGTCTTTGTTGTGTAATCATTTTTATTTGAGTTTTCGGCTATTATTTGCTGCTGAAAGCATGCTCACTTTTATGCATATCATAAAACACACACACATATATATATATCTGTAATATCTCTGGAGGTACAAAAGTATTAAAGAAAATCACAACTTAGTTTTAAAGGCAAAACAAATAAAATATATTTGAAAAAAGCAAGACTCGTCTGGCTTACTATGAAATGTACACTATCTTCTAGATATAAGAGTTTTAAGAATATGCTCAAGTAGTCACAAAAATAAGGCATTTAAATAAGATTTATATTAAAGTTAAGAATACTTCATGGGAACACCTTGATTTGGAGCATTTAATAATTAAGAAAGGCCGGGCGCGGTGGCTCAGGCCTGTAATCCTAGCACTCTGGGAGGCCGAGGTGGGTGGATCGCTCAAAGTCAGAAGCTCAAAAGCAGTCTGAGCAAGAGTGCTCAGTGATTTCATCAAGGAACCACTCAGGTTTTCCTCCAAGGACAAGATCAGAATGCAATGCAACCTAGAGTTACAGTAGATGGCCTCATATTTTAAGGTTTCTTCTAGATTTAAAGTTCTGATGTCTACCTAAAATTCTGTCAGTAGTTTGCCTGAACCACCTTACACCGCATTTTTAATATCTTCTTTAGGAGTTCAAGCAAAGTGCAGCTACAAAAACAAATGAATGACTCAGTATTAGTCTCTTATTTTTCATCTGTAAAAATTATGATATTATCCTCTATTGCTTAGAGTTTTTGAAAAGACTGAATCAGGAAATATACTTTTAAAGTTTATCAAAATTCTGGACACATTTTAGTTTTGTTTCACTTTTCTACAGCCTGCAGCTACTGCCTTTTGCCACTAGATGGCAATGCTGTATCAGCAAGTCAAAAATTGGCCAGGGTGCACCAAGAAAGTCTAGATTTTAACTTTGCTAAAAATCATATGTATAAAATAAAAAATTAAATTACAAGTGTTTTCCTGGCATCTAATAAGTTGATAGATAAAACTTTGGACATTTAAAAGAAGAGGCTGTGATAATTTCACATTTGTAAGAAATCAAAGTGTTAATGGTGCTCTTCCTTTATATTTTTAAATCTTAATTCATTTTAAATAAGAATGTGGGTAAACCGGCCCACTGGTGGCTCATGCCTGTAATCCTAGCACTCTGGGAGGCGCAGGGGGTGAATTGCTCCAGGTCAGGAGTTGGAAACCAGCCTGAGCAAGAGTAAGACCCTGTCTCTACTATAAATAAAAAGAAATTAATTGGCCAACTAATATATATAGAAAAAATTAGCCAGGCATGGTGGCACATGCCTGTAGTCTCAGTTACTGGGGAGGCTGAAGCAGGAGGATTGCTTGAGCCCAGGAGTTTGAGGTTGCCTTGAGCTAGGCTGACGCCATGGCACTCACTCTAGCCTGGGCAACAAAGTGAGACCCTGTCTCAAAAAAAAAAAAGAATGTGGGTAAACCCTATGAAAAGGGCATTATGAAAGGTAAGACATATGCTGATATCTAATAAAAATGTTTGAACATTTACCTCTGACCCCAAACTGAGAGAAATGATCTCATCCTCAAAAGCAGAATGTGTGTCAATATGAGCAGGAATTCCTATGATGGAAAATAGGATAACAATGTCACTTCATTTTTCCTTTTAGTAGACTTAAGATGACTCTAAATATAGCCTCACACTAGTATGGTGAAAACATTGTTTGGCAATTGGGAAGGTACTATAATTTCAGTTAGAAAGAAACACGGTGAAAGCAACAAAAATATATTAAACTAAATCTACACTAAAAATGTCTTAACTTCAAGTTAAAGTGCCATTGGGACTTGATTCTAAAATCAAGGCTTGGAAGTCACTGCTTAACTAGGACACTTATCCCATTCTAGCCTAAGAAGAAGAGGTGAAAGACACACATGAAAGTCATTTTTTTTTTCCTGGGAACACTGGATTCCCAAGTACTTGCAGAAAAAAAGCAACAGCCACATGTAAAGACTAAATAAACATATCAATAATTAAGACTTCCTCCAAAGATCTACCAATTTATATTAATTAAGCACCTCTTAAGTAAAAGAAACATTGCTACTTGGTGAGGGTACACAAAGCAAGTAAGATAGTCCCCATCCTCAAGAAGCTTAGGGATCAATGGAAACATAGATGGGTAAATAAGATAAACAAGGAATGCCTTAGCTGATGTGTTAGTCTAAAGTCAAATTCACTTGGCTTAGCCCTTTCCTCTCTTTTTCAGAGATAGCTGGTTTGAAGGATTACGTCCTATGTTATGGGAGCAGCCTCTGCCTTCTCTGCTGTGCCCGTGACAAGGTCAGTATGTCTCTCTTAACTCGGAGGGGAAGTAACTCTCTAACTCTCTAACAACTCCACTTGGCTACAGGTCTAAAGCTATGTTCTGCCTTCAGTTTTCACTGTGACAAATGTAGTAAAGAAAATAAAACTCTACAATTCCTGCCACTAATAAAACCCTTAAATTAAAAAGACCATAAGTGTGGGGCCCTAATCTGATAAGACTGGCCTTACAAGAAATGGAAGTTCTGTATATCTGTGCATTCACACACAGAGAAAAGGCCACGTGAGCACAGTGAGAGAAGGTGGCCCACAGCAGGCCAGGAAGAGAGCCCTCAACAGAAACCCAATCCATGCACTTTGATCTTGGACCTCTCAGCTTCCAACCTATGAAAAACTACATTTCTGTTGTTTAAGCCAAAATAAATAAGACTCTTAAAAATCATTTGATTACTACAAGTATCAGATGAAGATGCTGCTAACAAGAAATCAATAGCCTAAAGATTTTTCACCAACATGCCACCTTAAAATTGTCTTCCACATTCTCAAATAGAGGAGAAAGAAAAAGATCACCCAACCAATTATCCTTCTTCTCTGTATCTGTAAATTATTTAGTTTCTTCCATTATACATGTCTCCTGTGTTTTTCAAGCCATTTTCTCCCTTTCTAAGTGAAATTGTGAGAGGGGAAACAACAACAACAACAAAAAAACACAAACTGGTTTTTGTCAGTCTATTTACATTTGAGATGCAAGGTCCTTAAGGGATTGAAGTATAGATTTGCAAAGGATTGAGGTCACCACAGTTAACAAACATAAGCAAAGTAATATAATAGTTTGAGCTAAAAAATAACATCTTTGATCTTAGAGAGTTATGTAAGCTACTTAGTTTTGAAACATATGATTGAAATTTTGAAAGAAGAAATACTCACCATGTCCAGGTTCATACTGATTTATGGTCAATTGATCAGGTTTATGTTTAATGTAACCTTCCTTCAACCATTTCTCCAAAATGCTATTACAAATGTCAGGAAGACCTAAAGTCAGTAATCATAATGAAAAAACTAAAATAATTACATTGTATGTTTCACCCAAGAACAAAAAAAGTCACTATAACAAAAATCACTCAGCTTTTAATTTAGCAGTCAAATCCATTAATATAACAATGAACCCACAAGGGAAACAAAATTAAAAAGTAAAAATTGAAATTAAGAATCTTAAAAGTTATTTCATTAATTTTTTTCAAATAAAAAGTCCAAAAGAACACCTGTCCTAACAATTTTGGTATTCCATAAAACAGCAATAAAATTATAAAAATATACTACATATTGGAAGTTAATGACCACTTTCTTTTTGTTATTTCAAATTTAATTATTTTAAATAATTTCTCTTAAAAAAAACACAAACACCTTTCAAAGTAGAACTAACTTACTTTTATTGGAGTCATAAATGTTATTTCATGACAGAAGGAAAAACTAAAGCCATTTAAAAAATAGCTAAATTGAGCTCCAATGAAGAATGATACCAAAGGATTACCACTCTAGAATATATAGTAAATTCTTAATCAATTAGAAAAAAACTGGCAAAGGAGCTGAAAAGGAATTCACAGGAAAGGAATACAAATGACCCACCTTACTACTAATCAGGAAATTACTAATTTAAAATACCAAATGTTTTTACAATACCACATGTTGGTAAGGGTGGGTAAAAGGGGAAGATGATGGTATAGCTGTTTGGGGAAACAATTTGTCAGTATCTATTAACATTTCTAATGAGCATGACTTTTGACACAAGTCTACTTCTTAAGAGTCTCCCTTGAGAAACTCATGCATAGTGCATAAAGAGGTGCATAAAGGTATTCACTGTAGCACTACTTATAAAAGCTACAAACTAGAAATAACCTAAATGTCTATTAATAGGGAACTAATTGAGTATGTTATTATGTGTCATTTGGTAAACTGAAAATCTATACAAGATCTCCAAGACATACAGTGAAAGGAAAAGAACAAGTTGGTATGATACATGTAATATATGAATATACAATGTATGCCATAATGCCATGCAATACTATATATGTTAACAACTATGCACTTGTATAGGTATATATATTTGAATGTAAATTCATTTTTTAAAGAACTGGAAGGATATACATATACTAAACTGTTAATAGTACATACTTCTGAGAAGTGTGCACACAAGGACAGTAATGAAGAGGAACTTTAGCTATATCCATATGTTTGATTTTTTTTAACAACAAAACTATACTATTTATCTAATTAAAACATTTTAAATCAATTGTTTTGAAAATATATCTACAAATGACAAATGAAACATGTCCTACGAACTATATTTCACTTCTAATGTATTAAATCTTTTTTTCTGAACCAAAATTTATTAATAATTACTTACCCCCAGGTAATGGCTTATCTTTATCTACATTGTTGCTCCCATAGTGAAATTCATAACCAAAATGCTTTACTCTTCTGTGTTTTAAGGATTTTTGAACTGTGTAAAGAGAAGAAAATAAACTATTGGGGAGCAAAAGAATTGTATTCCTTCATATATTTCAAAGTCAACATTTTGAGTTAGGATTAGTTTAGTAATGGTAATTTCTATTAACTGTTAAATTACTCTCTTTAATAAAATTAACCATTCTGCCTCATCTTTGCTGTTCTTTCAAGTTTAAAATTGTAACAAACTCTTTTAAAGAATTTCACCCAATCAATCTGAAAGCTAAAAATGTGCACTGCCACTCACAAGACTACTAATGGTCTAGAAAGAGTTAAGAGCAACTCTACTTTACAAATATCTCCAAGAAGCTCTTACTACATTGGTACTTGAACTGCTGATTCCACATGGAAAATTTGCCTTAGGGTGGAGAGGAATGAAAAAAAATAATATAAGTTAGATAATAAATGTTAGGTAATAAAAATCAGTTTGGAGCTATATAATAGATAGCTATATAAATGTTATTTTTATTAATGTTCCTAATAATTGTTAGTATGACTTATCTAACATTAGATTCAGGGTACTTTCAGTAATTTTAAGGAAATACTAATAAACCAAAAAGAGAGGAAGAAAGGAAGAGCAGTAACATGACATTTTGCAGAAACTTTTAAATACCAGATTTTAAAAGCTTTACTTACAATTTTGATTATCTGTATCTTCTGTCCAATCAACACTTTCCAAAAGCATTTTCTCATCCTCAGAAGAAATTATTTCTTCTATTACCGTGAGGCCTGGTGGTAAGGCTTGAGGCCCCATCTCTTTCCACTGTGCTATGGGAAAACAAAATAGTCACATACAAAACTAAAAATTCCTATATACAAATAGCTCTACTAAGGACCTATTTATCAATTCATAAAACTCCCAATCCTCATTTTCAGAAATAAGAACACTGAAAGGCACATACTATATTAAAAGTGCAGAAACAAAGACCAAGATCAAAATGATGGTACATTTTACCCACTGCAATTACCAATAGCAAATAGAACAATATTTATTTAAATATGCTGTTTGAACATGATTAAATCACTTTTTAAATCTCACTAAGAGACAAGGTTTCTCATAATATCCACAGTATACACCTCCATTAAAAAAAAGTCAGATTGTCTATAAATAATGAATAAAAGAATTTAAATGCTCATTTTTGCTCTTAGTAGCTTGATACTAGATATGGTCAAGTAAGAAAAAATATAAAATAACATATAACTTTATAAAGAATAAAAAATATCATTTATGAAGAATTATTTAATGTATGTTAAAATAATTTAAGTTCCTGTATCCTTCAAAGTTTTAGAAAAGTATAGCTCCAGAAGGAAAAATAAAAAGAGTTTATTATTAGATAAAGGGAATAGTGTATTCACATTTACTGTTAGGGAGCTCATTGCATCACAGCCATAATTTATGAAGCTTTTCTGCCAGGTACTTTTCTGCCAGGCAAATTAAATCTTTGAATTATTTAATATAAAAAGTCATAAAAATAATGATTCTCTACTAGGTTCTATTAATATTTCAGAAACATACATAATAAATCATTTGATAAATATATACAAGTACCTACTATGTGTCAGACATTGTATTATTTATTTAATTTATAAAAGGAAAACTTTAGAAGGAAATCCTTAAAGATAAGTAATCGATAGTACAAGTAATTTGGATTTAGTTTCCTAAATATGTTTTTTAAAAAACATTAAAAATACCTGTCATATTTGTTACTCAGTGGCTATCAGGTAGCAGATATAAAAAACAAGTATCAAAATTATTTCTAACTCAGTTGTTCTCAATTAAAAATGATTTCCAATTAGATACATGATTGCTACAGTCTTAGAAGTACACCTGGATCTAAGGAAGAATTTCAAATAAAGAACACTCCAAAACTCACTTTGTGCAATTCTTACTGAGTGTTCTCAGTACTGAATGGGGGAAAACCCCATGATAGTATTTCCTGATTAAAACTTACTCCTTAGCCACTCAGTTTTCAAAAACTGATCAGAAACACATACGATACAAGGATGATCTACTTTCTAAACTATGTAAAGTTTAAATCAGATTTAAAATTAAATACATATGGACACTGAGAAGTATAATTTCTAAAAAACATCTTTAAAAGAGTCTGAAAGTTTTTAAGTCTTGTTTTACAAAAAGATAAACCCGATCAGATTACACTCACCTACCCAACCCCAGGATATCTAAACTGAGCTCCTTTATTGCCTAATTTAATTATTCAGTTCCTCAATCACACTATCCAGCGGCTATCACATTGGATAGCACAGACATGAACACTTCCATCATCACAAAGAGTTCTACTGGACAGCACTACCATAAAGTTTTAGGAAGCTGGTGGCTAAAGGTATTCCTCCAAAAATATGAAGGTTGGCATATAACCACTTTGATCACAATGAATTCTTAAGTGATTCATTCAAAGCTTCTGGGTAAACACTAGGAAGTAAACTGGTAATCTGAATCCTCAATATTAAACTTTGAAAAGCACACGTAGGTAGGAGAGTTCCAAAATAAGCAACATGCATAATAAATATATTGTTGATAGGTGGGACTGGCTTCCCTTAGAGGCAGGATATGTCTTATTCACCTCTGTACCTTCAACTACTAGTCCCCCACACAAACTATTTAATGGGTACTTGAAGAATGTTTGTTAAAGCAAAATGGGCCACTAACCTGCTGTCCTCATTTTCTTTCACAATAAATAAACCCCCCAACTTATGTCTATGAAAAGAAAACTCATACAAAAGCAAGAACCACTTTTTAAAATACAACTGTATGTTAATACCTTTTTCCACAAAATTCAAATACAGAATGATCTTTTGTCCTAAATCATCCACTATTTCTTTTCCATTGAGAGTAACATAGGCTCTCTTGGATTCTTCTATAGTATTGTATCTTGCAAATGAGTAGGGCTTGTTGGGTGGCATTAAGAGAGCTTCCACCAGTCCACATTTCTCTAAAACTGGGAGCAGTTGTCTCCTACTCACACCATTTCCCAAACCACCATTGGCAACAACCAGGTTCTTAAAAGACAAAAAAAAAGGAAGTAACATAAGCAATTGATATCAATCTCTTTAAAAATAAAATTATTTTTAAATAAGATTTCTACAAAGGCATAATTAAGGGAAAAAAGGTTTCATTGAAGTTATTTGGTTTGCTAAATTTATACAAAGTATATAAACCAATTTACTAAATATTTGGGGAATAAAAAGTGCTCCTATGTTGCAAATAATATTGATTTTTAAATAACCTATCTCAGCAAAACATTCATTTCTTAATCACCATAAAATGCAAATTAAAAGAGGACACTATTACTCACACATTAAAATTTAACATAATGAAAGGAAAAGAGAATAAACAAGCAGTTACATAACATTTGCTTTTTGTCAGAGACTGTTCTATATGCTTTTGCCAGTAACATAATCTTCACAACAGAGTGAATTTATTTGGGTAATATTAACCCCACTTTATAGACGAAGAACTGAAGATCAGACAAGTTAAGTTAAGGCAGTGATTAGAGGTGGGTTTCAAACATATTTGTCAGTTTCCAGAATCTACACTTTTAATATAACCATTATACAATGTTTACTAAAAACAAAAAGTAAAGGTACTGACTCAAAGAAAAATCAATTATAAGTTCTACTGAACATAAATTAGGAAGATTTTCCTCCAGGTAAATTCAGTCTAATAATTTGGTCAGTTTATAATTAAAGTTTAGTCCTGCACTAAACTTTAAGGAAATTTGGGTGGGATGAAGGAGAAGTCTCTTATTTTTATTCTGATATTTATGGCCTAGCACCCATACATTCTCTGTACTTAAAAACCATTCTATGTGGTGTTAAGATCTTAATTCATGATCTATGACTTCTAAAAACACTGTAGTATAACAAAAATAAGCCGTAGATGGTCTATTCTCATCAATTATCACTTATACCGGGTGTTGGCAAAGTTTTCCTGAAAAGAGCTAGATAGTAGATATTCTATGCTTCGCAGGGCCATGTAATTTTCTGTCACATAGTCTCAGTTTTATTTTTTAACAACCTTTTAAAGATGTAAAACCATTCTTAGCTCACAAGCCTGATTTGGCCTGAGGAAAGTAGTTTGCCCATCCCTGATTCATATTAAGGTCAAGGTTAGTACATAGTGAATTAGTTTTATTATACAAAATGAGAATACCTAGAACCTTGTTTGAAAAGGATATAATACAATAATTATAAAGTGGATAATAAGTAAAACTCTATTTTGTCATGGAACAGCCAATACCTTATATGTATGCAAGTACACACATACATATAATAAACAAACCCACTAATACAATACTGTATAATATGTCATAAAAAATTTTAGTCTCAGATTGCTTGCCCTGAACATCTTTAATGAAGTTTATTAATTAAAATACCAAAATGATTTGGTTATATCCATCCCTAAACATTTGCATTTCCTAAATCAAAGGAATTACAAAGGTTACATAAATCTCAAGGATACACTACTCCATCTATGAATGAAAGATGATGAGGCATGACTGGAAGAGAGGTCCTCATAGAGGCTGTCCAAGTGATTTGTGGGCAACTCTAAAGGCAAACCACAAAAAACAAGTGCAATAGGGGGTAAGGGAAGGGAGGAACTTATTTCCCATTACATGTGAGTTATATAATTAAATATAATAATCATTTTATTTATAATTATTCAAGCAATTTTCTAAATACTAAGAAGTATGAAGCAGAGAACTTAGATATTTATTGAAGTCATCTTCAGTGCTGACAATTTGAGGATCACTGCCCTAGAAAAATCTTATAAACCTTTAAATTTGAACAATGGAAACTATATTTATAACACATCATTAAAAGAATATGTGTTCTCCCCCAGGTAAATAAAATATAATTAGAGGTCCTTCTACAATTTTATTCTTTTTCTTTCAAAATTTGGTAAGGAAAAAAATAATCAGAGCTTAAATAAAATGCCTCTTTGGAAGCCATGAGGTGAGGTTAAAGCTTCTGGAGACCCTAAAGACAGACCCAACCAGAAACAAGGTTCAGAGACAGCAAAGAAACTCAGCCTGTTTTTTTTTTTTTATTATTTTGTTTTGTTTTGTTTTTCTTACTACTTCTCTTTATGGCCCCTGTAAGGAAAAGAAAGCAAGTCATGCTTGGGAAGAGACAAGAATAGAGTATATCAGTTTAATTTTCTGAATGCTTCTCAGCCTCAGTGGCTATTGGCTGAAACAGTAAAATCTATGCAAACATACTAATTCTAATCTACTCTATTCTAATCTATTATCTAGTCCATCCTTGCTATAAGAATTTGGCTTAAATTCTCTGAAGTCAAAAATATTTAACTCCAAGTATGGGCCTTTTACCTCTTAAATTCAAATGTCCCTCAACAGACTGCTCATTCCTAAATTAATCCAACACAGAAGACTGCGTGGTGAGCACAAGGGAAGAGTATCAGTCTGAGAGTCAACAGGCCTAAATTTTAATCCCTGCTCCACCCTCACAATGTTATGTTTGATCCTCAGTGAAATGATATCTAAGATTCCTTCTTACTCTTATTCTATAGCTTTCTGAACCAAAAATAGTATCATAAGAACTCCTTACATTCGTGTAGTATTTTAATGTCTAATAAGTACCATTAGATTCTCTAGAATCCAACAAGTCAATGGGGTAACAATGTATGCAATACTACGTTCTGCTTATAAATGAGGAAAGCCAAGGTCAAAGGTTATTCCTTATATCCAAATAAGTGGAGAAACTAAGAGTTAAACTGAGTTCTTTTAATTCATAGCCCAGGAAATTTCATAGTCCCTCATATTTATCATCTCATTTAATTATTGATGATCAGATAATGAAAAGGCTTTGTCAATAAGGCCTAATAAAAGAAAAATGTTTTGTAACACATAATCAAAATACTTTATAAAATAGGTGAGGTTGGGAACAGAAGAAAGAGCAGAAGAGAGAAAATTGTATAAGAATGCAGAAGATCTATTAATAGCTTTAAGTTCCTATTAGTCACTTGCTATTTTATATCAATAACCTCTCAGAACTTTAGTTTTCCCAATAAGGATATTTAGGGAATTAAATATAATAATGAATATAAGTATGCTCTGCTAACTAAAAAGATTTGTATAGTGTTATTATTATTATTGCCATATACCCACAACTTCTCACTCAACAACAAAATCAATAGAATTTCAAACTACAAAGCTATGGCCCAAAATAAAAAGTCAGCAGGTCCTATCATACGTGTATTTAATATGGATGTAACACATGACTAAACAATTACAGCCTTGAGCAATTATTAACAAATATTAATATAATACATTAACATGTCAATACATTTACATTTAAATGATAATAATAGTTTTAGGTCACCTGAGTGGCATAGGATACTGTCTCAATGCCTTCATGTCTCAGCAAAGTATGCTTGGCTTTAATCTGTTTCCTTAAGAACTTCTTCTCAGTTTTATTGAGTTTATAATTATGTTGATGGCTGCTGTCCATAGCAATACTGCAAAAAAACAGTAAAAAATGTCAATCTTAAGAGTCCTGAAGGAAAAATTATAATGATGCTATTCATATAATCTACATTCTATAGTTTATAAATATTTCTATTTGACAATTTTTTTAAACGCTTCATTTACCTTTCACTAATCAAGAGAAAAACAGACACACATAAAATAACGGAAAATCTAAGAACATCTAATAACATCTCTGACGGTTCCAAAAAATGTTCCAACATTGTAGCTCCATTTAAGCATGCTATTTTACTCATAGGTGATGAATCCTTTTACTTATGAAGTCCTAGGTAAAATGTACCATAGACAAAAATTCACAGTCATAATGTAGGCAAGGCAAGGGGGAGGGAATGAGGGAGGAAGAGGAGCAGGGGGCGAGGGGAGAAACTACAGAAAAATGCATGGAAGAATATACAGTATTATTCCATTTATATAAAGGTCAAAATCAAAAAGCCATATATTATTTAGAAATACATATATATAGCAAAGCTAAATGGAAAGCAAGGAAATGATAAACAGAAAATTCAGGAGAGAGGTTATTTCTGTAGAAAAAGGAAATTGATATAAAAGTAACACATAGGAATATCAAAGGTATTTCTTAAGATAAATGGTAGGTGTGTTTGTTCTATTATTTCAAAACTATACACAGCATATATTTATAGCTATAATTTTTTAAATAACATAAATAAACACCTCATAAAATTGTGCTTTCGCTTTATTGAAATATGTCAATCAGCAAGTAGTTACTAAGTATTTTCCCAAAGAGGCTTCTATAATCACACTATCTAAATTAGCATCCTATATCCTGCTTTATCATAGTAGTCTATTTTATTTTGTTCACATAAGTTAACATAATTTGTTATGGTTCATCTGTTAGTTTAACTTCCCCATGATGATATAAACCCCAAGAGAGTAAGAATGCCAGCATACGGTAGGTGCTCAATAAATATTTGTTGAAGGGATAAATAAGTGCCTATTATGGTCTCAGCACCTGTAGTATACAACTATAAAAGAATATATAGTTTATGCTTTCAATAAGTTTATAAGTTAGTTGAGGAAAACAAATACTAAACAATGAAAGAAAAGGACACATCTTTATATTAATATAACTAAGTGCTAGTATACAGCCCTTAGGTATGACATGAATTAGAGACAAAAAATAAGATGAATGTTAACTGGAAAGGTTGGGAAGACTTTCACATACAGGCTGACTAGTGCTGAGTTGTAATGGATAAGAACACTATAGAGTCATATGGAAAGGAAGGTATTCGTAGGGCAGTAAAGAACAGAAACTAAAACAGAAATGGACATGTCTGGCAAAGATAGTGAGGTATAGACATAATTTTTTTAGAGCAGAGAGAGTATGCTGACCTTCCACTCTCTACATACTTGAAAGTCTTCAAAGGTAACAGAAGAAACAAATTTAGGGGGTTAAACAGAATCATATTTCGAAACAGCTCATAAACGGTCAAAGCTCTAATTACTAATCTTTAAGCATAGAAGAAAAATACCAAGTCTATTGAAATGCCAGCAGATAGCCCAGCTTCCTAACACAGGAGGTACATATGATAAGAGGTAAGGCCAGTGAGGCAGGCTGGCTGGACAGCATACTAAGGAGATGAGTTAGGAAGACCTGCAATAACACAGCTTAGCAAGTAGAAATTCCTGATCTAGGCTGAAAAGTAGAAAGAAAGGGAACAGAGGGAGAGGGGAAAGAGGAGGGGTAAAAGCAAAGTTCAGGTAGAATCAATAGGTGTTGGTGTCTACTCAAGCATGAAAGAGGAATCAAAAATCACTCACAAAAGGTTAAGGCTGAGTGACTGAGAGACTAGTGATGTCATTCCAAAACTGGAAAGTCAGGAGGAAGGTCAGTCAGGAAGAGCTGCTCAGGAAGGGAGGCAATGAGTCAGATTTAGGATTTAATATTAATATGTTCAAGGTACTGGTGAAATATACAATTGCAATGTCACGCTGGCAGGTGACAATATGAAGTGGCTCCAACGAAAGGACTGAGGTTAGAAAGCTTTAGGAGTCATCATTAGACAAGAATGAGACAACTGAATATATATCTCAAATATTGTGCTAATTATAATTGTTTGTTCTACTATCTGTTCCCTTCCACTGAACTATGAGCTCTTTGAGGACAGGGATTAAAACATACTTTTCTTAGCTACCCCAGAGCCTCATTCAGTGCTATGAGACAGTATAACACAGTGTTTAGGAGTCTAGGTTCCAGGTTCAAATCTCAGCTCTACCACTTATTAGCTGTATGCTCCTTGCACACATATCTCTGTGTTTTAGTTTTTCATGGCTAAATAGGGATAGAGATAAAAATAATAGTGCCCATTTCATAGCTTGTTTAGGAGAATTAAACTGATTTATTACTATATTACTATTTTCAAAATAAGATCAGAATGGCTTAACGAGACAAAGAATGGTTGAGGGCCTTCAAAGAAGCTATTTTATAGCCATTGCATTCCAAGATTTCCATCTTTGGAACACCAACCTTGCAGTATGTCATGGAGAACAAGGAATGGGTACACTACACAATTTTTTTCTTAATATTTCACATAAGCAAAGATTTCAAAATGGAAGAAATGAGAAAGAAAAGATACCAAATACATCTTTTTAAAAGATGCCACTAAGAGTCCAGTACCAGCAGATGGAGCCTCATAACTACATTTTTGTCCTCCCCTTTCTGTTCTCACTTCCTCAGTCATGCGATATTATTGCATGTAAAGAAAGACAGATCCACATGGCTTTTGAGGCTCATTTTTCCTCCATTCCAGTAGCTTGGCAATGTGCTGGCCCAGTAGATCTGAGTTACCTTAATAAGGAATAGGCTGATACCAGCTGCTGAGGTTTGGAGGTACCTCTTTCCAATAAGGTCACTTCCCTGGCTAGGGAGTATCCACTATTGCACAAATGCTTGGATGCTCCATGGCATATTATGGGAGTGAGGTCACTATTTACTAAGATACTAGTCATACTGAGTCCAGTCCAGCCACCTCTAGCCTAAGCATACTCTCTGTGGGATGAGATTACACATGCTCTGTTACTTGCTTATTAGTAAATTTAACCCCAATACATCCTATTTGATAGTGCCCTAAGTGATAATGGTAGTATGAGTGTTCATGCCCTCCTTGAGCAATAGAGAACCTATTACAAATCAAGCAAGATAAACAAATATTCCTGTGCTTGTATGTAAATTATACTTAATTAATAGCAAAGATTAGAAAGAACCTAAATTCCTATTAAATGAGGCCTAATTGGAAAGCATAGCACAGGTATACAAAGCTTCCATACAAACCTTTAGCACACACAAGGAATTGGTGATATCTATGGGTGGCCTCCAGGGAGGGGAAATGAATAGATGAGTACAGGAATGAAAGGGAGTTTTCTTCTTTCATGACTTTTGAGTTTAGTAGCTATTCAACTTGCATTATCTATTTTTTAAAAAAATAATAAAGGTTTAAAATGATTAGAAAAGATTCACCCCATCACTTGTCAGGTCACCCCATTTTGACTCTTTGAAGTACACTTACTATACATTGTTGAATAAACCTAAATTGAACTTGCCATCTTAGCTCCTAAACCTTTCCTCCTCCAGAATTCTGAGTTTGGCAGCCTTTTTCCATGTTCTCATTAACACCTACCATGTTTCCCCGAAAATAAGACCTACCCATGAAATAAGCCCTAGCAGGATTTCTAAGCATTTGCACAATATAAGCCCTACCCCGAAAATAAGACCTAGTGATGGGCGTGGCTACGCAGCATATCTGCACAACCCATGCATTTCCTGGCAGTAAAGAAGATGAGCAGACCTTCTCATCTGCCCCATCGTGACAGCTACTATCCCAGAGGTGACCAGAAAGGTGCGGGCAGCCCCACCAACAAGGTCGGCTCCCCCTGTCAGGTCCCGGCCCTTGAGTGCTGCAAGCTGAGGCTTTGAGGGGAAAGTCTGCTCAGTGAAGTGAGGAGCAGGATGCTCCGCTTTAGGTATTGTGTGTCCCCAGGGGGAAGAAGGAAAGCTGTGGCTGCCATTTTACTCAGCACTGGGGGCCTCTCTCACCCCCCCCAAACACCAGGGGATAGGGGAAAAGCTTCAGCAAGCAGTCTCTTTCTGAGCCCAGAGAGATCATTTCTGCTCCACTGTGCAGATTGGACCCAGTGCTCACTGGTGCTCTGATAAATAAGCCAGCCCTTACGCATCAGCTTTGCTGGCCTATCTCTGCTTTTCCTGAGTATCTGTACCCCCAGACAAGATGAGTGCAAAAAGAAAGAGCTCTTCTGTTAAGTATGAGAAAGAAATTGTGGAGGACTCCAAGGGCAACAATCTTACAGCTTTCTGCAAAGAGAAGTTGGATATCCGAATGGTCCGAAAATGGCAGGCAGAATATGATAACCTCAGTCTAGATGTGGACAGAGGAAATGCTAAGCTCAAGTGTGGTTCAGGTCGGCAATCTTTATTTCCCGAGTTGGAAGGCATGATGGGTGAATGGATTACGGACAGGAGAGCAAAGGTTTTGGTTGTGCGCAGGGCCCTTGCACTAGCACCACAGTTAGAAATATCCACAGAAGATTTCAAAGCATCACAACACTGGCTGGATCCCTTCCTTCAGCGATATGAACTGTCTCTAAGCACTTGCATTCAAGTCCTTTGTTGATGGCATCGACTTTTCTAAATACCAACTTTGCAACATGATTGCTATGGATGAAAGTGCAGTGTTTATGGGTCAAAGAGCCCTAACAACAATTGAGCAGAGGGGTTCCTCCTCAATCTACATTCCCTCCACTGGTCAGGAAAGTTCGAGAGTTACCTGTATTTTGGCAATTCTTCTGGATGAAAGTCACACCTCTTATCATCACTAAGGGCAAGAAAGATAAGATTGAAGGTGTTTCCAACATTTATGTTTTTGAGATCGAAAAAGCCTGGTGCACACAAGCAGTTATAAGGAAGTGGCTTGATTTAATGCTGCCACTTGTTTTGCGAGGTGGCCAAAGAGGTCTGCTAGTCTAGGATTCAGCCAGCACTCACTGTGCTAAAGACATGAAGAACTTCCTTGCAGAGGAAATAATGATTCAAATTATTTATATTATATTTGATCAAGCAGATCAAATAATGATTCCTGCAGGAATGACTGACTATCTGCAGACTCTTGATATTGCAATAAACAAGCCATTCAAAGACCATTTGCACATGGAAATTAACGACTACATTGAAAATAGGATGACAAGAAAACAGCGTGGAAACTTTGTGAAGCCTAGCCTGCAAGAGGTCATGATTTGAGTGAAGAATTCATGGGATAAAATCACTGACAGTGTTGTTACCAATGCACTCCGAGCAGGTTACATGGATAAGAGCTGCTCATTTAATGAGAGCTCTATTGCTTGACATGAGAGATTGGGGCCAGTGGTTCTAAAGGAAATAGAATCACAAGAAATTCAGGATGGAATTCAGGGTTTGGAGAGTTATGATGATGTTCCAGAAGAAGACGACTTAACTATATTTGAATAAATGTAGATTGTTGTACCATACTTAAAAAAAATAACACATCCCCTGAAAATAAGCCCTAGGGTGTCTTCTTGAGGAAAAATAAATATAAGACCCTGTCTTATTTTCAGGGAAACACGGTAGTACCTATCCCTGTCTCTGGAGTTCTCACATTGTATTATAATTACCTGTATGTCTTGGGCTCACCCAGAAGACTATCATCTACCTGACGGCAGAGATCTTATGCCCAGCATACAGTTCAGAATAATTGTTCGATGAAATTAGTGTTAGCTCATGCCTGTAATCCTAGCACTCTGGGAGGCAAAGCGGGAGGACTGCTCAAGGTCAGGAGTTCGAAACCAGCCTGAGCAAGATCGAGACCCTATGCCTACTAAAAAAATAGAAAGAAATTAATTGGCCAACTAAAAATATATAGAAAAAAATTAGCTGGCCATGGTGGCACATACTGTAATCCCAGCTACTCGGGAGGCTGAGGAAGTAGAACTGCTTGAGCCCAGGAGTTTCAGGTTGCTGTGAGCTGGGCTGACGCCATGGCACTCTAGCCCAGGCAACAGAGTGAGCCACTGCCTCAAAAAAGATTAAAAAAATAAAAACCACAGGCCGACACCACCAGAGGCCCAAGGGTCGTAGGGACTGCTCAAATGAGAAGAGCACTAGAACAATCAACTGCGCAAGCGACCAAGCCGTCAGCAAGCATTGCCTTTGCTTTTTACTAGATTGACGCTGGTCAGAAAAGCCCCAGAGTGCCAAATTAACGCGCCCCACGTTGTAACCACCTGTCTCCAACCCCCCCCCCCACACACACACACAAAACAGAAGATTCACACAGACACGACGTGAGCACCCGAACCAAACACAAACACGTGCACCGTAAACACTAACAGAACCACACAACGCCCTACTGCCCACAGACGGTAACACAGCGGCTCCCGCCCAGATCATCCCTCCCTTCCCTAGGTTTTCATTCTCTATCAGCGAGGCGGGTAGAGTAGATCGGAAGAGCCTGACAAGAGGAAGGAAGTATCTGCAGCACTTCTGCCTTGGCTCAGGCCAGGTTCTCACCACGCGGGTGCTCTCCTTTGCTAGCCTCTCCACTCTAGCCCCAGAAAGCAGCGTCCGGTACTTGCACACCACCTCACCTGGGCGCGGCCATGTTGGAGAAAACTGCACTACATTTCCCATGAATCAGCGGGGCGACAAACAGAGCTCCCACAATCCCCTTCGTCTCCCAGATGCCCGTATGGTCCCTTTCTCAGCCGGTTGCCTTTGTTTGTGAGGTGCTGTCTATTATGGTGGAAATTCAGTTGTCTTATTTGGGGAAATAGTGACGATGAATACGGCAGCTTTATTTTTATAGGTCGCTCCCCAAATGGGCAAGGTCAAACAAGCCTGTGTCCTTCGGTCCGTCAGTAGTGGCCCCCGTCACCTTGGGCTCTTTGTGCGTATTTCCTCCTGAATCTTTGGTATGGGAGAGTATCTTAGGGTCTGAAAGATGACCGCATGGTCGAGAGGGAAGGAGGTTGACTATGCACGAACGTGCCAGGGGAATGGTGAGTAATAGGAAGATATGTGGAAAAATGTTGAAGGAAGCAAGACAGAAAGGTCGCCAGATTATTAGAAAACCTAATGCCATTCTATTCTGTAGGCCTAGGAGTGGGGGTGGGAAGCTGGGAAGATTAGAGAATTTAAGTGATATAACCAGAGCTGCTTGGGGAAGGTGGGAGGGGAGACTAGAAGATGGCTGTTGCAGCGGTGAGATGAAAAGTAACTATTTAACTGGGACCCAGCAAAGGAAAAGGAAAAATATTTTATATCAAAAGTAAAAGACACAGGAGAGGGCGATGATTAGCAATTGTACCTGCTTTAATGTTATTTGTGATGCAAGTATATTATAATCATTATACCTGCATTAGGTGATGAGCTATGTGAGTGCAGGGAAGCAAACCTGGGGAGCGAGGGAATCATCTTCCTATGATGAATGTTGATACAATGCCCCAATTCACACTGTACCACAGTGGGCTATCAGTAAAAGTTAAGGCTGGCTAGCTGGCCGGGAAAAGTAGCATTGAAAAGAGAGTGTTGTTGAGTGGAGGAATGATTTATGTGGAGAATAAGTTAGAAGGAGGAAAGAATAGAAATTGGAAGGTAGATAGGCAGCCATTTCAGTGAGTCTAGGAAAGAAAGGAGGAGACCAAAACTGAAGAGCAAAAGTGAGGAGGTGAGTGCAAGGTGGAGAGGTCAAATCAACCAGACATGGCGAAGTATTTATACTTGGATGTAAAAGGAAACGTCTCTCCCATTGCAATCTTGCTTCTGCACTACTAGATGCTTTCAAAAATATATTGCAACAGAATTTTCTGCAATGATGAAAATGTTTTATAATCTGAATTGTCCAATATGATACACACTAGTGACGTGGCTTTTGAGCATTTCAGATGTGGCTAGTACAACTAAGGAACTGAATTTTGAATTATAAAAATTTTATTTAGTTTTAATTAACTTAAATAGCCACATGTGGCTAGTGGCTTCCAAATTGGACAACAGTAGAAAATAGCCCCCTATCTCCTATTGGCCAAATTCAATTATGTCATCTCAGTATCTGGCCTGCTTCAAGATACTTAAGCTTTTAAAGCTTTTGATTTTCTAAGCCTCTGCAAAATCACTCTTTTAGTTCTCTTTGTACATTCTGATCACTTTTTTTCAGTGTTTTCCACCAGTTTCCCTCCCTCTATGTATAATTAAACACAGGCAATCCCTCAGGTTTTGTGTTTGACCTTTTTCTCTTAGTCTATAGCCTCTCCTGCATGCCTTCCCAAAAGTTTTAAAGAGATTGTGAATAATTCCCTAATCTTAACCTTTAGCCCTGACTTTCTTTTAAGAATCAGTTTGGGGCCAGATGTGGTGGTTCAAGCCTGTAATCCTAGCATCCTGGGAGGCCAAGGCTGGAGGACTGCTTGAGGTCAGGAGTTTGAGAGCAGCCTGAATAAGAACAAGACACCCCCTCCCCCACTACTCCCTCCACCTCTACTAAAAATAGAAAAAATTAAAATTAGCCAGGTGTGGTGGTGTATGCCTTAGTCCTAGCTACTTAGGAGGGTGAGGCAGGAGGATAACTTGAGCCCAAGAGTCTGAGGTTGCTGTGAGCTAGGCTGATACCATGGCACTCTAGCCATGGCACTCTAGCTGGGGTGACAGAGTGAGACTCTGTCTCAAAAAAAGGAATCAGTTTGATTTAGTGAAAATATGAAGGCATCGGAGTATGTCCTGAAGTAGAAACTGCAAAAGAGTATTTACCTTTTAGGACTGTTGGGATAATTAAATAAAATACCATGTATAGAGTAGTTGTCAAATGGTTGTTCATTTCTCCTCTTCTGCTCCTGAGTTACAGGCCCAAATTTCCAACTACCTGCTGTCCATCCTTGCCTCAAATTCCTTAGAAAAATGTAAATACATATAAAATTCTGTATATAATCCTTTGTATACAGGCCCTTATCTTTTCTTGGAGTATCACACAGATCATGTCTCCTAGAGAAGATGACTCCCTTAGTGATTTTCACTACATTGAGACCCTGTTTATTCATCATGTAACCCCATAATATTTGATAGTCTATAATGATAGGAATTGAATAAATGTTGAACTGAAAAGAAATTTTAATTAGAAGATAAAATTCATCTTCACCTGTGCCAAAAACTACCTGATAATCTATAATAATTTTTCTATAATGTTTCAAAGATATGAAATGCTGACCTAGGCTTTCTTTAGTGAAAAACTAGTGTCAGCTTCATGACGAGTGAGTCCTCTGTGTCAACTGTGCCTGGGTTGGCAAGATTTTTCTGTGAAGGCCAGATTATAAATATTGTTGGTTTTGTGGCCACACATTTTTCTTTGTTTTTGTTTTTTGTTTTGTTTTGTTTTGTTGCTTAATAACCCTTTAAAAATGTAAAAACTTTTCTTAGCTCCCCCTGCTTTTGCTGGCACGATTTGGCCAATGGGCTATAGTTTTCCAATCCCTGGGCCCTCTTCTTAAACTCTGTAATCAAGAGCGGAGTCTCAAGGTAAAACTAAAATGGCCCTGCTAATGAAGATATTTATTGTAAATTATAATATAGTATAAATGAATTTAATCAGATTAGCCAACATTGGAAATAAAGGAGACAGAATAAAAATAAATAAATAAAAGATTAGCCAAAAATACATTTTAAAGCATTGAAACGTAGAGTTCCAGAAATTTGGGCTAGGAGCGACATGTCATTTAGAATTGATTCTAGTTGCCAGTAACAGAAAACTGGGCTGATTACTTAAATAAAGTTATCTTTCCTCAAATGACAAGCCATCTAGACAAAGGCAATCAGTAACATTGGTACTGCTTGCCTTGTCGTAAAGAACGCAGGTGCTTTATACTCTGCTCCACCATCCTTGGTGTATTGATTTTTTTTATCCTCATTTTTTTATGTCTCCTGGTTACAAGATGGCTACTGCAGATCCAGGTATCTTGTCCCTATACTATCATCTCTAGCTGGAAAAGTGGAGGAGTAACTCCATCTATATCCAGGAAATGAAGCTCTCCATGGACTTTCCTTTTTTTGTTTGGTTGGTTGGTTTTGTTTTGTTTTGGGTGTTTTTTTGTTTTGTTTTGTTTTGTTTTTACCACAAATGGGTTGTATACTATAGTCGGCAGAATAATGTACCCCCATGGTCACAGTCTAATCCCTGGAACGTGAATATGCAGGTGTAATTAGGTTTGCAGACTTTAACACATTGGCTGCCACACTAGAAAAAAACATTCCTTTTCCCCTTGGGCCATGGTGTTTTATTACAAAAATAAAAACTTTGAAAACAAAATGAGCCTTTCTAATTTGATGAAAATTTTATTTTTTATTGTTTTCTGAATGTGAGTTATATGCAACTTCAAAAATAGTTCTCACAGCTCCCAAAGTGAAGAGACATGTGAGTTGCATATGCTTCACAAGGCCTTCGGTACAAAACTAGTGTGAGTTAAATACAACTCACACAGCAGTTAATGTGTTAAAATAGATTATTCTGATTACCCAATGGCCCAATCTAACCACACAATTCTTTAAAAGCAGATCATTCACTCTAGCTAGAGTGAGAGATGAAGCTGAAGAAGTCAGAATGATTCCAATTGTGAAGGATTTAATACCTTGTTTGCTGGCTCTGAAATGTCAGGGTCCATGTGCAAGGGCCTGAAGCAAGGCCTCTAATGAGCTATGAGCCAGCTCATCTGATAGCCAACAAGAAATGGAGACTTCATCCTACAACCACAAGGAATTGGATTCGTTCAACAACCGTACCTGAAACCAAACCCTTCCCAGAGTGTCTTGATAAGAGCTTAGCCAGCCAGCGTGTTGATTTTGTCTTTATGAAACTCAAAGTAGAGAAACCAAACAAACCAACCCAAACTTCTGACCTACAGAACTGTGAGATAATAAATTTGCTTTGAACTGCTAAATTTGTGGTAATTTGTTACATCGGCAAAAGAAATCTAATATACAAGCTTACCCCGGACCAATCACTAGCTAAGGGAAGTAGAATTACCAGGACTGTTTGTTTTAAAACCAATCATGATTCACTCTATGGGATTAAGATGAAACCTATCCTCCCTAAAATTGAGAGACCTTGATAGGCTTGGGGGTTTGGGGGATGGAATGAGTTTCCATTAGCAAGAAAAAAGGGAGGGTGGGAGGGGGAGGAGGGGATGGGTATATACAACCACAAGGAGTAACATGTGCAACATTTGGGGCATGGACACGCTTGAAGCTCTTACTCGAGGGGGGAGGGGGGCATGGGCAACATATATAACCTTAACACTCGAAACCCCATAATACGCTAAAATAAAAATAATGAAAAAAACTAAGTAAATAAATGAACATGACTGTGAAAAAAAATTTAAAAATAAATAAATATTTACAAGTAGGATTCAGAAAAAAAAAAAAAAAGAAAGAAAACAAAAAAGGGAGACATTTGCTGGGTAGACAATTAAGTGTGTTCCATAAGGGAGTTGAGCACTTATTTCTAGCCAGATTATCATAATAATGATCCCTCTCAAAATCGGGAGAGAAAAGGGTGCTAAAAGGATGAGCACTCTCATTAACTTATAAAGCATCCAAAGGTAGAATTCCAACATCTATTATGCTCTCCTTCAAGACTCTTCAATCAGAAAACATTTAAAATGGCCCCAACAGTCCTTGAGAACAGTTACATTTTTACTGTGGTTCCAAACTGTGACACTGTTTCACTGCCGTTTCAAATTTCATTCCTGTAGTTATGAGGTTTCTAACCTTCCTTCCCCTTCTCCCCCACCTGCCACCACCATTTGATCGTGGCTAACTTCTGGCTTTTCTTTCTCTTGTCCCCAGTGGCTACTGTACTAGTTTTGCTCCTCCTGCCCGCCCTCCCGCCCCGTCCCATTTATGATTTTTAAAAAATCCAAAACCTTTTATTTCTCAGTCTTTACTCTCCACTTACTCTTCTGCTACTTATTTTATACCTCCTGGGTAAGTGGTCAATTTGTATCAAGTTTCCTTTCCAAGTTTGTATCATCTCTGCTGCTTCCCTGGCTTGCTGGTTTCTTGAAACTCCAGGAAGAATGCATTATGTAAAACCATTTGATGTTCATTGTGACATTTTAGGAATGAATACATTATTCATGCTGTGGTGATAAAAATTCAATGAAAAGTTTGCAGCTTTATAAGTCATATGGTGGAAGTATTCCCCGTGCAGTAATTAGAGGCAAAAAGTTACCAATAAAAGAAAAAAGAGAAGGAAAAGAAAAGGGTCACCCTTTGTAATTTGTAATACAAAATATAAAACTCAGCTTGGGGGATTGTTCTTTGGGCATTCGTGAAACATAAGGTTTTAACTGTGAAGCATTAGCCTCCTAAAATGGTCTCTTTATTCTTGAGGCTGAAGCCCTGCTTAATTTGCAGAATAATTTTTCTGTAACAGATTTTTCAAGCACACAAGAATAAAGAAATAGCAGACAACTCAGGGTGCAGGAAAATCTTTGAGGTGATTAGAGGCATAGGAGTTGTGGATTTTAAAAGGTTAAAATAAAATAAAACAATTTTTTAAAAATGTTTCCCTTTACAAGAAAAAAAATCTCTTAAAAATTTATAAACACTACATTTAAAAATGTCTTGCCACTTTGATGGCTTCATATTACTGTTAATTTCTCAAAGACTCAAAGAGACTTGCCCGAAGAGGGCAATCTTCATCACTAACTGTACTGGGTGTAAATTCATAGTTCATACAGCTTTTGTGATCATTTCTAATTGACGGAATAGACTTCTTTTCAGATCTGATTAGGTGGTCTTAGCTATTACATTGTGACTGAGATCTCATACTAGGAGCATCAATTTTTTGCCATTTTCTGTTGGTTGCTTACTTGTGCTTGAATTATTGTCTTTATTCATCTTCCCTGTAGGGAATTTAGAGTTTTCTAACCCACTTGTCCATTTTGCAAAAATAGTTTTTGGATTATATAATCTAAAATCCATTTACCAGGCAAAAAATATCATGCTTCATTTAAAGCAAAAGAGGGAGGGTGCCAGAGGCAGCTGACCTGCCCGTGAACTCCCACTTCCCCCTTCTTTTAGAGCACCTATCACGAAGCCTGTGACATATGACATCAGATATGCAGACCCAACGAAGCCTCCAAGATATTACATGTGAATTTGTTTTACATAAAAATATAGATAGAATTTCCAATATATTCTTCCAGATCCCCTAAGTCATACACACTTCACTTTAGAGGCTACTGCACTAGGATATGTTTCTCAAAGGGCAGTTCTTAGACAACGCGCATCAAAATCACTGGAGTGCTTGTTTAACACGTAGTCTCTGACACCACTAGACATAACAAGTCAACTGAAGGCAAATATAATTGTAATAGTTTCTCTGAACCCCAGTGGGTTATAGTGTGTGCTCCAAAATCTCTGGGGCCAGGACCAAGTAATCTGCATGTTTTATAAGAAATCCTGCTGCATTTACAAGTGTTCAACCATTGAAGAAAACATTGTATATTATTCATCTCCATAGACCTCTTTAAAAATCATCCCAGAGTATCAAGCTGCCAGATTTCTAGTATATTTGGGACTTTTATTTCAGGGGAAATATTTTAATTTTACAAAGTCCAAAGGACCAAGAAGCCAGATAATCTAAAACTCAGATTAAATTATTAAAGAATCCACAAAATTATGTCTCAGAAAAATTCTGATTACTGGCATCTCTACATCCCATTTTACAGATGTAGCAACTGAGACTTAAAGGCAAAGTGTATAAGCTGTTTAAGTAGAAGATATTTTTAAGAGTGATTTACATTCATATCTGTGTTATCACATGATAAAAGGGCTTAATTTTATAAATTAAAACATACCTCTTTATCTACAACTATTTATTGAATTGAGGTATTAAATACTAAGTGCTTAACCTACCTTATTGAATTTTTTAAGAAAACCCTACACATTATTCTCCCAATTTTATAAATGAGCTCTGAGGTTCAGAGAGGTAAAGCAAATTTCCCAAGATCACACAGTAATGAAGTCATGAGTCCAAACCAAAGTCCCTTTTCTTTACCAACTGCATGTATTATTGCTGAGGGGCACCATTGCAGAGAAGATATGTCCTTTTTTGGTATTTAGAAGTTCATTCAAGTGTAATGAGACAAATAGAGACATGAAAACATGAAGACAAAAAATGTTTTAAGTGGGGGTACATCCATTATACAAGCATACACTAATTTGCACAGTATAACTAGGCGTCCTCAAAATACTGCGGGCCACATGAGGGTGTTTTTGCCCATTTGTTTTTTTACTTCAAAATAAGATATGTGCAGTGTGCATAGGAATTTGTTCATAGTGTTTTTTAAACTATAGTCAGGCCCTCCAACGGTCTGAGGGACAGTGAGCTTGCCCCCTGTTTAAAAAGTTTGAAGACCCCTGGTATAACTTTTTAAATTGTCTATGATGTATACACAATCTTAACTGAAAGTTTAAATGTTATATTGTTTCTAAAGGACAAACAGCATTACTTGTCTTATTTTCATCTCTTGCCCCAGCTTTCAATATCAGAAATGAGATTGAATAACATCATTTTCTCACCTATTTAAAATATGGCTTAGCAGACCATGCGGTCAATAGAAAGCTAACCAAACCTAGAATTTACTTTTCAACATCTCTGGGAAGTGTGTTAACATTCTAAAGGTAAGAACCTAATAATTAGCTTTGATTACAGCACTCTTCTTCATGAAAAGACACACTGCATGGCCTGCATGTTGGTGTCCTCCCCACGAAATTCGTAAGTTTAAACTCAGTTCCCAGTGCAATAATATTAAGGAGTGGGGCCTTTGGGAGGTGATTAAGTTATAAGAGAGAGCTCCGCCCCCATGAGTAGGATTAATGCCCCTACAAAAGAGAGCGAAGGGAGCATGTCCCCTTTCTGCCCTTCCGCCATGTGAGGACACAGCAAGAAGGTGCCATCTACAAGGGACAGGCCCTTTCCAGGGACCAAATCTGCTGATGCCTTGATCTTAGACTTCGCAGTCTCCAGAACTATATGAAATAAATTTCTGGTGCTTACACTGGATAATTTATAAGGTTATAGCAGAAAGAGTGGACTAAGACTCATGCCAAGTTAGAAATAGCTTTGAAAAAATCATTGGAAACAAGAAGTTTAGTGACATTGAATTATTAACCTGGTAATATAGATAGACCATGATCTCATGTAAAAAATGTTTTTTATGCCTGTCATTATTTTGAGGGGGCTTATGAATTTCTGACTTATTTCTTATGTCATCCCCCATATTACAAATTCCTCCATAGTTTTAAATGCTCTTTCAGGCCAATGAATATAAATGTTATGGCAATAGTGGCTTCTCTTTAGTTGGTTCTAATCTAACTCAAGGTGATTGGAGTGAGGTGAAGTGGTTAGATAAACCTTAGCTGAGAATTCAGGAAACAAAAAAAAGTAAGGGACAGATTTTTAAAGATATAGGGGTCTAGGACTCAAAGAAAGACAGTACACTATTAGACATGTTTCTTTCAATGTAGTGGGCACCTTTGACCAGCAGGTGGCAGCAGTAGAAGCAGGAACATCTAGAAAAAAAAGGAATCTGGGGTAAATACCAACACTGGCAAACCAGGATCCTGTCTCAAGAGCTTGGCAATCACTTTAGAAGGTGCCACTTCCCTGAGGTGACCCCAAGCTTCCCCTGTTCAGGAGTCTAAAAGAGGAGTTTAAGTACCAAAATCAAGGGTTTAGGAGTTTTGAGCAGATGTTACCAAACCTGTAACAAAAGTTCTCTCAAAAGTAAGCCCAGTTTATACCAAGAAAAGTCAACAAGAAGTAACAGACACCGAGCCACGATAGGAAGAATGAGAAAGATGAACTAGGATTTAAGCTACAAGTCACAGAACACAGCAAAAAGCAAATCCGACTGGGAACTGGAAGTGCTGATGCCATGTCTGGTGCCACTGATCCAGGCTGGGCCTCCAGTTCCACCAGTTATTAAATTAGTAGTGGTGGGAGCCTGTGGGCAGGCCTCCTGGGAGGACAGGGGTCTCGGCTAGGGGGCGTTTTGGCAATGAAGAACCATCACGCATTTGGGGATAGTTCGGTTTCTTGAGTCATACTAGTGTCTGTGAGAGCGGTTGAAAATCTGGTGGTATAGACTACCAATGCCCCCTTCCTTGTCAGCGAGCTGTTAAGTAAATAGTGGTGAGAAATGAAACAAGGGTGTCACTTGTCAGATGGAAGAAGGCTAAAGAATGATTTTTCCAGTGCCTTGTAGAGGTGGTTCAGGGGAGGAAAATAAAAAGGCAGACCCAATCACCACAAAAGATACTACAGTAAGAAGTTCACTTCTAATGCAATGCCTTACATTTTTGGCTGTGCTTTTTTATAAAGCATGGCTTGTTCTCAGGACTATCTAGAACTGCCCTTAGTTCTGTCTAGATAAGTCTCTGATCAGAGATGGTGCACCTAGGAGCAGTGAGAAGTGGAGAAATGAGGTCAAACCATACCAACCAAGGAAAAGCTGAGAATTTTGTTTGGTGTTGCAAACAAAAACATTTAGATTCGAGAGATCCATCTGCATTTCCTGAGGGAAAATGCACTTCAGCAATATTACTTCCATTAGTCATGATTTTCGGATTCTACGAGCAGCGGTAAGTCCAACATGTATTGAGCTATCTGGGTCAGAGTCCAGGATTAAGCGAGAATCAGTCATCCTTCAAGTTATAGGAGACAGTGGTCAGTATGAGATAAACAGCAGAGCCTCAGGGCAGCCCTGCTAGGTCCAAACAGTTCTTTCACATCAGGATCCAAGCTCATGCTCTCCTATCTAGGTCAGGTTTGGAACAAGTGTTTGGCAGAAATGATCCCAAGGTAGAGGATGGTGAGCAGGCAACACTCAGCAGTCGGAATACCCTAACTTTGTTCCAGACACAAATGAGACAAGAGAGCCTACAGGGAAATCTAATATTAATATATAAAAATTCCTGAAGGATTTGAGTTTCAGACTTTGATCACCTGAAGGCCCTCAGGATATGAAATACATGGTGGGAACATCCCTTGCTCCACAGAACACTGGAGGGGAGATTGGGAATGTTGCCTGAAGCTATAAAATGCTGGTTTCCACACTGAAATGTCACAGACCATGGAAGTGACAGGCTTCAAAGGAAGACCTGACTCTCAGGTGTGCCAGGTTAGAGTTGGGCCATGCCAAGCCAAAAAGTACTAAAAGTAGAGAAGAAGCAAGTGCCTGGGCCGGCCATGGTGGCTCATGCCTGTAATCCTAGCACTCTAGGAGGCTGAGGCAGGAGGATTGCTCAAGGTAAGGAGTTCAAAACCAGCCTGAGCAAGAGCAAGACCCTGTCTCTACTAAAAATAGAAAGAAATTAGCTGGACAACTAAAAATATATAGAAAAAATTAGGCGGACATGGTGGCGCATGCCTGTAGTCCCAGCTACTCAAGAGGCTGAGGCAGAAGGATCACTTGAGCCCAGGAGTTTGAGGTTGCTGTGAGGTAGGCTGATGCCACAACACTCTAGCCCGGGCAACAGAGTGAGACTCTGTCAAAAAAAAAAAAAAAAAAGAAGAAGAAGCAAGTGCCTCCAGGTAAGGTTCCTATATGGACCTGGAGATTGAAGCTCCAACCAATAGTCTTATCACTAAAGACATAGCCAAGGTTAACAAAGATTCAGTCCTATTAGAAGAGGGCATGAAAAATGCAATTCCCATCCCTCCAAACAAGGTAGTCTCCATATCAAGCATTGGCCAGGAAGCTAGAGTTCCAGGTCACGTGCAGGTACTGGAAGTGGACAAAATAAAGCAGCCCAGGCACAGGTCTGTTAGGCTTTTAATATGGAGCTGAGCCAACTCCACCTTGGCATCCACTGGACATACAGCTGGAAGATTCTCATACTGCCACGATTGACATCGGTCTGCTATAAACTGCTGGGGCTTGAGCTCTTTCTGCTGTGACACACTTCAGTTTCCACTGATGAAAGGCCTATAGCCTAGAATTAAAAAGCTGGTGTACTGCTCCTGTCTCATACCATTGCGGTATCTTCCCCTCAAATTGTCGGGGCTGGCCATAAATGTTATCATAGGGCATTTGAAGGAGGCCATTCCAAAGCAGGTCGCTTATCCCTTGAGACAAGGGATAATCTGATTTTCATGTGGTCAGAAGAGTTCATCACTAGGTTCTAGAGCCTAGAAAACTAGGAAAACTAGAAAAGGTCAGTGCACAGCAAGTAGCTGGATAGAACTTCTGTAATGCCTCTGCACACGTCCAGCTGTTAATGAGGTAGGCCATGTAAGGTTTTTCGGCGGTGGCGAAAAGAAAAGAGACACAGAAAGAGAAAGAGTGGGGGGCCAAACCACGTGGCTTTATTATACACTCATGGACGAGATTCTGGGGCCCCAAGAGAGGGGCGCCCGGAAGTCGCCGCCGTTTGAAGGGACTGAGGCCTTTTATATCCTTTGGGCCTGGCTAGGGACTTTTGGCGGGAAGAGCTGGGGATTTTAGGAGGGGCTGGAGGTATTTCTGGAATCCAGGATCCAAAAACGTTCTTATCCAGGTGGACATCTGGGTGTGGTTCCTCTCAGCGGGGCCTGGCAGTTTTGTCCTTGGCGGGTCTGGTCTCATGAGCCTTTTCTTTTTGATCTAGGGAAGGGAGGGGGCCCGCCACCAGCCTTACAGGCCAGACCTCAGTGAGATGTCCCTCACGCTGGATCTTCAAGAGTTGTTCTTCCTTGGTGAGGAGGGAGATGTGAAGTCTCAGAGCAGCATTCTCCTCCAGTAACAGCTGGCCTACATGCCCCACTTTTACCAGGGTGAAGTTCAATGTCTGAAAGGCACAGGGGAAGCTATGTATCTAACCATACTCTTCTATATAAGTTAGGTGGTCAAAAGAAGCCCTCTCCAACCCCATAGTGGGAATAAGGGCTTGAAAAGAACATATGCTCCCATGTAAGGACAAGGGACATCCAGTCAGTCCAGTGGTAGCTAAGACCAGGAGAAGCCACCAGCAGACACAGTCAGGAGCTCTTCTGCTCTTCCACCATTCACAAGGTCCACTTAAACCGAAAAGAAAGATGCAGAACAGCACATGGAACTAGAAATCAGTTCACTCGAGAGGGAGTGTCACCAGAAGACAGAGCATTGAAAAAGTAGGACACGGGCCTGTGACTGCAAAGCAACATAATGCCATCACAAAACAAACACAGTGACCAAAAAAGGAAAAAAAATCCAACAGCAGGCAATTCTTGGAATTCTTGGAGCATGTTTAACGTGGTCCCTGAAGGTTTGAGGGTAAAACCCACTCCGTAGATGAAGTCCCCAAACCAAGGCAGGGTCTCAGTTCTCAGGGGAAGCAAGTTCTCCCGGTAGGCTCAGAAACAAAGACAGGAGGCAGGAAGCCTCCTCACAGAGCAACCTGGGACCACATAGCAGGAGGCTTCCTGTGGGTGCCCTAAATCCCTCCTGCTAGGTCAGGCTTGAGGGTGGCAGCTGGGGCAGGTTTGAGCCTACAGGTGAGAGGTCAAGTGACTCCAATGTGTTCAAAAGGCTCCCACTGTGGGAACAAAGGAAGCCCTCAGGGAGCAGAAATCAGGTGAGGTCTGATTTATATCACTCTTGCAGTGCTCAGATACATGCCACCTTCTGGTCTCTTTCAATTATTTAACTTTTATATGGTTCTTCAGTTTCTCCTAATTAAGCTAATTCCTTAAAGGCCACTGTTTATACTTCTTTTTTTTTTTTTTTTTTTTGAGACAGAGTCTCACTCTGTTGCCTCAGCTACAGTGCAGTGGTGTCAGCCTAGCTCACGGCAACCTCAAACTCCTGGGCTCAAGGATTCTCCTGCCTCAACCTCCCAAGTAGCTGGGACTACGGGCATGCACTACCATGCCTGGCTAATTTTTTCTATATAGTTTTAGTTGGCCAATTAATTTTTTTCTATTTTTTTAGTAGAGACAGGGTCTCGCTCTTGCTCAGGCTAGTTTCGAACTCCTGACCTTGAAGCGATCCACCGGCCTCGGCCTCCCAGAGTGCTAGGACTACAAGCGTGAGCCACCGCGCCCGGCCTGTTTATACTTCTGCATCCTATTCAATAGCACCCAGGATCAAGTACTGCACACAGGTAGTGCTCAATATGTATTTGTTGATTTATTGTTTGCCGATTTATAAGCAGAGTGATGGACAGAGACCATACAGCACGGGAATGTGAGAGGGGGGAGTTTCATCCTGGCAGGTCCCATCACTTTTCCTCACCTCAATTGCTTCTCTGTAAAATGGGGTCGTTTGAACTAGACCACTGATTATCAGATTGTGTTCCTTTGAGCTCTATTGGGATTTCTTAGAGATGCCTCAGGTAGCCACCAAGCACAGTGAAGCGGGGAATGGACAGGGACACCAGCCCACCCTGACCGTATTGAGAGATCTGCTTTTGCCAGTTTAACACTTTGGGTTTCACAGTAGAAAGTCATTTATAAGAGTTCTGTGGCTAAAATTTTTCAAAAATTACCTGACTTGATTATTTCAAAGTTTCCTTGCACTATAACATAAAGATTTTGTTATTTCATTGACATTCAAATGGGACAAGTGCCCTATTTGGGAGTGATTCGTCCCAGTCTAGGAACTGTGCTTCCTGGTACCCTCACATGCCTCTGGGGACATCTCCCACTTTCATAGATGTTGTTTGTGTCTGACTGCATACCTCTTTTGCACTCCTTGGCTCAGTCATCTCAAACATGTAACCTCCGCCCTTTTCCTCCAACCTTCCTGTGAACCTAATTGGTGTCCTAATTGTTGGGAGAGCCACCTGCAACACCTCCCTCCCTCCACTTAGCTTGGATACATTCCTGGTCCTTTCTGCTTTCATTCTCCATAGCAACCGTACCTTGTGCTTCTTACTGTTCCTCTTTTTGCCTGGCACGGTGTTTGGCTTTTTCCACCCTTTGGCTATTTATACCTGAGGATTCCTGGCCAGGCGCGGTGGCTCATGCCTGTAATCTTAACACTGGGAGGCCAAGGCAGGTGGATCGTTTGAGCTCAGGAGTTCGAGATCAGCCTGAGCAAGGGCAAGACCTCGTCTCTACTAAAAATAGAAATAAGTTAATTAGCCAACTAAAAATATATAGAAAAAATTAGCCAGGCATAGTGGTGCATGCCTGTAGTCCCAGCTACTGGTGAGGCTGAGGCAGGAGGATTGCTTGAGCCCAGGAGTTTCAGGTTGCTGTGAGCTAGGCTGACACCACTGCACTCTAGCCCTGGCACCAAAGTGAGATTCTGTCTCAAAAAAAAAAAAAAAAAAAAACCACTGAGGATTCCCAAGAACATTTCTGTGGATGATGCTTGTAGACTAATGGCCTAACCAATGAAGGAAAAGGCATGGGAGAGGAAGGAAGAGAGAAGGAGGGCAAGAGAAATGAAAGAAGGTGTGTGTGGTCTCTTGGCATGTGGTGATATCCTCTCTTCCTTGCCCTTTCTCTAATCTCCACTATGAATGGGGCTGCTTATGACTAACAATCCAATAAAAGAATAAAACTTGCACCCTCTTCCATTCCTTCTCACAAATAGCTGTCAACTGGCATAACCTCGAAAGACAGAGTGGGCTCTCGGGTCAGACTGCCTGGCACCGTGCACGCATCCATCATCGTTACTACATTTCTGACTTTGACCTCTATAGCTCAGTTTCCTCATCTGTATGTAAAGTGGGGATTTAATAATAGAGCCCATGTTTAAGGTTGTTGTGAGGGTGAAATGAGACATACAAGTAAAGTATTCTAAGCAAGTTCTGGCACAAAGTAAGGCCCTCTAAATGTGGGGTGTTATTCTAAAAGTAAAATATTTTTGCTTTAAGGCTCTTCCCCCATCTCTGAGTGCAACATCATGTGTCCTTATAAATGAACTGGCTCAGTCCCATGCGGCCTTGCCATGCCTACCCCAGCCTAACGGATGCTGATGGCAAGGATGGCAAGCACTGGGGCAGCTGGTGCTCTCGCTGCTCCCTGTGGAGTGCCTATTAATTGCTCTCACTGTTGTGCTAGCAAGGCACTAGTTTCAATTAGGCAAAGAAAGGAACTAACCACATCAGTAGTCTGTTCACAATAGGCCTGTTTAGGAGGTTCAGCCTGGGATAACACGTAAATTTTATTATTTTATTGCAAGAATATAATAGATTATGAAACATATGAGCTTCAGTTGCTGTTTCTACAGGATTTGGCTCGTGTCCTAAGTGTGTGGTTCTTAATCAGCTATGTGCATTAGAATTACCTGGGGGAGTTTTCAAAAACCATACAGGCATGGGCTCCAGCCCCCAAGGATTCTGATTCACAAGGCCCAGGTGATGTTCTGGCATGTTTATTTGGAAAACATTTACCCAAGTGATTCTGAGGCAGAACTACTGTTCCAAAGTATTTCTGGCCCTTTTCCTCCCATTAACAAAATCCAGCTTCAACTAGAATGTAAAGACCATCCCCAATTTTTGAGGTATGCTAGAAATTTCTTACTAAATTCTCCACTCACAGAAGAAAATGTCTTTAGTTCATGTCTATAACATACCCTGAAATTATGAATTAAGGTTATGCTACTAGCAACTCTTCTAGTAGGTTTTTCCACTAAGACTGAGTTACTAGAAACTCTTCAAGTATGTTTTTTCTGCCATTTTAATGAGAACAACAAGGGGGAAAAAAGCCTTTGTGGACAATTTTGTGACTCACTTCCTTCACCTGAAGTTGACCCTACACTGGGATGTCAAAAGCATGATGGCATTGCTGTTATAATTTCTATTTTTCTCTTGGATGCTTTTTCTCTAACTTTCTTATTTTAGGGTATTTGCCTACTTTCATATATGAGGAATCCAAGTCACTGAGGATTTTGATCTAGAGACAAGCAGAACAGGGAACAGGAAAAATATAATTGAATCCCATTCTATTTAACTAAAGCATGCTTTTTAGTTCCATAAAAGGATAGATGTTATAAATAAAAAAGACATATGGGTTCACCTACTAGAGGCTCCTGAGCCTCCAAAATTCTCCCTGTTATCACTGGCTGCTTCACTGCCTTTAAAAATTGTTGATCATTCTACCATCTGGAGTAGTCCATTCTATAATGGCTCTCAGGGAATACTAGCTGAAGTGACCTAGCAAATTCAAAAAGGATTTTAAAAGGGGATTTTATTTCTCTGCACATTCAGCACAATTTCTCATCTCCTTTATTCCCAAGTCCACAGAAAACAATTATGTCAGACGCTTGTGGGAGCCCCTGATGTCATTTTAGTTGAGTTTATAATGTAAAGTGCTTACAATAGTGCCTGGCACATAGTAATGGCATGTGTAACTGTTAGTTATTTTTATCATTTTAATTATCTTCAGGTAATATTATTATTATCATCCTCAGGTTGCCACTCATTTTTAGAACCTAAATATGTGAATCTCTCCTAGAACTGTATTTTATTTATAGTAGGCACTCAAGAAATCTTGCTGAAGTAAAGGAAGTTAATCATTGTGAACTTATAAATAATGTTTTTAAGTTTCAGAGATGCTTCATAGAAGAAATGCCCTTTTTCCAATAACAAAAGAAAGAACAGGTACTCTAACCACAGCTGCTCTGTGGGATCTCAAGAGCTGAGAAGTCAGACTTTCAAAGCACATCACTCCAGCCTCCTTTATACTGTGATTAATACACTTAAATACATGATGCCATGAAATGTAAGGCCACAGTCTTTTACATGACCTGCATACCTGTACTGCATGAGTAACAGGGCACTGTCACAACATGCCATTGAGCCAAGTTCTGGACATGGCTCTTTGGTGGAAGGTTTTTGTGGTATGTAGGAAATTCCCAGACATACTAAAAAGAAAGATAGGTCACAACTACTCCTTCCAGTGAGCCCCCTTCAGAAAGCTGTCCATATCTCCAGTCCACCACTGACTCTCATTACCTGTTTCTGTGTCCTTTTTCTACTATCAGACTGTGAGCATTTGGGCAGTAGGCTTCACATTATTTATCTTCATACCTCCAGTGCTCACCAGAACCTAGCACATAGCCTTCAATAAATGTTAAATGAAGACAGGATATCACAGTCATCTTCATCTTTCTCAGTTTGCATGTGAAATTAGTAGGAGATATGTCTCCATGTATATGATAACGTATTTTATCAATCAAAAATTGAGACTCATCATCTGAAACAAATCTGACAATGAGAGAAAACATTTGAAATCTAGATAGTCTCAGAAAACTCTGAACAGATGAATATGCTATCCATTCCTCATTCATTCATTCTTCCCTTTCTCACTTCATCTACCTACCTATTCAATTAGGTATCCTTCATCAATCCATCTGTCTCTTACTTATTCAAAGCATATTACCAACTCATATTTTCAAAAATAGCGGGGAAATGTTAAATAGTTATATAGTGACAAAAATTACCTTTTTTGCTTCTTAGTACAAAATTTTTGCTACTAGTTCATATAATATAGGAATTTACTTAAATTAGTAAACATATTTTAAAATGTTTACCAAAATTTACACAAAAACCTAAATCAAATTCTTCACCACATAAATAACTGTCATGGAAAAGAACACACTTTCTTTACTATATTTTCCTATCTTTCAACTATAAGCTGATAGATTCTGAAGAAAAAAGAAATTTAAGGTATAAACGTCTATAACATAACTTGATCTGTAGTGTAGCCTCACCTGACAATGAATAAACTACATAGATTTAGAATCAGAATTTCCTAGTTTTGAAATAAAAATGAAAACCTGTTCCACAGACACAAGTAAGCATTTAGTTTTTATGTTTATTGTGAAAAATAGTATATTCAAGATTAAGTCAAATGGTACAGTTTCATGTGGAGTATAAATGTAGATTTTTCATTAGAAAATATTTTGAAATGAAACAACTTCACAAATTCACCATGAGTGTTGGAATAAGAAACTTGTAAAAATGTTATAATGTATAATAGCTATCATTAGACTGTTTCACTCATGTCCTTTCAATAGTTTAATATGACCAAGCCATCTGTTTTAAATGTAATTTTGCCTGAGATTTTGGTGTCTACTTTTTTTTTTATTCTTCTAAACTAAATAAATGTCCAGTAGAATTTTCTTAAACAAACTAGGGCCCATCCAAGGTCAAGGTGCCAGTGGGAAAAAGAGAAAAAGAAAACAAAAAAGAAAAAGAAAGAAAAGCAAACTAGGGCCCAATTCAAATTTTTCACCGTACACACATTGGCCATATTGATTGTGCCCAAAAGTCAGCAAAGTACTGTCTACTGATAGCTTTGCCATGGTAAAGAACACAACATGAGAAAACAGGCCATTATTTTAATGAAAACTATGTGTGAAATCAGAATTATTGAGGCTATCTGGGTATCTATGCCTGAAAAAAGAACATATTTAAGATTTTCCATTACTGACCCTCCCACACCCTCCTTTCTTTCCCCCAAATGAATAACTATTTTATTCCCAGTGATAATATCTGTCCCTTTTCCTAGGATGGAGATTTATTTCCCCAGTGAATTAGAAAGAAGGAGCCATGTCTATGCCTTGCTGGTTACAGTCTTCTCAACTGCATCCTCCAAGTCAATGCCAGAAGTAGTGGAGAGTTGGATGCTGTTGAGTATGTTCTGAGCCTCCTGGACATTGATTTCTTCAAACCTGACCACCAGAAGGTCCATGAGTTCATGAGCAGTTCATGTTGCCATTGGCAATGATAGCAAAATTCACTATCACACCTAAAACAATGTTGAGGATGATTTTAAGCTGAGGATCAGCAATGAGCTATGTAAATGTTTGGTATACCTGAGCTTCCTTTACACCACTACTGAGATCTAAGAAGTTGGCTGGGTTTTGACTGTTAAGGGAAATGTCTCAGAGAGCCATGTCTAGCCCAGCACCACTTACAAAGTAAGTGAAATTCCCATCTAGTTTGCATATTTTAGGTCATACCTAGTTACTTCATTTTCAATAGATGCATTTTTGATTTGTTATCCAGGGTAATTTGCATTGTCCTCAAAGTTTATCTTGGTATCAAAAAAGACAACTTGCCATTCCAGAGTTTCACTGAAGAGTTTCACTTCAAGCTAAGTAGCATCAACTTTCAGGAAGAAATAATACAGCTTCTTAATTTGATCCACAGCCTGATCTTCAGAGACCCATAGAAGCCTAAATTTTCTCCTATTCACTAAACTTGACTGATGTCTATGCCTTCAAACATGTAAATTTTTTACTTAAAAATAAATTCTGGTGTAGAAGCTGACACCTATTAATGTCAATGCCTCTCCTAGAGGCTGCTTATCAGTAAATGCCACTGCAGGATTAGCCCATTAAAATTTCCAAGTAGGAACAACATATGCAGTATCAGTCACAAAATATTCAAGCTTTTACCCCATTGTCTAACATCCATTTCTTGCTCTTAGATTCCTGTCGGATCGGCCATCTTTCAGAGATTAATTAAATTTCCTTGGACTTGTCTAACAGGAGTGGGAGCCTGCGCATCAACACTTACAGAAATTTCTGGCCTGTATTGTCATGGTGGAATAACATCTCAAACAAAAACCACACACAGAGGAGTCTGACTGGGTGATTGAGATAAGAAGAGAAGGAGGCTTTATACAGATTTAATTCTGTGCTGGAAACAAACTCAAAGAAAGCCTACATTTTGTGTTGTGTGTGTGTATGTGTGTTTATGCTTCTAACCAGATATGATTTCTTAAAGATCACAGATGGTGTCTTATCCAGCTTTGTATCCCCAATATCTAGCATAGTGCCTTATATATACTAGGTGCTCAATAAATGATTATTAAATGAATTGCATTTTGGATTCATCCTTGGGCCACTGTAAACCCTCTCTAGATCACATTTTGAGAACTAATGCCACAGCAATATGTCTAACAGTCTTACTTTATTTGGTTTAATGCATTCTCTGACATAATGATTAACTCTCATGTAATCCCAGTCAGTTTTATCATTATAGATATTAAAAGGCATGTTGAGTACAATTGCTACTTCAGTTTTATACCCCAAAATCCATGCGACTGTAAAATCCATTCTACTGGAAAGCAGAGTGGCCTTATATATTAATTTCTAAACTTTATATAACAATTAAGCAAAACTAGGCAAGGTCTAAGACTTTTTAAGTCCAGAGGCTTCCTTTATAGTTTAATTATGAAGCAAATACATCAAAGAATACTTTCCTGCTACCAATTCTTCGAGTCACCATGCTTATGACTAGAGCTAGATTAAAAATAAATAAATGGGCCATACTTCCACCCCACCCACAAAATAATCCAGGCAGGAAATTCCTACTTGTCCATTGCTCAATGGAAAGAAACCTCTGGGTGGGGAAATTTTTATTCAAATAAATTCCTAATGATGATGTTCATAAAAGATCACCTGAGCAAGGAAGTATATCCACCTGTCTAGAAAAGACCCAAACTCTGTGTCACTTGTGACGGGCCAATATGGAGTGACAGATGACAGAGCCCAGCATCTCCTAGCTCTTCCCCTTCCTCTTCAGCTCTCCTGCTGTAACTTTGGGCTGTAACTTTAGAAGCACAATATCCTCCTCCCTGGATTCCTTACTCATTACTTGTAAATGCTACATCACATGATCTCAGTCTCTTCTACTACCCTCTCTGTTGATTGCGTGTTAATCTGCTAAGTATATTTTTTCATACAAAAATAATGCAGAACCCAGAAGTGGAGAAATCTGTGGATTTGTGGCTGAAGGAAAATAAGGAAAAGGAAAAATTGAGCCAAATCCTGGTGAACTGATTCTAGGATTAGTAGGAAGACCAATTAGGAAAGAACTATGGTCTAAGGAGGCAAATAGAGTTGAGAACGTGCATACATTCATTCATTCATTCCACAAACTTTTATTGAGGATCTATTACATATTGGTCATTTGCTAAGCTCCGTAACATAGGAATGAATGAGACCCTGCCCTGGAGTTGCTCATATTAAACAGTGGCAAGGTTGTCACTAATTGCTATAGAATACGTGTGTACAAATATGCTTTGGGAAAGTCAGTTCTAAATGGTGCCAAATCTGCCTCACACTCAGACCATAAGATCAGAGAGAAAAGCTTAAGTTATTCAGCCAGTAGGTAGATCCAAACAGTCAGATGATATATGACAGAATAACCACTGCCATAAATAGAGGCCAAAGGTTGTGAGAAGGTGAGGGATGGAGAGTGGTGCAAGATCCTGGAGGAGATGTTTAGGATGCAGGAGATCTGGGAATCCAGATTGAGTCTGGCCATGGGAGAAGTGCTGTTCCTTGAGGCTAGAGAAAGGCTGTAATTTGATGTGGAGATTAGACTTTCTGGCCCTACCCCATCACCATTCATTCATCACATGGGATTGCAGGTACCTACCTTGAGTGTGGTTTGGGATTAGGACAGTTTTAGCTGAGAGAATCAAGTGAAAGGGGTAAACGTCATTGATTCAGCAACAAACTAGCAGGGATCCATCTCCTTGCAGTTTGGTCAGCTTAGGGCCAAACTTTGTAGGCCAAAAATATTATATTAATATTTTTATTGATATTTTCTGGAAGGATGAGTCAAGACCTTATAGATTAATTGGATGGATAACACAAAGACAAAAAATACTTGACCTCTGTCCTTAGTGATTGTTTGTAGTTTAGATATTTATTTCCTGTCTTTTTCAACCAGACTGTAAGTTCCATGAGGGCAGGAAACTTGTCTCCCTTCTTCATTGTTGTTTTCCCAGCACATAGGATGAATGGTACCTGAACATAATAGTCGCTCACTAAAAATTTTTACATTGCTAAACAACAGTTATGGACTGCAATGAGTGCTGTGATAGCAGTATGCACCGGTGCCAGGATGGCAGAGCATCAGCTCTCCCTTAAGGGTTAGGCTTCAGAGATATGGTAGCATTTGAGCATTTGAGTGAGTAGAACTTTGTGAAACAGAATGGAAAGAATGCTATTCCAGAAAAGGTGGAATACCATGAATAAAGCAAAGTGTGATGAAGAAAACAGTATGTTTGGAGGATAATGAAAAGTTTATCTTTTGAATGCTGACACCCTAAACTGAACAGCATAAGTGGGAAGTAAATGTCTTCCATACAGGTGTACATTACTTCATGAAATAGCTGTGAAACAAGGACCACAGGGAGATGAAAGTAAATTAAATTACTTTTAAAAGACTATGGAGTAAAATTGTTTTCTCAGTTGGATAAGCCTGTTCCTAATGATTCTCTCCCCAGAAGCTGTTCACTCCAAAAAGGACCCATATGTAGCCTTGGCCAAGCTTTTCCCAAGGGTTTTATTCAGGGAAGTATGAAGAAACTAGGGCGTCGAAAGAAAAGTAAATAGTGGCTGATGATTTTAACACTGATTAAAAAACCAGAAAGACCAAGGTTTTAAGGTCATTTGATGTGAAGAGGGAATGTGACAAATGTTCACCATTCAAGGAGTATCACTAACCCAACCTTTCATAAAAACATAATGATGAAAGTGGAACCTAAAGAAACTTTTATGCAGTTAACATCTACCAGTGACAGGTGCTTTGGGTACCAGGGCTGCCAGGGTACTCCTCGCAAGAGCACACCGAGGTGGGAGTCACCACCCTCCATTTTACAGGCGAGGAAATGGGGCCCAGAATGGCTAGGTCACCTGCTTGGGGTGGTAAATAAAACTGAAATCCACGTCCACCTCGAAGCTCATCCTCTTTCCCCAACCCCATGCTGCCTCTCGCGTAAGAAGCTTTTTTGGTTAGCTAGAGAGAAAACGTTCTTCATCAAACGTGAAATACAATCCTAAAGGCACAGGATTGCCTGTGTGTGCAGGAAGTGCGTTCTGGGGCCAGTCCTATTGTCCTGTGAAGCAATGTTCCCCAAACAGCCCCAGACCGCAGTATCTATAACTCAGTGCCCCATTATAATTAACCCCAGGGTTAAGGTATTGTTTCTGAAGCCCTGGTTGAAATGCAGATATGGACATGGGAGGATTGACACGATCTCTCAGTTACACCTAATTACAGAGCTGGCTCTTTGAGAACTTGACCCGGCTGGTCCAGGAGCTGAGACAGGCGGGGGCTGCCGGGCACCCTGCGGGGGCGGGCGGTCTGCAGGCACCGGAGAGCAGGTGAGCGGTGGGCATCTGGGAGAGTCTCTCGGTGCTCAGTGAGCTGATGGAGGTTGGACCCGAACTAAAAACAAACTTTGACTTCTGGACAATTCTCCAGGGGGAGGATGGGGAGCACACCTCGCCTGGGACTCTTTGGGAATCCCATTGACAGGTCATCCCAGGTTCACCATCTTCCTGTCGTAGGCGCCTCCAGGGCGTCGACCTTGGAGCAATTAAACTGGGCCACTGCGGCCAACTCTCCACCCTGGGTCCGCAGCAGCAGGGTCCGCAGATTCAACCCTTCCACACACACACACACACACACACAACCCCCAGACTCCGGAGCTGGGGCCCGCGCTCCCTCCCCCAGCACCGCGCCCGCGCCCCGGGCTCCCGGACTGGGCATGCTCAGTCGCCGCCCGCGCCGTGCTCCTGGGGAAACCTCTGCGCGCCCTCCCCGGCTGCTCGCGGTCGCCTCCTCGCCGCCAGCCGCCCGGGGTGCATCTCGGCTTGCTCCGCTCCCCGCGACCCAGATTCCTGCCCCGCCCCCGCCCCGCCCGCGCCCGCAGCCTGTGCGGCAGCCGCGGCCGCCCCTGCCCAGCCTCGGCGCCGGGGACCGACCGCGTCCGTCGCCGCCGCCGCGGAGCACGCAGCCCGAGCGCCCGGGGAAGGCGGGGATGGAGCCCGCGTTGCCTCGAGCCCGGAGTTGCTGAGCCTGCCGACGCCGGGGTCCCGGTGAGTAGCGGCCCCAGAGCAGCCGCAGGGCGCGGGGCAAATGCCCTTGGGGAGGAGAGCGGTGGCGGCGGGGACGCGAGGCACCGTGCGAGCCGCGCTGTCCGGGGCGCAGCAGAAATGGTGATGGTCTGGGGCAGGGAAGGGGCACGAATGAAAGTGAACAGGGGCTCGGGGTCACCCGGGACCGCACTCCTCTCTCCCATCCCGTCCCCCCAAATGAACACCCTCGAGGCTGCAGGTGGGCGCGGGAGGCTGTGGGCATCCCGGCCCGGGCGTAGGTCGCCTAGCGACCGCACGCCGAGGGCGCCGCGGGGGGCTCCCAGGCAGAGGCCAGAATGGGAGGCGGGCACGACGACGGGCAGCCTGGCTGGGTCCCCGGGGACCCCCTGTCCTGCGGGCTTCGGCCCCCGGGGCGGTACAGGCGGAGGGGTGGCGGGGCCGCGGGACCAGGGGTCGTCCCCGCGCCGCGGCCGGGGAGCAGCGGCCTGAGCGGCTGGCGCGCTGCACCTGCGCCAACTGCCGGGAAACTCCGCACTTATTAGAGCGTCGCTTTCCCGGACAGGTAGAATTGCACGGGGGAGTGGGCAGCGGCGGCCGACAGAGCGGTTAAAAGCAGAACGGTGGTGGTGGCATGTGCTGGTTTTCGTGCCTTTTTTTATTTTTCCAAGTGTGGGCACGGGCTGCTCCCACTCACGGTGTTTCTGCTCCACCTGTGACGAATCCGGTAACACACCTTATGAATATTTCAGGAACGACCTCGCAGGCTCGCTTGCTTCAGATCAAGTTTAATGAATATGCATGTCTGCCTCGCTGCTCTGCGCAGGCAGGTGGAAGCCCCAACCAGTGCCTTGAGCTTTCCACGTTTCATCCCTTTCCCCCGCCAACTAGGCAAAAGACGCTGCTGGCCCCCAGTGAGCTTTGTAGATTAGTATCATAAATTGAGTCTGTCATGTGGAAAGACCCATTTTGGGGCAGGCATCCAGGCATTGTTCTGCATCGCTGCAGTGTATGCGTGTTGTGCCCGTAGCTTGACAACCGTCTTTAACTGGTGCTGCCAATATGGTGGAAAGCAGGTAGTGTGCTTGTATTGGGATCAACGTCTTAATTCATTATCATCTTAGGACAACGTGTACTGACAGCAGACTTAGTCATTCCCTCCCTAGAAGTTTTCTCTGAGGTTAGTCTAGCTGAAATTTTGGCAAAGGGACACCCTTGTATCCCTCTATATTGGGAGGTATTTCTCCCTAATCTCTTTCATGGGAATAAGAAATGAATGCCTTCTTTGGGAGACATCACTGTCCAGTGATGAAAGAAAAACCCATTAATGTAGGGAACTTTCAGAATCGGAATGGGCTCTAGGACATCTTTCCCTACACTTTGGTTTATAACTTCCACTGCACCATCACCATTAACCGGTAAAACAGCACACGCAGCAGTCAGTACTCTAATAAAATGATACTCCTTTGCAGAAAAAGCCTGGTTTCCCCCCTTTTCGTGAGAAAAGACAGGTATGTAATCTTTTAAAGAACCTATAAGGAATTCCTCCGTTGACCATAATTTCCAGCCTCCAGTACAAGATGCTGAAAGAGACAACTCTTTTCTCTTGCCAGCCCATTCACAGTGAAGGTGAAGTGCTTCAATTTACAGATGTTGCACATTTAGGGAAGGCTTTTTCAACAAAGACCTACTGCAGTTACATCACAGGCTCCACCTCCGCCTGGCAGGCTGCTTCTCCAAGCCTGTTAGTGAGGACAGTATGTATTGCTGTGCTTGATTAATGAAGAAAAGAAATCCCAAAATGAAAGATTTTTTTCCCTTATTGTGTTTTGCTGATTTAATTGAAAATATGAAATTTTCAAAAATTGTGAACATTGCTAACATATTCAAACATGCAGCCAGGACTTAAGTCAGGCATAGTAATAACTATAAATATTGGCTTTCCAAGAGATTTTGGCAGCATTACAATATTCTTTGTGCTAAAATTATTGATAGGTAGATTAGAAGGAAATTCTATAAAATTAACAAAATAAGTGAAAATGTTATATAATAATCAGCGTTTCCTAAAGCATGTTTCTGAGATGCTCAGAAAGAAACCCAGTGGCATTAACAAACATAAAATCTGGCTAACTGAGAAGTTTGGATTCAAACCTCCAGGTACCTTAAGGAAGCATTCCCTGAGTCCTCTGTGAATTTTTTGTAAGTCACCTTTAGGGTTACCAGATTTAGAAAATAAAAGTTCATGCTGCCTATTGAAGTTGAATTTCAGATAAATAGTGAATTGTTGTTATTAGGATAAATGTGTTCCATACAATATTTGGGGCATGATACTGAAAAAAAAATTAGTTTTTTATCTCAAATTCAGTTTTGACTGGGCACCTGTATTTTTTTCTGGCAACCTTAGTTACTGGAAATGTTTCATTCCTCCTTTTTGGGTCACCTATGGGTTGAAAAAATAAAGTGGAGCAGAAATCATATGCTGTTCTGCAGACAATCTGGGACAAGCTCAGTTCTGGTTTAAGCTATTGAAAATAACTCATGCTTAAAAGTGAGTAGTTTAGATTCAACACGTATTTCTCGAGTACCTCTGCTTGCTGGGCATAGTGGAAGGTGCCAAGGATACAAAGATGAGAAGGGGGAGTTGGGCAGGGGGAGGGATCTACATCGTAAGATGTGAGACTTGCTATGCCAGTAGTGTGTGTGTATGTGGTGGGGGTCAGAGTGCCTACTGCAGGAACCTGGGAGAGACACTGAACTCATGTGAGCAGCACTAGTCAGGGAGTAAAAAAGCCTAGCAGTTTTGAACCGGCTGGCCCTGAATAAGAGAGTGAGATCTTATCCTGGGAGAAAAAGAGGAAAGAAACCTCTGTGTTTATAGATAGTGGAGTGGAGCTGGAAGCTGAAGGATTTCACCTGATGGCCTCAGTTAAATGACAGAGTGGCCCGCTGAGAATGAGGGAAATGAGAAGGGAATTCTAAAAGAAAGATTTTAAAAGGTTGCCACTGGGCATGGAAGAGGGAGCCGAAAAGAGACAAGTGCACGGACTGGCACATGGTACTTGGGTGAATGCATCTCGATGCATTGAAAGTAGCAATTGATCTTCTCCTTGACTCACACCTTAAGTGATCTCCTTCATTCACTATTCTACTACCATCCTGGTCTCCTCAGGCAAAAAGTCATCACCACACAATCCTGGAATATATTATATAAAGGTTTTATTACTTTTATATAAAAGTAGATATTTGAATATAATATTTGAGATGCCAATCAATATTCAGTTGCCTCTGGCACAAATTCCTGAAATAAGGTAATCAGGTATTTTGGTCTTAACACATCTATTGCTTCAAATAGGAAAAGACATTAAATTGTGATCATTTTCTGATTTGGTCCAGTGATGTATTTTTAAAATTTTTTTTTTAATTTTTAAAAATTATTATGAGTATGTAGTAGTTCTATATTTTTATAAAGTACATGCGATGTTTTTATACAAGCATACAATGTGAATTAATCAAATCAGGGTAATTGGGGCATTTATCACCTCAGGTATTTATCATTTTGTGTTAGGAACATTCCAATTCCATTCTTTTAGTTATTTTAAAGTATACCCCAACTTATTGTTGATTATAGGCACTTTGTTGTGCTATCAAATATTGCTTGTTCTATTTTACTATCTAACTATATATTTGGTCCAGCTATCTTTAAGGAAGCAGATTCTGATGATGGAAAGAATATACATTTTACAGAAATAGCACTGCGTGAAACTGACCGTATGAATGTTCCCAATGCAATTAGTTAAAAAACAATAGCACACCACATTCATTTGTGTGTTTGAAGACCCAGCAGGTACTTTCACTATTGATTAGCACAGAAAATGTCCACAGAAATTGAAGATTAAACCAATGCAGTCCATGTAGAGAATGGTTACTCATTTCTTGAAGATTCCAATTTGCAAAACTCTAGCAACTGATGATAGAGTGCCATTCTTGATTGCACTTCTGTCAACAAGATCTGGGTATCTTCAGAACCATCTTTCAGAAGAGCCTGATATGTTTGAGTATCCACTTTGTATTTTAGAATAAGTTCTTAAGCTCATAAAAATTACCCTGTGCTAAACTGTATAATGAAGTAGTTCATTAGGGTCTATCAAATGATTATCCCTCAAAATAGAGCAAGCAGAAAACAGTTCTATTTCAGGTATTTGTACTGTTCCTCTTTGCAGCATTTGCCAAACACGTTCTGCCTTCTAATTCTGATAGTATATGGAAAAAAGTGATCAAAGACATGTTGATGTAGCTAAAATTTCAAGGCATTTAAACCATGGGTTTTATTTTTAGCAAGGTTTCATGCAGACAGACATGGCTTATTAAAGAAAGGCTCACTGCAGTAATCTCTAATGACAGTTTATGTAGACTATCACCCAGAGACAGCTTGAACTGAAATTGTGTGCTCAATTCACATTTTAAGTCCTCAGTGAATACTCTGAATTTAAACATTCTGAAGGCAGTATGTTCTTGCATCCTGGGAGCTTTTAACCTTCCAGCTCACTTATGCTGACCATGAGCAAGTCATATTTTACATCAGTTTCTGTGCTGTAAAATGGAAGATATTGCACATTAAAAAATATTGTGCCAATCCCAATCTCTGTATTTGTAAAATAAACTTTAAATGTTGCTATAGTTCTAAGGATGGATAACTTTATTCTCAATGAAATTAGACAATCTGTATAATGTCTGTGTACTTTATATGGTGTTTTTAGATGCCATTGAAATAATTCACAATTCAATTTTTTGGTTTCTTGGTACAAAGCAAGATGATTATGGTAAATGCCTAAGGAGAGCTCATTAAGCACCTTAAAGAAAAAAACAGTCTCAAGCAAGCTAATGAGTGCAGATTCAAAGGTTCTTACATAGCTTTTAAATGTTAGTTTCCATTTTAATTATTTGTATTAGGACCTGGGTAATTAGAATGCTTGTTATAAGAGCTTATTTCAGCTGCTATAACTCTCCTTTCTATTTTTCCTTGTGCAGTAGTGGTGAAAACCTGCCATATGTTTTGAAGGTTTCATTCATGATGAAACTAATAATTTATTTATCCCACAGCTGTTTTTTGGTTTAACAGATATCACCAATCACATCATAAACTCTGTTCTCTAAATCTTTTTTACTTCACCAGTTGATATTATAAATATTTAAAATGTGAATCAATCTCTAGACTGAATTTACTATACAAGTACATTTCTTCCTTTTTCCTTTAAAAGAAGAAATTTGGACAAATTTCAGAATTTGTCCTTCTGAATGTCCCTTCAGAATTTGGACAAAGCCAGATTTTCTGAAGATTCTATATTCCAATAGAACACTTAACATTTTAATTTCAGATTTTCCTTGGCTTTAAAATCCATTTAAATTAGCAAAAAACTTTAAAATTGCTTTTAGTTAAGAAGTTTAATTGTACATTCTCTTAAAGTGGTGAACATTTATCAAAGATGTTTAAATTAAAATGCACATTATGCACATCAGTAGTCATCATTGTAAAAGCCTTGATTGAAACACCTCACATAGAATTTTGACATTCATATTCTGTCTCAGGTATAATATGTACATAGTCCAATATGTGGACCCAATATATGAAAATCAAGACTTACAAAACAGATGGATTGGGTTATAGTTTTTGTTTCACTAAAGAGTTCTATGCTGTATGAAAATTTCCTCTACTTTTTCTTTAAATTGTAGATAACCTGAGGTGTTTAAAATAGAGCCAGACTCATCAAATTTTTATATATACATAATCCTTCGAGGACATATCGTTCAACTAGCCTCTTGAATAATCTTTGTGGGTGAGATGCAGAAATAAGGTCTGGGATGTGGTCTCATAGCTAGGATGATCAGCTATATCCAAAGGATGATCATAGGTATAAAAGCCAACATAGAAGGTTGTTTCTATTGGCCTACTTTAGAGATCTTTACTTGACCATGACATTTCTACAGTTTTATCAAGAACTCAGATATACATAGATCATAATGCAAAGCTCAAAGTAATAGTGAATTTGGATGACAATCAGGATTAAATTTGATATCTCTTAGCCCAGAGCAAGGACTAAAACTAAGATGATATTTTAAAAGGAAGGATGCAAGGTTCATTTAGGTTCTAAAATTAATTGCCAAGGACACAGTGTGGAAGTCCTAGTTTACCAACAGTTTGGGTTTTAAAAAATAGTATTAGTTCACTTGAGTGTTACCTAACGGTACAGAAGAAATTAACACTGTACTTTGGTTGGATTCATAAATGAATAGAGTCAAGATCAAAGAAGGTCAGAAATAAAAAATATAACACACTGTACAGAAAGTAATGAATTTTGGGCCACCTGTCAGGGAGAGAGAATGCCTTTACTGGGCAGGATATTGGCTTAGATGACCTTCAAAGCTGATCATATAGTTTAAATTGAGCTCCTAGGCACTTATATACACGAATCTGCCAATGTCTAATTCAGCTTGGCAACATTAATATAATAGATAACTATTGTATATCATTACCTTGATTTATAATGAATATATAACTTTATTCTTTCCACTTAATAGCTATTCCTTAGGTAATTAATCAATCATAACTTAAAATGAGTGCATCTACTCTGTGACTACTACTAGCTTAAATTAAAGAGGCTATTTCTAGGTACTCCTTAATGCTCTAAAATCATATTTGAAATTCTTAGTTTGAAATGATACGTATTTTGAATAGCCATAAATTAGGCTTGTGTCCAAGTTCTAAGATAAGATTGTCTACCTTATTCAAAGTAGATAGGAGATAGTCAAAGTAGATAAAATCAAAGTAGATAAACATATATTCACTCTGAGTGTACTCTATTACTAGTCTGCATTGTGTTTTGGCTTTTGAAGGTATTTGTAGTGTAACTGGGCACTTGTCATTCTTTTTAAACATTGTCATCTGAACCCCTTTTCCATGTTGAGGGCTGTATCAGTCAAGGTTCTCCAGAGAAACAGAACCAATATGAAGGGATTTATTATGAGGAATTGGATCACGCAATTATGGAAGCTGAGAAGTCCCACAAACTGCTTTCTGCCAACTGGAGACCCAGGAAAGCTAGTGGTGGAATTCCAGTCCGAGGGCAAGAAAAGACCAATGTCCCAGCTCAGCAGGCAGGCAGGAAGCAAATAGGAGTGAATTCCTTCTTCCTCTGCCTTTTTGTTCTATTCAGGCCCTCAGTGGTTTGGATGATGTCCACCCACATTGGGGAAGGCAGTCTACCTAATGAGTCCACCAATTCAAATGCTTATCTCCTCCAGAAACACCTTCACAGATGCACCCAGAAATAATGTTTAATCTGGCAGCCCTTGGCCCAGTCAAGCTGACACACAAAATTAACTACCACAGGGAGGCTCTTACATTATGAGGCAGAGCCCCTTCCCCTCTGTCAGAGCTGAAAGTGCCAGATGCTTCCTTTCCCAGACATCCTTGTACTGTACACCTGGGCCCATGACCCAGACTCTGCCCTAGTACCAGAGGATCCAGTTGGCAGTGCTCCTGCTGGAGGGGCAGTGGGGCCAGCTCCAGTCTGTGCCCAGTGGTGGCAGTGGAGGTGTTTTTACTGGGCCAGTTCTGCATCATCATTTTAAGCATTATTTTTGGCTACATAGCCTCCAAACCCAGTTCTCAAGCCCACCTGGACATGCTGTGGTTCCTTCAGAACAAATTCCTATTCTGCTTAAATAGTCAGAGCTAGTTTCTGTTTCTTGCAGTGATAAACCTTGACTGGCACAGAGTGCAAATCCTTGTCTGCATAGGCAAATTAGTCCTTCACTAGGACCTATCGAGCACACAGACTCGGAAAGGTATTGTACAAAAGGAAATGTTTATTCATTCTCTGAGTGTTTATGGAACAAAGCACCTTGCTTGGCATTGGACAGAAAGAGAGACTTACAAAGCTGGTATTTTCAAACCAGTGCTATGGGGACAAGTAGGATGAGGTGGGGACACTACTGGCAAACTTGAGGTAGAGATCGATATAATTCTATGGATCTACTGATTTTGAAGATTGATTAAGTATGGAGATGAAGAATTGGGATAAGAAAGGATACCTTTCAAGAAAATAAATGTTGTGTTTCATCAATTCTAAGAGGCAAATTTTTTCCTTTATTTAAACATTTATGAAATTAGGAAGCATTGTTAGAGAGTGTCATGTTTTAATTGTTACATTTTTCTGCTCAACTCATCTATCATATTTCACTGATTCTAAGGTGTCCTTGATATGCACAATTTTAATATACTTTGTACCACTAAATAAAAAGCTCAATGAGTAATTATTTTTAAAATGACTATGCCTAACAGCAAACTGGTTGCTCTAGACTAGAAGATTCAAAAAAACTATAAGAGAAATTAAGTCAGTCACAGAAATGGTGTGGGTTCAATACCAAATTCCTTTTCATTGTTGTTTCATAGTTTCCCAAAGCTATTAAAGAGTAGTAGATTGGCCTCAGACTTATGTTATGAACAAATTCTGGTGCTAATCATTATAGCCTGTAAAAAAAATGCCTAGCATACTTGCAGTGATTCTCTATTTTATGGATGGCACCTTTTTTGGAGGATAACTTTTTACTTGGAAAACGTTATGTTATATATATCCAAAAGTAGAGAGGATAGTATAATGAATCCCAGTAGTTAAAACTCATCAACTCATAGCCAATGCAGTTTGATCCCTGGACCTGCTCTCTATCCACTCATTTTATTTTGAAGCAAATCCTAGACACCATATTATTTCATTTATAAATATTTCAGTATGTATCTATAAAAGATAATGACTTTTTAAAAACATGTAATCAATATTTTACTAATATTTTATATCCCTAGGGAAAATATATATATAATTTGTGGTACTTTTTTATAAACAAATTTTTAAATTTATCTTAATTAGGTTTTAAGTTACTTTTTGTCTTTGAAGATTTTTAAAAAGAAAACTGAATTAGGTCTACTTCAGTGTCCACTGATTTCTTTTTATAATATTTGTATGATGCTGACATGTCATATCCCAGTTCTGCAATAATATCTATCTTGATTTTTCATTCTGCAGCCTTCTTTTCAATATGTTCTCTAGCTGAGGATTTGTAAAAAAAGAATATTCCTACCATTTCCAATGCAGTCTTTAGAAAAGCTGTATATGTACCTCTATTATTTTTGGTCCCAAATGGAGGATTCATAATTACTATATTAAATGACTTGGACATTCCTTTAGCTAATGAGCATACAGACATTGAACCATGTCAACATTTGTTAATTCAAACTCTTCCACATTCCTATTATAATAAATATTTTCCATGCATCCTCCTCTCTGTCAAATCCAACACACACATACAATGTGTATCCTGGTTGGATACTGTCCTAGAAGTAGCTTGGGTTATTTTGAGTCTACTCACTTGTTGCAGACAACTCTTTAATTTCTTAAGCCTTAGTTTCTTCATTTATTTTTATTTTTATTTGTTTTTTGAGATGTGGTCTCCCTGCATTGCCCAGGCTGGAGTGCAGCAATTATTCATAGGCATGATCATCATAGCATACTGCAGCCTCAAACTCCTGGGCTCAAGCAATCCACCTGCCTCACTCAGTCCCCTGGAACTATAGACATGCAACACTGCACGGGGCCATTAACTCAAGAGGCACCCAGTGGCTCTGCCTGGGCTAAAGCACTGCCCAATGGCATCTTTTTAAATTTTAAGTTTTGTTTATATCAAAGTAAAAACATGTGGTTTAAAACATCGTAGTACTAGAAGACTTATAATGGGAAAACAGCAGTCCTCATGCTCTAATCTATTAATATCTCTACTCCAGATTTCTGTTTTTCAAGAACACCCACTTTAATTCTTTTAACTGTTTCTTCTGATGGGTTCCACTTTAATTCTAAATAACTGTTTATACTGCTATTTCTCAATGTATTAAAAATACCAGATCCACTGATTTTCTTCTATAGAAATGAAGATTTAACATTCATACCTAACTCTTACACACAAAATTTCTCCTTCCTCAGTTCTCTCCATATCACTATTTTTTATTAAAGAAATATGCAATGTTTATTTTGACAATGTAAATTTTATTTATAGCTTATTATATTTTTAAATTTGTATAACTTTTTGTTTTCTCAAGAATTAGTAACTAAAGTGTTTTTGTTTGCTTATTTTCTGTTGTACATATTACAAATTATCCCCAACCAACACAACTATGAATACTTTCTCCATACATTTATATATGTCAACTAATCTGTCAGTTCCGGTTTTTTCATCGAGATATCCTTTCTTAAGTCCTCTTGAACTCTGAACAGTTCAGATTGTTATGAAGAGATTTCCATTCACCGTCATTCTAAGAAATCCTTTTACCTTTCTCCTGTATGAGATTTTCTGACTCCTGGGTCCAATGTCTTTGTTATTCTCCACATTCCTTTTGGTGGAATGCTTCCTTCAGGGGCTTCTAAAAGGGCATGCTTGGGAGATACATGGAAGACTTGTATGTCTGAAATTGTCTTTATTCCCCCATCACGTTTAATGTTTTGGCTAAATGCAGAAATCTGGATAAGAAATATATATATATATATATATATATATATATATATATATATATATATATAGCTTCTGTGTTCCTACTGACAAATTGAATGCTTCTGATTCTTGGTCCTTTCTATGTGACCTGTTTGTTATTGTTCTCCCTCTGGAAAATTTTATTTGTAAAATCTCACCGTGGTGTGCTTTGGTGAGGATCTTTTGTTATTCAAGGAGCTGGGTACCTTGTAGGTCCTTTTCATCTGGAGACTCACTGGTGCTCTTCGGTTCTTGGAATTTCCTATGTTATTTCTTTGATAATTTCTTCACTGACATTTTCACTTTTCTCCCTCTATGGAATATCTGTTATTTGGATGTTAAACCTTTTTCTCATGATTTTTCATCTTTTTGAAAATTTCTTCTGGCAGATTCCCTGAAATCTGGGAGATTTCTTCAATTTTGTCTTTCATTTCTGACATCTTTATAAAATTTCCAAGAATATTTCCTTATTCTTTTAATGTTCCTTTTTATTGATTTCTGTTTCCTGTTTCATGAGTGTGCTGTTTTTCTTATATCTATGAAAATTAATTATGATGTTTTGGTAGTTTTCTTCTCTTTTTGTTATGTCTGTTTCTTCCACCTTCCCCTTTTTCCCCCTCTTTCTTTGCTTTGGGTTTCTGCAGTTCATGTTAGAAATTTCCCTTGATTGTTTGATAATCTTTGGTTATCTGTTCATATTTCAGTTTGAGGCACTAAAATGCTCTCTATGCCCGGATGGAGATTGTTGGCCATCCGCTTCACAAGAGCATTGGAAGCTAATGCTTTGTTGGGGAAGAGCTACATGTGTCTCTGGTTGCTTAGTTTCCTAAGAGGTAAAACCTCTCCTATCCTATCTGAGGAGTAGTATGCTGGTTGCCTCAGTTTTGGGAGTTGAGCAGGAGAAGGCTGGAAGGGATCTCACATTCACCCTGTAGACTTTTATGTAACCTCCTTGTATTCAACATGGCAACCCAATCTCATTTTCTTGCATTGCCAAGTTCAAAGCCTCTCTAGCTCAAACTTTTTACAAGTAAATCTTACCTCCGTTGATAGACTGGAGAGGGGTTATTGTTACCACCCAACTGGGTCCCTTGCACACCACCCAGTGAGGGCCAACATACTAAGACATCAGGGGTTGCAGCGGAGAAAGAGCTTTATTTCACTAGGCAAGGCGATGGGAGTAATTTCTCCAATCCATCTCCCCAAGAATTGGGGACTAAAGTTTTGAAAGGTGGTTTGGCAAACAAAGGGCTAGGGAATTGGGTCTGCTGATTGGCAAGGGATGAACCTCATAGGGTTGGGACACAGAAATCATCTCAGTTGGGAAATTTCCTGGGTAGGGAGTTTCAGGGTTGTTGGATCCATTCCCACACCTATCCACCGGTCTGGTTGGCATCAGTAAGACCCCCCCACCCACCCCGGGCCCTGGAATGCAAAGTCTGAAAAATATCTCAAAGATCAATCTCAGGATTTACAACAACAGCAATGTTAACTATATAAGTAGTTGGGGAAGACATAAATCTCAGGCCCAACAGGGAGGATAATGCCATTAAGCAGTAACCAATTATAGCAGCAAGGAAGTTAGAGAACAATGGCTGGTTAACTTCTGGCTATAGCTATTACTTTTATAAAAATCAAACTTTGATTACTATTTATACCTATGGCTCTACATTATTTTAATATGGATGGTGGAGACCTAGGCCCTAACTAATTCTATGAAAACTTTCAACTAAGCCTCCTGATTCGGCTTCTCAGAGAAGGGAGAGGGGCATGATGTGGCATGTCTGACCTCCCTTTTCATGGCCAGAAACTCAGCTTTAGGGTATTTTTGGAGTCCCCTTGGCCAAGAGGGGATCCATTCAGTCAGCTAGGGGTCTTAAGATTTTATTTTAGTTCACCATTAGCTCACTTAAAAGGAATTAAAGACATAAAACAGTGTTAAGTACATCAGCAATAATGACTGTAAGACAGCTGTAAAACCAGGAGAACATGGGATCACAGAAGCCAAAAAAGAACCTTTTAGGCCGGGCGTGGTGGCTCACACCTGTAATCCTAGCACTCTGGGAGGCCAAGGCGGGCAGATTGGTCAAGATCAGGAGTTCGAAACCAGCCTGAGCAAGAGCAAGACCCCGTCTCTAGAAATTAATTGGCCAACTAATATATATAGAAAAAATTAGCTGGGCATGGTGGCAGATGCCTATAGTCCCAGCTACTCGGGAGGCTGAGGCAGGAGGATTGCCTGAGCCCAGGAGTTACACCACGGCACTCACTCTAGCCTGGCAACAAAGCGAGACTCTGTCTCAAAAAAAAAAAAAAAAAAAAAAGAACCTTTTAAGAAACAGCTTCACATGTATTAAAGGCCACATTAAGATAGGAAAGGAAAATGAGGCTTGGATTAGATCATGCTCTGCCTTCAACCGAGCATGTACTCACCCACCCTTTGAGTAGGTAAGGAGTGTTAATCATTCCTGAAATGTTTATGATCAGAGCTGTCTTTGTGTTAAAAGGAATTTGTCTTGAGCCCTGTGTGTGTTAGAATGTGTATGCGTGTGAACGTGTATGCATATTGGAGGGATCGCGATAGGGCTGTGGTCCCCGACCTTTTTGGCACCAGGGACCGGTTTCATGGAAGACAATTTTTCCACGGGGGAGGCAGGGAGGTGGAGGTGGGATGGGAGGGGCAATTGTTTCAGGATGATTCAAGCACATTACATTTATTGTGCACATTATTTCTATTATTATTACATTGTAATGTATAATGAAATAATTATACACCTCACCATAATGCAGAATCAGTGGGAGCCCTGGGCTTGTTTTCCTGCCACTAATGCTGCCACTGATCTGACAGGAGACGGAGCTCAGGCAACGATGCAAGCAATGTCCAGGTGCTGTAAATACAGATGAAGCTTTGCTGGCTCACACGCCACTCATCTCCGGCTGTGTGGCCTGGTCCTAACAGGCCATAGACCATGGACCCTCAGCCTGGGGGTTGGGGACCACAGTGACAGGGGAGGAGAATCAAGTCAGACTATGGGATTGGGAGGCTAAGGAGGACATGACTTGCTCTTGCATAAACAACCTATAATGTATTCTGGAATTACCTAACCTGGCTTAACCTGAATGAAAATGTTCAAGTCTAGGAATGATAATCCTAAAGAGCTATTTGCTGCAGGCCATTAGTATACTTTGTCACCAAACAATGAATTCTCCTGCAGAAACATTGTAGCCTGGAACCTGGAAATAAGTATGCTTCCATCTTACTATGTTTCATTGATTCTAAAGCGCTTTTTTTCCATATCGCTGAAATCAGGTTGCATCATAGTTTAATTAGCAGCATTTTATTTTTCCTTAAGGGCACATGAAATAATGGTGCATTTTTACCATTGATGGCTCTGATGAAATATCATCAGAAAGAATAAAATAATATTCACTCAGCAAACATATATCAAACCATGTGTAATCATAGCTCCAAAGTACATTAAAGCTACTTTTGTGTTTGTTTTACTTTATGAATTGTTGCAGAAGCCCAGTCTAAATGGCCTGCTTCTCCTAAGTAAATGCCTTACCTCATCTGTGTGGTTAGGGTTAGTAGTTGCCTTAAGAGCAGGGTACCCTGCCTGCCTCCAAGTCCCTGGGAATACCCCAGTTTGCTTTGATTTTCCTGTCAAATATTTCTAGATAAATGCCTTCACTATGTTCTACTTCAATGTAAGCAAACATTTTGCCAAAAACATCAGTTTATATTGGCAAAACTGTATCCATTTAATTTTTGTACAAACATAAGTTTATCATATATTTACTATGGTTTTATTTAGAAATTTAATTTTAAAACTGAAATATATAATCGAGAATATAAAAAGAAACTAAATTGAGTGGTTTTGTGACAAAACAGATTAATAGTTATATTTTGAAATCTCCTTATTATTTTGGTGATGAGAGACAAATCTCGTCAATCCTGCCTATGTCTCACCACCTTTGCTGCCTGGATGAAAACAGTGTGTAAGATGTAGGAAACCACAGTGAAAGATGGAAAATCACTGTGACTTTGAAGCAGATCATAAATATATCTGCAGGCAACCCTGAATCCTGTGGCTGGCATGGACCTTCCTTGCTATAAATCACAAAAAACAATAAGTGTTTTATTCATGAAGAAGGGAGGGAAAACCTTCTTTGTTGTCATTTTAATGAGTATCAGCAGAATGTTTTTCAAGCCAATCAGCAGAGAAGGAGGAAAGGAAAGTTCTGGAATGTGGCCTTGGGGAGATCATTATTCACGAGCATTATCCCTCTAATATGATATGCTGGATTGTATTGTGAAATGTAAATGCATAATTTGAAAGATTTTTCATTCCTCTGTGATAGTAATTTTTCATATTGCTTCTTTTTCTTCTCATGTGCATACCTGTATAGAGTCAAAAATTTCATTTTATACATGTTCAAATGCTCATAAACAGCCTTAGAAATTTTTCTTTTTCTTTTCTTTCCTTCCCTTCTCTTCTTTTCCTTTCCTTGCCCATTCCTTCTCTTTTAATTTCGTGAAGTAAAGTCTTACATTGTATGCTTTGAAGTCATCTGTCTAGGTCTTCCTTGCACAGATACAGTGCTGCTTAGTATTTGACCAAAGCAAGATGCAAACTTAGCCATTATCTGAATTTGCTAATTCAGGCCTATCTACTCAATTAATCTGAATCTGAAAATTTGCCCATCTGACTTAAGAAAACTGACTTCCTTGTGTTCTGGGCTCAGCCAGAGCCCAGCCCCTCCATGGCAGGGGACTTAGCATCTCCTCCTTATGCACAAACCATCACTGCCCTTACCTCAGAGATGTGCTTCCCGGCAGGGGAGGTCAGACTTGGTTTGGAGAACTTTCTCTAATGTCTTGAAAACCATCCACAGACATGCATACATGCAGAGCATAATAAAGAATTAATGGGAACTATGAGCTTAATCAATCACATCTTAAAACTACATTGGCTTCGGTTATCTGTTAGTTTGGGCCTTTTTCAGAATAGAGTTGCCCTTCTAGGTAAGAGTAAATTTCAGATGTCTCGCCACAAAAAATGTCTAGTAAGTGAGGTGATGGATACGTTAATTAGCTTGATTTAATCACTCTACTTTATATATATATATATACATATATTTCTCAAAACATCACATTATACTCCATAAATGTAATCCAATTATGATTTGTCAATTAAAAATAATATAAATACAGAATGATTGCCTTTCTCCTCTACCTTCGCCTAGACACAGCCATCACTGAAGAAGGGGTGGAAAAGAGAGCCTGTATCTGTTTCTGCTGGATTCCCAAATCTCTACTTGATGGGCTGATTGAGGGGTGTTGCCATTATGATTTCAGTCAGACTCTAGAAGGGCCACAAGTACATACAGTTAGACAATTCATGAGGGAAACTGGAATTTGTCACATAGATTAAAGAGAATTTACTTGTAGTTTTTTTTATTATTATTATTGTTGGGAAACTTTCTTAATTACTTTTACAAGATTTAAAGCGACATGTTTATAATAAAGATATAGGGCAAATAGTACTGAACCAAACTAGCCACAGGCTTTCTTTCTGATGCCCTAATCAGCTTTGGATCAATCTTATTTTTAGGAAAGGAAACTATAAAAATTATTATTTGTGGATCTCATGGTTTAACATGTCATTGTTTTCTTTTGTCTTTCCCCTGGAATGAGACTATTCCAAGCTGAGGAATTAATTCAGTGGCATATATTTAGATAGTGCTGATCTTGAATTTATCATCTGCAGAGTCAACTTGTGGGTGTGTGCTCTCGGCCCTCCACAACTTCATTGTTAAATGGAATGCTTTTTGTTCTGTTTTTCACTACTGCTAAAAAAAAATAAAAATAAATTTTTAAAATGTGCCTAAACTCTCTTTTTAATCCAGGGGAAGAGAAGAATGTCTTTTCATCTTATAGTTGTTACTAATTACAGTGAATTATATTTTGAGGGTGACATTTTTGATGGATTTTTTTTTTTCTCTTCCTGGTGGTGTAGCATGAAAAGAAAACAACAATGACAAGAAGCAATTAAGGAAATCTAAAGGAGGATGAACTTCTTTTGCTTTCCAATGAATTCAAGAAAACTCAGTCAAGTTAGGATGTATCTCCTAGGTAATTTGGAATATTTTGCCAGCCACTAGATACATTTTATATATAGTAGAAAAAAGTAAACAGATATTTTTACCTATAAAGGAACAGGTATGATATGTTATGAAGACTAAAGCACATAGAGGTGGACTGAAAGAAAAATGAGGGAAAATGCTGATTTGAAGACCCTGTCACTGACGACTCCCAGAGTAGTTTGGGGAGACTGTAATCATTACATAGGTAGCAGTGTGGACCAGGAGCTTGAATTCATCGGATTTTCTAAACCCAAGGTAGCACTAGATTTATATTTTAGCAGGGAAGGATATTTTCATTATTATTAAATAGTTATTTCAGAATTATATTAATACTGCCAGCAATTCCTATCTCCTTGGACATGTAGCCTCAATAAAGAATAATCTAAAACTCATATTTTTTTGGCTCTGTTGTATAATTTCTTCCCACAACATTTTCTTGTTTAGAAACTTCCAGATCTATAGCACATTTGCTTCAGGAAAAGAAAGAGGTCAATTTTCAGTGGCAGAGTAACCGTTTTTTTTTTTTTTGTTTTTGTTTTTGAGACAGAGTCTCACTTTGTTGCCCAGGCTAGAGTGAGTGTCGTGGAGTCAGCCTGGCTCACAGCAACCTCAAACTCCTGGGCTCAGCGATCCTACTGCCTCAGCCTCCCAAGTAGCTGGGACTACAGGCATGTGCCACCATGCCCGGCTAATTTTTTGTATATATATTTTTAGTTGGTCAATTAATTTATTTCTATTTTTGGTAGAGACGGGGTCTCGCTCAGGCTGGTTTCGAACTCCTGACCTTGAGCAATCCGCCCTCCTCGGCCTCCCAAAGTGCTAGGATTACAGGCGTGAGCCACCATGCCCGGCTCAGAGTAACCGTTTTGATTCAGGAGTCCTGTTGGTAGGTCCCAGAAGAACACTGTTAAGTTCTGAGGTGCAGGTGTGGTCCCAGCTTTGAGGCTTTGATTATTCCCAGGTCTGTAGTTTAGTTTGAACTGAAAACACTGTGTGTCCTCTTCACTCTTACGTCAGTCCAGAATTGTACCTCCGTGGTTTCCAGAGACAGTGAAGGAGAGGCATTAATAGCACCGCCTAAGGACTCCAGCAGCAAGAGCCTCTGCTCTCTGTCCCTGCTCCTCTGTCAGCCGTGTGACCTTGGAAGGTTCCTTACCCTCTCTGTGTCTGAATTTCCTCAGCTGCAAAATGAAAATTATTATTCACTTCATAAGATGACTGTTAAGATCAAGTGAGTTAATACAAGTAAAGCCCATAGAATATTGCCTGACACATAGTAAGCACTTTGTAAATATTAGCAGTTATTATTATTAGTTTCACAAAACCTTAAGCTAAGACGTAATTTTTTAAATTAAATTTTGTTTTTTAAATGTATTCTATACAACATTTTTTTTAAAAGATAGGGATAATCCCAAATTAGGCAGATTATAAAAATGAAACAGTGTTTACTTTGTGGATTATCTTTTATTTATGTATAAACATTATGAGTTCACAAGTATTTTGGTTGTTACAAGAGATACATAAAAATATCTTTTTTTCATCTCATGTAGGGGTTATGATTTTTTTTTTTTGAGACAGAGTCTCACTCAGTCACCTGGACTATTATGCCGTGGTGTCAGCCTAGCTCACAACAACCTCAGACTCCTGGGCTCAAGAGATCCTTCTGCCTCAGCCTCCCAAGTAGCTGGGACTACACGCACGTGCCACCATGCCCGGCTAATTTTTTCTATATATTTTTAAGTTATCCTGTAATTTCTTTCTATTTTTAGTGGAGACAGGAGTCTCGCTCTTGCTCAGGCTGGTCTCGAACTCCTGAGCTCAAATGATCCGCCTGCCTCAGCCTCCCAGGGTGCTAGGATTACAGGCATGAGCCACTGCGCCTGACCCGGGTTACAATTTTAAAGAAAGGAGTTCTGTACCCTCTAGTTAAGTCTCTCATTCATTCCCTGGGGTGCTTAATAAGTAGACAGACTTCTAAGAGGTAGGGTTACCCCGGGTACTTTACAAAGAGCCTCAGGGGGCTTCTTGCTCAAAGGAGGCAGGACTAGTTCCTTGATGCCAGGCTGCAGGATGAGTTTTCAGAAGTAGCAGACCACACTCCTTGCTTCCCCTTTCCTCCCAACTAGGAGGGAAAAAAAAGACCTGAGGCAGATAACCCCACAGTGTAGCACTGAAGTATCAACTGATCTCTGGGGGTGTTTGATCTGGCAAGCGTGACCACTTGATCCATCCCTTTAGGTGAGTTCAGGGTGATGTCCCCATCCACATAGACAGAAATTATTACAGATGAGGTGAAAGAATTTGGAAACCCAGGATTATAATCATATTCTTTATCTTGGCTTAAAAAAAAAAAGATCTACAGATTTTTTTTTTCTTTCAGTTGGGAGATTTGCAGTTTATTAGTGCTGTTATTCAATAACGCTGTTTTAAAAAGTGCATTTTTCTGAAAGGGTGCAAAGTTCATTCCAACAAATATATATATTGAGCACTCCCGGTGCCAGGCATTGTACCAGTTCATGAGTGTCCTAGAAGAGCATACAGGCCAGAGGGGAAAGAAACGGGCAGCAGATCATTTCAGAACAATATCAGAGATTTGACATACTGCAGGTAATTGATGTCCACCCAGGTGACACACCCCTGTAAAGAGGGCGTGATCGGGAGGGACAGCACACCCAGCAGTTTCCATAGTCGCCTGGATTCCTGTGAAGTAGCTTGTATTACAGTCCATGTCTGACCAAAAAAGGGTGAATTTTTTACACGTAAATAATACATCAGTAAATCTAAATTAAAACAGAAAGTTGGCCGGGCGCGGTGGCTCACGCCTGTAATCCTAGCTCTCTGGGAGGCCAAGGAGGGCGGATCCTTTGAGCTCAGGAGTTTGAAACCAACCTGAGCAAGAGCGAGACCCCGTCTCTACTATAAATAGAAAGAAATTAATTGGCCAACTAATATATATAGAAAAAATTAGCCGGGCATGGTGGCGCATGCCTGTAGTCCCAGCTACTCGGGAGGCTGAGGCAGGAGGATTGCTTGAGCCCAGGAGTTTGAGGTTGCTGAGAACTAGGCTGACGCCAGGGCACTCACTCTAGTCTGGGCAACAAAGCAAGACTCTGTCTCAAAAAAAAAAAAAAAGTTAATAATATCTGTATATTTTTTTATTAGTGAAATGGACATAAACCAGGCAAATAACGTTTAACCAGGTTGAAGTCAATAGGCTGGTGAATAAAAACACTGGAGATGTCTGTCGTGGCCACCTTTTTGTTAGAGCCCATGAGGAGTGAACTTAAACTGTCCTTGTCCTTGGACCCTGCCCCGCCGCTTCAGAAATGCTGACTCTGCTATAGAGGAGGCCTCCTAGCACAAAGGAGTAGATGAACAACCCAGCACTGTTCATGGAAAAACAACTCAAAGGGCATTTCATATCAGTACCGGACTCAGACGATCCTGCATTGCACACCGACTATGATTTGTTATAGCACAGATCGTCTAATTAATAGTAAATAGGACATTAACAAGCTAAACTGAAAAAAAATAAATAAAGTAAGCAGCAACTTTTTTGTTTTTTCTATAAAATATTTAACAAAGCTATTTAATGAGCACTCAGTGAGCAATGAGTTAAATAGCATGTGCACAGGCTTTCTTCTGCCACCCAAAGCCATTTTTGGTGTTTCCTCTTTGGGGGACAGATAATTAGATCTAATTGTTATCTGTGTTTCCTGTTTGAGGGGACAGATAATTAGAACTAATGGTTATTTTCCCTCCTTTCGCTTTTCCCATCCAGTCAGTAAATCCAGTTGATTCTACCTTCTACATATTTTTCACCTCTGTTCACTTCTCTCTCTTACCTCTGTCATTGACTCGGTTCAGGCCACATCAACCCGCCAGAACTTATTTTGACAGTCTCCTAAATGATTCTTCACTTGGAAAAATGATCTTTTACATTAGAGGAGAGGCTATAATAAGAATAAATAGTAATACTAATAATGAGTACCATTCACTGAATACATATCATACACCTGTAACTGTGCAAAGCACCTTACATGCTTTGGTTCATTTAATCCTTAGAAGAATCCTACAAGGTAGTTATCATTACTCTCCCCATTTAGCCCTAGACAGGGTAAGCAACTTATCTAAGGCTACCACTTGGCTAAGGGTAGATCCCCTATGAACTACTAGTGTGCACACTCCCTGTCATATCTGCCAAATTTTCCCTTAAATAGTAAGGCCCCCTTATAGTATTAACCTGTGTTACATTACTGAGCACAATGCTGTGTACATAAGCATTCAAGAAGTTTTTTCAGTGAATAAATTCAGGAACCATTATGTGAAGAGCGGAAAGCTAAAGTGCTGTATTTTTTTACTTATCCCATATCATTATGAAATGAAACTTTTTTAGATAAACCATTTTTTAATTAAGGTAAAATACACATAAATAATTTACCATCTTTACCATTGTTAGGTGTACAGTTCAGTAGGTAAACCAATCTTTTAGCTAACTGAAATTAAGCCATTTAAGGGTAAAAGTTTTTCTAAAAAATTCTGATGAAATGTTTCTAAAATATAATCCATCCTTTACTATCTAAGTAGTATGAGAATTCCAATTTAATCTTAGCCTCATGACAAAAAGCTATTGTTATGAATAATAAATGTTGTACATGCTAATTATTTAGGAATTCCTTCTGAGCTATGGTTTTCATTACCATCTATATGCTGAGGAAGCCCAGATCTTTGTCTCTGACCTGGATTGTTCTTCTGACCTTTACATCCATGGATCTTCACTCTACCACTTGGTCCTGCAAACTCATAATGTCCCCAAACCTCTTACACACCCAGATTCCCAAATCTGCTTTTCCCAAATTACATATCTTAGTGAATAATTCCACTGTCTATCCAGTTGCCAGCCATAAACATGGGCACATTGTTTGGCTCCTCTTTTTCCTTCACCAACCCACCAATCGATCAGTGAACAAAGATCTTATCAATTCTATCTTCTAAATATCTCTCAAATCCTTCACACTTCTGTCTCTGTCCCTTGCCTCATCCTGCCATTATTAGCTTTGCCTGGGTTATTGTAACAACCTTGTAAATGGTGTCCTATGTCCATAATAGCACCACAATAAAATTTATTTTTCATACTGCAGAGTATACTTTTAAAACTAAAGATCTGATCATGTTGTGTTTCAGCTTGGAAACTTTCAATACTTCCTTATTGTTCCTGGGATAAGGTTTGAACTTCTTCAACATTGCTTGCAAAGCCTTTCATGATCTGACCCCTGACTTGCTTTTCCGTGTCTTGCCAACCCTGGTCTTACCTGTCCCTCTCACTGAGCACCAACACTAAGTCGTATTGAGCATTTCCCCTTACACATTGTGCATTCTTTTGCTTCTAGGGCTTTGCACGTGCTATTTGGAGAAGCCCCGACCTTTAGGATAAGGCATCTCTCCTACTCACTGTCGCAGCGCCCATTTCCACTTGTATTACTGGGTTTTACCCTATATGTGTCTCTGTGTCATCTTCTCTCCTCTCCTCCCTCAAGACTGTTGGGTCTACAGGATGGACCCGTGCCCCTCTCTTTCACCCTGAACCCCCACTGCCAGCTCTGTGTTTAAAGCATCATGGGCATTGACATATTCTAATAAACTTTTAATTTTACAATAATTTTAAATGTACAGAGAAATTACAAAAACAGCACAGGAGAGGTCCCTTCTACCAGCAACCAGTTTCACCTTTTGTTAACATCTTACGTTAATATGATAACATTTGTCACAACAAATGGGCCAGTATTGATCCCTTATTATTAACCAAAGTCCATGCTGTATTCAGATTTCCTTAGATGTTACCTAATGTGCTTTTTTGATTCCAGGATCCCAGACACGATACCACATTATATTTGGTCGTCATATCTCCTTAGGCACGCACCTCTTGACTGTGATGTTTTCTCAGATGCTCCTTGTGTTTTTTTTAACATGTTGAGAGTTGCACTGGTTAGGTGTTTTGTGGAAAGCCCTTCTATTGGAGTTTATCTGGCGTTTTTCTCATAATGAGACTGGGGTTATGGGTTTGTGGGGAACCACAGAGGTATCACATCATATCAAGGTTACACACTAAAAACGTGGCTTATCACTGGTGATGTTAGGCTTGATCACCTGGCTGAGGTAGTGTTTGTCAGGTTTCTCTACTGTAGTTATTCGTTTATCCCCCTTTCCATACAGTGCTCAGTAAGTTATATGTCTAGCATACATTTAAGGGTTAAGAGGTCTTGTTCACCTCTTTGAGGGCAGAGTATCTACATAAATTATTTGGCCACTGGGAGCTCTTTCAGTTGGCTGTATTGTTTATTTGACATACCCCTATTGGGTTTGTCTTGAGCACTCCCTGACTTTCTGGAACCAGAAATGCTTCAGGTTCACCTTGCCCTGCCCCAGCCCTGGAATCAACCATTTCTCCAAGGAGCCCTGGTTCCATTCATGGTGGATGTGTTAGAAACCATGATCTGAGTGTTGGGTGGGCACTAAAAAAATTAAATTAAAATTTTTACAAACCACAAAATGCACAGAATTATATATGTTCCCACCCCCTTAAATGACCAAACATTGTTTTTCTCTTTATTCTGCTTCAGATATAGTTTAAGAAATAAAACACAAAGTTGAAGGCCATTTTTTTCCTCCCCAATCCTAAACCCCTCCCTTCCCAGAAGCAACCACGATCTTAAGTTGGTATGTAGACATTTTTTTTGAGCATGCATGGAATATTTACAGAAACAAATATGTATCAAAGAAATGATTATTTGGGCTAAATGTCAATTCGTACACTCCGGGCTGTTCTAGTTGGCAATTATGTCTCCACTTCAGCCATTTGTCCATACGCTCAGTCCCTGGCATTGCTCTCGCAGCCAATGTTCCATTTATTTGTCTCTTCTCCCGTGAGATGACTTCTCTCTGCTGTTGCTTCCAGCCACTCTCTCTGCTCTAGTCTGTTTCATCCCATCTTCTCCCAGCTTGCTGCTTGGTAGGTTTCCCCTAGTGTCCTCCTCATCAGAAGGAAGAAGACCAATAACCTGATATTGTAGGCTTTCAGACAGCAATTTGTACACTGAGAAGTGCTAGGCAAGTATAAAATCTTACTGCTCTGTTCACAGTGCCAAAAAATGGGGGCTTGGGGCATCATTCATTTATTCAAAGTACCTAGCTTTTTAACAGCTAACTTTGAAGTTAAAAATATTGTCAGTTGCTTCTAGTTATTTTTGAGTTACACTTCTTCTGGAAGGTTGAGTCTGCCAGAGTTAAGACCACTGGATATCTGGAGATCAGAAGAGTTAATTTTACCATTCTTCATTTTAATTTTTCTTATAAATACTGTCCCTTAAGATATAGGAACAATACCCAAAATAGAGGGGGAAAAAACTTAACCATTGAAGAGATTGCTCATGAAACTAATGATTTCTTCGGCAAATATCTTAAAATGAAAGGCTAATTGTATAATTATAAAATGAAAGTCCACAGCTACAATCACCATCCATACAATCACCAAAAATTTCGATTTAATTTGGTTAGTGCCCACCCAACATCAGACCATTGTGTTGCTATGTGTGCAGTTCAGTTGATAACGTTCTGGGTGCATAGCATGTTGTCTGCTTACCTCAGTAAGTGGAAATTTTTGATTTGGAGTTTCCAGCCCCCTCATTAATAAATATATCTAATTTCTTCCCACAGTGTACACTTATTTGACAAAGGGGTAAACTTGGAAGCAATTACTTGAGGACAGTTCGTACAGCATCTGGATAGTCAACTCAGGCACAATGAAGCACTTCCTGAGGTAAGAGTTCATGGTTCCCTGACGAGCCTTCTAGAGTGGAGACACTTCCTTGCTGGTTAGGGCAGTATTACTGTTCACCATTTATGATCCTGTGACCAGGTCTCTCAGGATTCCCTGGAGTAGCATTGCATTTTGACTAAGAATAATTCGGTCACAACGTTCCTCTGCTAACTCTATCTGCATGTTGATGCTAAGAGAGAGTGCTTGTAGGTGACAAGAGAGCATGGGCACAAAAGCATGAGTACTTTGGACAATATTGATGCCACGTGTTTCTACAGAATGGTGTGCTGCTGGCCTGCAAGTTGAGGTTTAAGGAATTAGCAGCCAGAGAATATCAATTAATATAATTTGTATAAAATCATTTTCCTGAAAAAGGCAATTTTAAATATCCCTTAATTTAGATTTTGATTATCTTCCTTATCCATACAGGCATTTTAAAAAAAATTTTTTTTTTTTTTTTTTGGTCAAAGCATATATTCTAAGCTTCTGCTCTTTCTGCCTCAGTGATATCTCTGAAGTGTGTATTAACTGTTGGTTCCCTGAAGATTATGCTGTACCAAGTATGTCACATGTTGGTGTTTTGGATGATCTTGTTTTGTTTTGAAAGTCATTAGGCTGAACTTGTAGTTATAATTATTTTCAAGAGTATTGATTGTTCGCCTCACTCTTCTATTAATGACATTCCCAGAGAAGTTGTACATGATATTAAAATATGACAAAATAAAGTTAGTCTGGTCATGAGTGTTAGAAAATACAACACACATCCAAGAAGATTAGGTTTCTTTTCCTCAGGCCAGTGACCTACCTTTATTTCACATTCTCATCTTTTGCTCTGGCTTGTTTTCCCTAAGCAAATAATTAATGGACTTGCTTCTTTTAGGAAATTATTTGATTCTTTCAAAGGCTGTAACTTGATATTTTTCCCCCAATGGTTTTGGTTCCATCGTTGTTCCTAGAGCACCTAGATCAGTTTGAGTGGGCATCACGGTGCTTTGGTGTGGCTACGATCTTAGAATTGTGGAAACCCGTCCAGAGGTCACTATTAAACCATTTATAAGCATCAGCATTTGTTTTATTGTACAGAATACTTCCCAGCCTGTTTATCTCAGCTACATAAAAGAATAGTATTTGAAAAATCACAAGAACATTTGCCAGCTGAGTATTTGACCTGATATGTTCTTGGTTGTCATGGTAATTAACTGATCTGTTTATACATTCATGAAAAATTGGTCTTTATGCATGCCTCCTGAATGTAAATGTGGTGTATTTTAGCTGTAGAGCTATTTTAACAGAAAGTGTTAGAGTTAGAAGCAGCTTAGAAGTCAGGATCTCCCTTTGTCAAAGGGAGTGATGGTAGTGGTGAGGTTTGTGCCAAGCCCTGTACTACTAAATTTCTTCTTCAAATGTCTCATTTGTTTTAGAAAAATCTGAGCTGCCTCAAAACCAGCCATTTTAGGAGAAATTGTAGCTTATGTTGAAGCATTGCATAGGTACAACACTGTCTTTAGTAGAGATTGTGTTTTAAAATTAATTTGTGTATGATGATTTAGAACTGGTACCGTGAAAATCTACCAAGTAATTTTGCACAGACTAGCACCAAGGATAATAGAACCAACACAGCCCTATTAGTTATGTGTTCTGATAACAAATTTTTCTCTTTTAACTTGGCACGTATACTTTATAAATCTCATTTGGCATTGATTATTTATGTGAAACTGAAGCTAAGATACCAGATTACACATCAAGAAAGAAACTTGAGGATTTTCATTGACCATTGCTTTTGAAATAAATAACTGGAAACTTGAGCATTGCCTCTCTTTAGTTGATTATTGCTTTTAGCTTTAGATTTTCTTTGTAGTGCTTTTTAATTATGGTATAATGTATGTGCATTCATTGTGTGTTAATATTTATGGGATCTGGAAGGATAAGATAGCAAGAAGTAATAATCCTATATTATAAACAATATCAGATTTAGAATGCTATTTATTCCCTGTAGTCTATTCCCACAGATGTTGGACAATCTTGATAATCTTTTCATTCAAGTCAAAGAGAAGTTTATGTAAACATAGCCTGAATAAATCAGGTGTTAATTCTTGAGTTCAGTAAATATATTATGAAAAATAAGGAGTTGGCTTTCTCTGAGAAGAACTTAGCATTATTTAAAAACCCACAGAGTGATTAATCTGTCAACTTCCAAGATGCTCTTGAATGAAATGCTCCATGCACAGCCCTAGAAGAAATCTTAAGAAACCAGGTTGTGAGAAAGAATGGATTTTGGTGTACATTTAAGATACATGATACCTAATTGCTACCATCATGTGTGTATATATATACATATATATATATTATAACTATTTAGAGCATAAAACAATGGAGAAAATATTCACTGTGTATTAAAAATTACATGAGATATAAAAAAATAAACGCCACTGGATTAGTACACCCAGCTAAAGGGTGTATTTTAAATTGAGAATAGATATGAGATAGTGGATACGTACCCCATAGTCATCCAATCTGACTTTAGTGCTTGGTCAGTATGAAAAGAAAACATGGGATAAATGAATAAGAAAATGTGCCTACATGTGATCAGAAAAAGTAAGGGTACTTTCTGAATCCCAAATAGAACTAAATCTTAGAGTTTAGTTTTTATAATATATTTTATTCACTTTCATTCAATTGATGTATATAATATAGAAGACCTAAGATTTATTCTGAAGATCTTTTCCCTTGCTAGGCTTTAGTTACTAAGGTTATATTTAAGCCATCAGAACATGATTAATTTTGAAAATTTCTAATGAAGGGAATTTTTTAAGTCATCCCATATAAATAAATACTTCCAACTGTTCCAGCCTCACAATCTGTTTCTTGGCCATGGATCTCATTGCATATTTTCCTTCCTCATACAGAAAAGAGGAAAGGAAAATATCTGCCAAGCTCAAACCTCTGTGGGAGAAACTGAGCAATACAGCAGACTTGTCCCTATGTCCTGGCTTTGAAGTAATGGAGGGAAAAAAGGATTTTACTATTGTGATTAGGTAAATAAAGGCTTACAATGAGCAAAAATAACCATAAATTGGATTAAGTCATTCACACTTGATTAACATCTTGGTCCACTGATTCATTTAGTAAGCATTTATTGCTAATAATGCTAGTATTTATACTATTTTTTATTTTCTCTTTATAGCAATTGTAATAAAGTAGGACTTAATATTCCCATTTTACCAAGGAGGACAAGGAAGCTTAGCAAAGTGAAGTAACTTATCCAAAGGCACACAGATATTCGAATGGGAAGACTAAGATTTTAGTATTTTAAAATAAGGATAGAGGATACAGGAGGTAGAGAAGGTGCTGTGGACAAAGCAAAGAAAGTATGACCAAGACCACAAGCACTGATGTTGGATATGGACCGTGTTTAAAGTGAAGTAGAAGATGAGTTGCAAAGATCAAGTTGAGAGTAGTGCTTGGTCACCTTTGCAAGCACAGCATAAAACAACCCAGGAGCATTGTAACATTTCAGCCTGGTTTAAAGTGGACTTCAAAGAGAAGGGAGCATCAGATGAAAAATCTTTTCCCCTTCCAACACATGTCTTGCCTTCTCTTAAAGCCAGAAATCTAGTCCAGTCCCTGCACCTTACAAACAAGAAAGCAGAGATGCAAAGAAGCAAAGTATCTTGTCCCAAGTCACACAGCTCGTAGTGACAAATTGGGACTAGACTCAAAGTGTGTAACTTCCAGACTGCTTTAGTCAGACTTTCCATTCAGCACCAACCAATTCCCACTGCTTTTGAAGGGCAGAAGGTGCAGGAATGTGTAGTTGTTCCAGGATTTTATTAGCATTGCTGGAGGCATTGACTGAGATATAGAAGTTAGGTTTTGAAAAGGAGAAGGTTATGCCTTGTGCATCCAAATACCTCTCTCACTTAGCCATAGTTTTCTCTTTTTTAGGACACATATACACATACGTATGTATGTTTGTATGTGTATGTACATATATAAAAACATACATGATATATACACACACACAAATACAGGTATATCGCTACACACACATATATTTTAAATTATTTCGTTCCCTTCATTAAAACAAACAAAAACTGTTTCCACACTCTTGTTAAAATATGTTAACCTGAATCTTTCTCTAGGCAATTTTCTGTAGGTGACCGCTCCAGAGCCTGCCCGTTGCCCTCAAGCTGCTATCTGAGATCCTCTGGGAACTGGGTCACCCGCATCCCAACTCTCCTGCCCCTGGGCTTACCTCAGCTTCTCAGGGCCAACTCTTTGGCCACTTCACTTTTGTTAAGCTCCTCCTGCAGAGCATGAACAAGACGAATGAAAGCCTTGGGCATTCAAAAAGTATCACTTTGAATTTCCTTCATTCACCTATCAGAATTTTCACTTTTGTTCAGAAGTGAATAAGGCATGCTGCTTTTCTAGGCTGTCCTTGCTGGTCCTGTGAGCTAATCAAGAGTTGGCTTTCCTGTCCAATCTCAGAGGACAGTACTTGCCTCTGCCTCCTAACACCCCAGGCGTTTTTCTTTTGTGGAATTATCACACTGTTTTTCAACCTTTTGTTTTTATTGTCATTTTCCTTATTAGGTTATAAGGTGCTTGTGGACAGGGATGTCATGTCGCTTGCAGTGAAATTAAGTTTTTGACCCATGCTCACTTTTTCTACCTCCATAATCCCCACTCTTTTTTCATTTATATAGTACAGCCAATCTCATTTTGTATTTTTGTTCGGTTCCATGAAGAAGTCAGTAAACTACCTTTCGATTATCATTTTTCGTTTCTCCACCCAATTCATTTCAAGTCTCTTTTCTTCAGTGACTGTGGGTCTTTAACTTTAACACTAATTAATTAATAAATTAATTTATTTACAATACTGAGAATATCCTCTTACCTGGTTGTTTAAGATTTTTGAATTCCATGTATGTAATAAATCTATAATGATAACAGGCCCAGTCCATATCCCCTATAGAAGATTTTTGAGGCCTGTGTAATGGACGATAGAGCATTAATGATACCTTTTGGTGACTTTCCTTCACTTATATATTTATTTAATTTTGGTTGTCTTTAAAATATTTTTATTTACCAGTGAAAGTTTATATTTGAGATTATATTTAAATACTTTTTCAATGTCAAACTATAATGTGTTTGCCACTTCCCCTTACAAATAACACAAAAGAATTATCCAAAGAGCAAAAATCAAATCTGATTTTTAAAAATAAATCTTATAAAATGTATATACATTTAAGCTTCAAATTTTCTATTGAAATAATATCATGAATAAATTAAGAGAAACCTGTGCCTCTTTTTCTTTGAAAGGAAAAAGGATAAGCCATTAATTTATTTATTTTAATTATCCTTCAATCAGCTATTGCTCTCTAAGCCCTCAGACATAAGTCCCCTGGAATGTAAAGACTGCCCTTTGCTATAGCAATAGAATTTGGAATAATATCGACCTGTGATAGATATATACCCACCAATCCCCTTAATTTTTCCTTTTCGGAAGGCAGTGTGATCTCTTCAGCAAAAGAATGGTGGAAAAGACCATGGGGCCCCACGCTGCCTGGGCACAGGGGTGCTCCCCTCTCTGTGGGGGGAAATACTCTTGTTTTTCTAGAGGCCTGCAGATGATTGAAAGCTCATTATACAGATAGTCTCATTTACTAGGCTAAAGACCTCTTGATAAGTTAGTTCCAGACTGATTGCCATGCCCCTGAATAGAAACTCCAATGGAGCAACTGCATGAAATGCTGGAAACATTGAGGAACTTGCTCTTCTTTACGGCCATTTAGATGAAAAGTATTTCATTTGGGAAACTGTGGTTTGAACCAAGAACGATGATGACTTCTGTACGTATCTTTCCTCACCAATGGTGTACCTCTTATTTATTACAGGATTTCTTCAAGCAAGAATTAAGTTTCATTAGCACATTCATTGAAACTGTTCAAAATAAGCCACTTTTATTGTTCTAAAAGAAGACACCAGAGTCACAAATTTAAGATGATGGAGTAGTGTGGCTCTACAGGTACCCACACCCCCCTCTCCCGCAGGCAAGGGGCCACAGGGTTCTAGGTGCATCTCCGAGGCCTCATTCCTGCCCAATGGATTCCTCTAACAAAGCGTCGCAAGACAGGAGCTCGCTTTTATTTGGTAGCTGAGATATGATCCATTTTGAATAATTTACATTGGGTGGCTATTCTGGTTCAAGCAAGAGAATGAATGTTAAATAATAAACGTGGTCATAATTGCTTTATGGAAGAACGCTGCTGTGAACTCAGCCATAAACATCACTCCACAGCATATTAATAAATAGCTGTAACAGAAAATACTGGAAATGGAACACGTGTAGTAGCTCTTATTATTGAATCAGATTCTCCCAGTGCTTAAGCGAAGCATTCATCTTAGAAAGCTACAGTAATTGTTTTTTTTTTTGGAACACTATCAAAAAGCTGTGATTAAAAAAACAGAAACATACCCAAAAAACTGCTGCCTATGCATGTAGTTATTAAAAAGAGGAGGTAGTGATCAGTATTTTCTCCTTCTAGTCTTGAAGATTTCATTGCTTTTCCTACACAATCTAACATCTCTTGAGTAATGAGTTGAGACTCTTCCATCAGAACAAAGAAAACTAAGTCTAGTGTTAGGGAGAAGAAAAGCAAATATTGTCCCAATTAAAACTAAGCTTATTGATTTGCTGATTCAGGCTGGGGGCGTGGGGGAAGGGAGCAGAGGGTACAAATCCCTTGAGCATAGGGTTCAGATGGTGGATAGGGTGTGGCATGGGAGGATGGGATTAGAAAAAGCAAATGGGATCTGTCTCACAGGTACATTTGAAATGCATTCAGAAATATAAGGACATAAGACAAAAGAAACGAAAAGGAGGAAAAGATACAATGAATCCAAAAGTCCTTAAACTCAAATAAGAAACAGAGATACCGTTTCATCCTGCCTTCCCTCTTCCCTTCCTTCCTAAACCAACCACTGGTTAGCTCAAGAGCATTTACAGATCTGTTTCTTAATTTCTTCCCTTTCAGGGTATACATGCCACACCAATTTAACATTCTCTCAAAATATTTAATCCTTTTATTGTTCTGCTTTTGATCCTTGGAAGTTTTTTCCCTAAACTTCGTGATTTAGGGACTTAAATAGGTTGAAATAATTTAAGAAGTGATCACCTGGCAGTTATCTGATGGTGAAGAGCCATCCCAAGTTGCTCATGTGGAGTTTTGCTGATCTGGTTCTTTCATGAGGAAGCAAGTTGGATGTTGCTTCTGTCATTAAAATGGGGCTTCCAAAGTAAGGGGTATTATTCCAGGTGTTTCCATCTCCGACCATGCCTTGCCTGGACCAGGTTTATGACCTAAACACAAAATAAATTACATCTCTCAAAACATTGTTTGATTTGATGATCTGGATTGAAAAATGATAGTATCCAGCATAGCAAGCTAGACTATTTAATGAAATATTTGTGGGCATATTGGCCCATTAGAAAAATAAGGAAAAAATTTAAAATATATCTTGGATTAAAATATTATAAATATACCTTGGATAATAATAGCATTATCAGTTTCTATTGGCCTATTGTGAAAGGGTAAGCAGTATATCGATGTCATTTCATAATTGAAATAGGCGTTCCTCTTTCCTGATTTGTGATATTGTTCATATGATTATGTGAGGGGGATGTGATACACTTCACAGAATGGTGAGCCCTAAGAAGCCATGCTTCATCCTTAACCCTGCTGTGGATTCTACTGGGTTTCATGCCTTTGACAGTGTGAGCATCCTCAGGGGAGTTAAAAAAAAAAAAGATAAAAGATAAAAGCAAACAGAATGTGATGTCTTTTCTTTCCTTTTATGTAAGTTTGTCTTGATGCAAAACAGTAACACAGGCATTTTTCTCATAAGCATAGAGGCCGGTGGGAGAAATTACAGTTGGGCTGTAGGTCACTCTACTGGTGGACACTTTCCTGCCACCCAGGATGACACTTCTAGGTCTCAAGCCACATTATTGTATAGTCCTGATAGGTCACAGGGAAAATGTTCTGTAGCTTAATTGAAGCTATAGTATGATTGGTGCCTTGTAACTTAAGTAGGGAGAACACAAAGATACTCTATAAACAATCATCAGAAACTTCTGCTCCAGGAAGACTTAGTACTACAGGAACCGGACTATCATGAGTTTTCACCTGTGCTAGAGTTCTCATGCAGACTCAAAAGGTGGCTTCACTGAAGGTGTGAGCCCACACGTGAGGCCCACTTCACTGAAAATTACACATGAAATAAATATCATGGAGAGCTTTTAGCCTTGCCTTAATAATTGGAATAATGCCTCCCAGAAACTAATATCATTACCACTTGGCTGGGGACCAGTTAACAAAGATATTGCTCAATTGTTTTCTCTGGCATAGCTATTCAGTATTTGGAAAATGAAAAACTTTCCAAGAGAGCAAGTTGAGGTTTTATAAATCTTCTCACTTGTCTAATTAAAATGTTCCACTAAATTTATTTTTAGGATTATTTTTCTTTTGGAAGCTGTTAACCTAAATCCTAACAGATCTTAGAACATATTTGACTAGAACAGTTGAATGTTAAGCTTTACAATATATAATAGTAAATCCATTTTTTGTCTTTCAGCACAATCTGGTTGATTTTATACTGACTACAAATAGAAATTTTATATGCACATTTGTAATGGCTTTTGGTGATCACTTTAAACATTTTAATTTTTGTTATAACTTTCATTTTTTCTTATATAAAATATATATTTATTATAGAAAAATATACTTAATCAAAAAATAAAATAAAAATTTTAATAATTTTATTACACAGTGATACCACTGTTAACATTTTTGTTGTGTATCCTGCTTTATAGATTACTATTAAAATTTTTTGTTTTATTTTTTAAAGGAAAAGTAGATAATTCCATACATATTCCTTTCTAACTTTTTTTACTTGTTAAACATATCCTGGACATTTTCATGTTATGAGATATCCTAGGACATCTAGGATATTTTATTGCTTGCAAAGTATTCCATTGTGTTATCTCAATATAGCAGCTTGGTTGTTTGTACTGTTTCTTTTCATTTCCTTTGTATTTATTATAAGATATAGACCCCATGCCTTTATACAAGTCAGCCTGTTAGAATTTTCATTTTTAACACAAGGCTGTTATGGATTTTCATTTTTAACACAAGGCTGTTATGTTATCTGGTTCTAAGATATGGAACCAGAGCAATTTGAGCAAAGGAACACAGCCAAGGTGTTGGTTCATTTTCAGGGATGGATCACATTGTTGAGGCTATTATTAATTAACTACTATGATTTATCTGAATAATCATAGATCACCTTATTTTAGAGCTGGAAAGAATTAGTGAACTTTTGAGAATAAAAAAAACTCATCTTTTGGACATTGCACTAATAGGCCAGGCATGGTAGCTCACACCTGTAATCCTAGCACTTTGGGAGGCTGAGGCAGGAGGATCACTTAAGGACGGGAGTTCAAGACCAGCCTAGGCAACGTAGTGAGACCTCATCTCTACAAAAAAATAGAAAAATCAGCCAGTTGTGGTGGCGTGTGCTGAATAGTCCCAACTAATAAGATAACTGAGACAGAGGGATCACTTGAGCTCAGGAGTTTGAGGTTGCAACGAACTATCATGATTTCACTGCACTCTAGCCTAGGCAATAGAGCAAGATTTTGTCTTAGAAAAAAAAAAAAGGAAAGAAAAGAAAAAGAAAGAAATTACCCTAATAGGAGGTAATATAAATAATTCTGCCTTCAGGAATGCACAGTATGAAGAGAAGGTAGGTTGATTATGTAAGTTCCTGGATAAGGTCCTCTTTACCTCTAAAGCTTGAGTCATTATGAGATTCTGAACAGTGCCATGAAGCAGTAGGCACTCATATTTCAAACATTCAAAGTCATCATAAAAGACAGATTTACATGTGCCAGAGATATGTGAATAAGCACATGACTGGTGACAATATACTTCATAGTTCGTTGCCATATTATTGGAGTGAGGTAGGGCGTGCAGTAAGGAAAACTTTCTTTAGCAATAGCCAAAAACAAACTTCTCAAGAGGTAGAGTTTTTGAAAAATTTAAATTACAGAAGGTTGTTACCTATAAGAGATTCAAAGGTCAGCAGTGCTTGTTCAGTGAATTGATGAGGCAAGTGCAAGGAGTGTTAGGATTGGTCAGCAGAAGAGGCAGGAGGCCACACAAGCAAGTCCTCAAGGAGGACAACAGTGTCCAAGGGCTGGAAGTGAACTAGGGCAAGCTGCCAGGCTGTTTATGGAGACCAGAGGAGAGCACACTCTTCCCCCATGTCTAAGGGAAAGATAACTCCTAAAATACTAGCAGTGTTAAAGGACTGTGTGTTTCAAGGTGCTGATTTATTTCCAAAATGTTCTTAGGCCAAGGTGGGAAAATAAAGGATTTCAATGCTTCACCCTCACTTTGTTGGTAATATAAATAATTCTGAGGTAATATAAATCTATCAAATTTACTAGAATATGGCATTCTGGAGTTGCTTTGACATCATAGTAAATTGAACTCCTGCAAATAAGTAATATGGGATTAGAAACACACGTTTGCAAATCCAGAAGTCTAATGGCTAATTTTCTTCTGGGCTTCTTTCCTTGCTGGTGGTGGCTGCTCTCTCTTCTCTTCCAGAGTTCTATTGGAAGGGTGCTGTCTTTTGTTTTTCACAGAATGTTGATCCAGGTCTGCCTGTATTTTTACTGTAAATTTTTGTGGCGCTGCCTGAAATTTGTAATGCGGAAGCTCACTGGAAGATGTGAACTGCAGCGGATCTGTTACAACACCAAGCCTGGAGCTTCTAGAACCATGAAAATCGGTAAGCATGAAACCAAGACATAAGTAAAATAGGGTTGGGATTAAGGATGCAATGTTATATTTCAGTGTGGTGATTGTAAACAATTTCTAAAGAATAACTGTTTTTGTTACTGCTTTAACAGAAACGTCACTAAAGGATTCCAAAAGTAAGGTAAGTAAAATTATTTCTTTATTTTTCAGCAACTTTTCATTTGGAGGCTTACCTCTTCTATAAAAAGTAAAAATTTTAAGAAAAATATACCATTGGCTATGAAAACAAATGTAAACTTTCATCTGAAAAAATCATTTGCCCATTACAAATTACTGTACCTTTTACACGAGAACAGCTACTATGTGTGAATTTCTAGGCAGATTTGTGAAGTGCTTATTACTTTATTCTCAAATTAACCCTCTTTTATACATCTTCCAATCATAAAGTAAATATTCCTTGAAATAGAAATGGTATTAACTCTCCAGTATTTCCTCTATATCCAAATCATTTAACATTATACTCAAGAGCTTCCAGTAAAATCGAAGAAGCCACTATGCTAGCTTTCATAGTACAGAGAAAACCTGTTTTCTTTTTCAAGATTTTTTGTTTTTTAGAGACAGAGTCTCACTCTATCACCCAGGCAGCTTGGAGTGCAGTGGAGTGATCATAGCTCACTCCTGCCTCAGCCTCCCAAGTAACTAAGACTATAGGTACACGCCACCACACTGGGCTAATCTTTTCCCCTTTTTTGTGGGGATGGAGGAGAGGAGATCTCACTATGTTGCCCAGGACGGTCTCAAACTCTTGACCTCCAACAGTCCTCCCACCTCAGCCTCCCAAAGTGCTGAGATTACAGGCATAAGCCACCACTCCCGGTCAAGATTCTTAATAATTTTATCTTATTGTTTAATTTTGGCATCCTTATAACTATCTCCCCCATGTGCTTCACTCTTTAATCAAAAACATAATGCCCATTAACAATGGAAACTATGTCAGCTGAGGAAAGATACCACATTTCAATCTAAGTATCTTGAAACAGATGAAAATTATAAAAACAAAACCCCCCAAATTTTATGCATTTTCCTAATAAAGGTAATCAGGAAAATTGCACTACCCCAATCAGGAAATCACACTCCAATTGTAAAAACATCAAATTTGTTGAAATTCAAGTATAGTAAGTCAATTTTTGCTTTTAGCTTATATCTTCATATAGAAGCTTAAATAAATACTTAAAGCCTCTGTCACAGCACAGATCAAGCCCCTGGTGTTAATGAAAAGGGAACTGATCGAAACATGTTTTTCAGCTGTTGCAGACTTCAGTGAGTGTTCACTTTGATGCTATTGAAAAAACTATAGAAGACATCATGGAACTGAAAAAAATTAACCCCGACATAAATCCACAGTAAGAATATGTTTCTTATGTCAGAAATATAGAACACAAGTCACATGGCCACACATTTAGTGTTTCTCTCTCTCCCTCTTCTCCTTCCCTCCTTCCCTAAAATAATCATATGCAATGTTTTGACTTTCAGATGGATAATAAAGAAAAAAGGTGCCTTTTTCGTGTTTGTAAATGACAGCAACTGTATGCTTCTTTTGTGGTTTATGCTTGTGCTTCTGAGATGCAATGAATGTCAGAAATGTGATGGGTGCCCCATTAGTGAAAGATGAGATAAAGCAAGCCCATTCATCACCGATCACTCTGTTCAATGCCTATGTTTTACATTAGCAGTAAATGTTCAAATTGTAAATGTGCCTGAGCTGATACCGCTCCATCTAGAATAGTCCTTCAGTTCCTTCATGAATATTCCTTCATGACAGGCTGATAATCTTGGAGACAGTTCCTACCTGCTTGTCAAGAAGACAGACGTGTGGGAGGGAGAGATGGTTTTTACATGAAGGCTTTAGAACTTTATAATTTATTCCTTTCATCTTGGAAGTATTAAAATGCATTTGGCAATGTACGTGACATTTAAAATTAGCTTTATATTTTCCACGGGGTGCAGCAATTTTTCAGTAAAATTTCGGGCTAAGGATATTAGGTAGAATAAATTCCAAAGGCAGATATATTTAGAGACAGTTTCAGGTTGATAACAATCAAACTGTCTTTTAGATGTTCATACCTGATAACTTCAGATGTTACCGCTGAGAAAGGATTTTAATTACCAAAGACAGGGGCTGCAATTGAAGAGAATTTCAGAGCACACTTCACATAAGTTTATCTCTTGGAGGGATTTTAAGTACTAGCTATCCAGGGGATCATTACAGAAAAACTCCATTTTCATCTGGTCTCAATACCATTCTTCTGCAGCCACTTTAGCTAATTAGCTGCCTTTCCCTTATTCAGCCGTTAAAATTTGATTCACTTATGGAGTAAATGTCTTTTTGAAACCTGACATATATTTTATTACTCTGGGAAGGTGATAAGAAGGCAGTTCATTATAAATTTGGTTGCACCAAAAATTTAAGACTATAACTGAGCATGAGGGATATATTAGTTTTATAATCATATTTAGAGATTGGATTAGATTAAATAGCAAATCTTTTCTATGTCTGTTCTATGAAAGTTATATAAGTTGCATTCAAAAGCATTTCTTTCTCATCCATTCTTTTGATATCATTTGGAAAAAAGAGAAAAACCCTTATAGGTACCCGTTGGGCCTCCCTAATCTGAAAATCCAAAGTCCAAAATCTGAAATGCCTCAAGTGGAAAATTCCACACCTGGCTTCATGTGATAGGTTGCATCTATTATTAAAAACATTGTATAAAATTACCTTCAAGCTATGTGTTTAAGGCATATATGAAAGTGAAATGAATTTTGTATTTAAACTTGGGTCCCATCCCCAAGATATCTCATTACCTATGTGCAAATATTCCGAAGTCCAAAACACTTCTGGTCCCAAGAATTTTAGATACGGGATACTCAATCTGTAGTGTTTTTTGTTTCATTTTGTTTTGTTTTCCATCTCAGTGTGGATTCTAGTGCCTTTTCTTCCAGACTGACATTGACAAAATCTGATATATATAAAAAAAAAAAGTTAAAATGCTTTTCTGCCAAAACATGGAAATAGGAGGTTAGGGATGGAGGAAACATTTTATAACTTACTAAACTTTTACTACTATTAACCTCACTTTGTTTTCATTACATTTATTAAAGTGCTGCTTGTGGGGATACTAAAACTTACTATGGAAAAAAATTTAATTGGCTTTCCTTGTTCCTGCCTCTTTTATTTCTTCCATTCTCTCCTTTCCCTGGAAATTAACTCTCTTCTCAGTCCTGCATTGATTTTCTGGGTGACCAGTGCCACTGTGCCCTTTTCCTTATTTAAATATCTGATTTATTTTCTGGTGATATGATAATAAGTAATATAAAGGCTATTTAATTGAACAGACAATTTTATTAAAGATTAGTATTCCTAGGTTGTCTGACACTCTATGTTTGGAGTAGGAATACAATCCTAAGACCCATAGCCCTCAACTTTAGATTTAACTTCTGTGCATCTCATTTACCCCCCCAAAATAAGATGATGTCACTGTTGTTGTAATTATAACCAGCACCACTACAACAAAAATGTTCAAAGTCAGCGAGTGAACTAGGAACAGTTCATATGGGACAGTATCATATGAAATTGCCAATGTTGGATCATTTTTGAACCATAGAAAAATACATGTCTATAAATAAATAAATAAAGCCAGAATAAATAAACATGAAGTACTACCTTTAGATTTATTAATAATATATAGTTTATATGGAAAAAGGATCTTGTGATTAGTCACTGTTTAATAAACTTGTAATGTTATTCAACTTCTTAAAAAGATTCTATCTTACCTTATAGGTTGTAGGAAAGAAAAACAGTCTCTGGTCACAGGAAGTAATGATTCTCTGTGTGTTATGATTGCCAGAATATTTTCTGTCCTAGTGATGTATTTTAAAGGGACTGTTAATCAAACAACGTACATTCAGAGCAGGCTGAGCAAGATTGTGAAGCATGTCCCACGAGAGAGAATTGAAGGAATTGGGAATTTTTTTAACCCTAGAGATGAGACCAGAAGAAAGAATCACTATCTTAAAATAAGTAGGCATTGCTGGGGGAAGGTGGAAATAAATTTGCTTAGAGGACAGAATTTGAACCACTTGGTAATAAGAAAAGCAGATTTTCTTTCAGCATAAGAAAAAGTGTTCAGACAACTAGACTGATTGGAATGTAGTGGGAAATCTTACAAAGTTGTTTCTCTTGAAACAACTGTCAGGGGTACTCCCACAAGTAGAGATATTTTTGTTGTTGTTATTTTGTTTCATTTCATTTTATTTTGGAAATTTTGTTCCCTTGAAGCCCCTGAGGACTATTTTTCTCTCCTTCTCAGAATCTCTAGAGTGATTCTGATATGCCCATTTTGGGGGCGGGGGGTGGCTAAATGATCCTTAAGAACCCATTGTCACCTATATTTTCTACGTCTTGCTTTCAAGTCACCTGCATACAGAGATATCTTGTTTTGTAAGCCACACTGTTGCAATTTACCTTAAGAAAAAGCCAGGATTCAAGATAAATTTTAGCCAGGTTGTACACCTGTCCATGTGTGGTTTCAGAAGAATCAGGCCGCTATCAAATAGATCACATTTGAGCAATTTCCTAAATATATTAATACGAAAAGTTCTGTCGTGCATACATCAGGTGAACAAATGTCAGAAGTCCATGTTTTGGTTCTCCTCACGTGTGTTTCTTCTCATTTCAAACACCTTAGGCTGGGCATCTCTCTGCAGGCTTGCCTTCTGCAGATCGTCGGGTACAGAAACCTTATTGCCGATGTGGAAAAACTGCGCAGAGAGCCCTACGATTCTGATAATCCGCAGCATGAAGAAATGCTTCTGAAGGTTAGTCCTTGAAATTACTTCAGTCCTTCACTTAAGTCAGCTAACATTCGCCCAAGCACCTGCCATGTGCCAGGCACTGCTCTGGACATTGGGAGGACAAAGATGAATCAGACACAGGCACGGGACATGGTTGATAAGGCCGAGTTTTCTTGCTGATTGGGATGTTGGAGGTAAATTTTTCATCAGAAAATTCACATGAAAAAGTTAAGTTTTGAAGGTAGTTTTCTTTTAGAATCTGAGAAAGCAGCAGAGGTGATCTCTGAGGGCTCTCCCATTTGGCCCAAGTTTAAATTGTTTCACATGTGTTGAAAGCCACTAGGAGAAAGAGCATTTGTCAAAGAGTGACCTGGGATTTTCATTTATGACTTTTAATACACATCAAAGAAGATAAAGTTGATTTCTGCTTCACCAATAGCCCTCTTGGGAAATTACCCAAGATCTTCATGCTGATTATTTATTCATGTAACTTGGAGTGTGTTAGAAGAGGAGGTAAAGGATTATATTTGGCATATTAGAGCTGTTGGAAAAATAATGTGAAGTTATAAATACTTCTGGCTGTCAAAGCCAAATCTTAAAAATCTTATAGGATCTGATGGTGTATTATAAAACATCAATATAACCTTTGCTCAAAACACTAAATTATGAGTTGAAGTAACTAAGACCAAAAAAAAAAAAAAAAATTAAGACCAACCTTTAGAACTACATATTTATCTGAAATGTTTTACAAATTCAATTCTGAAAATAGATGCTTTTTAGAATTAAGAATGCTTCCTTACCCTTTCCTGGAATTCAAAAAGGCAGTAACAAAATTGGAAGAAAAAATTTGTTTAGCTGCCTTAATTTTATTTTAGTGAAAAATATCAACAGAGACATAATTTAAAAAATGCATCCTATTGTGTTTTTGTGTTAAGGAATATATGTTTTTGTCTATGTAAGTATTTAAGTGGATGACTCATTTGTCTCTGCTAATTAGTGCTGGGTCTGATGTGAATCATTAAAAATTAAAGAAGCCTCATTCTTGGCAATAGTTTTTCTTCTTCCCTCTCTCCCCTGCTGAATTTTAGCTAACCTACTGGCTGAGTTTCATCTCCTCTTGTTACCTTTTTTTGTCTTGACCATTTTCTGATGGAGGTAGTGAATTCAACAAAATGACCTACTGATGGGCAATAAGAAGTGAATGAAACAAAGAAGAGGCCCAGGGGTAGTGGCTCACACTGTAATCCCAGCTACTTGGGTGGCCAGAGCAGGAGGATCACTTGAAGCCAGGGTTTGAAACCAGCCTGGACAACATAGAGAGACCTCATTGCTACAAAAATTTGGTGTCACACACCTATAGTGTCAGCTACTTGGGATCACTTGAGCCCAGGGAAATCACTTGAACTCAGGAGTTGGAGGCTGTAGTAAGCTATGATCATACCACTGTACTCCAGCCTGAACAACAGAGTGAGACCTCATCTCTAAAAAAAAAAAAAAAAAAGAAGTGGTATAATTAATAGACTGATCAGAAGCACCTGAATAATTCATTAGACTAGCTGAGGTGCCACCAGAATCAATGACATACAAGTGCCTGGCTGTTATGTATGTGCAGTGGCACATAATAGGTTTTCATTAAATATGGGGAAATGCATGAATGTAGTTCACTAGCTACATGTCAAGAACTTTTATGATATGACTTTTATCTGTGGTTATGGTTTGATTATGTATGTTTTATCATTTTGATTGTCACAGCTATATGAGGTAGACAAGGTAATGATTGTTGTCTTTATTTTAGAGGTGAGAAAGGTACAAATATTTTAGCTCAGGCTCTGATTCACACCTCTAGTAAATTATAAAGCCAGGACTGTCCACTACTAAGTTAGGCACTTTGAGAAAAGGCATCTTTTCTGCCCTCCAGTGGCTTGCAATCTAATTGGGACACATTCTGCATCCACAAAAATCACTAAGTATGCAAGTATGATAATAAAATCAATAATAGTAAAACATTCGTTGAGTGTTTATTATGTCCCAATGTGTTTATTATGTCCCAATCATTACAGTAAGTGTTTTACAGAATTATTTCATTTAATTGCCACCATACATACCCTTATATGATATACTGGTATTATCCTCCCCCATTTTTTTGAGATAGGGTCTTGCTTTGTTGCCCATCATCATAGCTCACTGCAACCTCCAACTCCTGGGCTCAAGTGATCCTCCTGCCTCAGCCTCCTGAGTATCTGGGACTATAGGCATGTGCCACCACACCCAGCTAATTTTTCTGTTTTTAGTAGAGATGGAGTCTTGCTCTTGCTCAGGCTGGTATCAAATTCCTGACCTCAAGTGATCCTGATCCTCTTGCCTTGGCCTCCCATAGTGCTAGGATTACAGGCATAAGCCAGTGTTCCCTGCCAGAAAGGACTCTTAACCACTGCACTATGTCTTGAGAGAGAAACCATATCTTGCTCACATGTGTATTTCCAGGGCTGACCCATGGTTTGTGTTTAACTGCCTGAGCTTAGACTTCATCTTTAAAATGGGTAATAATACTCTGTAAATGAAGTTACTTATTTCACAAAATTGTTTAGAGCAAGAGTCAGCAAGCTAAGACCTATGAGCCAAATTTGGCCTGCCACTCACTTTTTTACAAGTAATATTTGACTGTAACACAGCCATACACATTCATTTATGTACACTCAATGACTCCTATCCTTCTACAAAGGCAAAGTTAAGCAGTTACAGCTGAGACCATATGGCTCACAAGGCCTAAATATTTATCAGCTGGTCCTTTACAAAGTGCACTGACCCTTGGTTTATAAACTCAGTTAATCTACAGTATTGCCACGTTAAGTGCTTTGCTCTGTAAGTGTAGAAGAGCATTATCAGTGAGAGTCCTAAAGTATAAAACAAATATGGATCTTATGATTATTTGAACATAGGCTGGGATGAAATTGAATAATATTACTATATTCATATTGTACTATCCATATGAATTATTCCAAACAGACATTTCTATTAAAAGTATTTTGACCAAATTAATAATGAAGGCCAAATTTTAAGTGGATTCATGCGCTTCATTGAAAACATAACTCAGAATTAAAAGGCCCCCTCCTGACGGGAAGAGAGAGTGTTTTGGTCTCCATGGTAAGCTGCTTTCCTTGAACTCTCCGGCTTGAGAGTGGATGAATGGCTTTGCCCTTTCTGTCCTGCAGCAGGCCTAAGACAAGGTGGAGGTTACTCAAATAAACCTGCATAAAGACTCAGTTCTGAGAGAAGAGAGTTCAGCAAGAGAGAACAGACCACGATGGCTGCTAGTCTGACTCAGAGTGCAGCCTCCACATCTGAAGCTTGTCCACTGCCACAAGAATCACTCTTCCTAGCCCCTGCTCTCCTGTGCTTGGCAGGTGGCTCTGTAGTAACTTCTCCCAGTAGCACAGTCTTAGGTGACTGGATTCCTCAAAGCCCCCACCAGAGGCCCACACCTTAGCTCAGACTTAAAGTCGGCTTCCCAGTGCAAGAAATGACCTCACCCCTCAGAGCACCCTGCCTTATTTTTTCAAGGAAGAGCCTACCAGAAAAGAGTCAAAATAGCTCAAGGTGGTCCCCCCTCCACACATAGGAAATATACACGTAATTGTACTGCATAAAAGTATTTTAGCATAATGGGCTTCCATCTTCCAAAATAGGTTTAACCACTTAATTGAGAATACTTTTAGCCATTTAGTCTAGTCTGTTATGATCCATGAAATTTCTTTCAAAGCACTTTATTGTTCAAACTTTTTACTCTCCCAAACTAAGCATTCACCTAATGGTAAGGTTCAGAACCTACAATGAAATGCCTACTTTTGCCATTTTGCCCTACTCCCTTGATGAAACCAGATAATTTTTAATTGTGCAGGGACCTGAGATTACTTCAGATTATTATTCAAATGGATGTGATGAGCTTTACATTTTGTTTCCTTTCTTTCCCTCCATGGTGGCAATAACCAAGTCAGTTCCTAAAGGATTTTTTTTAAAAAAGCTCTTTTCTTGATGATGATTGCTTGGTCTCTCATAATCTCGTCTCTTCTAATAAATGCAGACATTTTCTGTTTTGATGAATGCAGAGCCCTGACACATTCTTGTATGGATTACATAAAAAGAGATTTTATATGCCCATGTTTTATATTTTGCTTTCAAGCATGATAGATTTACTTTCTTTCCTCTGAAGCTTTTCTCTCTCTCTTTAGGTAAATTGAATTTACTTATAGTGGCACTAACATAACATATTGTATATTGTGAATAAGAAGTAATTTTAGATTAGTGTCTAAAATAACATTAGTAAAATTATTTATATCTTTTTATTCGTTAATGTTTTCTGTCATTGAACATTATGTTTCATACTACATCAGATACATGACAACTCAATATAAAGCAAGATATTTGAATGTTTAAGCTTTAAAATCCATGTAAAATAGAATAGAATAAGCAGTTCAGAAATTGCATTATTTATGAAATAGTAATAAGTATAATAACGTTAACAATAATAAGGAAATTTTACATTTGTATTTATACTCTGTCTATAAAGAAGATATAATGTCCAATATTAATAGTCTAAAAGTAAATTTGTTCTCCTGCCCAACTCTGTCAGAATTAAGTTTGAGCAGTACATATTTATACAACTGTGGGTCTCAATCTCTCTCTCTGTGCTGAATCTTTCTACAGAAAACTTAGGAGAATAGAACTAGTTTATTAAGCAGTCAGGAGCATAAAGTTTAGATTTATTTCTATTTGTCCATTAATATATAAATGATTTTAACTGAAATTCTTTTAGGTAACTCTTAAAGATGATAATATATTTTGAAGTTTATTCCTGAACATGATTGACATTTCTTTCTCCACCTCCATGATGATGGTTACTCTTACTCCTGTCATAGGCAAGACCTAAGAAATGGAACCCAAGTCAGTCCACTTTTCTTTTTGTTAACAATGATGCTAGAAGTTTTGATAAAACACTAGAAAAGCATTTTTTGAGGATTTGAATAATGGGTGGGCTCAAAATTTTTCCTGTTCTCCCCTTCCCTCTATACTCTTAAATATTTTAAAAAGCACCAAAGAGCTTTATTTGTGGGAGATTGTCTTTCTACCCATCTATCTATCTCATTTCCAATTAAAAATTAAAACAGAAAGATTTAAAACAGTAAACTATTAAGTACACCTGCCATTGCTTTTAGAGCGAACAGTGACACCATGACATGTCACGCAACCTCCGGAAAAATTCCACTGTGCACTCATGAGAAGATGAGAGTGAAAAGACAAATAACCTCTTACTTTATTATGAAATAGTTTTTTGGGTTTTGGCTATTTTTTTTCCTCTCAGACCATTTGAAAAGCCTTTGGGTACCTCCAGGCAGTCTTCAGACCATACTTTGAGAACTACTGTCAGAGATAATTGAAAGATGATCACATCTTTAATTGTAATGTATTTGCATATATTCAGCTTTGCAAAGCTCCTCCTAATAATGTAGTTTACAAAATCTGAACCAATAGGAAATGGTATTTGTATGCATGTATCAACAAGATAATTTTCTTTTTTGTCTTCAGTTATGGAAATTCTTGAAGCCAGATACTCCACTGGAATCTCGGATTTCTAAGCAGTGGTGTGAAATTGGTTTCCAAGGTGATGATCCTAAAACAGACTTTCGAGGAATGGGGCTTCTGGGACTGTACAATTTGCAGTAAGTAAAATGAAGAATAGCTGAGTGTTAACATGATGTTCCTCATATTGAAATGGCAAAGTTGAGTTATTCATTAGTTTCAAAAGCTACTTCCCAGAGGAACCCAAGAAAGCATTCAAGTCCCCTGAGAGGTAATTCAGGTTCATAAAATTTTAAAAGTTTCTACTACTTTCCTTCTATTTCAGCAGACTTCATGGATTTTTCAAAGCAAATCTCAAATACATTTTAAAAAAATTTTATTATGAAAAATTTCAAACATATACAAAAACAGAGGGAAGATTGTAAAGAACCTCCTTATATTGATCACCCAGATTCAATAATAGTCAAGGTTTTCAAATTCTTGCAACATTATTTTTTTAGCAGAAGAGTGTTAATTAAAATCCTACACTTTCACGTCACCCCTCATATTTCAATACGTAGTTCTACAAAAATCAATATTATTTACATTAATCACAATGCCACTTTCACACCTAACAAAATTAACAGTGATTCCTTAGTGTCATCTACATCCCGCCCATATCCAAATTTCCCAGTTCTCTCAAAAATGTCTTTTTATAGCTGTTTTGTTCTAATGCAGTTCCCTATAAGATCTACGTATTGCACTTAGATAATATGTCCCTCAGGTCTTTTATAATTGGAGTAGTCTCTACCCCTCTGTCTCTCGCCACCTGGTGTCATTAACTTGTAGACAATTCCAGGTCAGTTGTCCTGTAAAATGTCCCATGGTCTGGATTTGTCTGTTTGCCCTTGTACCCATTTCCTGTATTTCCTGGAAGATTAGAGGTTTTGGAAAGGCTTGATGGAATTCAATGTGACATCACAGCGGGAGGTCTACCATGTCCTGCCACTCTCAGCTCTGTGCTAAGATGGATCAGAAGGACCACAGCCTGATGGCTCCACTGTAAGGTCCCCCACCAGCCTTTCCTCCTTCCATGATCTTGACTGAACCAATTAATTGTTCAAAAAGTGCTTTTCTAACTCTGTTATTCTTCTCATAATTGTTGCCTGGAATTCTGTAAAGACTAAGTTTCCTTTATCAACCAACTATTGTTATTTGTTTCTCTAAAATGCAAGCAAGACAAATGCTCAATTTTTCTATTTGGTTGCCAGTTCACAGGGTAAGGAGTTGGTGCCCTAGTTCCCTTGTTAGTGATCAAAAAATATATTTTGCTTTATCTATTTTTAAATACTGTTTAACACCTGCATTTTATATGCTCATTGTGATTCAACTAATTGTGCTCATTATTTTTTTCATGCTTAAATTCAGCCATTTATAGTCATTATTTTTTGAGCCGAAAGGAATCCTGTCCCAGCTATGTCCTTTGACACCACCCTATTAGTGAAGATAGTGATGTATTTTTAAAAGAAATTAAGTCTTACTCAGTCATTTTTGGTGACACCCAATTCCCCACCCCCATCTTCCCTTTATTTTAAATTTAAGAAGTTTAATAATTACCCATTCTTTTATAGAATGTTTTAAGTGCTACATTATCTTGTAATGTGAATGAATAGAAAGTAAATCTTAATGACAAAGATAGTGTTAAAATAAGTGAATAAATGTCACTGTTTTAAATAACTGGAACTGGGACAATTGGCCTCCCATTTAGGAAAAAAAGAATTAAATCTCTGCCTCATCTCAGTTCACAAGTTGAAAGTCAAAAACTTTCCAACTTTTAGGAGAAAATCTTTAAGATATCAGAGTAAGAAGGGATCTCTTAAAGATACAAGTAGAAAAAGCATCAACTGAAAAAGAAGAATCAATAAATTTCTCACATTAAAGTTGAACACCGTGTAAGATAAGCCACCCTAAACAAAGTGAAACGAGACAAGACTGACAGTCACCTAAATGATAAAGGATCTACATTCAGTATGTTATTCTCCATAAGGTCATTTGTCTTTATTTGAGGACATTTTCGGATATACTTAACTAAGAAATATGAACAGAGGAGACATAAAAGGAGAAACCCAGATGACCAACAAAAATATGAAAAGACACTCAGTTTCATTAACCATCATGGACGTGTGCATTAAAATTGCTGATTTTGGTTTGACATTTTTCTGAGAGGAAATTCAATAGCTTGTTTTACCCTTCAGACCTTTGCAGGAAATATGTACATATAATTAAATAACACATGCTGTAGTTTCATAATTGTCCCTATGAAGCACTTTTTATGAATTATTTTTGAGGGTATGTAGTGTTTTATACTTATTAGAAGACTTTACTACCCCTTTCCCCCTAGAATAGAATTTTTTTTAACATATGTAAGTTCCATTAGATATTTTCATTCATCCAGAATTCAGATACCCAGTGGATACTCTCCAAGAAAAATGCATTTGGAAAACATCCTCTCTCATCTCCTGAGTCTCTCCCCACTCTGCCCTTTGGCTGCCATGGCCCCACTATGTCCCGTCATCCAGGCTCCCTCCCGCCTGCCAAATACTGAGCTCCCCTGCCCGCTCACCTGTAACCCTTCTTAATGATAGAGTCCTTGGCTCTCTGGGGAACGGCAAAACTCATAATGACTTTTCAAATCTACTGGACACATTTCTCAATCTATGTGACTTTCAAATCTACCCTACCATGTCATTATATTTGGAAAATTCTATTACAAAAAATAGTACATTCTCTGAAAGAGCTAGAACAAGTGATAATCTTCTGCTGGTATCCAAAGTGGCCTCAAATTGGATTAAAATGAAGATATTCAGCAGGGATGGAGTTATGATTTTCTTTCCCTCCGACTGCAGGTATTTTGCGGAAAGGGATGCTACAGCAGCTCAGCAGGTCCTCTCTGACTCTCTTCATCCAAAATGCAGGTAATTGTTGAAAATAAAAGACAGATTAGGCTTTACAGATTAGGTAAAATTAACTTCATCTTTTTGATGGATCTGTTGAGATTCTCTAGAAAGTTGACTCACCGGAAGTGAGGCTTAAAGCTCTTTCAGATAAGCCCTTGTGCTCAAGAGGAGGGTTAAAACTTCAGGTACTTACAGTAGGATTTAGGATGCAGAGTGGCACCATTCAAGTGAGCTATGTATTTAAAGGGACTGAAAATGTCACTAGTGTTTAGGAAGATAGAGGAGGTGGGCACAGAAGAGGGGCAGGGTCTAGGAGAAAGAGTGCAGAGACAAGGGGGCAGGGTGGGGTAATGTGAGGGAGAAGGGAAGGCCTGAAGTCAGGAACCAACTGAGAAAATCTGGAATTGTTGGGGCTCTTTTTTTTTTTAAGTAAAATTCTAGATTCTAAATTATTTGCATTTTTGTTTACCTTTCTACATTTTTTCTTTAACTGATTACATAAAGGGATATCACTAAAGAAGAAATAAGGTATTTTTTTTCTTTGCTTTTGTGTTTTATTGCTTTTATTTTAGAATAAGTATGGGCAAGAATTTTTAAAAGAAATATGCATTTATGAAAAATTTTCAAAGAGACAATGTTTCTCAACTTTTCATCTGTTATAGGTAATTGTATTTGGGCTATGTTTTAGTGAAAACCAGATTAGCCTAATCTGGCAGAAAATGTCCAAGAGCCTTTCTACAACCATGATTGAATCTGGTTGGAGAAACGTTTTGAAGACTCACCTAAAGGCAGAACATCTCACCACACTTGCTTTGAGTCCATCTACCCCCAAAGAGGGGCATTTTATTTTGTTGCCCAGAGCAAATTTGCTCTTCTATTAATATATTTCTAATTTGATTATTATAAATAGTAGTTAGTATGTGTGTGTATTAGTCACTCCTCTTATGAGTTCCACTATTTTGCAATCATAGTTGCATATCACTTTTTTATCCTCAGTATGATGGTAGGGTAGTTGTTGTAGTTGTTAGTGATATTTACCAAATACATTCACAATGTTATCATAATATCCTCAAAATTCAGGAATAGGTTGACTTGGGTTCTTTTAAGTTTCATTAAGTCGTATTACCTTTCCCAAATTTACATTTATAATCTTTTATAAGATTAAAAATTCATTTTCTTTTATTTACTTTAAGAAAAACATTTAAATCGCTTATCTCTTTCTTGTTATATTACATGGTTAAAATCAAGCTATTTTAATCTTTTTGAACTACATCTTCTGAATTGCATATTTCTGTAACATAGAGACTCTGAAATCCCTCTAATTAAAATTGGCTGGGAGTCTGTGTGCCTGTCAGGTGGCATTTCCTAGAGGAACATCAGCCAGAAGACACGAAGCCTCCATGGTCCTTGGAAAGTGACAATAAGTTTAAAATATTTTTGATTAACCATTGGAGGGGAATTAATTTTGTCTATGAGTCATTCTCAAAGAAAGACCTTGTGGTTGTATCTCCTGTGTCAGATATGAGAGAGAGGAGGCATTGAGGGTTTATGCAACTATTCTCATTTTAGAAGAAATTAGAATCTCTGTGTGTGCACATGTGTGTGTAGTCATGTAGATGAAATTACTGGGCTTTATCCCTCAAGCAACAATAAAATTGAATAAAGTTTGTGTATTGATTACTCCAAATTGATGGTAAATGTCACGGAATACAAATCAGAGTGTTTTGAAAGTTCTAGTTCTTCTTTACCAATGTCTGAAAGGAATATATACTGATCAATTACGATATCAACATAAGGCCCTGTAAAGTCTTGAATATTTCAGGTGATCAATCGGGAGATATACTAAAGAAAGCTCTTTCATGCATGTCCTCCTGCAAACATGATGCTTTACTCCTCTTGCAAATAGCCATCTCTCAAGTCCTAGAGTAACTCGAGGGATAAAAGTAGATTCAAGTGTAAGAGGAGAAATTTTGACTGTTGTTTTTTACGTTTGTTTGTTTCTTCCCAAAGAGAGACACCCAATCTGTTGGGGCCAGGATCTCTTAGAAGTAATCAAATGAGTGGAGGTCATTTGGCCTTTTCTTATATTTCCAGTGCAGATAGAGATTTAATTTAACAAATATAGAGACATTATGTATTAATAAAGCTTTGTTGAAGAGAAAATAGATACGTATATATTCGTACATATACAATTTCTTAAATTTCACACATCACTCGTTTTAGTTTGGCTATGAGTCTTTTAAGGTAAAAATCTCCTGATAGCTCTTTAGCTGACTGTTTTTTGTCTAAAAGTTACACTTTAAAACAAGTGGCATCTTTTAACATGAATTAAAAGCAATTACTTTGAATTATAGCCAGTCATTTGCAGAGCAGAAAGTACACATAGCTAAATATCAATTTTGCATGATGTTTTTGTGGTTGTGTGTTGTATGTACTATGTGTGTGTTTTGTAGTGCTTGCTGCATATTTTAGAGAACTCTCCTTTCTCCTACTTATATGGAAACTAAGTGTGCATTTTAACTCTTGTTTTAAATTGTATTTAGTTCACATGCTAACAACAGTTTTTAGGGTTAAAACACTGAATGAAAGTTGTATCAGACACAAAGAAGAGTGGAACATGGTTCCTGCCTACAAGAGTTGGCAGTGTGAAGGGGAATGGGGCAGATGTGTGAGTACACCAAGTAATAGGATGTGAGGCAGTATTTCCAGAATGCTCCATGATAGAACATTTTCTTCAGTTTTATTCAGAAGCTCAAATTATAAAACAGATTAAAGTGTAGCTGCTATGGCTTAGCTGAATCAACTTAGCCCAAAGAAATACCATAGTACTTGTTGCAACATAATTTTTAAAACCTATAAACCCTTCCTTCTTCTCACCCTTCCATCCTTCTTCTCTCCTTCCCTCCTTTCCTTCCTTTCTTCCCTCCTTCCTTCCTTCCTCCCCCCTTGCTTCCTTGCTTCTTTTCTTTCTTTTACTGACTCAGTCATTTATTTGGCACCTGCTGTGTACCAGACATCACAAAAAAGGCTGAGTAGGATAAATGCTATGAGATAAAGCCAAACAGAATGCAGTGGGGACTCATGAGATGGTGAGGTAACATTTAGTTAGAGGAGAGAGAGATGCCAGGTAAGGTTTCATGGAGGAGATGTTTGACAATTAATGATAGCGTAAGAGAGTATGTTAATGTTTGGCCCTTCAGGGCTGTCTTCCACGGCTGTACAAAGGTGAATAGTGGGTAAATAGCATGACCTTAAATAATTCCATTTCTGAGCTCCATATAAATTGTGTTGTGGCTTTTAAGGTCGATAGCATTTAAGTTGATTAGTGTTGGATAACTGAATTACAGAAGTCTCTGCATATAATTAACAGTTTTAACATAAGCATTAAACAAGAAAAGTACCAATTAGAGATTAAATCTTATTTACTTATTCATTCATTCATCTATTCAGCAAATTCAGCAAAGCAGAATGGGAAAAGAAAAGGATGGATAAAGCAATTGGGTGAGTATGGGATCTCCTATGTAAAGATTATCAATCTGACCTAGAACCAGAGCAAAAATGTCCTAAAAGGACCGTGAAGGACAAAAAGGATGAAATTCCACTTGTCTTGATGGAAATATATAATCCACTTGTATTTTTAAAAATATTCTTTTATATGTTTTTGGATTCATCTGTTTGATTATGTGATATTACTTTGCCTGTGACCAACTGACAAGGTAGAAAGTTGTAATTGTATGAAAATGATTTTTAGAAATTGTTTAGAATTGTATTTGGTAGTTTTCTTTTAAGGATTTCTATCAAGTGTTGGGCTACTGGATAAAAATTTACTTTAGACATTTTTTTTTACAATGCTCCATTTCATCCAAAAATATTTATGAACGGAAAACTTCTTTTCAGTGCTGGATTTATATTAGCAAAGAGAATTTAAGAACTCAGTTTTCTTTAATTTTTAGTAGACATATAGAAATGGACCTAGAAAATATACACTGTGTTAAGATATTTATTTAAATTTTTTCATCTTAAAAGTAATAAATAATTTATGATAGAGAATTTAGAAAATATGGGAAAGTAATCAAAAAAATTACTCAATCTTATTACTCTAGCATACCCATATTATATTTTGTGTCATTTTATGCTGGCCTTTTTTCCATGCACATCTGTATTTAATAAGACTCAGCTTGTTCTATCCATAATGTTTTATGTCTTGCTTACTCTTTAAAAATATAGTTTTATTCAGTTATCATAAGTTATATGAGATTACCCCAATTTATTTCATTAGTCATCTTTTTTAGGATATTTGTATTGTTTCCATGTTATTGCCATTAAAAATAATGCAGTGATGAATATCCTTTTCTGTAAAGCTTGGTCCACTTTGGATTTTTTTCTATCATATGTTTAGAAACGGAATTACCAAGTCAAAGCATATGAACTTTCAATTCTCTTGATAATACATCACTGAAATTTTCTAGTAAATGACGAAAGTCAAGGTTTTGGTAGGTCGAAGAGAGGGAAGAGCAACAACCTGCCACTCTGATCATTTAATGGTAATATAAACATCAGCTTAGCATTTTTTTAAATGCTTATTTCCCATATGTGATGCATGGTTGGTTTTATGGTTTACACTTTACAGGTACTCATTTGCAATTGTGGGCATCAATATAACCGACCTGGCATATAATCTACTGGTTAGCGGAGCTCTAAAAACCCATTTCTACAACATTGCCCCAGAAGCGCCAACGTTGTCTCACTTCCAACAAACGTTCTGTAAGTGTCCTATTGCTTAATTATCGATATCGGTTTCTGTAGAACACTCCACACAAGGCTCGAAGCTGCGAGATCTTTGTGATTTGGCTGCTTTGGGGGCCTTGAATGTCCTCCTTTGGTTTTAATTTTGTTTTCTCATTCGAAAACCTACATTTATATTTTCAGGCATGGTGGATTTTTCTCTTTCCAGAAAAGAAAGAAGAAAAAATATTTCCAATGTATCAACATCTGGTCTGACTCAAAGACATCATGGGTGTTTTTCTTCCCCTGTTCTCATGGGAGACCTCTCAAGAGTGCAGGTTCTCGAGAATTAATGTGAATTGCAGGACACACACACACACACACACATACACACACACACAGAAAGAGTGCAGGTTCTGAAGACAACCTGAATTGACTCCTAGATCTATGTTTTAGCAGAAACTAAATCTCCAAGAAGGGATTAGAAGATAAAGTTGAAAAACTCTCCCAGAAAAAGCATAGATGAAAAATAGAAAATAAAAAGGTTGAAAAATTAAAGGACCCTTCCACCAAGTCTTATGTCTGAAAAATAGAAGTGCCAGAAAAAGAACAGTAAAAACTAAAGAGAGGGAATCAAAGAAATAAATCAACAAAAATTTTCAGAGCTGAAGGATGAGTTCTCATATTTAAGGTAGTAAGCACCAAAATAACAGATTAATATAGACCCACCCCAAGGTTAATATCATTATGAAATTTTATGACCCTAGAAAGAGATGATCCTCAAAATTTCCAAAGCTATCACATAAGGATTTGGGAATGAAAATGACATTAGACTTCTCAACAGTAGTATTGTATCTATAAGACAGTGAAATGATGTCTTCAAAAATTAAGAGAATTTTTTTTTAACTAAGGGAATATGATTTCTAGTTTAGAATTCTAACTTACCAATTAATTATGGGAATGGAATAAAGACTTTTTTTTTTCAGATGCAAAGTCTTAAATATTTTACTTCCCTGTACCTTTATCAGAAAGCTCCTGAAGGGTATGTTTCCACAAAATAAGAGAGTAATCCTAAAGGGATAAATGGGATCTGGAAAACAGGAAATCTGTTCCAGAAGAGTAGTGAAGGGAATCTTCAGGATGAGGGTGAAGGGAAAGCCCAAGATGATATCTATGCAATAGGCTGAAAATAATAAATCTAGATTTTAGAAAGTCAGAAGGCTCTGGGAGAGATTCTTTAAAGAAAATGAAATTGATAGACTATCTACCATGTTTGAACACATTGGGAGGACATTGGCATACTTAGGGGATAGTTTAGGGTTAAATTAAGTAGAAAACTGAGCAAATAAACAATGAAGACTGTTACTAATACTAGGTAAAGAAAAGTGTGAGAAAGTAAGTGACTGTGTGGCTGGGGTGGGTAAAAGGAAGCTAAATCTTCAATAAAGATTTATAAAGAGTACTCAATGGTCTTGAGATCTAAAAGAAAAAAAAGATTTATAAAAAGAAGTAAAAAAAAAATCAAGCAATGGAAAGCATGTTATTTAGAGTTATAAATAATCAAAATAATCAGCTGAAAGTATTGAAATCTTGCTTTATGGAACCAGGAATTAGGACAGGATATGCTGCTATTTTTTATTTGGTTTGGTTTGGGGGTTTTTTTGTTTGTTTGTTTGTTTTGTAGCAAGACTTGTTAAACTATTTGACTCTGAACTACATGTGTATATATAAAACTTAGATAAAAATGAGAAGGAAATTTTGAAACACATATACTTTATGCTTGTTAATGGAAAATGTAAGTCCCTTAAATACATTAATTGCAGCTCCTACTTTGACAATCGAATGATCATATTCACTCCTGTAACAATTCTGACCATCTCCAACAATATTATTGAGATTTTACTACAGATCAGATTCTGGGCCAAGGAAGACAAGCATCTAAATAAATAATTGAAATGTAGTAGGAAGAATTTTGTGACTGAGGAAGTAAAGATATTGTTTTTAAAAATTGAAAAGGCCTACAGCTGGCACAGCCCACTCAGTCTGGGAGTCCGGGAAAGCTCCCCAAAGCAAACGCCACTTTCGATGGGTCCTGAAGGGTGAGTGGCAGAAAATAAAGCAATGGTGGCTGAGTGGTCCAGCAAAGGCCATCAAGCAAAAGAATATGTGGATTGAAGGAATAGACTGTAGGATTTGAGAGGAGAGTGACAAGAGATGACATTAGAAATGTAAGAGCAGGGGCTATAGGCAGATCCAGAAGAGCTTTGCAAACCACGTCAAAAGCATAAACATGTAGATAAACAAAACCTCTTCCTGTGTTACCTTAGCCCATTATACGTACTCTATTCTGTATTTACTGTGCTCTTAGTGAAATCAGGGAAGCAGTTTCGAGTGGAATAGAATGAGTTTAGTTTGGGGCACACTGAGGGTAAGTTCCTCTTGGGAAATCCATATGGAGCTGCAGAGTGGGCATTCTAATGTGAGTCTCTGGGGCTCTGAAGGGTTAGAAGGGCTCGTGCTACAGATCTGGGATTCATCAGCACCAAAGAGAATATCAGAGCCACATGGTCGGGGAGCTCACCCAGGAAAGAATCAGAGTTAGAATCATAAGAAATTGATATTTAAAGGTAGGAACACTTGTTTTGTTCACCACAGAGCCTGGTAGAGAGCAGGTGCTCAGTAACTATTTGTTGGAGGGAGGCAGGGATGGATGGATGGATGGATGATTGGATGGATGGATGGATGGATGGACGGACGGACGGACGGATGGACGGATGGATGGGAAGCTAAATATTGGACTATGTACTTTGCAGGAGGAAGGGGAGTTAGATCTCTGGAAAACTTTAGCCTTGGCCTGGATTGATGTGCTTCCAAGAGAATCCAAGCCCAGATGAACAAGCAGATTACTTATTCCCCAAGGCCCTCACCAGGTTTTGGAAGCAGCGACAATCCCTCTGTGGACTGGGGTGGGTGGGGGAGGAGTAGGCAGAGGGACTCAGGGCTCTCTAGGGGAAGCAAATGGTGCCCTAGATGCATTGAGCCTCCATCGGACATGATCGCTTCTGCACGTCTCCTCTGTAATATTCTTGCAATTACCTATGTCCTTGCAGATGTCTCTGCTCTCTACTAACTGAATGCATTGAAGCAAAGCCAAGATACAGTCAAGCAGCAACAAATATGCTGCAGGCTTGAGCTGGAAAGCCAAATTAGTATTCAAAACAAATATTTCATCTAGGTTGAAGAATATACGAATGTAACAGCTCCATCCTTCTGACTTCACAGTATTATTCAGTGACCACTAAGTAATACTGTGTGCCAAGGCAGTATGTTAAAAAAATTGCATTCGACCTAAAGCTCCGCTGAACATATAGTCCCATTGAAGTGGAGTGAGGTTAGGTATAATGAGCAGAAGGAAAGTACAGTGGCCAGAAGAGGAAAAGGAATTATTTTTCCTCTGACCTCCAAAAGATGGAACTATTCAGTAAGAATAAGAACCAGAGGAACAGAATGTACTGGAAAAGGCAGCCTGCTGCAGTGGTAGAAAGTCAGCTCATTTCAGGGCCTGGCTTCCATCTTCCAGCTGTAACAGTAATTGTATGTCATTCAAGTATCTTGTCTAAGTCCCACGTTCTTGTCTGCAAAGTAGAGATAGAAACTCTGTATCACCTACTCCACAAAGCTGTTATAAGAATTAAATGAGATACTATAAGCAGTAGCCTGACCTCTGTTTTTTCCCTCTCCTTTCCATGCCATTTTGTTAGCTTCCTTAGCCAACAGATCATCAGCTGAAATCATATACCTGTCTGCCTCTCTCCAAGAGACTGAGAATCAGGTAGCCTGGGAACTCGACCTTTTTCTTCATCCTCCGTACCTGCTACTGTGTCTGTTACGTATTTGTTAATCGGCAGATGGGTCAGTGACCAATTGACCAAATGAATTTTTGAAGATTCTGTAATTTATGTAAATGAATGGAGTTTTATGATCCTATTATAATATGTACCTTTGAAGCCAGGCTACCATTTCTGCATTTTGATTAAGATCATGTTATATGGTCTCTAAATTTTCCCAATGGGCTAGAGAAAGAGGGTCCCAGGGAATCAGTCTGCAAGCTTTAGAGGAAGGCTCCTGAGATTATGAGCCACTCCCACCTCTAGCTTTACCCTAGCCCTTCAAACCTTTCAAGATGTTTCTCTGTAATTGCATGGAAGATAGAAATATGGGAAAACAAAATGGATCTGCATTCTTCTATAACTCTTTGTCACAATACATCACGCTTACATTGAATTGCCAATATACTTGCCCATTATAGAAAAGTGAACATTTTTATGTACATTGCAGAAAAGTGAATTCTTCATTAAGTGGTCATTTTTTTCACAGTGCCTGCTTATCATTGTCAGTAGGAGTAAAGATGCTGTCACTCATGAAATACTAATGAGATGCATCACGGATGATTTTAATTTATAGTGTTGGAAACCTGACTTTACATACAAAATAGCTCAGGTGTGTTTATTTGAGCTTAGCAGTCAGGAAAATTATGTGTGTATTTTATATAGTAACAATAAAATTATAAATTATCATAGATTTCTTTGAGAACCATAAAAATTGTAATATTTAGAAAGAAGCTAAGGGAATTTACTTAGAAAAGAGAGCATATTCGAGACCAAAGGTTCTCAACTTTAGTGACATGAGATTCATCTTACTTAATTCCAAGTCTGGTTAAATCTGGAAAGATCTGTATTTTTTACAAGTACCCCAGACCATTCTTGGGGTGTTAGGAGTTTTCCCAGTCCCTGAAATGAACAGATGGTTGAATTCTTTTTGTTGAATAAGATACTGAGATCAGAGGAAACATGTTTTTGTTGATATGCACTAAAACAGACAGATGACAAGCAGACTCCAAATCATGGCATGTGAGGAATGGTGAGAAGAAAAAGAGATGCTTAACCTGGAAAAGAGACATGCTGGGGCCACAAAGCACACTTCAGATACTTAAGTTGGAGAAGGGTTGAATTTGTTCTATGAAATACAGGGCAACAGATTTTGGCCCAAGGAGGAGAAGAACCTTTTACAGATCAGGTTTCTGGTCCATCCAGTCAGTGTTGTCATCAGAGAAGTTCAAGCCTAGAGGCCACCTTGAGGAATCCAAGCACCAGATGAACAGGGACAGATGAGATGGCTCCTAGGGTGGCTAATACCTCTGGTTTGAGGCTCCTCTTTTGTGGCCAGGTCCCCAGGACAGTGGTAGGGGGGCCCTGGCTTGTGTAACCCAGAGGCCAATTGGGCAATGGTTGACACGTGCCTCTGTCAGAAAAGTGTTAAAAACGGTCTTGTCAGTTATTGTGTGTGGAGGGCCCCAAGACAGGCTAGTCTTAAAAGAAATGGAACAGTCAGCCCAAAAGAAATGTGAAGTAAAGAAATTCTCTCCCTTCTCCTCCTCCTGTATCTGTAGAGAAACCACATGCTTAAAGATGTACAAGCAAACTCCACAATATAATGAGATGAGTAATCACAGGGGTGAGTCTGTGGAAGTAACCTTCAACTGGAAGTGTATGTTGGGGGCAGTGAAGATCACTTCTAATTTTGTATTATAGTGAAATATAAGTAAAGATTTTTAAAAATCACTTTAGGGCAGGGGACCCCAACCTATGGTGAGTTGTATAATTATTTCATTGTATATTACAATGTAACAATAATAGGGGAAAAAAGTACACAATAAATGTAATGCACTTGAATCATCCTGAAACCATCTCCCCCATCCCCAGTCCATGGAAAAATTGTCTTTCACGAAAACAGTCCCTGGTGCCAAAAAGGTTGGTTGGGGATCACTGCTTCATGGAACTATGTTGAAGGTTTCCCAGACAAAGCAAGTTACCAGAAAACAAAAGCTACTGATTTTTTTTTTAACTGTTAGAATTGAGCATGTTTGTTCCAAATTCTCTGCCCATCCCCCCACCCCAGTTGTGTCCACTGCTCACTCCTTCCCCATTTCCATTTATACATGAGGTGGGGCAGCAAGGATTCAAACCAGGTTTCTGACTCCTGTTTTCTACTGCCTTCTAACATTAAGACAAAGATAAACTTGGTTATGCTTATGTTTCTTTTTATTTTTTTTAAATTAGGATTATTTCCTTAAATAGTTTTCTTTTTAATGTATAGATACACCTGAGCTTGCAATAAGTTTATTACATACAGATGTCAAATGTGAATTGAATTTACATTTCAATTCTAAATGTGGTGGATAAAAGCAAACAAACAAATATGGTAGAGGGAGTGGGCACAGTGGGGAACAGGACACAATGCATAGGTTCTTATATCATATAGTTAACATTTATCCTCCCCCAAGTTTTTCCAATCCAGATCACTCACAGACAACGTATTTGAGACACAAAAGCACTTCTATATGAAATTATGCTTCGGAGCAAGGAAGTCTGATTAACAATTTCATGTAGTTTAATGACCAGTCTTTGTTGTTCAGAGGTGATTTACAATTTTTATCGTTTCATAATAGATTGTCAGAATGCATTTGTTTGATTTGTCAGGGTAATTTAAAACTTTAGTTAAACCGAATATTGAGAGAAGAAAAGGCTGAGTGGAATAATTTTGAAAAATTGGACCGTTATGTTAATTTAATTAGGAGAGGAAGGATGAAGTAGTCACTGTCAGCCTCTCAGAGTATGTTCTCGATGTGATTCATATTCAAGAAACAGCAGAATTGATTTGTCTTCCTGCCTGAGAAGAGAATAATTCCAGGATCAACTGCAAAAAAGCTTGCAGATTCTACTGCACTGGTTTTAAAGAATAATCTTAAAAAACCGTGGTATTATTTGCTGTATTTTGATGTCTTCTTTAAGCTCCATGGTTGACGTTGTTTGGCCCAACATCTCCTTCAGCTTTCAGGGTGATTTTCAATGTGGTTGAAGGACTTTTTTTTCCCCCTCTACATTCTTACCATTGTATTATCTCTAACAGGCTATTTGATGCACGAATTTCATAAGTTTTGGATTGAAGAGGACCCCATGGACATAATGGAATTTAATCGCGTGCGGGAGAAATTCCGCAAGAGAATCATCAAACAGCTGCAGAACCCAGACATGGCGCTGTGCCCACATTTTTCTGCCTCGGAAGGTTTAATCAACATGTAGTCGCCCACACTGGTTTTAATGGATACCCTGGAACACTGCCTCATTGTCTTGTTAGATCTCTGCTTAGGTCACAGCTCACACACTGAATGCACACAGTGATTGTATGCATGCCTTTTGGTACAGTATTTTCATCTCTTGGTCATAATTCCAAGATCCCCAGATACCACTATTTCTGGAGTATCTGTCATCCAGTGACTGCTCATATTGTGGCATTATGCAGTGTTACATCTTGCCTTGATACCCAGGTAGGGAGAGAGTTTTCTATTTTTTTAGATTTTTTTTCCCTCCCCCTCATAATTCAGCATTAAAGAATCGTATTTCTCTAGCTGTATTTTGTATGTAAGAGGTTTAGCTGAATCTCGTTCTGTGAAAACCTTTTAATTTATTGATATGTTTCATGACTACTGCTGCTAGCTTTTCAAGCCAAGTTCATGCTTGGACCTCATTCTGATAAAGTATAAGACTTTAAAATAATACAGACAGACACATGATAAGCCAAACTGTTCCTGCAAACATAGCTGCGCTTCATGAAAATGTAACCAGGCTTATAAGAAGTCACTTTAGGTAGGAGCTGTTTTTGTTTGAAGTACTGCAGAATTCTATTGTAACTCCCCCCTCCCCCCGCCCCAGTTGCAACTGTGTCATAGTCATCTGGACATCAAATTAACTTATTCCCATAATTTCACGGGCTTGGATGCCTAAATATGTTTGTCATGCGTGGAGCCTCAGAAAAGAAGTAAACATATTTCAAAAGCTGCAAAAGGTTTTTCACTGCCTGCCTCTTGCTGAACTCAGAGTTACACGCTGGCACTGTTCTGATCCAAGCACCTTTGCTTGGGGAACTAAGTGCTGACTGGTTTGTTTTCTATGTCAAGGAGCAATATTAAAAAATAATTTGCAAGCAAATGTGTGGCAAGAGAGTGACCTAAGCTATGTCACTCTGCAATATTTCTTGAAAATAATGACCTTGTCTTGTATCACTGAAAGAAGTAAATTGCTTGGAAGGGGAAAAGTCAAATCATTCCAAAACTGCTAAAAATTATTTTAAAAACCGTGATTTAGTTTGGAATTATGATTGTAGTCTGTTGAATAGTATTTACCATGGCATTTCATACCCATGGTATTTTATACCTTCTGACTATCAATTTTAGTATTATTAGATGTTTGTGTAATCACTTGCTTATTTAAATGAATTTTGAGTACTGCCTAATTGTCGGTTATATGAATAAATTACATGTCATTCTACTGTAACATATAGTGGATTTCATTTTAATATTTTTGTGCTCGTACGGCTTCTGCATATGCAAATACGTGAGTGGGTAGATTGTCAAAGGCAGACAACCTGGAGCTGACTATAAATCATGCCATCATTCAGAGTTCCCAGGTGTGGGTTAGAATGTGTTATGTCTGAGAGACTTCTTTGATGTTGAGACCTAATGGTGCTTTAATGAAAGAACAAGATCCAACTTTGTCTTCATAACTTCCTATGAGGGCTGCTTTGGCTACTGCTAGACAGCCAATAAAGCAGAAACACTACCTGCCCATTGTTTCCTTGCCTAGTGTAACCCCTCTGGGGATTGAACTATCCTTTGCCTTTTGACCACGTACCAGGTGGCAGCATTTTGCAATGCTTCTATTACAGCCTTGTGCCCTTTCTTAGAATAGGGAAAGGAAGGGGGGTAGTTAACACATGATGTGTACAATGCATAATGACAAGAATATATATTCCTCCTGAGTAAGTGAGACCCTGTGAACCTAGTAAATGGCCCGTCTTGGGAGCCCTGCATTTCCACCACAGCTGCTGTAATGAGGCGTGATTTCATATGCAGCACAGCCTCCGCCAGCCACATGCGTTCATTGCCTCTTTCTATCTGCTGTGGTCCCGTGCCACTGACATGACTTGACAGCATGTGGCACTTACACCAGCTCACGTCTCTTCGGTGCAGGTAGAGATGGTTGATGCTAACAAAGCTAAGAGTTCCCCTCCCAGCTCCTCGAATGCTTCCTTTCTGTTGTATGTTAACACGGCTGCACAATTTTAGGATGAACAAGCTCTGACAGCTCCTTCTAGTTCTGAGTATTATTAGATTTCTCATTCACACCACTTTGTAGAAGATGCATGCTCCAGTAACATAAAGTGAGGTGAGAAAAAGAAGAAGAGAGAGCTTCAACAGCATCAAAAACATGTTATATGTGTGTTTCCTTGGAGTATTTTTAGCTGGCTTATATTTATTCCATTGAACAAGGATCGACCACATAAAATGTAAATTATGTAGCAAGCTTCTTTCAAGCTTTCCAAAACACTACTTCTTATGATACATATACATTCCAGTTTGCACTCCAGAAAGAAAACCCTTTGAAGCACCATTTCTGAAACTGGAGACTTCAATCTGACTTTCCTTCTTACAGTTCTTGTTATTGAAAAAAGTTTATACTGAAAAAATATTTTGCCTGAGAACCCACCATCTTTCCTATATTTGAAAAGAGGCTTAAACATATACCAATCCCAAGAGACAGGTTGACCTTACGCTGTATCTTCCAATCCAGGCAAACTGGGACAGTTGAGGAAACCAAGAAGTTAAGTGACCAAGAGAGACCAAGAGACAGACGTGAAGTATAGGGATTGTCCACCCACAATTAATTAAGCAAATACAACCTGCTTTCTAACCTCTAGCAGAAATACATCGTAGGCACATAGACACTTTCATAACCAGGATACCACCCAAAATCTTACAGACCGCCCCACAAGTATGGGCTTGGTTTGAGCCGAGAAGCCCAGCTGCACAGACTCGGCCCAAATTGGTGATGGGAAAATAAAACCTGGCAGTTGAACTCCATGGCCACAAATTATCTTGATCCATAAACCTATGAGGCCAGGTCCAAGTTGAATGGGAATGAGGAGGAGACCAGAGTTGGTGGAGGGTGGGGGAAATGGGATGAGAGATGATAGAAGAGGGAGAGGATAGACAAAAAGGAAAGTGGCCAGGCGTGGTGTCTCAATACCACAATCCCAACCACTCAAGCAGGAGGATCGCTTGAGCCCAGGAGTTCAAGTGAGCTATGATTGAGCCACTGCACTCCAGCCTGGGTGATAGCTTGTCACCCTGTCTCTTAAAAAAGTAAAAATTAACAATAAATAAATAAACAAAAGGAAAGTGTCAGCTAGGCCTATAGCCATTGAGCCATTGTGACAAATCAATGCCTCTAATTCTTCAGGGGGTTCGACTGAAGTAACTGGTCTAGTCTAGAGACAAAATGACAAAAAAACACAACCAAGTATAACAGCAAGTCCTAGAAGCTGAAAGAGATTCTGGTGCAGATTCCATGTCAAGTGCTAATATTTGGTGACTTCTTATGCTATTAACACATACCAGGACCATGCTAGTCCTTACCTTGCATTATTTCATCTCCTTAACAACGCACAAACTCAGATGGGTTTTTGTTTGTTTGCTGGCTTATTTTTCTAGACAAACCGGCTTAGAGAATTGAATACATTCCCAAGGGTCTCGAGAGAGAGAAGTAAATGGTGTAGCTAGACCTTGAACCCAAAGCTGAAAGCCCAGATTGTTAGTCATTAAGCTGTTCACCTCATTGGAATTCTTCTCGACTGTCCCAGGGACTGGTGAATTATAAACATACATACACACATTCATACACACACCCTACCCCCACATGATAATAGATATGTTAATAAATATTTCTTGCTCAGAAAGGCTGAATGCAAATGCTGCCATACCGTCCCTCAGGACTTCCAGCATTTTTGGTCAGCATTTTTTCCCCTTGACACACAAAGAACAATTCTGACAGGATCATGAGCTCTTTCTCCTGACCCCTGTCTCTCTCAGGGGAGGAAGGCTGCTGCCTCCTTCCTGCTCTCCCGCAGGAAACCTCAGCAAGGTGGGTTTGCAGAGCCTGGGCCGTGGCAGGCTCAGGCCGGAAACTACAGGGCGATTCTGTGGAAAGCGAAACAGCGCTTTGGGCATGTGGCCTCTTCATAAATAAAACATCCCTTTCACAATTGAAGTTCCTGTGCCTCATTGACCTGACACAGTTTCCAGAATACAGCTACTCGCAGACACACTGACAGGAATTATGTCTTCTGTTAACATCACTGGGAGGCTTCGTGGAAACCCCACAGAGGGGGTCAGGAGAGGGTCAGGGCAAGGTTACAACGGTCATAATGTTGACTATGTTTATCATGGCACTGTGCTGTGCTTCAGGAAAGACCAGAGAAGAAAAGTTTATGACAGCTAGGGAAGTATGACAAAAAGAAGACAAAGCTGAGATTAAATTGGAAAAACCACAGTCAAACTCCCTTTGTCATGCAAACTAAGCGGTCTCTTTGTGATTGCCACCTATTGTACAAGGGTTCAGATGAATTCCAGGGCATCCCAAGGCGGAGGTTTTGGAGTAGGGTTTATCAGGAAAATTTCTACAGCAGGGAGCAGCAAGAGAAGAGTGGAGAAGTGCTTCCTGTCACCCCAAGGCATGCAGGGCCTAGGTGCTGTGCCAGGCACTCTGTGGGTCTGAGTTCAGGCCGAGAGGGCCCCGACACCCTGTCCTTCTTTCTTTTTATGAAAGCAACCTTGGGCCAGGCATGGTGGCTCACACCTGTAATCCTAGCACTCTGGGAGGCCAAGGCGGGCAGATTGCTCGAGGTCAGGAGTTCGAAACCAGCCTGAGCAAGAGCGAGAGCCGTCTCTACTATAAATATACAGAAATTAATTGGCCAACTAATATATATATATATAGAAAAAAATTAACTGGGCATGGTGGCACATGCCTGTAGTCCCAGCTACTCAGAAGGCTGAGGCAGGAGGATCGCTTGAGTCCAGAAGTTTGAGGTTGCTGTGAGCTAGGCTGACGCCATGGCACTCACTCTAGCCTGGGCAACAAAGCGAGACTCTGTCTCAAAAGAAAAAAATAAATAAATAAAAGAAAGCAACCTTGGCAGAGGCATGGTGATCTGACCAGAAGACTTTGCAGCAGTCTGAACTGGCCACCAGCTGCCCTGCACCTGCAGACGTTGGGGTCTGTGGGATGTCACCCTGGGATAGGACATCTCTGGTCCTACAGGAAGCTGAGCGTGGATGCAGCCCCTCAGCTGGGACAGAGAGGAGCTTTCAGTGGCAGCTGGTTTGTCCAAGCAGCCCAGAGAGAGTTCATGTGTTAATTTTTGAGAAATCTTGTCATATCTCATTCATATATTTACATCTTTGACATATTAGCACTTCTGTGCCAAGTGTATAGCAATTATAGAGGAATAAAGACATAACAGCCTCAAGCTGTATGATACTAAGAGTTACATAATCCACTTTTGGTGAAGTTTTTACTCTTCCTGCAGAGTACAACAGTAAAAAATGTAGCAGTCAAAAGAGCGGTGTTCTAGGGCCCGTGGGGCCAGCCTTCCTTAGGTCAGTGACTTAATCCCTCTGATTTTACTTTTACCATCTGTAACATAAATATAAAAATGGCACCTCCTTGTGGGAGGATTACTGTGAGAGTAAAAATCAAATAAGCTATGGCTTGGTTTTTATCCATTTGGTTTTTGGCTGTGAGCTTACTCTAACAAAGAATTAAGCTACAAAATTTGCCCTTGTAGCTAGTGTTCCCCATTAATTCGATTCAGTAAATATTTATGGAGAACTTATTTTAGTGCTAGGCATCATGCCAAGTCTGGGGATCAAATGGGAAACAAGACAGTGGCCCTGGTCTCAGGGACCTCACAGTCTACACTACAGCCTTGCTTCTCAAAGTCTGATCTTTGGGCCACCAACGTGAGCACTGCTAGACATAAATAATCTCAGCCTCCTCCCCAGACCCACTGAATGGGAATCCTCATTTAACACTCTCCCCAGGTGATTTGTGTGCACGCTGAGTTGAGAAAACACTGCTTTAAGAGGGTATTGATCTGGTTGTCCTCCACTGAAACCCGACAAGGTTCAGTCTTAGCTGTTAATGGTTTAGAAATAAATCAAACATTCCCTTTGTTTTCTCTGAATTTACTGTCAGGATAACTTGCCCCGGCTTATGTCTCCAACAAAGAAGGATTGCATGTTTGTTGTCATGGCCCAGAGGCACAAACAGGAGCTGGCAGGGAGAAGGAGGAGGCCCACCACCCTGGACACAGGCCTTGGAGGACGGCCTGTCCACACTCCAATTGCTTTTTTGGAGGCTTCCTACAGTAGCCAGAGCTGGTGCTGCCCCTGTGCAGAGTCTCACTGAGGCCTTTCTCAAAGAGTTTCCTTCTTTCAAAGAGTCTGTAGGGTGGCCAACCTCCTAGAGGCTGGAGAAAACAAATACATAGACTCTTCGCTCGTTGGCTTGTTAGTCTTTCCTTCACTAAACAGAACTACCTAATTGCAACTTGCGACTGCATTAGTGTGCTCAGGCTGCTGAAACAAAACCCCATAGACTGGGTGGCTCAAACAGCATTCTCACTGTTCTGGAGGCTGGAAGTCTGAGATCGGGTGGCAGCATGATTGGGTTCCGGTGAGGACCTTCTTCTAGACTTGCAGATGGCCACGTTCTCCCTGTGTGCTCCCGTGACCTTTCCTAGGTGCACACACTTAAATTCTCTATTTTTAAGAAAAGGAGGCTGGGTGCAGTGGCTCACGCCTGTAATCTGAGCACTCTGGGAGGCTGAGGTGGGCAGATTGCTCAAGGTCAGGAGTTCGAAACCAGCCTGAGCAAGAGCGAGACCCTGTCTCTACTAAAAATAGAAAGAAATGAATTGGCCAACTAAAAATATACCAAAAAAAAAAAATTAGCTGGGCATGGTGGCACATGCCTGTAGTCCCAGCTACTTGGGAGGCTGAGGCAGGAGGATTGCTTGAGTCCAGGAGTTTGAGGTTGCTGTGAGCTAGGCTGACGCCACGGCACTCTAGCCTGGGCAAACAGAGTGAGACTCTGTCTCAAAAAAAAAAGAAAAAGAACTGAAAATAAATATATCAAAAAGGTTACCTTTGGGTGGTAGAACTATAAGTTATTTATATTTAATACATATCTATGTTTTCCACATTTTCTTCTATGAGTACATGTGGTGTCTGTAATCTGAAGAAAATAATAAATGTTTTCATTTAAATAGTACAAATAGCACTCTATGAGAAAAAAAGAATAGCCTCAGAAGTCTAAATTTATGAAGGTTCTTGGGCAGCAAAGAGGAGACCATCTTAAATAATAAGGCCCATGTTGCTACTAAAAGTGAAAGCCAACCTTAATGATAGTCCCAGTAGAAGCCTTGACAGACAGGAGCCCATTGGGCTGGTGCTGGCCGGGACCCCCGTTTCGCTTAGCCATTGCTTTGAGAGTCTCTCTCCATCTTGCTGGCTCTCAGAGACCACTTAATTTTTCGTTTTGCTTTGTTTAATTTTATCAGTAATAATTTTAGGCACTGAAGCAAAAATTCCAGACAGTACGTCCTCTGCCGACACTTCATAACTCTCTAAATAATGACAACATGAATATTTATGTCTTGTTATTATTGCTGCTGCAAGAAATGACAGTTTCAGCACAAGTGACCAAATTTATTTTCCATCTCACTGCTCAACCCTGAATATTCTTTGTTTTCTCCCACTCATCAGCTCCAAGCACCCCAGGGCAGACTTGCTTATTATGGTCCTGTTAGACAGGTGGAATACTCCTTGAAGAAATGTTAATTTTTCCTGTTCTGTGCAATCAGAGGCCTGGGGAACCATGCATTCTTTCATCCAAGCTTCAAATCTTTATCAAAGGCCAGCTACATGCCAGGCATTGTGCAAGGTGCCAGGATACAAAGATGAATAAGACATACTCCTTGCCTGCAAGTCTAGTGGGGAGGTAGACATATAAAAAGTCCATTATAGTAGAATCAATTGAGGGCAGTGGTTGGTACTAAGACCTGCATGCTATTGGAGAAACGACTCATGGAGACAACATGAATGAAGGCGCTAAGGTGAGAAAGAGCACAGCCTGGACAGAACATTACAAGCAGTTCAGTGTTGTCGGAGAACGGGGAGCGTGGCAACTAGATCTTGGATGACAGCTTAGTTGAAGAGCTGGGACCTGAGGGTGAATTTAAAACATCAAAAATATGACAGCAAGATTGTTGAGCGATTGGTAGTACTGTCCATATGACATTATGGGGACCCAAACTGGAATTGTGGGGGTGAGTAGAAGAAAATACAGATTCAGAAAATATGGATGTTTTCAGAAAATAATGGAGGAGTAAATCAGAAGGAATTGGTACATAATTATAGGAGGAAGAGAGTATTCATTCTCTTGCAGTGGATTACCCTAGGAAAAAAAATAAATAAAAATAAATAAAATAAATAAAAAATAAATAAGAAGGCCCTTCTAAGAGCTGTAAGACAAAAGAAGCAACATGACATGCAAGGGAAAGCCAATTCGAATAACACCAGACTTCTCTAATGAGACTTTACAAGCAAGGAGAGACTGGGGCCCCATTCTCACTGGGGCCCCATTCTCACTCTTCTGAAACAAAACAATGCCCACCCTAGAATCTTATTCCCTGCAAAACTAAGTTTCATATATGAAGGAGAAATAAAGACATTCTCAGACAAGCAAAGTCTCAGAGAATTCACCAAGACAAGACCAGCCCTACAAGAAGTACTCAAAACAGTGTTATGCACAGAACACCATAATAAAAACTCACGAATATAAAAACAACCAAAACCCAAAGATTAATGGCCAGATAATACAATGGCTCAAGACAGAAATCAAAGCAACAACATCCAACCCAACAGAATGAACAGTAATCTACCTTACCTATCAGTTCTCTCAATAAATGTGAATGGCTTAAACTCTCCACTCAAGAGACATAGGCTGGCTGAATGGATAAGAAAATACAGGCCAAGTATATGCTGTCTTCAGGAAACACATCTAACCTGCAAGGATGCATATAGACTAAAAGTAAAAGGGTGGAGATCAGTATTCCAGGCAAGTGGAAGCCAAAAGAAGCCTGGCGTGGCAGTTCTAATTTCAGACAGTTTAGTTTTTAAACCAACTAAAGTAGTGAAAGACAAAGAGGGTCATTATATAATGGTGAAGGGCACACTTCAACAAGAAGAGATAACAATTTTAAATATATATGTACCCAACTTAGGTGCACCCAGTTTCATAAAGCAAACCTTTCTGGAGCTAAGCAAATGGATTAATAGCAACTCCATAATCACCAGAGATTTCAACACCCCACTGACGGCACAAGACAGATCCTCCAAACAGAAAATTAATAAAGAAATAATGGACTTAAACAAAACCTTGGAACAACTGGGTCTGACTGACATCTACAGGACATTCTACCCACAATCCACTGAATATACGTTCTTCTCATCAGCTCATGGGACATTCTCTAAGATTGACCATATCCTAGGACACAAAGTAAATCTCAAGAAATTAAAAAAAATAGAAATCATACCATGTACTTTCTCAGATCACAGTGGAATAAAAGTAGAAATCAACCCTAACAGAAACTCACATTTCTACACAAAAACGTGGAAATTAAACAACCTCCTACTAAATGATTACTTCATAAATGAAGAAATCAAGATGGAAATAAAATAATTCTATACTCCTACACTGCTGGTGGGACTGCAAATTAGTTCAACCTCTGTGGAAAGCAATATGGAGATACCTTAAAGTGATACAAGTGAATCTACCATTTGATCCAGCAATCCCATTGCTGGGCATCTACCCAAATGATCCAGTGACACTCTACAAAAAAGACACCTGCACTCGAATGTTTATAGCAGCACAATTCATAATTGCAAGGCTGTGGAAACAGCCCAAGTGCCCATCAATCCAAGAATGGATTCATAAAATGTGGTATATGTATACCATGGAGTACTATTCAGCTCTAAGAAACAATGGTGATATAGCACATCTTATATTTTCCTGGTAGAGCTGGAACCCGTACTATTAAGTGAAGTTTCCCAAGAATGGAAAAACAAGCACCACATATACTCACCAGCAAATTGGTATTAACTGAACAGCACCTAAGTGGTCACATAGGTACTACAGTAATAGGGTATTGGGCAGGGGGGAGGGGGGCGGGTATATACATATATAATGAGTGAGATGTGCACCGTCTGGGGGATGGTCATGCTGGAGACTCAGACTTGTGGGGGGAGGGGGGAAATGGGCATTTATTGAAACCTTAAAATCTGTACCCCCATAATATGCTGAAATAAAAAAAAATAAGAAAAAAAAATAAAGTGTAAAAAAAAAAGAATAAATAAATAAATAAGAAGAGAGTATTCATTTGGAAGGGTCGGGGTAGGCATATCAGGGTGTGGAACAAAGAAAAGAAGGAACCAATACACAGAAAAAATTGTAGATTATTTTATGGAAATTTGATCTATTTAAAATATAGAATCTTCCCATCCAGATCCTTATTGTTTCTTTACAAATATTCAGATCTCCTGGTCCCTCTGTAAGGTTTTGTCATTTTCTTCACATAGGTCCCACTTATTTCTTACTAGGTTATTATTTGTGTATTTGTTTTATTTTAATTTCCCTATTGCTATTGTAAATGGACTCTTGACAACTTATTTTCTGATTGGTTGCATCAGTTAGGATTCTTTTGGTTGCAAATGACAGAAAACTCAAATTAAATTGGTATAAACAAATAATAGTATATATTGAGTACTTACTGTAGCTAGACATTGATCTAAGCACTTTGTAGGTATTATCCTTTTAACTCGTTTAAATAAAAAGAGATTTATTGACTCATGTCAATAAATGTCAAAAAACCATGAGAAGAAAAGTCAAATTGTCTTTGCCAAAGTTATCCTAGACCAACCAGCCCTAGCTGATCTTCCAGCTGACTGCAGAAGCATGAGCAAGCCCAGCCAAGACCAGCCAAGCTCAGCTCAGATCAGCAGAACCATCCAGCCATAGATTCATGAGAAATAATAAATGGTTGTGGTTTTATGCCACTACATTTTGTGATGACTTATAATGCAGCCATAGGTATCTAAAACATTCTCCATGTATTCCTAATAATATGAGTATCAAAGTTAACAAAGGTAACTAAGCCTAACAGACTAATAATGGGCTAAGGTTGGTGGTTGAGAAGACGCAGGAATGAGATGGACACATGGCTGGAGCCTAAGCAGGTTGCTACAGTGCTCATGCTGACAGCCTAAGGCATTGGAGAGCAGGAACAAGAAGTGCTGAAAGCAGAAATCATTTGCAGAAAAAGGTAGCTGGCAAGTCAAACAAATAAACTTACAAGTTTCCATCCACATATTTATTGAAATACTGGTAGGTGGTACAATGTATCTAGGCAAAGATAGAGGAGCCAAGGGGAAGAGACTAATACTTATGAAATGAGCAGAGCGCAATGATCCTTGTAGTATGATCAAATGCATTCTAAAGGGATGCCATAGGAACAGGAGAAGTGAGAGCAGGCTGGGGTGCAGAAAAATTGAAAGAGAGAAACTGAGCCAAATTTTCCCTTGAAATGAGGAGTATATATTCCCTAGAAATTTGGAAGTTCACTTTACTGAAGTATCTGAATCATATTGCAAACCCTTAAGAAATCTGGAAAAACATTATTTTATTGGCTATATGCTAGAATGGAAAAAGCAGAAAGCTGAGATCAGTAGACCTGAGTTTTGTTTCTACTTGACCTTGGGCTGGCCACAGAATGTCTTTGGATTTTAGTTTCCTTCTTTAGAAAATGAAGACATTAGGTAATTCCTAACATTTCCTCCACTTCTAAAATTCTCCAACTCTCTATACAAAAGAAGCCAGCCATAAAACAGAAAATGTAACTTTGAGAATATTTTATTTACCTTAAGTTTGGTCCAAGAATCAGTTCTCCATCAGGAGAGCTGTATGTAAGAAGATATAAAAAGCCAGAAAACTGTTCCTTCAGGAATTTATATATTAACTATTTCTATGGTCTCCAGATATTAATAGTTCCTTGACTAGAACTTTCTCCCATTAATCTATCCTACTCTTTGTGAAATTTAACTTCCCAAAGGTAGCTTTGATCATATTTTTCTCTTGCCCAAAAACCTTCCTTGATTCCTAGCAAACCATATTTTTTTAATGTAAGAAAATAACTTCAGGCCGGGCATGGTGGCTCATGCCTGTAATCCTAGCACTATGGGAGGCCGAGGCAGTAGGATCACTTGAGGTCAGGAGTTCGAGACCAGCCTGAGCAAGAGCGAGACCCCATCTCTACTAAAAATAGAAAGAAATTAGCTGGACAACTAAAAATATATAGAAAAAATTAGCCAGGTATGGTGGCACATGCCTGTAGTCCCAGCTACTCAGGAGGCTGAGGCAGGAGGATCGCTTGAGCCCAGGAGTTTGAGGTTGCTGTGAGCTAGGCTGATGCCATGGCACTCTAGCCCAGGCAACAGAGTGAGACTGTGAGAGAGAGAGGGAGGGTGGGAGAGAGAGAGAGAGAGAGAGAGAGAGAGAGAGAGAGAGAGAGAGAGAGAGAGAGAGAGAGAGAAGAAAGAAAGAAAGAAAGAAAGAAAGAAAGAAAGAAAGAAAGAAAGAAAGAAAGAAAGAAAGAAAGAAAGAAAGAAAGAAAGAAAGAAAGAAGAAAGAAAAGAAAAGAACTTCAAACAGTATTTTATCCTCAAGGCATTTGAAATAACCATAGACAAGGCTCTTCTTGGAATGATGGAAACTTAACATAGGGAAGAAACTTAGAGGCCATCTAAATTAATTTCTAGACCCACATGTTTAAACTCACATCTTTAAATCTCTGTGCAAAATGAATTGGTGGGGGCCGAGAATAGAGGAGGTGGTCTTGATCTAACTTGGCAGACTAGATGGAATACATTAATGTCATAGGGCTTAGATCAAACTCATATCATTTTGTACTGCTAAATTTGCCTCTTCAAGGGAACTTTGTCTGTAATATCTCCTCCCTCCAAACTTTTTATCATGTCACACTACGAAAGATATCTTTCTAAGACCTAAACCTATGTCATGACTTTGAGAATTTCCCATTCTTACAACGTGAAGTCCGGTACTTGGCATTCAGATGGTGATAACCCTTTGGTATCCGATCTCAGCTGAAATCGCCTGAGTACAAACACATCTCCAGTTCTTCACCTGTATCTTCTCTGTGTCCCCAAATGTTGCAATTTGACTTTGAAGCTCCCCCATCAAGGGTTGGAGTCTACTTCCCCACCCTTTGAATTCAGATGGACGTGACTTTCTTTGGTCAATAGAATGCGGCAGAAATGAAAGAGTACCAATTCTAAACCTAAGTCTCAAGAGGCCTTGTCTATGTCCACTCACTTTCTGGAGCCCTGCCACTGCCGTGTGAACAAGCCCAGGCTAGCCCATTAAATGATGAAGGATGTATCGCCCAGTCACCTTTCACCACCCAGCCAATCACATGTGTGGGCGAGGCCATCCTACACAATGCAGCCACCAGCTACCCACCAGGGCACCATATATTTATGACCAAGCCCAGGTGAAATCAGTCAAGTTTGGCCCAGATCAGCAGAATCTCCCCCACCCCTTTGCAAACTGGCTTGTACACTTATAAGCAATGATAAATACTTATTATCTAAGCTGCTTCATTTAGGGTGATTTGTTACACAGCAATAGCTTACTGAGATGACAATCTACTTTCCAGCTTCTCCTCCCACTTTCCACGTGGTCCTCTGATCTTCACTCACCCCATACACCCCATATTACTTGATATTCTCTGTATCTCACAATCACATCTAAATGCTTCTGTCATGTTGCACCCCCTACCAAGGAGGCCCTTTTTTCTTTCCTACATTGTGAAAATCTACTCATCACTCAAGATCCAGCTCAAATATCATTCATTCATTCATCAGATATACAGGCTGGGCCCTGAGGTCTCAAACTTGAGCAAGACAGTCTGTGTGCTCAACCAGCTCACAGTTGAGAAAACAGGCAAACGAGTGAATAGTTAATGTCCCTTTCTTCTTTCTTTTGCTACCACCCTTAAGCAGATTTAATTCTTTCTTATTCCTTCCTAAGCACTCTCATCCCTTAATTATAACACTCTGCACAGGATGATGCCAGCCATAATAATAATAATACCTAACTTGAAGAACTCTTGAGAGTAGATGAGATTACAGAAGCAAAGCCCTTAGCATGGTACCTGAAACATGGTAAGTGGAAAATAAATGTTAGCTGTTGTTATTTTTAGTTACTTGACACATACATTCGTCTCTCCTACTTGACTACGTATAAGCTTCTTGAGACCAGAAACTGAGCCAAATCCATCTTTGGGTCTGCAGTGCCTACATGTGCCTGTCACATAATAACACTCACCAGATGTTTGTTGAGCAAATAGCACCAGAAGCGTAAGACTTGAGCAAAAGCACAATAATCACAGAGCTTGTCAGTGGCCCTGGGGCTCTTGAGTTACCCTGGGGCGCCCTCTGCTGTGTATGTGTCTGTTCACACATTTGGGAATGAAGCGAAACTCTTGAGGAAGCCCAAGGGAAAGTTTCCAGAAAGGCTCGTTCCAGGCAAAGGGTCCAAACCCTTAACGAGGGGGTACTACCGGTACACCCCTCTCCAGTGCTATACTTGGGGTCAGTTTATTTTAAAGTTGCAACCACCACGTTATTTGTCTTTTGAAAAAACAAAATGTTTTTGTTCAGGTTTTGTATCTCGTTTAGATCATAAATAAGCCCTCCAGGAGTAATGAAAGAATAAAATAAAGAGAATTGGTGGGACAGATGAAAGGACAGATCACAGGACTCCATTTCTTGCCATATCCCTTTGAGAAGAAACAGGAAGCAACTACAGTTGACCCTTGAACAACATGGGTTTGACCTTTACAGGTTCAGTTATAGGTGGATTTTTTTTTTCCAGCACAATCAGCCATCTGTATTCTTGGGTTCCTCATCTGCAATCAAATGGATCTAAAATACATCATTGGCAGGATATGAAAACCCTCAGATAAGAAGGCAAAGTTTTCCTATTTGCAGATTCCTCAGAGCCAACTAGGAGACTTGAGTATACAAGGTTTTGGTATCCGTGGGCAGTTCTGGAACTAATCTCATGCAGATACCGAGGGACTGCCAAACATACCTGGTACATAATCATCACTTGGAATTTTAGCTAGACATCTAAATGTAGATGTCTGTCAATTTAGAAAGTAACGCCCATGTAAATCACATTTTTATAAATCAGATGATATGCTATGATTACTTAATCATATTACTGTAAAGAAAATATTCCAACAAGAGGGCTAAAGATTGCAATTAATCTTATAGCAAATTATTTAAAATAATATATTTGCCTGAAAAGAACATCTAACTTATATATTTGCAGATACTGTGGTATGCTGTGGTGAGAAAGAGGTATAAGGGGAGAGACGGCTTTTCCTTTCTGTAAAGACTTTTTTTTTGTACTTAAAACATATTCAAAGAAAGCTGCTTTGAATAACTTAAATAACAGAGCTCTATAGACACTGGCATGATGCCTGGTTATTTTTTAATGGTAGCAGATGTTACATATGAAAAAGTTTAAAGGTAAGTTGAGGCCTCGGATTATGTTATCTTTCTCCCAAAAGCAATTGCATTTGGTTTGGCAGGCTGCTGTGGCACTGGTAGTCTTATAGCACCATTATCCAATCTGGGATTTAGATGATTCAGGGACTTTGGCTAAAATGAGTAAACTTGTTCCATGCTCTCTTCCTCAAAACTCATAGAACAGCCATTACAACAATGAATTTCTGGGTTTTTATTTTTCCACCTGTAAGTCCTAACTTAGACTCTATGACAGCCCAACTCCTGCAACTGCACAGCAGGTGTGAACACAATAGCTCCAAGACAAAAACCCTCTTTTTCTAGTCCGAAGGACCAGGTAGGGGGCGCCTGCAGGACTGTGAGTATAAAGGGAATCCCTGTTTTCTTCCTTTTATTAGTCTTCTGGCCCTGCCTTGTGGCAAGTCATGAAGCTGCACTTTGGCAACAGCAGCAGCAGTGTTGATCTTGCAGCCTAAAACTCGGAGAAAATCCTTATTGCCAGAACTAGGATAATGAGTTCCTGTGATCGGGAGAATGTTAGGGGAATCTCTATTAATTGTTTTCTTTCTCTTTTCTCTCTACCTTCCTCTCCTGAGGCAGACCAGGTTATGAAAAGTTTGCAACACGGAGAGGCTAAGACCCCAGCTTTCTAGCCTGGAGACCAGGGGCCCTTGATAGTTACAGAGTGTTGGAGAAACCATAGAGAGGAGAGAGCTAAAGAAATGGATCCCTTAAATCTGTGTATGAAGTCACTTTTCAGCTCCTTTTAGGTGGAACTGATATGAAGCAGCATAGCAAAGGCTTTGAGAACCAAACTATAGTGTAGCTTGCACCCCGTGTTTCAGAGTAAATCTGGGTGGGACATACATGGAGTGAACCAAAATAGTACTGCAAAGGCTTTAAAAACTGAACTGATATTTGAACCATAGGACAGAGAAGGCAGATTGGGATTTGTAATCTAAGACTAACCAGATCTATTACTTGCTAAGACTATCAAATTGTCCACAATACCTTAACAAAACAGAGTCTCATACATTTCACTCAAAGTGATAAAATATTAACTCTAAGTAGATTATGAAAATGTATATTGCAATTCCCAGAGCAATTACTAAAACAATTATTCAAAGATACATAGTCAAAAAAACAGATAAATTTAACAGAATATACAGGATAAATAAGAAAGTAAAAACATAAAAACAAAAAACAGACGCAGCAATAGGAAACAAATAATAAAATGATAATACTAAGTTCAACCATATCAAAAAATATATTAAATGTAAATGATCCAAACACATGAATTAAAAAACAGAGATTGTCAGATTGGTTACAAATCTGGACTTCAATCACTATAAAGTCTGGTTTACTTCTGTTTCATCCTTATTGTCAGGGTAACCAAAAGCTATGGATCTTGCCATTACTTCTGTTTTCAGAGGACTCTGAATTCAAATATTTATTCTTTTAGTTTCCAAAGGTGATCTAAAACACTGCTCACCCTCTCAGCCACTTCTTCAGAATCTAAAGACTAAAGGGGAAAAAACAGTCTCACATGCTGGATTCACTTCTTGGGTTTCCCATTAACTCCATGATATTCACCCTGTAATTCTTCATTCCCGTTAGCTCCCAGGGCCTTCAGACTTTTTAAAAAAATTTTGTCCAGGTCAGGTGCAGTGACTCACACTTGCAATACTAGCTTTGGGAAGCCTGGTGGGAGTATCACTTGAGGCCAAGAATTTGAGACCAACCTGGACAACATAGCAAAGCCCCATCTCTACCAAATATATATATATTTATATTTTATATAATATATATTATATATAATATATATATTTTTTGCCCAGCTTTTCTACATTTTTATTTTTTCAAAAGAAGTGTTGGTCTAAGATACCTACTTCCTATGTATTTCAAAATCTAGAAGAAATGAAAGATTTTTTTTGAGAAGACATAAATTATCCTAGTTGGCTCATGAGGTAGAATATATAAATAATTCAGTAATCTAAGATATTGAATAGTCTAAGATCTATCCCAAATGACTATATTCCACCAAGACAGTTTTACCTATGAGTTCTACCAAATCCTGAAGAAAATATCATTTCAATGTTACATAAAATATTACAAATTATAAAGGGAGAATTGAGAACTATCCAATCCATTTTATAAGACCAGCATGATCCTATTACCAAGCCTAGACTGAACAAGGATAGCACAAGAAAAGAAATTCAAAACCAATTCAATTTATGAATACAGCACAAACATACTAAATAATATAGTAAGCTGACTCTCATAGTACAGTGAAAATAAAATATGTTGTGATCAAGTAGAATATATCCCATGAATATAAGTAGCTTAATTAATTACCAGGTCAAAGGGGAAAAAACTTTATGAGAATCTCAATAGAGGCTGAAAAAAATTTGATAAAGCTAAAACCATATCCTTATTTTTTCAATTAACAAATTCATAATAGAAGGGAAACTTTCTTTACCAGATAAAAATTATTTACCAAAAACTTATGTCAACTATAGTGCCTAATAGGGAAACTGTAGAAGCAGTCTCAGTAAAGTAAGAAAGAATTAAATGATATCCTCTGTATCACTGTTCATCAACATATTATTGGAGAACCTAGCCATGAATTAAAATCTAGCCAACATGAATAAAAAAGGCACAGGGTATACACATTTGAATAAAAAAATAAAATGTCACAATTTGCCTAATATGTGATTGTCCACTTGGAAATTCCAAAGCAACAATTGCCTAAGTACTGGAACAAACAAAAAGTTTAACAATATAGCTAGATATAAAATAAACATATTAATGAATATATTATTATTAAATTCATAGCAATATTAAATTTAAACCATTTTTAAAATATTTTAATTATTTTTAAATTAGTAGAAAAATATTCCATTTATAATAGCAAAAGGCTATAAAATATGTAGGAATAAATCTAATAAACATACATAAGATGTTAAATATAAAACTAAAAATTTTACTGAAGGGCATTTTTGAAGAAATAGACTATAAAATTTAGAGAAATACTCTAAGTTCATGATTGGAAATATTTGATGTTTTAATGATGTTCTCTTAAAATCAGCTTAATAATTCAATGTAGTTCAAATCAAAAACCCAAAGGACTTTTTACAAAATTTGAAAAACTGATTCTAAACTTCATATAGAAAAGTTCCTATGCAAGAATACTTAAGACAAATTTGACTCTGACAGGAAGAGCCAGCCTTGTTTACTTGCTAGCATTTTATTCCTCTATACCAGCGCTATTTTACTCTCCCCTAGTCAGAAAAAAGAAATGACAAAGATGCTTCTGTTCACATTTTTTAACAAGAATGTATTGATGTATTATTTTTATCTTACAAGCAAATTTAGGCCGGGCGCGGTGGCTCACACCTGTAATCCTAGCTCTCTGGGAGGCCGAGGCAGGCAGATTGCTCAAGGTCAGGAGTTCGAAACCAGCCTGAGCAAGAGTGAGATCCCGTCTCTACTATAAATAGAAAGAAATTAATTGACCAACTAAATATATATATATATATATATATATATATATATATATAAAATTAGCCAGGCATGGTGGCGCGTGCCTGTAGTCCCAGCCACTTGGGAGGCTGAGGCAGTAGGATTGCTTGAGCCCAGGAGATTGAGGTTGCTGTGAGCTAGGCTGATGCCACGGCACTCACTCTAGCCTGAGCAACAAAGTGAGACTCTGTCTCAAAAAAAAAAAAAAAAAAAAAAAAAAAGATAAATGAGAAGGAAAGGAATTAGAAAGAGAAAAGCAAAAAAGAATGATGAAATTTTAGTAAAAAGATGAGGATCATTGTCTTATTTTGTCTTCTCTCATCCAACCCCCATCGCCAACACACACACACACACACACACACACACGTGCTGGTCAATGTATAGGATTTGGGATAATAAATTCTCAAAAGCTTATCTTATATAGCAGAGCAGAGATTTGGTGCTCTATTCTTGTATCCAGAGCTAACCTAAAAATCAAAGCTACAAATTATAATTTATCTAGAATCTACATGTTTGGGTACTTTATATTAATACATATTTTTATATCCACCTTTTCCAATACTTTCTGAGGTAGACAACATTATCTCTATTTTTAGATGAAAAAACTGTCGCTCTAGGAGTTTAATTTAGTTGTCATAGGTCACCATTTGTAAGTGGCTGAGTCAGGACTAAATCTCAAGTCTACTTGTTGCCAAAGCCCGTCCTTTTTCCACTATGACCTATTGCCTCTCTTCTGAGGAAGAAACTATGGAAAGAATTCCTTTGGCACATGTCTCGGGGAATAGGATACTGTGTCACTAGGAAGATTTTCTAGCCAAGATCTCGGTGCCTGTGATGATTCATATTTAGATCATGTTCCTTGAGAGTAGGGAAAGATATGAAAGATATCTGTAGGCAGCTGGTTTTAGCATCTGCGAGTTGTAAATAAAATTCTCAAGGAAACCAGCCAATGTTATTGTAGGGAATCTCAGAGGTCATGGAATCTATTTATTCCTGCCCACAGCTAAAATTTCAACCCCTGCTGAAATTTCCTTTCCACTTCCAGCCTTAATGATGGCTAACGTGTTTATCAGTAAATAGTCACAGGAAAGATTCTGAGAGATTCAGAAGGCTTATGATTCAGGCCCCCTGAGCCCATTCTTTTCAAGTCACTGTGCCAGTAGAAGACTGAATCTTTAGTAGAGGGACCTGGACTTCTAGCCAGGGCAATTGTCAATATGTTTTCCAGTCCATAGCAACAGAAACTTGGTCTTGGGTAGCGACGCAATTACACACTTTCAGTTGTATATACGTGGAATGGAATACACTCTTTGGGCCACGGCCTAAAAGAAGCAGATTTTGCCCCATTTCTCCACCTGAGATCTATGACGACAGATTCTAATAGAGGAATCCAATTACTCAGATTTGCCAGTTGGAAAAACGCTGGCCTGAAAATCAGGGAATCTGGCTTCTCACACCTGCATTGCCACGAACAAATCATGAGTATCTGTGTAACTTCTCTAAGCTTGTCCTCCTTCTATAAAATCTCGCTGTTGAACCAAATATCTTTGAAACTCCTCTAGCGGAAATATCCCAGAAACCTTATTGGAGATCCAGTTGTGAGGAGATAATTACTCTCTATGTTTGAAATTAACCCCAAATTATATCTCCCCTACCTCTCTATTGAAACTAGTGCCTACGTCGTATGGTCTAGTTTAGGTACCATCACTGGGTGCTGTCCAACATGAAGCATTCATTTGAAAGGGTTCTATGAAAGGTTCCTTTGAAAGGGTTCTATGTCAAATGTTCCACCACATTAAAATAGGCTGTGATAGACCTCATCCCTGCTCCTCTTTTCCACTCTATTCTTTCATGAACCTTAATCACACAGATACGGTGACAGAGACCTTGATCTCAAACATCTTGTAGTCATAGAACATTAAAAGTTATGAAATATGATCAAGAAGTTTTTGTTGATGAAAGAAGTCAGAAAGAATGATTTTATAAACATGGCTAGGACTTAATTTCACTTAGCTAGAGTCCTAATAGCTTCAAGGAAACTCTAGCCAAATAAAATGTGAACAAATTTGTCCTTCCAGAAAATGTAAGACATTATAATGAAGGGTTATAATCACGTGGTTATAATCACGTGTAACTAAAATAGTGTAGAAACTTAGAACAACTGATATTTCAGGGCTGACTTCTTTTTTGATTGACATTCAGATGGAAAAAAAACCTTCTGATATCTTTTTTTCAAATTATCATAACTAATATTCAGAAGAACATTTGCTGATTTTGAATAGCAAGTGAAAATAATGCTTATCAAAATATACGTCCTGCTATTGGGAACTAATACATCATTTTCTCCTCACAGAGATATTCCTTCATTCTTATCTCTATAGATGAGTGGCCATGTGTTTTGTATAGCTAGGTCTGAAAAATTGGGCTTGCTTTGCCTTTTAACTGTAGATAGAAATGATCAATCCTTTTATCTTGGAGTATTAATCTGCAGATTAAATACAGCCTCAGCTGAAAGCCTATATCAATCATTATGATGTCAGAATAAGCATATCTGGAACACTGAAAATACTGGGAAAAGAGAAAATAGAACCAAGTACACAGGTCATCAAGGGAAATATATTTATTTCACTATATACATCTTTTTCAGGAACAGAATGGTCTATGGCTCAGAGACTAATCATCAATCATATTAAATGTCAGCGATGTGATTTTTCCTAAGTGACATTCAAAATGAACTGGTCCAAAGCCATCCTTAAAGTCAGTGACATATGGTATAATGAAAAATGTATCTCAGGTTGGCATGGCAGTCTCTCAAATTGCATATGGCTGTCTCTCATTTCCAAAATCAAGATTTTGGAAAGGGTTATGGTATAATCACATGTGACCAAGCCAGATCTCACAGGTTCAGCTTCCCGTTTATTGTGCTGATCTGCAATACAAATGTGATCCCAGTCATTCTGACAGGGTAGGGTGGGGATGGGAGTGGTGACTTGCAAAAAGGGCCTTGCACTTGCAAGGTTGCCTGCGTAGCTCTCCCACTCTCGGATCCCAAGTGTCGCTCTTTCCCTCAGGGAAATCTCAAAATTGATTGTAAGACACTAGGAATGCCTTGTCATTCTGAATGAATGGAAAGCTCAGTGGGGATGTAGCAAAGGACGGGAGCAGCTTTCATGTTAAATTGTCAAATAATAAGCACAAAACCTCTGGATATCTGGAAAGTTGGCCTCTGTGCAGTCAAATTAGCTAAGACTCGGCTGGGTATGCGTATGCGATGTGGGTGGTGGATATCACTGCGCATGTCATCATTGTAGACACAGCATGTGTTGAAAATAGACTTTTCTCTCCATGTCCTCTTCCAGGCTGTGTCAGAGGAATATAAAATGAGTAAGCAGTTGGAAGAGAGGGAACTCGCAGTTCTATCTGGGTCAGATAGCATTGCCTGGAGCCTGCGAACACTGTCCACAGACTGATAGCTCATCACACAGACCCTGGATGGAATTGGTGCTGCTGAGAAAACTCGTTTTTCACTTTATTTACCCAAGGAGAAAGTGACAAAGTTCTGAAAGTTCTTAAAATCTGGAGTCTAAAGTAGACTGTTTTATGCTGATTTTTGAATCCTTGATTGTGGTCTGATGGCCAGGAAAAAGGTAAAGGTCAAATGAAGACATAACTTAGAAAGACCTATTGATGTTTAATGTTTCTAAAGCTATTAAAATTTGAATGGCAGTTCTAGCATCTTCTTTGAAAATATGTCAAAATAGAACTCTTGCATACAAGTGAACAGATCATATAACCTAGGGTATAAAAAATAACTCTTATTAAGTGGTGCTGTAAACAGAGTCTGAATCTGTAGGTACAAAAAAGACAAACTTGTTTTGGGAGACAATCTATAGATCCAGTGTGGGGACTTCAAGGAATTTGGGATGGAGGGTGCAAAGGAAGATTTTCCTGGAGAGATGAGAATGAAGAATGGAAATTTGTATTAATAATTTAAGGGGACAGAGGTAAGAATTGTGTGGTCCCTGTGAGAAAGAGGAAATGTGTGAACTTCTCAGTCCAACCAGAGCCAGAATCCCTGATAATATTAAAAATGAAAATCCTGGGGGATTTGAGGGAGAATGTTCTGGATTAGAGGTTCTGAAACTTTAATGATGAGTATAAGAATCCTCTGGGGAGCTGGTTTAAAACATAGCAAGCCAGCTCCCACTCTTAGAAATTCCCGTTCAGTAATTCTGGGGTTGGTACAGGAATCTACAATTGAAAAAGTATTTTGAATAGTATTATTCAAGTAGTGCTTGCATTTTGAGAAATGCATTGTACTCTTCAGGAGCAAAGAAATCTACAATTTGTCTATCCCTTCCCCTGCTTAAAAAAAAAAAGTCTCCCAAGTTTCACAAAGTGTTTTATTATTCCTCTTTAAAGAAATGTTGTTGAAATATACACAGCAACAAAAAAACCACCCCACCAATCCTCATACTTTTTAAAAAGTGTACCAAAGGCCGGGCGAGGTGGCTCACGCCTGTAATCCTAGCACTCTGGGAGGCCGAGGCAGGCGGATTGCTCGAGGTCAGGAGTTCAAAACCAGCCTGAGTGAGACCCCGTCTCTACTATAAATAGAAAGAAATTAATTGGCCAACTAATATATATAGAAAAAATTAGCCGGGCATGGTGGCGAATGCCTGTAGTCCCAGCTACTCGGGAGGCTGAGGCAGGAGGATCGCTTGAGCCCAGGAGTTTGAGGTTGCTGTGAGCTTGGCTGAGGCCACGGCACTTACTCTAGCCTGGGCAACAAAGTGAGACTCTGTTTCAAAAAAATAAAATAAAATAAAATAAAATAAAATAAAATAAAATAAAATAAAATAAAAAGTGTACCAAGGTCCTTAATACTTTTTTTTAAAAAAGTAGTACTATGTATCAAGCATTGTAAACATTTTACTAATGTTATAATAATATTAGCTATCATACATTGAGCATTTACTAATTGCCAGGCACTGTGCTAAGCACTTGAAAATATTATCTAACTTGACATAGTGGTTCTACAAAGAAGACATTATTCTCTATTTTTTAAATTAATATATAATAGCTATACATATTAATATTTATTACTATCATCTATTTTTATAGCTAGGGACATTAAGGCTCACGAAAGTTTAGTATTAATAACTTGTCTGAGGTCACATATTAGTAAGCAAAATACAACCCGTGAATCCAACAAAGACCATGCCCCTTTCCAATGCTTTATTTTGAAATGATCTAATGAATGGGAGATGAAAGTTACCATGTGACAAATTCCTGCCAGCGTGTATAACCAGCTAATGCTGTAGATGGAGCTGTCATTTCCACTTAATCCCCACAGATAACACTGACACATTGAAAACAGCTAATCAGCCATAAATATTCTCCTCTCTTATTATCCTCTACTCAGCTGCTGACAAAAGAAGATTCTAGAGCTTCTTTCAAAGTCTTGGGAAACAGAGTATTGTATAAATTGCAAACTGCATATGACTAAGCTGTAGGGCAATTAAGGTATTTACCTGAAGGCTTCGGACATACACCATGCCTGCAGCACTTTCAACCCAAAGAGAGGGACCTGGAACTGCCTTGTGCCCTGGATCACTTACCCAATATTGCAGAGGGGAGGAGCTCTGTCTGCTTGATCTCACTGTTGGAGAGAACTGGATTTGCCTCTCAGCTCTGTGTTTTAAGGCTGGTCACTTGTCCTTTCTAAGAGCCTTAGTCTTCTCACTTTTAAGGTGCAGATAAAGACAAATATTTAGCAAGATAAAAGGGCATTAAATAAAATAGAATATGTGACCATTCTTCACACACAGTAAGCATGCAATAAGTTTTGTTTAAATATGCTGTTTATACATGAAGTTTGATCTGAACTTTAGGCAGCTTGAAAAATGGAAATTTCTCCAGTATCACCCTGGTTGTAGATGAACTCAAAAATATGCTCAACACATTGGGCTTTGATGAGTAATTCATAAACATTGTCAAATTGTTCAGGGTGGTGATAGGGATAGATCAAAAGAAGCAGGCATCATGAATATTTCATAAAGAAGCAAACTGCCTTTGGAAAAGCTGTTTCAACTGTCTAAAGTTTTAAAAGAAGTTTGGTTCACTCATTAATCTAATAGAACTTTAAGAACTGGAACTTTTCTTCCTGCCTCTTTTTTATTACACTTTGGTGAACACAGATGATGCACCTAATCATAGAAATGGGTCCATGTCTATTTCAAAGGTTTTTAAAGCTGACCAAGTAGTCATTTGATGTGTTCAACACATACTTACCTAAAGATGATGATGGACCAGCTAGAAACTAAAATTAAACATTAAAGAGAGTGCCCACAGACAAGGAACACACATGAGAGAGACACACAAACCAATACAGTGTATAGAAGCTGAGTGTTTAGACACAAGGCCCAGAGAAGGAAGTTACCTGGGGATAACTTCCAAGGGATTGTAACTTTTAATGGCAATCGTAACAAAGGAGCAGGAGTTAGCCAGGAAAGGGAAAAGAGGGGCGTTCAGGCAAAGGGAATAGCTGTGCACGGGCACCACAGCAGAAGAGAGCATGCTTGAAAACTCCAAATAGCAGGAAATGGTTGGGAACTAGAGTGGAAGTGGGGCACATGGGCCAGGTCAATGGAAGAGAAGCTACAGGTAGATATAGATCAGCCAAGAAGGATCTTCTGTGCCAATTAAAAAAAAAAAACATGCTGAAAACAGGGAAATGATAAAATGTATCTACAAGAATGATAACATATTCAGAGGAAAAGGGAACAGAACCAGTTTAGTGTATTTCGTGGCTAACGACTTTCTGGGGGTGCTCTAGGCATTCAGGACAGGAGGCTGGGTAGTGAGCTGGCTGAGCAAGGCTCCGGGGATGCCTTGTAGGAATAGCATAGGTCAGGCGAGAATGGCAGAAAGAATTGTGTTCCAGTGAAGCTAAAGGGACTGCAAGGTGGCAGGGAATAGAAGGGAAAAAGAAAAAAGGGGGCTGGTTCCTTGAGATGGCTTAAATTAAATTAGAGAACCATAGAATGGAAGCACTGCCATTTTATGGCCATTTTCACACACCCCTGTCTGAGTCAATGGAGCAAAGATGGACATGTGATTAGGGAAGCTGATCAGGCTGAAGTACCTTGGAGCTCTTTTCATAGAGCCATGGCTTGGGACATGACTTATCTGGACAATTTCTTATGCCTTATGGAGTCAACTATATGACAGCCCCAGGAATTGGAGTTGGGGACTAGATAGTTCCAGAAATGGATTTAAAAAAAAAGCTAGTGTATTTATTTCAACATAAGAGAACAGTCAGATAAAAATGGGATGTTCCAAAGTTATCCATCTTAGAAATGAGTTTAGAGACAACTGGAAGGAAAACCTAAGCCAACACTGCAAGATCTCTCTCTCTCTCTTTCTCTCTCTCTTTTTTTTTTTTTTTCCCAATTGTTGGTTGGCTTTGTAATATGGGCAGCTCAATTCCAAGACATACGGGGATCTTGGCATACTACAACTTATGCAAGAAGAGAATGTCACCCAACAGAGAACTGCTTAATAGGGTGAGATGGTAAGTGGGAAGAACTGGCCTAGCTGCTGTGGAAAAAAGTGACCAGATGGCCCAAGGCCCAGCGTCTAAGCTCTGTGTAAGCACAGGCATGGTTCAAACAATTGTTGGTGGCAAGAGGTCCCTTCCAGTCAGTGAGGCATGCCCGTGAGGGGTGCCAGAAGTAGTCCAACTTAGAAATTAGAGAGATGGGATCAGAACTATGAGGTCTGCTTTTCTGGGACATAACTACTGCCAGTGGTTGGAGAGGTACTCTGTGCTTCATCTATGCCTGAATTTGTCATCCTTTATAATCTTTGGTGTTTTATTCCTGCTATTCCTTCTGCCTAGCATCTCCTCCAACAACAGCCTCTCCTCTTGTCAAAGAACTTATCACACCATGGTAACTGACTATTTATATATCTGTCTCCCCCACTAAATCATATGCTCTGTGAGGATTGGGCTTGGCTATCTCATTTGCCATTTTATATCCAATGTCTAGTAAATGCCCCACACATAGAAGTTGCACACTAAGTACTTGCTGAAGGAATGAATGAACTAAAGAGAAAGAAGCTAGGAGCCGGGCATGGTGGCTCACGCCTGTGATCCTAGCACTACTGGAGGAGGCCAAGGCGGGAGAACCGCTCAAGGTCAAGAGTTCAAGACCAGCCTGAGCAAGAGTGACACCCCCATCTCTATTAAAAATAGAAAGAAATTAGCTGGACAACTAAAAATATATAGAAAAAATTAGCTGGGCATGGTGGCATATGCCTATAGTCCCAGCTGCTTGGGAGGCTGAAGCAGGAGGATTGCTTGAGCCCAGGAGTTTGAGGTTGCTGTGAGCTAGGCTGAAGCCACGGCACTCTAGGCCAGGTAACAGAGCAAGACTGTCTCAAAAAAAAAAAAAGAACCTAAGGTAAGGTCGAGCCATGAGCTGGAAATTTAGTTAGTAACTACTTGGATTTTGCCATAATGACAAAGATTCCTGAATGTAGAGGATATTACATAATTCCTAGCCTCACAATTAAAGTTGTTCATGGATGTCCTACCCCTGCAAAGGTGGCCCATAATATGGTCTGAAAATGGGTCCTATTGGTAGATTCAGTCACAGGAAGTTAGAGAAAGAAAGAGGTGAGGACTGACAAGCAAAGAGAAATTACATATAGAATTATAATTGTTACCTTGATCTAACTAGGCTGATATTTTAGAATGCTAAAGAATGTGAAGGTAAAACTTAAAACATAATCAAATGGTCTGGAGATCTATCACAAGGCATGATTTGTATGCAGTCCCCAACAAGACTAAGATGACACTTAATTGTCATCCTGTCTTCACCACTTATATCCCACTAGTGAGGTTCCTGATCCTCCATTCCCACCTCTGCAAAATGGCATAAAAGTGTGGAAAGTGCCTAGTACAGGGCTTCACCTATAGTAGACTCAATAAATGGTATCTGCTCGAATGTTGACACCAGGACTCAGACTGCAGTGAAAGGCCAGATGGGCCGATGTCTGAAGGGAATATTGTGTTCCTCATCTTGCCCACTCCCCTCCCCGCCCCCATAAACACACCTTCTCAAACACATACCCAAATACCAGTGGATTTTCTGAGGTTTTCTGCAAGAAGGGAAAGATTTCTAATGCCCTACCAAGGGCCCTCGAGGCACACGCCCATGAGTAGGCGTGCTGCATACGGAATCATTGGCAGTTGCACGTCCATATGCATAGTCTAACTCTGCAATTAGAGACAGGACATTCGGGACCATACATCGCTATTTCCCAGTGTGGGTGGGAACCTCCTGAAACACATTTTTTTTTCTTTAATTATATTAGAGTTCTTAATCCTGGCTGTGCATTCAAATCACCTGGAGTCCTTCTAATAAAAGAATAATACCCAGGTTCACCTCCAGACCAATTAAATTAGAATGCCTGAGAATGGGGCTCAGGTGTAGGTGTTTTTGCTAAAGGTCCCCGGGTGATTCTAATATGCTAATCCGAGCCTAGCAGTCTGCAACCACAGCAGTGGCATCGTTTAGGAGCTTGTCTAAAATGTAGGCTCTCAGGCTCTACCCCAGACTGAATTCAAAATCAGAAATGAATTGGAATCTGCACTTAAATGAGATCGCCAGGTGATTCCCAATCACATCAAGTTTTGAAAAGCAATGGTTGGCATCAGTGATTCTCAACTCTGGCTGTACAAGGTAATCATCTAGAGGACTGTTTTCTAAAAAACAAAAAAGGCAGGTGCTTCAGTTTTACTCCTTGAGATTTTTATTTAATGGGTCTGAGAAGGACCCAACATCAGTATTTTGAAAAATCACCCCTGGGTTTATTGACTTTCTTTGAATGCAGCCAGGGTTGAGAACTATAATGACATGTAGGCAATACTACAAAGCATTGTAGTAATTGATAGGTCGAATTCTCAGCAAGTAATGCCTTCATGAAAAGGCTATGAAAGATGATGTTTAACAAATTTCCCTTTCTCTGTGGTTAACTCAGAGTAACAGATTTGGTCTATGTAACATGGTATATTCTAGCAAAATGTTTAAGAAATATCTATTTCAAATGTCTCTTTTATAAACATATTATGTAAATTTGTATTTTCTATTTTTCTTCTTTTGTAACTGTAGTTTATTAATGACTAGCTCTATTTGCATAATAACAATAACCAAAGTGGAATATGCTACTCTTAGAAACATGACTCCTGTTCTAGTTTTACTCAGTATAAATAACTTTAAATATTTATGTGAAAACAAACATGAAGATATTATAGGGTAGAATATACTTTTCTTGTGAATTCTAAAGATAAAACACAAGACTTCAAAGAAATTTTGCACTTTTAGCTAGCAATTCAGGCTACACCCCAGACCTCCTAGTGGAACGGATTTATTCTCCTTCTGCCCTTGGGACTAGTTTAGGGGAGAAGTTTGAGGAGCACTGAACCAATGGAATTATTTGAAATGTGACACTCTTAGTTGACTTGGTTTCAAATCCTCAGCAGTTGGAGCATCTTGGCTTATCTCAAAAGCTAGAAATACCATAGCATTTGTCACTTCAATCCCAGCCAAGGGTCAAAAGCTGTATCACACATACAAGCTGAAATAAATTCTAGAACTTGTTTTTGAGGTTGACTTAACTTTATTCACATGAGAGTTATGGGGGCCGACAAAAACTTCCTCTAACATCCCTTCTGGTGGGGTGAATTAGAGTTTGGGTGCAGACAGTGTGGGTTGAAGGGATGTGTGGTGAGACAGATCGCAATTTGACATCATCATAAATCCAGTTTAATTTTAACCTTGTGGCTTATCTAGCACATTTGCAGTAAGAGTTGGGGAATAAATCTAACGCTCACTGGCAAACGCTTGGCAAACCTTGAGAGCAGCATCTTTAGAGAACACATAATCGATCCTAGCACTGGGACACATCAGACATTGTGAGGGCAGGTCAGAGGTGCCCCGAGGTGCCCCATGACAATGGGCATCCCATGACAATGACAGCAGCGGGATCTCAGAGGGGCATACGGCAGGCAGCTCCAGAGTGTCTCAGTCCATCCCGGCATGGTGGCATGGCCTCTCAGTACTGATAGGACCTCACAAGAAGCCACATAATGATCACTGTAACCAGGACAATGGTGAAGTTGATGAACAGCTCCCGGGTGGACCACTCCATCCTCAGAGTGACTTCGTGAGAACTGCAGGCAGACCTCTGAGGGCACACGAAGACTTCTGGCTTGTCCTCACCCCCTAGAAGAAAGTAACAAAGAAAACGTGGGGAGATTAAAGAGCATTCCTGTAAGACAATTTTCAATCTTTCCTCAAAGAAAGTAGAAGTGTGATGGAAAAGGAGAGCGTTACGGGCTAAACGGTGTCTCCTCAAAATCTATGTGTTGAAGCCCTACCTCCCAGGACCTCAGAATGTGACTCTGTGTGGAGATAAGGTCTTTTAAGAGGTAAATAAGTTAAAATGAGGTCATGAAGGTAGGTCCTAATCCAGTATGGCTGATGTCCTTATTGGAAGAGATTGGGACACAGACATATACAAAGGGAAGACCATGTAAAAGCACAGGGAGAAGATGGCCATTTACAAGCCAAGGAGAGAGGCCTCAAAAGAAACCAACCCTGCCAACGCCTTGAGCTGGGACAACGCCTTGAGCTGGGACATCTAGCCTTCTGACTTTCTTTGTCCTAGAGCTGCGACTCTTCCCTGAGTCTCCAGTCAGCCAGCCTACCTGTGGATTTTGGACTTGCCAGCCTCCACAACCACAGGAGCCAATGCCTTAAACACGTTTCTCTCTCTCTCTCTCTCTCTCTCTCTCTCTCTCTCTCTCTCTCTCTCTCTCCTTCCCACCCCTACAACCCCATTGGTGTGTCTCTCTGAAGAATCCTGACAAATACAGAAAGCCTGATTTCTCTAATGTCATAAAGACCAACATTTTTGTCCTCATTTTTTCCCATGATTATTGTATTGATGCTTTTGATAAAATACAAAATATTACATTTTTCTCTCTGCAACTTGTGTGTGTGTGTGTGTGTGTGTGTGTGCGCGCGCGCATGTGTTCACTCTGCTAACTTAGAGTATCAACAAGCAGGGGCACCAAAACAGAAAAGTGTTATGGTTTAGTACTGTTCTTGCTTGGAATCACATGTAGATGTTTCAGGCTGCTGTAGATCTTCATCTAACCCTGGTGAAAGCACAAAGTAGTTTCAACAGCTGCATGGCCTACTTACAAGTCCTGCATTGGGCATGGAGCCTACTGGGATTAACCAAAAGCCCCTCGCATGGCAGGCACTCAATCCAAACAGCAAGTGTAAACCTCATGGTACTTCTCTTTCAACAAGGGCTTGTGCCAGCTATTTTTAGTCAGGTCCAGGATGTGCCTAGATTGTAAACACTTCAAAAAGTAGGGATGGTATCTTCAGAATGTGTACAGATTGTGTATGCAGGAAATCATACTTTGAGAACAATTGCAGTGCAGTCAATTCAGTTATTACCTTCTGTGATGAAGTGTAATTGGTACTTTGTTCATGCAATCTAAATGAAATTAAAGACTTCTCTATTTTAGATAATTTAGATAATTAGATATCTACATTTTAGATACTTAGAGCAAAAGTCTACTGTGGAGTGAAAAGTTTTAGGGAGAAAGAGTGTTATGTTTGTTTGCTAAGGGTGGGAGTTCAAGGAGCTGAAAGAGTTGTTAGCAAGCTTTTGGCCTGAATGGTATTTTTAAGCCATTTAACCTGACAGAATCATTCATTGTAATTACTGTATTGGTTGTATTATCGATAGACCTAATTATTAGTTGCATAAACACCGGCTGAAAAACCATCTTTTATATTATGTAATGGTCGGTATTACAAACAGGTCCCAATTAGATGGTGCCAGCCACTAGGTTATTAAATCTTGGTTTGAAATACGGCCAATGATGACAGATTTATGTTTCATTTCCCTTTTAATTTTTATCCATGTTTTGGTCTTCAGCATAAAGGAAATAGTAAATTGCCAATGAAAATCCTTATAAAGATTGCTTGGAGGAGAAAGTAAACAGAAGAAAACAAATGAATAAAGGAAAAAGAGACAATCTATAAGAATGTACACAGGACAAAGGGGAACAGGAAGGAAATAAGTCCAGTCAAGAAGCCTGAAGGCAAAGGAATGAGAATCTAAGACAGACTCTCCCTTTTGAACTTACCAGTGAAATCAAACCCTGGTCCAAATGCCCACTTATTTGGGTAAGTTCTCAAGAAATGCAGAGATATGCAGAAAATATGAAACCCAGTTTATAATGATTCAGACAATCCAATTCAGGGAAGGCAAAATAACCATCCCACCAAATCTGCTAATTATATTAAGCTCTTAGATAAAGGGAGTCATGGATAGTGGTCCAACAGGAATATACTTGGAAAATAAGGAAAATGGGCTTGAAAGCTGTTCCACAACTCTGTTCATGCTACCTTCACAGAAACTCAGGCAAGTGTCATTGTGGTTTTTATCTTTCCCAGCATTACAGCTGGGAAACTGACTTTTAGAGAGAGACTAAGTTGTTTGTGTAGTGACAGATAGCAAATTAGAGGCAGAGCTAGAACTGGCAGACTGGAGCTAGTTACTAGAATCACTCTATAGGAGTGATTACAAGAATGAACTATTACTGTAATTAACTGGCCTGTCTAAACAGAGTTAGTGTACATTTTCAACCACTTTGGAAAACAATTTGGCTTTTTAAAAATTAAAGTTGAAAATGGTCATTCACTAACATCTAGCAATTTCGCTTCTCCCTAAGATACTCAAGTACATATGCACCAGGATACATATACAAGAAGGTTCACAGCAACATTTCCACAATAGCCCAAACTGAAAACAACATAGATGTCCATCAATCATAGAATGGATGACAGACTTGTGATATATTCATACATTTAAATATTACAGAGCAGGCCAGGCACGGTGGCTCACGCCTGTAATCCTAGCACTCTGGGAGGCCGGGGCGGGCAGATTGCTCAAGGTTAGGAGTTCGAAACCAGCCTGAGCAAGAGCGAGACCCCGTCTCTACTATAAAAATAGAAAGAAATTAATTGGCCAACTAATATATATAGAAAAAATTAGCCGGGCATGGTGGCGCATGCCTGTAGTCCCAGGTACTCGGGAGGCTTAAACAGAAAGATTGCTTGAGCCCAGGAGTTTGAGGTTGTTATGGGCTAGGCTGACGCCACGGCACTCACTCTAGCCTGGGAAACAAAGTGAGACTCTGTCTCAAATAAATAAATAAATAAATATTACAGAGCAAAGAAAATTTGTGAATTATATACATACAACAAGATGGGTAGATCTCACAAAAATAATTATTGAGTGAAGGAAGAACTTACAAAAGAAACAATATAATTCCATTCATACAAAGTCAAAAATCAGGAAACTTAATCATATAGAATGCCCACACAGATGGAAAAACTGTGAAGAAACACAAGGGCCAGATGATCCCAATGTCTTGGGGCAGAAGAGCAGAAGGGGGTGGGGTGACCAGGAATGGACTTCTGGGTGCTAGCAACGATGTTTATTGACCTGGATGATAGTTACAAAGGCCTTGCCTTACAGTTATTGTATCAACTGCATATGTTTATACATTCTCCACCATTTTGGGGTCATCTCTGAATTGACATACATGCTGCCCATCACATACTTCTTGTTTTTCTGTGGTTTACCTCTTACTATTTCTTGCACTTTAATGGTGACCTTAAATATTTGTTGTTTTATGTATTTTTAAATAAATAAAACAGAGGGAGTTAAGGTGAGAATTTCTAATGCGTTCGATTCAATCAACACATATGCTAACTGTAAGGCTGTGGACATGACCTTCACACACATTTATAGTCTTTAGGAAGAATGAACCAAAATTAGGCAGAAATTCAGATCAGCAAACTTCCATTTTTCTGCTGTTAACCCACAAAGACGCTTTTGGCTTCATTTTAAACCTTCCCTGGAGTCAAGTTCACACTATATGATGAACAAAAAAACCAAAAACACTCTGAATAAATTGTACAGGAAGTTTGACATTGACTTTCTTTGAATAGGAGGCTTTGAGAAGATGGAAGACAGACTTTCTTCTATGACACGAAAAAAAATGTTTTCATATGAAGGGATAAAATGCATACCATAAGAATAGAGAAAGGAGAACAGAAATCAATAATAGTCACCTTCTAAGGACTTCTTGTGTATAAAAAAAAAAAAAAAAAAAAAAAAAAAAAAAAAAAATAATAGTCACTTGATATCTTAAGAAATATTGTATACATTAAGAAATGTCAACATTCCTCTGCCTTTCTCTCTTGCAACTTATACACACATACACACACTGCATGCTAAGCACAAAAGTCCTGAAGTTACCTGAAGAGGGTTAAGGACACACCTGGCTGCAAATGGCTTCTCCCCTCTCTTCCCAACTCTGGCTCCAACTCTTGCTCACCTCCCAGGCCGTCTGGACTCCTGGACTCTGGGCAGGGCCTAAAGTAGTCCGAGGGAGGTGGCAATCACTGTGATGTCATTGATAAAACATCTCAAAGGAACAACCTCTGAAGGTTCCAGGCTATTTGTGTTCAGGGGGACATGGAAATATGTTGGCTAAGCCTTTGTTCCTTTGGCTGCCAATTTGCTTACCACAGGAACCTAAAAACCTTCCTGTTTCCAGTTGACATTTTAGTGCAACTGATGTGGCTTTCAAATTTCTCTTTTACATCTTTGTGACTATCTCTAACATGTCTTTAAAACATCATAAACCAAGAGTGATAGACTAATTTTAACCAATCGGTGCTGCATTTGGCTGTGCTCCCTACTCAGCCTGTGAAGGCATAAAAATGTGACTCCATTTTACCACTCATATCTTTAGTTATTTGAAATGTGAACAGCTCTCTGCCCACACATGTGCACACCCCTCCCCCACACTGCAGAATTCAATAACCATTTTTAGCTCCCTCAAAACTGCCTTTAGTCCAAGTAGGGAAAGCTATCCCCTTAGTCACCTGCTCCACATAACTTTCCCGCTGAGCTGTGCATTGCAAGTTTACACATGAATCTACAGTTTCATCTGAAGCAGCCAAGGAAGCCATGGTTTGTGTACCTCTGCCGTAAACCAACACAGCAGCAAACTCAAACAGCTCAACTCAGTTGTTTGGATAGATTGGGATAGAGGGAGAACTGGTTAAAATTAGTGAAAAACACGAGTTATAGAATATATCTGAAAGAAATAAAATTGCATAACTTTCAAGCATAAACACTGACTAAAATTAGGCTGATAAGATGAGTTTGTACTCAACATTTATCAGGTGTTTGGAGGTAAATGGAGCCCCTGATATGTTTAATTTGACTTGAATGCAGATCAGTTAAGCACTTTAAACGTGACCCCAACAATGTGTTTGCTAAGCAAATCCTTTCTTTAGAGCTAAAAGTGGGGGAACTCTTAGAAGGGAAGAAGTATCACTTCTTTCTCAAGTAGAGTGTTTACACCTTGCTGTAACATTTGAACTTTCGCAAGAGATGTAATAATTTTGATAATAAAATTCTAAACCCTAATAAAGAGAGAGAGAGAGAGAGAGAGAGCAAATCTCCCCTCTGAATTCCAATTGGGGTCAATCAAAATGATGCATTCTCAGAAAGCACCAGCAAAATTCTCTATATAGTTGTGTTCATAGACAACCCTTTGCCACCATTCCTCACCCCCGGGATACATTCCTAAAAGAGACTTTCCATTCCGTTTCCTTGTTTCAACATAAGCCCCACGATGGATAATCTTAATACAACATTCTGTCACCACTTGCCTTGTAAAAAGATGGCTTGCTGAAGTGACAGATAGTATATAATAATTACAAGGCAATCGAACATTGGCAGTTATCTGTTGCCATCTGGCAAACTCCTTAAATGTAGTCAGATTTCTGTCTTCTGCCTACCAGCCCTTGCCAGATTGTTTAAAATGCTGCGAATGTTCTCATCACCAAGTCACACTCATCCCTTTTTGTAACCACTCAAAATTATTTTTTTGTCTAATTAAAAAGTTATATATTTTATTGTAGAAATTTTGGAAATACATAAAAGTATTTTAAAAATTTAAATTACCTTTAAGCTCACCACCCAAAAGTGGGGGGAAAATACCTTTACATTACTTTTTATTCATATGTTTGAGATTGCATAGACACCATCTCAAATTTCCTAGGATATTTTTGGTAAAGGAATCTGATACTTGAAAAACCTTTCTTAATTTATTTGGAATCAAAGTATTCATACTATCCCATGTGTGAGTATTGGGTTTACGGGACAAGCATTTATTTTGTACATGTCAGGATATGAATGAACTCTACAACATTTAAAATGTTAACTACAATGGAGAAATGTTAACATATCACCAAACCAGCTGGCCGATACTGCCAATTAGGTAGAATTAATCAATTTCAAAGTAACTTAGAGGAAAAAAAATCCTACTATTTGACTGAATTGGTAAGTCAGCTCGGTTTGTCTATCTGGTGGTCTCATTTAAGCATATCTCATGCTGTACCAGGGACCATTGTGCTCACTACATTAACAAATTCCCAGACTTCAGAAACCTCTGCAAATCGGCAGTTTCTTTTCTGAGGTCACGAGAGAGTGGGATTACACCCAGAATTTAGCTTGTCACTGGTGTGGCCTAACCCTCTACAGAAAAAATATACAAGCCACCCCAAATCACCTGACAATTATTCAAAGTCCTAAGGGAGAGGTTTACCCTGAGAATCTGAAGGTTCATTAAAAAAAAAACAAATCAATATTATTGAGTCACTCTTGAGAATGACAAGACTTCAAACATCAGTACCAAAGCAAATTCATCCCTTACTATTAACCCTACTTAATTCTGCTGATACTTTCCTTCCTGTGAGCAATTCCTCTGATTTAGCAGCATTTATTCCATATCAACTTTCTTTCGAGGTGCTGTTCTGCCCGTCAGTAGCAGGACGTACTAAATAATCTTTGACTTTATTTCTACGCCTATTAATCTAGAATGTAGCCAAGGGCCAAAAACATCAAGAAAACAGCATTCACATTGAGGCCAGTATTGAATCTCTAATTGGTATTTATTGTACCCCACCACCATCACGCTATATAGATTTTCAGGTATAAATATTATACCCTTTGAGAATCGGTTGCTGAGCTCTTGTGCCTGATTAGTTGCTAAACTACCTTGTTTAATGGATTCCCCACTTCCAACCACCTTTTTACTTTGAGAAGACCATATGTCAGTCCTTGAATTCTACAAGTGTATGACACGACGGAAGAAGTCACCAAGGCCCTGATGAAGGTGATAAGCTCTTAGCACGGCACAATAATGAGCATGATCATCACGGTGCCTTTCTCACCTTCCTGTCTTCACATCCAGCCGGTCTTGGAGCTGCTGAGAAGGAAAGTGGCAGCTTTCTGCTATTCTCTCTCCCTTTCCCAAACACATGAATACAAGCCTGGAGAGAAAAGAAAACCTGCTTCTCGAACTTTTCTTTATGTCACTATTGCCACAGCCTTGCCCTTCTGGCTGCTGGGAAAGCCCAAGAAAAGGTCATGAAGATGCTTGAGTGGTCTCTGTCCTGCTAATTCAAACATTTTAGTTCAAGCCATTTGTGGTAAAGTGGAAAAAGCACATGGACCTTGGAGTGGCAAAAAGCTGCATTTATATTCTGAATTTTCCACTTTTCTTAAGTAATCTTAAGAAAATTATTTATTCTTTCTGGGTCTCGGTTTCCCCATCTATAATATGGGAATACTAATAACTCTCAAAAATGTGTGGGAAGGATCCAATTGATAATGTATGTAAAACCACACTGGGGTTTGATACTACACCAATATGTGTAAAAACAAGCACAGAGGTTGCCAACCCCATAAGTTAAACCATGGTGGCTGGGTATGTTTTTGTTTTTTTTTCATTCATAATAATTAAAAACAAATAAACAAACAACAAGGAACTCATTTCTCTTGAATAACTGCAAAAGTTCTCTTTTCATTAATGACCAAAGGAGAATGGGCTGAATGTCACTTAGTGTAAAAATCCTGTACCACAAGCATGAGTACAAGGGGTGGCCATGTGGGGAGGTAAAGCAAGCTTGGCCTCCATGACTCTCTCTCCTGCCACCCATGTGCCCCTCAGATGCTGCTGCCCAGTTGCTGTCATGGCAGAGCAGGGGAGTGTACCACAGGAGGCCAAAGTCATCACCTCTGTCATTACTCATGAAATCGTTCAGTTGGTATCAAGGGAACACTACTTACATACCAAGTATTGCTCTAGGCACACAGGAAGTCATAATGACACAGAATAGGACCACTGCCCCCCCAAAAGAAGAAAGTTAAGTGCATACTATTCACAACAGCCAACTTATGGAATCAACCTTTATCCCTTCATTCCTTGAAGGATGAATGAATATAGAAAACAGGGTATACATACACAATGGGATACTATTTAGCCTTTAAAAAGAAAAAAAATCCATCATTGTGACAGCATGGAGGAATTGGAGAACATTATGCTAAGTGAAGTAAGCCAGGCACAGAAAGACATATGCTGCATGATCTCACTTTTATGTGGAATCCAAAACAGTCAAATTCTTGGAAACAGAGAGTAGAATGGTGGTCACAGAGGTTGGGGGTGGTGGTGAGGGAATGGATCAAAGGATACAAAGTCTCAGGAGGGATAAGTTATTTTTAGATCTGTTGCACAGTATGGTGAATATAGTTAATAATAATGTATTGTACATTCCAAAATTACTCAGATAGTAAATTTCAAATGTTCTCGCCATAAAAAATGATAAGTACTTGAGGTGATTAATGTTAATTAGCTTCATTTAATTATTTGACATTATATATAAAAATCATAACATTACTTTGTATCCCATAAATATATATGACTATAAATTATCAATTTATGATAAAATTTAAAAATTAAAAAACAAAGGTGAATAATTAGGATACAAGATGATATGAGAGGCTGGGCATGGTGGCTCACACCTATAATCCTAGCACTCTGGGAAGCTGAGGCGGGAGGATGGTTTGAGGTTGGGAGATTGAGAACAGCCTGAGCCAGAGTGAGACCCTGTCTCTACTGAAAATAGAAAAATTAGCCGGGCATGGTGGCGCATGCCTGTAGTCCCAGCTACTCGGGAGGCCGAGGCAGGAGGATCGCTTGAGCCCAGGAGTTTGAGGTTGCTGTGAGCTAGGTTGACACCACAGCACTCTAGCCTGGGCAACAGAGTGCGACTTTGTCTCAAAAAAAAAAAAAAGATGACATGAGAGAAATAGCATCAGAATGATATCAAGGCTATAGGAGTCCTGGAGGTGAGAAATCTTTCTCCTAAGATGATAAGAGAGCAAAGCAGACTAGAAGATTTCAGTTGAGTCTCAAGAATGAATAAAAAGCTACTTAGGGCTAAAATAATAATAGTAACCACAGCAATATCAACTAGCACTTACCAAACATGAATCACCTTATTTGAACCTTCCAATAATCCTACCCTAGGTGGGTACAGCATTCCCAGTCCATGGAGAAGAAAACTCAGACCCAGAGAGTGACAGAAGTGAGTGATGGAGTTCAGATTTAAAGCCTTTGGACCCGGCGCTGTGCTCTAAGCACTACATGATAGTACATACAGCACAATGAGGAGAGTGTCCTCTATCTCAGGAGCGGCCACCTCTTTATGATTGTGCCCTTTATCAATTAAAAAAAAACAGAAAATACATGTATTTTTATAGGTTGTATACAGATGCAACTGTAGTAATTTATTATGTGTATTTTACAGCACACCAAATAAACATTTTTAAATATGAGATAAAAAAGCAAAATAAATTAAAAATCTATTTTTTTTGTTTTAACACACCCCAAAACTATTCTTTTTCCAGGTGTGTAAAAACAGACAAAAAAAAAAAAGACTTTTAATTTCTATCTGGAGCTCTCTGCTATAGCCCATGGTGCTTTGTGATAAATGCCAAACAATTTATGATAGGACAGCCTTGCTAATAAACTATCTAATGGAGAAAAATAAACTAACAGAGAAAAAATAAAAATAAAAACAGATGCAGCCATTTCACAGCAGTTTTCTGCTATCAGCTGGTAACCTTCACTTTTTTTTTCTTCCTTTCTCCCCATAAAAATCCCCAAGCCCCTTAACCTCAGGCCAGCACTTCTCCTTTCTTTCCTTCATGCTGAGCCCTTCTCCCACCCCTCGGGAAGTAAATAAACTTTCACTCCTTAAAACTGTTCTAATCTTTGTGTCGAGAATTCTTTCTCAGCCTGTGCCTTGAGTCCCCACCCTAACAAGTTAGTTTTTGGTTCTACACTGAATCATGGCAGGCGATCAATAAACACTTGTTGATAAGTAAATAATTGTCATCTGTGTTATTATCCACTTGTGGCACATGTATGATTTTTGACTCGCTAACTGAATTTTAACTTCGAAGGAACAGTTTCTTGTATTTCTTTTGTTTCTCTAGCTGTGCATTGACGAAGCAGAATAGATGCTCTCTCTAAAGCATAGCAAGGGGCCCAGGCTGAGCCTTCATCACATCCCATCCTTACTGAGGCCCAGACAAGTCTGAGCACTCGTGGCAAACATTAGAGGAGGAGTCAAGGTCAACATCAAATCTCATGCAAGGACCTTGAAGCCTCCTGGGAGAGAAAAGTCTTCGGAATGGAAGTGAATCAAGAAGATGCACGTGGTTCAGCAACAGGGAAAACAGATGAGTCTGTAGCATGTAACACAAATACCCCATGTTAGTCCAGTCCTATGAGAAGCAGATGCCAAAATAGGACTAAATGTGCAAAAGAAATATATATTTAGAGAAATGACTCCAAGAGACAATACAGAGGTAGCAAAGAAAGTGAGAGGGGCATCAAATAGTAATGCAGGTCTGACCCCAAGAAGAGAGAGGGGAAGCGGGCAGGAAGAGTGGGTGGAAGATCTTAGACTGCAGTGCAGCTCTAAGGAAGCTTTGACAGGGCTGTAGGGAAACCTCTAGTGAAATTCTCCTGTCAAAGGTGCCCCACGTCTCCCAGGGACGAGTCAGTCTTAGCATTCCTCCAGTGCTGTCATCGACTGGGAACAGCCCGTGGGAAGTGTGGCTGTGTATCTATGTAACTGTGATTTTGATTTCAGAGCACAGCGGCTGGGGCCTGCCTCAGTTACGGTGCAGTCAGATCTGAGAGGCACTTTCTCATAGCCACCATGCGCGCGTTCCACCCATTCGACTTCCCTACAGCCTGGTGCCGGGACGGGAGAGGACTATGGGTTACAAACTCCGTAACTCTTTATACTTTTTAACAATTACCCTCAACAGCGTGTAACACTTAAAGGGAGACAGAGAGTCTCCCTGCATGTGTCATCTCACAGATCTCAGCATACCCAGGAAACCAGCGATGCAATGTCCTTTAATGGAAGTGTCACAGAGCCTGGAAGAAGCGGCAATACAGTCCAATAATTACTTACCTGCGGTCTGTATTAAGCCCTGCAGGGCTCAGCAGCAGACAGCAGCAGAGACAAGCCAGAGTTCAAGAGCAAGAAAAATGGCAGGCACCACTGATAGCTGACAGTCCTTGTTCATGAGCACATGTGAGCCACCCGCGAAGCTGCTGGAAATAATCGGGAGGAACATCACAGGGGTATGCAGTCTTGCATAATAGGTGGGAACTAGAGCCAAAAATATGTGTTACTCCTATTTATAACAACCCATTTTAAGTCTTGGATTGGCAAGGTGACACCTGTTAGCATCATTTGACTTGGAACCAGTTAAATTTCTCTTTTCTGGAACAAGTATATTTCTGCTCTATAATAAGATTCTGCAAAGAAATGACTTTCTCTCAGCACATTAAACGTAGTTACCAGGGGGTGGGGAGGGAAAGAAACAGCCAAAAATGTGTTTACTACTAGGCTAATACCATCTGCCCTCAAAACACTCCCAGATTTCAGATCGGCTTTGTTATTTTTCTGATGGGAAATAAGAATTCAGCAGTCTTTTTAATATGCTGTTACTGAACTGTTCTGGGAGAATCGAGCCGGACACACCGACTGGAAACATTCTGTCCCTAGGTGAATTTGGTCAAGGGTATTCTCACTGAATCTCTTTTGAGAGTCTGTCAGTCAGCATAACACAATTACAGTTACAGCAAGAATAATAAGGATCAGGCAAAATTGCTGGTTGTTTTCTGTGAACAAGTTCATTTGGCATTTAGCCTTGGGCTATGAAAGCAGAGAGAACGGAGTCATGAAGAATTGTGAAAATCTATCTCTGCCCTCCGTGTAGATAATGAGAAAACTGAAGCGCCTGCTTGCAGCAATGTGGAAGAAGATTAGCTGGATGCTAGGACAGGCTAGGTTTCCTGTTGGATTAGGGATGTGCTAGCTCAGAGGGCAGTTGGGCACATGTGCGACAAGCTGGGGAGTAGTAACCTAACCTTTTACACTTTTACAGTAAGAGCGAATGCAGCGTTGCCAGGGGCTAGTATTCTGAGAATCTGGGCAGCTTATCTGGGAGAGGTGGTTCAGGCCTCCTCCATCTAGCTTGCGTTTCACCGGTGCTTGTCCCTATTCGCCAGTGTGGAACAGAAAACCCCGCACAGAAAACCCCACACACGTCCCTCAGGCCACCAGTTACACCTGTGTCATCAGAGGGGTACATGTTTTTGCTAACAAAAATTCCAGTCAGCTAACATTTTCTTCCTCTTCTCCTATTCTGTTCCTCTTTTGCCAGGTGTTCCAGCGCTTAGCAGGCATTTACAGTCAACCTGCTGAGGACCAACATGAGCAGCAGACAGCCCCACCATTCCTTGATGCTCAGTCACATCTGCTGAGCACCGTCACTGCTTGCCTTGGGCATCATCCATGCCTACGAGGTGCCCTCCCTCTGCTGCTGCCTACGCTGGGGCCCACAGCTTGTGACCATTGGAGATACCAAAGTACACTTACTTCTGGAGCAAAATGGGAGTGGGCATGGGGAAGTGGGCCTCTTTCTGTGCATTACCCCCTGTTGAGGAAGGAGTACTGTCTTGGTTAGGGTTCTCCAGAGAAACAGAACCAACAGGATGCATACACACCTATAAGAGGAGATTTACCATAGTAATTGGCTCATGTGATTATGGAGGCTGAGCAGTTCCACAATACGCTGTCTGCAAACTGGAAAACCAGAAAAGCCAGTGGTGTAATTCAGTCTGAGTCCTAAGACCTTAGAACCAGGAAAGTCAATGGTATAAACCCTGGAGTTCAAAGGCCCAAGAACCCAGAGCTTCAACATCTGAGTCTAGGAGAAGATGCATATTCCACATTGAGGAGAGAAAGAGAGAGAATTCACCCTTCCTCTGCCTTTTTTGTTCAATTTGGGTCCTCCATGGATTGGGTGATGCCTGCCCACACTGGTGAGGGCAATCTTCTTATTCAGTCCTTGATTCAAATGCTGAATTCCAGAATAATTGTCACAGACACACACCCAGAAATAATGTTTAATCTGGGCACCTCTTAGCCCAGTCAAGTTGACACATAAAACTAGCCATCACATGCACTAAAGGAATACTACCTTGCTCTCCCTTCAGTGTCTGCCCAGGCATGACTTCATGGGGAAGTTCAGCCAAAGAACACTGAGACATAATGACATCATTTTCCTCCTCTCAGGATGAATCCTCTGTCAGGAGGTGCCTAAGTTCCCAGAGCAAATCAACTTCCATCAGGACTTCTCTGTCTGTGCATGAGACGTGTGCTGACAAGTCTTGGGCTGCCACGCTAAATACACCTTAGACTCAAGCTGATGTCCCACTACATCAGTGTCCCGGCACAGACAGCACAGCATGGGGTGGTTTCTACCAATTAACATTCAAATAGGGTCAGAGGAGAAATTGGCTTCTCTGCACTCCATATAGAAAGAACATTGTTTCTTATTTCAGTGATTTCTTGTAGTTCCCAGATTAAGTTCAAACTCTTCTGAGGCAAGATCTTACAATGATCTGGTTTCTAAACTCACTGCCTTTCTCTCCAGCCATTGCAAACTTGTAGTTTCCCAGACTTGGTCTCAGTGTTTGCATATGCCATTCCCTTTGATCGGAACATCCTCTTTCCTTCCCCCAATGGCTCACACCATCACTGAAGATTCACAACAGTCCTTAATTCAAGTGTCACATTCCCTGACCCTTTAGGCTAGGATGCATGGATCTCAGTGATCTATGAAGCCCCACGCACTACTGATTTGACCACGTAGTCAGCATTGACCTTCTTGTCCATCTCCCCTCCTTAAGAATTAGGGACAGCATCTCTCACCCTTGTAGACTTAGTGCCTAGTCATGTAGGGGCACAGTATGTAGGAGGTACTCCAAAAAGTTTGTTGAGTAAATATATGTATGAATGTAAATTGATTAATTAATAACTATTCCATTCTGGGGAGTCATGGCAAATAAATGTTTTCAAACTCAAATGTTCTAATCTTTCCACAGTTTATGCTCAGGAAAGATAGTGATGTTTACAAGAGCTGTAGTAACTTGAACTACTCAGGATTTCTTTATCTAAGAATAGTATATTCCAGGCTTCCTATCACTGAGCAAGCCTGACAGCTGGCTGTTCATTAGGTTTGCACATAATATGCTTTTAAAGAAATGGTTTTCTCTGCTGTGGAAGTTGAAAAAGCAAACAATGTCATTTGCTTTGGATAATGTTTTGAGAAAATTTAAAAATTTAGACAAGTAAATTATTTCTACCAAACAAAATATATAATTCTTAATGTCTTTGTCATAGTGCTTATGTCTTTTTTAATAAAAATAATTAAAATATTATAAATAAAGTGGAAGTCCCACTGAATCACCATTCCCAGTAGTATGCTCCTTCTCACCTCCCCAGATTAAAGAGCTGTTATGGGTTTGGTGCATAATCCAAGTTCCTATCATTGTTCCTCTTAGATCCAGCATCCAAATTATGCTAGCCTGATAGGTAGGTTTCTCTTTTTCTTTCTTCTCTAAAACAGCTTGTGTAAAATACGTACAGTTGACCCTTGAACAATGAAGGGGTGAGGGGTGCCAACCCCCTGGGCAGGCAAAAGTTTGCCTAGAATTTTTAACTCCCCCAAAACTTAACTACTAATAGCCTACTATTGTCTGGAAGCCTTACCCATAACATAAACAGTCGATTAATACATATTTTGTATGTTATATGTATAATATACTATATTCTTACAATACAGTAAGCTAGAGAAAAGAAAATGTTATTAAGAAAATTATAAAGAAGAGAAAATATACTTACTATTCATTAAGTGGAAGTGGATCATCATAAAAGTCTTCCTCCTAATCATCTTCAGGTCAAACAGGCTGAGGAAGAGGAAGAAGAGGGGTTGGTCTTCCAGTCTTAGGGGAGGCAGAGGTGGAAGAAAATTCACGTCTGAGTGAACCTACACAGTTCAAACCTGTGTTGTTCAAGGGTCAACTGTATTCTCTATTTTTCCTTTTGAAGGTTTGCTACAACTGGTCCATTAAACTACATGAGCCTAGTAAACTTTTTGGAATGTGAAAAGGAAATTTTTGACTACAGATTTCATGATCTTTCATAGTTATAAGACCTATATATTAGGTTTTCTACTTCTTCTGAGTCAATTCTGACAATTTATTATATTATTAGAAAAGTGTCCATTTAATCCTTTTGTAATTTTATGAGTATCACTTTTCACTGTATTCTCCTAGACTTTTAGTTGTTCTCTTATCTATTGTTATGCTCCCCCTTTAAAATTTTTTGTAATAAAACTTTTAAACACACAAAAATAGAAGAAATATTATAATGAACCCCAAGTTTCAACAATTATGAAAATTTTGCCAATCTTGTTACATTTATTCATATTCCCCTCACTTTTTTTTTCTTTCCTTTTCTTTCTTCCCGTCATTATTTGTTTTGGAATATTTTAAAGGAAATCCCAGAAATCATGACAACTTTATATTCCTCTTTAACTGAAAACATTTTTTTTTTTTTTTTTAAAGCCTACGGCACCCGGTATTCCCAGGCGGTCTCCCATCCAAGTACTAACCAGGCCCGACCCTGCTTAGCTTCCGAGATCAGACAAGATCGGGCGCGTTTAACTGAAAACATTTTTAACACAGCCACCACACCATTATCATACCTAACAAAATTAACAATAATTCCTGAATTCTATGTAATAGCCAATCTATATCAAAATTTTCCTAATTATCACAAAAGTGTCTTTTTCCAGTTTGTTTGCTCAAATTAAGATCCAAAGTCTCTACAATGCATTTGGTTAATGTCTTTATTTTCTAACAATTTTCTTTCTTTTTTTATGCTATTGAAATGTCAGAGAAATAAGGCTATTTAGCCTATATGATGTCCACATCCTGAATTGGAGGCACTGCTTCTCCTTGATGTCATGTCATTTAACTTGCTCCTCTGTCTTCTGTATTTCCTACAAAATACTAGTTAGATCTAACTAAGTTCATCTAAACTGGTGATTAGATTCAGGTTCGATTTTTTTTTTTTTTTGGCAAGAATTCTTGGTTCTATATATTTATTACAAAAGATTGGGAGGCAGATTTCTGGTTTTCCAAGTTATAGTGTTGCTAAGACCGTTTTGTTTGTTTGTTCATTTTTTTCCTGTATTAATTTGGAAGCTATATATTCTATTTCTGTTCTTTGAAAGATTGTTATCATTTATATAATCAATACTTATTTATCAAGGTATTTTTCAGGTTTATTGTCACACGCAGGATTCTTGCATTCCAGTTCTTCCTTCTGAATTCACTTTTCTTCTTACTAAAGTTCATCTTTCAATAGTTCTTTCATTAACAGTCTGTGGGTAGTAAACCTTTTTAGTCCTCATATACCTGAAAATGTGCTTTCTTTATGCTTCTCTCTTCAAAGAGAATTTTTTTGAGTAGCAAATTTTGTTCACAGTTACTCCAAGTACTTTGACACATTGACCACATTGCTCTCTGGCTTTTATTGCTGTGGCTGAGAAGTCTGCTGTCAATTTGATTGATATATCATTGTAGACAGTCTGTCCTTTCTTGCAAGCAACTTCTAAGATTTTTTTTTAACTATTTTTTTATTTCAAGAAAATATGAGAGTACAAACATTTTAGTTGCATTTTATATCTTTGCCTCTACCTAGCAAGGGTTAGAGATATGCCCTTCCCCTCCACAGTGCTCACCACATCCCTCAGATGTGAGACAACTCCCCCAACCCCTGAATCCCTGGAGAACACCACCACCATTTGAGCACCATAGTGTTAATCAGTCAGTACCAATTTGATGGCGGTACATGTGGAGCCCATTCTTCCCATCTTGTGTCACCTCACTTTGGATAATTGGCTTAAGCTCAATCCAGGATAATATAAGCGGTGCCAGCTCACTGTTGTTTCGTAGAATTGAGTAATATTCCATTGTAAACATATACCAAATTTTAATAATCCACTCATGAATTGACGAACTTCTAAGATTTTAACTTATTTTTATCGCCTTGCATTTCATTCTATCTTCCATATTTCTCAAATGCTCTTTCATTTTTTACAGCTCTTTATTTGTCTTTGCATCATTCTCTCTTTGACTCTTTTTATTTTTTTGAGACAGAATCTCACTCTGTCATCCAGGCTAGAGTGCCGTGGCATCAGCCTAGCTCACAGCAACCTCAAACTCCTGGGCCCAAGCAATCCTCCTGCCTCAGCCTCCCAAGTAGCTGAGACTACAGGCATGCACCACCATGCCTAGCTAATTTTTTGTATATATATTTTTTAGTTGGCCGATTAATTTCTTTCTATTTTCAGTAGAGACAGGGTCTCACTCTTGCTCAGGCTAGTTTTGAACTCCTGACCTTGAGTGAACCTCCCACCTTGGCCTCCCAGAGTGCTAGGATTACAGGCGTGAGCCACCGCGCCCAGCCTACTCTTTTTAAATTCCATTTCGCCCATCTATCATATTTTTACATATTGTGACTATATTTTATTTTCAAGATTTCCAATAGTTTCACTTCTTATCTGCCTCTTCTGATTTCATAAACACCTTGTCTTGTTTTCTGGATGGTAATTTTTCTTTTGAAGGGTTTGGTGAGTTTTATTTTTAAAGTTTTAAACTTCCCCCTTCTGAATTATTCTGTTAGCTCTCTTTCCTTGGTTGTGAATTTTCTTATTTATAGATTCTACTGACTGTTTTGCATGACATTGAGTTTGCTTGTGTTCTTTTTGTTCAAGAGTTCATCTTCAGTGAAGGGTTTCTCCTGTATTTGGCCTGCAGTTAGGGCAAAATCAAAGTTACCTCATTTTTCCCTCATCAGTTGACTTAACATCAAACCTAGTCATATACTGCAATCTTGCCTTGGGATCCCCAGCTATTCATGTGGCCCAATTACAGCCACTGTGCAGTGTACAAGCTGAAATGCCAGTCTCATGCAGACCCCCTGTCTCAGCCACCAGGCCTGGACAAAAAAAGTAGGTTTCCAATGGTAGGTGAAATTATTTCAGTTGCCATTTAAACACAAGATGCAGCCGATATTTGAGCGCAAGCAAAATAGCACCTTGTCCCCAGATTGAAGAAGAAAACCTGATTTCCACCCTCCTCAAGACTGGGGCATGTTTAACTCTCAATCTCACAAAGGCATTGAATTCTTTATCCTCTTTCCAATCCCAGCTTCCTGAGAACTATATATTTTCAGGTCCTGCTATCTCTGTAGTTTCCCTCTCTGAATTTGTCGATGGTGGGGTTTTCCCAATTGTTTCTTAATATGATTGTATATATTGTTTAATGTTATTTCATTTCTATATATTTAGTACAGAAGGTGGAGATTTCTGCAGGTATTCATTCAGACATGCTAGCCCAGAAATTTTACTTCTATTCTTAAAATAAATTTTTGAAGTTAACAGTAAAATATAAATTTTATTAACTTAAAAATCAAGAAAACTGAACCTGGTTCTCTGACTCTGAGGTTGGAGGGCAGGTTTTGACTCTTTTGTTAGGCTTCATATCATTATATGAACAATTATAGTAATAGCTGTCATCATAGTGATATCTAATACTTTCAAAGTACATGGCTTCTTCAAAACATTTGAGACTCAACAAAATTCCTGTAGGAATAAATGGATTTTATATTATTATCTCTATTTTTTATTTATTTTTCTCTTTTTGGAGACAGGATATTACACTGTCACTCAGGCTGGAGTGCAGTGGTACAATCATAGCTCAATGCAACCTCAACTCCTGGGCTCAACCTCCCGAGTAGGTGTAACTACAGGTGTGCATCCATCAGCATTCTTCACAGATATAGCAAAAATAATTTTATGCTTTGTATGGAACCAAAGAAGACCCCCAATATCAAAAGCAATTCTAGGCAACAAAAACAAAATGAGAGATATTAATATGCCAGATATCAAACTATACTACAAAGCTGTAGTAATTAAATCAATCTGGTATTGGCACAAAAATAGGAATATTGACCAGTGGAACAGATCTGAGAATCCTGATATAAAACCATCCTCATATAGCCATCTAATCTTTGACAAAGCAGACAAAAACATACAGTGGGGAAAAGAATCCCTTTTCAATAAATGGTGCTGGGAAAACTGGATAGCCACTTGTAGAAGGCTAAAGCAGGACCCACACCTTTCATCTCTCACAAAAATCAACTCACGCTGGATAACAGACTTAAACCTAAGGTATGAAACTATTAGAATTCTAGAGGAAAATGTTGGAAACACTCTCCCAGACATTGGCCTGGGCAAAGAGTTTATGAAGAAGTCCCCAAAGGCAATCAAAGCAGCAACAAAAATAAATAAATGGGACATGATCAAACTAAAAAGCTTCTGCACAGCCAAAGAAACAGTCATGAAAGTAAACAGACAACCTACAGATTGGGAGAAAATTTTTGAATCCCATGCATCTGATAAGGGACTGATAACTAGAATATACTTAGAACTCACAAAAATCAGCAAGAAAAAATCAAATAACCATATTAAAAAATGGGCAAAGGACTTGAACAGAAACTTTTCTAAAGAAGACAGAAGACATATGAAGAAATGCTCAACAGCTCTAATCATCAGGGAAATGCAAATCAGAACCACAATTCACTTAACTCCAGTGAGAACGGCCTTTATCAAAAAGTCTCCAAACAATAAATGCTGGCATGGATGCGGAGAGAGAGGGACACTCCTACACTGCTGGTGGGACTGCAAACTAATTCAACCTCTGTGGAAAGCAATATGGAGATACCTTAAAGCGATACAAGTGGATCTACCATTTGATCCAGCAATCCCATTACTGGGCATCTACCCAAAAGATCCAATGACACGCTACAAAAAAGACACTTGCACTCAAATGTTTATAGCAGCACAATTCATAATCGCGAGGCTGTGGAAACAGCCCAAGTGCCCATCAATCCAAGAATGGATTAATAAAATGTGGTATATATATACCATGGAGTACTATTCAGCTCTAAGAAACAATGGTGGGCCGGGCGCGGTGGCTCACGCCTGTAATCCTAGCACTTTAGGAGGCTGAGGCGGGCGGATTGCTCAAGGTCAGGAGTTCGAAACCAGCCTGAGCGAGACCCCGTCTCTACAAAAAATAGAAAGAAATTAATTGACCAACTAAAAATATATATACAAAAAAAATTAGCCGGGCATGGTGGTACATGCCTGTAGTCCCAGCTACCTGGGAGGCTGAGGCAGAAGGATCACTGAGCCCTGGAGATTGAGGTTGCTGTGAGCCAGGCAGACGCCATGGCACTCACTCTAGCCTGGGCAACAAAGTGAGACTCTGTCTCAAAAAAAAAAAAAAAAGAAAAGAAAAGAAACAACAGTGATATAGCACATCTTATATTTTCCTGGTTAGAGCTGGAACCCATACTACTAAGTGAAGTATCCCAAGAATGGAAAACAAGCACCACATATACTCACCAGCAAACTGGTATTAACTGAGCAGCACCTAAGTGGACACATAGGTGCTACAGTAATAGGGTATTGGGCAGGTGGGAGGGGGGAGGGGGGTATATACATACATAATGAGTGAGATGTGCACCATCTGGGGGATGGTCATGCTAAAAACTCAGACTTGTGGGGGGAGGGGGAAAAGGGCATTTATTGAAACCTTAAAATCTGTACCCCCATAATATGCCGATATAAACAAAAAAAAATTTTCATGGAGACCAGGTCTCACTATGTTACTCAAGCTGGTCTTGAGTAATTCCTGGCCTCAATCAATCCTCCTGCCTCAGCCTCCAAAAGTGCTGGGATTATTGGCATGAGCCACTATTCTGGCCTTACCTCTATTTTTTAAGCAAGGAAAGATAAATGAGCTATACAGCTAGTTAAATGGTCACCCCAGAATGGAATCCTATCTTTTATATATGAAAGCAATCCTTATGGCCATTCAAAAATACAGATTTTAGATCAAGTGCTCATTTCACTACATAAATGATTTCCAAACTTGTAAAAAACTATTTATTGACAAAATAATTTAATAATTTTAAATGAATTCACATTATATTAAATCCCATAGCATCTCCAAATAATTGAAAAATAGTAATAAATATTATGTATTCAGCCCATAGGCTGTGCTTGATATGAACAAGAATTCACAAACCTTGGTGGTAACTCTATGGCACCTAGGCATTGATACATCTACAACATTCATGGAACATCCTTAGTCCCTTAAAGTTTCACCAACAATATGACATCATGAAACGCCACCTGAACTTCTCAAGGAACTAGCATAATGCTGATATAATTTGATTATAGTGGAATCCAAAATGGATCATTTAATGGGAATACAGGTAAGAGATAATCTCCTACTGACCTTCTTATAATTCATAGAAAATGAAACTAAATTAAAAAGAAGAAAAATACTAGACAAGGATAGAGATCCACCATCCCTCTTCCAAAGCTGATTAATCCTCAACTCTACTAATTACTGAAAGATGTTAGAGAACTTTTTCTCTTCCAAGAAGCCTGCCCCTGAACTCATTACAGAAAGAATACTTTGCTGATACAGGGCAGCACTTCCTTTTATGAAAATCACACATGGTTATTAGAAATTGAAACACGGTCTTGCTGTCACATTTTTTAAAGGCAACAGAATAAATTTGCATGGGCAATTTGGTTGCAGCAAAATATAATTACTAGCTAGAAGTATCTCCACACAATATTTTGAATCAAATAGATAGCTCTCTTCTCTCTTTAAGAATGAGACAGAGATAAAGTGCTTCTGTTATTATTCATCGCAACTAACATTATTTTATTTAAATAAAATTAACTTTTTAATATAAAAGTCATATGTGAAAATTGTGGGGAAAAAAGAAAACTCTTAGGAAAAATTAAGCAGAAAATAATGTTAACCATTATTAATATTGTGTCGCTTATTTTCCAATCTTGTATACATTTATGCTTTTCATATCTGAGAGCATAATGTCACACTCCGAGAACAAATGAAGAGAGGCATGACAGAGAAAAAAAGACTAAATTAGTGATGGTTATCCCTGTGGAGAGGTTGGTGAGCGAGAAAGGATGTTTCACTTCCTTTATTACTTCTTCTTCTTCTTCTTCTTCTTTTTTTTTTTTTTTGGCTTTATTACTTCTAAGCAATATTTATGTTTTACTAAAAAAAAATTAAATTCAGTAAATCTATATCATGGGGACTAACAGGGGAAAAAAAGTCTGTTTTCTTTATTTTATTTTAATTTTATTTACTTATTATTTTTTTTTTTTTTTGAGACAAGAGTCTCACTTTGTCACCTGGGATAGAGTGCGGTGGCCTCATCACAGCACCCTGCAACCTTGAACTCCTGGACTCAAGCAATACTCCTGCCTCAGCCTGCCAAGTAGGTTAGACTACAGGTGTACACCACCGTGTGCAGCTAATATTTTCAAATTTTTTTGTGTGGAAATGAAGTCTCACTATGTTGTTCAGAGTGGTTTTGATCTCCTGACCTTAAGCAGTCCTCTTGCCTCGGCCTCCTAGGTGTGATTACAGATGTGAGCCACCGCACCCGGCCCCAATCTTTATTTTATAGATGAGAAAATTAAGGCCAAGAGAAGTTAAATGACTTGACAGGAAGGCCACATCTCTAATCTCTTTGACCTGTGTATCACAGGTTAATATTAATTTACTTTGAATAGTTAAAAGGAGTGTGCATTTTATTGATCCACTTTGACATTAGTCTGGATTTGGCATAGGCAGTAGTCTCACTCATTAAGAGATTTTTCCTAACAGACTAATCCAAACTAATCCCCCCTTGTTATTCCCTTTCGTGGCATTCTGTTCTTTTCTTTTATAGCAGTTAACACAAATTTTAATTATATATTACTGTGCTTATACATTGTACACCAGACTCTAAACTACTTGACGGTTAACTTTATATGTGTTCTATTCTCCATTATCTACCCAGTGGTTAGCACAATACCTGGTATGCAGTGGGTGCTCAATGACACATATTTAGAGGGCGATGAAGTTGTTTACTGTGGCTTCTTCGTGAGTATCAAAGTTAACTCAACTCATCGAACATTTACTATATTCTAGAATTTAGGCAATTTAAGCAGCACATACTATATGTAGTTGAAGCTCATAAATTAGCTATATTATTATCTCCGTTGTACAAATGAAAGATACTAAGGCTGAGAGAGGTTAGGTAAATATCAAAAGGTTAGAAGCCTACCAAATGACGGACAAGAGGTTCAATCTCTGGTTTGATTCCAGTGTCTATGATCTGAACACTTACGCTACCTGCTTGCTAATGTCCTGGCTTCAATGAATGTTTGAGATTCAGTAATAGAAATAGTAACTCTTTACCTGTAACTTAAAAGTTTTCTGGGCTGGGCGAGGTGGCTCACGCCTATGATCCTAGCACTCTGGGAGGCAGGCCAAGGCGGGAGGATTGCTCGAGATCAGGAGTTCAAAAGCAGCCTGAGCAAGAGCGAGACCCTGTCTCTACTATAAATAGAAAGAAATTAGTTGGCCAACTAATATATATAGAAAAAATTAGCCGGGCATGGTGGTGCATGCCTATAGTCCCAGCTACTCAGGAGGCTGAGGCAGGAGGATTGCTTGAGCCCAGGAGTTTGAGGTTGCTGTGAGCTAGGCTGACGCCATGGCACTCACTCTAGTCTGGGCAACAAAGTGAGACTCTGTCTCAAAAAAAAAAAAAAAAAAGTTTTCTGGAATTCTGGGTCAATATAATAATAAGAGCAGATTGAACATGTATTTCTAATTTTTGTTTTGTTTTTGAGACAGGATCTGCCTCGGTTGCTGGGGCTAGAGTACAGTGGTGTCATCATAGCTCACTGTAACCTCAAACTCCTGAGCTCAAGCCATTCTCCTATCTCAGCCTCCAGAATAGCTGGGACTACAGAGTGCTAGCCTCCCAAAGTGCTAGCATTATAGGTGTGAGCTACCACGCCCAGACTATTTCTAATTTTTTTTAATCCCTCTCGAAATCCTACTAAAATGATAGCAGAGGGATTTTTTAAAAGACATAAAGCCATAAGGACAAGGAACACTAAAGGCAGAAAGCAAGAAAGAAATTTTGGAAGCTGTAAAGCAAAATGACTGATGTATCTTATTCAGCAAAGCTAAGACAGCTAAGTCCTAAACTGGTAACAGGGAAAGCCCAGAGCCATCTTGATTGATACTGCTCAAATCAGTGGTAGTGGGCAGGAAGAGATGGATGACTAAATTAAGGAGAATTGGTTGAGATCTTTTAAAGAAATTGTTTGGGCCGGGCAAGGTTGCTCACACCTGTAATCCCAGCACTTTGGGAGGCCAAGGTGGTAGGATCTCTTGATGTCTGGAGTTTGAGACCAGCCTGGGCAACATAGCAAGACCCCATCTCTAAAAAAAATTTTTTTTAGGCCAGGCGCTGTGGCTCACACCTATAATCCTAGCACTCTGGGAAGCAGGCCAAGGCAGCCAGTTTGCTTGAGGTCAGGAGTTCAAAACCAGCCTGAGCAAGAGTGAGATCCCATCTCTACTATAAATAGAAAAAAATTAATTGGCCAACTAATATATATAGAAAAAATCAACTGGGCATGGTGGCACATGCCTGTAGTCCCAGCTACTCAGCTGGCTGAGGCAGAAGGATTGCTTGAGCCCAGGAGTTTGAGGTTGCTGTGAGCTAGGCTGACACCATGGCACTCACTCTAGCCTGGGCAACAAAGCAAGACTGTTTCAAAAAAAAATTTTTTTTTTAATTAGCTGGGCATAGTGGTGTGCACCTGTAGTCCCAGCTACTCTGGAGGCTGAAGCAGAAGGATTGCTTGGGCCCAGGTGTTTGAGGATGCAGTGAGCTATAATCGCTCCACTGCACTCCAGCCTGAGCTATAGAGCAAGACCCTGTCTGTAAAAGAATAATAATAATTACAACCAACCAAATTTTTAAAAAATCTAAAGAGATATTTTTAAATGGCAAAATATATCCTCAATGTCCCTTCTTTACTCTCTGTCTCCCGTCTTTAAAATTACAAACTTTATCAGCAGGTGATAAAACCAAGATGAGATAAAAATAAATAAATTAATTAATTAATTAATTTTAAAAAATTACAAACTTTATGCCAGTCTCTGCAGACAGTCAGTGGAGAAGGGGGCTTGGAAATACCAAGGTGACTTAGGTAAGTAAGCAGAACCCGATTAGACAAGAAAGAAGTTCATTTCCTTTCTATCATTCCATATGAATCGGTCAAAACCTTGCTGGAAGTGAAAATTCCAGTTTTACCATAAAACAACCCTTTTAATGATTTATCTTTCACCTCTGTATAGCCAGCCATGTATTTCTTTCTGTAGATTTCTCCATAAAAGCTCTGCATAATGGTGTGTGCTGATTTATGAGAAATCCTCCAGTCTTTATTCCATTTTTATCTTTTATTACCTCGTTATTTCCCTTGGCAGATGCCACTGTTAATACCTGACCCATGCAAGGGGTGCTCAGCCAAAGACAGGCCTCAGTTAAATTCTGGCCTGAGACAGATGGTGAGGCCCAGTTGGTGCCTTGGGGCAGTCAGATTACATTTCCAAGACGTTCTTGTGTAACAGCTGTGTGCCTTTGATCAAAACACGGAGAAACACAAACCTTCATGTCCTCCTCAGCATAAAAACAGCCAGGACCCTGTTCTCCTGGATCCAGAAGAGGCGTGTCAGCTGCTCCATGGGACTCCACATGCAGTAAATGCCCACGCCCTCAGAAGAGCCGCAGAGGCACAGGACGACATGGGACAGTACAAGAAGTGGACATCTGCAGCCGGTGGGGCACTCCACAAGGGCTCTTTGCCTTTGTAACTTTTATACCCTCCGCACCTGCAACAGCACTTGGCACATAGTAGGAGCTCAACAAATACTTGTTGGATTAATTATTAAATAAACATGCTGCTAATTATTATGTATGAAAATTATTAATATTATTGTCAATTATTATTAAATATTAATTATTAAATATGCCCTTTGCTTTTCTCAGGATTGACACATACATGGCTATTCATCCTTCAAAATCCAGTTCAGCTATCTCTTGTAGTGCTTTCTTTGACCTATCCAAACTCTTTCCTCTACCTGTAGCTATACTTTTGAACAAATTTCTGTTGCTCATTCTAGTAACACAGTATTGCCATTATTTGGTTGCATGTCTTTCCTCCCTGCAAGACTTTTAATTCCTTAAGAGCTAAGGATATGTCTTCGTTATCTCTGTACCCACGCTGCCTAGCATAGTGTTTGTATATTCACTCATTCGTTCAGTAGGATTTGAGCACCTGCTATGTACCAGGCACTGGAATAAGCTCTGGGGACACAGCAGTGAACAAGACATGAGCCCACCCTACCCCCAATTCTATTACATTCTATTAAGTGTTGCAGACAGAGTAAGTGTGATAAGTGCCATGATGGAGGTTGTGAGTAGACTATGGGAGCTCATGGGAAGGATACCACCACCCAAAATTTGAGGGATCAAGAAAAGCCTCCCAGAGGATGCTTCCAAAAAAAAACAAGGAATATCTGAAGAATAAATAGAAGTTAGCCAGGGAAGGGAGAACGAGTATTCCAAGAAATATAGCAAGTTTGGGGAATGGAAGAAAGGGAAAGGAAGGAAGAAAAATAAGAAAAGAAAAGAGAAAGGGAGAAAACATGAAAGAGAGGCAGGGAAGGATGGGAGAAGTAATGAAGAGAGGCAGGGAAGGATAGTGTGTTCTCTTATTTGCCTTATAATACTTCTTCTTCCAGAGGTGGCCCTACCAAGAGTCTCATAATTGCTAGAGGCCACCTGCTACCCCACCTTATTTGGAAGCTCTGTTTTTACTCCCAGTCACAGAATCACAGGCTATGGTAGAGCCAAAAGGGGCCTTAATACCTACTTCTATGCCTCTTATTCTAAAAATATGAACGTCGAAGCCCACAGAAGTTAGCAATAACAGTATCTTACTTCTGTCCTTCATCTTACAAAGCATTTTCACCCCTATCCAGTTTGAATCCAACAGCCCTGGGAAGCAGTATCATTCTTTTCTAGGTATCAGGAAACTGAGGTTCAAATGGAATTAGTGTTAGAGCTCGAAGCTAGCTAGGTCTTCTGGTGCCTGCCCAGCACTCATTCTGCAGCCTTAGCTCCTCCAAATGTGACCAAAGTCACACCATTAGGAGCAGAGCCAGCAGGAGATGACTGGCCATCCAAACTCCTTCCAGAAGGCAAGAGCATTCTGACACCTGATAGGGACTGACCACTGCTAATTATACACGGCACATCCCAATTATGAGAACACTCGTGCTGAATGACTCATTCGCCAATAATCAGGGGGACGCTGGAGTGATTGGGATGACTTGGTCCTGCCCTCATTTGGTGGCCAGGTTGTAGGTCAGTCTCGTTATAGATATAAAGATTGTTAATGTCGAATAAATGTGAAACATCTGTAAAATATGAAACATCTGTAAAAGCAGAACTCTATAAACAAAGTTAAAAGATTAGCCATAGACTGGGGAAAATATTAACTGCATATAAAAACCATCAAAGAAATAATATCGAGGAGTTCAAGGAGTTCCTACAAGTCAATAAGAAAGACTAAAAACTCAATAGAAAAATGGGCAAAGGATATGAATAGGCAACTCACAAAAACAGGGAAATCTTAATAACCAATAAATAAATAAATAATGCTCACTATTAATCAAGATGCAAAGTAAAATAAGACAAACTTTTACTTCAATTAGGTTCACAAAAATTTTAAAGTCTAACGATAAGAAATGTCAATGAAGATAGTACACAACTCCACTTTGGTAGGGAATAAGACAATATCTAGTAAAGCTGAAAATGCTCTATGACCCAGCAATGAATTTCACTTCTAGATATATACACACAAATATATAATATTATATATGTAATTAATATTATATATGTAATATGTATTAAAGAAACTCTCACGCATGTAAAAAAGTATGTACAAGGAGGTTCACTGAAGTATTGTTTGCCACCAAAACAAAATAAAGCAAATTTCAGGATGTTATAAACTATGTTCCCATTTCTATAAATTAAAATAATTATATAATATTTATTAATATATACATATGAAGCCAAAGTGTGAAATTACTGAATATATACTAAATTCATGATAATAGTTAACTCTAAGAATAAGATATTCTTCAACTTTGTTAGGCTTTTTTTTTCCTCAAAGAATTTTTAAAAATATAAATCAGATCTTTAAAAATATTTTAAAATTATTTATCCATTCCTGCACCACAATTATTTTTCAAAACATTTATATTCTACAGTTGTTTTTATGAAAAAAAAAAAGGAAAAGAAAAAAAAAAAAAACATTTATAGTAAGCCTGACTTTTCACATGGAAGTTTCAAATACTTTCTCCTCCAACCCAGACTTAACACCACCAGTTTCCTCATTTGTTAATGAAAGAAAGAATAGATAAAATCACTCCTTCCCTGGTTAGGAGGGAAAAAAAGATTACTTCTAAGATCCCTTCCAGCCTTGACAAGCTTTACCCTATGAAATCTCAAAGGCTTTAAAGAGATTGCAGATGGTGACCTTTTGTTCAAAATAAGTTCTGGGAAGGGCCTAGGAATGTCAGCTGTTACAAGGGAAAGAAGCCCTGGAACCTTTTTTTAAACTATGAAAGCTTCTTCTTTTCACTAGTAGCCTAGCCCCAGAGGCATTCCCCAATTAGTGTCTTAGCTATTTATATCCTGGGAACCCTATCTAAATTTAGCTTCCGTACAAACCTTTGTGTGGTGGTGGGATCTAGACATCCCAGTAACAGTTTCCTTCCACCTACCCCAAGCGACAAAGCCTTGACGTGAAACTTCATTGTCACTAATTATTGTATGGAACGATAGGCTTAGAGGTTTGGTGGCCATATACTGAACCCAAAAGTAGAATTTGTGATCTGACACAGGTCTGATGATAACATAGATTATTTTGCAATTAGAATATTGGGTTTAGCAAATCTCCAGTCTTGTGGGAGACTGAAGGAACCAGTTAACAGGTTAGATTGGGAAGACTGTGGCAGAACCAAGGATTTTTTTTTTTTCAAGACAGCAGATCTCACTATACTGCCCAACCTTGCCTTGAACTCCTGGGAGGAATCCTCCCACCTCAGGATTGAGTTGTTGCTGCTATGAGTACAGCTAGTGTTAGAGCTCTTGACCGGGGAAAGAACTGAGCAGCACAGGAAGAGTCGGAGAACAGCCTTTATTCTTCCACAGCAGGCTCAGCACAGCTAGTGTTACTGCTCTCTTCAAGTCTTCTGATCTTCTGACCCTTCTGCTCCCCTTCCTTGGTCTCCTCCTGCTTTTATACCCTTGGTAGGGCTCAAAAAGCATCCAATCAACTACAAGCTTTAACATCCAATCAACAACAATCTTTAATATCCAATCAAAAACAGTGGGATTCAAAATGTACCCAATCAGGATCACACAAGCAGCGTGGCCGGAAACAGGCAGCAGCAGGCAGGCATGGGGCATTCTGGCTTACGGGGCCCTGGTGGCACCTGCCTCGGGGGCACCGGGAGGCGGCAAGCGACCGTGTCCCGGCACCCCCGACATTTTCCATATCAAAGTAACTGGGACTACAGGCCTGTGCCATCACCTTCTGTTAGAACCAAGGATTTTACACACAGTCAAGCTGTTTTTCTAATGCACAGAAGCCTACTAGGAATGTCTCCATTTGTAACATTTAGAGAACTAAAACCTGCATCAATGCCTCAAGCTAGTGGTTGGGAGGGGCAGGTTCTTTGTGTTACAAGAGATAGCTCAGCTATCCTAGGCTGAGCCAACCCCCAGGTGAGCCCAGGCGGTGCTTTGTCTTTGGCAGAGATGGGAGGATTAGAATAGTTAACCACAATGGCCAAGAACTGAGGGCCCTCCCTTCTGCTGATGTTCAGGAAAATTTGGATTTTGAGACAAAAAGGTCTACCATTTTTCCTCCTTTGCCAGCGAAGTAATAAACGTCTGTTTCCGCATCCTCAAACTGTTAGGTAGATACTGAGGGATTCCAGGTCTCCTAAGGATGAAAGTGGGCCCCAAGTCCTGGTGCCACCCCACCTTAATCCTGTCCCCAGTGACTGCCATACCTGGAGCAGGAGGGAGTAACCTACAAATCTGCAAAGCAGAACTTAGCACACCAAATGCAAAAAGATGCAGAAGACTCTAGCCCATGGGCCAAGCAACATAGGTATGATAGAATTTGGAAAGTGATCTAGAACCAGTTTTCAAAGAGGCTCATGAGAGATCTGCATGCTTAGTAAGACTCAAGTCATATAACTCCCAACTGTCAAATCAAAGTGGTTACATGGTGACAGCTGAGCAACAAAGGAGGTCCCAATCTAGGTACTATAAAACAAGACCCAGGCCATCTGTGGTGCACGTATCTCGCTCTATATCTTGCTCTTGTTCTATAATCTTACCTTCTTCTCAATAAACCTCATTTTCATGGTTGCCATATTTTGGTGTGTCTGGTCATTCTTCGGCCATGAGCACTCCAAGAACTGACATTTCAGACTGCAACGCCACAAAACCACTTGTTCTCATTCTTCTGATGCCTTAAGGACAAGTGTCAAGCTTTCAGTAACACATAACCAACAAAGAACTGAGGAAACTTCAGCAAAAGGAATGGTAATGAATGTTTAATATATTTAATTGTAGAACTACAAATGAAACAAGCATTGAGAAATAGAAGAATAGTAGATGAACAAAATAGAACAAAATAGTAGATGAACAAAATAGAAAGATGAACAAAATAGTAGATGAACAAAATAGAACAAAATAGAAATAGAAATTTCTATTTTTCTAAAATAATGAAAGGAGAAGAGATCAAGGAAAAAATAGAAAAAAAATAATTCTAAAAAAAGGATCCTATCTTAAACTGAAACTTTTTAAAAGGAAAACTTGAATTATTAGGAAAGATTTTGAAACAAAGAAAGCTATTAAAACTAAAAATGCAAACTTTCCTAAATACCAAAAGATATGTTTGTAACATAGTAAAAAAAACCATAGTAAATATAATATATACAATAACTAGAGCATTAAATAAACAGAAAAGTTGAGGAGTGATTCCAAGATATATTAAGGAAAAAAGTAAAATGCTAAAGAGTATAGGTAGTGCGCTGCCTTTTGTGTAAGGGAAAAAAAGATGGAGAAAATAAATATACATGTATCTATTTTATTTTATTATTTTTTTTGTTTTTATTTTTTTTTGCAAAAATAAACACAGGAAGGGTAATTAGAAAACAATGAACTTGGCCAGATACAAGAAGAGGGGAAGCGAGGAGGGAGGGAGAGGGATGTTTCTCTGAGGGTAGTTTTGACTTTGGGAAACATGTTAACATTATACAAATTCAAATAATAAAATTAAATTAACAACAAGGAGTGAGGACCTAAAACTGAGTACAAACAGAAATGAATGAACCCAACTGTATTTCAAATGAATAACATGACCACAGTAAAGAGGAGGAGACCAATAAGTAAATTTGAACACAACACTTTGACTTTAACCCTCATAGTGAAGGGAGGCAGTGAGAAGATAGTAAATAAATCCCAAACTCTTTTTGATAGGTTCATTTTTCATAGTGGTATAAATGTAACAATTCCAAATCTATTTTATGTTTATTGTAGGATTGAGTAAATATGATTATGTTTGAAAAAGCCAAGGTTTTCATTGCAGAAGAAAGGAGGTACAATTATGAAATGGAGAGAAAAAAGGAAGATCTCAGTGGTGTCGAATTGGTATCAGAGGTCTAAGTGTGCCTAATGCCCAGATCTTACTTGGTTTATAGTGGAAGGGGCACCAACAAACTAGAGGGAAAGACAGTGTTGCAAAACATGGCTCATGACATGGAAAAATATTAACATGGATTTACACTTCACACTATAAATGAAGACAAATTCCAGATGAATTAAATAACTCTATGTGAAAGGTAAACACACAAAGCAAGTAAGAAAAACAATGTAAGGAAATATAAACTCAGTGAAGGAGTTCTTAAACAAAAAAGGGGGGGGGGCATTCAATTTTTTTAAGAGCTAAATAATAAGAATAGATGATTTATGAAAGAGAAAAACTAAATGACTAGCAGATATTTGTTCCTCAAGCCCAGGTTTTCTCTTCCTCCAGCACACCAAATTTTCTTTTCCTTGCCATTGAGTCTGTACCAGTCATTGCCTCAGTCTTGAATGCTTTTTCCCTAGAGCTTCCTATGACTGACTCTTCCTTGCTATTCAAGCCTCAGTTTAAATATTCTCTCTTTAAAAAGGTCTTTCCATTCCATCCCAACTGAAGCAGCCATCCCACTACCTTCCCCTTCATTCTCTATGACATCACCCTTTTATTTTCATATCAAATATTTATTATTCAGTAACATGTTCTTCTTTATCTGTTAATTAACTCTTCTCTCACCAGAAAGTTAGACCCACAGAGTAGGAAATTTTTCTGTCTTGTTCAACCTTGTATGCTCAGTGCTTAACACATAGTTGGGGTTCAATAAATTCTTGTTAAATGAATGAACACATTAATATATGAAAAGGGTAATGTAATCCCTGTTACTGGCATAACAAGCTTTCCAGACAAGGATGCTCAATTATAATCAAATGACAAATTAATGGAATCTTGCTAAGCAGTGCCAAGCATCAGATGGTGAACTGGAAAGGATGACCATCTAATATACCATTTCTAAAAATAATATCTTGAGTCAAAGGAACACAGTTCCCTTGGATACTTTTGTTTTGACCACAGTGCCTAGGGCACAGTGTTTGAGTCAAGTGGATTAAGCCAGTTGAAACTCAACCCTCTTTAGGACTGTGCATATTCTAAACACCATCCCCAGAGGAGCCCTGGTGTGAATTCCATCAATTCACCAAGGAGGTAGTGTTTGTGCTGAATATTCCAACAGACAGAAATATTCTAACCATGAATCTTTGCAACTCAAGGTCACTGGCAGTTACTTCCCATTTTAAAGCCTGTGGAGTGACAGTCACCACATGGTAATGAAAAACTGCATTTTGCTAACCAGGTCCCATGTGAGAAAATTCAGTGAATTTCTTATGATCAAGTCTCAGGAAGAGACGCAAGATGCCAGGGTTACCACATCTGCCATTTCACTTAAGGCATAGAGGCCTTGATTTAACAGATTGTTGAATTTATTTCAACAGAGTACTTACATGCTTGGAAAATCTGTCCTACCGCTTCTCAGCATGCCATGCGATTTCTAATGATCCATTTATTTAACCTTCACTTGCCCAGTGTAAGATGAGCCTAGTCCCTGTGGATTTGCAGGGATGTCTGTTTATGAGGTTTTGTTTTGTTTTGTTCTACCTTAGATGAAGCATTAAAGTAAGCATAATCCTAATACTTAACACATTATCATCATCAGTCCATGCAAAACATCTCTTTTGCTTTATTTTATCTCTTTACTTTTTCCCTTCAATCCTGACCCTCAAGTTACTAACTCTGATGTATTTTATATAATATCCTGAAATAAGCATATATCCCCATGAAAATTGTAGGGTTGAGTGTTTATTATTTTAATACAATTTTAATCTGTTTACTTTTATCAATTCAACGCCATTTTTAAGAAACATCTATTCAGCATGAATATCTACCTCAAAGCTTCTATTTCAGTAGAAAGCCCACTGGTAGAGCAAACACACAAATGAAGAAGAGAAAGGACTCAAATGTTATCACCACAGAAAACTACCAACCACAGTCATGAACAATAAGAGAGAAAGAAAGGAACAAAGGATACATGAAACAACCAGAAATCAATTAATAAAATGACAGGAATAAGCTCTCATGTATCAACAATAACCTTGAATACAAATGGATTAAAGTTTTCTCTTAAAAGATATAGACTGGTGGAGTGGATTTAAAAAACCAATCAAACAACAACAACAACAAAAAAACCCCAAAACATGACCCAAATATATGTTGCCTACAAGAAACTCATCTCACAGATAGACTGAAAGTAAAGGAATGGAAAAAGATACTCCATGCAAATTCCTGCTGCTCAAAAAGTGAGCAGGTCAGCCACAAAAAACAATGGTGATATAGCACGTCTTGTACTATCCTGGATAGAGCTGGAACCCATTCTACTAAGTGAAGTATCCCAAGAATGGAAAAACAAGCACCACATGTACTCGCTAGCAAATTGGTTTTAACTGATCAACACTTAAGTGAATATATGGTAATAACATTCATCGGGTGTCAGGCAGATGGGTGCAGTGCACACTGTCTGGGGGATGGACATGCTTGAACCTCTGATTCAAGTGGGGCAAGGGCAATATACATAACCTAAACATTTGTACCCCCATAATATGCTGAATAAAAGAAAAAAAATTTTTTAAAGTGATCAGAAACACAAACATATCCTCTTCCCCATGTTGAAACAAAAATTAAAGAAATATATAAAATAAAAAAGAAAATAAAATTAAAATCTTTTAAAAATTCAAAAAAAAAGTAATAGGAAAGAGCTATACTTACACTAGATAAAACAGACTTTAAGTCAGAGACGGTGAAAAGAGACAAAGAAGTTCATTATGTAATATAAATATAACAATTCTACAAGTATATATACCGAACACTGGAGCATCCAGGCATATGAAGTAAATATTATTAGATCCAAAGGGATAGATAGACTCCAATACAATGATAGTTGAGGACATTAACAGCCCAATCTTAGCACTAGACAGATCATCTAAAATTCTAAACAGAAAATTAACAAAGAAACATTGGATTTAAACTGCACTTTATTTTATTTATTACTATGTATTTATTATTTTAGAGACAGGGTCTTGCTCTGTCACTCAGACCAGAGTGTAGTGGCACAATCATAGCTCACTCTAACCTCCAACTCCTGGGCTCAAGTAAGGTTGCTGCCTCAACCTCTGGAGTAACTAGGACTACAGGCTTGCACCACTAAGCCCAGCTGGGTTTTTTTAATTTTTTGTAGAGATGGAGTCTTCCTATGTTGCCCAGGTTGGTCTCAAACTCCTGGCCTCAAGTGATCCTCCCAAAGTGCTGGGATTTTAAGTGTGATCCACCATGCCTGGCCTTAAACTGCACATTAGACCAAATGGACCTAACAGATATTTACAGAACATTTCATCCAACAGCTACAGAATACACATTCTTGTCATCAGCCCATGGAACATTCTCCAGGATAGACCATATGTCAGGAGGCAAAATGAATCTCAACAAATTTTTAAAAATCAAAATCATATCAATTATCTTCTCAGACCACAATAGAATAAAACTAGAAATCAATAAACAAGAAGAACTTCTGGAAACTGTGCGAATACATGGAAATTAAACAATATCCTCCTGACTTAAGAAGAAATTAAGGAGGAAATAAATCAATTAATGTTTATAAAGTACTTTGAGCAGTGCCCACCATAGAAAGCCTATATGTATTTGATTGTTTTTGTTTTTGTTTTAAGTTTATCTTCATCTTGCCTCCTGAGTTCCCTGTCTGTGCTTATCATGTCCCCTACTGGAGCAAGGGATCAATCTTGGTCACCTCTTCCTTCCCCCATCGAAATTCTACCCATCCCTCAAATCTCTGCTCAAATACTTTCTTTCCTCAGGACTTTTCCTTTTTCCTTTTAATTGGCACCCCTTCTGCACCCCATCATCACTTTTAATCTCTCTGAAAACAGTTGTCATATTCTGCTTGGGATGGATTATATTAATATATTTCTTTATGAAAAAAGATCATAATGAGCTGTCTACTCTAATGACATTCTACACAATGTCTGTTTGTATCCTCTAGACTATACCTCCTATAGTCTCATTCACTTTTTTTACCTTTCACATACCCTAGCCACAGTAAGTACTCAAAAGCTGTTCATTGACTTGAAATATACTGAATTGAATTAAGTTAGATCAAAGGTTATCAAATTGACGATGTTTCATTTGAGTTACTAGTTAACCCTCTTGCTAGTTGCCTGTGACCAGGAAAGGAGCTAGATTGTCTTTAAATCATCAACAATGGGCCCGGGCGTGGTGGCTCACGCCTGTAATCCTAGCACTCTGAGAGGCCGAGGAGGGCTGATTGCTCAAGGTCAGGAGTTCGAAACCAGCCTGAGCAAGAGCAAGACCCCCGTCCCTACTATAAATAAAAAGAAATTAATTGGCCAACTAATATATATAGGAAAAATGAGCTGGACATGGTGGCACATGCCTGAAGTCCCAGCTACTCGGGAGGCTGAGGCAGCAGGATTGCTTGAGCCCAGGAGTTTGAGGTTGCTGTGAGCTAGGCTGACGCCACAGCACTCACTCTAGCCTGGGCAACAAAGTGAGACAGAGTCTCAAAAAAAACAACAACAAAAATAAAAATAAATCATCAACAATGGCCTCTCCTAAATCATCACTTCAAGCTATCTCTTGTCAGGCTCTGAGTTTAAGAGCGACATCTCCATTTTCTCCAGCTAACGCCAGAATGGTCTGTTCCCAGAGCTTGTGAACAAAGACACGTTCTCTTCTCCTTGTGCTGCTTCCCATAAGATGAAATCAGTGTCATGACTCAGCGCTATAATAGACTCACAGGATTATTCTCAGTGAATGTGACCCGACTGAGCTCTCACTCTGAAAATACCTCCATGTCCTGATTCATAGAGTATTTTGATGATACTACACTTTTAGAAACTTCTACCATAGAGTGGTTTGAGAAGTCAGTGCAGTACAAGATAAAGACAAACTAAATCATAAAATAAATGTAAAGAAACTCGTAAAGTTCTGACTTTCCCCATGACAAATGTTTTTAAAAATAGAAATTATCAAATTCTTTTTTTTCTTTTTTTTTTAATTTCAGCATATTATGGAGGTACAAATGTTTACGTTACGTATATTGCCCTTTCCCCCCCTTGCCCCCCGTCAGAGCTTTGAGCGTGTCCATCCCCCAAACTGTGCACATTGCACTCGTTATGTATGTATATACCCATCCCCTCCTCCCCCCCAGCTGCCCGACACCCAATAAATGTTATTCCTATATGTCCACTTAGGTGTTGATCAGTTAATACCAATTTGCTGATGAGTACATGTGGTGCTTGTTTTTCCATTCTTGGGATACTTCACTTAGTAGAATGGGTTCCAGCTCTATCCAGGAAAATATAAGAGGTGCTATATCACCATTGTTTCTTAGAGCTGAATAGTACTCCGTGGTATACATATACCACATTTTATTAATCCACTCATGTATTGATGGGCACCTGGATTGTTTCTACACCTTTCCAATTATGAATTGTGCTGCTATAAACATTCAAGTGCAGGTGTCTTTTTTATAGAGTGTTTTTTGTTCTTTTGGGTAGATGCCCAGTAATGGGATTGCTGGATCAAATGGTAGATCTACTTGTATCACTTTAAGGTATCTCCATATTGCTTTCCACAGAGGTTGCACTAGTTTGCAGTCTCACCAGCAATGTAAGGAGTGTTCTTATCTCTCTGCGTCCACGCCAACATTTATTGTTTTGGGAATTTTTAATAAAGGCCATTCTCACTGGAAATAAGTGATATCTCATTGTGGTTTTGATTTGCATTTCCCTGATGATTAGAGATGTTGAGCATTTTTTCATATATTTGTTGACCATTATTCTGTCTTCTTTTGAAAAGTTTCTGTTCATGTCTTTTGCCCACTTTTTGATAGGGTTGTTTGATTTTTTTCTTGCTGATTTTCCTGAGTTCTAAATAGATTCTAGTTATCAGCCCTTTATTGGATGTGTAGCTTGCGAAAATTTTCTCCCATTCTGTAGGTTGTCTGTTTGCTCTCTTGACAGTTTATTTGGCTGTGCAGAAGCTTTTTAATTTGATCAGGTCCCATTTATTTATTTTTGTTGCTGCTGTGATTGCCTTTGGGGTCTTCTTCATAAATTCTTTGCCTAAGCCAATGTCTAGAAGAGTATTTGCAATATTTTCCTCTAGAATTCTAATAGTTTCACACCTAATGTCTGTTTCACAAGTCTGTTACCCAGCGTGAGTTGATTTTTGTGAGAGGTGAAAGGAGTGGATCCTGTTTCAGTCTTCTACATGTGGCTATCCAGTTTTCCCAGCACCATTTATTGAATAAGGATTCTTTTCTCTCTTTTTTTTTTTTGAGACAGAGTCTCGCTCTGTTGCCTAGGCTAGAATGCTGTGGCATCAGCCTACCTCACAGCAACCTCAGACTTCTGGGCTCAAGTGATCCTCCTGCCTCAGCCTCCCAAATAGCAGGGACTATAGGTGCACGCCACTGTGCCCAGCTAATTTTTTCTATTTTGAATAAAGACAGGGTCTCACTCTTGCTCAGGATGGTCTTGAACTCCTGATCTCAAGTGATCCTCCAGCCTTGGCCTCCCAAAGTGCTGGAATTACAGGCATGAGCCACCATGCCCAGCCAGAAATTATTGAATTCTTTCAAAATATTTTTTTCTCATTTTTTATGGGTGGGTTTGGGAGGGCCCTGAGCCCATGTATGGTGTATGTATGTGATACCCCAGAATGGGGCCAGATATTGTTATTACTCATGTTTAACAAAATAGAGATGGAGAAATAGACAGGCTAAGGGGCTTAACCAAGATCACAAGCTTAGTTCGTAGCTAAGCTAAAATTCCAGACTTGCAGCTTACACTCTCCCCAACAGATCACACTGTACAAATATTAAGGGGGGTGTGTGCTATGTGTGTGTTGGAAACAGGGGTGGAAGGTACCTACACAAAACAAGGTGATTTAATCTGACCCAAGGAAAGCTGGGATTCTGAAGGTCCCGCTTGACATGCCATCTCTCTGTGGACGCAGTTGCTGTGCAGAATACACATTCCAGGGAGACGCGGATGGAGGGCTCTGGGACTTGGAATCCCAGAGTGAAGCAGTGTCCTCAGAGCGCTTTGGACCAGACAGGGAGCCATTTCTCGCCTCACTGCCGTGGAGCAGGGCTTCCTCTGCTGCAAGGGAAGTGGTTCAGGATTCAGGCTTGATTTTCAGGGTGGGAGGCGGCAAAACTGCCAGTCCATCTGCTGCATCTAGTATGCACGTCGGGGAGAGAGTGTGGGAGGGAAAGCAAGTAGTGGCTGATTCCTTCCAGAGAGGGCAAAGTTTCAGTTTCACAGATGGATGATAAAACAAACCTGAATGCAGTCTTACAAATCTTTAAAAGTCTTAGGAGCTGATGTTTGCAGCCCAAACTAGGTGAATATGGCGCTTCCAAAGTAATACAACCTTAATCAGATGAATGTTCTCTTACCAGTTATTAATTATCAGGATGTCAATAACAGGACTCAGCTGAACAAAGTCTCAGGGGCCTCTTGTTCTGCTGTTAACAGTTATTTATTTTCTAAAATTTTTATTTCAACATCGCCATCTAGTGTCCAGCTTCCTGATTTACCAAGCCTCAGGATATTGGTTCAAAGGAGCACTGTTCAACTTTTAGGAAGATGAATATTCTCTGGCTTGGAAAGATGTCTATGACATTTTTTTTGAGTACAAAAATAAAATCAAATTACAAACTGCTATGTACTATATGGTTTCATACATGCAGACTATGTGTCTGTATTTATGCAAACTTTTTTCATATGTATACATGCATAAAGATCTGGAAAGATATTCTCCAAATTATTGATAGTGATTGTCTCTGGTTGATGAAATTTGGAGAACTTCCTGTTACTTCCTTACCCGTCCTTCTTCAGTTTTTAGTAACAATAATCGATCATCGACATAAATAGGGGGAAACCTTAATTTTTAAAAAGACCACATGAGCCAAAGAGAGAATCCACCTGAAAAAGATTATTTTCTGAAGGCAATTGCCTTCATCAGAGATTTATTGACCATCTACTATGTGCAGTGTATTCTTTAGATTTTCAAGTACTCCAACAAAGTTAGATAATGTCCCTCCAACCATAATGCCAGCTACCATTTAATGAGTGTTTACTATGTGTTCAGCACTGTGCTGAGCTCTTTGTATTATAAATCTTAAAACAATCTTAGAGGTGAAACTACTGATGTGAGAATAGTAAGGCTCAGAAATGTTAAGGAACTTACCCAAAGTCACAAAGAATATATAGGATTTAAATACAGATCCTTCCCCAAAGCCCTAGCACTGAACCACTGCAAAATTCCCCTGCAAGTTTCTAAGAAATTCTTCCACATTAACCACAAGCATAAGTATAAAAAGGAATACATTTTTGTGAATGCTACCTAAATGTCAGGCACCATTCTTTAATCCTCATAGCAATCTATAAAGTAGGTATATCTTAGAGTATAACCACATTTATAAAGAAAAATCCATCTTTATGCAACTTTACCTAGAGTCACAAAGGTAATAAATACTATCAGAGAGTGTATAGAACACTTGCTATATTCCAGGCCTGTTCTAAGAACTTGGCATATAATCCTCCAAACAACCTTGTGAGTAGTAGGCACAATTGTCATTCTCATTTTGCAGATGAAAAAAAGGCTCAGAGAGGTTAAGTAACTTGACCTAGATGTAAGCTAGTTAATAAAAAAGCTAGAATTTGAGCACAGGTCTAACTCCAAAGCCCACCTCTATCTGATGCGCCTGTGGGGCAAGGTAGTATTCAACAAATATTTCAGATGAATAAATGAAAGATGAGACTGCCCTCACCCCCCTTTTACAAAAAAGGACCTAGGGCCCAAAGACTTAAACACAATAGCTCTCCATGGTGGTTCAGCTGGCCGGTAAGACTAAAATCCAGGGTGCCTGACTCTCAGACCCCTACCCCGCCTGACCTTGGATTTACCTACCTACAAGTGTGTGGTCACCACTAATGGTTAGTGTCTTAGTCATCTATTAGAGCAAACTACCAAATTTAGTGGCTTAAAACAACACCCTTCAGCACAGCAGGGCAGTATGTATGTGATGGGAAGAGATCTGGTACATACACCACTTGGATAGTGGAACCTGAGGTTTAGTCCTTACAAGCAAACTTCTTGACCCAGTCTTCAGTCTGTCTAAAGGTGCGGAAGTAACAGAAATACACTAGGACATTCTGAGTGGAGGAATGCCGTTACTTGGTATGCATTCAGTAAGTGCTATGCTTAAGTGATGCATATATGTGAGAAGAATATAAGGATACTTTGTGCACCTGCGATAGCTTCCATTTGCTGTTGGTCTAGGGATGATTGAACATGGACTTCGGGCTCCTCCAAAAGTAAAACTAAACTGTGGGTCAGTTGCCAAAAGTACATAATTTTGGAGTTCCTGGAGTTGGAAATTATCAAAGATAAATCACTTGACAGGCTGGGCACAGTGGCTCACGCCTATAATCCTAGCACTTTAGGAGGCCAAAGTGGAGGATTGCCTGAGGCCAGGAGTTTGAGACCAGCCTGAGCAAGAGCAAGACCCCGTCTCTGCAAAACATGGAAAAATTAGCCTGGCACAATAGCACACACCTGTAGTCCCAGCTATTTGGAGGCTGAGGCAGGAGGATCACTTGAGCCCAAGAGTTTGAGGTTACAGTGAGCTATGTGATGATGCACTGCACTCTAGCCCAGGTAACAGAGCAAGACTTTGTCTCAAAAAAAAATTGACAGAGGAAAAAGGGGGCTGTTGAAGTATATAAAGTGCTACATGGTGAAGGACAATTCGGAGTAGAAATGCAGGATAAGCAGTATTCAGTGTCCCTGACACAACAGCAGGTATAACATCTGAGGGACCTAGCATGGTCTCCAGGTGTCCCCAGGGACTGTGCTCAGTATCTTGACCAAGATCTGGTGACCTACAGGGGAGAAAACCAGGACTTCTGAATGGAATGCTGCTGCTGCTGCTGCTGCTGCTGCAATGAACCTCAGAATCTACACATTCTCTTCTTCCTGGGAAAGATGGCATAGAGCTGTTGGGATAGAACAGTGAGAAGTGTACTATCAGAAATGACCAGGGCAACCAAAGAACCATGGGATATAGTCAATTCCATAGGGGAGGCTTCCACTACAAAACCGCTAATGACTTATCTGGTATCATAGCTCCAAGTGGCTAGATAAGAGGTGACCCAGAAGAAATGCCACCCTGGCGATTCTCCAACACATATTTCCTAGGTTAGAGCAGATACAATGTTAAGCAGGTAATTGAGGACTGATCTAGCATTGATCCAGCACTGGGGTTTTGCTGGGCATGATGTAGGTATAAGCAAATGAAGGGTGTGGGTGAGCATGGAAGAAGTCTGAGAAATCAACCATAAACTCCAAGCCGGATAAAGAAGAGAAAAAGTATTTAAGAATAGGAAAAACCAAAGTAATTAAAGAATAAGAGTACAGGAGTGCATATGTGCTGAGTTTGAGGAGGTGAACCATGCTCAAAGAATACGGGAATTTAAGACACAGAGGTGAAGCACTACCAAGTGATAACAAACTTTAGATGTAATATGGGAGTAAATGCTAAAGAGAAATTAGGTATCAGTCACTGGCATTAAGGAAATAAAAGAAATTGTGAGGTTCAAGGGTAAGTGGGCATCAACCATTCAAGTGATGGAGGAAGTTGGGTGAGAGACCTGTAAACCAAATTTCAAAGTCATTATTGAAGGCTGGAGAGCAACTGAGAGGCAGAAGTCGACCACACCAAGAGACAGAAGGTATAAAGCTAACTATGAAACAGAAAGATAATAAAATAAAATGCACAGATGTATTGTTGGAAATATATTTTATTGCTGTGAGAAAGTGATAAACTAATTTTTCCACTGGGCCCAAAATTGAAATAGTGCTGTTGGAAACAAATTTTATTGCTATGGCAATAAAGCACAAATAGTTATTAATCCCCATCAGAGAAAAATTCCTGGTAGATGTTAGGCTTTTAAAGAAAAATAGTCAGATTTTTCAGACTTGATAGTTTATTCTTAAGTGTAAATCATCCCAATAATATAGTGAAATGTGACCTCCCAGATAAATTTGTGGGCTTTTTCCCCCTCTTTATCAGCAAGAAAGGTACTAGGAAATGGCCCTAGATGCATTGAGAGCATCTTCCCTTTGAAAGGAAGTAGGATAGCTTAGATTCATTGAAAATAGTCATTGTTCCAGAATTTGATGTGAACACAGTAGAATCTCTTTGGGGCATCTCCTCTAAACAGGTGCGTTACCTTCATAGCACCCAAAGTACTGGGAGTTATACCCCTTAGGAGGATTGATGGTCTTGGCTTGGCGGTGGGGAGGGAGGATAGTCTATTTTAAGCATTGAAAATGTTAAAACTGCTTGACCCCTAAAGGTGTAAATCCCTGGGCAAGAAAGGAGGTCAGTAGTTCTGGATGAGAGACTCTTAAACCAGTCCTATTTAAGTGCCTGAGTCCAGCTGACACATTTAGAGATGATTGTGTATAAGTTAAAATGCTAAGTATTAGGGGCTGCAGCATGCCTAGCCAAGCTTCAGCAGGCTTGGGTCACTCATTCTCTATCAAAGAACCATATCAAATATGTGCAGATTTGAGCCGGGCGCGGTGGCTCACACCTATAATCCTAGCACTCTGGGAGGCCAAGGCAGGAGAATCACTTAAGCTCAGAAGTTGGAGACCAGCCTCAGCAAGAGTGAGACCCCATCTCTACAAAAACAAGCAGAAAACAGCCAGGCGTGGTGGCGTGTGCCTGTAGTCCCAGCTACCCAGGAGACTGAGGCAAGAGGATCACTTGAGCCCAGAAGTTTGAGGTTGCAGTGAGCTATGATGATGCCATTACACTTTAGCCAGGCCAACAGAGCAAGACTCTGTCTCAAAAAAAAAATTTGTGCAGATCTGGATGAGTGCAGGTCTCAGCTCAGAAAGTAATGGCATTGAAATTTGGAGGGCTGTAGTACCATATGTTGGGGAGATAGAACAATAGAGGCTGACTGATCAGAAACAGTTCTTCCTGCCTGGGTACAAAAGTTGGACAAAAGCACCCCTCACCCATTCAGACTTGCTCAACCCCCCCACGGGTTTTCAGATATTCAGAGGAAAAGGAGAGCCCCTGGAGAGAGAACTTCTTGCTAATAAGGACAGTGAGTTCTAGAGTAATTCATTAGCAAAATAAACATGATGTAACTTTTATGAAGCAGTTTATATTCATGACATTAACAAAAAGTCACTTTGTCCTTCCTTTATTTTTGGATCTTTCTCCTTCTCTGCCAACAAAGGAAACAGCTGAGTATCTCAGGGTAACAAAGGGAACAGAGATTATTAAACTTCAAAGAGCTGGCCAGTCATGGTGGCTCATACCAGTAATCCCAGCACCCCGGATGGATGAGGTGGGGGGATCACTTGAGCACAGGAGTTCAACACTAGCCTGGGCAACATGGGAAGACTCCCATCTCTACAAAAAATGTAAAAAAAAAAAAAAAAAAAAAAATAGGCCAGACGGGATAGTATGCACTACTCAAGAAACTAAGGCAGGAGGATCACTTGAGTTGGAGGTTACAGTGAGCTATGATCAGGCCACTGCACTCCAGCCTGGGTGACAGAGCAAGCCCTGTCTCAAAAAAGAAAAAAGAAAAAAATAAATAGCCAAAGTGGTGTGAACAGTGTGACTACAGAATTGTGAAGCAGTATCAGCACCCCCAGAGGACAATGGTCCCCAAATACGGCCAGAGGAGCAGTGCCTTGTGCCACTCAGACTTGAAGTGCGTTCTCTCACTCAAGCCTCACTTTTTCAGATGAGGGAACTCTGACAGGCAAGTTAAACCACTTGCCTGAGACTCACCCAGCAAGAGGAGGCGGCAGGATTGTACCCAGCTGTGCTCACAATACCCTTGCTGGGCTGCTTTGTGCTCGCAAAGCCAGTGTTTTCTTCCAGAACAGCTCTCTGGCCAGGCACTGCAGGTGCCAACCTATTTGTCAACTCTAATTCGCCCACTCTTTTTTTTTTTTAAGCTTTGGATGAAGAACTCCATTTCTTACAGGGTTTAATGTAGCAGCACATGAGTTATTTTGGCTGGCATTTCTAATAGTTCCCTGGGTAGCAGGCCTGCGTCAGGGAAACAGCCAAAACCTGAAGCCCGGAACTTATTTTCAAATTCCCAGAGACTAAAAAACACTCTCTGGCAGGTGCGAGTACTGCCAAATCAAGTACTTCTAATCAAGATGCAACAAGATGTCAACGCTTAAAGCTCTTGGTTGGAATAAGACCTCCATGAATTTAAATCATAATGATTTTATTATAAAAGTTAAAAACAATACTTACCAATACCTTTTTATTTTCTTCCCATGATGCTGATTTACTATTTCAACAATGATAGATAACGCAGGAATTACTATTTTACCATAGTAATATATTAATATCATGGTGGCCAAGAGCATAGACCCTGAAATCAGACAGCGGGGATTTAAATCTGATAAAGTTGCTTAATTTCTTTAAACCTTCTGACAGTCTTAGGTGTGCACACAAACATCCCAGGTTTCTCCCCATCCAAGCATATAGCAGAATTGCATTTCTACAACCCTTTGAATTTGGATATGGCCATGTGATTTGCTTTGGTCAATTAAATGTAAGATAAAGTGATATATGTCACTTCTGGGCAATCTTTAAAGAGCTAGGAAGGAATTTTCGATGGTTCCCTCTTTCCCTCTGCCATGGAGGCTCCATTGGCCTGGGTCCCAGAGTGAGGACAACTTAAAGCAGACCCACGGTGCAACTGTAGTATGGCTAAAAAAATAAATCTTTGTTATTTTAAGCCAATAACATATTTGGTGTAGTTTGTTATAGTAGCATAACCTAATCTATACTGACTGATACAAGATTCCATTTCCTCATTTATTAAATCAAAATATAAATAGCGTATATCTCCTTAGGATGTTGTGAAGTTTAAATAAGATAATTCATGTTTAAAAAGACTTGGTACCTTATCAGATACATACTATTTCTATTAATAGATCAATGCAAGCTAGAGAGAGGAAAGTGGCAAAGAATCAGCCCAGATCACCCAGCTTTTTATGACAGAACCAGAGTCTTTACCCCCCAAGCAATCCTCTGGAGAGTCTATAAAAGTGTCAATCATCTATTCAGTGTGCAGATTCTGGCTTCCAAATATAGTCATTTTAACCAACATTCATGTTAATACTGGAGTGATCACAATTGCCTCTAATTCCTTAAGTATGAAATGTTCAATTTTGAATCAAAAGTTTAGGTAAGTATATTTCAAACAAGAAGCAGTACAATTAATCAAAGTAAGCACCTAAGCTATCAACACAGTTGTATCACCTTAACGGGAGCTTATGTATGCCAGCAGCGAAGAAGCCTGGAGAGTGAGTGGCGATGAAATCGTGGAAGGTGTTTTCCATACCTTGTTGAGAATTGAGTATTTTTCCTTGCAAGAAGTGGTCCGAAGACTGGAGGAAGTAGTAGTCAGTTGGTGCAAGGTGTGGTGAATACAGTGGATGACAGAGTTTCCAACTCCAGCCTCTGTAGTTTGAGCAGCGTTGTTTGTGCAACATGTGGTCAAGTGTTGTCTTGCAAGAGGATTGACCTGTCTCTATTGACCAATCTCAGGTGGTTAATCACAAGCATCCTCATCATTACACCCAGTGGTTGCAGTAGACATCTGCTATAACCGATTGATCAGGTTTCATAAAGCTGTAGTGGATAATATCACTGCTAGACCACCAAACAGACACTATTAGCATTTTTTGATGAATATTTGGTTTGGAACTCTGTTTCAGCACTTCATCTTTATCCAACCATTGTGCTGAACACTTGCGATTATTCAAAAGAATTCATTTTTCATCACACATAATAATCAAAAGTTTAGGTAAGTATATTTCATAGAAATGGTTTGCTTTATGTTGTAACAGCAAAGAAAGGCAAGCTTTAAAACAATCTCTCTTCTGATGCTCATTTAATTCATGGGGAACCCATCTATCCGGCTTCTGTACCTTGCCCACTGTTTCAAATGGTCCAATATTGTTGGAATAGTAACGTCAAACCTTGCTGCTAATTCACACATAGTTTGAGATGGATTCGTTTCTACTACAGCTTTAAGGTCATCGTTATCCACCTTGGACTCAGGTCACCCACATGGCTCATTTTGAAGATTAAAATTGCCAGAATGGAACTTCTCAAAGCATTAACTACTGTGTGTTCATTAGCCACATCCTTCCCAAACACTTCATTGATATTTTGAGCTGTCTGCACTGCATTGGTTCCACAATGGAACTCATATTTAAAAATAACATGAATTTTTTACTTATTCATGGTTTTACAAACATTGCTCTACAAAAATTTTTTGAAAGATAATCACAAGACAAAATGTGGTTTGAAAGAATGAGGATGTACCTTCAAAATTAAAAAAAAAAAAAGCTTGGCACGGTGGCTCATACCTGTAATTCTAGCATGCTGGGAGGCCAAAGGGGGGAGGATCGTCTGAGCTCAGGAGTTCAAGACCAGCCTAAGCAAGAGCGAGAAACCGTCTCTACTTAAAATAGAAAGAAATTAGCCAGATAACTAAAAATATGTAGACAAAATTAGCCGGGCATGGTGGTGCATGCCTGTGGTCCCAGCTACTCAGGAGGCTGAGGCAGGAGGATTGCTGAGCCCAGGAGTTTGAGGTTGCTGTGAGCTAGGCTGACGCCACGGCACTCTAGTCCAGGCAAAAGAGTGAGACTCTGTCTCAAAAAAAAAAAAAAAACAAAAAAAACCCAAGAAGTATCAAAGTGAAATATCAGAGATATCAGCTGTCAAACTTAGTACTTAAGGAATTCAGACATTCCATACTTAATAACCTAATATTTACTGCCTTGTCATTTGTCAGTAACATATGTTCCAACCATAGGAAATATAACCTACTGATCTAGGCTTTCGTTTTTCTAAACTAGAGTAGCATTTCCTTATCAAGCATCTTCTAAAATTCTTTGTTCTTCCCCATTTAGCTGAAGCCAAGAATGAGACTTCCTGGGAGAGATGAATATGCAATTCATGAATATTGTATTTGGGCAATGTCCTGGATATTAAATCATCCTTTAATTTCTTGCTTTATAGAATCACTACTACTTACCCAAACTTGTAAAAATAGTGACTTACAAGTTTAGGATCTGATAGAACATGGAGGAAAACATAATTAGTCAACAAATACAAATGCAGTATTCCTGAGTTGCTGTTATTTTTAAGGTTTTATGTTTGGTGCTATGTTGAATGTGTAAAAAGTGTTTGCTTCTGAACTTTCTCATTCTATTAAGGTTTTGGTATACCACAAAGTAAGATAAGGCATGTCTTAATCTGTTCAGTCTGCCATAGCAAAAATCCCATAGATGGGCTGGTTTATAAACAACAGAAATTTATTTGTCGTAGCTCTGGAGGCTATAAAGTCCGGGCTTAAGGTGCCAGAAGGTTCTATGTCTGATAAAGGCACTTTTCCTTGTTCATAAACAGCCATATTTACTGTGCTCTCATATGGTGAAAGGGTGTAGGACCTCTCTGGGTCTCTTTTACAAGGGTACTAATCCCATTCAAGAGGGCTCCACTCTCATGACCTGATCGCCTCCCACAAGGCCTCATCTCCTAACGCCATCACATTGGGATTAGGTTTCAACACATGGACTTTGGGGGGACCCAAACATTTACTTCATAGCAAGGCACAATCTCTATCCCCAAGGACCTTATAATTATAATATCATAAAAATGATTGATGTGAATGATTGATGATGAATGATATGCATATCATAATCATATGAATCATTATATCATATGAATATATATTATCATTAAGAGGATACTACTATAGTCACATGAATCATCAATTAGGTAAATTAGCAACATAGGCAGTAGGTAGACCTCATATTTAGTAATTTTATAGATTCCTATTTTCCTGTATTAATTCCCTAAATCAACTTTTGAAAGCCTTATGGTGCCACAGCCTAGAACAGTGCCCCACTCAGTTGCTCAATAAATACATTTTTGAGTGATTAGGTGAACGATGCTGCTGCCAACCAACAGTTTACTTCTAGCATTATCCCCACTGGGCAATTATGGGTACTTATGTAACTCTTTGACTATTTTTTCTCTTCTTGCATATCTTATGTTATAAAAAGGAGAATGAGGTCCCAATGACGAGTGTAATTCTTATACATGTAATACAGTGGAACAAAAAGGTAAACTGTTTCCATTTTCTAAAAAAACAGAAAACATGAGAGTGGTATATCTATAGCCCCAGGCAGGTAACTGGACTATTAAACTGTGAAGTAAAAGAGTGGAGAATGTGTATAAAATGCTTACAAAATGAAGTATATCACCAAAGTACGTGTCTAAAATGTGAGATGTATTTGGATATTTTTAATTTCTTGGCTCTCTTTGAATGAACCTCTTCCCCCTTTATAACGTGAGTATGTTGTTTGACTTCCACATTCAACTTGCTGAGGCATGAGGTGTGCTTCTGGTAGCGGATGATTCATGTGTGTCAACTGGGTGGGACACTCACTCTAAAGAGGTAGAGAATCAGGTGGGCACAGTGGCTCATGCCTGTAATCCTAGCACCCTGGGGGGGCTGAGGCAGGGGGATCGCAGAAGGTCAGGAGTTCTAGACCAGCCTGAGCAAGAGCAAGACCCCATCTCTACTAAAAATAGAAAGAAGTTAATTGGCCAACTAAAAAATGTATAGAAAAAATTAGCTGGGCATGGTGGTGCATGCCGATAGTCCCAGCTACTCGGGAGGCTGAGGCAGGAGGATCGCTTGAGTCCAGGAGTTTGAGGTTGCTGTAAGCTAGGCTGATGCCACGGCACTCTAGCCTGGGCAACAGAGTGACTCTGTTTCAAAAAAAAAAAAAAGAGGGAGAGAACCTAGAAAGGAGGTGAACTTGAGCTGAAGCTGGGAGAATGAAGCGAGCATTAGATACACAAAGAGGAAGTGGACGAAGGAAGCATGCCTAAAGAGAATTGCCTGTAAAGTACATGAAGGTGGAATGCACCAATCACATGAACATTGACCAGGAAGGAGTCTTGTTAACTGAATTCGTGTGGACACACAGTAACAGAAGATAAGATTGGGAAGGTAAGAACAGAGTCAGCCTCAGTTAGTTTTATGTCAACTTGCCTGAGGGGATGCTCCTATAGTTGGTAAAACATTATTTCTCTGTGTGTCTCTGAGAGTGTTTCTAAATGAGATTGGCATCTGAATCAGCAGACTGATTAAAAAGATTGTCCTCTCTAATGTGAGAGGGCATCATCCAATCCCTTGAGGATCTAAATAAAACAAAGGCAGAGGAAGAACAAATTTACTCTTTCTGCTTGAGCTAGGCCATCCACCTTCTCCTGCCCTCAAACATGGGACCCTTGGTTCTCAGGCTTTCAGACTTGGGCTAAGACTTGTACCATCGGCTCTCCTGGTTCTCAAGTTTTTGGGCTTGGGCTACAACTATACCACCAGCTTTCCTGGGCTTCCAGCTTGCAAACAACATATTGTGGGACTTCTCAGCCTCCAAAATCATGTGAGCCAATCTCTCATAATAAATCTCTTTCTATGTATCTATATCTATATCTTTATCATCTATGTCTATATCTATATCTATATCCTATTGGTCCTGTTTCTCTGGAGAACCCTGACTGATACGGAAAGCTATAGAATGGACTAAGCATGGAGTATGAGCAAAGGTAACAAGGGTTTGAGCTAATGTGAGAACTAAAAACAAAAAGAGAGAAACAATAATTTATTGTATATTTCGAAATACGTAGAATAAATGCTTTATAATATTCACAACACAAAGAAGTGTATTGTTTGAGGTGGGGGATATCCCGATTACCCTGATTTTATCATTGCATATTATATACATGTATCAAAATACCACATTTATGCCATAAATACATACTATTATGCATAAATAAATTAAAAATAAGAGAGGTGTATTCAACCACATTTCTCTAAACCACTTCAATGGGCTGATGTCTTTCTCGATGCCAAGTTAAACATACCAAGACCTGCTTATAGGGTAATCAATTACAATACTATGTGTATTAGAATGAAGATTATTTTCCACTTTTCAAAAAAAACAAATAAATAAGAGAGGTGTGAGAGATGTCACCAAAGAAGAGCTAACAGATGTCAGTGTCCTGTTGGATGTAAAGGGTGAGAAATACATTTAATGTAGCTCCAAAGGTTTGTGTCTGAGCAACACTAGGAAAGTGCCATTAATGAACTATGAAACTCAGAAGTGGAAACTCAAAAGTGAGAGCAAATGATGCAGGAGATGAAGGACACGGGAGCCATTATATGCTTCAGTTTGTCTTCCTGAGCTTGAGGCAATGACAGGCTAGTCAGTCAGCTGGAGAAATGTCCATTTTAGAAAGTTAAAGGACATTCTAAGTGCATAGGCCCATTTGGGTACCAAATTGAGTTCAGTTTGTCTTTGGTGCCCCCAGGTACCTTTCTTGAGCTCATCTCAGTCCCAGGGGCCTAGGACTCTCACCTTGCCCAGTTTATCCTCCCTGACCCATGGATCCCCATCTTAGAGACCTATTTTAGTGCCCTGCCCTACCCAAGCTAGGCTTCTGCCCAGGGGACTGGCATGCAGCCACTGAATTCCAGGCAGTTAGGGTGCCCTGCTCTCTACAGACAGACCTCCCCTCCAGTGTCTCCTGGCCTGGAGTCCTCCTGCTGTCTCTCCCACAATAAGATGTCCCTACATCATAACAAAAGAGTGTCAAGATAGTACACTGTGCTCATAAGCCAAGTTTGGCTCTCACCTGAGCCAAATCCCCCTGCTCTGGCATGTCTCACACATGTAACATCCAAGGTCAGGGAAGGTGGGACTTGGCATATGCTAAATTTTGAATGTTTGTCCCCTCCAAAACTCATGTTGAAATTGAATTGCCATTGTGACAGTATTGGGAGGTGGGGCCTTTAAGAGATGTGTAGGTCATGAGGGTTCCACCTCCAAAGGTCCACCCCTCTTGTTCTCTCTCTCTCTCCACCCACCCACCTTCTACCACCTGATGATTTCTGCCATGTTATGACAAGCAAGAAGGCCCTTGCCAGATGCCAGCACCTTAACATTGAACTTCCCAGCCTCACAACTGTGAGCTGATAAATTTCTGTTCATTATAAAGTACCCAGTCTTGGGTATTCTGTTAGAACAACACAAAATAGACTAAGACAGCATGGAAACTCCAGCTTCTACAAGTTCTCTAGGTCATACCTTGTACTTACACTCTAGCCTCCCCGTTTGGCAGGCAGTGAATGGTAATAGATGATTGAGCAATGAGTACATGGAACCTTCTGGCTGTTTGTTTATGGTCAGTTGGAGGCAATAATTGTTCAAATGGCTTATATTTTTTCATCGGTATCAATTCCTTCCCCCTTTCAATCTAAACTTCCTTCTCCAAAAGCATCTGCATTTTAAATTAAGGCTGCTAGAAGAGGACAATATTTAAAACAAGGAATAGGCCAGGTGCAGTGGCTCATGCCTGTAATCCTAGCACCCTGGGAGGACGAAGCAGGAGGATCACTTGAGCTCAGTAATTCGAGACTAGCCTGAGTGAAGAGCTAGGTCCCATGTCTACTAAAAAAAGAAAAAAATTAGCCGGGTGTCATGATGTGTGCCTGTAGTCCCAGCTACTTGGGAGGCTGAGGCAAGAGGATCACTTGAGCCCGTGAGTTTGAGGTTGCAGTGAGCTATGATGATGCCACTGCACTCTAGCTAAAGCAACAGAGTGAGACTCTGTCTCCAGTAAATAAATAAACAAACCAAAGAATAAAGTGCATTATGAAAGTCTGAGCATTGGGAGAATACACCTTGGGACATTAAACCCTTCTGCATGGAAGGGCAGGTAAAATTTTGCTGTTCTGAAGAGGCTTCACTTCCCCTGCTATACCATTTATATATTGTCAGACTTCTCAAAACACCCTTCACATGTCTACTGGAGAACTGCATGTTCAGCATTACCTAATTTCCTCATAAATCTCTTGCCTTTTAATCAGCTAAGTGGCTATCTACTGAATTTCCCTGATTTATTGATATCTTTTGAGGGCTGAAGTTATGTCCAGATACTAAGTGATTAAATGTAGATGAAATGGCACATCACTGTAATTATTAATATAATAGAAAAGGGAATCATGACTGTGCATACAAAAGATCCCACAGAGGTGAATTGCAGACAGCTTCTTAAAAGGGCAGGCTCCACGGTTGCAGAGAAAACTGTACTACCAAGCTAATTTTTCCAAGGAAATCTTCCCAACAGCGCTCATTAGAGATGCATTTGCATTCGCTGGCTCAGCAGTTCTGCAGGAACCATGACCCCCTCCAAATTCACTGAGTAGGGACTTTGGCCGCTGACTAAACTGAAAGGTTAAAATCCCAGACTCTGGGCCAGTTGCGGTGGCTCACGCCTGTAATCCTAGCACTCTGGGAGGCTGAGGCAGGCGGATTGCTCGAGGTCAGGAGTTCGAAACCAGCCTGAGCAAGAGCGAGACCCCCGTCTCTACTATAAATAAAAAGAAATTAATTGGCCAACTAATATATATAGAAAAAAAATTAGCCAGGCATGGTGGCACATGCCTGTAGTCCCAGCTACTCGGGAGGCTGAGGCAGCAGGATTGCTTGAGCCCAGGAGACTGAGGTTGCTGTGAGCTAGGCTGATGCCACGGCACTCACTCTAGCCTGGGCAACAAAGCAAGACTCTGTCTCAAAAAAAAAAAAAAAAAAAATCCCAGACTCTGTTTGCACCCTCAGCCACCAAACTCTGTGTCACCTCTGGGGGATGTTTAAACTTTTCTGAGACCCCAATTCTTCAACCGTTAACCCAAAGCAATCCCTGCTGAAGACAGTTACGATAATACTCTCTTTAAAAACAAAGCAAGACACTTTGATTTAACAGGACATTATGCAGGTGCCATAAAATGAGACAGATTATTGTTTATGCCACAGGTCTTTGAGTCGTTACAATTGTTAAAGCACCACCTGCTGGAAACTCCAGTGATAAGAGGCTGGTACCAGAAAGGTGAGAAAATGTCAGCTGCCTGTCTGCCAAAGAGAACTTAGTTTCAAAATACAAATAGTAACAATGCTATTCAGCTATAAGAAACAATGGTGATCTAGCACCTCTTGTATTTTCCTGGCTAGAGCTGGAACCCATTCTATTAAGTGAAGTATCCCAAGAATGGAAAAACAAGCTCCACATGTACTCACCAGCAAATTGGTATTAACTGATCAACACCTAAGTGGACATACAGGAATAACATTTATTGGGTGTCGGGCAGGTGGGAGGGGGGAGGGGGGAGGGGGGAGGTATATACATACATCATGAGTGCGATGTGCACCGTCTGGGGGATGGACACGCTTGAAGCTCTGACTCGAGGGGGGGAGGTGGGGCAAGGGCAATATATGTAACCTTAACATTTGTGCCCCCATAATATGCTGAAAAAATAAATAAATATAATTAGGAAAAAAAAATAGTAACAATGGCACCAGCAAAGCCCTCTCTTCTTACAGTGTAACCATAGTTGCGTAATATAGTATTAATATTATACATCTATACTACAGAACAATGTAGCAACACTATTACATTGTTCAGTAAGGTGGAGGTTTTTTTAATGTCATGAATATCTATAAGAAATAATGAAAAATTGATAAATATTGCTTAATAGGCAAGAAAAGGATTTAGAGGAGGTTATCAACAAAAGAATGTGCTGTGTCTCAGAAGCTGTGCTTGTGCTTCAGGGATCAACATATATTTAGATAGATGGTTACTTATTGTCATTAATGGATTTTATGGTAAAGTAATGATTAAAAGATTCTTTATGAAAATGAATGGGTTGTTATCAAATGTATTTGTAATTTTAAACATTGCGATAACTTAAGACTGTCAATCTCTGTAATAAGACTATTCATATTATAGCACCAGTTTCTCAGAGAGTCTAATGTGAACAAGGTAAACCTGACTAGGTAGTTCTAGGACAGGGCCTGAGAATCTATTTTTTTTCCTTTTATTTATTATTATTATTATTTTAACTTTCTTTTTCTTTCTTTTTTTTTTTTTTAACACCAACTTGAACCAGAGAGAACCAGTTTTAAAAGTATCTCCAGTGTTTCTGACATTCTGCCAAGTTTGGAAAGCTATGAATCTAGCACTACTGGGCATAAACCTGAGACAAATTATATCACCTTCCTATGCCTTTGTTTATTTATCTTAAAAAAGGGAACTGGGAGAAAAAAAGTAAAAAAGGGAACTGGACTAGATAATAAGCCCTTCCATGGGTCAGAGGTCAAGATTTTCAAATTCCTTGATTATTGACATTATTGGGCAAATTTAAACTACTTGTACACAGTAAACATTCAACAAATATTTGTTTAGTGAGGAGGGACACAAATCAGTTATAAGAGGTGACTTAAGGATTTTTCCAAGAACACTCAGACTCAAGTAGGATAGTTCAATTGTGTTAAAACATTAACATTTACTTATGGTGGTATATTTTCCAGTTTGATATTTGTACTTCAGAGTTTTCTCTAAAATGTTTAAATTTATGGTTTCATTTGAATATGTAAACAAAGTATATCTCTAGAAGTTAACAGAGATAAATTGAGATTTGGATGATTTTCTAGAGTTAAAAAAAATGCTACCTCTTTTTTCCCAAAGTCCATCAAATATGTAGGTATGCTAAACACCCAAATATGTAACCAAAGACCTTGTGAATGGCAGCCAAACAGCAATCTGATAGATGGAGGATCAGCAACCACAGTTTTAACTACAGCTGTCCCTGATGAAAATAAAATGAAACAATAAACAAAACCAGCACGATTTAAAAAAAAAAAAAAGAATCAGTGTGCTAATCAAACCAAAAATCTTCCCCAAACAGTGAAACATTTTAACATAACCTTTTCCATTCACTGATAGTTGTTAATGACAACGAAACATAAATTGAAAATGATAGTTTTAATTTGTTGCAGAGAATGAAAGATCATTTCACTTAAAAAAGTAAAAACTTCACTGTGGTAATTCAGAATTGGAAAGTGTGTATTCCCACAAATGATCTGTGAGCTCACTCTGACTTCCCTTCAATAGCGGCATAGCCCCCAAATATTAATAGATAGGTTTCCCTCACCTTACAGAAGACAGGACTGCGAGAAGCTGAAGATGAAGAAATTTCAAATATGTTAAGTCATTGAAAATCCACAAGAGGAACTGGTTAGTCAAAGAAACCACACAGTGAATGTACTCCCATGAATTCAAAGTCATTTAATAATATGATCCACCATTTCTTATCATATTTTTACAAAAAAGTTTACAGTGACATTTTGTTGGTTGACACTATACTGATGCTACACGTTAACATTCTGTATTGAGGAAGTATCATAAAAATCTCATGACATTACGAATATTTGTTAAGAAGTAGTGTAGTATCTTCTTTTAACAATTGAGGGCTGCTCCTAGGCATACTCTTCTCTGAGGAAGTATTACTTTTGTGTTTGCATTTTGATAATAACCTATTTTTTTCTACCAGTTACAGAAACAAAGTTTTCTCCTTATTGCAATAATTTGCAGTAGGACTTAGTTTACTGAGCTGATGCTTAATATTATAAAATGAGATCAATAGAAATATTCCAGGGGGTCGTGAGAATTTTTCAAAAAGGATGGTGCAATTTATTTACTTGGGTCTGTGAAATCTTGGAGAGTAGGATCTGGGACTGGAAGAAATGTCCAGTGTCACAGGCTTTAAGAGCAGAGAGAGTTTGCTCTGGAATCTGGAATGAACAACAGGGGAGGAATTAAAAAAAAAAATTTTTTTTAGCTGGGTGCAGTGGCTCACACCTGTAATCCTAGCACTTTGGGAGGCTGAGGTGGGAGGATCACTTGAGGTCAGGAGTTTGAGACCAGCCTGAGCAAGTGTGAGATCCCCTCTCTACAAAAAGTAGAAAAAATTAGCCGGGCATGGTGGTGCATGCCTGTAGTTCCAGCTACATGGGAGGCTGAGGCAGGAGGATCCCTTGAGTCCAGGAGTTTGAGGTTTCTGTGAGCCATGATGACACCACTGCACTCCAGCCTGGGCAACAAAGTGAGACCCTATGTTAAAATTTTTAAAAATTAAAAAAAGAAAAAAGAAACAAGTAGGAGAGGGCTCCTAGGTTTATTGCACCCCAGGTTAAGGCTCCTATAGCACTCACACTTGAACCTCAGGACTTCTCAAGTACTGCCCCATCCATTTCCCCACCATAGGCAATTGTCACCAGGCCTCATATGCCTAAGACCATAAGGCCTGTAGACAATGACTGCCTCCTCAGGGCAAAACCCCAAAGCCTCCAACTGAGGAAAGCTACCCCTGACCACAGAGCCCAGTCCAGCTGGGCTGCTTTCAGGCCGGGTCCTAAGGCCGGCTCACTCCTGGGTCTCTCCCCAGTCCTGCTTTCCCACATGTGCCTCTGGGACCCCCGAGCCTGCGGGGGTCCTGCACCTCGTCTCCCCGACACTCATAGGTATTGGTCCTCAAACACACAGAAATACAATCCTTGCCTTGGGTTCTGCTCTCTTTTGGTATTTCTACATTTGCTATACAGTTTAACATTCCTTCCTAAAAACCTAACCCCTGGATCCAATCCAACGCCGTAGAGTGTCCACCCCAGGTTGCATTTCCCCACATGTCCCCTAGGCAGTCGGCAGGCTCCGCTCTGTCCTGGTGGGGCACGAGTGTGCGCTGTCCTCTCCAGCTACAGGGCCACAGAGTGGGTCTCCTGGAGGTTCTCCTCAAGCTTCAGTCCCAGGTTGTCGATCCCAATGCTGGTGGTCGCAGGCACGGTGCTTTCATGCGGCTCTGCCGTGCGAGTCGGGGTGGAGCAGTACAGGATGAAGCCCAGCATGATGACGCTGAAGGACAGGATGTAGAGTCCCGAAAACTAGGAGAGAAAAACAGGCAAAAGAAATTGTAGGCCATGCACAGTGGCTCACACCTGTAATCCTAGCACTCTGGGAGGCCAAGGCGGGAGGATCACTCAAGGTCAGGAGTTCAAAACCAGCCTGAGCAAGAGTGAGACCCCCGTCTCTACTAAAAAAATAGAAAGAAATTAGCTGGACAACGAAATATATATAGAAAAAAATTAGCCGGGCATGGTGGCGCATGTCTGGAGTCCCAGCTACTCCGGAGGCTGAGGCAGAAAGATTGCCTGAGCCCAGGAGTTTGAGGTTGCTGTGAGCTACGCTGACGCCACGGCACTCTAGCCCGGGCAACAGAGTGACTCTGCCTCAAAAAAAATAAATAAAATTAAAAAATCGTGCTCCCTCGCGTCCATCTTTGCCACTGCCTTTTGCCTACCATGCTTTGATGTCTCCCTTCTCATAACCTTTTTCCTGAAAGTTGCCTGAGGAGACGCCAACACCCAAAACCCTCCCAGAGATACCAGTAAATGGAAGGACTCTGGCAACAGTACCGGGCACCCTGGCCAGTTAGATGCTTGGATCTTTAGGAGAGATGGGACTTCGCCTTTCTCTGTGATGGTCCAGCTGCACCCCACCCTGTCCGTAGTCCTACTTAGTGGAGAAAGCAAACGGTCAGCATGGACACCATGAGACAGCCTGGTTCAGACCCTAGACACGATGACTACACACTATTGGTATGAAACAAAGGAACACAGGACCTATGATATTAATAGAATGTGGACGGACACAGGCGACATCTGCTCAACAGCCTCTCAATGTATGCTATTCCAATGAAATTCCTTTTGTTAAAATTTGATAGATTATCTTCTCTCTGTAGGCAAGTAGGTTTTTTGTTTTGGCTTTTTTGCTTCTTGGTTTTTTGGGGGGAGATTTTTTGAGATAGGGTTTCACTCTGTTGCCTGAGCTAGAATACAGTGGCATCATCGTACCTCACTGAAAACCCCAAACTCCTGGGCTCAAGCGATCCTCCTGCCTCAGTCCCGAGTAGCTGGGACTACAGGTGCATGCCACCACTCCTGGCCTCAAGTGATCCTCCCACCTTGGCCTCCCAGTGCTAGGATTACAGGAATGAGCCACCATGCCTGGCCCTAGACAAATGGTATATAGTCAAATTTATGGTAGGCTGAGCAGATTCAGATTTTTAGAGCCGGAAAAGAGCTTAAGACATCACTTTTCAAAAGAGTTTGAAGCCCAAAGAAGTGACTGGTGTAAGGTCCAGTGAAGACAACTACAGAGAAAACAGGGCCCAACAGGAGGCATCTCCTAACCTCTCTGCTCTCAGAAAGATCCTCTAGCAGGATCCCATTCTGATAACACTCCATAAGGGTAGATGAAATTTTGGGTAACCTTCTTCAACCTGCTCCTTTTTAGGACTGAAAACAACCACCCAGAGAAAAAAGTAATAAGGACAGAACACTAATCCATTGGGTGTGTATACTGAAAATGACATTCTGACATACTCCAAAAGTTTAAATAAATTATATTAAGTACTTTGCATATTTGCTTTTATTTGAATTGGGGATCCATATAAAAGTTCAAGTATTAAATAAATCAATATCTGTTTTTAATTGCATGATAAATAAAGCACAGAAATAAAGTAGCTAAAGACTGACCAAGAATGGTATAGTAAAAATTGGAGAAATTATATAGCACAATTAATGTGTAATTACATGCCCCAGATTTTTTTTTTAATGGAACAAGCAAACTCAACTTACGAATGGTCTTGCTAACCTGATTTTAAAGTTAAGAATATTTTATTCAAGCCAATAAATCTTTTTAAATTAGATTAGATTTCATATTATACCCAATAAAAAGAGTTTAAAGTAAGGGGCTGACAGAGAAAAGCAATAAGAAAACAGAATGGGCTGGAGAAGGGGAAGAGAAAGAAGATGAGAGGGAAAAAGAGAGAGAGAGAGGAAAAAGAAAGTAAGATTCACTCCCAAAAGTGAAAGGAAAAACTAAATAGGTTTTTGAAATGAGTATTAAGTAGATTGCTGGTCACCATCCAGTTGTGGGCTTCTGTGGGTCACTAGTGGTTTTAAAATGTTAATTTTTTTTTATAGATGCTCAATTACTACTTCTTAACCTTAAACCTTGAGGATTCCTTAAGGAATTCTCCCCAAAACAGGAAAGTCTTCCTTGGATTCAGTGATAACGCAAAGCCAGTGACATTAAGCTGAACAGTCTACTATAATTTCCTGGCACTGACTTTAATTCTTAGATCTAATACTTAGCACAGTGCCCAACACACAGCAAGTGTTCAATAACGTTTGTAGAAAAAAATGATTCAATGAATACTAGGTGAAGTTAGAGCTATTTAGAGTACCTTAAACTTCCAAAGTTGGTATTATGAAAGGCAATCAAGGTATCCTACAGAATGTCCACAGTTTACCTGTGGGAAAACCTATATAATGTGTTCAAAACCCATTCTGTTTGGTTTGGTGGTTTTTAAGTGTTCAGCAGAAAAAATATGTGTATCTTAAGGCAGGTGGTTGAATGGAGGCATCTTTATTAGAACAAGGAGACTAATAAATGGAGAATGGAGTGCGGTAAGTCTCCTGAATTAGAGACTTTTACTTTTTCCTTTTTGTAAATTCTACCTTTGAGGTCTGGATCTATACAAGAAGTTTCTTTTGGCTACTTTATTCAATAAGTATTTACTCAAAATCAATTGCACAGAAGGCAGAGTGCTTAAGGTCTGACCCAGATATGTATAAAAAATTTTAAGCCTCTTTTTCAACTCTGCTTCAAAAAATCAAAGTTATTTTAGAAACACCATTTTTTAAATTGGGGATATATTATGCTTATGATTGTCTTTAAAAACTATTTCTAAAATGCTAGATATTCTCATTATGCTCTGAATTTTTTTCTACCTCTGTTATTTACTCTGAAGATCATAGCAGACCTCCTCTTCACTCTCTGAGTCTTGAAGCAACCTTTGACCAAAAACAATAAAATCTGATCTGAGTTAAGAGTGAGCTGCTGGACATGCAAGCATAAAGCAACATAAAACAAAAGAACTATAAAGGAATTTATAGACTGCATGCTCCAATTCTGAGAATAGTAGTTAAAGTTATATGGCCAAAAAATGACACATGAAAGGACTTTTTCATATGAAAGTTAAGAGCCGCTGAAGCTAAGGATAGCTACCAACTGGCCTGGAACTATGGTATAGAAACACATTCACCCCCTAGTGGTGGCCACATGAAATGCAGCCACACCACCACAAAAAAATCTCACTGACTACCTTTAAGACTGACATTGTAGTACTTGCTAATTCGGCTCTCATAGAAAAAAAAAAAAATCTGGGCCCATCAAGACCACTAATCTGATTCACTTTGACGTTTGTTACTTTTTTCTTTGCTTTTTTTTTTTTTTTTTTGAGACGGGGTCTCACTCTGTCACCTGGGCTGAGCTAGAGTGCTGTGGCCTCAACCTAGCTCCCAGCAACCTCAAACTCCTGGGCTCAAGTGATCTTCCAGCCTGGGCCTCCCAGAGTGCTAGGATTATAGCCGTGAGCCACCACGCCCAGCCCTCCTTTGTTACTTTTCATGATACTATCAATAAGCTATAAATACTTCTTCAGTCTTAGTACACAAATACCTTAACCAGCAAAGATAACAGTGGGTTCCTGTCTCGTGTTAATCTTGCAAGGCAAAAGCGTTTATGCTCCTTCGGCAGAAATTTCTGAGGACTCATTGAATTTAATGTATCAATAATTTAGCTAAGTGTTGTTGAGTTCATGGCCAATTCCTGGGAATAGTGTAAGTCAGCACTGAGGATTTCTGTCTGGATACAAAATCTTACAAAGACAAAGAAATGTAGTTGATGTTCCCTACTGAAACTAAAATTGCCAGTTATCAGCCAACACCCTATTTGCTCAAGTGACTGTGGGGAAAGACAGCAAACAGGTCAACAAGGCCTTACTGAAGGTACGCTGAGAAAAGACACGTTTCTTGAGCAGCAGTCCTCAAGGTGTGATCCAAAGGCCTTTGAAGAGACCCAAGACCCTTGAGGGGAAATCCATAAGGTCAAAACTATTATTACAATAATACCGATATGCCATCACCCTTTTCACTTTCATTGTCTTACAAGTGCGCAGTAGAACGTCCTAGGCAACATAACATGTGCTATCACAAAGCAGAATATGAGAACCCAGCTGTTTTCTCTTAAGCCACACAGCAAAGAGATTTTTAAAATGTAAAGCAATGTCACTCTTCTCACTATTTTAGTTTATTTTGGAAAATACAGTTTTTTCATAAAAATATGTTATTTGGCCTGGACATGGTGGCTCAATCCTGTAATCCCAGCACTTTGGGAGGCTGAGGTGGGAGGATCACTTGAGCCCAGGATTTGAAGACCAGCCTGGGCAAATACAGTAAGATCCTGTCTCTATAAAAAGTTTTAAAAATTAGCCAGACATAGTGGCACATCTGTCACCCAAGCTACTTGGGAGGCTGAGACAGGAGGATCTCTTGAGCCCAGGAGTTTGAGGTTGCAGTGAGCTGTGATCACACCTCTGCACTCTAGCCTGGGCCACAGAGTGACACTCTGTCTCTTAAGGGAAAAAAAAAGTTACTTATGTTAACATGAGTTTCTTAATAAATTAATAAATAAGTATTTTATAAATTTCTCATTTTTAATTTCTAATATGGTAAATAATAGTTATAAGTGACTAGAGTCCTTAACTTGTAAGCATTTAACAGGGTCCTAAGATTTAAAAAGAATGAGAACTGCTATCCTCGGTGTTTTCAAATTAGCTGTGAAGTTGAAAAAAATCTATTTATTTGGTTCTCTCTGCAGTATAAGACTTGACAGATTCTTAAGCTTGAGATTCTCACCTGAGTAACAAAAATGAGAGGGAAAGTACAGCGTGGAAGGAAGATTGGACTGATAGGAGCCTGGTAACTAAAATTTAGTCTTGGCCAGGCGTGGTGGCTCACGCCTGTAATCCTAGCACTCTGGGAGGCCGAGGCGGGAGGATTGCTCGAGGTCAAGAGTTCGAAACCAGCCTGAGCAAGAGCGAAACCCCGTCTCTACTATAAATAGAAAGAAATTAACTGGCCAAATAATATATATAGAAAAAATTAGCCGGGCATGGTGGTGCATGTCTGTAGTCCCAGCTACTCGGAAGGCTGAGGCAGTAGGATTGCTTGAGCCCAGGAGTTTGAAGTTGCTGTGAGCTAGGCTGACGCCACGGCACTCATTCTAGCCTGGGCAACAAAGCGAGACTCTGTCTCAAAAATAAACAAATAAAATAAAATTTAGTCTTAACCACTAACCAGCTGCTGACTAAAGACAGGTCACTCAACTGCACATAACCTCCCCAGACCTTCCTTTCCTTTAACTAAAATGAGATGGTTGGACCAGTCAGTCATTTTCAAAGGCAGGTGTATCAGACTCTCTGGGATATTATTTTTCAAACTACATATTTGCTCTCTGGCTTTCCCTGAAGATGCCGATGCATTCCTGCCTTGAGAGTTAGTGCACACGATAGTGGCCATTACTGACGGTAACAGTTATGCTTTTGAGTGCTGTGATGCTGTGGAGATAGAAAACGTCTAAAAAACCACAGCATTGACTTACCCTTAAAGTCCCTTCTGGACATAAAATTATTACCAAGGATGGAACCATTTCCGTCATGCACGCATGATGATGCACCCCTCTCCCCTTCCTTTCTGTCAGGTACTCCAGAGTTTTTGTCCGTGTACCAGGGCCAAAGAAAGTGAACAGAAAAGTCCATAGTGCCCAGCCTAAGTTAGATTGTCCCTCAAGGTGGACAGGCAGCTCTGGGACTGCTTGTTTATCACCTGGAAACGTGCATTAGCATTTACATAAGCCAGCTCCTAGGGCATGCCATAGAAGATGAAATCCATTGTATTTCACCCTTTAGAAAAACCCTAAAAGGGCAAATTCTTGCCCCACCCCCACTCTTAGACAGGGTCTTGCTCTGTTGACCAGGTTAAAGCGCAGCGATATCATCATAGCACCTCAACTCCTGTACTCAAGCAATCGTCCCACCTCAGCCTCCCAAGTTGCTGGGACTACAGGTGTGTACCACCACGCCCAGCTAATTTTTCTATTTTTTGCAGAGATGGGGTCTTGCTATGTTGCTCAGGCTGGTCTCAAACTCCTGGCCTCAAGTGATCCTCTCACCTCAGCCTCCCCAAGTGCTAGGATTATATAGGTGTGAGTCACTGTGTCTGGCCCAGGCAATTCTTACTTGGACCAATTTTCTTAATTTGGAAGCAGTAAAAGGAGGGAGGCCTGACCAATGAAATTCTTGTGAAGAGGATGAGAAGGTTTTATTTTGGATTAAGAATTTTTTTTTTTTTTTGAGACAGAGTCTCACTTTGTTGCCCAGGCTAGAATGAGTGCCGTGGCGTCAGCCTAGCTCACAGCAACCTCAAACTCCTGGGCTCAAGCAATCCTTCTGCCTCAGCCTCCTGAGTAGCTGGGACTACATGTATGCGCCACCATGCCCGGCTAATTTTTTCCATATACATTTTTAGTTGTCCGGCTAATTTCTTTCTATTTATAGTAGAGACGGGGTCTCACTCTTGCTCAGGGGTCTCACTCTTGCTCAGGTTTCAAACTCCTGACCTCGAGCAATCCTCCAGCCTTGGCCTCCCAGAGTGCTAGGATTACAGGCGTGAGCCACCGTGCCTGGCCGTGGATTAAGAATCTTGAAGAAACTTGCTACTTCTTTTGGACTAAACAAGTGTTCTTATTTGAACATGACTTATTTGCTTACCTTATAGTCAAACAGAAAGAGTCCAAAGAAAAGGCTGTAAAGATCTGCTGTCAAGATGCCCAGGTTGACAGAGGTAGCACTAGTGGCTTTAATCACCAATGGCATGAAGCTGTACAGGCAAAACATACAGAGGGCAAATGCCACAAACAGCAAGGCTGTGAAAAAATGGAATATCTAATATTATGGGAAGGAATCAGAAGGCAAAAGAACTTGAGGTTTGGCTGTCATAAAAAACTCCCAGACTCTTAAACATATTATCTACAAGGCCGCTTGCTAACAGTTAGCATTGCAAATGCACTACAAAATTCTCTGGAAAAAAAAACAAAACAATAACAAGTTGTAATGTAGATAAGGACTTCAAAAATCCAACAGGGTGTTGGTCAAGGCTATAAAATCTTGCTACCCACCCTCCCAGGGCAGAGTGATGTCCATGATAAAAGGTCAATAAAAGCAGAATCAATATCACGTGTCCAGAAAAATCACTCATTATCTTCTCTTGCTTTTATTTGTTTGGTTGGTTGGACATGATTTGTGTAATTGGATTCAGAATAAAGTGTTTTGTTTTTTTTGTTTTTTTTTTTGAGACAGAGTCTCACTTTGTTGCCCAGGCTAGAGTGAGTGCCGTGGCGTCAGCCTGGCTCACAGCAACCTCAATCTCCGGGGCTCAGCGATCCTTCTGCCTCAGCCTCCCAAGTAGCTGGGACTACAGGCATGCGCCACCATGCCCGGCTAATTTTTTTTTTTGTATATATATATTTTTAGTTGGTCAATTAATTTCTTTCTATTTTTGGTAGAGACGGGGTCTTGCTCAGGCTGGTTTCGAACTCCTGACCTTGAGCAATCCACCCGCCTCGGCCTCCCAAAGGGCTAGGATTACAGGCATGAGCCACAGCGCCCGGCCAGAATAAAGTGTTTTTAAGGCATAAAGACAGTTGTTAAGTCCACTGTATTTGTTCATCTCGTTAAATTAAATGCTCCAAGACAGCACAGTATAATTGCCCTCTTTAGGACAATGCTCTTCATGTGGATGCTGACTACATCAGCAGTATCTCTGCTTTGCAACCACTTCTTTAATCTCACCGCATATCCAACACCTTTCTCTCTCTTTCTCTCTCTCTCTCTCTCTCTCTCTCTGGCAATCTGTTATTTAGTTGAATTAAATTATTCAAGCATGGGACACAATCTTCAATGACATTTATATACATTTAACTTCTTTCCACCCATCATCATCAAACAAGACTCAAATCTTTCCTGTCTCATCACTGTTTTCTTCTGCTTCATTTATTTGTGCAGAGGCCTAAGAATATCAGATGATAGGGGCAATGGGAAGTAGGGGGTGACCCCACACCATCAGTGATTCGGGTTAATGCTTCACAAATTACATCAAGCAGACAAAAACCTTCACAAGTCTGAGGACCCAAGATACAGGTCTAATTTAAAGCTGCTATGACCAAAGGTCAGCCTCCAGTCTGGTTCAGAATTCCTAGTAAAGAAAGGTTATCCCTGCAAGTAAAGATTAAGAATGAACTTTCACGGAGGTTCACCTACCAATCCCCAGAGAAAGCTCAACGTAAACCACTATAGCTGGTATGCATCAAATTACTCTGGATTTTACAAAGATGTCTAAATATTTTTAAAAGGAAGCATTTATTTCTGGATGTTCGTTTTTGTTAAACGAAAGAACTGGCTAAAAAGAATTATTGTTTATTTATTTACATACCAATTTTCCAGTCCCAGTGAATGCTGGCAATATCCTTATATTCCACAATCAATCTAAGATTAAAATAAGAGGTCAAAGAGAGATCCACATACACATTTTTCCTGTTTTACAGACATTTTAGTTATTATTCTCAGCGAAGGTGAAGAATTATGTCGATTTCTGAATTTTTCTTAGAATATAAAAATAACTATCTTTAATAAAAATGACAAAGAATAAAACCAAAGGAGTTCATAAAGATATGTTTGGCTCCTTTAAAAGTGCTCTTTAATTGTAGCCAACTATAGAGGGAAAACATGACATTATGCTTTCTTTCTGAATAAACTTAGGAAATTAATGTATTCATATTTTCTGAAGATAACTAGAGGGAAAAAATCATTCCTGGTAATGCCTCTACCACACTGTAAACAGGAATCCTAAGCCTCACACATGTTTAAGAAAATAAAGCATAATTCTTGACATTTTAACAATCGTCTAATAGACATTTAGCAATGTCTATTACTGATTTCGAATATGAGTTAGGACCAAATAAACAATGAATATTAGTAGTTAGAAAGTCATCATCAATGATATATTTGCTTATTATGTTTTTAGGAAAAAAATTTAGAATCTTACAGCTGTATGCCACTGATAATTGTCCCAAATAAGCCCACCATTCCTAGAAACTCCTGTCTGCTCAGCTTCTTCACGACGTATTCTTCACAAACATTAGAAATGGCATAGAGGGAAGACCCAAGAAGGACAAAGATGTCACCAAGCAGCACATTGCTCCCTACAGAAAGACAAGCCACAAAAAGGAATACACTGTAAATAGGCGAACCTCATTAGCTTGCCCCCAGGAGTTTATCTGACTTGTGTCCATTTAAACAAAGACTTTTACAGAAGGAGCAAACCTGGTTTCTAGAAGTATGAATTCTCTTATTCTCATAACTTTCTAGTATAATGTTGCTGTGATTTTTCATAATTTGGAAGACTAACAGACTGGAAGATAGTGGTATACACCATAACTTAAGCCCTTGGAAAATGATTTCTAGGACATGACAAATTAATGAAATTTATTAAAGGGTCACGTCAGTTTGAAAACTATAAGGAAGGAACTGATTTCAAGGTAATTTCCTCTCATAATCCAAGGAGATTCTGAAGTCACTTGTAGATTGAGTGAATTCATAGACCTTAATTAGATTTTATACTATCAATTGTCTGAATTTAACACAAAGTATAGCAAGTTGTTCTCCTTTATAGAGAGGCTTACAAAGAGGTCATCCCATGAACATCAAATCTCCTTTTGAAAAAAAAAAAAAAAAATCAAAAAGTCAAGAATCTACAGTAGGTTTTCCAGTATCCAATCCAAATATATGAGCCAAAAAAGACTATTGCAAATATATAAAGAAACTCCTCTCTCATGAGACAAACTAAACTATTTAGTGTGACAAAAACAGAACAAGGACCATGGGCTGGTAGGAATATAGAGAATATTTTGCTGAAGTGGTTACAAAATACCATAAACAAGTAAACCTGAAAATAAAATTTAAAAGGTAGTTAACCAGGACATGTTTTCTGCTGTTAACTGTATCTTTGCAAAATAAAAGTGAAAACATGAGCAAAACTCTTCTGTGACTAAACCACAAATAAGTAACATTCTCACCTGAATTGTCTTGCCTCTCTGCTAAGACATCTGCACCAACCATGGTTCCCACGCCCAGCAGACAGATAGACACAGCAATGAAGTGGATCACTCTGTATCTTGCATAAAGAATAAACCACGAGAGAGCCATCAACATAGGAATCCCAAAGCAATCCAAGAGCTGCATGGAAGGAGAAATAAACAGCTTAAAACATCTCTCATTAGCTAAAAGATGGGCAATTCAGTATTAATAAGAGTCAGTATTTATTGAGCATTTATTATAAGCCAGCCCTGGACTAAGTGCTTTATCTGGATTAACTCATTTAATCCTCACAATTCTGTGAGATTGAAATTACGATCCCATTTTATACATGGGAAAATGAAGCTATAAATGAGGTGAAATGGGTTACCCCAAATCACACAGTTAAAAATGGGAGAGCCAGTTGCTGAACCCAAGAATTCTGCATGAGGGCCTGTGCAATTTACCTCTCCACTCCCACCAGGGTTTATTCTTAAGCCCAGTAGGCAAACTCTCCTTCCTGCATGCATCCATTTACTCAGGGAACAAATATTTATTAGACACGTCGAATGTGCAACACACAGTGCAAGGAGCTAGGAATAGAAGTGAACAGGGCAGATACGCGCCGTGCCCTCAGGAGCACACAAAGCAAGAAAACACGTGGAATAAATCATCACACAACCAGAGCATCTAATTGCAACTGGGCTAAGAGCTAAGCCGTACAGGTTACCGTGAGAGAGCGCCCAGGCACCATCCCCCTGCCGGAGTGTCCAACCACACCATGTGATACAGACGCTTGCTCACAGCAAATGCTCTTGCTCATCTTCATCACATGCTCCTCCAACACCTGTTGACCTAGGTCCAGAAAACACCTGCTATACCTCTAATACTGCCCATCTGAAATGCGTGCCAAAACTACAATAAATCTGAAATCACTCCTAAAATAAAAGAAAACCAGAGATTGCACTCCCTCAATTCTTAAATTCACAAATTTTATGTGTATTCAAGGACAATCCTTGATGCATTCCAGTGTATTCAAGGAAAAAATATATTCCTTATAGTAATAATACTCCTGAAACTGCTGTTTTATTCTCACCCTGTTGTTTGTTTTTAAACCTTGTCACCGATTCTCTCTGTATCTGTTTAATCTTGGGCAAGTCAGGCCCTAAATCTCCCGTCCGATCCTGTCCGCAGTTGTTTACAGAGGGCCTTTTACTGCAGTAACGTCACCAGAGTCCGACACACCATGAGGAGGAATGGGCATCTTGCCTTGTTATTTATTCCAGCTGCAGAACTCTAATCTCTTAAGTGCTTTATTGAGCCTGCCTGAATAACCAACCATTAAACGATGCAAATGATGATAGCCTGTCCCGGAAGACACCAGCAGAATCCAGCCCTAATGGCTTAACAAAGTCTGAGCTACATTCCTTAAACTAAAAAAAGTAGGAAAGAAAATAACCACCCTAAAAACTATCACAGAAGACTCCCTTATCCTTGTGTCTTAAAATCAATCCTAAATTGATGTGCTCTATCTTAAATTTGCTCTATCTTTCACAATTTTCAGTGGGCAATGAGTGGCCCTATAATAAGGGAGTTGCCTACGTCAAAGCTCCAGAGGCCTCAGGCCCCAGCGCTGCCACTGACCAGCTAGCTGTGTGATCTCTGGCCATTGTCGGAGTCAAAGTATGAAACAAAGAGATTAGACTAAATGATCGTGCAGGCCCCCTCCGATTCTAACATTCCATGATTTCTCCACTGATGATGCCTATCGTCTCGTTTGTCTACATGAACCTCCTTTTCAAAATGTGGTCTTGGTGATGGATAAGTCTTCTCCTCTATAATGCTTTCAGTTCCAAGAGTCTCATTTAATTTAATATTTTAAAATTATGGTACAGTCACAGTAAGCAGGGGACTAAGACAGACCCTGGGGACATGAGCATAAAAATGGGTTGGACCATATCAGAGGTACAATGGAGTAGAGAAAAGAAAGTGAAATTGAATTAGGCCTTAGGGGCGAGGATATTCAAAAAGGACTGCAGTCTAGAAAAAGCAGAGCGGCAGAGCAGCGGAGGAGACAAGGAGCAGTCTGTGGGTGGGAACCGGATGGTGTGGCAGTAAAGGGGGACATGAGTAGAAACCTGGTGACATCATGAACTTCACAGGAACTACCTCATAACGATTTGTAATTACCGAATCTTCAAAGAAATCCTCAAGAAAGAGGTTCAAAGACCACCACCTAATCCAAATTTCCACCCTTTCAGATTACCCAGACCAGGGATTTACTTAAATAGAGAACTGGCTTGAATAATCCCAGTGAAAGAGAACTCTGCTGCTGGTGGAGTTTTCATGGTTAGATGCCTTAATTATAAAAATGTTCCCTGCTAAGATGATAAGTACTTGACTTTTGACAACCAAATGCTTGGGTTTTTCTAAGAGGCTAGGATGAAAGAAATCATTTTCGATGGTACAAGGCATGAACTTTAGTCACAAAAATCTATAAGTGTTTGGGTTTTATTTGTGTTTAGACCTCGTACTAATTCAAAACTTTTTCGTGTTATCAGGGAACAAAGTTTCTGCAATTAAGTAATTAAAATGTGTGTGAGATTATGGGAGTAGATGTGACTAGAAAATGTCATCTTCTACATACTGATGCATACCTCATTACTCAACGCTGAGCATACACTTACTCCCATTTGTGATAAACTTCGTCCTCTAGGTAACTCCTGGTTTTCATTTTTATGAATTTCTGGGTTCTCTGTGTGCCTCCTGTGACATCTGTTGTCACAAATCACTTCCTATCTCGGCTTTTTAACCCATACCAGCCAAAAACCAAGAGGTCCGCTAAGGCCAATGCTTGGCACAATGTTACAGGAAGGAAAATATTTAATAAAATGCATTCTGGTAATAACATTTAATGTACGTACACATTCGAAAGATACTGAGTGGTCATCAATCCTTACCTTTTCCAAGTAAAATAAGACTAATTTCATTCTAATTTTTCCAGTTTCTAAAATTTGGAGATGTCTGTGTTTTGCATAGTGAGAAAAGTGATGCATCAGATAGTTATAAATCCATTAAACTACAACATCTAAAGCTGGCATTGGAGTCTATCTCACTTTCACTTCCTTTTATAAAGCATTTTATTGTTAGTTATGGTGGTTTCAGTGTTATGATATATCTCATAGTTTGCTAATATTAAGATAACTGAAATCAGTCTTCCTCAACTTCACAAAGTTGAAGCACTGCAATGTAGGAACATTCTTCTTTCAACCCAGCAAGAATAAACTTAACATGGCCGGGCGCGGTGGCTCACGCCTGTAATCCTAGCTCTCTGGGAGGCCGAGACGGGCGGATTGCTCAAGGTCAGGAGTTCGAAACCAGCCTGAGCAAGAGCGAGACCTCGTCTCTAAAAAAAAAAAAAAAAAAAAAAAGAATAAACTTAACAAAGAAACAGGGATGGGAGTTTTACCTTTGGCTACCACCTCTCCCCAAAATATTTAATAGGTTCCCTTGAATGGTTCCTTTGTCGTGAATATCTACTTTGCTTGCAAACATCCAATTTGTCTATAGTACAAGGTACACCTACTTTCACATGCCATATCTGAGCAACACAGAAGACAGAACTCTTCTCAACATCACAGCATCAACTGCCAACTAAATATTTACGCTTATTTGGGTAGGAACTGTTCTCATCTGTGATAGCATTAGCAGTTTGGGAACTGATTAACTTGTAGACATTTTACTAATTCCAGAAAACATTACTCATTAGAGCATATGCTCCACCGGGAAACATCACCCACCTGTGTTTAGGTTCTCTCTAAGTGAACAGGTTTTCAATAAATTAGGTTAACACAAGTATGAGTTCATGGTCTTCTCTTGAAGCTATAAAATCCAAAGAGGTGAGAGGGCTCCCTCTTACCTGGACGCTGGTTAGAGTTGTGTACTGGTAGGCTCTGACAACCAGGTAATTGGCTTCCACATCTGCTAGTCCCAGCAGAATGTACTTCCACCATTTCCTTTTCAAGATTATTAAAAGGTTATCACTGCCTGATTGAAAGAAATCTAGGTTAGTACATGTTACTTGAAAATGATACCATCCATGTTAATTTGGAGATCAAAGAGCCAAATCAAGTGTTTACTGTGCATATCAAATGTGGCCCCTCCTAATTTCCATTACTCATAACCCAAACACCTGCAACGGCTCAGCAGAGTCAGTTACAGTTTTTCTAGTATGAGACCCAAGTTAAGGTGTCATCATAGATTAAGTATTCAATGAAAGCACCAGAAAGAAAGTAGGAGAAAAGTGGTTCCAGTCCCTTCCCTAGCCAGGTGCAATGGCATACCCTGTAACCCCAGCTACTTGAGAGGCTGAGGTAAGAGGATCACTTTAGCCTAGGAGTTCAAGACCAGCCTGAGCAATATGGTGAAACCCTATCTCTAAAAGAAAAAAAAAAAAAAAAAAGTCCCTTTCCAATTGCAACAGAAATATAATATACAGATATAAGCCTGGATGTCACCATTTCTAACAAGCTACAGACTATCCTAGGAAATGAAATGTTTTCCTTCAAATTAATTGGTTATTTAACCTCCATTCATGGACTTCTTCAAAGAAAACTCTGCATGTGATCATTCTTTTTGGCATACATGCACTTTCAAGTGAAAATTGAATCAGTGATAAGCTTGGGAAAGGGCTTAGTGGCACTATTCCAGAAACATCTTTTATTCCCCCAAATTCTGTTTATTCAAATTAACTGGCCAGGCACTATAACTAACGCCTATAACCCCAGCACTTTGGGAGGCCAAGGCAGGAGGATCGCTTGAGGCCAGGAGTTTGAGACCAGCCTGGGCAACATAGCAAGACTCCATCTCTTAAAAAAAAAAAATGAATTAGCCAGACGTGGTGGTATACACTTGTAGTCAGTCCTAGCTACTCAGGAAACTGAGGAGAAAGGAACACTTGAGCCCAGGGGGTGAAGGTTACAGTCAGCTATGATCATGCCACTGCACTCCACCCTGGGCAACACAGTGAGACTCTGCCCCTAAAAATAAATAAATAAATAAAATTGGATTCACTACTTTTGGAGAATCTAGCACCATAGGAGATAATAGAGTTGGCACACATATAAGAAGGTTTTATGGTAAGATAACCTACAAAGAAATATAAGTAGTGAGAATCACAACTAAATAATTATCATTAAAACCCAATAAGGGATTGTTTGATTTTTTCTTGCTGATTTTCCTGAGTTCTATATAGATTCTAGTTATCAACCCTTTATCAGATGTGTAGCATGCAAATATTTTCTCCCATTCTCTCGGTTGTCTATGCGCTGTAGTGATAGTTTCTTTGGCTGTGCAGAAGCTTTTTAATTTGATCAGGTCGCATTTATTTATTTTTGTTGTTGCTATGATTGCTTTTGGGGTCTTCTTCATAAATTCTTTGCCGAGGCTAATGTCTAAGAGTTTTTTCAACATTTTCTTCTAGAGTTCTTATGGTTTCATGCATTAGGTTTAAGTCTGTTATCCACCATGAGTTGATTTTTCTGAGGTGAGAGGTGTGGATCCTGTTTCAGTCTTCTACATGTGGCTATCCAATTTTCCCAGCACCATTTATTGAAAGGGGATTCTTTTCCCCAGTGTATGTTTCTGTCTGCTTTGTCAAAAATCAGATGGCTATATGAGGATGGTTTTATATTTGGGTTCTCAGTTCTGTTCCACTGGTCTATGTCTCTGTTACTGTGCCAATACAATGCTGTTTTGGTTAATATAGCCTTGTAGTATAATTTGAAGTCTGGTAAATTAATACCTCCCAATTTGTTTTTGTTTTGTTTTTGCTTAAGATTGCTTTTGCTATATGGGGTCCTCTCTGGTTCCATACAAAGAGTAGAATTATTTTTCTAAATCTGCAAAAAATGATGTTGATATTTTAAAAAGGATTGGATTGAATTTATATATCACTTTGGATAGTGCAGCTATTTTAACAATGTTGATTCTGCTGACCCATGAGCATGGTGTGGTTTTCTATCTGTTTATGTCCTCTGCTATTTCCTTCCTCAGTGATTCATAGTTCTCCCTCTTTCACCTCCTTAGTCAAATATATTTCTAGGTACAGAAACTTTTTGCTACAGAAACTTTTCAAAAGAAGATAGACTAATGGCCAAGAAACATATGAAAAAATGTTCAACATCTCTAATCATCAGGGAAATGTAAATCAAAACCACAATGAGATATTCGCTTATGAATAACCTCAGTGAGAATGGCTTTTATCAAAATTTGCCCAAACAACAAATGTTGGCGTGGATATGAAGAGATAGGAACACTCATACACTGTTGGTGGGACTGAAAACTAGTACAACCTCTATGGAAAGTAGTATGGAGATACCTCAAAGAGCTAGAAGTAGAACTACCATATGATCCACAATCCCACTTCTGGGTATCTACCCAAAGAAAAAAAAAGACATTTTATAAAAAAGACATCTGCACTCGAATGTTTATAGCAGTATAATTCACAATTGCAAAGATGTGGAAACAACCCAAGTGCCCTTCAATCCATGAGTAGATTAACAAAATGTGGTTTATGTATACCATGGAGTACTATTCAGCTATAAGAAACAATGGTGACATAGCACCTCTTATATTATCCTGGATGGAGCTGGAGCCCATTCTCCTAAGTGAAGTATCACAAGAATGGAAAAACAAACACCACATGTACTCACCATTAAATTGGCACTAATCAATCAAAACCTATGCCCACATACAGAAGCAACATTCATCAGGTGTTAGGCAGCTGGAAGTGGGGAGGAAAGAATAGTTAAACTCGCACCTAATGGGTGTGGTGCACTCTATCTGGGGGATGGGCATGTTTGTAGCTCTGACTCAGGGGGTACAAAGGCAATTTATGTAACCAAAGCATTTGTACCCCTGTAATACTCTGAAATGTAAAAAAAAAAAAAAGAAAAGAAAAGAAAAGAAAAGAAAAAGAAAACTCAAAGTTAAAACATTAAAAAAAAAAAAAACAATTAGAGCTGGGTGTGGTGGCTCACACCTGTAATTCCAGCACTTTGGCATGCCAAGGTGGGAAGATAGCTTGAGCCCAGGAGTTTGAGGCCAGCCTGGACAATAGAGTGAGACCCCCATCTCTACAAAAAAGTTTTTCAAAATATTTAACTGGACATTTAGTGTGGACATGGTGGCATACACTTGTAGTCCCAGCTAATGGGGAAGCTGAGGCAGGAGAATTGCTTGAGCTCAGGAGTTGGAGGCTGCAGTTGGCTATGATGGTACCACTGCATACCAGCCTGGGCAACTGAGACCACAGAATTAGTGTTTGTCAACACAGGACTGCATGGGAAACACGTAACAGACATCCCTTAGGGGGACTGCACTGATGTATTTATGAATCTCACTGACTTCCTAAAGGCCAATGCTTCCAGAGAAGAGCAAAGTCCAGGGTTATTAACCACATACCAATTCTACTTCCAACTCCTTAAGCTCTTGCCAAATTTGGTGCTTCCCTCTTAAAATGTTTTCCTCTCTCCCACAATTAGTTTCTGTTTTCTTTAAAATAGACACATAGTAATACCATTGATATGCATGGAGGTTCATTTTTGGAAAGAGGATTAACAAATACCACACTGGTGATTTTATTATATGCCTTAAATATGATGACAATGGAAGAACTGCACCTTCCCAATCAGTCTGGGTTACCCATTTTCCCCACATTCCTAAATTCAATGTCATTTAATTTATGTGACATTACCATGCTCTTCTCTTGTGCGAAGGTCGTTTGTTACCATGACTAGCAGCCTCTAATACCGAGTGGTGGTGGTAGCATGGGCTCTGGGGCAGGCTGCGTAAGATGCAATCCTGGCTCCACCAGCTACTATCAATAAGACTTAGAATAAGTTAACTAAGTGCTATATGCCTCAGTTTCCTCATCTGTAACGTGGGCATAATACTCACCTAAGTTGTGAGGCTTCAATGAGTAGAAGCATAACTTAACGATTTAAGCAATAAAAATGATGCCTAGCACAAACATGTTAGAACCTAGTTTTTTCCCATGTTCGGGTAGATAGCTAGAAATAACAATCCTGTGATGGCTCTAAAGTAGCTTAGGCAGCCAGTGATAAAACGTTAATTCCTTGCCAATTCCTTATCTTTGTGTCTCTCAAAAGAGAGACTCGATCTACATGCAATTGATGTTCCATCTAGCATTTTCCACTTAGTTGGAAATATATTTTTTAGAGAGTGAGATTCTTGACTTTTTAAGTGTTTTAAATATTGTTTTAATAATTTTTGGCCAGGCGTGGTGGCTCACACCTGCAATCCTAGCACTCTGGGAGGCCGAGGCGGGCGGATTGCTCCAGGTCAGGAGTTCAAAACCAGCCTGAGCAAGAGCGAGACCCCGTCTCTACTATAAATAGAAAGAAATTAATCGGCCAACTAATATATATAGAAAAAATTAGCCAGGCATGGTGGCGCATGCCTGTAGTCCCAGCTACTCGGGAAGCTGAGGCAGGAGGATCGCTTGAGCCCAGGGGTTGGAGGTTGCTGTGAGTTAGGCTGACCCCATGGTACTCTAGCCCGGGCAACAGAGTGAGACTGTCTCAAAAAATAATAATAATAATAATAATTTTTAATATTGAGAAAAAATCTTACTGGTAATGACATTACAGTTTGTTTGTTTGTTTGGAAAAAGGACTTTATTGCATGCTGGAAGGAATCGAGAAAATACGTTCCACAGTGCAGGAGTGGCCCTTTGTCTGCCTAGACTCTGGCTAACATTATAGGGTTGGTTTTTTTTTTACAATTTCTACTCTGTTACACTTTGGTGCTACTTATTTTAATCGACAATTCAGAGAATTATGCATAAATCTCTAGTTACTACTTTCATAGAATTTACAAGTTGTCATAGTTTTCTAATAACTTTTAGAAATACAGCTATAGTTTTCTGTTTGGGGTTTTGCCCTATGTCTTATTTTTCCAATGTCTAGAAGCCAAAAATTTTTATGAAAATAATTTTGTTGAAAAGGTAATTCCCACATTTGACATACCTGATTGAAATGCCAGCATCATTGTATACACCAGGAATAGTAAGCAATAGTTGATAAAGCTCTGAAGCATGGGAGTGTTCACTTTGTATCTTTCTGCCAAATACTGGCTGGCGATGGCTGTTCCACAGATACACAAGGACAACATCTGACCCAGAGCAATCGTTTTCAAAATATTCCTAGAAAATAAAGGAGGAAATCAGAATAATTTGCAAGTTATACCTTTCACACACACACACACACACACACACACTTTAGTGCTAAGCACAAAGTGAAATGCTAATTATTCCAGGCAGTTCTTTATTCCATTTTATTGCTTACTTCATGTGTACAAAAACTAAACTGTTAGATTTTTTTAAAGAGTGAAACAAAGTTTATTTAAGAAGAGCAAGATAGGTTTAAAGAGCAATAACAAGATACATTTGCCCCAGACGATGAACTTCACCCTGTTGTAACAAGAGGCAGAACTGTTGGATTTTGAGAGGCTACATTTTTATTCTCTTTTACATTTCTGATTCCTCCCTCCATTCCCACAAAGACATATTCCCCATTTCATTGGCCATGCACTTAGAGATCATTTTTATTACTTCACTATGTCATATACTATTTGAAATGTATACGTGTGCCTGTCTGTATGTGTGACGTTTTTAAGGAACTCAGCTTTAACTCTAGGTTTAAATTCTCCACATTCAGGAATGTGCAACATTTTCTCATCCTATCTTTCGCTGAGATATCTTACTTATTTCTTCCACTGCCCCTCCGGAAGCAGTGATTTTCAACGTTGCCGCACTTCAGAATAACAGAACTTGGAGGTGGATCCCATCCCAGCTGAGTCTTCAGACGAGACTCCCCGCCCGGCCAACTGCACGACTGCAGCTTTGTGCAGAAGGCAGAGCTAAGCCACACCCAGATTCCTGATCCATAAAACTGCGAGATAATAAATGTGCGTTGTTTTAAGCCACTAAATTGGTAATTTGTTATATAGCAAGAGATACCGGGCACTTTGTTGTCATTCAATAAATATTCATTTCAGAAATGAATTGTAAACAGCTAAAGAAATTCCCATATATACCCATATGATATTTCCCCACTTTCCCAATGAGGTAGACTAGTCAGAGAAAGATAAATTATGAGAGTGCCATGACACAGAAGCTAAGAGTAGAAAAACATTTCAAGAAGGAAGAAGGCCGGGCGCAGTGGCTCACGCCTGTAATCCTAGCTCTTGGGAGGCCGAGGCGGGCGGATTGCTCAAGGTCAGGAGTTCAAAACCAGCCTGAGCAAGAGCGAGACCCCATCTCTACTATAAACAGAAAGAAATTAATTGGCCAACTGATATATATATATATAAAAAATTAGCCGGGCATAGTGGCACATGCCTGTAGTCCCAGCTACTCGGGAGGCTGAGGCAGAAGGATCACTCGAGCCCAGGAGTTTGAGGTTGCTGTGAGCTAGGCTGACGCCACGGCACTCACTCTAGCCTGGACAACAAAGTGAGACTCTGTCTCAAAAAAAAAAAAAAAAAGAAGGAAGAGATCATCAGTACTGCAGTGTCAGAAACTGCTGAGAGAAGCGGCACTAAGACTGAAGAGACACAGTATGATTGGCAAGCTGGAAGTCACTAGATCTCTGAAGGAAAACTTTTTGTTAGCGGTAACATCCAAAGTCAGATATCAGTAGGCTGAGTGAGTAGAAGATGAGCAAGTGAATGCACGAAACATAAATCACCCTCTCAAAAAATGATGAAAGGGAGAAGAGGGATGTGTAAAGAGTTTGAAGAACACGCAGCAGTTGAAAGCAGGACTTTTACAGTTTGTTAAGGGATGAAGAAAAATTAAGCATGTTTGGAAGATAAACAACAGTTAACATAGTGAAAGCTTGAAGATTTATAAGGAAGACATTTAAAAGAGGTGATAAAGCCAGGTCCTGGAGGCTGGGCGAGGTGGCTCACGCCTGTAATCCTAGCACTCCGGGAGGCCGAGACAGGCGGATCGCTCAAGGTCATGAGTTCGAGACCAGCCTGAGCAAGAGCGAGACCCTGTCTCCACCAAAAATAGAAAGAAATTATTCATACAACTAAAACTATATAGAAAAAATTAGTTGGGCATAGTGGCGCATGCCTGTAGTCCCAGCTACTCGGGAGGCTGAGGCAGGAGGATCATTGAGCCCAGGAGTTTGAGGTTGCTGTGAGCTAGGCTGATGCCATGGCACTCTAGCCCGGATGACAGAGCAAGACTCTGTCTCAAAAAAAAAAAGACAGGTCCTGGAAGGGTTATGGACCAAGACTGAGAATAGGGCAACGTTTATTTAAAACGTTCTCTATATAAATACTTCCTTGAAGTTCTTTAAAAGAAAAATCAGAGAAGTATAAAATGTGAGTTCATTGTTAGATGAACCTCAGGGTTCATGTAACTCACTCGCTCTCCACCCTGGCTGCACACTAGAATCAACAAGAGGGCCATTTTAAAAACATGATTCCCAGGCCCCCAACCAGATCATTTATTTACCAATCTCTAGGGTGGGGCCTGAAGACTGGGATTCTCTTAGCTCCACTGGTCATTCTCCCAGGGAGCCGGGTTGAGACCCTGATACAGTCCAGCCTTCTCGTGTTGTACATGTCAAAGGGAGTGGACAGGGGAGATGAATGAGGTGCCTGAAGTTATCTAATTCGACTTCCAAACGTCTATTAAATTACCAGGCTATGTAATTATTTCTTTTCAAGGGCCTTTTGGTGTTTCCTCTAGCTTCAGCATTTAATGCTATCACCCTTCCTCAGTTTTTATCTCTTTGTTCATTTTTTCTTTCATTTATTCAACATGGACTTTGTATCCAGAGCTGCAGAGCAAAGTAAAAAATACCAGAACAGCAGAAGACACAGAATATCTGTCCTAAGAATTTAGAATGTATTCTTTCCTCTGGAATATTTGTTTCAGTAATCTACAACTAGCCTCAGACAACCTTAGCACAGGGACAAAAAGAGAGAGGTGAAGCTTGCTGGGTAAGACAATGACCCTAAATACATTTGTTGAGCACCTACTATTGCCAGGTCATGGAGATACAAAAATAAAGAGGCAGTTTCTGTGCCGCAGAGGCTCAACGTCTACTGGGGATAAACAGGCATGCAAACTCATAATCAGGGCACAGCAAGACAAACGCTAAAATGGGGCTGGTCTAAAAACCTTCGAGTTCACCAGACAGGCAAGGTAAGGAAAGCATTTCAGGCAGGAAGGCACAGAGCCCTAACATAACATGGTACTTTCGGGGATTTCAAGTAGGTTGATGTCCCTGCAGCACAGAGTATAAAAGAAATGGTAGCAGATGAGGATGGAAAAGCCATTAGAAACCAAATCAAGTTCATATCAAGATTATAGTTAGAGCTGGAGATCCTAACTATCTACCCAGCACACATACACAAAGATTATATGTAATGCTCTAATGTTGGTATCTCATGTTGCTGGTGGTGAGATCACTTAAGTCTTCTAAACAGGAATGAAAAAGCTGTGTATCGAGGCAGGAATTGAGCCCTCCTGGGTCCCTAAATACATCAGCGCACATAGCACCAAAACCTTACCCTTAATTTCTACCATGGAAACCAGGTTAAAGAGGCAGGTTGGCCGGGTGTGGTGGCTCACGCCTGTAATCCTAGAACTCTAAGAGGCCGAGGCAGGCGGATTGCTTGAGGTCAGGAGTTCAAAACCAGCCTGAACAAGAGTGAGACCCCTGTCTCTACTATAAATAGAAAGAAATTAATTGGCCAACTAACATATCTAGAAAAAAAGTTAGCTGGGCATGGTGGCACATGCCTGTAGTCCCAGCTACTCGGGAGGCTGAGGCAGCAGGATTGCTTGAGCCCAGGAGTCTGAGGTTGCTGTGAGCTAGGCTGATGCCACGGCAGTCACTCTAGCCTGGGCAACAAAGTGAGACTCTGTATGAAAAAAAAAAAAAAAGAGGCAGGTTGACAGAGACAAAGGAGTCTAGAATAATACCCAGGTTTCTGGATCAGACAACTGGATATACAGCAATATGGTTAATTAAGATCCTGACCACAGGAGGAAAATGCACATATGGAAAGGATAGTAACTCCATTTTGGACATGCTGGATTTTGTTTAATTAAGAGACAGCCAAGAAGACATGTCCAGTAGGCAGTTTGGAGCTGGGAGAACGGAGGAATAAATTTGGGAATCATGTGCATAGAGGTGGTAGTTGAAGTTGGGGGAGACAAATGAGATCGCTAAGGCATGTTAACTAAAAATTGAGGAGAAAAGAGGGCAAAGAAGAAATGCTCTGAGAAACATCACCATTTAAAGGGCTGGAGGAAGAGGAATTAGAGGCAGACAGGAAGGAGCACGGCCAGGGAGGTAAAGGAGCACCAGGAAGGAAGAACACTAGAAGCTGAGAGAAGACGGTGTTTTAAGGAGGGTGCACTACAGTTTTGTTTTGTTTTGTTTTTTTTTTTTATTTCAACATATTATGGGGGTACAGATTTTAAGGTTTCAATAAATGCCCTTTCCCCCCCTCCCCCCACAAGTCTGAGTTTCCAGCATGACCATCCCTCAGATGGTGCACATGTCACTCATTATGTATGTATATACTCGCCCCCCTCTCCCCTCCTCCCTCCCCAATACCCTATTACTGTAGTACCTATGTGTCACTACAGTTTTGACTGCAGCAACTTTCTCCTAACCACGCTTCCTGGTCCACGCTCACTCTCCCCAAATTCACTCCTACTTCAGTAGGAGCGATGTTCTGAATGTTAACATAATGAGATCATTCTCCATGTCTAAAACCTTTCAGTGGTTCCCCTCTGGCCTTAGATGCAAGCCAAACTTTAAATGGCCTACAAGGCAGCTACCATCTGACCCCTGCCTGCCTCTCTAGCCTCATCTCAGACTACTCTCTCATAGCTGATTTCATTTTTAATTTTTAAAATTTCTTATAAGATGTTTAAAATAAAACTAAGTATAAGGCTGGGCATGGTGGCTTGCACCTGCCTGGAATCCCAACACTTCAGGAGGACAAGGCAGGAGGATTGCTTGAGGCCAGGAGTTCAAACCAGCCTGAGCAACGTTGCAAGATTCTTATCTCTACAAAAAATTTTTAAAATTATCTGGGAATTATGGTGTGTGCCTGTAGTCCTGGCTGCTTGGAAGGCTGAGGTAGGAAGATTGTTTGAGCCCAGGAGTTCCAGGTTGCATACAGCTATGATTGTGCCACTGCATTCCAGCCTGGGCAACAGAGCAAGACCCTTTGTCTAAAAATAAATTAAATAAAAATATATAAACTAAGTATTACATATAATCAACATGTGTCCATGTATCCAACAAGCACCTTAAAAAGTAAAATACTGGCAATATCAACACATTCTCTTTGTGTTCTCCCCAACTTCTTAGCCCTCCTAAGGTAACTATCTAGAACTTGGTATTTATTATTCTCATGCATTTCTATATATTTTATTATTTATGTAAGTATCCCTAAGCAATAGGGATTATAGCATTATCTTACTTATGTTTTTAATTTTATGTAGATGGCATCATGCTGTATATATAATCAACTTGCTGTTTTGATCAAGTCATCCAAATTGATATATTAGTTCTAGTTCTTCCCTTTTCACTATTGTGAACATATCATGCTGTATTTATTCATTCCCATATTAATAGATATTTAGGTTGTATTCCAATTTTTTTGGTCTTATAAACAATGCCTTTATAAATATCTTTGTATATGTAGATGTACATATCTAAGAGTTTTTCTAGTTTTTAGCAGGCTGGTGAAAATGGGTCACAGATATGCCAAGATACAATCTCCTCTGTACACAGGATGGCATGATGGGGGCCTCCTAAGGCACCTGGAGAAATTCTAGACTGTTGCTTCCTGCTGGGAGCAGTAAACTCAGAGTATCCTACAAATATAACTATATTTTTGCAAGGAAGTTTAAATCCCATTTTCTCTGGGATTCCATTCAAGAATGGAATTGTTGGTCTTAGGGCATGAACATCTTCACATTTATTTGTTTTGCTAGATTGCTCTTCAAAGGGTTATTTTACCTCATGTAGTTTAGTCCATTACTCCCAAAAAGAAGGAACTGAAGGAACCTCCAATCGTCAAGGGGAAGGAAAGATGTCAGGAACTGGACAAATCCAAAGACATTTTATTAAGCTACTGAAGGAAATTTTCACCAAGATGAGCAAGGGCTTAAAGACTTGCTCCCCTACAGGTAGTATTCTTTCTAGGCACGCTCTACCTACCACAGACTGATGGGGTAAACCAGATCCAGGGGTTGTTACCCCTTTCTCACGTGCACACTTATTTCTGAAGGAGGCGTGCTTTGCATTGATGTGGAGTCTTAGGCTGCCCTATCCTAGACAAAAGAAATTCACCACTTGGTCCTGTATAGCTGCGGTCACCAACCCACAGACCGCAGACTGTGGCCTGTTAGGGACCAGGCCACAGAGCTGGCATCACCGCCTGAACTCCGCCACCCCCCACTCTTGTCCATGGAAATGTTGTCTCCCATGAAACCAGTCCGAAAGTGCCAAAAGGTTGGGGGCCGCTGCTGTGTAGTGCACCAGGAGTCTACAGGAATATGGGACCAAAGCCAAAGAGTGAAAAAGTGCATTCATTCTTTGTCATTGTTCCCAGCCACACACGTAGGTCAAGGATCACGAGGGGAAGGGAACCTGGCCAAGGAAACGGTCCCCAATTTTTCTGTACTTCATGTTCAATTGGTACCCATCTCAGCATAGATTCTCAATAACACAATCCTCACAGCACCGCTGAGAAAAGTTTTCTTACACTCCTGTCACAGAGGGAGCAAGTGAGACTCAGAGTGGTTCCATAATCCCTCCCAACAGTCATACTGTCAATAAAAGGCAGAGGAAGCCAGAGCTCTTACCTATCAAAAGACGGGATCAAAGGGTTCATATTAGCTCGAAGAAAAGGTTCTAGGGAAACCTCCTCTCCTCCCTGGAAGAAAGTCTCAGATTTGCAGAACTTTGGCACTATATGCCCACTTTTTTAAGGTGCAGAGACTGGGGCCCAGAAAAGGGGAGTGTTTTACCTACGATCACACAGGAGCAGAGGCAATGCCCAAACTTCCTCCTGCCCCTGCTGCCATTAAACACCTGCTGTCCCTCCTACGGCACACGGTCTGGGGGCAGTAGGTGAGGTCGGTCCCCACCATTGGTATCGTCCTACCTTCCATACGTCTTTCTCCTTCCTCTCTTTCCCCCACATCCCTCTCTTCATTATGATTTCATAACAGAGCTTACATTAAAAACTCCTTCTTCACAGCATCCTTGCACCCCACCTTGCCCGCAGGGAAGAAGGAGCCTCGCCTGATCTCTCTCCTCCCAGCAGTAACACCGCTTTCCTGCACATCATGGGGAAGCTGGATGTCCAAAGTACCAGGCACAGAAAATCGAATCCGCTGTCTGATAAGCTAATCAAATTCAGACCATTTTTCACAGCCCGTAATGGACCCGAAAGCAATTATAAATTTGAAATAAGTGAGAATAAGACGTGTGGAAGCACTAAGCCCTGTTCACGAATTGACAAAATTCCTCCAGTAAGCTCATATTTGCATTCTGAAACAGTACAATTTAAGGAAGCTGTCTTCCAACTGTAAAGTATAACCATCTTCTATAAAAAGGACTCACAAATTGAGTATGGAGATTTAAAGTTACAGGAATGCACTTCTCTTGGCTCCAAATCATAATGACCTCATCTATAATGGAAATGCAAGAGAGCAGGAGTAGGGGGGGACGAGAGCAGGGAGGAGAGAGAGAGAGAGAGAGAGAGAAGCAGGGGAGGCAGGGAGTCGGAACAAGGAAAGAAAGGAGGAAAAAGCACCCCAAACTCGTAGAGGAAGACAACAGAGGCCTCCAAACAATTTTTTGTTCCTTATGGTCCCACATTTATATTTGCATTTCACCACAAGATTGTAGTTTGTAGGAATTCTGAACAAAGGAACTGGCTACGCCATAACAAACCTGTTCCTGTCTCAGGGCAGTGGCCAGGAGCAACGTGCATCTGACCATGGGATATATCCTGTCACCGTTTTTCAAACGGAACCTCCACTGAAGTGAACTTCAATGGCAGGATATGGTCCAACTCCAAGTCATACTTCCCCCACGGCGGCTTCCCACTGTGGAGCAGCCCTCAGAAAGCACAGCAAACACGAGTTATGGATCGTGTGGGCAGGGCTGGGAAAGCAGGTGGGGATGGGCTTAGCAAGGTCACTTCCAACCACATTACTGTTTGGATACAGTCCACCACGACTTTAAGAATGAAAGGAATAGAAGGAGAGAAGATTGTAAGATATTTTATTTCCTTCCTTCTTTTTTCTAGAAAGCTTAAAGTCCATATCTTAACATCACTTCCACTCCATACTGAAAAATATATGCTTTCCAATGAAACGAACTTCTTTTTTTTAATTCATGTATTCAGTCAGTAACCTCTTCAGTCATTGACCGAAATTCACTGGTTGTTGATATGAGCCAAACACACAAGGAATTTCGAATTGAAAAGACCCACCTATTTCCCAGTCCCCTCTTTCTCCTCCCCAGACCAGATCAGGGAGGTCACGCTGTGTGCCCTGACAAGATACCATGCGCCTCCCTCACAGAACCCAAACACACTGCTTACGGCTTTTCTCCTTCTAACATTCTCAGCTCCAAGACAGGGACATTATAGTCTCTGTGATTAATAGTGCCTGGCACACAGCAAGTGCTTAAAGGATGTCTGCCATTGTTGAACAGCCTAAGGAGCTTTCTCCATGGTCGGGGAGTCAGACCTGACAACACAGAACCATGATAAAATGGGAAAGTGTAGACCAGGCGCAATGGCTCACGCCTGTAATCCTAACACTCTGGGAGGCTGAGGCAGGAGGATCGCTCAAGGTCAGGAGTTCGAAACCAGCCTGAGCCAGACCCTGTCTCTACTAAAAATAGAAATTAATTGGCCAACTAAAATATATATATAGAAAAAATTAGCCGGGCATGGTGGCGCATGCCTGTAGTCCCAGCTACTCGGGAGGCTGAGGCAGAAGGATTGCTTGAGCCCAGGAGTTTCAGGTTGCTGTGAGCTAGGCTGATGCCACGGCACTCTAGCCCAGGCAACACAGTGAGACTCTGTCAAAAAAAATAAAGTAAAATAAAATAAAATGGGAAAGTGTTAAAGTAAGAGTTGTGCATGCATCTAGTGGGATGGCAGGGTAAAGACTCCCTTAGAGAAGGTTCAGAGGATGAAACACTTCATAACAGACCAGAAAGGTAAACAATTTCAGGAAGACCAAGGAATGGAAGAAAGGCTATAATATGGGTTTTTGCCTAAATCAAACCCTAGTTTTACAAAATACATATGAGACCCATTGATGGGATCCATTCATTTCTTTAGCTTTTCTTCATCTGCAACTCTAGGTTAGACAGGCAGTCCTCTGATTATATTTTAAAAATCATACAATCTTTTAAAAAAAAATGCTGACCCCAAGACCCCAGCCCAGAACAACTGAATCAGTTTCTCAGGAGGTAAAGTCCAAATATCAGCATATTTTAAAAGTCTCCAAGGTGAGTCTAAGACGCAGTCCAGATGGCAAACCACTAAATTATTCTCTCCTTTCTATTTGACAGGGAAAAAAGTTCTGAATGACTGATAAAATGCATTGTTTGCATGCAAATCACACATTTCCTTCACTTTATGTCTCAATAAATCTGTGCTGCTAGGTTGCATTTTGTCAGCTAAAGGCAAAAAATAGTTTTAGAGTTAAAAGACTCCCACAGAGTACAGCTACTACTACGAAGATTTTTAAATCCATCACATCTGCCACCTGTAAATACCTGGGAAAGAATAACTTCCAGCATGTCTATAAAAATCCTATTATAAATCTGAAAAGAAATATTCATTTATGCTACATCTTCACACTTAGCACATAGACTACCCAGTTTCTACTTCTAAAGCATTTTAAATTATATTAGAAGCAAGCTTGGCAATAAATTATAAATAGTTGTTCTTTACATAGTAAGTAGCAGCAGCCTAGGTGAGTGTTTTATTTCCATCTCTACATTTCTATGATTCAAAATTTAGCCATTAATGTATCATTTAATTCTACTAAGCATAAGTAGCTCAGTTTTGAAGAACTCACATTCTGATACAACAAAGTCATATTCAAAACTCAAAGTGGCTTAAAAAGCCAAATTTTCAAAAATAGAAAATGTAGCGGCATATATTATTACCTCAAAAGGAAGGCAAGTGGCCGGGCGCGGTGGCTCACGCCTGTAATCCTAGCACTCTGGGAGGCCGAGGCGGGCGGATTGCTCAAGGTCAGGAGTTCAAAACCAGCCTGAGCGAGACCCCGTCTCCACCATAAAAATAGAAAGAAATTAATTGGCCAACTAATATATATAATATAAAAAATCAGCCGGGCATGGTGGCTCGTGCCTGTAGTCCCAGCTACTCGGGAGGCTGAGGCAGGAGGATTGCTTGAGCCCAGGAGTCTGAGGTTGCTGTGAGTGAGGCTGACGCCACGGCACTCACTCTAGCCTGGGCAAGAAAGCAAGACTCTGTCTCAAAAAAAAAAAAAAAAAAGGAAGGCAAGTAAAGAAAGGAAATTAGCATTTTCTTTCTGCCCACTGGATTATGTCTTACTTGTAGTAGGTGCTCAATAAATGTTTATTAAATTAATGAATATCAATTCTGATCTGGATCATTAAAAAAAAATTTTTAAAGAAAAAATAAACTAACAAATGAATATTACAATTATTAAGATATCATCATGTTAAAATGCAAGGTAGACAAATACTGTAGATAGAAGACCCTTAGAAGTGAACTCAAAGAATATTATGGTGGAAGGAATACAAGCTCAGGAATTAGATAATACTGGGGTCTAGATATAAATTTGAAACATGAAAAAGAACAGAAACAGGTGCAGGCTAGTGAAAACAGTAGTTCACATCATGTTTTGTAAAAGGCTGGTAGAGACTGCACCTTGGATGTGGCCTCTGGGAAAGGAGTTTTCCTTCTGAACATAGTAGAAAGAACCCTAGTTTGAATCAGAAGATCTAATTCTACCCTTTATTAATGTTATGCAGTTGAGTAAGTTAGCCTCAAAATCTCTGTTTCCTTTATGTTGTTTGTTTGTTTGTTTGTTTGTTTGTTTTGAGACAAAGTCTCACTCTGTTGCCCGGGATAGAGTGCCATGGCGTCAGCCTGGCTCACAGCAACCTCAAACTCCTGGGCTCAGGCGATCCTCCTGCCTCGGCCTCCCAAGTAGCTGGGACTACAGGCATGCACCACCTTGCCCAGCTAATTTTTTCTCTATATATTTTTAGTTATTTGGCTAATTCCTTTCTATTTATAGTAGAGACGGGGTCTCGCTCTTGCTCAGGCTGGTCTCAAACTCCTGAGCTCAAACCATCCGCCTACCTCGGCCTCCTAGAGTGCTAGGATTGCAGGCATGAGCCACCATGCCCAGCCTATGTTTTTTAAATGAGTGTAACACCACCTTTATGGGTTTAAGGGCTAATTGATCTAACTTATGTAAAAGGTACCTAGGACATCCACCCACCTGAGGCACTCAATAAATTTTATTTTCTTCCTTCCTCTGGCTTGCCCAGGCTTTTAGTAACCTCTTGACCAGAAGTTTCCAATGAAACTTTCTTTTTTTTTTTTTAGTCTATTATGGGGGTACAAGTGTTAAGGTTACATATATTGCCCATGCCCCTCTCCCCCTGAAACTTTCTTATGATGAAAATATTCTATATATGTACCATCCAATACAGTAGCCTCTACCCATATGTAGCTGTTGAGTACTTGAAATATAGCTAATGTGAATGAGGAATTGAATGTTTAATGTTATTTAATCTCAACTTCAATTAAAATAGCCCCTGAAATCACTCACTGGAAAATAAGGGGGGGAAAATTTAAAAAAATAAAAAGAGAAAATTAAATAAAATTTTTAAAAATTAAAAAAAAAAAATCAAAATAGCCATATGTGGCTAACAGCTACCATAGTGGACAATGTAGCCAAGGATCGGCATTGTACAATATTGTAGAAGTCACTGCAATGATGGAAATGTTTCAGGAAGAGCTACTGAGCACCTGAAATGTGGCTAATGTGAATGAAGAACTACATTTTTTCATTTTATTTCTTTTCTTCTTTTTTATTTTTTTAGAGATAAGGTCTTGCCCTGTCACCCAGGCTGTAGTACAATGGCCTGATCATAGCTCACTGTAACCTTGAATTCCTGGGCCCCAGCAATCCTCCTGCCTCAGTCTCCTGAGCAGCTGGGACTACAGATGTCACCACCAGGCTGGGCTAATTTTTTTTGCTTTTCATAGAGACAGGGTCGCTCTATGTTGCCTAGGCTGGCATCAAGCAATTCTACCTCAGTGTCCCAAAGTGCTAGGATTACACAGTGTGAGCCACTGTGCCTGGCCAAAAACTTTTTTAAAGTTACACATAGGGCAGGCAGGAGAGGAAGCAAAATGTGTATGTCTGAATATACCTTGTTAGACAGATTTGTCTTTGGAACCATGTAACATTTTACATAATTATGTAAAACATAAATTAAATTTTAAAAAATCCACATCTAAAATAAATCTGATGTTTTAAGTTGGTGGCAAAATTAAATATAGAGGAATTATTTTAAGTGACTTTAAAATGTGCTAATTTGATAGTACATTCCTAATAGAATATATCATAGGATCAAAAAAAACTGTTAAGTATCTTTTTTGAGGGTAGTGTTGATACTATTTTGCGGGCATAAAGCAAATAAGAAATTATACCGATATATTGATTTTTTGGTATAGGAAAAAGAAAATGAAAATGAAAGATTGAAGAGGCTAAGTTAAAAACCCTATAGTTCTGAAGTTCATTGAAAGTCGGAATTAAGTCGTGAGTATTTTATACTCAAATATATATGTATTTCCTATTTTGTCCACTGAAAAGCCCTAAAACAATGACCAACCCATAATTATGAATACCACTAACCTAATGCCTAGATTATAGAAATTAAATACTGTCTCCTACTAAAAACAACTAAGGCTCTTTGGAGAATGGGTAATTTCAGACCTGAGGCAGAAAATGCACAAAATAAGCCCAGAACTTCTCGTCACATCCAAATGGCAAGAAAACTATCAAAGACTATCACAGCAATGACAAAAAACAATTCTCAGCATCAATAAGAATAATTGCAATGGACTGAAACACCTCAAATATGTTTAAATCCATGAGTTATAGCAATGCTACAAAATTTTTTTTAAAACCCACTGGTCTTCTCACTGGAGGATGCTAGGGAACCAACTCATTATTTTGAAAACTGGTAAATAAAGGAAAAGAAGCAATATTTATCCTGCCCTTCCTATGCAAATTATACCTCAGGATAATCAAAGAGTTGATAAAGCCTGGGCATCTAGTGAGAACCTGCCTCTACAAAGAAACAAGAAAAATTATCCAGGTGTCATGACATGCACCCATAGTTGCAGCTGCTCAGGAGGCTGAGGCAGGAGGATCGGTTGAGCTCAGGAGTTCAAGGCTGCAGTGAGCTAGGATCACACCACTGCACTCCAGCCTGAGCAACAGAGGGAGACCCCGTCTCTAAAAATAAAATAAAAGAGCTGAAGATGAGTATGTCTTTGTAGAACTATTCTAAATAATAAATGAAGATGGAATGACTGAAATAAAACATCATTTTTAAAGCCCTCATAAAATAATGGATCTAGACAACAGACATCAATAGCTACTAACATAACAAAAACAAGCAGACATGACATATGCCACCTACTATGGATTGAATGTTTTTCCGCTCTGAAACTCATGTTGCAATTTAATCCCCAATGTAACAATATTAAGAGGTGGGGCCTTTAAGGTGTGCTTGGGTCATGAGCCCTCAGGAATGGACAATTCCATTCATTGGATTAATGGTTTGTCACTGGAGTGGGTCTGTTATAAAAGCCAGCCTGGCCTCCAGGGAACCCCTCCCACCCTGTGATGGTGCAGCAGGACGCCCTCACCAGAAGCTCACCAGATGAGGCTGTCCAACCTTGGACTTCCCAGCCTTAGAGCTGTAAGAAATAAATCTCTTTTCTTTATAAATTACCCAGTCTCAGGTATTCTGTTATAGCCACAGAAAATGGACAAAGACACCTGCTGATGGCAGTATCCAATATCTATGAAATATTCTCGCCAAAAACTAGGACCACAAGGGTTTTTAGTCTGGAGTGCATGGACCAGGTCCATGAAAATATTCTGGGGACTATAAACTTGGATTAAGAAAAATATATATATAGTCTCATTTTCAATAACATTTAACTGAAATTTAACAATCCCTTCAATTATAAATATAGGCAAGAAATTATAGTAGTACTAGCCATACCTATGACTGCTGCCAAAAGAATTCACAGATATTTCCATATCATATGGAAACTGTAGCTGAAAATTTTTATTTTCAGAATAAAATTTATATTCCTCACTACTCCAAAATCATTGTAGCTAAAGATCCATTGTGAAATTTTATTATTTAATGCATCTTTGAGGAAAAGCAGCGTATACATTAATGTACATCATAATTTGACAATTTGATAACTAAATATGCAACTGGTTTCCATTATAATCCAATATATAATTTTATGCATTTAAAAACATTATCCTAAGAAAAAACTGCTATAAACCCACCAGAAAGACACAATATGCAAAAATAAAAATATGTGTAAAACTCTACATGACAAATTAACTGTTTCATTGAAAATAAACTACAAGTAAAAAATGAGTAAAGAAGCCTACAGAGAAAGAGATATAACAGATACAACAATCAACAATCAAAGGATCAACAATCCTTTGATATGTATGGTCTTTATTTGCATCTTGATTTAAACAAACTATTTTTTTTAATTACTAGATAATTCAGGAAATGTTAATATGAACTAAATTTTTTTTTTTTTTTTTTGAGACAGAGTCTCACTTTGTTGCTCAGGCTAGAGTGAGTGCCGTGGCGGCAGCCTGGCTCACAGCAACCTCACACTCCTGGGCTCAGCAATCCTACTGCCTCAGCCTCCCGAGTAGCTGGGACTACAGGCATGCGCCACCATGCCCGGCTAATTTTTTGTATATATATATTTTTAGTTGACCAATTAATTTCTTTCTATTTTTGGTAGAGACGGGGTCTCGCTCAGGCTGGTTTCAAACTCCTGACCTTGAGCAATCCGCCCCTCTCGGCCTCCCAAAGTGCTAGGATTACAGGCGTGAGCCACCGCGCCCGGCCTGAACTAAATATTTGATATTAAGGAATTATTGTAAATTTTTAGATAGGATGGTGGTATTATATCTTTACATCCTTATCTTTTAGAGATTAATATTAAAATATTTATGCATGAAACTATATGATCCCTGAAATTTACTTTAAGATCATCCAGGAGGAAAGAAGTAGAGATGTATAAGAGAAACAAGATGAGTTGATGGTATTTATTGAAACTGGTGATGGGTTGATTATAGCAGACAATGGTCTCTACTTTTATTTGAATGTTTCCATAATAAAACTTATTTTTTAAAAAAGCCTAACAGATTCCTGGTGACATATTTAAATAAAAAAAAAAAAAAAAAAGCCTAACAGAAACCCTACATTTACCCATGATAAGGCTGTTCAGACAAACCAAAACATCACATATATTGCTTTCAGCTATAATTATAGCATCCAAGTGTGGTAACACTCATTTTCTCTTGCTAATCAAAAATTCTAGTGTCTGATTACTTAAAAGAGAGAAAAAAAATAAATTAATTCATTATTACTTAACAAATTTGGCCAGGGCGCGGTGGCTCATGCCTCTAATCCTAGCACTCGGGGAGGCTGAGGCGGGTGGATTGCTCGAGGTCAGGAGTTCAAGACCAGCCTGAGCAAGAGTGAGACCCCGTTTCTACTATAAAAATAGAAAGAAATTAATTGGCCAACTAATATATATAGAAAAAATTAGCCGGGCATAGTGGCACATGCCTGTAGTCCCAGCTACTCAGGAGGCTGAGGCAGCAGGATTGCTTGAGTCCAGGAGTTTGAGGCTACTATGAGCTAGGCTGACGCCATGGCACTCACGCTAGCCTGGGCAACAAAGCAAGACTCTGTCTCAAAAAAAAAAAAAAAAAAAAAAACCAAATTCAATTGGGAGAGAAGGATGTCAAAATCTTTCAAAACATAGGACTGCTGGCAAGAAAAGAATAACAGAGGTTCATGGTGAAGGAAAAACCTTAAGATTGTTGTTCTAGTACAAAATGCCTCACATTGTACTCTAGTTAGTATATGTGTTTGGTTCCCCAGGGAGGTTGTAAGGTCCTAAAAGGCAGAAACAATGTCATATTCATCTTTGTTTATCCAATATGTGAACATTGGCTGAATTGCTGCAAAGGTTAAAAAAATGTCACCAGAGGAAGCTGGCCTTTCTGAAACCTCTATTAAGTCTATCTGCAACAAGTAAGAGTGAATGAACTACAAGAAGAAATCATTCTACAGTTTAACTTGGAAATGTGTCAACCTGATTGAGACCATCAGAAAGCAATATTTGTAACCCTAACAATATTTGTACCTCCATAATATGATGAAATAAAAAAAAGAATTTAAAGTAATTTTACTATTAATAAATTTTAATAATTTTCATGAATATGGTAATTACACATTTGAATAAATGATTGTGGAAAGCAAAAAACAAATGTAAAATGAGTTGCAATGCTTATTGAAATGGGACAGCATTATTGATAGTGGTCGGCTCTGCTGGGCAATATAAATTCTAGAAAAAGGAAACTTGGCAAGCTATCACATTTTCTCCAGTCCCATGCAGGAGCCAAAAGTCTTCTGATCCATTAATAAGACAATCTCATTTGGTTGCAAGGCAGAAACAAAAGAGTTTCTTGAAGTTGGGGGACATGTAATTCTTTTATCTTTTTCCTACACTCACCAAGCAACTTCAGATCTTATATTTCTTATGTAGGTTTTTCTGTTGGGATGGTCTTATGGTGACCAGCTGCCAACAACAGTGACAATTCCCTCATTATAAATTAGCACATTTACTTTCAAGGGTAAGTATGAGTCGGAACAGCAAGAGCCACTTTCCCCAGAGCCTGATCACTCCCAGATGAACTGACCATGATGTTCCAGACATACAGAACTGGAAAATTCCAGCAAGGAACAGGAATTCAGAGGTTCAGATGTCAGCCTTCTTACCTACAGCTCGAGAAGCATGTTCACAAAGTTTTGCCAAAACCACAGTTCGGTTATTTAACGAAGCAATAAAGCAAGCTTTTCTAAACATTATACCATATATTACAACACTAGTTACATTTTCTTGTATTTATGATTATTGTACAGAATAATGGAGTAGGACATTTCTGAAGCTGGCGAAATATGTTTTTCTCTTCACCCTGTCATACTGTACTTCTTAGGCTAGAGGACAGGGGGGAAAGCAAACCAATTTTGCAGTATTTTATAGCAATACAACAGAAGTTTAGAGAAGAGCAAGCTTAGTGTGAGTCTAGATCCAGCAAATAAGCCATTGGATTACTTTGAGTCACTTTATTGCAACTCAGGATATTTTCAGTCAAGACAAACTTCAACCGTCTGGGCATTCCCAACTCTGCTAGCTCCTGGAACTGTTTCATTTTGTTCTAAATCTGCAGGAACAAGAGAGGGTCTAGGGCCAAATAATACTAGTGGGAGGGATAAGAAGTCAATGACTTAATGAATTGACTGGGGGGGGGGGGTCAAATTGCCTGATTGACTAAATACTAAAAGAACCAGAGAATTGCGGTGGGATTATGAGATTTTTTGTTGTTGTTGTTGTTTCCTTCTTTGTCTATTTTGTACATCTAGGTTTCTAACAATGAGAAATCTACTTTTAAAACCTACATTCTTAGGCTGGGCACCATGGCCCATGCCTGTTATCCTAGCACTTTGAGAGGCTGAGGTGGGAGAATCTCTTGAGGCCACAAATTCAAGAGCAGCCTAGGCAATACCGAGACCCTGACTCTACAAAAAAAAAAAAAAAAAAAAGAAAAAAAGAAAAAAAAATTAGCCAGGTGTGTGGTGCCATCCTGTAGTCCCAGATACTTGGGAGGCTGAGGCAGAAGGATCACTTGAGCCCAGGAGTTTGAGGTTACAGTGAGCTATGATCATGCCACTCTCTCCAGCCTGGGCAACAGAGCAAGACCCTGTCTTTAAAAAAAAAAAAACCTACATTCTTTCTTAAAAGAACCAGGAAAGTGAAGGGACTACAAGAAAACACTAATTACAACATCAGAAGACTTCCTCTTGATTCCCTATTGTGAATCCTTGTGCTAATTTGGAGTCACAGTTTTCCTTCCCACTTGTTTCTCCCCAAACCTCTTTCTGCCCTGTGGTCCTCTGTTGACAATTCAAGGTTTCCAAATTGCTGACTTAAAGCTCCCCGGACTTGACAATAGACATCCAGCATCATCAAGTATTATTTATTTATTACATCCATGCTAATGGACCCCATCAGAATACCTCCCTTTATCTTTTTTTATAGTGCCTCACAGTTTACAAAAACTTTTCTATTCTCTTATCTCATTTGGTTTTTTATGCATCTGCCGATGCTGTAAAGTTACAGATGAAGAAACTGAGGCTGAGAGGTGAAATGGGTGTCCTAACTGATGCTGTTTAAAATTGTCAGAACCCTGGCGGGGCGTGGTGGCTCACACCTGTAACCCCGGCACTTTGGCAGGCTGAGGCAGGAGATTGCTTGAACCCAGGAGTTGAAAACCAGCCGCGAGAAACATAGCGAGATCCCATCTCTGAAAAAAAAAAAAAAAAACAACTTTTTTTTTCTAAATTAGCCAGGCATGGAGCTGCCCTGGTCCGAAGTTCTTCCCTTGCATCTCGGACACTCACACCAAGCGTGCTGCTCGGCTCGCGGCGGCGACCAGGCGGGGAGCCCGAGAGCCTGGGCTCCCTGTGGGCAAGGTGCTGCTCCCCGGGAAGGTGGCGTCCCTCTGGGGGACCACGGTCCGGGACTACACCCAGGTGGACGAGCTGCAGCGGCGCCTCGGGCCCGGGGCCTGGTCCTGCTGGGCTTCCCTTGCAACCAGTTTGGGCGTCAGGAGAACGCCAGGAACGCAGAGATCCTGAATTCCCTCAAGTACGTCCGACCCACCCGGTGGCGGGTTCGAGCCCAACGTCCCTCTCTCCGAGAAGTGCGGGGTGGATGGTGCGAAGGCGCACCCGCTCTTTGCCTTCCTGCGGGAAGCCCTGCCAGCGCCCAGCGACGACACCCCTGCGCTCAGGACTGACCCCACGTCCGTCATCTGGTCTCCGGCGCGCCGCAACGACATCCCGGTGGGTCCTGACGGTGCGTGCCCGTGCGCAGGTACAGCCGTCACTTTCCCACCGTGGACATCGAGCCAGACATTGAAGCCCTGCTGTCCTAGGGCGCCCACCCTACCCGCCCCCCTGCTGCCTGGCAGTAGGAGCGCTGCTCTCTGGGGGGTTCCATTCATGACGGTGCTCCCTCCCAACCTGCATGTAGGAGCACCTGATGTCCGGGAAAATCCCCAGAGATGGGCGCTGGTCCTGTCCCTCCCAGCCTCCCCTCTGCCAGACCAAGGCGAGCTTCCTCATTAATTAAGTGCTGGGTGGTAACAACAACAACAACAACAACAAATTAGCCAGGCATGGTGGTATGCACCTATGGTCCCAGCCACTCAGGAGGCTGAGGTGGGAGGATCACTTGTGCCTAGGCGGTTTGGGAGCAGCACTGGGTACTAAATGCACTGCTGTTTCAAGAGTTTATGCCCCTGAGACAGATGCACAACCCTCCCCCTGCCCAACCCAGTCTGGCACAGGAACTTAGCACAGACTAACCCTGTTCCTGACAGGCAGCCAAGAAGTCACATCCCATAAAATTTTACTGCCTGCCCATTGAAGCCAAACAGAATGTTCTGAAGGACTATTTTCTTTAACTATTGTAAAACCTAAATTTACCTCCTCGTGGATTATCGAAACAAAATTAGTTTTCAGAGCTCGAGGTTTTTGTTTTGGTTCTGTTTTGCATGGTTTAAACTGTCAAGTGTAATCCTCAGATGAAGATAACCAACTGGCCTGCAGTGAGATGAATGAAGCCAACGGTGAAGCAAGAATAAAGAGGCACAGAGAATCCTGCTGTGGTTTGGGTTCCTGGCTCTAGATGCTTCTCTGGTCTCTCTGTGGTTTGGCAACATAACCTTCCTTGATTCTGTAAAGTAATAAATCCTCCTGTTTTTAATAGCTCTGGCCAGTGGTGAGCTGGATTTCTCTAACAACTGCCTTTGCACACTCATCAAACACCAACCAGGCACCAGAAAAAAACAGAAGTCCAAGCCTGGTCTAGAAAGCTCCCAGGAAAGAGCCCAGGGAGGGAAACAGAGGCGTTAGGGGAGATTTCCTGTGAGTCACACTATCCTTTCCAGTCTTTCCACACCCTGCTGCTTCAAACCAGAAACATTGTCATACTCCCCCCGTTCATCAGCTTCGACTGCTCCTAATTCAATCCAGCAGATTCTCAATACTCTCAAACTTTTCAACTTCAAATACTTTCAAATAAAGAGATGTAAACGAGCATTAGTGGGGAAGCTCATGAAAGCCAAAATGTTCTCAACTTTCAGGTGGTATCTTTAAAAATCTATGTCCATTGCAATGTATATATAGCAATCTGTTTAATATAAAAATAATGTGTAATGAGTGTGATGTGCACCAACTAGGGGATGGACATGCTTGAAGCTCTGACTTGAGGAGGGAGGGGGCAAGGGCAATATACGTAACCTTAACATTTGTACCTCCATAATATGCTGAAAAAAATAAATAAAAATAAAAATATGGGGGGAGGGGAGGAAATGGGCATTTATTGAAACCTTAAAATCTGTACCCCCATAATATGCCGAAATAAAAAAATAATAATAATAATAATGTGGAAAAGATGAGTATTTCACAGAATGGTGGTACTTCACAGACATAGAAACACATAAGGCCAATAAACATACACAGAGACCCAACTTCATTAGTGATCCAGCATATGCAAATTATGATACTCTTTTACATGCATTTAACTGTCAAAAATTTAAAAATGTGACAATAGCAGTGTTAGAAAGGATACTGTTTCACAGGACTTCTCATACATGGGTGGTGAGGTGTAAGTTGGTTGAACCACTTTGGAAAACAGTTTGATACTATTTTACAAAGTTTAACAGTCACATATCCTACAAACCAGCAATTCCTCTCCTAGATGTATGTATATGTGCATGTATGGATATGAAAGAAATTCTTAACACATGACTAATAATAGAAGAATGTTCCTAGAAGTTGTGTTCACAATAGCAAAAAAAACTGGGAAAAAAATCCAAATGTCCATCAACTGCATGAATGAATAAAGTATGATATATTCACAGGAAGAAGTATTATATAGAGTTAGACTAAGTGTTCTACAGCAAGACACAACAATATGGATTAATTTTAGCAATGTGATATAGGGGAAAATAAATCTCAACGGATTACATATAAAGGTACAAAACTATATTAAAATGAGAGCAAAGGAATAGTGAAAGGAAGATTCCAGATGATGATTATCTTTGGTTGGGGAGGAAGGGGGATTGAAAAGGGGGCGACTGCTAGCTATATGTAAATTCTAGTTTTAGGGCTGGGGGTGGGTTAGGGAACTCATTCCACTAAAAAATCAAGTGAGTCCAGGCACAGCGGTTCACACCTGTAATCCTAGCACTTTGGGAAGGTGGAGAGGCAGGAGCATGGCTTCAGCCCAGGAGTTTGAGACTGGCCTGAGTAACATAGCAAGACCCCATCTGTACAAAAAACAGAAAAATTAGTCGGGTGTGGTGGTGTGTGCCTGTAGCCCTCAGCTACTCAGGAGGCTGAGGCAGGAGGATCACTTAAGCCCAAGAGTGTGAGGTTACAGTGAGCTACAATGACACTACTGCACTTTAGCCTGAGCATCAGAGTGAGACTCTCTCTCTCTCTCTCTCTCTCTATATATATATATATATATACTCTCTCTGTCTCTCTCTCTGTCTCTCTCTCTGTCTCTCTCTCTGTCTCTCTCTCTCTCTCTCTCTCTATATATATATATATATATTTGAGCCATTCATGTGCCCATAATGAGAATGTATGGTGAGCCAGGGATTATGACTAATCCACTTTCATGCAACTGGAGTCTAAAAAAATAAATGATGCTCCAGGAAGATACATTCTATTTATCCTGTAACTTTATACTCTCTGGCACCCCTAGAGATAAAAATAATCCAGAGCAAGCCTTGGGCCTGTATTTTGTTTGCTGCTCTCCCACAAGAAGCAGGATAGCACAGTGGTTAAGAGCACATGCTCTGGAGCTAGACTGTGTCGGAGGAAGCCTGGCTGTATTCCTTACTGTGTGACTAATTCTGTTTGGGAAAATGATTTAACCTCTCTGTGCGGTGACTTCCACATGTGTCCAACGGGGCTGGCCATAACAGTATTATAATACTGCAGAAATTTATTGTGAGGTTACATGAGTTAATTCACTCTGAGGCCACAGAATAGTGTGGTCACACTAGGTGCACAAGGTAAGCCTTACTTAATAAAGGTTGGCTTTTATTACCTTTGTCTCTCACATAATGCCACTGTGAAAAGCTTAGGAAATGCTCTCTTCTCCCCAGGTATTTCCTAAATTCTCTGGGGTGGGAATGTCCCATAGTTCTCTGGGGAGATCTACCGCACCCAGCACAATACCAGCTGCCAGCTCTCAGTAAGAACTTTTTGGACTGAAGAAAGTGAATCCATTTGTTCCTTAAATATTCTGGTTTTTAAGAAATGACTAGAAAGAAGTTTTGGACTTAACTGTGGTTTTTTAATAAAATTTTTCTCTGTATCATTTACATAAAAAACCAAGTTTTTGTGCCATATCACTTGTCTGATGACTTTAATTAACATAGACTCCTGTAACCACCCAAATTAACATTCTGAAATCTGTGGACTAAAAGCTGTAGTAATTTATTAAAATGAAAACCATTCAAATCTTTACTCAGGGCCTATTTATATTTTCACTACAAGCAATTGTAAGAAAGTGAGCTATCTCATTGCTACAGTGTTAACAGGTTAGAAACCATAATTTGTTACCAAGCATACGGTTTCCAGAGAGATCCTTGGTAATACAGAAAAAAAAAAATCACATATGACAACCTGGGAGAAAAATATCAAAAAAAAGAAAAGAAAAGAAAAGAAATTCACTTTAATGCCCCTGAACATACTGCTGCCACTCAGAAGAATAATTTAAGTTCATAATGATGATCCTGCATCATGAAGAAAATGTATTATCATGTTGAATGCAATTTGTCTATTAAAACATATGAGAGTAGTCTCATATGTTTGTTTTAAATATCTCATGAATTTTAAATAATGTTTTATTTTTTCTTAGCAAAATCTCCAGGATTAGTTGCAAATGGACCCACTAAGTAATTAAATGAGTTTGCATACGCTAGAGAGTTGTTCAATACAAACCAATTAAACATTGAAGAACTACTGCCAAAAAATATGAATAAATGAATTAGCAGAAATTAGTAATCTATCACATAAATAGTGTCGTTCAATTGGATTTTTTTTTCTTTTTTTGAGACAGAGTCTCTCTCTCTCTCTCTCTCTCTCTGTTGCTCAGGCTAGGGTGAGTGGCATCATCGTAGCTCACTGCAACCTCAAGCACCTGAGTTCAAGCGAGGCTCCTGCCTCAACCTCCCTGTATAGCTGGGACTACAGGCACATGTCACCATGCATGGCTAATTTTTCTATTTTTTGTAGAGACAGAGTCTCACTATTTTGCCCAGCTGGTCTTGAACTCCTGGCCTCAAGCAATCCTCCTGCCCAGGTCTCTCAAAGAGCTAGGATCATAGGTATGAGCCACTGCACCCAACCTCAACTGGATTAAAAAGTAAATTTTAATGCTTGAATGAGTGAGTTTTAAGTTATCTGGAAAACTAACCTATGTGAAATGATTAGTTCTCTCTGATGATCCTCAGTAAATAATAACACAAGAAAGTTCTTATAGGTTTTTAATAAACTTACCAAAACTTTATACACAAGCAGTTTCCTAGGGAGGCAATTTGCTTCTTCCACAAATGTGGCTACTTTCAAAACATCTCTTAAAGCTGCTCTTAAGAAATAGCCCAACTTTATTTCAGTCTCAACTCTTACATCTTATTTACCAAATCTGGTTGCAAATACGTTTTTACTGTTCCTAGAAACCAAGTCTACCTCCAAAATGGGAAGAAATGCTACCAGTTCTGTGCCAGGCACAGCACTCTCCTAGGCAAGTGATAATTATATCTAAGGTTACAATATGGTAGGTACAATGACGAGTGAGGTAGGAACAGGTACCTGAAAGGTACAGGGGCACCCAACCCAAAATGTGTGTGAGAAGGGACAGAAAGAAGTCAAGGAAGAAGACTTCCTAACTTGCAGTGTCTACAAAGAGTCATCAAGCAGCCACGACCAGAGGTTAGATAGCAGAAACATCCCAGGAGAAAACTATAGGTGCAAAGATGCAGGCATGATGTGCAAGGGAACCACAGGTGTGTCAGTGTCACTCAGGCGAGCACCAAGTGAGAGATGGCCATTCCTGGAAGTGAGTCTGGACAGGGAAATGGGCCAGTGATGGAGAGCCTTGTAGTTCATGGTGAAAAGCTTGAACATGATGGGATGAGATTTCTGAAACAGTAAAGCAGGTCTGGGTTTTAGAATCAGCTCTGCCTCTTACCAGCCAAACGTCCTGGGCAAGTTACTTACCTGCTCTGTCAAATGGGACTGAAAAACCTATTTTTAGAGAATTGTCACAAGGATTGACAAAATGTAGGAGGACTGATACATAGTGAATTCTCATTTGATGATAGCTATTGATACGCTTTCGATGTATTTGGCATCACGCTGGCTTCTATGCAGCAAGATGATTGAGGGGGGTGAGGGGCATGGATGGAAGCTATAAATATTACAAGAGTCCAAGGAAGAGATGATATAGGCTTGAAATGAAGTAGTGACAATAGGGGCTGAAGGGGGAGGTGGATTCTGGGGATATTCTGGGAAGTGCCGTCAAGATGGCAAATAAGCCCAGGCACGGTGGCTCACGCCTGTAATCGGCACTTGGGAGGCCAAGGTGGGAGGATCTCTTGAGGCCAGGAGTTTGAGACCAGCCTGGGCAACATAATGAGACCCCACCTCTACGAAAAAATTTTTTCTTTAATTTAGCAGAGCATGGTGGTGTGCACCTGTAGTCCCAGCTACTCAGGAGGCTGAGGTGGAAGAATGACTTAAGCTCAGGAGTTTGAGGCTGCAGTAAACTATGAACACTGCATTCTAGCCTGGGCAATAGAAAAGACCTATCCCTTAAAAAATTTTTTTTCTGCCGGACGCTGTGGCGCGCGCCTGTAGTCCCAGCTACTCGGGAGGCTGAGATGGGAGGATCGCTTGAGCCCAGGAGTTCTGGGCTGTAGTGCGCTATGCCGATCGGGTGTCCGCACTAAGTTCGGCATCAATATGGTGACCTCCCGGGAGCGGGGGACCACCAGGTTGCCTAAGGAGGGGTGAACCGGCCCAGGTCGGAAACGGAGCAGGTCAAAACTCCCGTGCTGATCAGTAGTGGGATCGCGCCTGTGAATAGCCACTGCACTCCAGCCTGGGCAACATAGCGAGACCCCGTCTCTAATTAAAAAAAAAAAAAAAAAAAATTTTTTTTCTAAAGATGGGAAATAAGCACTGGCAGCCATTTCCTCTTCCTTCAAATCAACCTGAAGAGAAAAAGCAAAGAAAATCAAGAACAACCCAAAGGTTGTCTAGAACTGGTCTGGGGAAGAGACAGGACCATACACAGCCTTGGACAGAAAGTGGCCAGAGGCCCATTAAAGGGCATGAGGGTGGGAGAAGCTTTTAAATTCCACTCTTACCTCTCCCGACCTACATTCCATGGGGACAATTACTGCCTGTCCCTTTAACGACTCCCTAAGCATTTCTCTCAGCATTGAGAAATTAATAAAATAGGTTCAGGCTGTCTAGCCAGCAATCACTGCTCCGACTACCCCCTCCAAGCTTCTTGGGCTAATAGGCTACAACTCAGAGAGACTGCCTCCTCTCCTCCTTCTTCCAGAGCAGCTAACAGGAATAGCCTAATGAATATCAGAATGGAAGGGCACTGAACAGTAGCAATCACCAGTGATTCTATGGTTCCCAAGGTTTCTCCATCCTGGGGTTCATCTCTTCCCTTCTACCCAAAGTCACCTGGAGGCCTGTCCATAAGCTCTGCTTCAGTACAGAAGGGGAAATGTATCAGAATGCTCATCGTAGTGTTGTTTGTGGAGGCTGGGAGTTGGAAATTGTCTGCCTGCCCATCACTGGTGGATCATGGAGCCACAGAATACTCTGCAGCAGTTTGAAACAATAGGCTAGATCAGTGGTTCTCAACCAGGGGTGATTTTGTCCCCCAGGAGACATCTGGCAATGTCTGCAGGCAATTTTAACTGTCATAACTGAGAGTGGGAGTAGGGGTGGGATGCTATGCTGTATTTATCAGGGAGAGGCCAGGGATGCTGCTACATCCTACAATTACAGAAGAGCCCCAACAAAGAATTATTCAATGCAAAATGTCAATAAGACTGAGGTTGAGAAACACTGACTAGAGGAACAAAACAACCTGACTGGGTTATAAACATATAGTGCTCAGTGGAAATTTTTATATAAAAAAAGAGATGTGATCTTTTATACAATTCCTATTTGGAATTAGGGATTCGTTCAGTCTTGTAACTGATACTTACTGTGAATTTATTGCAAGGTCAGCGCTGTAACATCAGCGTATACAAGGGTGACCAAAGCTAGATCTGGTTCCTGACTCCTGGAGTCTAGTAGAAAGGTAGATATTAAATAATCTCACAGTAAAAAGTGGGAAGGAAGAATTTATGGAGATCGGTAGGATCTAGAGTTCTGCGATTTTCCCAGGGAACTGCACAAGCCACGAAAATCCTTCATTTTACATCTTTGCTTAAATAACACTACACACTGATAGCCTTCAGCAGGGCTACACACCAGCTTAGAGGACTTACGCTGTGCACACAATGAGTGCTCAATAGATGTTTGTCAAATGAACAGATAAAGGCTGTACAGCTAAGCACAACTAAATGACTCCTTAAAAAATGTCTGGGCTTTGCCCTTTGAAAGAAGGAAACAAAAAGGAAAGGAGAAACCAAAGGCCAACCCAGGCCTTTTGCTAGACTACAACAAGGCATGCATGTGTAGACTGACCAACTCTTATTGTTCATCCCTCCTCCAGCCCATGCCTTAAATAAAACACTCTCTGGCACTTCCCGGCCTAGTCTACCCTTCCTCATCTAGTCCAACTGGAAAACTCTTATTCATGCTTCAAGATCCCAATTACCTTCTCCCTTCAGCTCCCTACCTCACCCTGGTAGACTTGGTCTCTGCCCTCCTTCGTGCCATCACTGAACTTCGTACTCATTTTTATGACACTTATGATAACTTCTTACCATAATTGATTATAAGCTTTCTCAAGAGCAGGAACTAAATCCTATTGATTGTTATAGCCAAAAAGACTAGCCTGGAGCCTAGAATATTATAGATGTGTAAGGACTGGTAAATGAAAGAATGGATGAATGAATTATATCCAGCACTATCCTACAGAAGAATATGATAAAATCTATGCCCTCAAAAAGCTGATCATCTATTTGATGGGAAAAAGATAGATATATGAAATAATAATTAAAGGCTTTTGCTAGAGATACAAAGTTGATGGTCGTTATAAGGAACATGCATTTTTAAATATATGAATAAATTAAAGCCTATGTGTCAGATGTAAACAGCCTGATGGTATACAATTACATAATAAACATCTTCACATACTCCTGGAAATCCATGGCATTCTGTTACTGTATGTTTCATTTGAGTTGATAGCAATAAATGACAAAAGCCAAATTACAAGCAGAGTCCACTTGGGAACACATAGTGCTCATTATCATGAATGCCTGGTGCATAGTAAGTGTTCAATAAACTTCTGTTGAACAAGTGATCTGATATTTTTAATCATAGAGAAAAGTTGTCTGTACCCTAAGAAAGGCACGTATATCAGGAGTTGAGGTCACCTAGAATATATCCTCCTCATAATGAAAACAGAACCAGCTCTAGGCCTGAATCTTTTCCCCTGTATTTAATACCGAGTTGCCAAAAGGACTGTCCTTTGCCCTTATTGGTACAGGAGTAGAAAGGAGCTGTGTGGTTTCCAATCTCCCTCTGTATCTTATCCATATGGTGATATCATATTCATCCAGCAAAACTGTCTCCACTCCACCACTCCCCCCCCTGTCTTCCTCCTCCCCCCCCCCCATGGCCTCCGTTAGGGATTCACAAAACTAAACTCAAACTTGGGAGACGTGAGTTTGAATAACAGAGTTTAAAATACTGAGTATAAGGAGTACTGGGTATCTGGTAAACTGCACTTTTCTGTTTGCTGGGTTGGATGAGGAGAAACTGCAATCTAGAGTCCAAGTGCCTGGACGGTTGCCAGAGGCAGGACTGGAAACCTTAAGGAAAAAGAGTCCAGGCCGGGCGCTGTGGCTCACGCCTGTAATCCTAGCTCTTGGGAGGCCGAGGCGGGCGGATTGCTCAAAGTCAGGAGTTCAAAACCAGCCTGAGCAAGAGCGAGACCCCGTCTCTACTATAAATAGAAAGAAATTAATTGGCCAACTGATATATATATAAAAAAAAAAAAATTAGCTGGGCATGGTGGCGCATGCCTGTAGCCCCAGCTACTCGGGAGGCTGAGGCAGAAGGATCACTCAAGCCCAGGAGTTTGAGGTTGCTGTGAGCTAGGCTGACGCCATGGCACTCACTCTAGCCTGGACAACAAAGTGAGACTCTGTCTCAAAAAAAAAAAAAAAAAAAAAGAGTCCAGCCAACCAAACAAGAACCTACTGAAGGAAGACCTTTGGAATAAAGACCAATAAAGGGAAGAGTTCAAGGAGTGAGACAAAATAGAAAGGAAGCCACAAGAACCTTTGTCATCTTCACTAACTCATTCATTATTACATTCATTGAAAAATGAAAAAAGACATGAGTCCTGCTGTTAAAGAACTCTGTCCATGGGGAATGTAGAAGGCCTACAGATAGCTACCACACAAAGAAGAAAAGAATAACCCCTTAGGGAAGTACAGAAAAAGTCTGTTCAAAAACAGAAGAAATCTACTCACGCCTGTAATCCTAGCACTCTGGGAGGTCGAAGCAGGAGGATGGCTCAAGATCAGGAGTTCGAAACCAGCCTAAATGACAGCGAGACCCCATTTCTACTACAAATTGAAATAAAGTAATTGGCCAACTAAAAAAAACTGTATAAAAAAATTAGCTGGGCATGGTGGCACATGCCTGTCATCCCGGCTACTCGGGAGGCTGAGGCAAAAGGATTGCTTAAGCCCAGGAGTTTGAGGTTGCTGTGAGCTAGGCTGATGCCACGGCACTCTAGCCCGGGCAACAAAGTAAGACACTGTCTCAAAAATAAATAAATAAATAAATAAAATAAACAGAAGAAATCTCATACTTAGGAGCCTACTAGACAGTCCTGATTATAAAACATACCAGGATTTGGAAAATATTAAGACATTAGGAGAAAAAAATTCATTGCTAATTCTCATTATATCTTGCTGAACTGACATCAGTAGCATCATCTGCCCCAGCCTCAGGGCTGCTGGCATCTTGTTAGGGACAGAAAAACAAGAGGTGATGGACTTATAGAAGGCAGAAAAACAAGAAGGAGGAAACAGTGAAACAATAAGAAGGAAATAGTTACAGAAAATAACCAGGGATACACAGTTATTTCAGTCTTAACGAATAGGTTGATTAGACAATAGAACAGTGACCACCAACCAGAATTCCACCATAAATGGTGACTTTCCCCATCACACTTACAGGAGAAAAGAATGCCTGGAACATAACCTTTAAGTTATGTTCATACCTGGAAAAATCCAGACCCCAAAACATGTGACATATAATCATAAGTAATTATAACTGGCCTTTACATCAACATATATTACTAGCTTATCAAAGGAAAAACATAACAAGATAGTGTCTTCTCCACTCCCGGAGACAGACCCATTTCCCTTTAGGAAATGCACTTTCGCTTTGCACCCTTTCCTTACAGTAACTAACTTTCCTTACAATAAATTCTTCATGCATACTTGCTGAGTGTCTGTCATCTCCCTCCCCTGTGTGGGTCAAGGCTTGGGATTCCTCCAAGCCAGGAGCCCAAGAACTGTCGGAACACTTTAAAGTCCACCCATGGACAGGACCGTGACAATCTCCCTAAGCAATCATCACTACGTGTTCCCATCACCCAAGAACGGAGCTGATGGTAACCAACTAACCCATGCAGAACACTGAAATGAGCCAGGCTCTGTCTGCCCACTCCTGTGCAGTCACCCAATTAATCCTCACACCAGCCCTACAAGGTAGGTACTGTTATATTCTCCATTTTGCAAATAAGAAAACTGGAGCACAGAGAAGCGGCTTGCCTAAGGTCACACCCAGCCAGGATCTGAGTCCAGAGTCTATGCCCTTAACCATTACACAACACTGCCTCCCAGCTGAGATCTCGCCGCAAATTTATCAGGACATACACAAGTGGACAGTAAATGTGATTTCTGGCCGACTTTCCTTTGAACACATGCATCTCTATTTAAAACTATACTTATTTATATGACAAAAACGCATACACTTTTATCGATCTAGTTTTTAAAATGGTATACAGCTTTTTCAAGGCGCAGCTTTCACAATCTTTAAAAGGAAATTCACTTTTATAACATTAAAAAAAATCAAATGCCTGTTTCACGAGGTGCCAGTACCGAATGCAGTTTAGGGCTTGCAAGCACGACCACCCCTTACAGATCATCTCGTGGCCTTGGGCAAATTCCTTTAGCTTTCTGTGTTTCAACATCTGCAAAGTGGGTATAACAGTAGCGCCTTCTCCTAAAGTGGCGAGGATTGGATATTAACCATATAAATTGATAAGCATGATACCTCGCACAGAATGAATGCGCAACAAATGGCTTTCACTATTTAGGTCCTGGGTTATTTCTAATTCCAGAACCGTAAGTCCTCCAGTAACACAGAAATGCTGTCCCCAGAGCTGCCGCCAATCCCTTAAGAACACGCCTCCCTATTTTCCACAGATCACACCCAATGACACCAGAAACAGGGTTCTCTGGCCCCCAGCCCTGGAGGTGGCCATGGCACCTCACTCTGGCCCAGGAGTCTCCCGCCGGGCAGCAGCACAAAACTCAACCCGGATTTCTCACTTGGGTGAACTCGTGTTAGTGGAGGATCACCCGGCCCGGTGTCACAAGCTGCGCAGCAGAAGGAACGCGGGCGCGGGCGCCGGGAAGTGGAGTGCGTTCACCCGCCAAGCCCAAGGGTGGGCACCCCTCTTCACAGCGTCTCCGGGGACTTCACCCCCCTCCCCGCCGGGAGGCTTCTGGGGACCGACCTAACAGGGCCAACAGCGTAGATGTCTCCCCAACCCTCTGCAATACATCGCCAGGATTTTTCAGAGGGAGCCGAGCGGGAGGTGCACGAAGTGCCTCCAGAGGCCAAGTGAAGCGCACCATCCCTTGCGCACGTGTTGAGCCCCCTGAACCGAAGTCCGTGCAGCCGCCACCTCTGCCCCCCCCCCGCCCGGGCCGCCCGTGCACGCGCCCCGCAGACACGTGCGAGCCGGGTCGCCTGCAGGGCTCGCCCGCGCGCTCCCCGCCGGCTCCCGCCGCCCCAGCCGCGCCGCGCCCGCTCACCAGGTGAAGAGTTTGCCTTGTATCCTGAGCCACAGGCTTCGGGACGCGCCCTCCGCTCCCTGCGCCGCAGGCCGCGGGGCTTCGGGTCCCGCCGGCGAGGCCGCCTCCATGCGGGCCGGGAACCCCCCGAAGAGCCGGGGCCCGGGAGACGAGAGGCGGCGCCTGGCAGCCGGCGGGGGCTCGGCTGGGCTCGGCCTGCGCGGCGGTCGCTCCCCGGCCCTCCCGCTAGCGTGCCGCTCGCTCCGCGGCCGCGCCGCCTCTGCCGCCAATCATTAACCGCGCGGCCCTACCGGCCAGACCGTGCGCTCGCAGGTCGCAGCCTGGCACCTCCGGGCGCCGAAGAGGAGAAAGGGCAGTTCTCTCCTCCGCCTTGGCGCTCGAGCCTCGGTGCTGGGCGGCAGCCAATGTGCATTTCAGGGTTTTATGGTTCCTCGTTTGAAATCAGCAAATGAGGCGACACGAGGTTATCGTGGCCGAGTCCCAGGGTGTCCCGACCGGAGAAGTCGAACTTGGCTAACTGGGAGGACCGGCTGAGCCCCCCTCCCCCGATCTCCAGGTCTCCCGCCCTCGGGCTGGCGGATGCGAGACAGCCCCGTCTAGAAGAACCGAAGACGCTTCAGTTCTGTTTCTTTTCCTCGCAAAACACAGGTAAGACCCTAAACAGATCGTGCAAACGCGTGCCTCGGCGGCGCGCAGCGAGGCCCGTCTCCCCCTCGCGGCGCGCTCGGAGTCGTCTCCGCGGGGCCGGGAGGCGGCCGAGGCCGGCCGGGGTGCCCTGAATCGGGCCACGCCTTCCCGTGCGTCCGCGGACCCAAGAGGGACGGAGAGCTGGGTCGAAAAGTTCCTGAGTGTCACAGACAGAAGGAAGTCGGCCGGGTCTGGTTGGTCCCCTGCTTCTGGAAAAGGAGACGCGGAAGACAAAAGAAAAGGTGTTGGGACCATTTTTTTTTTTTTCCTAGTCACCTTCCTTCCGGGGTGGGGGCGTGGGATGGGGACAAGACATAAATCTGTGTTTGAGAAGACCGTCTATGCAGACCAGTTGGCAGTTCTGTAAGAAGATTCCAAGAAAAAAAAAATTGGTTTTTGAAAACAAAATGTAGCTTTTAGGAATCCCAAATGTAGCAGCTGCAGGAAGCACAAAGTTTAAACGAAATGATTTTTTTTTTTAATTGTTGAAGTGAAATGGGGGAGGGGGGAAAAAACCCTGAAAGCCAAGACATGGTCATCCATAGAGGACCAAATATTGAATATTATGGTACAACCACATCATGAAACAGGAGGACATTAGAAACACATTTAATATCTCAGTTGTGTAAAGCAAACAACTCATTAAACTCTGCATATTGACAATGTTTAATGTTACCTGAGTCCTGTACTCCTGGAAAACACTGAAAAAATGATGATTAACAAACCTCTTACTTTTTCTTTTCTTTTTTTTTTTTTTTTTAAGAGATAAGGTCTCACTATGTTTCTCAGGTTGGCCTTGAACTCTGGGCTCTAGGTCTAGGTATCCTCCAGCTTTCAGCCTCCCAAGTAGCTGAGACTAGGGTCGTGCCCCACGCTTTTGTGTTCCTGTAAATAGCAAAATGCAAAGAAACACCTTCTCCTTAGGACTTAGAAAAGCCCCCAAGGATACCCCTTTGTTTAGCTAGGCTGAGGCCTGCCACAGATCCCCAAACTCCCATTCTTTGCCACATAAATAATTGACTGACCTGCTGCTTATCCCACTGACCAATAGGATGCTTGTTAACCAAATTTTGATTAAGTTTCTCTCCTCCCAGGCCTCTGAACTTTAACCCACCCTCAGCCTGAGCCAGCGCAAAACCCCTCCTGAGAACAGGCTGGCCTCCAGGTGAAATACTCTGGGATCGCTGGGCGTGGTGGCTCACGCCTGTAATCCTCGCACTCTGGGAGGCCGAGGCGGGCGGATTGCTAGAGGTCAGGAGTTCGAAACCAGCCTGAGCAAGAGCGAGACCCCCGTCTCTACTATAAAAATAGAAATAAATTAATTGGCCAACTAATATACATAGAAAAAACTAGCCGGGCATGGTGGCACATGCCTGTAGTCCCAGCTACTCAGGAGGCTGAGGCAGTAGGATTGCTTGAGCCCAGGAGTTTGAGGTTGCTCTGAGCTAGGCTGACGCCAGGGCACTCACTCTAGCCTGGGCAACAAAGCTAGACTCTGTCTCAAAAAAAAAAAGAAAAGAAAAGAAAAGAAAAGAAAAGAAAAGAAAAGAAAAGAAAAGAAAAGAAAAGAAAAGAAAAGAAAAGAAAAGAAAAGAAAAGAAAAGAAAAGAAAAGAAAGAAAGAAAGAAAGAAAGAAAGAAAGAAAGAAAGAAAGAAATACTCTGGGATCAGCTATGCAGTCAAGCCATCCTTTCATTCCATTTCAAAGAACCTGGGAATAGTCTCTTCCTATTACAGTAACCCTCCCCCACCCCATCCCCACTCGCAATAATCCTTTCAAATAAAGTCCTTAACTAAATGAGATTTGTTTTTTTACCTGACAATATAGAGTAGTCCCCCCTCAATCTGCCTTTTTGCTCTCCATGGTTTGTTACCCATGGTCAACTGCCCTCCAAAAATAGGTGAGTGCAGTATAGTAAGATATTTTGAGAGAGAGACCATATTCACGTAACTTTTATTGCAGTGTATTGTTATAATTGTCCTATTTTATTATTAGCTGTTAATTTATTACTGGACCTAATTTATAAATTAAACTTTATCATAACTGTGTATGTGTAGGAATAAACTTAGTATATACTGTAATGAATACATACTAAGCTATTGATAGTGGTTAAATCATGGGAGTGGTTGAGGATGGGGGGTGGAGAGTAGATAAGTGAGGAGATATTGCCTATATATCTTCATTTTGTGTTCTTACTATGAGCAAATACTACTTACAATTTGAAAAATATTCAATTAAGGTATTTTTCTTTTTTTTTTTTTCTGATTTAATGAAAAATTTGTTATTTTTTTATTGCTTTCTATGTCTGAGTTATATGCAATTAAATTATCAACTGTAACAAGAACATCAACAAGATTTTCACAAACCATATGCTTACATATGTTTCACAAGGCCCCCGGCTCAAAACTAGCATGAGTTAAATACAACTCACATGGCAGTTAATGTGTTAATGAGGATACAATGTGAACATCTGATTTAGAATACGCAAGAAAACTGTCCAGTTTTCCTGAACTTGTCTGTCCAGTGTTTTCTACTCTGCTTTGGGGATTTTGGATTAATGCAGAGAAGAAGTTCAAACAGATTGATCCTTTTCTTTCTCCTCTAAGTTTGCTTGTTCCCTATTTTAGGGGCTGTGTTAGGGTATAACTGTTTCCATCTTACAGGAAGGAATTTCAAACCTTCTTCCCTTCAGACTTTCCAGACATTAAATAGAGCTGGCGATAATGTCAGCCCAAGTTATTGTTTAAACAGAAGTGGATAATATCCAGCCAGGGAAGCTGGAAATAGGATTGCAGTATTACTTCTGAAAGGAACAATTTAATATACTCTTGGAAAATTAGAGTGGATCAAACATCTTGGCAAATTAAATGATATTAATCACTCTTTATTTACTTAATTTTTATTGCTTGCCATTATACACTGAGATTCTGGCTCTATAAAATATGAATCTAAGATGCTTCACCATTTGTGAAGCTTCAAAGAGCACATGTACTTATTGCTTCTGTAGCCTTTTCTTTTCCATTTTTTACATAAAAATATGCACTTTTAAAAACACCATTATGCACTTAGTATGCAGTTGCTTGGGATCTTAAGGTAAATTTTCATTGATACCTTTTCTACTCCTTTATGATAAAAAACATTCTAAATGTTTTAACTTGGTCACACATAAATGCTGCTTACTAACATTTACCATTTCATAGAAAGTGCTGAAAGAACTTTTAAATGCCTAAAGGATAATTTCGCCCTTGAAGACTCCTTAAGAATTACAGGAATAGAAGAGGTCTGGTTCACTGCGTCTGTCCAGCCCTGGCTGTTTCTTAGAGGACTTCATGCATTCACTCTCAGACCACAAATCCTAGAGCTAGATGTTATGTGACTGGAATTCTGCTTCTACAGACGCTGCACGAATCAGAGTTATAAACTCAGGATCTCAGAATGAGTAGTGTTTGGATAAGTAGATAACAACATACTCAGTGTTCATACACAAGCCTTTACAAACCCTTCTTTCATCTGTGGCTCTCAATGTCTGCTTCACTCCAAAACAGTGATTTCCTAAATACAGCTGAATGCCTAGATTTAATATAGTTTATTCTCCAAAGAAGCCATTACTTAGAACAGCCTCACAGACATCAAGATTGTTGCAGTTCAATCACCAAGACGTGCCGTAGAAGTTTACTGTCTTTCATGATATGGAAAAAAAAATTTTTTTGTTTGGCATGAAATCATCTCTCACATTTCCTCCTAAGTCATTCTCTGACTACCTGGTGCCATTTCACTGGGCCTCTTCTAAACCACATACCTTCTGTCCCTGTGTGCAGCTGCTGTTAGGAGATGGCTGCTCCCTTAATAGACTCTTCTTTGCAGATGTGTGTAATGTGGATCACCAGAACAAAGCGGGGTATACCCCCATCATGCTGGCGGCCCTTGCTGCCGTGGAGGCAGAAAAGGACATGCGGGTTGTGGAAGAACTCTTCGGCTGTGGGGACGTCAACGCCAAAGCCAGTCAGGTGAGCACACTTGCTTCCTGTGCTCTTGATTGCAGATGTGCCTGGTGGGTACCACACAGGCCTGCTGTGATCACTCTGCCAGAGCAGACAGTGAGTGACACCACACTTCCCACCACAGTGCACTTGCTCGCCAGCCCACCCCTAGTCCACGTGCTGCCCTTGCTGACCAAACATAGTGAAATATGGGCTTATAGTTGGCATTGGAAACCTGTCCCTCCCCCCTTGCCTTGCCCTTCTGTTTGCAGAGTTTGCACAGAAATGGTTTAAGTCTGCCTGCATGTAAGAGACTAGGAGTCCACATCATATGCCCAGTGTCTGTTGTTTCCTGTCTCCTTGTTGAAGCGTCTTCATGCCAGGCACAGAGTGTCTCAAGTCCAGATGTGTTCACAACTTGACTTTTATACATCTTCTGAACTCTCCAATTCATTGCTACGATGACACAGATCCTCTACACAGCTCAGTATGTACTTCTGAAGTCCGTTGTTCCTTCCCACAGGCAGGGCAGACGGCCCTCATGCTGGCAGTCAGTCACGGGCGGATAGACATGGTGAAAGGCCTGCTGGCCTGCGGGGCTGATGTCAACATCCAGGACGACGAGGGCTCCACAGCCCTCATGTGTGCCAGCGAGCACGGGCACGTGGAGATCGTGAAGCTGCTGCTGGCCCAGCCAGGCTGCAATGGCCACCTGGAGGACAACGTAAGCTGTTTCCCTTGCGCCTCTAGGCCAGGGCCTAGGGGACTCGGCCTGGAATGCTGAGTTGCAGATGAGCAGGAGCTACTTTGCCACCAGTGGTACTGGGCAGCTTCATGCTGTGTAAAGGTTGGTGGTAGGAGATCAAGTGTCTGCTGGGCAGGCTGCCTATTTCTCATGTCAGCCAGCAGAGAGACTCCACTATGGTCCAGTCTACTTTGGTAGGAAGTACTGCATGTGCTTTGGCCTCATCCTGAGCGTAGTAAGATGCCGACACTCCCCGTCAGTCACTCGGCAGGCGGCCAGGACGCGCCAATTAAGGTATTTTTCAACAGGTCATATTAATCTTTATCTAAAACATGTTTCTTGGCCGGGCGCTGTGGCTCACGCCTGTAATCCTAGCTCTTGGGAGGCCGAGGCAGGCGGATTGCTCAAGGTCAGGAGTTCAAAACCAGCCTGAGCAAGAGCGAGACCCCGTCTCTACTATAAATAGAAAGAAATTAATTGGCCAACTGATATATATATAAAAAAAATTAGCCGGGCATGGTGGCGCATGCCTGTAGTCCCAGCTACCTGGGAGGCTGAGGCAGAAGGATCACTCGAGCCCAGGAGTTTGAGGTTGCTGTGAGCTAGGCTGACGCCACGGCACTCACTCTAGCCTGGGCAACAAAGCGAGACTCTGTCTCAAAAAAAAATAAATAAATAAAAAAAAAATAAAACAAAAAAATAAAACATGTTTCTTCACCTTCAGGGAACAGTGGGCCAGGAAATATAGTCAACTTTGTAAAGTTATGAACAAAGTTACACATATTTCCTAAACACAAAATCCTCCTCAGATAGTAGCAATCGTAGTACTGCTCTAGCATTGCTCCAAAATGAGCTCATCCCCTTACGGAGGAGTATTGATCAGTCTACCTTATTTTGGTATCAGGATTAAAATACACTGAGTGGATCTGTGGGCACCAGTCCACAAGTTTTTGTCAAGGGAAATTTACTGGAAAAAAAAATTTAGGCGTTGGGGATTTTGCACATAATAGCCTTACTTCTTTATTTTTTTATTTTAGTGTCTTATGGGGGTACAAGTGTTAAGGTTACATATATTGCTCGTGCTTACTTCTTATAAGTACAAAAAAAAAAGAGCTACCACTTATTGAGCGCCTACTGTGTGCCAGACACTTTATGTTATCTATTGTATGTATCAAATCCCCTCAAATCTTAGTGGCTTCAAACAGCAATCATTGTATTATCTCTGGAGGTTTCTGTGGGTCAGGAATTTAGGAAGGTATGGGCCAGGCGGCGTCTCCTGCGGTTGCAGCCAGGAAGTAGCTGAAGCTAGAAAGCAAGGGGTGGAGTGGGAGGTTAGACCTGGAGCATTGAGGGCCTGACCAGCATCTCCTTCTGTCTTTGTGTCTGTCTCTGTCTCTCTCCCTCTCTGTCTCTCTCTCTCTCCTGCCACTTAGTTTCAGGGGCTTTCTACATGGTCTCTTTTTGTGTCTGTGGGCTAATTTGATCTTACTGTATCCTAGTGACTTCAGGGTAATTGGTCTGCTTACTTTGCGGCTGGTTTCCACCCCCAACCAAGCGCCCTGAGAGAAAAAAGCCAAAGCATCTTGTCAATGTGCTCCAACCAAAGACCACTGTGAATATATATGTAGTTAAACAAGTTGAACTAATGACTGCTTCTGTGAGAGAGAATACATACCATGGGGAACCACGGATTCTCAGTAAGAGGGAGTTAGAACCCACTGCAGGATTCTGGGTTTGGTTGAGTGATTCGAGGAAGGGTAGAAGGAAGCAAGGATTAACACTAGATTGGATGTAATTCTGATTGATGTCTCAATAAATCTACTATACAGAGGGCAGACAAGGGTGAGGATAAAACTGCAATTGAGAAAGAAGTGCAGTCACTCATTTTGGCCAAAAGTGGAGAGGAGATATTTTGTGGGTGACACAGTGACCTTGTTTTTGTGCTTACCTAAAATCACGAGCTAATCTTAATCATCTTAATCTTGTTTAATTTCATTTTGTCAAGGTCTCAGAGTAATCCTTTGTTTTTATTTTTCTTGTGTGTTTTTTGTTTTGTTTTGTTTTTTGAGACAGGGTCTCACTCTGTCACCCCTACTGAAGAGTGCAGTAGCATGATCACAGCTCACTGCAACCTCCAGCTCCCCAGCTCAAGCGATCCTCCAAGTGCAGGCTCCTGAGTAGCTGGGCTTTTAGGCTCCCAACAGGACACCTAGCTAATATTTAAATTTAGAGACAGGGCCTCCCTGTGTTGCTAAGGCTGGTCTGAAACTCCTGGCCTCAAGCAACCCTCCTGTCTTGGCCTCCAAAGTGCTGGGCTTATAGTCATCAGCCACCTTGCACAGCCAGTTTTAGAGTAATCTTGTCTGAGGATGGTATTCTGTGAGATTGTGTCCAATAAGAGAATAATATGACCCAGCAGGTCAACTTCCAAATGTCAAAGACTGGGGTCATTTTGTCTTTCTCAGCATCTCCTTTAATTTTTTATAAATACAGGTTGATACCTATTTATTTCATTTCATTTTTTAGAAATGAGAGCTCACTATGTTGCCCAGGCTGGATTCGAACTCCTGGACTCAAGCCATCCTCCTGCCTCAGCCTCCCAAGTAGCTGGGACTACAGGTGGAAGCCACTGTGGTATCTTCTTTTATAATCTAGCCTTAGCAGTCACATTGTCTCGTTGCCACCATAGTCACAAGCCCACCCAGACACAGGGGGAAGGGATAGACCCCACTTCTCAATGGAAGAGGTTTCAAGGTCTCATGGAAATGAGCACCTGAGATAAGAGATACTGTAGCAGCCATCAATGGGTTTGCCACAAATGCTTCCCAAATTGCTATCAGGCATTATTAGTACTATTTTTTTAGGTCAGTAAACTAAAACTCAGAAAGATTAAGTAAATTGCCCAAGATCTTCAGAATAGTCATTGATATACTGATGTCAGATTCACCAGGCTATTTCTCCAATTTAACTGACCAGCATGCATGAGCCTCTTTCCCAGTATCTTTTTCTTGCTGCTTGTAAAACTAACTGTAAGTAGACATACTTTTTAGATCTTACCAAACACAATATATTGAATAATAAAAGCTATTATAGTCACACCCATATTAAGAGTACCATCAATCAAAATGCATGAGAGTATAGTTCTAAGTGTTTATGATTTCATATTATATTATTTTGTGGGACAAATTTGAATATTAAAAATACCACATTAGTAATGAACTGAAACATTTTTATTGAAAAGCATCAAAAAGAAAAAAGATTTTTAAACAAGTTACAGATATTAATATCAATATTTAAAACTCCTTTAATCTAGAACCAGTGTTTAAGGTAGTTAAAGTCATTCTATAAACAGTCATTGGGAACTTTCCAAATGTATTTTTTTTTATTAAAGGTCATCTTAAAGCTCTTATTTTAAAAGCCTTATTTTTTAAATAATTCTGTTTGTAGCACCCTATTAAATACATTTATTGCCTACTCTTGAGGTTTCACAAAGGCAAATTGCTGTCTTATTCCAGCTCAGCCTCCTTATTTTCTCTTTCACAGGTGTTTTAAGAATACTGGTCAGTGCCAACCTGTCTTCGATTCAAATGGCCAAAAGTACACAGGGTACCAAACAAATGAGAATGTTACAATTGTTTGTCATTAAGCAGAGTGAATCAATAATACTGTGTGCTTAGATGGCAACTTTCTTTGGAGAATTCACATTGTTGCTATTATCTTATTATAGGATATATTGCAAATCAATCAACTAGGTATTGGTTGAATGCAAATTATGTACAGACCACAGTTCTACACTGATCTGTGATATGAATGATGTTTTTATTCTTCCTTCCTTCCCTCCACAAACATCTTTAGAATACCTACTATGTTCAGGGTAAGAATAAATAAGACTTGAGGTGGGTGTATTGGCTCATGCCTGTAATCCCAGTACTTTGAGAGGCTGAGGTTGGGGGATCACTTGAGGCCAAAAGTTTGAGACTTACCTAGTTTGAGACTAGCAAGAACCTGTCTCTACAAAAAAATTTTAAAAATTAGCCAAGGGTGGTGATACACACCTGTAGTCCCAGCTACTCAGGAGTCTGAGGCAGGAGGGTCACTTGAGTTCAGGAATTCAAGGACACAGTGCACTATTGATCACACCACTGAACTCCAGCCTGGGAACAGAGTGAGACTCTGTCTCTTAAAAAAAAACAAACTAGGTTCTTGCCCTCAAATTGTTTACAATATAATAGGGAAGAAAAGATGTGTATAGGGCCAGGTGCAGTGGTTCACACCTGTAATCCTAACACTCTGGGAGGCTGAGGTGGGAGGATGGCTTGAGGTCAGGAGTTCCAGACCAGCCTCAGCAAAAGCTAGACCCCATCTCTACTAAAAATAGAAAGAAATTAGCCAGGCATGGCAGCACACACCTGTAGTCCCAGGTACTCGGGAGGCTGAGGCAGGAGGGTTGCTTAAGCCCAGGAGTTTGAGGTTGCTGTGAGCTAGTCTGATGCCACAGCACTGTAGCCTGGGTGACAGAGTGAGACTCTGTCTCAAAAAAAAAAAAAAAGACTTGTACACAGCCCTAAATGACCTTACTATATAATTGAAGAGAAAGGACTCTAAGAAACTAGCATTTAACAATTATTCTTTAGTCCCAGTCAATTCCCACTTATCCCTTCTTTTCTGCCCATAGTCTTGAAAGATTCTCTCTCTTTTACCTCTTTTCCCGATGCCATTCCCTGAATCCCTTTTCCTGAGGTCATCCAACGCTTGAAATAAATACAGAAGGAATAATGAAAAGGAACAAACAGATTGTACACATAAAACAAAAACATTAAAAAAGAGGATAAAAAAAATCATCTGGTGTTTTAAATTTTGTAATTAACCATAGCTGTCCCTTATTATCTAATCCAATGTTTTTAAATACCAACCATAGGCTGATGACCCCACCAATTTTTAACTCTAGTATAAGCTTCCTCTGAGTTCCAGATTTATATATATATATAGCTGCTTACTTGATATTTGCAGTAGGAAATCTTCAAGGCATCTCAAACACAAACAGAACTCTTTCTGTTCCCCCATTTCTTGCTCTTTCCCCACTTACTCCCATCCCAGTATATAGCACGTCAATCTATCACTTCTCCAGCTAAGAAATGATAACGTGAAATAAGTGACTGAGGCAAAGGTCTCAGTCATTGGAAGTTTAAGCCAAAGTTTGAGGATGTGCCCAGGAAAAACACAAGCCACAAACAAATCTGTGACTGTTTTACCAAAGTGGGATTTGGGAACTCAGTATTTAAAGGGGATAGAGCATACAGAAAGGAAAAAGGAAGAGGGAGGTAGGCAGTGAGACACATGGTTACATTCTTATGAGGCCCTGGAAATCTTTATTTTTCACAAGATAAGGCAAATATTAAAAGGGAGTGAAAGAAGCATCACCTATATAGATGTCCTTGGGTTAGTGGAAGAATGTTTGACCTTGTCTTGTTTCTGTTTTGCACCTGGAAAGATAAAGTTGTAATCAACATTATTAGTGTGGAATCCAACAGACTTTAGTTTTCAAAACTAGACTTAGCCCCTGCAGGCCCAAAGTTACAACTTACATGTCCTTGCTTATGGGAGGTCAGCATGAATTTCCTTATGAATGACCTCTGAGGGCAGTCCTTGTAGATACCTGCAGCCTTTTACCTTTCTGTGCGGATCTGGCTGATGTACTATATTAGTAACAGATATTCATTTGGAAGGGGCTGTTGCATGACTCAGCCTCCAGGATTAACCTTCCTTTTGCATAAGGAGGTGAGCAGGAGAGGCAGCCCTGAGATTTTTATTTTTCTTTACAGAATTTAGGGATCATACTTGGTTCCTCTTTTCTCCTGTCTTCCTCATTCAATCCAACAGCAAGTCTCTTATTTTCATTTTCAAAATATATCTTAAGGCCTGGTGCGGTGGCTCATGCCTATAATCCTAGCACTCCAGAGGCCAAGGTGGGTGGATTGCTCGAGGTCAGGAGTTCGAAACCAGCCTGAGCAAGAGCGAGACCCCATCTCTACTATAAATAGAAAGAAATTAATTGGCCAACTAATATATATAGAAAAAATTAGCCAGGCATGGTGGCGCATGCCTGTAGTCCCAGCTACTCGGGAGGCTGAGGCAGGAGGATTGATTGCTTGAGCCCAGGAGATTGAGGTTGCTATGAGCTAGGCTGACGCCATGCACTCACTCTAGCCTGGGCAACAAAGTGAGACACTGTCTTAAAAAAATATATATCTTAAATCCACTCACTTTGTGTCTGTCTTTGCTGCCCTAAGCCAAACCACCTGGACTCCTGCAATAGATTCCTATATCTTTTTACTTATTCTATTCTTGCCTCTCTATGGTCCATTATCCAAAATACCTATGAAATAAGGTCACTCACTGCCCTGCTTATAAGCCTTCAATGCCTGCCTGACTGTCATATTTAGGATGAAATTTAGACTCCTTATTCTAGCTTATAGTGCCCCTGCCTACCTCTTCCACCTGCACACTGTGCTCTTTCTATTTCTAAGGCACCAAGTTTGCCTCATTTCCTCTGCCTGGAATAATCTGCCTCCAGATGTAAGCATAGTGTTAGGTCCAATGTCACCTCCTCAGAGAAGACTTTCCTAAATTAATCCATTGTCTCCCAATCTCTTGCTATCATATTCATTGGTTACATTTTTTTTTTTTTTTTTTTTTTTTTTTTTTGGAGACAAAGTCTCACTCTGTCACCTGGGCTAGAGTGCATGGCATCAGCCTAGCTCACAGCAGCCTCAAACCTCTGGGCTCAAGCGATTCTCCTGCCTCCTAGCTGGGATTACAGGCGAATGTCATTACACCCAGCTAATTTTTTTCTATCTTTAGTAAAGATGGGTCTCGCTATTGCTCAGGCTGGTCTTGAACTCCTGAGTTCAAGTGATCCTCCCACCTCAGCCTCCCAGAGTGCTAAATTATAGGTGTGAGCCACCTCTCCTGGCTTTCTTTTTTTTTTTTCCTAAATATGAACTATTTAGCCATGCTAAAGTACTATAATTTAAAAAGTAAATGTTAAGTTTCCAGATTTTCAAAATATCAGTTAAAACCCCCTTTCTATTGTTTTTTTTTGTTTTTAGAGAGATGAAGTTCTCACCATGTCACCCAGGCTGGTCTCAAACTCCTGGCCTCAAGAAATCCTCCCCCCTAGGCCTCCCAAAGTGCAGGGATTACAGGCATGAGCCACCAAGCCATTTCTATGCTTGAGAGATGAGGTAATAAAATGTAAGAGCCAGGGAGACTTCATTTGAAGCTAAGAAAAACTAATCCTACACCTCTATTTATTCCCTAAATGTTGAAATTCCATCATCTTGTAATTACAATTTTGTGTCCCATCTTGATCTGTACTGTAGATTCCCAAATAGTTCTCTGGTAGTTTTACTCAGTTCTACAAATCCTAAGTCAAAGAGCTCATTATATTCATAATAAGTGTCTAAATAAAAGGTAGCTGCTCAGGGTGATTGGTTACATTTTCATCATAGAAATTGTTATGAGCTGAATTATATCCCCGTCCCCAAAATTCACATGTTGAAGTCAACCAAGGCTGAAGATGTGGGTTGCCACCCTGGTGGGCCCAGAAAACAGCATTAAGCCAAAAAAGATTATTCTTTTTTCTCTTTTTCTCTTTCTTTCTTTCTTTCTTTCTTTCTTTCTTTCTTTCTTTCTTTCTTTCTTTCTTTTTTTTTTTTGAGACAGAATCTCATTCTGTTATTCAGGCTGGATCACAATGTTGCAATCACAGCTCACTGCAACTTCTAACTCCTGGGCTCCTGGGCTCAAGCAATCCGCCTGCCTCGGCCTCCCACGTAGCTGGGACTACAGGCATGTGCCACCATGCCCGGCTAATTTTTTCTATATATTTTTAGCTGTTCAAGTAATTTTCTTTCTATTTTTATTAGAGGCGGAGTCTCGAACTTCTGAGCTCAAACAATCAAACTATCCACCCGCCTTGGCCTCCCAGAGTGCAAGGATTATAGGCATGAGCCACCGTGTCTGGCTTCTTTTTTTTCTTTTCTTTTCTCTTTTTTTTTTTTTTTAGAGACAGAGTCTCATTCTGTTATTCAGGTTGGATCACAGTGTTGCAATCATAGCTCACTGCAACTTCCACCTCCTAGGCTCAAGCAATCCTCCAGCCTCAGCCTCCCAAGTATCTGAAACCACAGGTGGGTCCCACCACACCTGGCTAATTTGTTTGTTTTCTGTAGAGATGGAATCTCACTATATTGCCTAGGCTGGTCTCAAACTCCTAGCCTCAAGCTATCCTCCTGCCTCAGTCTCTCAAATTGCTAGGATTAGAGGGATGAGCCACTATGGCCTGGCCTGAAGAGGATTATTCTTGATCCTTAAAATCTAATGGAATTTGCCTTGCTAGGTTTTGGGCTTGCTTGAGACCTTTCTTCTTTCTGATTTCTACCTTTTAGAATAGGAAAGTCCAGTGGGGAGGAGGGGATGAGTATATACACACGTAATGGGTGCGGTGCGCACCGTTTGGGGGATGGACACACTTGAAGCTCTGACTCAGTTGGGGCAAAGGCAATATATGTAACCTAAACATTTGTACCTGTGTAATATGCTGTAATAAAAATAAATAGAATAGGAAAATCCAAATAGGACTGCCATGCCAGTCCTATGATTGTAGTTTGGAAGCAGATAACTTGTTTGGTTTTATAGACTTACAGCTAGAGTCTTTTTTGCCTCAGGATGAATCATACCTCTTATATGAGTTTCACTCATACCTGATTTAAAAGAATTTAGATGATATTTTGTACTTGAGTACAAAATACTAGAGTTAGGCCGGGCACAGTGGCTCACGCCTGTAATCCTAGCTCTCTGGGAGGCTGAGGTGGGCAGATTGCTCGAGGTCAGGAGTTCAAAACCAGCCTGAGCAAGAGCGAGACCCCATCTCTACTATAAATAGAAAGAAATTAATTGGCCAACTGATATATATATATAAAAAATTAGCTGGGCATGGTGGCGCATGCCTGTAGTCCCAGCTACTTGGGAGGCTGAGGCAGTAGGATAGCTGGAGCCCAGGAGTTTGAGGTTGCTGTGAGCTAGGCTGATGCCATGGCACTCACTCTAGCCTGGACAACAAAGTGAGACTCTGTCTTAAAAAAAAAAAAAAATACTAGAGTTGATAGTGGAGTGGGCTAAGACTTAAGGGACTGTTAGGAGGGCCAAATGTATTTTGCAGGTGAAAGGACATGAGTTTGGAGTGGGGTGGACAGAGGGCAGAGCATTATGGGCTGTATTGTGTCCCACCAAAATTCATATGTTAAAGTTCTAACCTCTAGTACCTCAGAATGTTTTGTGATAGGGTCCTTGAAGAGGTGATGAAGTTAAAATCAGCCATTAGGGTGAGCCCTAATCCAATATGGTTGGTATCCTTATAACAAGAGGAAATCAGGACAGAGACAGGTACAGAGGGAAGACCATGTGAAGAAGACACAGAGAGAAAATGACCATCTGCAAGCCAAGGAGAGAGGGCTTCAAAAGAAACCAACCCTGCCAACATCTTGATGTCAGATTTCGAGCCTCCAAGACTGTAAGAAAATAAATTTGCTTAAGCCACCCACTCTGTTGTACCTTGCTATGGCAACCCTAGCAAACTAATACAGAAATTATCTGAAATTATCTTGCTTGTTTATTTGATTACTTATTTAGTGTTCCCCCACCCCCAAAGAATTTCCTGCCCTTCTGTGGAGAGCAGCTCCCTAAGTACCTTGATAATCATGTTAGAGCTCAGCCCCTAAGAGATTTCTTTTTATCTTTTCATACACATCTTCCACATTTTTTTTTTTAGACAGAGTCTTGCTTTGTTGCCTAGGCTAGAGTGAGTGCCGTGGCATCAGCTTAGCTCACAGCAACCTCAAACTCCTGGGCTCAAGCAATCCTACTGCCTCAGCCTCCCGAGTAGCTGGGACTACAGGCATGCGCCACCATGCCCGGCTAATTTTTTCTATATATATTAGTTGGCCAATTAATTTCTTTCCATTTATAGTGGAGACGGGGTCTCGCTCTTGTTCAGGCTGGTTTCGAACTCCTGACCTCGAGCGATCTGCCCACCTGGGCCTCCCAGAGTGCTAGGATTACAGGCGTGAGCCACCTCGCCCAGCCTCTTCCACAAATTTTAATGTATTAATCTCAGTGCCTCTCTTGCTGCCTTTTTCTTTCTTTACTCTCCTCTGCCTGCTCATAACAGCCATCCCCCTAGCCCAGGGATGGGGAACCTGCAGCTTTAAGGCCACATGTGGCCTTCTAGGTCCTTAAGTGTGGCCTTTCAATTGAATCCAAATTTTATAGAGCAAAAGCCTTTTATTTTTATTAATACATTTTTGTCCTGTCCTTTACATTTTTTATTATGTTTTTTTTTTTTTTTTTTTTTTTTTTTTTTGAGACAGAGTCTCACTTTGTTGCCCAGGCTAGAGTGAGTGCCGTGGCGTCAGCCTGGCTCACAGCAACCTCAAACTCCTGGGCTCGAGTGATCCTTCTGCCTCAGCCTCCCGGGTAGCTGGGACTACAGGCATGTGCCACCATGCCCGGCTAATTTTTTATATATATATCAGTTGGCCAATTAATTTCTTTCTATTTATAGTAGAGACGGGGTCTCGCTCTTGCTCAGGCTGGTTTTGAACTCCTGACCTTGAGCAATCCGCCCGCCTCGGCCTCCCAAGAGCTAGGATTACAGGCGTGAGCCACAGCGCCCGGCCTTTTATTATGTTTTTTAAATGAATGTATTTAAAATACCAAAGAATAAAATAATTTTCAACAAAGCGATCCAGATTGACCAGCACAATGAGAACATCAGTAAGCCACAGTGCTAAATTGATGGCCGCTACGCTCATGATGTCATTCTAACTTCCCCTACCTGACTGGCACCACTACCACATCACGCTGGTTGGTGAGAATTTATGGGGTTCGAGCATGCCAGTCTGTTATCAGCTTTTGACAATGGTGCAGTGTGTTTCTGTTTGAAGAATTTGTGAATATATGTACAAGTCAACAGTATTTTTAATTCTGTCTACTTAACAGCCCATCACATCAGGGAACACCAAGAGAATGCTAAAGGAGGAAAACATATTTTTAAATGAGGATTGGGAATTGCAATATTATCTTGTTTCTGCTAAAGATAAGATGATTTGCTTGCTTTATGATACTGCAGTATCAACATTAAAGAAATTCCATGCTCATCAGCATTGTAACACTCACAAGGACCACAAATATTTTAAATTAGAGGGAGAGGCGTGAAAACTTGTATTGCAGAAATTCAAAAATGAAAAGCAGTTTGGGGGATGGACATACTTGAAGCTCTTACTCGAGGGGGGAGGGGAGGCATGGGCAATATAAGTAACCTTAACACTTGTACCCCCATAATACGCTAAAAACAAAAATGAAAAGCAAAAGCAAAGACAATTCTTTTCAAGCACCAGTAAGACCTGAAAATAATCCCACTGAAGCAACTTATAAAGTAGCTCATGTACTCGGGGAGTTGGGGGGAGGGAAGCCATTAGGTGATGTAGAAATCGTGAAGGAATGCACTGTCCAAGTCATAGGATGCTTAGACTCTGATAACGTTTCAAAGTACTGTGTGTTTCAAGGAGAACCATAACTGATCACCAGCATGAATTAGCTTTCAACTTACCGGAACAACTTCATGTAATACTTCAAAAGGAAAATATATATCATTCAATTGCTTTGGATGAATCAACTGATACTACTGACTCGGGAAGGGTTTATACTTCATTTAGCTCATAACAGAAGATTTTCTTTGCTACAAAGAGTTACTCACTTTGGGCTTTGGGCACTATTGTCATCAGAACACGGGTAATAGGCTGGGAGCAGTGGCTCACGCCTGTAATCCTAGCACTCTGGGAGGCCAAGGCGAGAGGATTGCTCAAGGTCAAGAGTTCAAAACCAGCCTGAGCAAGACTCCATCTCTACTACAAATAGAAAGAAATTAATTGACCAACTAAAAATATATATACAAAATATTAGCCAGGCATGGTGGTGCATGCCTGTAGTCCCAGCTACCCGGGAGGCTGAGGCAGTAGGATCGCTTGATGAGTCCAGGAGATTGAGGTTGTTGTGAGCCAGGCTGATGCCACGGCACTCACTCTAGCCTAAGCAACAAAGTGAGACTCTGTCTCAAAAAAAACAAAAACAAAAAACAAACAAACAAAAACACGGGGAATAGATATCTTCAACAACTTTCAAGATAAATGTCATGAAGTTGGACCAAATTTGGTAAATTTAGTGAGTGTATGTACAGACAGAGCACCTTCCATGACAGGAAAGCATGAAGAGTTTACTGTACAGATAAAAAAAAATGTCAACAGATCCAGATGCTCTGGTTGCTTTTCATTGTATGTTGCATCAGCGAAATCTCTGTGCTAAAGCTACTATTTTAAGTGACACTTGGCAACAAGTTGTAAGTATTGTTAACTATATTCATGCAAATGCAACACAGCATCTTCACTTGCCACTTTGCAACAAGTTATAAGTATTGTTAGCTATATTCATGCAAATGCAACACAGCATCTTCACTTGCCACTTTGCAACAAGTTATAAGTATTGTTAACTATATTCATGCAAATGCAACACTTTGCAACAAGTTATAAGTATTGTTAACTATATTCAGCAAATGCAACACTTTGCAACAAGTTATAAGTATTGTTAACCATATTCATGCAAATGCAACACAGCATCTTCAGTTTCATAACATAATGAAGTTGAAAGATGTCCTTCAGTGTGGGTTTACAGTATCATTCCAAACTATGTTGGCTATCACAGGAACAGGTGTTGGCCAATATTTTATCTCTGTGAAAACAGACAGTTAAATTTTATAAAGAATAGAATAAGCGATGTGAATTATTGAAAGAAGATTCCAACAGGAATGCAATATTTCTGTGTGATATCATGTCAAATCAAAACTTGAATCTTTCTTTGCAAGGTAAAACTAAGCCTATATATCATATGTGGCAAAAATCCAAGCATTTCCAAAGCTATCTTTTTTCAAGACACTTTTTCAAAAGGAAATTTCAGATGAACATTTTCCCCAGTTAGCAAGATTATTGATAAGCAGGATGATATATGCAAATCACTTGAAGAATACGCAGTTGTTATAGACCTATTTTTTTTTTTTTTTTTTGAGACTGAGTCTCACTCTATTGCCCTGGCTAGAGTGCCATGGCATCAGCCTCGCTCACAGCAACTTCAAACTCCTGGTCTCAAGCAATCCTCCTGCTTCAGCCTCCCAAGTAGCTAGGACTACAGGTGCCTGCCCAGCTAATGTTTCTATTTTTAGTAGAGACAAGGTCTTTCTCTTGCTCAGGTTGGTCTTGAACTTCTGGCCTCAAGGGATCCTCCCACCTCAGCCTTCCAGAGTGCTAGGATTACAGGCATGAGCCACCGTGCCTGGCCAACTTTAGAAGTCTTATTACTAGGTTTCTCACCTAAGCTTGTCCTGGACTTTAACTTCTACACTTAAAGAAATAACTCCAAGAGATTTTCAAAGCAGAAGGTTCACATTCTTCAAGATTTAGCAGAAATCTTCAGGGCAGGTACTGGCTTTAGCACATATTACCTTTCAAGGTCTCTGAGTTTGGAGGCCTCTGCAGAATTCTTTCTTTCCTACCAGGTCAGCAATGCATTTGAAATTATTTTATATGCCTTATATTTTGTTTAGTTTGGAGAGTCATTCAGAGTATCTAATTGACATCACTACCTGAAATGGAGCTCTACCTTTACTTAACATAAAGTAAAGCTCTGCCTTTGCTTAATCTATAACATAAAGGTGTTGAGCCATTAAGATCATTCTTAAAAGCCAGCAACAGACTGGGAAAAATTATTAACAATACACACATCTGCAAAAGGACACATATCCATGATACATAAAGAACTCCTACAAACCAAGAAGAACAAGACAGACAATCCAAGTAAAAAGTAGGCAAAATATTTTTATAGGCACTTCACAAAATAAGACACCTGTGATATTGTGATGTAATAAGAGGTACATATTTGGGTTTCATCCCAGTTTCTGGTAGAAAAGTCCTAAAACCCTTGGAATTTCTGAGTAATAATAAGCCCCTTTCAACTAAACCTAAAACAATATTGACTCTGTGTGCATCCTTAGATAGCTTCAGGATAGGGGCTGGTAGCCAGAGGAACCAACCCCATGATTAGAGAGTTGGAAATTTCAGCTCCATCCCACCTCTGGGAGGAGCCAGTGGGTAGAGTTCAATCATGCCATCCTAATGGGACTTACATAAAAACCTCAAAAATATGGAGATGGGAGAGCTTCTGGGTTGGTGAACACATTGAGGTAATGGGAGGGTGCTGTCCCAGAGAGGCCATGGAAGCCCCAGGCCCCAGGCCCCTTCCCCATACCTTGCCCTATGCATTTCTGCCATCTGGCTGTTCCTGAGTTGTATTCTCTATAATAAACCAGTAAATGTAAGTAAACTGTTTTCCCGAGTTCTGTGAGCCATTCTAGCAAATTATAGAACCTAAAAAGGGAATCATGGAAACCCCCAATTTATAGCTGGTCATTCAGAAGAGGTACAGGAGGCCCAGGCCTTAAGATAGGCATCCAAAGTGGGGGCAATCTTGTGGGACTGAGCCCTTAACTTGTTGAATCTGAGGTTAAGTCCAGGTGTATCAAGTCAGGTGGAATTGTAGGACATCCAGTTGGTGTCTGGAGAGTTGGAGAATTAGCTGGTGTGAGAAAAAAAAAACCCACACATTTGGTGTCAGAAGTGTTCTGTGAGTAAAACACAGCTCAGAATTAGTAATATCCAAATGGCCAATAAATATAAGATACCATCATTAGTCACTAAGGAAATGGCAATGACATTCCACTCTACACCCAATAGAACTGCTGACTTTTTAATGACAATACCAAAATTGATGAGGATGTAGAACTACTGAAAGTCTCATATACTGCTGGCAAAAATATAAATGAGTACCACCATTTTAGAAAACTGTCTGGCAGTGTTTGCTAAAGCTGAACACATGCAGATTCCGTGACCCTGCACACCCACTCTTAGGGGTATACCCAAGAGAAAATGAATACATATTTGCATTAATGTTACAAAAATACAAGAATGTTGATAGCATCTTTATTAATAATAGCCCCAAACTGGAGGATACCTAAATGTCCATAATCAGTAGAATAAATTGTAGTACATTCCTACAACAGAATACTATAGTACACGAACAGAACCAAGTACTGCTATATGAAACAACATGAGACGAACTTCTTAGGTATAATATTGAGTGAAAAAAATCCAGAACATACTGTACACCTACATTTATGTGAATTTCAAGAAGAGCAAAAAGGTAAAACTAATCCATTATGATAGGTGCCAATAGTGGTTACCTTTGGTGTTATGAGTTGAATTGTGTCCCCCGAAAAAATATGTTGAACTTCTAACCCAGTTGCTGTGAATGTGATCTTATTTGGAAATAGGGTCTTTGAGAATGTAATCAAGTAGGATAAGATCATGCCGGATTAGGGTGGGCCCTAATTCAATAACTGATGTCCTTACGAGAAGAGGGAAATTTGGACACTGAGACATAGAGGCATAGAGGGAGAATGCCATTGGATGATAGAGGAAGTGACTGGGAAGATGTAGCTGCAAGCTAAGGAACTCCAAGGATTAGTGGGAACCACCAGAATCCAGGAAAGAGGCATAGAAGAGATTCTCCCCCAGAGCATCTGAAAGGAATCAATATCTTGATTTCGGACTTTTAGCTCCCAGATCTATGAAAGAATGCATTTCTGTTGTTTTAAACCACCTAGATTTTGATAATCTGCTATGGCAGCTTTGGAAAACTAATACACTGTGGAGAGAGATCGACTCGGAGAGAGCACGAAGGAGACTTCTGGGGTACTAAAAATGATTTGTATCTTGATGTGGGTAGTAGTTATATGGTGTAAACATGTAAAAAGTCATCGGCCTACACTTTTATGTGCACTTTACTCTTAAGTTATACCCATTTTTAAAAAGTAAATAAGGCCAGGCACGATGGTTCACACCTGTAATCCCAGCACTTTGGGAGGCTGAGGCTAGAGGATTGAGGCTTGAATTCGAGACCAACCTGGGTAACACAGCGAGGCTAAGAATTGAGGCTAAGAATTCGAGACCAACCTGGGTAACACAGCGAGACCCTGTTACTACAAAAAAATTTAAAACTTAGTTGATCATGGTGACGCACACTTTTAGCCCCAGCTACTTGAAAGGCTGAATGAAGCAGGAGGATGGCTTGGGTCCAAGACTTAGAGGTTGCAGTTAGCTGTGATGATGACACCACACTAGCCCAGACAACAGAGCAAGACCCTGTCTCAAAAAAAAAGAGGAAAACAAACAGAAAAAATATAGTACATAAAATAAAATAGGCCAGGCACAGTGGCTCATGCCTGAAATCCTAGCACTTTGGGAAGCCAAGGCAGCAGGATCACTTGAGGCCAGGAGTTCGAGACCAGTCTAGGCAACATAGTGAGACCCCTGTCCCTACAAAAAGTAATAATAAATAAGTATATAAAATAAAGTTTAGGTCTGGAGTGACAGACAATGTAATCCCTCTGAGCACCCTCGTTTTACTTTATTTTAGAGATTATGCTCTGCGTGAGGTCCACTGTACTTTTCTTTCTGCTTTTGTAAATGTTTGTTTGAAAGTGTCAATACTAAAAAGGGTTTTTAGAAAAGCACATATCCACAAAGGAGTCTGGGCAATCTAATTTTTAGCTTTCCAGCCTTTGCAAATGAATGAGGCACACCAGAAGGGTATCAAGTGCTAAGCTATCATGTTACCACATAAATGAAACACCAAAAAGAAGTGATGTATAAATTATAAAGCCACTGTCCCACAGGAGATCCCATCTCTCCAGTAACTGGAGTATTTATATCTGAAATACAGTGTCTCCTTCTGTTGGGTAGTGCGGAAGGTTATAACTTTCTGGGTTATTTAACAGCCATAGGATTACATCTTAGTTCCAGTGTTTATTATCAATACAGCTCTTAGAGCGGATAGTCCAGTAGCTGAACTCCACTATAAGAGTTAATTAAACCAGGCAGTGGCTCACGCCTGTAATCCCAACACTTTGGGAAGCTGAGGTGAAAAGATTGCTTGAGGTCAAGACTTCAGACCAGACTGAGCAAAGAGCAAGACCCCGTCTCTACAAAAAATACAAAAATTAGCCAGGTGTGGTGGTGCACATCTATAGTCCTACCTACTCGGGAGGCTGAGGCAAGAGGATCTTTTGAGCCAGGAGTTTGAGGTTGCTGTGAGCTGTGATGATGCCACTACTCTCTAGCCCAGGCGATAGAGCAAGACCCTGTCTCAAAAAAAAAAAAAAAAAAGAAGAAGAAGAAGAAGAGTTAATTAATTAACACATTGATTCTCTTTTGTTTTGCTCTAAAAGCCAACAAACTCTGGGAATGCTTACTGTGACCCGCTTCCTACTAATCTCTTTCTCGCTGAGGAATAACTAAGTAGCCTCTGTTGAAAATGTCCAAGGAAAAAACATTAAGGGGAAAAATGCATAAGGAAGCCAGTCCCATGATCTAAAGTTGTTCCATGCGAAATCTACATTGTAGATTATTGCATTATTGTTCAAATGCTGAAGTGCTTTTGAAAATTTTCCAAGAAGTAATAAGAGAAGAGGTTTGGACATTTAGGATGTAATGGAACATAATTTAAAAGTGCTGTTGGTAAAATGCAAGTAGGTAAGCACTTGAGAGATTTAGGCATATAGCATTGAGCGATATAAAGATGATATTTTAAGCTCAAGAATGAACTAAGTCTTATTGAACTGCTGACAGTTTTGAAAAGTATCGAAAAACAATAGTAGCACAAAGAATTGAAAAGGCAAGTACAGTGCCATCCTGTGTCAATTGCATATGCATTGTCCTCACAGGCTCACCCCACTTGTCAGCAAAAATTAAATGACAGAGTTATACTGATATTATTACTGAGATGCTGCCTACTTTTACAAAATACTCTTTAAGACATTTACTAATGCACTACAGTGTGTTGTTATAAATAATTAAAATCCAATAAATTCAGAATAGCTAAATAATTTAAACACTTGTCAAAATAAATCAGCTAAGAATATTCTGAGGTTGAATGCATTTGATTTTCATGCTTTGATTTACATGTTTTTTCATTAAATCAGATAGAATAAAAAACAGTTAAACTTCCAATTCATAATGCCAAATAACATCCCCCTTACTGCCCTGCAAAACACTTTTTAGAAAACATACTTAAATATACCAACAAAAAGGACATAATAACTGTTCATGAAATTTAGGTGGATTTTCCACGAGTCATGAGCACCCCAAATTCAAATGACAGTCTGTGTTGCCACTAGTATAGACACGTTTTCACAGACTGTATGTTCCAATTTTTTTTTCTTTGAGACAGATTCTCGCTCTGCCACTCTGGGTAGAGTGCAGTGACTTCATCATAGCTCACAGCAACTTCAAACTCCTAGATTCTCCTGCCTCAGCCACCAAAGTAGCTGGGACTATAGGCGTGCGCCATGACACCTGGCTAACTTTTGCATTTTTAATACAGACAGGGTCTCAGTCTTGCTCAGGATGGGCTCAAACTCCTGACCTCAAGTGATCTTCCCACTTCTGCCTCCCAGAGTACTAGGATTACAGGCATGAACCACCGCACCTGGCATATTTTTTGTATTTTATTTTATGTATATTTTTTCTGTTTTTATTTATTTGAGACAAAGTCTTTCTCCGTTGCCTGTGCTAGAGTGCAGTGGCATCATCATAGTTTACTGCAACCTGAAACTCCTGGGCTCAAGTGATCCTCCTGCCTCAACTTCTTGAATTGCTGGGGCAACAGGTGTGCACCACCATGCCTGGCTAATTTTTAAATTTTTGGTATGTTGCGGCAAGTGACCAGCAATTGACCAGGGAAAGAACCCAGCGCCACATAGAGGGTGGGAGAATCAGCTTTTATTTCACCAGTGGGCTCAAAGGGACATACCACCAAACTCTGAGCACTGCCTCTTTATTTCTCTCCAGTTTTATACACTTCTTGGGGTTACACACAACCAATATCCAATTAATGGTGGGATTAGGAGGATCAACCATAAGCTTCCTATGTATCCAATCAGTAGTGGTTTTTGCCTCAGGGTCCCCGGGTGGGGGGCTTTCCCTATCATTAGGATAAGCTTCACATGTATCCAATCAGCAATGAATTTTTGCCTCAGGCCCCCGGGCGGGGGCTTTTCCCTATCAGGTAGAGACAGGGTGTCACTATGATGCCCAGGCTGATCTCAAACTATTGGCCTCAAGTGATCCTCCCACCTCAGCCTCCCAAGGTGCTGGGATTACAGGCCTAGCCCAATTTTTGGTTTAATGTGTATGGTCCTTGGACTCAAGACATTATTATGTATATTAATAGGTGTATAGTTATATGTGTTCTTGACATTCAAGACATTAGTAATTTATTAGAGAAGTAAAGCATATGCATTAAGAGTTAACTGATAAAGGAAGGCACTAAATGTCTCGTGCCATAAATTATATAGGGATTCAGAACTAGATGAGATGGCTCTGGGTTCAATCAGAGAAAGCTTCCTGAAATAAAACACCTCTTTCCTTGAGCTTTAAATTATGATTAGGTCTTGGATAGGTGATGGGTAAGAGAGAATTTGGAAGCCAGGTAAAAAGTGGAGTATCATGTATAACATGGAAGCATAAGCAAAACAGCCTGACGGAAAGACAAGTTTTCATGACCCAGCATGGCGGCTCACACCTGTAATCCTGGCACTCTGGGAGGCGGAGGCGGGTGGATTGCTTGAGGGTCAGGAGTTTCAGACCAGCCTGAGCAAGAGTGTGACCCCCGTGTTTACTAAAAATAGAAAAAATTAGCCAGGTGTGGTGGCGAGTGCCTGTAGTCCCAGCTACTCAGGAGGCTGAGGTAGGAAAATTGCTTGAACCCAGGAGTTTGAGCTTGCTGTGAGCTAGGCTGATGTTACTGCACTCTAGCCCAGGCAACAAGAGCGAGATTCTGTCTCAAAAAAAAAAAAAAAAAAAAAAAAACTCAGGTTTTCATGACACAGAATAGGAGAAGAAAAAGGAAAAAAGAATAAATTGGGACCAGATTGTGAAAGGTCTTGAATTATAAGTCAAGAAGTCTGAGGTTTCATTCTATAGACAGAGGTTATGGAGGCTTTCCTGAGCAGTGGAGTACTAAGAAGGTTGCTCATGTAGAATAAATGGGAAAGAAAGGATCTGAGTGTACGGAGAGGCATTAAAAGGTAATTCTTATGGCACCATACACGGTACTAGGGTCCGCTTGAGTAGTGGTGATAGGAGAACAAAAGAAGAACCAAAACAAAGAAAATGCCCATAGAATCTATAGAATTTCATCATTGCTTGGCAAGGAAAAGGAAGAAATGAACGATAACCTGAAGGTTTTGTTTTGTTTTATTACAGTAAGAACATTTAATATAAAATTTAAATGTTATTATCCCCTTTTAAGATATGTTGAAGTGTACAACACATTACTGTTGACTGTAGAGACAACGTTGTGTAGCACATCTCTAGAGGTTATTCATCTTACTTATCTGAAACTTTATGCCCATTGATTAGGAACTCCCCATTTCCTCCTCCCCCAACTCCCTGGCAACCACCATGCCACTCCTTGGCTCTATGAATTGGACTATTTTGGATATTTCATACAAATGGAAGCATGCAATATTTGTCTTTCTGTGCCTGACTTATTTCATTTAGCATAATATCCTCAAGTTTCATCCCTGTTGTTGGGCATTGCAGAATTTCATTCTTTTTTATGGACTAAGGACTTGAATAGACATTTCTCCAAAGAAGACATACAGCTGGCCAACATGTGAAAAAATGCTCGAGGTCACAAGTCATCAGGGAAATGCAAATCAAAACTACACTGAGGATACCACCTTACATCGGTCAGGATGGCTTATTATTTAAAAAAAAAAAAAAAAGATAGCAAGTGTTGACAAGGATGTGGAGAAATTAGAACACTTGGACACTGTTGGTGGGAATGCAAAATGGTGCAGGCACTATGGAAAACAGTATGAAAGTTCCTCCAAAAATTATAAATAGAACAATCATATGATCTAGCAATCCCACTTCTGGGTATTTATCCAAAACAATTGAAATCAAAGCCGGGCACAGTGGTTCACACCTGTAATCCTAGCACTCTGGGAGGCCGAGGCGGGCGGATCACTCAAGGTCAAGAGTTCGAAACCAGCCTGAGCAAGAACGAGACCCCGTCTCTACTGAAATAGAAGGAAATTAATTGGCCAACTAAAAAAATATATAGAAAAAATTAGCCGGACATGGTGGTGCATGCCTCTAGTCCCAGCTACTCAGGAGGCTGAGGCAGAAAGATGGCTTGAGCCCAGGAGTCTGAGGTTGCTGTGAGCTAGGCTGATGCCATGGCACTCACTCTAGCCTGGGCAACAAAGTGAGACTCTGTCTCAAAAACAAACGAACAAACAAAAAAAACAATTGAAATGAGGATCTCAAAGAGATATTTGAACTCCTATGTTCACTGCAGCGCTATTCATAATAGCTATTATGTGGAAACAACCTAAATACCCATCGTCAGATGAATGGATAAAGAAAATGTGACACATACAACCTGAAGGTTTTGAGAGTGACTAAGAGAATGGTGGTACCATTGACAAAGAGAAATCAGGAGGAATCAGTTTGTAAAGAAGAGAATGAGTTTGATTTTCAACCATGTTGCATTGCAAGGAGCAGCTAAGCTTTCAGAGGGTCGAGTCTGGGCCTGTTAAGATACATGAAAAATACAACATCAGAGAGAAAGATTTGAGATTCTTTCACCTATACATGGTGGCTGAAACAATGAAACTGAGCCGAATTCTCTGAGGATGAGAATATAAAAAGAACAAAACAAAACAAAACCTAGAAAATGCTCTTATTTACAGGATGGGAAGAGGCAGAGGGGCCATTGTAGAGGCCAAATTATTAAATGGATATCAGTGCAGAAAATAGAAATACATAATATGAGTGTTGATAATGACAGACACAGATAAATGTTGCAGTGTTTTCAAATTAAATGTGTGTTGCTTACTTAAATGAGATGGAGGCTAATAAAGCATATGAATACAAATATTTGAGTTAATAAAGAATTTAAAATTTCTAGGAAGGATAAGATGAAATTATCAATAATAATGTCATATTTGTGTGTGTAGAAAATAAATCACATTTCAGCTAGCTAACTGTGCTAAATTAGCTAGCTACCTGAGTCAATTAACTATGTGTATTTTTCCAATAAATTGACCAATTAATTGAATTAACACATTTGATTAATTGTTTTAGAATCATGTGATCACAAGGACAGTACCCAACATATTCAAATATATGGTTAAATCCTAATTATTCACTAACATATTATAGATAATCTCAAACTAACTCAGCTGTTGGGTTCCTGAATTCTAACTGGATTGATTCCATTTCTGCATAATGTCAAGCAGTAATGTTTGGAAATAATTGCCTTGAATGAGCATGAGACTACTGGTAAATTTTTGTGGAACCACTGAGTTATTGGAAGAATCTAAAGAATTTGATATTAAAACCAGGAGGCTAGGCCAGGCCTGGTGGCTCACACCTCTGGGAGGCTGAGGCAGGAGGATTGATCAAGGTCAGGAGTTTGAAACCAGCCTGAGCAAGAGCAAAACCCCATCTCTACTAAAAATAGAAAGAAATTAATTGGACAACTAAAAATATATAGAAAAATTTAGCTGGGTATTGTGGTGCATGCCTGTAGTCCTAGCTACTTTGGAGTCTGAGGCAGTAGGATCACTTGAGGCCAGGAGTTTGAGGTTGCTGTGAGCTAAACTGATGCCATGGCACTCTAGCCCGGTGACAGAGTGAGACTCTGTCTCAAAAAAAGAAAAAAAAAAAAAAAAAAAAGCTAGGAGGCTATATGGTAAAATAGCATGGATTTGAGAGTCAGGCTAGCTTAGACCCAGACAGAACATTGAGAAGATTACATAAGTGTATATATGCATATAATAAGCACTTAGTTAACGTTATTGAACAATTAGTTTAAAAAATTCTGCCCTCAGGCCGGGCGCTGTGGCTCACGCCTGTAATCCTAGCTCTTGGGAGGCCGAGGCGGGCGGATTGCTCAAGGTCAGGAGTTCAAAACCAGCCTGAGCAAGAGCGAGACCCCGTCTCTACTATAAATAGAAAGAAATTAATTGGCCAACTGATATATATATAAAAAATTAGCCGGGCATGGTGGCGCATGCCTGTAGTCCCAGCTACTCGGGAGGCTGAGGCAGAAGGATCACTCAAGCCCAGGAGTCTGAGGTTGCTGTGAGCTAGGCTGACACCACGGCACTCACTCTAGCCTGGGCAACAAAGCGAGACTCTGTCTCAAAAAAAAAAAAAAAAAATTCTGCCCTCAGATGTCCATGGATAGCAGAGGAAGCCAGACATATAAATCACCAATTAAAATAAAGTAAAATAATGCAATAATAAAAACATTTATTATAATTACTATATTAAGTGCTTACTATGTATCAAATATTATCCCAATATTATAGAACAAGAAACTCAGGCGTACAGAAGTCACATAAATTGCCCAGTGTCACATAGTTAATAATAAGTGATCGATCCAAACCCAGGTTTGCTGACTCCAGAGTCTGGGTTCTTAAATACAGACACATACAATCTCTAGATAGAGTTAAACAGAAGTTGCTATGGAAGAAGGAAAAAAGCAGCTCTTGATGTAGGGAGGCAAGAGACAGCACAGAGAGGGTGCAAAGGGATCGAGACTGACTTTACTGACAAGTTGGCAAAAGCAGCTCCTTAAAAAGTAGGAATTTGGCCGGGCGCTGTGGCTCACGCCTGTAATCCTAGCTCTTGGGAGGCCGAGGCGGGCGGATTGCTCAAGGTCAGGAGTTCGAAACCAGCCTGAGCAAGAGCGAGACCCCGTCTCTACTATAAATAGAAAGAAATTAATTGGCCAACTGATATATATAGAAAAAATTAGCCGGGCATGGTGGCGCATGCCTGTAGTCCCAGCTACCCGGGAGGCTGAGGCAGAAGGATCACTCGAGCCCAGGAGTTTGAGGTTGCTGTGAGCTAGGCTGACGCCACGGCACTCACTCTAGCCTGGGCAACAAAGCGAGACTCTGTCTCAAAAAAAAAAAAAAAAAAAAGTAGGAATTTGGTAGACAGTCAAAGAGACAGAAAGGACATTACAGGCAAAAAGAAGAGGCACTTCAAATGCACACGAAGTGGCTGGCTCACAGAGGGCACACGGAGGTGTGGTGAAAGAAGAGGTCATAAGGATCAGGACGGACATGCCATAAAGAACTTGATGTCTCCCAAGGAGTTGCAGTGCCAGGAGGCATAGGAATGTCATGGTCATTCTGTCATTAATGTGTATGACACACAGAAGGGATCAGAAACACCAGATAGGAGGCAGTGGTAATAGTCCAGGCAAAAGATAGTGGGAGCCTGAACCTTAGTTCAGGATGGAGGGAAGGGAACGGAGTTTGAACATATTTAGGAAGTAGAATCAACAAGTTTGGTACTGACTGCATGCCAAGGATAGAGGGAATGGAAGAGTCTGGGCTAAGTCCCTGGCTTCTGTCTAAGGCAACTGCATGAAGGATGATTTGTTCCCACTTAAAGACTCCGGAAAGAGGAGTGGGTCTGAAGTGGAAAATAATGAAATTTACACTGGAATTTTTCTGTTTGGGGTACCACTAAAGACATCCAGATGGAGATATATATAGCAAGATGGTATAAAAATGCATCTGCTAATTTTAGTTCACTAAAAAAATTAGATCACTATGTTGCCCAGGCCAGTCTCTAACTCCTGGCCTCAAGCAATTCTCCCATGTTGGCCTCCGAAAGTACTAGGATTAAACACATGAACCACCACACCCGGCCCAAATGTATAATATTATTTTATTAACTTACAAAACATCTTTTAATATATGGAGAAGCAAAAGTATAGATTTAATAGCTTCTACCTGTGGCCATAATCTTACAACTAGTCAACAGCAGATCCTGGCTGTGAATGCCAGTCTGACTTGGACCCTTGGACTCTATCCATTAGACTATACTGCCTCCATGTGTATGCAAGTAGCAATAGCAGAGGGAAAAATTAAATCACCTATACCATTGTTTTAGGCAATATTATATATATTCAAACACTTGGAAGCCAAAAGTAATCCAATGGAATAGATCCTTAGTTTATGTAACTTTTTTTTTTCTTTTTTTTTTTGAGACAGAGTCTCGGTTTGTTGTCCAGGCTAGAGTGAGTGCCGTGGCGTCAGCCTAGCTCACAGCAACCTCAAACTCCTGGGCTCGAGCGATCCTTCTGCCTCAGCCTCCCGAGTAGCTGGGACTACAGGCATGCGCCACCATGCCCGGCTAATTTTTTATATATATATATATCAGTTGGCCAATTAATTTCTTTCTATTTATAGTAGAGACGGGGTCTCGCTCTTGCTCAGGCTGGTTTTGAACTCCTGACCTTGAGCAATCCGCCTGCCTCGGCCTCCCAAGAGCTAGGATTACAGGCGTGAGCCACCGTGCCCGGCCTATGTAACTTTTTGAGAAAGTTTTTGGGAGCTCTACCATTGTCTGATATTTTCCAGAATAAAACCTTAACTAACAGGCCACACCTGTAATACTAGCATTCTGGGAGGCTGAGACAGGAGGATCGATTGAGGTCAGTTCAAGACCAGCTTGAGCAAGAGCAAGACCCCGTCTCTACCAAAAAATAGAAAAATTTCAGGGAGCAAAAAAACAAAAAGGAAAAATTAGCCAGACATGGTGATGGTTTGCGCCCATAGTCTCAGCTACATGGGAGGATGAGACAGGAGGATCGTTTGATCCCAGGAGTTTAAAGTTGCTGTGAGCTAGACTGATGCCATGGCACTCTAGCCTGGAAGACAGAGCAAGACTCTGCTTAAAAAAAAAACAAAAAACAAAGAAACAATTTAACTAACAATACTAATTTATGTATAACTTTAAAAATATTGTTTGCTTCCTATGGATGAATAAAAACATAAAAATAGATATTGAGTAATTTAAAAGGACTTTATTCTTAGCTTTATTAAGTTACCAAGAAGAATAAGGGTTAGAAGTAAAATGTAATTACTTGGTGTACTATCTCCTTCTGGCCTTTAACCCAAAGCACGAAAGGTCTGAAATTCTTCTAATATTAATGAAAATAAAAGCTCTGTTAAGCATTACAGTCAGCATACTCTGAAGATTAGGGAAAAACACAAAGACAATAAAGAATGATTTTTCTAAACCTTTGTGGAAGTGGACTCACACAAGTTCTACAAAATGTGGTTAGCACTTACCCATGCAAACAGAGGAAGAAATACCTCCTTTCTTTAAAAGACACCACAGAACTCCAAAAGGGAAGAACGATTATGAGACAGGAAAAGGGAGAAATGAAAAGACTACACTGATCTGGGGCTTTAAAAGACAGATTCTCTTACTTTCTGAGACTTGAAAAGGAAGAAGAGATTGCACAGATTGTAAGTAATATAGGTGGGATTTGAACCCAAGTACCAAAACCTACTTCTGTCTTCAAATTTCATACTCTTAATCATTCTGTTTTCTGTCTTTCAATAAAGAAGGTTAGGCAAAATCTTCCAGAACTCCAAATCAAAATGTCTGCATACCTTCCACCAACCATCATGTAGAGAAGTTGTTTTCCCCAAAAGCAAAATCCCAAGTCAGGGAAAATCTAAGGTACAAGTCAAGTTTTTAGTTCATTCTTTTGACAATTAAGTACTAAGCATTTTAACATGTTCCTTAGAAGAAGAAAAAAAAAGTACTAAGTACTTAACTCTGTGCCAGGCACTGTCCTAGTTTTATACACATGCGCGTGCACACACACACACACACACACATATATATATAATAGTTTATGCATTTAATATATATATATATGGTATGGCATATGAGGTAGGGAAATAAGCAAATAAATAATACATAGGAAGAATATCAGTTATAAGTGCTCATGGTAGGAGGGACAAAAGGGGAAAGCAGAAATTGATAATAGCCCTGAACTTGAAACTGGAAGAACTAAGTGCTAGCTTGGTTTTGCTACACACTGGTGTTTAGTCTTTGGGCAATTCACTCTTCTGAATCTTACTTCCTCACACATCAAATAAAGGTCATTTTTTTTAAATCTTTTTTCTTTCTTTTTTTCTACATCACTGTAACCTTTGCTTGGGACAAATAAAGGTCATTTTTAAACGTAGTGTATTGAACATAAATGTTTATCTTTGTTCCTTTCCAAAAGCCCAATAAGTGATAGGAAACATATTAAGAAAAAAGAAGACTCAAACCCACAAAGACAAAAATAACAGAAGAAAAAACAACAGCAGACAAGTATGTCAACCAAATTTTGGAAGATAAAAATAGTCAAACAAATGCCGACTGTCGGCAGAATTGAGGAAGGCAAAACTTCAGTATGGAAAAATCAGAAGTCAAAGCAACCCACCAAAGAGAATGAAATGAATTCAGAGGAAACATAGCCTAAGCAGGGGCCCAAAGAAAACTTTTAAAATAACAATTCATATCATCAGAGACATAATACAATAATGTATTCATGAAACAAGAACAGCATGCTGTAAAAAGAAACTAGAGAGCAACCACAAAAAACTCTTGGAAATTAAAGTATGAAAAATTCAAAATTAAAAAATTAAAAATGAAACAGAAGAATTGAAAGATAAAGTTGAGGAAATCTACCAAAACATAAAAAAAATATAAATGGACAGAAAATAGGAGAAAATAAAATCATATGATATATACAAAAATATTACATCTAACTTTTAGGCATTTGGAAAAAAGATCAAAGAAAAAAACAGCACAAAAAACAATACCAAAAACATCCTAGAACTGAAAAATGAGAGTCTCCATACTGAAAGGTCCCACGATGAAAGAAAAAGTCACAATTATTGCAACGTTTTATGAAACCAGACATTTAAAAAAGGAACCTAAAAGCTTCCAGAGAGGGAAAAGGCAAGTAGATTGCACAGAAATGTGTAGAAATGAGAATGAGTTGAACTTCTCAATCACAAGGATGGAATCTAGGAGACAATACAAGATTCAAAATTTTGGAGGAAAATTATTTCCAACCATAGTACATCTGGGAAAAGTATTAAGTAACTATAAGAGTAAAATAAGGACTTTTTTTTTTCTCCGAGACAGACTCTCATTGTGTCTCCTGTCCCCTACGCCAGAGTGCAGTGGCGTGATCATAGCTCACTGCAGCCTGAAACTCCTGGGCTCTAGCGATCCTCCTGCCTCAGCCTCCCAAGTATGCTTTGGCTCCAGGGATACGACACCATGCCTGGCTAGTTTTTTTGTTTTGTTTTTTGTTTGTTTGTTTGTTTGTTTTGGTAGAGACGGGATTGCACTGTTGTCCAGGCTGGTCTCAAACTCCTGGCCTCAAACCATCCTCCCACCTCATTCTTCCAAAGTGCTGGGATTACAGGTGCAAGCCACCACACCTGGTCAATAAAGACATTTTTAAGCACAAAAGTTCTCAAAAAAAAAAAAAATCACTTGCTATAGCTATAGACCTTTTTGGGGGAAACTGTTGGAGAATGGGATCCACCAAATTGAAAATTTTATCAAGAAAAAAGGAGATATTCTGGCTGGTTGTTTGCTACTCCTTCTGCAGTCGTCCACAGGCATCCAGTGGTGCACCTCCAGGGAGTCCTCTTGGAATGTGAGACAATTCCATACTGGCTCTTTCATAGGCACGATTTCCTTCTGGTCCATAGAAACCACTCACTCACCCTTTGTCCAGTGAACAAAAACGCAGGTTGGATCCAACCCATCAGCAACCTCTTCTTTGCTCCTCCACTGGAAGGGACAGCCAGCAGAGCCCTCGCTCTTCAGATTTCCCAAGTGGAGCTAAACATACCCCCAAATTGCAAGGAGCACAAATTGAGCTTGGTGACTGGTCCTGTTGATGCTCTTTCCCCTGGAGTTGAGACAAAGTGCAGGCATCCCTGCGGAAGGGAGAAGGAACACACAGAACACTACTGGCTGTCTGCAAAACTTTCTCCTCATCACCAGCAACCCATGGCTTTTTATATCCTCTATGTAGGTGACTTCTTCTCTTCTCTTCTCCTCTCTTCTCCTCTCCTCTCCTCTCCTCTCCTCTCCTCTCCTCTCCTCTCCTCTCCTCTCCTCTCCTCTCCTCTCCTCTCTCTCTCTCTCTCTCTCTCTCTCTCTCTCTCTCTCTCTCTCTCTCTCTCTCTCTCTCTCTCTCTCTTTTTAAGAGACAAGGTCTTGCTCTATTGTCCAGGCTGGAGTGAAGTGGAGCAGTCACAGCTCACTACAGCCTCCAACTCCTGAGCTCAAGCCATTCTCCTACCTTAGCCTCCTTGAGTAACTAGGATTATAGGCATGTGCCACCACACTTGCCTAATTTTTTTTTAATATTTTTGTAGAAACAGGGTCTTGCTATGTTATCCAAACTGATCTCAAACTCCTGGCCTCAAGCGATCCTCCCTTTTTTGCCTCCCTAAGTGCTGGGATTACAGGTGTGAGCCACCATGCCTGGCCCTGTATTCTCTAGTTAGGGGGCTTGTGAGTTGAATGGCCAGTTTCAGATGTCTCCTTTGAAATTTTTGTATCTTGATCTGAACTTACTTTGGAATATGTTCTCTGTTGTACAGGAGATTCAGTTGAAACTTTCATTATATCTTGTTACACTGACAAAAATTAAAAGTAAAATGACAGGATTTCACTACACTATGTCATCTGTAAGGTCTCGTATATAGCTCTAAAAATTATATTGTATGGGTTGGAGGAGGTGTGTTTAAAGAGAACAGCAAAAATGGCTGGATACTTTCCAAAAATAAAAAATAAAATAAAGAGAACAGTAAGATGCTGTGGCACTGAGAAGCAGAGTTATGTGTGTGTACAGTGCAAGCCACCACACCCAGGTGTGGTTTGTAATGTGGTCAGGTAGGGGTATAACAGCCAGCCATGCTGCATGCCCTGTTACTAACCCTGAAAGCCTTGGAGGACAAGGAGGAGCTAGCTGAAAGGATGACCACACGAGACTTCAAAGAACTACTAGCCAGATACCATCATTTGAAGAGACTTGAAGAAGGTGATTTGGAAAAACAAAGAACCTTTGGTCTTCTCCATTTTGAGATATTTAGGATGTCAGGGGAATAGAGTTCAACATATTTAACTCTCGGGAGGACTGTAATAGTGACTCTTTTATAATATATCAGGTCTGTATGCTGTTTTAAATTTTAATTTTTTATTTGTTATTTTTATTTATTTATTTATTTTTGAGACAGAGTCTCGCTCTGTTGTCAAGGCTAGAGTGCCATCATGTCAGCCTACCTGACAACAACCTCACACTCCTGGGCTCAAGCAATCCTCCTGCCTCAGCCTCCCAAGTAGCTGGGACTATAGGTGTGCACCACCATGCCCAGCTAATTTTTTCTATTTTTAGCAGAGATGGGGTCTCACTCTTGCTCAGGCTGGTCTTGAACTGCTGACCTCAAGCTATCCTCCCGCCTCAGTCTCCCAGAGTGCTAGGATTACAGGCGTGTAATTACACCATGTCCAGCCTTAATTTTTATTTTTTTAGAGACAGGGTCTTAATCTGTTGCCCAAGCTGGAGTGCAGTGGTGTGATCATAGATTAATGTAGCCTCAAATTCCTGGGCTCAAGCAATTCTCCCACCTTGGCCTCCCACAGTGCTGCAATTACAGGCATGAGCCACTGTGCCTGGCCTAGGTCTATGTGTTTTTAATAAAAATAAATGGGTACTCTTACAGTAACTCCATGAATGCATTATTTTTTTTCTTATTTTTTTTAAATTTTTTTTTTATTTTGGCATATTATGGGGGTACAGATTTTAAGGTTTCAATAAATGCCCATTTCCCCCCCCTCCCCCCAAAAGTCTGAGTCTCCATCATGACCATCCCCCAGATGGTGCACATCTCACTCATTATGTATGTATATATCCATGAATGCATTATTGAAGAATGAAGGCTACATTTTAAGTTTCTTCTCCTCCCCACCCCCCCACCCCCGCAGTCACAATGTGTTCCAATATGTTTCTTATTCTTAATGAAATGTTGTTTGATACAAAATGTAGCAAAATCTAAATCACTTCTTGAGGCATAATCAGAGCCCAAGCATTTAGATCTGATAAGGTTAATAGATCCAGAACACTCTTTGGTATACTTCCAATTAGAAATAACTGGTATCTGAGAAGATTTAGAATGTCTTTCTTCTCCCTCAATAATATTGATTTTTGAGCATCTTTGTAAAGCAAAATTTTCTAAATTTTTTTAGGTTTGGGTCCAGAGGAACATTTGCTCCTACTTTCACAGTTTGGAAATTCCAACAAAATTGCTTTTTTTAATGATCTTGAAATTCAATGTGATGATTTATACCCTAAATTTTGAGTCATTTAATTTCCAGTGATGAGAAAAGTGAGGTAAGGAAATACTAGAGTGATCAATCATCAAGTTAGTCACCCTCAGCAAAACTGTCAATTTGATAGGTAAAATTGCATGTCATTGATTTAATTTGCATCTCTTTGATTACTAGTGAGGTTGGGCATTTTTTCAGTGCTTAATGGCCTTTTATATTTCTTCATTTGTGAACAACATGTTCATAGGTAGAAAAGGTCTTTTGATAAATCAGATAGCAGTTTCCACTGGGATATAGACAAACTATCTTCTGGCCCCTCTTTTTTTAAATTTGCACCTTAATGACATGCTACTGCTCTTGGATGAATAGACTACAGCAAACAAAAACCAGCCTTCACCTTAAATGTGAACCACTATTAATATTACTACTATCACTGATTTGTTCTCTATTTTCAGATAAGAAATGCATCTAAAAAGTCAACTGTTCTAAGAATAAATTCCTACCTTTGAAAGACAGACATCAAAGTTTAACTTGCTTATCAATTATAAGTGTATACAAGTTCACTCATTGGGTTACCAACATATATTTTCACTTTGGTTGAGATAGGCATAGCATTACTTGATTTAAAATTTCTCAGGTTAAGTTACTAACATCATGTTTCACCATACATAACTTTGGGGCCTTGAAGACCCTTTCATCTGTGTGCTATAATGAATCCCAAATGACTTTGCTCCCTTGGACTGTCTCCATGTCCTACTACGACTTCTGCCTTTTAATGAGGTTGTCAATCCAATGCCCAGCCCAATTGACTATTAAAATTTATGGCTTTGGCTGGGCGTGGTGGCTCACACCTGTAATCCTAGCACTTTGGAAGGCCGAGACGGGCAGATTGCTCAAGGTCAGGAGTTCGAGACCATCTTGAGCAAGAGTGAGACCCCACCTCTTGTATATTCCTGGATACAGCTGGAACCCATTTTACTAAGTGAAGTATCTCAAGAATGGAAAAACCAGCACCACATGTACTCACCAGCAAATTGGTATTAAAGGATCAACACCTAAGTGGACATATAGGAGTAACATTTATCGGGTGTCGGGAGGGTGGGAGGGGGGAAAAGGGGATGGGTGTATACAACCACAACGAGTAAGATGTGCAACGTTTGGGGGATGGACATGCTTGAAGCTCTTGCTCAAGGGGGAAGGGGGGCATGGGCAATATAAGTAACCTTAACACTTGTACCCCCATAATACGCTAAAATAAATAATAAAGAGAAAAATATTAGCTGGACAACTAAAAATATATAGAAAAAATTAGCCGGGCATGGTGGCGCATGCCTGTAGTCCCAGCTACTCGGGAGGCTGAGGCAGAAGGATCACTTGAGCCCAGGAGTTTGAGGTTGCTGTGAGCTAGGCTGATGCCATGGCACTCTAGCCCAGGCAAATAGAGTGAGACTCTGTCGAAAGAAAGAAAGAAAGAAAGAAAGAAAGAAAGAAAGAAAGAAAGAAAGAAAGAAAGAAAGAAAGAAAGAAAGAAAGAAAGAAAGAAAGAAAGAAAGAAAGAAAGAAAGAAAGAAAGAAAGAAAGAAAGAAAGAAAGAAAGAAAGAAAGAAAGAGAAAAGAAAATAAAAGTTATGGCCTTATCTTTAGCTACACTCCAAGTGCCTAGCAGTGAGAATAACATTGAATTCACAATCCTTATCCAAAATAAGACAAATAATATCTATGCAAGCTTGACCGAGTGGTCTATTCCCCTACTGGATGCTAAGATCTATCTCTAGGAAAGACCAAACCAGAAGAGAGCTGGACCTCAGCCTCTCATCATCTCTTCTTGCTGAATTATGCTCAGACATGGTGCCAGTGCTCTACACTTAGGGATATTTATATGAAAAAATCAAACTCACGGGCCTCTCAGTTCCTTGACTTTCTCATCTTCATAGACATGTTTTATCTATATCACATCCTGGAATTGTCATCACCAGAAACAGTACCACTTCCAAAATCACAAATCTAACATCTCAACCTCCTTGCTGCCCAGCCCGCTGCTCTGCTCAAGTGCCAGCTGCCACAGTTCTTCTTCCTCACTAAGAACACCTCTCCCTTTACACCCCACCACTACCGTTTTCAATCTGTCGAGATTTTCTTGCCTTCGCTTCCTTCCTTATCCACCTTGGGTACCAAAGCCTAAATTTATGCTCACTCACATAATTTAAAAATCCATCTTGATTTGGCTATAGTTTGATGGAGGGGATCAAAGGATGTCACAAGAATGCAGTTTCTTTTCTGCGTTTAAGAGCGCTGCTTCCTCTAGGTTGGTTCCGCTCTCAGCCAGGCTCGCTCCTCATCATGGCAAGGAGGCTGCACTCGTTAGCCTCAAACCTCCAAATCCAACCAAAAGAGAGACTCTCTTTTAATAGTTTTTGCAAAAGCGCCGACATTCACTGAGAATCCCTAAGAGGATTTGCCCTTCACGCCTTCCTCCTCTGGCTTGTAGAATGCAGATATGATGGTTGGTGCGGAAGCAGCCATTTTGGAGGCAAAACTACTTGTAGAGCATGACAGAGCAGCAATACAGACAGAGCCTGGGTCCCTACCATTGTAAAGCTGCCCTATTAGTCCTGGATAGCTCAACTTTATACTTCTTTTACATGAAAGAGAAAAAAAATGTCCATATTGTTTATACCATTGTTATTTTTTAGTTTTTCTGTCACTCACAGCCCAATCCAATCCCAACTAATGCCAAGTGCACAGTATCAAGACAGACAATGGCATTTTAGGAGCCACGCAGAGTGTAATAATGTAAAAGCAAATAAAAAAAGTAGAAGGTAAAGGCAAATCCAATGGTCACCAATGCATGTCTTTCATGCCATCCTAATCAATGTAAATTTTATTCTTTAAGCAATGTGTGTGTATATGGTGGGATTTGAAATATTTTGAGCTAGGAATTAATATGATTATTTTATACGTTAGGATGGTTCTTCAAGTGATATGATGGATATTTTGGAAGCAGGCAAGACCAGAAGAACTGAGCTTGTAACAACTCCAGCAAGAGACAATCCAGGTCCAAATCAAGGTGACAGTAGAAGGTAAAAAAGAGACAGATTTGAAAGATATATATAAGATAGAATTGACTGGAATATGGTCAGCCTGAATGACTTCTGAAGCACATAGAGGCAGATAGGCACTATTACAAGACTATCACCAGTTGATATTAGAAATAGCATTCCAGAGAAATGACATACAAAAAAAATGCAGCTACTCAGGCTATAGATTGTTTGCTTACCACTTGCACATATAGTGCTTACAAAAGTTCTGAGACTCACATGCATGTTATGTCTGAATGAATGTGCCTGGTTTATTGGAGTGTACATATATTTAAATCACTATTACATGTCAGTTACCATTTGGATCAGTTCTTCCTCTTGTAGCAAGCAAGATATCCTCAATCTACTGCCTCAGGCATGCAAATGAATTGTAACTTTATCTTTCTACAATTCAACTTAGTCTTTTTTTTTTCTTGGCTCCTCATCAGTCAACTTGATCAACTTAGTCTTTATCTTGAGCCTCCTGATAATATAAAATAGTTATTTAAGATATTTTTCCCATATCGCCCATGTTTTCACCATATTTAAATTTAGTCAATTCAGGATTTTTATTTACCTTTCTCCATGTTTGCTGAGGTTGTTTTATTTAAAAAAAAAAAAAAAAAAAAAAAACAGAGTCTCACTCTTTTGCCCAGGCTAGAGTGCCCTGGCATTAGCCTCAGCCTAGCTCACAGCAACCTCCAACCCCTGGGCTCAAGGGATCCTCCTGCCTCAGCCTCCCAAGTAGCTGGGACTACAGGCATGCACCACCATGCCCAGCTAATTTTTTCTCTATATTTTTAGTTGGCCAATTAATTTCTTTCTATTTTTAGTAGAGACGGGGTCTCACTCTTGCTCAAGATGGTTTCGAACTCCTGACTTTGAGCGATCCGCCTGTCTCAGCCTCCCAGAATGCTAGTATTACAGGCATGAGCCACCACGCCTGGCCTTGTTCAGGTTATTTAAACACTTATGTTTACATGTGCTCATTGGATTGGAGGTGGGGAGTGGAACTGGACATTGGTCCAATTGAGAGATGGCAAAGGCCTTTGCTAATGCAATAGTTATGGGGTCTTACTTTTTAAGAACAGAGAAGTATTAATATATTAGAGGAAATTCCACCGCTTAGATACCCCTCATTGCAAATATAACAAAATAAAATAATGGCTACATGGATTAGAAAATTATTATTATATTTTTAGAGTGTAAATTGAATTCTGATTGACTTTACACCTTATGATTCACTTGTGATAGCTTGTCCTGTTCAGAAAATAATTGTGAAGACACAAATGGTAATATTTTAGCATACTGAGAATGGCATGAACATATATTCCAACCTGACTTCTAATTTTACAAAATTACATATGAGTTCACTCTATTTATAAACTCTGAAAAAAACTCTCTGTTTCAAATAGTCCCACTGCACAGTTAGATGAGACTAGTTAACCAGTTCATGTCAGAACTTTGGTTCCAGATTAACTAGTCCCTGATTATAAGAATCAGTGTATTAATGTTAGTGAGGATATTAATCATGTCCTATGAACCCCTCAATAGTCTATCTCATGATTCTCAGGTGGAGTCACTAGGAAAATATTCAGTTCTGACATCAAATTTATTTTCAAAAGTAATCTTTGGTAGGAAAAAGTTATGAAACATTCATTCACATATACAATGTACAAAAGTGTAACTGATAAAATCTTCATACCTCCACACAGCATGAGAAGCTAAGAAAAAAAAAAAAATCTTCACTCTTCATAATCAGAAATTTCTTTTTCTTTAATTCCCATCCAAAGTAGTCAATCTTCATGTCTGAACTCAAACATAATTATCTTTTTTATTTATGGTTTTTATTTAAAGGTCAGATATCCTGATTTTGTCTTCTAGAGGGACTTATGGAGCCTTTAAATGTATTCAACAAATATTTATTGAGCATCTACTACATTCCAGGAACTGTGCTAGGTACTTGAATAAAGCTGTGGATAAAACAGACTAAAACAAGGCCGGGCGCTGTGGCTCACGCCTGTAATCCTAGCTCTTGGTAGGCCGAGGCGGGCGGATTGCTCAAGGTCAGGAGTTCGAAACCAGCCTGAGCAAGAGCGAGACCCCGTCTCTACTATAAATAGAAAGAAATCAATTGGCCAACTGATATATATATATAAAAAATTAGCCGGGCATGGTGGCGCATGCCTGTAGTCCCAGCTACTCGGGAGGCTGAGGCAGAAGGATCACTCGAGCCCAGGAGTTTGAGGTTGCTGTGAGCTAGGCTGACGCCACGGCACTCACTCTAGCCTGGACAACAAAGCGAGACTCTGTCTCAAAAAAAAAAAAAAAAAACAAAAAAACAAAAAAACAGACTAAAACAAAAATCCCTACACTCATAGAGCTCACATTATCTTGGGGGAGGCAGACAATAAATGCAATTGACACACTGACTGCCACACTAGAAAAAAAGTTGTTTTCCTTGGGACCGTGGTGTTTTATTACAAAAATAGAATAAAAACTTCAAAAACAAAACGATCCTTTCTAATTTAATGAAAAATTTGTTATTTTTTATTGTCTTCTGTTTATGAGTTAGATGCAACACAATCCATGTTTTTAGAATTAAATTGTCAACATTAATTGCAACAATAAGAAAATCAACAAGTAAGATTTTCACAAACCAACTGCAGGGTTTTGCTTCACCTGGGCTCAAAGCTAGCATGAGTTAAATACAACTCACATGGCAGTTAATGTGTTAATAAGTGAAATACATATTATGTTACATGGTAATAAGTGCTAAGAGGAAAAATAACGCAGAGAAGGAAAGGGGGGGTGCAATTTTACATAGAGTAGGAAGGGAAGGCTTCATAGAGATTATTCGAGTGAAAACTGAATGAAGGCTGGGCACAGTGGCTCACACCTGTAATCCTAGTGCTTTAGGAAGCTGAGGTAGGAGGATCACTTGAGGCCAGGAGTTCAAGACCATCCTAAGCAAGAGCCAGATCTTATCTCTACAAAAAAAATTAGTACCTGTAGTCCCAGCTACTCAGAGGCTGAGGCAGGAAGATTGCTTGAGCCCCGGAGTTTGAGGCTGCAGTGAGCTATGATGACACCACTGCATTCTAGCCTGGGCAATAGAGTGAGATACTGTCTCAAAAACAAAAAACAAAGAACAAAAAACAAAGCAAAACAAAAATAACCTCACACACAGAAAAAAAAAACTTCCACAGGACAAGCTTACATAAAAAAAAAAAAGATTGATTGACCTGAGGGAGCCCTGAAAAGATGAAGGCAGAAGAGCTGTTCCAGAGGGAAGAGCAAGTGCAAAGGCACTGAGGTGGCAGCCTACCTAGCATGTTTGAGGACCATCAAAGAAGCCAGTATGGTTGTTGTGGAGACATTCCTGGGAGGGTAGAAGATGAAACCCAAGAGGTCATGAGAGATCAAGGACTTTGGCTTTTGCTATAAGATAAGAAGCCATTAGAGATTCTTGAGCAAAGAATGTGATCTGACTTACCTTTTTAAAGGGTCATTCTAACTGCTAGGTTGTAAATAGAGACCACAGTAATAAACCAGTCTAGAGAGGATGATAGCTTGGGTCATGATAGCAGAGGTGCAGGTAGTGAGAAATGGTTCAAATCTGGATAAACTTTGAATATACAATCTACAGGATTTGCTGATGGAATATTTATGGGGGAATGAAAAAGAGCAGAGTTAGGCTGAGATTATTGACCCGAAGAACTAGAATGATGTTTCCTTTACTAAGGTGATGAAGACCGAGAGAAACAGAGTTTTTAAAAATGTTTTCTCACTTATAAATCATAGCACCCACATTGAGCATATAAAGCACTTCTTGGTGTTTAACAAAGCAATCATAAAGAACACATGGAGAATTTCTAAGTGTTTTAAGAGACTCTCAGAACCATAAGATGCATTATATATCATCTTGCTCACTAGATTTTGAAATTTTTTATATTGATCCAAAAGAAACAAAGTTTATACCTTGACCTGGTACACACATGTGTATCTACATACAAACATACACACACACACACACACACACATTCACACATTCACATACACATGTATCACTGAAACGAAATTTTATGAAATAAATATCTTTATTATGATATATGTGTACCCTGATGTTTTGTTTTGAATTCTGGTAGTGACACACCAAATTGATTTACAACCCTCATTTTGAAAAACACTCAACCCTTTCAGTCATGGCTCAAACTTTTCAGTATTCAAATGAGGAAACAGAGACCCAGAGAGAGTAAGGGAGATGTCAAAAACCTCCCCAAAGTCAGTGGCAATACTGAGACTAGAACAAAAAGAGCCCAGATCCTCCTTTCCAGCACTTCCCATATTTTCACTTTCTTATAAAAAAAATACATTAAAACAGAATTTCCTGAATAATAGCTTAAATAGCTTTCTTAAATGTGCCCTACCTACTTGCCTTATTTTCTAAGCTTAAACTTTCATGAACACAAATATAACATTTTAATTAAGATATTATTTATACTCAGCATGCATAATACAAATAAAATTAAAATTATTCATGGACTATTCACAGGCAAATTTTAGTAATCATAAAATTAATCAAATTTTAGTTCATCATGAATCTCATGAGGTTGTACACACACTGCACATATATAAAAGTTCAAGTTAAAACAGAACTATGGTAAACATAATTCATTTCAACTCAATGAGCATTTATATAGAATATCTACATTGTGTTAATTGCGTGTGCTGGGAAAATAACAGTGAATTAGTAAGTCCCTCTAACCTTGAGAAACTTACATTCTAACAGGAGAGATAGTCAAACCAATGGCTACAATTCAATATGAGATATATTACATTAATAGAAGATATAAGAGATAGAAGTACAGAGGACTTTGCTTAACTTCTGTAGGAACACAGATAAGGAAGAAATCAATTCTCCTTAGGGGCACAGATGGTTCAGAAAGAGTAAAAAAGGCAAGTAATATTTGTTCTGGGCCTTGAAAGATATATAGAAATTTGCCAACCAGATGAAGCGTGAGAGGAGTATAAGGAGAAGAGGGAAGAGCATGAAAAAAAAAAAAGAAAAGAAAAGAAAAAGAAAACCATGTCACATAAAGGAATCGCTTGACTAGATCTTGATGCCATATTATGGTCAGTTTATACATGACATGATTAAGTATTTAGACTTTATCTTACAGTGAATGAGGAGTCATCAAAGGGTTAATAAAGTAATTCTGGGAGCAACATAGTAACTAAATGGGAGGCTGGTATGGATTGTGTCCCCTAGAGAAAATAGGTTGAAGTCTTGATTCTCAGTACCTCAGAATGTGACCTAATTTGGAAACAGAGTCTTTACGAATGTAGTCAAATTAAGATAATATCATTAGGGCAGGCCCTAATCCAATATAATTGGTGTCCTTATAGAAAGGAGAAATTTGGATACAGGCACAGACATGCATAGAGGGAAGGCTGTGTGAAAAGACCCAGGGAAAATGCCAGTTGGAAGTGGAAGATTGAGTGATACATCTACAAGCCAAAGATTGCCAACAAACCAGCAGAAGATAGGTGAGAGGCATAGATCAGATTCTCCTTCACAGCCCTTGGAAAGAACCAAGCCTGTTGACACTGTGATTTTGGACTTCTACCCTCTAGAACTGTGAGGAATAAGAGTGTTCCAGTTGTACTTACAGAAAATCCAGACACCAGTAGCTTAAACAGTAGCTTGATTTATTTGTCTCAAACAACAAGCTGTCCAAAGCTGGCACAACAGATCAACCACACCATTAGGGAGCCAGGCTCTTCCTTGCTATCCTATCACCATCCTTAGCATTTAGTCACAGGATGGTTGTTACATGTTCCAGGTAGGAAGGAAAAGGAAAGGAGAAAGGGTGAAGGTCAGTAGGGGTGCCAGTGCCTTACAGAAAAACAAAAGTTTTACCAGAAACCCTACTTATTCTCATGGGTCAGAACTCTGTCACTTGGCCATCCCTAACTGGAAGGGTGCTAGGAAGTCAAGAAGAATGATAATAAAAGATAGATAGCAGCGGGGCAGGCAGTGAGGATGGTGGGGGTGAGGGGTTGGATTCGATAATTAGAAAGTCCCTGGCAACCTTATCAAATGCCATTATTTCAGGGGTACACTAAGCATGGAGAGTATATTAGGGGTATATTAGGCTTGTTGAAGACCAGTAGCTGAGAAACGAGAATAGATTGTTCATTTCTTATATTTGAAAAGGAGAATGATGGAGGAGGCAACAATCTGAAGGGGAAGCATAGTAGAGAGGTGTTTTGCTTCGTTTTAGGATTGTGGATACTTGAGCATGTTTATAGTCTGAGCGGTAGAAACAATTGGAGGGAGATTTAAGCTGTAAAAGATATGAAGTAAAGGTTAACTATTGGGGAAAAGCCCTAAAAAGATGGGGGACAGGGGATTAAACACATCCTTGAAAGCAACGCCTGTTCTTCTAAAACAAGAAAGAAAGGATGAATAACGATGGCAGAAGTTTTGCTGTGTGTAATAAAAAAGCGGAATTCAAGGCTGCGAGATGGTGTGCACCTGTAGTCCCACCTACTTAGGAGGTCCCTTGAGCTGAGCTCAGCCTGGGCAACATAGAGAGATCCTGCCACCAAAAATAAAGAAAGAAAGGAAAGAGTAGAATTGTTGAAAATTTTATTTTCGTAAACATACACTTTAAAACTGTTGATAAACTTTAACTTTTTCAAAAAAAATCAATCTTGAATTCACTATTACTCAATTTGTGGAAAGGCATGAGACACCAGGATTTAAGTTCTGCTTTGTTTATTTAGATCATTTGACCAGACACAAGCTAAGTAGACACCGCCTGTTCACTTTTTCCGACTTGCAGAATGGAGACCAAGAAGAGCAGCTTTTGTGAGAGCATCTCAACGTCTCACTTTTTTCCTCCCCCCCTGCCCAGGGGCTGGAGGGCTCCTGAGGGTATGGGGATGATTCCTGGCGGTTTCCTCACCCTTCTGTGGTACTCAGAGCAGTCAAGACGAGACAATGGTGGCAAACGGCACCGGCCAGAGCGTGCTAGGGGCACCCAGAACTAGTTGTGCACATTTATTGTGATCCTGTTCTCAACTCTTTCACCTTAGAACGCCTTGAAGGTGGTGCTCAGTGAGATTAGAAAGCAAGAAGCTGCCATGGGAATCTTCAGAAAACTAGGAAGCAAAACAGTCGGTCAAAGAGGAAGCAACAACAGTGACCTAAGCTACAGCCTGAGAGACTTCCAAAATCTGAGCCCTAGTCTGACAAGCCCTTCCTGACGCCTGTAAGAAAACGGCTCTCACTTTTCATTGGCTGACCCTCTCGGAGTTGAGACCTCGCTTTATTTTCATTGGTTGCTGCTGCTGTCACGTCCTTTCGCCACACCCACTTTCCCGCCGGCGACCAGTGAGCTTTGGGGGAGAGTGATTTACAGAGGGTCGGGGGCGGGAGTTCGCGCCCAGCAAGCCTGTATCCCCCCTCCCCGGCACCGCGCACCGCCCCCGACCTGAGGCCCCGCCCCCAGCTGGGCCGGGCCCCGCCTCCCCCTCCCGAGAGGGCGGGGACCAGGCGGCGGCCGCAGCAGCCGCAGGAATATGCTGGAAGCCGGCGGGCGGGCGCCCGCGAGGTGCTGAAGGGACAGTTCCCGCCGCCGAACTTACCCGGCGGGTGGGGCGGCCCGGGAGCCGGCGGGGCACGTGAGCGATGGAGACCATCTGGATCTACCAGTTCCGCCTCATCGTGATCGGGGACTCCACCGTGGGCAAGTCGTGCCTGCTGCACCGCTTCACGCAGGGCCGCTTCCCGGGGCTGCGCTCCCCCGCCTGCGACCCCACCGTCGGCGTGGACTTCTTCTCGCGCCTGCTGGAGATCGAGCCCGGCAAGAGGATCAAGCTGCAGCTCTGGGACACGGCGGGGCAGGAGCGGTTCAGGTAGGGCCGCCCGCGCCCGGACCCGGGGGACCGCGCCGCCCCCTCCGCTCGCCCGGACGCCGCTTCCCCCACGCCGGCCCTGGGCCGGGGACGCGCCGGCCCTTCCCCTTCGAAAGTGCACACACTCCATTCTCGTTTCCCCTTCGCCCCTCCTCTTCCAGGGACGACTTCCTCCTCCGCAATTTCTCACTTCTTGCTTTGGCGCCCATTTCCTGCGCCCCTCTCCCGTCTTTCCCGCCCGAACCAGGGTCGCCGTCGCCACCCCCCACCCCCGACCCCCTCCCCCATCACCCCCAACTCTTTCTGCCTTGCCGGCGTTTTGAGCCCCTTCGGCCTCCCCGCCGCCCCCGCCCCCGCCCCCGCCTTCCCAGCAAACTCGTCTCCCCTCGCTGCGCACGCCGCGACCCCGCCGCCCTCCTCCACGCGCCCGTTTCCCTGCCCCAACCCGGCAGGTCCCCCGCCGTGCGCCCCGGGAGCGCTGCGAAGTAGGGGTCCCAGATTCGTGACTGAGCCCTCGGCTCCACAGCAACCAGCGCCTCAGCCCGGGTTCCTGCGTGAGCTCGCTGGGCACGGTTCACAGGGAGAAGGATGCGGTAATGGTCTGCACACCCCACAGCTCCGAGTGTGGTCATCAGAAATACTGGGTCATGACCCCTGGGAATGGGTCTTGCAGGGCAACTAGATGCACCATCAGGGGGACACGGGCACCGCTGAGGGTGTGAGAGTGTGTGTGTGTGTGTGTGTGTGTGTGTGTGTGTGTGTTTAAGCATTGAGTTGTCTTTAGAACTTTGTCATCGTTGGTGGTCTGGTGGGGAGAAGATGTATATTGAGATTTGCCAGGAACTTTTGTTTTTGCTTATGATCGATAATGAACGTTCCAGGGTGATAACTAGAGCAGAAAATAACATTTCTACATACAGAAGGAGGGATCCAAATAAACAGTCTCATTCCGGGTGTTCACTGGGGACGTGAAGGATTTCACAAAGGCGACTCGTGTAAATAAAAAGTAAACAAAGTTATCTGCCTTTCTTGAGTATTTGAGGTGGAACCAGATTTAAAGCACATTTTACATTTCTACGATTCAAGGACACTTCGTTTTGGAGGAAGGTAGTAAAACTGGTGTATTATAGTGTTTTGTTTCCTAAAGATTGCATTATCACTTGGAACTCATTTAAGCATGCATTTTGCGTTTGTCAGCGATTACTCTGCTTGTGAAATGCAGTACGCCATGAGGGGACTTCCCAGACATGGCTTCCCCTCTCCCCCAGCCAGCATCCATTCCAAATGAGATCAGCCTACATCTGTGAGAATGGTCCCAACATTCAAAGTTTTGGCTTCCGTTCCCAGCTATGACACTGATTCATAAAGATAATAAGTGCACTGTTTAGCTTGCTTGTACCATAGTTATCCTGTGTATGAAATGGAAGTATAAGGCCAGCCCTTCAGAGAGGTGTTAAAGGTTATTGATTTGATTTATGTTATGCAGTACTTAGAATTCCATGAAGAAATGTTCCTTTTCAAGAAGCCTCCTTTAATTAAAATAATTTTTCAAACTTCTGATTCCTTATCTATAAAATTAAGGAGTCATTATGAGCTCTAAGATTCCTTCCAGTTTTACCTTTCTAAGGTTGACTGTAAATTCCTTCACTTGTGATCTCAGAGGTGAACTTTGAAATATTTTGGGGTCAGAAAAAAGCATTTACTAATAGCTCTTGTCCCGCCCTTTAAAGTGAATACAGTAAAATTGTTCTTTATGCCTTAAACTTCTAGCAACTACTGCGAATTGCAACTATTAACACAAGAAATATAGGTAGTAAAATCTTATTGTGTCTAATTATTTCCTTAAAAGTAGCTCCTCAATTTATTGACAAGAAAGTAAAGAATGATTAGCTTGGTAGACTTTAAAGACCTTTCTGCTAAATAGATGATTGTTTTTTAATGCCTTTAAGAAGAATGTAAATAGTAGTTCATTTTATGTACATTATTAAAACCAGACAGTAACTCGCCCATAATAATGCAAGGACATTTAGGGAATGTTTATTGACAATGAGTCATACTTTATTTTGTTTGGCTCTTTACCAAAGTTATATTCATAAGTATATACATATTTCAGTAGCTACCTCTAAATACTTGCTTTTCTCTCATTTACTAGAATGTTTCACCATAAAATAACATTTAAAACAATTACTGTTAAATCATTCGGTATCTGTCTTCAAGAAAATGCAGATATTCATTTTGAATAATAGATCTCCTTGCTCATTATATTTCATAGAAAGGTACTGTAGTTCTTGAAGATACATTCCTATCAGTAGTCATAATCACACCATGAGGAATTTATAGGAAATGTCATATTTGGAGGTTTATTGGTGACTAAATGTAAAATAACAAAAAGCAACCTACTTTAGACAGCTCATGAAGTAGCTTGAAAGCATAAGAAAATATGTTACAGAACAATAAAATAGTGGACTGATAATTATGATCATGATTATTAGCCTTAGTTTTTCTTGTTGTTTTGTTTTTGAGACAGAGTCTCATTCTGTTGCCTGGCTAGAGTGCAGTGGCATCATTGTAGCTCACTGCAACCTCAAACTCCTGGGCTCCAGTGATCTTCTTGCCTCACTTCCCGAGTAGCTGGGAGTATAGGTGCACACCTTCACACTTGGATAATTTTTCTATTTTTAGTGCACACTGCGTCTCCCTCTTGCTCAGGCTGGTCTTGAACTCCTGATCTCAAGTGATCCTCCTACCTCAGCCTCCAAGAGTGCTAGAATTACAGGCATGAGCCACAGCCTTAGTTTTCAATGTTCAAATTAACATGCTAGTAAAGGATAACTACTTGCATAAAATAAAAGGAACAAAATCAAAGTAAAAAAGGTTTAGAAATATAATGTATATATGAGCATAACTATAACCTAATACAATACTAAAATGTTACGTTTTTATTATTAACACCATGTTTTGGTGAGGATAAACATCAAATTTCTATATTAAGGAAACTTAGAATTACAGTGCCTTCATTAAAGATAGAAGTTTATTTCCCATACTAGGCAGGGTGGCGTGTGCCTGGGCTGTTGTCCCAGCTACTTGGGAGGCAAAGGCCGGAGGATCACTTGAGCTGAATGAAGAGTTAAAATCCAATGTAGGCAACATAGCAGGATTCTGTCTTAAAAAAAAAAAAGAAGAAGAAATCTGTTTCTTTCTTGTGTAATAGTCTCAAGGTGAGGGGTCCAAGTTGGTGGAGTGGTTCTGCTCAAGGCCATCATTAAGGTACCTTCTCTCTTAGTTTTCTGCCATTCCATAGGACATTATCATCATCTGTGCGGACAAAGCCGGGTTGCAAGCACCTTGTGTGTCAGCTCAGGGAAAGGGGAAAGAGAATCCTTTAAACCACACATGGTTTTTTTTTAAGCAAATGAGGCCAACATGGTACAGATCCCTTCAGCTCCCAATTTGTTGAGGAAAACTTAAAGTTACAAGGCCACACTTTGACTAGGCCGTCAAGGTAGGGAAAATGAATTTGGCATTGTGTGTGTTGGGGGGAAACTAGTAATCACTATTTTTTATAATTTTTAATCATCATAGTGGAAGAAGTTTAGTGGTAAGGGAAGCAAGAATATTGTTTAATATAGTGTTAATAAGAATATATATATTGGAAAGGCAATAGAAGTATGGAGAGCATTAAATATAAGAATATAAATTTTGAACTTTTCCCATAAAAAGCATTTAAAGTAATATGAACATAAACTGAGATAAAGAAATAACATTGTTGGCTATAGGAACAGGAAAGCTGTGGGTTTCAAGACAGATTTTGCCTTTGATTTCACATCATCTGGCCTTTGGAGAAAGTTACGGCCATTGGTTGTAAAGCTCAGAGAATAGTATTCTCCTCATACAATACTCTCAAGGTGTGTCCTGCAGAACATTGGTCGCTTGTGATTCGTTCTAAAAGATACATTCTGTGATCAAATAAGTTTGGAAATGCCTGTATTCCATATAGCATTCTCTTAAAAATTCATATAGAAGGCTCTAAGAAGTAATTGCAGCAAAGAAACCTGTTTAACTTTGATTAAACTAGTATTTCCCAAAATTTATTTTATGGGCTATTTTTAAAATATGAAAATCTGTGATAACTAGTGTGCTAAGAAGAATGATTTGGGATTACTAACTCCCTTGCTAACTCCCTTTAGTCATATTCTTTGAGTAGAACCACTAAACACTTGAAGTTTCAAGCAATGGAAGACCTGCAGACAAAGTTAACCGGCTGATTCACTTACCAAAGAGCAGTGGGCAGTAAGTGCCATGTAAGGGACAGCCTTCCTCCTCCCTTCTCCCCTCCCCACAAGATCTGGGGGTGGCCTCTAACTAACACCACTAAATCTACTAGGTCTCTCCCTAACCCTCCGCCTGCCTCTTCTATCTCTTTCCCTCTAGTTCTTCTTCTGTGTATCTTTCTCTTAGCCATTTTGTCTTACCACCCCCCAGCTTATTTTTATTTTTCCTTTATCCCTTTTCTCTGCCTACACTACTCATAGTTTATTCTCACCTTCTATCTTTGTCTCTCCCTCATTTTTGTGTCTCTTACTCTCCCATTTCCTTTTAGCTTATCTCCTCTTAGCCTCCTGGCTCCCTTATGTCCCTGTTTTTTCCTCTGCCTCTTTGAAACATTCATAGAAAGATAATGTTTCAAAGTGGTTTAACTTAGGGGGAGTGTAGTATCTCATGCCTGTAATCCTAGCACTCTGGGAAGCTGAGGCAGGAGGACTGCTTGAGGTCAAGAGTTCAAGACCAGCCTGAGCAAGAGCAAGACCCCGTCTCTACTGAAAATAGAAAAATAAAGTGGTTTAATTCATATTCTCTGTTCTTCCTTTTAAAAGCAAGCAACATTAACATTTTATATTTCTCTTTTTTTCCTTCTTTTCTTTTTCTAGTTTTTTGTTTTTAAAAAAGACCCCCATTTAATTCTTCACCCCCTTGCTGTGGTCCATGGTCTTCAGTAGAAAAAGATTTCCTATTCAGGATTGGTAGGTCCATAATTGCATAGGTAACAGAGCAGAGATTGTCCACAATTAAGTGTCATAATCATTGCAGTCTACTTAGTTACAAGTTATTAGAACGATAAAAAGGTAGGCAGTATTTGTATTGTGTAATCAGATGATATAATGTCTTGGTTAAAATTATTTGTGTTATAAATAACAAATCTAGCCAAATTAGTTTAGCTAATAGGGAATAAATTATATATAGGCTATAAATTATAAACAGATTTCATGAACAGCAGGAACTTACTAAACATCGAGGTGTTTGGAAGTATCTCACTCCAACAAGAGTTTGTAGATATCCCCTCTAGTCTATTTCTATTCTCCATCTCTGTTGGCTCCCAATTCTGTCAGCCTCTCTAAGTTTATTCAAATTATTAAAAGAAAAAAAAATCTCAATGGCTACTTAACTGGCCAGTGAATCATCTCCCCTGCAGTCAAGTTATTGAGATACATATTGTCAACCTAAAATAATCAGAAAGGTCAGAATCTAGTAGAGAGTTTATTCAAGCACAAAGGTTGAAGATGGCTTGGCTGGGAAGCATAGATTCTAAAGAATGGAAGTCAGTGTTCCATAGTGTAGGAGTTTGAGATCATTTATGTAGACAAAGTTCAGGGAAGTTTTATAGAATTTAACCATTTTTCTATGTAAGGCTTAATGCATAGTTGCAACGATCTGATTAGTTGAGGTTGTCTTTTTCTTTCAAGAAAGGTATATTTAACATTCCATACTAACGATGTAACGGTCATGGCACCCCTGTTCAGGTGCCAACTGGCAACAAAGATCAGTGATTGGAAGGGGAAGGTCTGGTCTCTGGCCTTTCCTAGTCATTTATGAAACAAGAATAATGAGGAAGAGACTTAAGCTATAATTTAAGAAGCAGAATTGCAAACATGTTCTGTCACTCAGATCATGGTTACGTCTCTCTTAAGACTTAAGTGTTTTGGGGGATCCAATAGCTTTTAAATTTTATTTATTTTCACAATATAATACAAGTATATTATGTAGGTATTATGGGTCGTATAACACAGATAAATCTGTAAGGGTCTACTTTTTGGGAAAGAATTCACAGAAAGAGGAAATGAGCAGTCACCCCCAAAAGTGTCTATTTTGTGGTGTTTTCAGAATAAAATGGTATGTAAGAGTGAGCCAACATCATTTCTAACAAGTGTAGCGGAATGTGAAAAGATGATTTGTACAGCCAAACGTATTTTTGTACTCCAAAGATTATTTTCAGTGTCTACTCAGGACATTCAGAACATTTTGAATGATTGTGTAGTCAGTATAGTCAAAAAACTAGCCAGTGATTTAAAAACCTGTGATTGCTTTTCTCTTTTTTTCTTCAATAAATTAATTGATTTAGCATATGTAACCACAACCTCAATGTTGCAATTGTGTATGAAGTCCTAAATATTGTACACCAAATGTCTGAAGGCCCTGAGCTGGCAAAATTGAGAAGTAGGTAAAGCTTATTCTTGGGGAAAGGCCTTCCCAACTTTTTTTATGTTTTTCAATAGTGAGACCTTGACCCACCCATCCCTTCTGTTCTCCCTTACACCTCAATCAAAAAGCTATCTCTTAATGCTCTATCATGGCTTCAGAGAGAGTAGTAGCTGGAAGACAAAGGCACACAAAATTATTAATAGTTGAAAACAACTTAATGAGGCTCCTAGCTGGAGTATCTATATTCTAAAAGAGGATTACCTCCAAGAGAGATAATGCCTTATCTTGAAGTAACATCTCCCTGTTGGCAGGGCTATCAACATGTGGCTGCTGGGTGTTAGAATTCCCTCTCATCATTCACAGTGAGGGCCACCTGTTCATACTCACTGGCCCCACATTTAGCTTTCAAAGCAAGGGCTAGAAAAAAAATGTTAAAGATGATGTTGTAAGTACGTGGATTACCACAGTGACGTTTTCACATGAAGAAAAGCGCTTTGCTCAGTCTGAGAAGGAGGAAATGTCCAGTCAGTTTGGCTAGCATGCAACAATTTTTTTGACAATTTACCTTCCACAGCCATGTTACTTAGAAGGTAGAAGAAGAACTTCTTGGAATTGTCTGAGAATATTTATTTTAGTATATTCAGAGGCAGTTAGTCTCATCCTGAGTTGGAAGGAATTTGCTTTCTTCCATCCTACTCTACCTGTCAAGCAATAAAAAAGAAAGGAGAGCCCCTTGAGTGATACTGAGGTACATACACCAGGGAACATCAGATATAACTTTAATGAGATGTTTTAATTTTTTTATGTTTTTGAGACAGAGTATTGCTCTGTCACCTGTGCTAGAGTGCTGTGGCGTCAGCCTAGCTCACAGCAAACTCCTGGGCTCAAGAGATCCTCCTGCCTCAGTCTCCCGAGTAGCTGGTACTACAAGCATGCACCACCACGCCTGGCTAATTTTTTCTGTTTCTGGTAGAGACAGGGTCTTGCTCTTGCTCAGGCTGGTCTTGAACTCCTGACCTCAAGTGATCTTTCCACCTTGATCTCTCAGAGTGCTAGGATTACAGGCGTGAGCCACCATGCCTGGCCTATTTTAATTTTTCCTAAAGTAAAATTTCTACAAAGCCTATACTTTATGATTTTAATAAATCTGCCTCTAAATATCAATAACTTTTAATCAATTCTGATAATATATGATTCAGGGGGGTTCACTTTAAAAATTGCCACCTCATACACTCTGTTCTAACCTAGTATAAGTAATAAAGTCCTGTACCGGCCTATAGAAGTTCCAGAAAAATGTGGAACTGAGGTCAAAGTATGTTTTAAATGTAAAAGTATACTTTTAGCTTACACTGTGGAAGAGTTTCAAAATACAGATAGTATTTCTATATGTAAGCATTTCTGAGTAAATATTAATAGCTAGCTGGCATGTCAGTTTAGTTTAAAAACCTTAACAGTGTTCTCTTAAACGTCCTTGAAATATAGTGGTTATTTTTACTTTCCTTCTTGTGATAATGATTCATTTTTAATTTAGGAACAATTTGTTAAATCAAATTATTATACTATTGGAAGTAAGTCTCTAAGACCATCCACTGATATCAATAGCTAGGATATAAAGAAATCATCGAAAATACCTCAGTCAGTGCCGAAAAATACTGAGGTGAGGAAACAGAGATTTCTCTGTTAGTCTTGTTTTTACTTCACTAGTATGGTGAGTGTATCAGAAATCACATAAGAAAGATCTTTTTTTTTTTTTTTGAGACAAGGTCTTGCCCTGTTGCCCAAGCTAGAGTGCAGTGGTATCATCACAGCTCACTACAATCTCAAACTTTGGGCTTGAGCGATCCTCCTGGCTCCTGCTCCGGAATACCTGGGACTACAGGCACGTGCAACCATGCCCAACTTTTTTATTTTCCCCATTGTTTTTTTGGAGACGGGGTCTCTATGTTGCCCAGGCTGGTCTTGAACTAACCTCAAGCATTCCTCCATCCTCACCCTCCCAAAGTGCTAGGGTTGCAGGCGCAGCCCAAGAAAGGTCTTTATCAAGGCATGTCCAGAAGATCATCAGTGACTTTTCTTGGTAAAATGTGAGCCTTCTCTACGTCTGTTTTTTTTTCTACTTTATATATGATTGGTCATAATATCTTTTTAAATTATCTTCCTTTACCGGGAATGTTAAAAGTGGTTTTTCTACTGATTCTTTAGCCTTTCCAAATGTATTTTCTTTTCATAGATCTTGGTGATAAGGGCTCAAATGGATAAGGCTAAAGTATAGGCTTAATGACAGACTCCTGCCTCAGATATACAAAAGAATAGTGTGTGGCTCAAAGTGAAACCTCTTTTCTCAGAAGAGATCAAGAGAGAAAACTGCAAAAGAGAGCTAGGTAGATACTAAGAACTTCCTAGCTGTAAGAGAAGGCATTATGAAGAAAGATTATAGATTCTCAAATTATAGGCATTGCCTATCATTATTCTCTGGAGTAGCATTTTTCAAAGGTATATTAATAGGTATAATTTGAGAATGGAGTTTTTTGGTCAAGTAATTTGGGAAATGTAGCGTCATTGCAGGACTTCTCAGATATTTTTTTTTTTTTTTTTTGAGACAGAGTCTCACTCTGTTGCCTGAGCTAGAGTGCCATGGTGCCAACCTAGCTCACAGCAACCTCAAACTCCTTGACTCAAGCAATCCTTCTGCTTCAGCCTCCCGAGTAGCTGGGACTACAGACATGCACCATCATACCCGGCTAATATTTTCTATATATGTTTTTAGTTACCCAATTAATTTCTTTCTATTTTTAGTAGAGACGGGGTCTTGCTCTTGCTCAGGCTGGTTTTTTGGTTTTTTTTTTTTTTTTTTTTAAGGAACCAAGTTTTCTACTATCAGGCTGGTTTTGAACTCCTGACCTTGAGCGATACGCCGGCCTTGGCCTCTCAGAGTGCTAGGATTACAGGCTTGAACCACCGCGCCCAGCCCCTCAGAGCTTTTAATATACTAATAACACATTGTGAACCCCCCAAGGCAGATATGGTGTTTCTCAGCCCAGAGTCCTTTTACACAGAGCATTTTGCTGTACTAATGTTCACAAAACACACTTTAAGAACTGATGCTTTAAGGAAAAGTGTAGAAAATTCCCTTAAATTTGAAGAATATATTTGGGGACCTCTCAGTTTCTTCTCCTCATCAGTTTTTTCTTTCATCTGATTCTCTCTGTCTCTTTTGCGGTACTTCTGGATGATTTCATCAAGTCTCCCTTTTTTAAAATACTTGATTATTATTTTTTAAGGAAGAAATATTTTCCTGAGAGTCCCTAATTTTTGTACCCTTATTCAAAATTAAAAGTTGATCTTCTAGCCACTTGTCACACTTTTACACAGATCATACAAATTATTAGCACTTCTTTTAAGCACAAAGCCTTCCAATAAGTATCTCTAGAAAACCTGAAAGAAAGATAAAGGAACAAATGAATGAATATTCATATTTTTAGATTTCTTAGATATAAACGGGCTACAGAAAGGCTATGGGATTAGAAAAGCAAAAGTTAATGAAGCAAGTATGAAATGAAATTTAAGACTGAGAACTGATAGAACAGGTAGATAGATGCTAAAAAAAAATCAAAAGTGGAAGAGACAGTGTAATAGTCTCACATTCAAGGTCTATGCAGTCTCTGTACTGGGTAGAATCCAGGCTATGCTGTTGTAACGAAGAGACTGCCAAGACATGACGACTTAAATAACATAGGGCTTTATTTCTCTCCTATGATAAGAGTCCAGAATGAGCAGTCCTGGGTAAACAGGTGGCTCTGCCACAGCATCAGTTTCCAGGGTTCTCCAGTCAATGCCATTCCTTAACAAGCAGAAAGGGAAAAGAAGCCGCAAGTGGCTTCTTCTTCAAGTGGACAGACCTCAGACTGCACACATCACTTCTCATATCCCATTGATCCAAACTTAGCGTCATGACCACAACTAACTGCAAGACACGCTGGGGAACATAGTTTCTATGTGGGTTGCTATGTGCCAGTTAAAACTCTTGGAGTTCTGTTACTAAAGGAAGACAGGGAGAATAGATACTCTTACAGCAAACAAGACCAGGAAACAAACCGAGAGTCACACCAGAGTGCTGCAAAACAGGCCGGCGGGCTCAGAGGGGTCTCGGCTCCAAATTCTGAGCAAAATGGTGCCTAAATATGATGGTTTTTATATGGTTGTTAGGGGGAAGCTGGTGGTTACAGAAGCAGATGGTTACGAAGCTCGAATAAGATTGGGGTTACAAAGTTTGCATAAGATTGAGGTTAAGTCAAATCTTGCTCTGTAGTTGCTTGATTATGTTATTTTGCAGTTGTGTTATTATTAAGGGGGGGTGGAAAAATTCTCCCTTACAATACCAGAGGACAGTATCCTCACAGATGCACAGCAGAGAAAGATAAATAATGGCAGTGAGGGCTGGTAAGTACTTAAGTAAGTTCCAGTGGCAGAAGAGAGAGAGGAACTGTCATTTGTGCCTAGGGTGAGAGCCAGTTTCAGAGGATGTATCCCAGAAAAGATAGTGCTTGATGCTGCAACATGATGAATATGTCAGTAGTAACAGAACAATAGGAAACAATAGTAATAAAAAAAGAAGTGGCTTCTTGTGAAGAGCGCAGATTGAATATTTGTGTCTATTTTAGCTTTTTTTCCTGAAACCACACTAAAATGACAGTAATACTTTTTTAAACCATAAACACCTAAACAAGGAAAACAGGTAAGAAAATAACAGTAACAAAAGTTTGAAAGCAGGAAAGCAGATAGGGGAGAGTAAATGAATTCACAGATTCAAGAAAATTGACTTCTAAGCTAATGGTTAAAAAAAAAAAAAAGACATCTAGCTAGGCTTGGTGGCTCACATCCATAATCCCAACTGAGGCAGGAGGATCGCATGAAGCCAGGAGTTCAGGACCAGCCCAGTAATATCGTGAGACCTCGTCTCTACAAAATATTTTTTTAAAAAGTAGCCAGGCATGGTGGCACGCACCTGTAGTCCCAGCAACTTGGGAGGCTGAGGCGAGAGCATCACCAGAGCCCAAGAGTTGGAGGCTGTAATGAGCTATGATCCCACTATTGCACACCATCCCAAGTGATAGAGTGAGATGCTGTCTCTAGAAAAATAAATAAATAAAATAATTGTGGAAGTAGGAGTGTGAAAATAAGCATCATTGAGTGTCAGTCTGCTTAAGAAACATTGGATCCTCCAATCTCCTCCCCCGACACCCACATCGAATGATGTTCTCTCCCCGTGACAGTGGGGGGGAAAAAAAAAAGGAAATTTATTCTTTGTAAAGAATCAGACATAAGATCTTTAACTGCAAGCACCAGGCATAATTGAGGTTGAGATTCCTTATTAAAAGTAAGGGCTTTGCTGGATGTGGTAGTACGTGCCTATAATCCCAAATACTCAGGAGGCTGAGGTGGGAAGATTGCTTGAACTCAGTAGTTGGAGATCAGCCTGGGCAACTAGCGAGACCCCAGTCTCAAAATAAAGAAAAGAAAAGGAAGGGCTTTAAGTGAATGTATGCATGTTGGAGGCTAACACCATCTGGCCATCTTCCTGCATTCAGCTCCCAGATGCTGGCAGTCAAGCCTACACCCTTCAAGCAGGATCTTGGTGAAGTCATTTCTGGAGCATCTGACCAGGCCAAGAGAAAAGAATTAAAGATACCTACATTAGAGTTTCCTCAACTAAATGATTCTACCCAATTATCTTACAATGGGGTACAATCTCAATGAAAGATTACAAGAAATGATAGGAAGTCTGTAATGTGGAAGCCAGAGACCAAAACAAAACTAACAAAAAACCCCTAAGAAACAGCAATGGGAGAAACAGAAACTTAATAAGGGAGACAAGAATGTTAAAAAAAAAAAAAAAAAAACCTCTGTGCTTAATTACCTCAAAAAGATAATAAGGAACTTATGAAAGAAATATAGGATATTATTTTTTTAAGAATATTCTGAGAACAAAAGAGCTTTTGAAAATGTAATAGAAAAATAAAATACTCAATATAAAGTTGAAAAAAAATATTTTAAAAAGTAGGACAAGGCCGGGCGCTGTGGCTCACGCCTGTAATCCTAGCTCTTGGGAGGCCGAGGCGGGCGGATTGCTCAAGGTCAGGAGTTCGAAACCAGCCTGAGCAAGAGCGAGACCCCGTCTCTACTATAAATAGAAAGAAATTAATTGGCCAACCGATATATATATAAAAAATTAGCCGGGCATGGTGGCGCATGCCTGTAGTCCCAGCTACCCGGGAGGCTGAGGCAGAAGGATCACTCGAGCCCAGGAGATTGAGGTTGCTGTGAGCTAGGCTGACGCCACGGCACTCACTCTAGCCTGGGCAACAAAGCGAGACTCTGTCTCCAAAAAAAAAAAGTAGGACAAAAGACAAAAACTTAGAAAATAGGAAAAAGGGATTTTTTTTTTTTTTTTTTTGAGACAGAGTCTCGCTTTGTTGCCCAAGCTAGAGTGAGTGCCGTGGCATCAGCCTAGCTCACAGCAACCTCAAACTCCTGGGCTCAAGCAATCCTTCTGCCTCAGCCTCCCCTACGCCACCATGCCCGGCTAATTTTTTCTATATATATTAGTTGGCCAATTAATTTCTTTCTATTTATAGTAGCGATGGGGACTCACTCTTGCTCAGGCTGGTTTCAAACTCCTGACATTGAGCAATCCGCCCGCCTCGGCCTCCCAGAGTGCTAGGATTACAGGCGTGAGCCACCGCGCCCAGTCAGGATTTTTTTTTTTTAATAAAGGTCTCTAGTCCAAAAGTTTCAGTACACAAGTATCAGGCATTCCAGAAAGGTAAAACAGAAAAAACAGAGAGAAGAAATCATCAATGAAACAATTCAAGAAAATTTTCTAAAATTTAAGGACCTGAGTTTTCAGATTGGAATGGCCCAACACAATAGATGAAAGTAGAAACACTCTAAGGCACATCATCATGAAATTTCAGAACACTGAAACTATAGAGAAGCTTCCACAAACTTCCAGAGAGAAAAAGTAGGTCACATAAAAAGCGATTAGGAATCAAATTGGCTTTAGGCTTCCCCAAAACAAAAGTGGAAGCTGGAATGCAACAGAGAAATTACTTCAGAATCCTGAGAGAATTCTATATCTGGCTATATTATCACTCAACTGTGAAAGCAGAATAAATCAAACATGCAAGATTTCAAAATATTACCTCATGCATCTTTTTTTTAGGAAACTACTTGAAAATATGCCACACACACACACACAGGACTAAACCAGGAATGAAGAAGACATAAGGAACAGATCTACCTCTGAAGAAAGGCAAAGGAAATGCCCAGAAAGATTGGGAAGGGAGATCTTAGCATCACATCTCTGCTGCAGATACTGAAGACAACCAGACAAGATTAGAGCAGGGCAGAATGTTATGGGAGAGACCGCTTCGGGGAAAATGAAATTGACAGAAAAGCTAATGGAAATAAATTTCTTAAAAGAAGGCAACTGGCAGACAGTTTAAGATTGAATTATTGAAAGCTACATGGAAAATTTAGCAAAAAGGAAAAAAGAAAAGAAAGAAGAAAAAGGATGATGCAGCAGAGGCTTTTAGTGCTTACTCATATCTGATGCTTCTTTTCTTCTGGACACAGGGGAGGAATGCATTTCCCTTCCCTCTCGCACTTAGGCCGAATCATGCAACTAGTTCTTAGTTCTGGCCAGTGGATTTGAGCAGAAGTTGTATGTGGTGGTTTTAAAACACAGCCCAAATTCTTTAACATTCTTTCTACTGAGAGTTGGGTTATTTGTTGCTGTAGTATAACCTGGTCCCATATTGACTAATACACAAAATAATTAACTCTAAGGAAAATAAAAAGCTGTGCAGGAAAGAAAAAATAGTCACAGTTTACCTCAGGGCTCCTCAATGAAAAGTATCTGCATGTCAGAGTAACACAGATGCTAAGAAATGATCTTCCTAAACTTATAGTATGATGATACTGGCAAATTGGGGGAATGGGAAAACTGAGGATATATGGTAAGTAAACAGGCAACTTGATAAAAACACATACTTAAAAAAAAAGAAAGAGGCAGGGCGCGGTGGCTCACGCCTGTAATCCTAGCTCTCTGGGAGGCCGAGGCGGGTGGATTGCTCGAGGTCAGGAGTTTGAAACCAGCCTGAGCAAGAGCAAGACCCCGTCTCTACTATAAATAGAAAGAAATTAATTGGCCAAATAATATATATAGAAAAAATTAGCCGGGCATGGTGGCCCATGCCTGTAGTCCCAGCCACTTGGGAGGCTGAGGCAGAAGGATTGCTTGAGCCCAGGAGTTTGAGGTTGCTGTGAGCTAGGCTGATGCCACGGTACTCACTCTAGCCTAGGCAACAAAGCGAGACTCTGTCTCAAAAAAAAAAAAAAAAAAGAAAGAAAGAAAAGAACACCATCTATTCAGTTGACTTGAAAATAAATGCAGAATAAGTTCAGAAATAGAGTGAAATAAGAAAAGGATAGGCCAGGCACAGTGGCTCACGCCTGTAATCCTAGCACTCTGAGAGGCCGAGGCGGGAGGATTGCTCAAGGTCAGGATTTCAAAACCAGCCTGAGCAAGAGCAAGACCCCATCTCTACTAAAAATAGAAAGAAATTAACCAGACAACTAAAAGCATATAGAAAAAAAATTAGTTGAGCATGGTGGTACATGCCTGTAGTCCCAACTACTCAGGAGGCTGAGGCAGAAGGATCGCTTGAGCCCAGGAGTTTGAGGTTGCTGTGAGCTAGGCTGATACCACGGCACTCTAGCCAGGGCAACAGAGTGAGACTTTGTCTACAAAAAAAAAGAAAAAGAAAAGGATAAACATCAATTATAAATTCCAGGTTAATCTTGAGAAGATGGTCATGGTCTCATTATTGTTCTGCAAAAGGATACCAAGCAAGCGTTGGAATAAGTGTTGAAGTCTTTTATGCACTTTCTGGTACCATATCAAATAAAAAATAAGCATCCTTTCATTATCTCCATGAAGATAATTAGTGAAGCTAGAAATATTTCTCATTAATTTTCAAATAAACTATTTCAGTTTTCACACATAACTTGTTCTGCCTTCCAGAATCCACCTCAAAGTAGAATTTGAATTACTATTTGAATTACTCCCAATTTAAATACAGCAGTTTTTTTAGAAAATGTGGATGGTTTCATCTATACGTTTATAGAGTGTGCACTCATCAGCCTATTTCTCCCCTTTTGACTTTTATAAATCCTTGTTACAAATACCAAAGAGAGATAAGCTTTTTTGTATTTCTCTTTTATTCTTCCCTTTTCTTAGCATTTTTTAAAAAAATTTAAACCCACCCCCCTTCCTTAGCATTTGAATGCTTCCTGGGCACAACCTCACTGGGTATTAACTTGTTGATTTAATTGTTTATTTATTCATTTACAAATACTGGTAGGACTCATACCTGCCCAGCTCAGTTTTAAACACTAAGGATATATCATTAAAAAAAAGGGGAAGGAAGGGAGTGAGGAATGGGAAGAAACAGACAAAAATCCCTGCTCTCATAAAGTTTATCTGTTGGTGGGGGAGATGGGCTATAACCAAATAAGCTGGAAGAATTACATAGGGTGTCAGAATTTGTTAATTGCTACAGAAGAAAGTAAGAATGTAAATGCTGAATAGACAGTCCTGGGAATGTTAAGAACGCATCACTATCATAAAATGATGATCTATCATGAAAGAAAAATAAAAGGCAGCCACAGGGGGATTGATTCACATATTCCAAGGTGAAATATGGCCTATTAGGTCTTGTCAGTATTGTATATATCCTCTACAAGTACAGACTTGATTTTTGATGGAAAGACCCTGGGGATTATACAAAGAAAAATAATTTTAAGGTTGTTTATATGAAGAAAATATGCTAAGTTAGAAGTGCCAAGTTTCAGAATCTTAGGCAAGGGCAGACTTGTGTTTTAGTCTCTTGAAAGCAGTCCTAAGGGTCACAAGGCAAGTGAGGCAGGTAAATAAAGCATCACACAAAGACTATTCCCAGAAGGGCTGGGAATGTAATGTCATGGTGAAAAAGAGGCTCCCACAAGGCTAATGCATTCATAGGCTACTTGCTGCCAACAGCCTTTGGCATCAAAGTGCTTCTATCCTCTAAATGCATATTTTACAATTGGCAAAGCCACAAGAAGGGCATTTCCAGGATGGAACATCTGGTTCATTTTACCTAAGTAAGTCAGCAAATACACTATATTTTGCTGCTTTTTTAAGAGGCCTGTGCACATCCAACAAAGTTCACAATAATAAATAACATAAAAGACCTATATAATCTTACCACTTTCAGATAAAATGTTAGATATAATTATTTTTTAATTGTTTTTAATTAAATTTTTTTTTACTTTTAATCTTTTGAAAAGCTATCTCTGTACGTGAAGCTTGGGATAGATATAATTATTATCTACTATAAATAATCTTGAGCATTCCAGGGCCTATGAAATTTCATCCTTCATATGACAGTAGCATCTTATTCTCGATGCCTTCAGGAAACTAGATAACTGGGGGTGGGGGGATTGTTCGTTGTTTGTTTGTTTTTTAATAGAGACAAGATCTCACTCTGTTGCCCAGGCTGGAGTGCCATGGCACAATTATAACTCACTACAGCCTCGAACTCCTGGGTTCAAGAAAATCTCCTACCTCAGCCTCCCAAAGTGCTGGGATTACTGTTGTCAACCACCATGCCTGGCCTACATAACTGTTTAATTTGAAATATCATTTACAATTTTTAGAACCTCAGTAATCATGTCATTTGTGTCAAAAGGTTTCCAGATTCTCCAAGGTACACCATTCACACTTGATTGCATTAGTCATATATTAAGTAATTCTTTGTAAACGTACGCAAACTCCCGATGCTGTCAAATAATCACTTGCCTATATATTATTTCGGGAAAAAAATTAAAGAAAGTAAAATTAAACAGTTAAAATTTTATATCAACAAAGCAACCAACCTTTTTTCTTTTCTATTATTCTAAAGCAAATACATGTGTAAGAGTGAACTTTGTGGATGAATAAAGAAAATATGGTATATACATACAATGGAACATTATTCCATTGAATAGAAGGAAATCCTGTCATATGCTACAACATGGATGAACCTTGAGGATATTATGCTAAGTGAAATCAGCCAGTCAGAGGATGACAAATACTGCATAATTCCACTTATATAAGGTATCTAAAATAGACTCATAGAAGCAGAAAGTAGAATGGTGGTTGTCAGGGGCTGAGGGGGTGTGAAAATGGGGAGTTTTGCCGTTCAATAGAGATGGGAATTTAGTTAGGAAAGATGAGAAGTTTCTAGAGATCTGCTGTACAATTTTGTGCTTATACTTAACAATACTGTACTATGCACTTAAAAATTTGTTAAGAGGACATATCTCAGTCTATGTGTTTTTTACCACAATTTTTTAGGAAAAGAATGAATTTTGGCTTTATAACACTACATTGAAAGTTATAAAAGATTTGTGACCTTATTTTGCGCCAGTTGTAAGGAAAACCTTATAAAATCTATGTTGACTATCAGTCATGTCTTTGGCTGCCAGCAACAAAACCAACTTGAGGTCTTTAATCAAAAATGAAAGCTACCAGAAGCATGTTTGAGGCACAGAGACTTGATGGGAAGCTGGCAGACCAGGCTTGGAATGAATCAAAAGATCCCAGGAGTTCTGGGCAGTAACTGTTGTCCCTTTTCTGCCTGCTTACCCACTGCCACAAGAAGCCACAAATGGCCAATTGGCAGCCTCAGCTGCTAATTCAATAAAAGCATCGTGGGGTTTTCTAGTGACAGCATTTCTCCCTTGCATGCTAAAACCTTTATATCAGCAAAGTTCAGAGGCACAGGGATTAGAAGCAACAAAAAATTTTAGTGACTCATTAGGTGCAATTGTGAGAGGCGCTATCACCCCACTTTCACCCTCTGCTTCCCATACCACAGTTTCTGTTTATGGGGAAAAACACCACCTACTATCTTGTTCACTAATTTAGAACATACACATCCTGAAGTATCATACCAAAATCTTACAAGGTATCATCTCCTGGATTTGGGCATAACTAAATCTTAATAATCCATTCCGCAGTTTTATAGAGCCAGATGCCTCTAGGTGATAGTGATGTGATAAGATCAACAAAACCCTTTGCATCAGTCATTTCTGTATCTCCACCATTGTTAAGTGAATTCTTCGATCTGTAGCAATGTGTAGGATTCTATGACTATGTATAAGGCAATGTGTAAGTTCATGGATGGTGGTGCTAAATCCAGATTAAATATCTCACAATGAGGATATATCAGTGTCCCCTCCATGATGGTCCCCCAGAGTAAGGTACCATATCCATGGTGTCAGTAGCTGCTAGAAAACTGGGTAGCAAGCAATAACTGTCCAGGGCAGTCTAGGTAAGATCAAGTCTCTGTTGAGCCCAGGTGAAGCCTCCATCCCTCTAGCACAGGGGTCCTCAAACTTTTTAAACAGGGGGCCAGTTCACTGTCCCTCAGACCATTGGAGGGCCAGACTATAGTTTAAAAAGAAACTATGAACAAATTCCTATGCACACTGCATATATCTTATTTTGAAATAAAAAATAAGGCAAAAACACCCGCATGTGGCCCGCGGGCCGTAGTGTGAGGACACCTGCTTTAGCATGACCACTTTGTTTGAGTTCAAACTGGGGTAAAAATACTGCCAGATAACTGTAGGACAGGGCATTTTTTCCCACTGATTATAAGAACCCCATGGAGGGGGCTTTTGGTGGGCATTCACATAAAAACAAGTATTCACATACTCTAGACCCCTCAACACATCCCTTCCTCAGACCTCCTTATTACCAGTCTCTGTCTTGTTTTTTCTTTCCAACATGCCAAGCCTTAGCCTCTGCCCATGAATTGGTGTGGATCCTCACATGCGTCTCTCTATTTCATCATCTGGAACAAGTAGACAGTGAGATATACCACTAGAAGTTCCACAAATGGAAGGATTTCTCTTCTCCACTGACCTTCAGGTTCACCACTGAGTGTGGCTGACTGATGCTAGCACATTGTTTAGAGCCATTTGTAAGGCAGACTTGAAGTTTTTCCTCTTTAATTATAGGGAAATCCAGAAAGGCCATGGGTTGAGAGGGTACTGCAGGAGTAGGCATGCTGGGCATGTGAGCGTTGCTACTCCAGGTCCACTCAGGTCCTCCCCATATTCCTGCCTATATATTTGACTTCTGCTTAGTGACGAAGCTCCAGCCTGGTGAATCAGAGAACACTCAGCTCATCATGGGCACTTTGATTTCATGGTCACTTGGTGTTCCGCAGCCAGGCGTTTAGTCTCTATCAAAGCCAGGTTATAAGCCAAGAATTAATTTTCAAAAGTGTAATAGCCTTTGACAAAGACAGCATGCCTTTATTGCAAAATGCCCCTCTTGTAATTGTTCGTTGGAGGCTTTCCTGAGCTTGATGAAGCATCCAGTCTGCTGTAGGCACTTCGCACAGGTACCATTAGATCTGATAAATCAGGGGCCCAGTGGCAAAGTTGCTTGCATTATAGCTCAGACAGCTAAAGGGACTTTTCGTGCTTTCAACTCTATTAATACTGGTAGCCCCTTTTGGGTCTCCCACTTAATGGGTCAAAGAAGCACATTATACTGTTCAAGTTTCCTCCAAAATTCAAAAAGGTCCACCAAGTATTATGCTTTTTTCTTCTTGGTAGGGGACATAAAATACCACAACTTTCTTTTTTGGAGAGGTTTCATCAATATGCCCCTGATTGAGGAGTCTTCTCCCAAGAAACTTCACAGGGGTTGCTGGCTACTGTTTTTTTGTTTGTTTGTTTGTTTGTTTGTTTGTTTTGAGACAGAGTCTCACTCTGTTGCCCAGGCTAGAGTGCCCTGGCATCAGCCTCAGCCTAGCTCACAGCAACCTCAAACTCCTGAGCTCAAGTGATCCTCCTACCTTGGCCTCCCAGAGTGCTAGGATTACATGTGTAAGCCACCACACCTAGCCTGGCTACTGTATTTTTATGGGCTGTATCTTTAGGATGCATGTGTTTCTGAAATTAATTTATCCACCTTCCTCCAACACTGATACACTCATAGCAACTCGGTGACCTTGGTGTGAGAACATAAGACCACACTAATAGATCTAATCTTGGGCATCTTTCTTTTTTTTGCACTGCTAGTATCTCTTTTCCCCAAACTTCCTCACTCTCTCTACTATTTCTCCTGTTTTTCCAATAGCTGTGTACATGGCTTTGGCCAAACCAACCAAGCATTCATTCACTAAGATGTATTGAGTTGCCACTATGTGCCAGGCATTTAAACCACTGGACATTTAGCAGCGAACAAAATTGACATGGCACCTGCATACCTTTCACAATTAGCAAGCCAGTAGCATGGATCCAGAAAGTGGAAAAGAGGGAGAAGATGCTGTACAAGAGTACTGACCTTGAACACATAGGGATCCTGCCCACCAACCTGAGAAACAGACTGTAACCAAACAGAGCAGCCATTTTTCCATGTATGGAGGAATTAGTAAGAGGAGTAAAGTGTTCTTCCAGTTCTCTTCTGTGGAGAGAGGAAGTGCAAATGCAAATTTCATTTCTTCCTATGGTAGAAGCCTAAATGTGAGGAAAGAAAGGAGCTTGTCCTGATACCAGCAGTATTCCTTGTCATTGCTGAGCACCCCCCTGGGATTGGTTATAATTAATTCATAGTGACACCAGCCTGCCTGGTTGAGTGATTTTTTTCCCCCCAGAAACATTCAATTGCATGCTGAACTGATCCAGAGATAGTTTTCCCAGATGAATATGACAGAGGGAGAGGGGCTTGGGAATTGAGATATTTCCAAGAGAGTGATTATGATGTCTCACTGAATCTAAGATACGGAAGAAGGTAAAGATAGAAGGGTATTAATGGATAGAAAGTGATAGGATTGGTCAGTGCCTTACAAATCTTCATGAAATTAACAATTTATCATGGTTTTAAAAAATATGCTGGCAGGCTGTGCGATTTTGATAATTTTAGTGGACTGTGTAAATTTGCAATTTTGAGGTAGTGAATGTTTCTGATGATGAAAAGAAAATGAATAAGAAAGGAAGAATAGAGGGAAAAGTTCCCTGGAGATGAGGAAGTCAAGAAATTGAGAGGTGACATTGGGCAGCTCATCCGAGTGGATATTGAAATCAGTAAACAGAAAGACAAGAATTGAGATAAAAAGAAAAACAAGGCAAAGTGCTAAAATCTTTAGTACATGGAGAATGACCAAGCAGTTGGCAGATGACAGCAGATGATGGAGCCAGATGGCATAAGCCTCAAAGGAGCAGGGGATTTTTTTTACAACAGGGGCTGAGAGAGAATAATTATCTGGAAGTTGCACTGGGGAAGCAGAAGCCGTCTCCTCCTGATGCTGCAGGATGAGCGGTGTGAGCATCCTGCAGAGGAGGCAGTGTGCTTGGTATGTTTCAGTTGAGGCACAGAGGTGAAGAAAATATTCTGAGAGGAGACTGTTCCTTTGGAAATGGGATAAGATTTCCTGATAGTGCAGCCTTCAAGGCTTAAAAGAACCAGCAGGGGTTTGTTTGTTTATTTATTTATTGATTGATTGATTTTTCAGCATATTATGGGGGTACAAATGTTAAGGTTCCGTATATTGTCCTTCTCCCCCTCCCCCCTCGAGTCAGAGCTTCAAGCGTGTCCATCCCCCAGATAGTGCACATCACACTCATTATGTATGTATATACCCATCCCCTCCCCCCCACCTGCCCAACACCCGATAAATGTTATTCCTATATGTCCACTTAGGTGTTGATCAGTTAATACCAATTTGCTGGTGAGTACATGTGGTGCTTGTTTTTCCATTCTTGGGATACTTCACTTAGTAGAATGGGTTCCAGCTCTATCCAGGAAAATACAAGAGGTGATAGATCACCGTTGTTTCTTATAGCTGAGTAGTATTCCATGGTATACATATACCACATTTTATTAATCCACTTATGTATTGATGGGCACCTAGGTTGTTTCCACACCTTTGCGATTGTGAACTGTGCTGCTATAAATATTCGAGTGCAGGTGTCCCATTTGTAGGGTGTCATTTGATCTTTTGGGTAGATGCCCAGTAGTGGAATTGCTGGATCAAATGGTAGATCTACTTGTATCGCTTTAAGATATCTCCATATTGTTTTCCACAGAGGCTGAACCAGTTTGCAGTCCCACCAGCAGTGTAGGAGTGTTTCTATCTCTCCACATCCATGCCAACATTTATTGTTTGGGGACTTTTTGATAAAGGCCATTCTTACTGGAGATAAGTGATAACTCATTGCAGTTTTGATTTGCATTTCCCTGATGATTAGAGATGTTGAGCATTTTTTCATGTTTGTTGGCCTTTATTCTGTCTTCTTTTGAAAATTTTCTGTTCATGTCCTTTGCCCACTTTTTGATAGGATTGTTTGGTTTTTTCTTTCTGATTTTCCTGAGTTCTAAATAGATTCTAGTTATCAGCCCTTTATCGGATGTGTAGCTTGCGAAAATTTTCTCCCATTCTGTGGGTTGTCTGTTTGCTCTCTTGACAGTTTCTTTGGCTGTGCAAAAGCTTTTTTATTTGATCAGGTCCCATTTATTTATTTTTGTTGCTACTGTGATTGCCTTTGGGGTCTTCTTTATAAATTCTTTGCCTAGTCCAATGTCTAGAAGAGTATTTCCAACATTTTCCTCTAGGATTCTAATAGTTTCACACGTAATGTTCAAGTCTGTTACCCAGCGTGAGTTGATTTTTGTGAGAGGTAAAAGGTGTGGATCTTGTTTCAGTCTTCTGCATGTGACTATCCGGTTTTCCCAGCACCATTTAAGGATAAGGATTCTTTTCCCCAGTGAATGTTTTTGTCTGCTTTGTTGAAGATTAGTTGGCTATATGAGTATGGTTTTATATCTGGGTTCTCTGTTCTGTTCCACTGGTCAATGTCCCTGTTCTTGTGCCAGTTGAAAGCTGTTTTAATTACTATAGCCTTGTAGTATAGTTTGAAATCTGGTAAATTGATACCTCCTATTTTGTTTTTATTGCCTAGGATTGATTTTGCTATATGGGGTCTTCTCTGGTTCCATACGAAGCATAAAATTTTTTTTTCTATATCTGTGAAAAATGATGATGGTATTTTAATAGGGACTGCATTGACTCTGTAGGTCACTTTGGGTAGTATAGACATTTTAACAATGTTGATTCTGCCAACCCATGAGCATGGTATATTCTTCCACTTGTTTACATCCTTTGCTATTTCCTTCTTCAGTGTTTCATAGTTCTCCCTGTAGAGGTCTTTTACCTCCTTAGTTAAATATATTCCTAGGTACTTTCTTTCCTTTGTTGCTATTTTGAAGGGAATTGAGTCTTTGATTTGGTTCTCACTTATACTGTTGTTGGAGTATATGATTTCTGTGTATTGATTTTGTATCCTGAGACTTTACCAAATTCATTTATCAGATCAAGGATTCTCTTGGTTGAATCCTTGGGGTTTTCTAGATATAGTATCATGTCATCAGCAAAGAGTGAGAGTTTGATCTCTTCTGCTTCCATTTGGACGCCCTTAATTCTGCTCTCTTGTCTATCAAATTTATAAAAGCAAAAACAATCATAAGAGTGTGAGATGATATACCATGTTAGGTGCTTATTTCTCTATCTAAAAATGACTACTACTTTAAAGTTCTGTTAATGTATGAAAGTTGCATATTAGTCTCATAAAATATTTTTGTTCACTTAAGATACTTCATATTTTATTTATAAATTTCAGTTAAATCACACTATGATCTCTTCACATTTTATTATAGTGCTGCATTGTTTGAAGGAGGGGAAAAAGAACAAGTTGTCCTTATACAACCTTTTTTTTCTCTCTATTTTTCAGATCAATAACTCGATCTTATTACCGCAACTCAGTTGGTGGCTTTTTAGTATTTGACATTACTAACCGACGATCTTTTGAACATGTGAAAGATTGGCTAGAAGAAGCAAAAATGTATGTACAGCCATTTCGGATTGTATTTCTGCTAGTGGGACATAAATGTGATTTAGCTTCACAACGTCAAGTTACAAGGGAAGAAGCTGAAAAACTATCGGCAGACTGTGGAATGAAATATATAGAAACCTCAGCAAAAGATGCTACAAATGTTGAAGAATCCTTCACAATCTTGACAAGAGACATATATGAACTTATTAAAAAGGGAGAAATTTGTATTCAAGATGGCTGGGAAGGGGTTAAAAGTGGTTTTGTTCCAAATACTGTGCATTCTTCTGAGGAAGCAGTGAAGCCCAGGAAAGAGTGCTTCTGCTGACTTCAAACATGCCAAAGAACTAACAAGAACAGATTGGGTGTCATTTCAGGATAAATACCAACATTAAAAGCAGAACGATGCAATGAAAGCATTAAAAAACCCACACTGACACTATTTTGTAAGGTATTTGATTCGGAGCACTATACTTACTTGTTAAACTACCAGATTAGGTATTTTGCTAAATTATCAGGCAAAGCAGACAACTTTTTCTTGAAACTGGCATATCTACATATTACCTCCATTCTCACTTTGTCAGCATACAGCTGACCTTAGTGTCCAGATATATCAATATTACTCATTTTTCTTGACAGTTCAAAATGGATTTTTTTGTATAATACATAGTCTGATTAAAAATATTTTATCAGGAATTACGTTATCTTGAGTTAATTAAGATTGAATAGTAAAGTGCATTTAAAAGTACGCTGTTCACTTGCAAAATAAACAATCTCAGAAGTATCAACTAAGACTTAAGTAACAGTTGTTGTTTAAGGTACCAGGGATTTTTTTGTTGTTTTTTTTTAACCATTCTCTGAATATTTATCCTCCTTTAATTTTGCCTGAACATAAGAAAATGAGTTTTGTACTCATTTTTGTTCCCCGATTTGTTGCTCCTAAAAGTTTTATGTTTTACAGAGATATGTAAGGATCCAAGCAAAATATGCTAAGCAAGTATTTGTAAAAATAAAAAACAAAGGACCACTCAGTAGCAAATGTTCGATGTTACTGTATACTGTTTGTGTTTAGACAAGAAAAACAAAATTTATTTATATACTGACATTTTCAAAGGTAATATATGCAATTTACCTTTATTGTCAAAATTATCAATATAGGTAAATATGGAATGTTTTTAATAATAGCATTTTTGTCCAAGTAAACTTCCAAATTTTTCCATTTTCAATACAAGAAGAATGTAGAAAAGATTTTTCTGGATAAGGAAAATTGGTTAGATGTTTGATATATTTAGCATTCAAATTGCATTTTACAAATCTCAACAGTGCAAGTGAAGATAGAATAATTAGTCAAGGCAGTAAAATGACTTTTGAGTTTCCTAATTTTTAACTTACTGATTAAACTTCTCTCCTGGAAGGGACATTTTGATCACAATTCAAATATTTTATAACGTACTCTATTCTATAAACTATTCCTAATCACAGAGGGGCACCAAATGAAGCTGCATTTTTGGAATCATAATGTTTTTACTGTTAAACTGTATATAGTTGCTTCATTTGTTTGAAAACCAAAGTGGTATAGTAGAAAGAATATTTAACAAGAAATCAGAGAACTTGATTTTAAACTTGCCTGTGCAGTACCAATACTTGATCATGAGTAAGTCACATAACCTCTCTAAGCATCATTTTTCTAATCTGTAAAATGAGACTAATAACTTGAGTTATTGTGTTTCATGGAATTATTTTGAGAATCAAGTGAATCAGGCAAAAAAGCTTTGTAAATAGAGAAAGCATTATACAAATGTGAGATTGATAACAGTTGCTCATGGCCATACTATTATATTTATAATGGATGAGAAGTTTGTTTTTTCCTTTCATTCCTGTGCAAAGGGAGCAAAAAATGGTGTGTGATTTCAAGGACCTGCGGGAATTCTTGGTTGATGCTTATCTTCTACCCTTTTTTACCCTGAACCACTGCTCCTCTAAAGTGGAAATGATAGAGAGGGAAGTCCCTGGAGACTTAATCCAATCAAAAGTCATGTTTGAATGTGTTTTTTGTGCATCTTTGAAGTAGATATTTACTTCTATTTTCAAATACTTGTACATTTTCTAGGTTCATGTAAGTATTTTTTAATAGTGCTTATGGAGAGAATATAAATTATAACCATAAAAATTATAAATATTTATATTGTCAACATTTCCTTGATATTCTTAGGTTAATTTCACATTGATTTCAAACTATAATCAACCAGGTGAGAAAGTACCTGTCCCCCAAAATGTGAAGTAGTCTGTTTTTACCGTTACAGTCCAAAATGGCATAAACTCAAATACTGAATATCTAACAACAGTTTAAAGTTCAGTCACCTGTGCCTACTTTTAAAGTTAAATAGCTAAAATATAAAATGTGATTTAACTTTCAGTGGACTCCTTTATAATAATATTGGGGGAGACTAATATTGGGGCTGAAGGATATTGTGTATTCCAAGATTGAAAATAAGACTAATGGCTAGGCGTGATGGCTCGTGCCTGTAATCCCAGCACTTTGGGAGATTGAGGCTGGAGGATCGCTTGAGGCCAGGAGTTCAAGACTAGTCTGAGCAACATAGTGAGGACCCTCCCCATCTCTAAAAGAATTAAAAATAAAATAGAACTAAGGAATTGAAGAAACAAACTGGAAGGCGCAAGGCCCAAAAAGTTGATACTTACATGACAGAAGCAGGCCTAGAACTCTGGTTGCCCAACAGGTTGCTCACCAAGCTGTTTTGTGTGTACATATGTGTATGTGTATTGGATAGGGAAGGATGCAAAAGAAAGGGGAAATGTGATCTAACTGAATCCACAAACTACTGTGGTTGGGTTAGATGATTTTTATATTATAGAGGAGCTATTTCTGGTAAAAACAATAGTAAAGCGAATGATGACTACAAAGATCTGAGTTCTTACGCAAGATTGCCAAACATCTGTATAACCCCTAGCAAGATAGCTTTACATTTATATATGTAAAATAGGTGACCTATTTTCTTACACATCATTATAGAGAATATGGATAATAATGCCAAAATAGTAAAAATATTTGCTCCAGGCAAAATGTTTTGATTAAGTTTCTTAGACATCTAATGTATTTGATTTTACATTAAAATTATTTCATTTAAAATGTATTTAATTGAAATTTAAACCATGTTTAAATTCAAAAATGTAAAACTAATGAATGATGTAGCTGATTACTAAAATTTTAAGTACATGTGATTTTTAAAAAGGAATGAAAAACTATCCAATTATATAATAAACTTGCCCCTGCCAGAAATTACTCATCTTGAGCTTCATTAACACTTTCAATGCATGTAGTGATGTGATGGTTTATTAAATGGTAATCTTAAGCCAAAATATTTAAATACTCAGAATGCTTTTAAATGTGGCCTTTATATGCATAATAGTAGCAAACCAGATTTCCTGAGCCTGGAAACTTGAACGATTACTCTAGGTTTCCAAAAGCCTCAAGCACTCCATGATTTTTTTTTTTTTTTTTTTGTGGCAACCAAAATAGTCTTTTATATTGTAGCTAAGATAACTTTACAAGAACAAAGTCTTTTTATCCAACTTTCATCATTAAAAACTGAATCTATGGATTAATAAAATCATTTTAAGAGTATTTTTGTCAGATTTTATACTGCCTTTAGTTCAACTAAGAACAAAGCTTTCATTAACTTTAAAAAAGTGCACTGTATTTGAATAATTTCCTTAGGTCTGATATAGTGAGAAGGACTAGCAAGCTAAAGACCCATTTCATTTGTTTCTTAGTAACTACCTGGAAATATTTGGAAATGCAAAGGAAACATAGAGCCTTTAAGAAAAAAACTGAAAGACTACAAAGGCTTTAAAGTCAGATCTTGAGCTGGTACAGTGGCTCACACCTGTAATCCCAGCACTTTGGGAAGTTGAAGTGGGAGGATCTCTTGGGACCAGAAGCTCTAGACCAGCCTGGTCAACATAGTGAGATCCAGTCTCTACAAAAATTAGCCCTTGGTGTGGTGATACACACCTGTAGTCTCAGCTACTCAGGAGGCTGAAGCAGGAGGATCACTTGAGCCCAAGAGTTTGAGGTTGCAGTGAGCTATGAAGACACCACTGCACTCTAGCAAGACCCTGTCTCAAAAAGTAAAAAATAAAATAATAATAAAGTTAAATCCTTTGCATTTAAAAATGGTAGAATCCATTCCCAATCAGAAGCTAACTTGAAAATTCCACAGCTGATAAATAGCCATCTCTGCTTCAGAAACTTTCTAAATCTCAATGTTTTCACCATACTTTCCTGAGCAACCAATCTTCACTTGACCTTAAAATAACTTAATAATAACAAACTAATCTCCTGAACCTGAATGAACTGCTGCATGACCTGGTATTTCTATAATGTTAATAACTGATGCAAGTAGACACATGAGTGATGAGCTGTGACAATCTATATCAATCATTGTACAATCTAGTTCACTTACTGCACATAATCATGGTAGAAAATAAATGAAAACATTTTCTAAGGTATAAAAAAATTAGTGTACCTTGCTATTTCTCTGGGTAAATTGTTTGTCTTTTTTTTTAAAAAATAGTGCCTACAACTTTGTCTTATCTATGTGACATTTAGTAACTACTAATTGATGGTTATTATGTTGAATTTAATCCTATTAAATGTGGGTTCCACATACTTGGTTTTAATTTGTATGTTCCACAGAAGAATAAACATCTTTTGCTATGATATCTCTTGGCATTCTTTTTTCCAGAATGACAACCAATGAAAATAAGATACAAACTTTTCGAAGCGTGTTACTAATATTTGATTTTAAATAATGAATAATAAGAATGAGAATGAGAACTGTGATTGTGCCAGGATTGTTACATTATCCTTCTTTAGCAATCCATCTTTAGTAATGCTTTTAAAACAGAAGCAACTGTTTAACTGCAATTGTGTATATGTGTGTGTGTGTGCGCACGCATGTGTGTGTATTCACAAATGAAGTACAAATAAGAATCAATTAGAGATCTGTAATCCCTTATATATTACATTATACCATGCTGGAGTGTGAGGCAGAACCCCATAATCAAACATTAATATTTTTATTCAGCAAAATGTATGAATATTCATACTAAAAGAGATAAGGTCTATAAATAACCTGTCATCAGTTTAGGTCAGATTTTTGCTGCCAAATGAGTTATAAAAATAATCTTAGATTTTGAGAGCTCTTTTGGTTTCAGAATTGCAGAAAAGGGATCATGGCCATATTCTATGCCTTAACAGATATTTCAAAACTCGTGACTTTACTTGGTTCATCTTTGTTGTACTTCAGCCTTGCACATAGTGGCAGTTTATTAAATTTTAAATTGAGCTGTTAAATCACACAGAAAATTTTCATACATTCTGCACATGTAACACAGATGTAAAATGTTTACCACAGTGCTTAGCACATTTTTTTTTAAGAGACAAGGTCTCACTGTGTTGCCCAGGCTGCCCTCAAACTGTTAGGCTCAAGCAATGCTCCCACCTCAGCCTTCCGAGTAGCTGGGACTACAGGCATGTGCCCCTGTGCCTGGCCCATCATTTTTATTATTATTTTTGTTCTAGTTTTAGTGTCATTCTTACTATAATCACCATTTGTCAAGGAGGGAATTTTAATCCTCATAGTCAACTAGAAACTGATTTTTTTTTTTTTTGAAACAGTCTCACTCTTGGGTGAGTGCCTTGACATCAGCCTAGCTCACAGCAACCTCAAACTCCTGAGTAGCTGGGACTACAGACGCACACCACTACTCCTGGCTAATTTTTTCAATTTTTAGTAGAGACAGCAGTCTTACTCTTGCTCAGGCTGGTCTCGAACTCCTGAGCTCAAACTGTCCTCCCGCCTCTGCCTCCCAGAGTGCTAGGAGTACAGGCATGAGCCACCGCGCCCTGCCTGAAACTGATTGTTGATAATGGCTGCCTTGTTCATTTTAAGTGGTCATGACTCTGAAATGGTCTGATTCTTAGAATCAGAGAAGAATGCTTTACTAGTGCCCTGAAGGACATAGAGAAGATGATACAGCTCTTGGGAATTGCTGGCCATCAACAACAGCATCTGACATATGGACAGGTACTGGAATCAGTGTGAACCAACACATATCTTGACAGCAGTACTGGAAATAGTCACCACCAGGAAGAGTTAGCACATGCACCCAATGTGGTAAGGACTGTGGATCAGTCCTTAGTTTACATAAAATCGTTATGTAAACTACATAACCATTACATAAAATGATTATCAGTAGCATTTTTAAAAGATTTTTTGGTAACAGCTTTATTCACATATAATTTACATGTCATACAATTCAACCACTTAAAAGGAACAAATCAATAGTTTTGAATATACTCAATTGAGCAACTATCACCATAATCAATTTTAGAATATTTTCATCACCTCAAAAAGAAATCCCCATACCCTTTAGCTATCACCTTAATACTCTTCCCCACCTGCAACCCCACCCACCCTACACCAGAGTCCTAAACAGCCACTAATCTACTTCTTGTGTCTCTGTATTTGCTTATACTGGACATTTCACAGAAAAAGAGTCATATAATATGTAGCCTTTTGTGACCGGCTTCTTCCAATTAGCATAATGTTTTCAAAATAGTAGCTTCATTTTAATAAAAATTCTCCCATTGTGTAGTAAATACTCATTGCACAAAACTTAGAAAATATAGAAAGATAGAGGGAAATCATCATTAGACCCATTACTGTAAATCAACTTTTTAATATTTAATATATTCCTTCTAGTAAACACAGCCATGTAGTAAAAAAAAAAAATATGATAACAGACGTATAAAATAGAAAGTGAAAGCGCCCTTTTACCCTAACCCAATTCCATTCTCCTCCAAGAGAAAACCACTGCTTACAATTTTATATATTCATGTCTTTTTCCTATGTATTTACACATACCATATACACATATATAATGGGAAGCTTCTTACATGGGATCAGTTTTAATATTCTGTAACTTGGGTTTTGCACATAGTAGGGTCTTAGAAATCTCTCCATATCAATATATATTTATTTTCTTTTTGATAGCTTCCTAGAGTACCACAACACATACTTGACTATTTCCAATAATAGACATTTAGATTTTTTTCAATTTTTTTGCTACCAGAAACAATGTTCCAATGAACATCTTAGTGCACATATTTTGGTGCAAATGTGTAATTTTGTGTGATGGATTCCTAGCAGTAGGCTTGCTGGGTTAAAGGACATTGTACATTTTTTTGGTAAGTGTTGCCAAATTTCTCTTTAAGAGAGTAGGACTGGCTGGGCACAGTGGCTCACACCTGTAATCCTAGCACTCTGGGAGGCCGAGGCTGACAGATAGCTCAAGGTCAGGAGTTCAAAACCAGCCTGAGCAAGAGTGAGACCTCGTCTCTATTAAAAAATAGAAATTAATTGGCCAGCTAAAAATATATAGAAAAAATTAGCTGAGCATGGTGGTGCATGCCTGTAGTACCAGCTACTCGGGAGGCTGAGGCAAAAGGATCGCTTGAGCCCAGGAGTTTGAGGTTGCTGTGAGCTAGGCTGATGCAACGGCACTCTGGCCCATGCAAGAGAGTGAGACTCTGTGTCAAAAAAAGACAGAACCTTATCCTTTCAGGTGTTGTCTCCTAAATGGCTCTGTAACTGAGTCTTCAGTAAGCCATTTTACCTTTCAACTAGGCCAGCTGCTTCTGGGTGATGAGGAACGTGGTTAAGAACAGATAATTCACCGGGCGCGGTGGCTCACGCCTGTAATCCCAGCACTCTGGGAGGCCCAGACGGGCGGATTGCTTGAGGTCGGGAGTTCGAAACCAGCCTGAGCGAGACCCCGTTTCTACTAAAAATAGAAAGAAATTAATTGACCAACTAAAAGTATATATACAAAAAATTAGCCGGGCATGGTGGCGCATGCCTGTAGACCCAGCTACTCGGGAGGCTGAGGCAGGAGGATCGCTTGAGCCCAGGAGTTTGAGGTTGCTGTGAGCTAGGCTGACGCCACGGCACTCACTCTAGCCTGGGCAACAAAAGTGAGACTCTGTCTCAAAAAAAAAAAAAAAAAAAAGAACAGATAATTCCATAGGCATGACCTCACTGCAGCACTTCCTTTACTATGGAATGAGTTTCTTTATCAGACACAATGCCTTGAGTGATGCCCTTAGCTCAATAAGGCATTCTGCGAATTCAAGGATGGGATTGCTGCCAAAAGCATTGCAGACAACGAAGGTAAAACCACATCCAGAATGTGTATCTATTTCAATAAGGATAAATCTCTGCTCTTTCCGTGATGGAAAAGTTCCAGTGTAATTAATCTGTAACTAATGGCTGTTGGACCCCTGTGTGTGGGGATCCCTGAGACCACACCCAGGTTCGGTGATTCAGGATTCACAGGACTCAGTATGTAATTGCACTCACAGCCGTGTTATATTACAGCAAAGGCTATAAAGCAAAATCAGCCAAGAAAAAGGTGTGTGGGGCAAAGTCTGGAAAAAATGCACACACTTCCAAGGGTCCTCTCCACATGGAATCACACAGGCTATCCTTAATCCCTCCAGCAACAATTTGTGACAACATGTGTGAAATGTTGTCTACCAGAGAAGTTTGTTAGAGACTCAGTGCCCAGGTTTTTATAATAGAAGGGGTTGGTCACATAGACAGCTTCTGTCTGGCACAGGCCAAAATTCCAGACTCCCTGAAAGAAAGCAGGAATTCAGCACAAAGTTTATTGTTTCTATGAACAGTTTAGGTGTAATAAGCTGTTCTTATCAGTTCTGGGAACGGTAGGAACCCTCCTGAAATCCCAGTTCCCAGATGCCAGCCAAGGGCCAAGCTTATAAGCAGGCCTTTCAAAGCACAGCAGTCAGGCCTGCTGTGTTAACTCTTTTCTGCATGGTTCCCCTGGGGAATAGTGACAAGTCAGGGCCCCGTGTGGTCTCTTTTGTTGGACATTCAGGTGGGGGCAGAAGCTAGATCAGCCTTGGTAAATAGGAGCCCAGGATGTTGGGTTCAAGCACAAAGCAGGGCAAAGGAGATTGGATTTGGTGCCAGAAACCATCAAGTGACAACTGGCAAGGCTGCTCCAATCTACTTCTTCACACTGGTTGGGAACAACTCTCCAGGACTCCAATGGCCCTCTCCTTCTGGGTGAACCTTAGAAAAGGACGGTTAGTGGAATAGATACAAGGAAGGAGCTTCCTCAGCAACTAGTCTCAAGGCCACAACTGGTACTTACCATCTTCATCCTCTACCATCCAATCTCAATTCCCCTTCCCCATATCTAGCATCTCTGCTGGTTTCAGTGGCTTGTCTGGTCATGTGATATAGACCCCCATTTCTGGTGAGGCCCACATCCTAATTCCCAGCACCTGTGAGTATGTTACCTTACATGGCAAAAGGGACTTTGCAAAGTCCCCTGCCAACATGTCACTGGGTTGAGGATTGTGAAGAGGGGAGATTATCCTGGATTATCAAGGTAGTTGCAAGGTAACCACAAGGGAAAGAGGTGGGCAGGAGAGTCAGAGAAGCTATGATGATGGAAGCAGAGGAGTGATGCCATTATTGGAGCAGGGCTATGAGCCAAGGCGGCCACTAGAAGCTGGAAAAGGAAAGGATCCAATTTTCCCCTAGAGCTTCCAGATGGAATGCAACCCTGCTACATCATGATTTTAGCCCATAGGACCCATTTTTTTTTTTTTTTTTTTTTTTTTGAGACAGAGTCTCACTTTGTTGCCCAGGCTAGAGTGAGTGCCGTGGCGTCAGCCTAGCTCACAGCAACCTCAATCTCCGGGGCTCAGCGATCCTCCTGCCTCAGCCTCCCGAGTAGCTGGGACTACAGGCATGCGCCACCATGCCCGGCTAATTTTTTTGTTTATATATTTTTAGTTGGTCAATTAATTTATTTCTATTTTTGGTAGAGACGGGGTCTCGCTCAGGCTGGTTTTGAACTCCTGACCTTGAGCAATCCGCCCACCTCGGCCTCCCAAAGTGCTAGGATTACAGGCGTGAGCCACCACGCCCGGCCCTTAGGACCCATTTTTGAAGTTCTGACCCCCAGAACTGCAAGACAATAAATTTGTGTTGTTTTAAGCCACCGAGTTTGCGGCAAATTGTTACATCAGCAATAAGAAACTAATAGAATATGTCTTTTTCAGCCAAAGGTCACTGCACTTCCCCATTTACCACCAGATTGGACAAGGAAGTGCCACAAGGCACCATGTGATCCATATATTTTTCCCTGCCCCATTGCGTAGCAGCGCCCTTACCCACTCTTGACAAAGTTCAATTACCTTTACTGGGATGAAGTCTCCTCTTCTTGCCTGCTGGTCCCTTGCCATAAGATACAAAGTACCCAGTGCAGGCATAGCTTATAATTAACAGGATTCTTGCTGTGTCCTCTGGCAAAAGTGTTTGCCTTTGGAAATCAGGACCTCTTAACCTACGGAGTCCAGAATTGCAGAGATGGAGAAACACAAATTCCCCAAGTAGATCACTGGTAGTGATGGTAAATGAGGTTACTCCTGCTTCTGCCCCTTGGTTCCTGGACCCATGTATGCTTCCCACTGGGGACACAGCTCTATACATAGGTCTCCAAAGTAAACCTGGCATCATGGAGGAGGGTTCCCACGTTCATAGAGTATCTTCACTGAGCAAGCACTATCAGGTCAGCAGCTTCTGGTGATGCGATACATGGTACAATCAGGGATCTCATGGTCATGGACCCACACCTGCACTTTGATGTAAAATGGGTCCCTGGTCTGATGTGATGATATATGGCATGCAAGCAAGAAAGGCAAACTCATACCCAGTACGTATGCCTGTTCCTGCCAGAATTAACCTTAGTTAACAATTAACCTTTCCAATGTAAACAACTTGCCACCAAGTGGCCTGTTAGTCTCTTTGAGGGATGGTACTTCATCAGTGACTCAGTTTGGTCTCCTCTGCAGGCAGATGGGATATTCAGTGGTGGACATTCAGCCTTCATACGTGGGAGCCCATGCTGTCAGATCTAAGCACCCCTTCCATCCCTTCCACCATGACAGCTTTGCTTACCTGCCCTTTATGCCAGAACCAAGTAGGCAATGACAGAGGTTGACTGCTGCCAACTGGCAGAGTAATTTTGTCTTTTTGGTGGTGTTAGTGCATCTTCTGAAGTAGATGCTCTTGTCAGTGTTAACATGTGCTACAAAGACCCTCATACTTTGTGCCTGTTCATCCTCTGCCCCATCCCAGATTTCTTTGTCCCCAGGTCAGATAGCCAAACCATTCACTGCTGCCCAGGAGTCTGTATATTCTAACTTCAGGCCATTTCTCTTTCCACACAAAGCAAATGACCAAGGTATCAAAGAAAAACCAGAGTGAAAGTGGTAAAAACATGTTACTCAGGAACTATCACATTAGGGGAAAGAGACTTCAGTATAGAACTGGGCTCAATTCCAAATTCAGCAAAGAAAAGTGGGAATGTATAGCCAAGGAATAGGGTCAGGGTTAGTAGGTGGAAAATTGCTAAGAGAAAACATCATGGGTGAGAGGGATTGTGGCTGAACTGATCTAACAGGATTCTTGCTGAAGGCAGGCCAGAGTGATCAGACATCACCTGGGATAATGAGGAATGAGGAATTTGATCGTATATGGAGGGTGATCAGATATAAGGCTGGGGGATTCCAGCTAAGCTGGTGCTTGCTAAAATGGGCTCTAGGACATGTTGTCTAAGGACAGGGCCTAGTTAGGCTCAGAGGAACCTAAGTTTGGTCAAGGAGGGAATACTTGTCAAATAACACCATCCAAATCTCTGCCCATTGGTAGGGTTTTCCCTGACATGTCCTTTAAATACTTTGGTGCAGTTGTTGTCCATTTTTTTGGCCTGCATGCATGTACTAAGCCAACCCATCATGGATCAAGCTTGACCATTTTTTTCCTCCTTCATCAACTTGTCATAAGGCCATAGGTGTGAGCTAAGGAAGAGCCGTGGATACAATAGTGTTGGATGAGGTGGCTGGCACCCCCATGTTTGTTGTCAAGGCCTACCTACCCGTCAACGAGTCCTTTGGCTTCACTGCCAACTTGAGGTCCAACACGGGCGGCCAGGCCTTCCCCCAGTGCGTGTTTGACCACTGGCAGATCCTGCCCGGAGACACCAGCCACCCCAGCCAAGTGGTGGCCGAGACCCGCAGGTGCAAAGGCCTGAAAGGAAGGCAGTCCAGCCCTGGACAACTTCCTGGACAAATTGTAGGCGGCCCTGGCCGCAGTGCCCGCCACCCCGGATAGGGCGGTCACGGCACCCACACCCAGTTCGACCACAGCAGCACGTCCTTGCATTATCAGACGACACCTCAGACTGTCCCGACACAGTGATGCTCCACCTGAGAGGTTCCGGGGCCACTTCGTGCCATGGCTCAACCTGAACACTCGATGCCATTTCTTTCCATATTTATTTTCAGGTCGAAGAAATGCCCTCTTTGCAGGGACTGATTTGGCCGGTGGGGGAGGGGGAGGCAGGGTGGGACACCCAAGTAAGTTTTTTTTCCATTTCTTCAGAGGGAAACTCAGATGTCCAAAAAATTTTCAAATGAACGCATCAAGAGGTTTATTTGGGTAAATGGCCCATGGTGGCTTTTTCCTCTAGAAGGGAAAGGAACAAGCGGGTAAGGTAATAACTAGAAGGCAGGAAGTCCTGTGCGGTGTGATCATGAGCACGTCCAACTGTATTAGTGCCATTGGAATAATAAATTTGATATGGTGGTGACTTCAAAAAAAAAAATAGTGTTGGATGACATAGGGTTCCAAGCTTCCTGCCTACACAGCTAGCTTGTGCTTGATCCTGGATGTAGCTCTTTCATCTGATAAAAGAGTGTTGCTGTGCTTGGCGGTTCTGATGGAAACCGACTGCTGAAGGCCAGTTGTAGCCGTATGGTCACTTGGTCCTCCATGGTCAGGCTATTCACCTCTACCAGTGCCCAGTATCATGCCAGGAGTTGGTTTTTGTTTTGTTTAGTTTTGTTTCTTAGAGACACCCTCTCACTCTGTCACCCAGCCTACCGGGCTGGAGTGCAGTGGCACATTCACTACAGCCTTGAACTCCTGGACTCAGTAGATCCTCCTGCCTCAGCCTTCTGAGTAGGGGACTACACACCACCAGATGTGGTGTGTGGTAGGCACACACCACCACACCTGGCTAATTTTTCTTATTTTTTGTAGAGATGGGGTCCTGCTTTGTTGCCCAGGCTGGTCTCAAACTTATGGCTTCAAGCGATCCTCCTGCCTCAACTTCCCAAAGTACTGGGATTACAGGCATGAACCACTGCACCTGGCCCAAATTGCTTTTTTATATTTTATTTTATTTTATTTTTTGAGACAGTCTCGCTTTTATTGCCCAAGCTAGAGTGAGTGCCGTGGCATCAGCCTAGCTCACAGCAACCTCAAACTACTGGGCTCAAGAGATCCTCCTGCCTCAGCCTCCCTAGTAGCTGGGACTACAGGCATGTGCCACCATGCCTGGCTAATTTTTTCTATATATATTAGTTGGCCAATTAATTTTTTTTCTATTTCTAGTAGAGACGGGGTCTCGATCTAGCTCAGGCTGGTTTTGAACTCCTGACCTCGAGCAATCCTCCTGCCTCGGCCTCCCAGAGTGCCAGAATTACAGGCGTGAGCCACCACCCCCAGCCTCAAGTTGTTTTTTTAAAGGCAAATAATTCTCCACTACATATGGAATGACTTTGATCCAGAACTCTTGTGATTCTCCCATTGGATCTTGTCATAAATTCCATAAGGTGTCTTTCCCCACTACTAGCTGCTGGTTGTTTGGTTCAAGCAGCAAGACCACTTGCGCCACAGTACAAGACCTCCTTTAGAGTCCTTTCCTTTCCTGGAAACCTGGCATATGAGTCAGAGAAGTATTATCTAATATGGACTAAGCTGCCTTCAGAACCCGAAAAGACCTACTAAAATTTGTTCTTTCTTCTTCATGATGGGAGGTGCAAGATGAAACAAATGATCCTTTACTTTAGATGGAATATCCCAACATGCACCTGATCACTTTTCACTCCTGTGTCAAGTTCCTGAGTCCTTCATAGGGTTTATTTTGAAGTGCATGTGGCTTCCAGCATACTTGCCACTCTTGCTCATTTCACATGATTAACATAATGTCATTTATCAATATGATGTTGTGCAGGATGTTGGGAGAACCCAGATCTTTTTGGACTGTAATATGACAGAGGACAAGAGAGTTAACATAGCCCTAGGACAAAACTGTAAATTTTTGCTGTTGTCCATGCCACATGACTGCACGCTGTTTCTGATCCTCTTTTTTAATTGCTAGAGAAAAGAATGCATTCACCAAATCAAAAGCTATATGCCATGTACCTAGCACCATGTTAATCTACTCTAGCAAAGATACCACACTGGGACAGTGCCACAACTGGCACTCTTCATGTCACAGCTGGTTGAGTTTGGTAGTCTACTGTCATTCTCCAAAATCTGTTTGATGTTTTCGGGAGTAGGATTGGCCAATTAAATGGAGATGTGATGAAGATTACTACCCTCGAATCTTAAAATCTCTAAGAATAGTCCTAGCTTTCAGAATCTCCCTCAGGATATAATAGTATCTTGGCCAAGGCAGATGTGCACTTTAAGAACCCATTATTTCACCTTCCCCACTGAGCTAGCTTTTACTCCACAGGCCAGTAATCCGGTATATGCCAGCTACCAGGCATAGTCATACATCACTGAACAAGGAGGATTTGTTCATCGTCGTTAGACAATTTCATCATTGTACGAACATTGTAGAGTGTACTTAGCATAAACTTAGATGGCAGAGACTACCACGCACCTAGACTATATGGTATAGCCTATTGCTCCTAGGCTATAGACCTGTACAGGACATCACTGTACTGAATACTGTAGGCAATTGTAACACGCTGGTATTTGTGCATGTAAGCATATATAAACATAGAAAAGGTATAGTAAAAATATGGTATAGAAGATTAAAAATGGTACACCTGTATAGGGCGCCTATCATGAATGGGGCTTGCAGGATTGGAAGTTGCTCTGGGTGAGTCAGTGAGTAAGTAGTGAGTGAATGTGAAAGCCCAAGACATCACTGTATACTACTGTAGATATTATAAACGCTGTACTCTTAGCGTACACTAAATTTATAGAATTTTTTCTTCAATAATAGATTAACCTTAGCTTCCCTAACTTTTTTACTTTATAAACTTTTTCTTTTTTTTAACTTCTTAACTCTTTTAGAATAACACTTAGCTTAAAGCACAAACACATTTTACAGCTGTATATTTTACAGCTTTCTTTATGACCTTATTCCATAAGCTTTTTTCCCTATTAAATTTTTTTTTTTTTTTACTTTTTAAACTTTTGTGTTAAAAACAAAGAAACAAACATGCACATTATGCTAGGCCTACACAGGTACAAGATCATCAATATCACTGTCTTCCATCTCTAAATCTTGTCCCACTGGGAGGTATTTAGGAGCAATAACAGGCATGGAGCTGTCATCTGTTAACTGTTTTACAGTTAACTTTTTATGTTATGTAGAAAGAGTATACTCTAAAATAACAATAGGGCCTGGCATGGTGGCTCATGCCTGTTATTTTAGCACCTTGGGAGGCCGAGGTGGAAGGATCACTTGAGGGCAAGAGATCAGCCTGGGTAACATAGCACAAGACCTTGTCTTTACAAAAAAAAAATAGCCAGACATGGTGGTACACACCTGTAATTATATACTCAGGAAGTTGAGGCAGGAAGATCACTTGAGCCCAGGAGTTGGAGTTTTTACAGTGATCTATGATGATGCCACTGCACTCTACCCTGAGTGAGACCCTGTCTCCACAATAAAAAAATAAATTAAAAAATAATATAATGATAAAAAGTATAGTAAATACAAATTATACATAGTGGTTTCTTATTAAGGATTATGAACTATACATAACTGTATGTGCTATGCATTTATACAAGTGGCAGTAGGTTTGTTTATACCAGCATCACCACAAACATAAATAATGCATTATACTACCACATTACAACCATTACCATACATTGTTGCTAGGCAATAGGAATTTATTTTTTTCCCTAGAAAGGGTCTTTCTCTGTTGCTCAGGCTAATCTTGAACTCCTGTCCTCAAATGATCTTCCTGACTCAGCCTCCCAAGTAGCTGGAACTACAGTCATGGCCATCATGCCCAGCTAATTTTTTCATAGAAATGGGAGTCTCTCTATATTGCTTAGCCTGGTCTGGAACTCCTGACCTCAAATGATCCTCCAGCCTCAGCTTCCCAAAGTGCCAGGATTACAGGCATGAGCCACCGTGCCCAGTTGACAACAGGAATTTTTCATCTCCATCATTATAATCTTATGGGATCATTATTGTATATGTAGTTCATTCTTGACCTAAATGTCATCATGCAGCACATGACTCTACATTTTGATTATATGTTTGAAGACTGGGGAAGTGACCACTGGAAGAGTCTGTAGATGCAGTGAACCTGTTACAGAAAGTTTGGTACTTATCCCTGAGGCCAAATGATCGAGAACAAAGAATGAGGACAAGTGGTTTGAGGAAAAGGAAAGAGAAGTTTATTAATTTGCAGGCAAATGAGGAGAGCAGCAGACTAGTGCCTCAAAAGACCACCATCCAGGCCGGGCGCAGTGGCTCACGCCTGTAATCCTAGTTCTCTGGGAGGCCGAGGTGGGCGGATTGCTCGAGTTCAGGAGTTTGAAACCAGCCTGAGCAAGAGCAAGACCCCGTCTCTACTATAAATGGAAAGAAATTAATTGGCCAACTAAAAATATATACAAAAAATTAGCCGGGCATGGTGGCGCATGCCTGTAGTCCCAGCTACTCGGGAGGCTGAGGCAGGAGGATCACTTGAGCCCAGGAGTTTGAGGTTGCTGTGAGCTAGGCTGACGCCACGGCACTCACTCTAGCCTGGACAACAAAGCGAGACTCTGTCTCAAAAAAAAAAAAAAAGACCACCATCCTTTAGGCTATAGAATTAAAAAATTAAACAAATTTTAAAGAAAGACTACCATCCTGCCTTTAAGCAGAAATACAGGGCTTTTTAAAAGGGGAATTTTCGGTGGTTAGGCTTAGGACTATGTGACCTGTGTCACATGTCATGGCTTCAGGCTATTGTAACTCCCCAATACATTTTCAGTTGTCTTATCAAATTCCTGTTTAAAAAAATCAGTGAAGGCTGGGCGTGGTGGCTCACACTTGTAATCCTAGCACTCTGGGAGGCTGAGGTGGTGGGTGGATCATTTGAACTCAGGAGTTCAAGACCAGCCTGAGCAAAATCGAGACACTATCTCTACTAAAAAAAAAGAAAGAAATTAGCTGGACAACTAAACAAAAAAGATATATATATATATTAGCTGGGCATGGTGGTGCATGCCTGTAGTCCCAGCTACCCAGGAGGCTGAGGCAGGAGGATCACTTGAGACCAGGAGTTTGAGGTTGCTGTGAGCTAGGCTGATGCCATGGCACTATAGCTATGTCATTTTAAACCAGAGTGAGACTCTGTCTCAAAAAAAAAAAAATCAGTGAAGTATTTATATTGGAATTTTGCTGAATGTGCAGATTAATTTGGGAGGAATCATATCAGAGGTAAGTGTAACAGACTGTTCCTGCTAGTCTGAGCTGATTCTTCTGTATGTCTAATGGGCAGATTCAAGCTTTTGTCCCTTATAAGTTGCAGGAGTTGAAGGGAGAACTATGGTTCCTCAGCTGCCTTACCTATGACAGCGTGGGCTGTTTCTATTTAAAGAGAAGAGGGGGGAAAATGACCACTTGGCCTCCCTTTCAAGAAATATTCTGCAATATACCTTTACTACCGTGATGTAAATATTTTAAGCCCAGCTTGTTCCTTTAAGCTTGCTTTCAAATGGCTCAATTAGAATTTCTAATTATATTATCTGAAATCACCAATACATTGTAGATAGCTGACTGCATTACTGGAACTCAATGGAGCTGAAGAACACAAACAGAATTGCTCCTGAGCCTTTTTTTTTTTTTTTTTGAGACAGAATCTCACTGTGTTGCCTGGGCTAGAGTGCCATGGCATCAGCTTAGCTCACAGCAACCTCAAACTCCTAGGCTCAAGCAATCCTTCTGCCTCAGCCTCCTGGGTAGCTGGGACTACAGGCATGTGCCACCATGCTCAGCTAATTTATTTTCTGTATATTTTTAGTTGTTAGGCTAATTCCTTTCTATTTTTTTAGTAGAGATGGGGTCTTGCTCTTGCTCAGGCTGGTCTAGAACTCCTGAGTTCAAAGGATCTGTCCACCTCGGCCTCCTAGAGTGCTAGGATTACTGATGTGAGCCACCAGGCAGGCTTCTCCTGAGCATTTTGAAGCATGCCCTGGAGACAAACAAAGTAAAACAAAATTTAAAAAGTGAGGGAGAGGAAGTGGAGGCTAGTGAGGGAAGTGGTAAAATGTAGGTATTAATGTTGATATGACCTCATTGCCCAGACTGTGACAACTAGGGATGTTTAATTGTATAAGTAATAAGTAGTTTACTAAGCAAAAATATAGCAGGATACATCCTTTGTACCCTAACTACCAGATTGCTTTGGCACAGCAAAAATACTAACAATTTACTTCAGATTTAATTCAATTAAGAAATTGAGTTTCATGTAGAATGTAAATCTCTAAATTATTTTACTAAAATATTATTTTTATTGATATATGGTCCATCGTTATCTTGTACATTGTCTGAACTGAGAAAATTTTTAAAAATTAGATAGGGTTTTTAAATGACAGTAGCTTGAATAAAAAGTATTATTATAGAATTTAAAAACGTTTTAATTAGATGAAGTTTCCCAAATGACAAGCATGAATAAAGTGTTGTAATTTCCCAACAGCTGCTCATTTTCGTTTCTTCTACATAGCGGCAATTAGACAAGATAAAGTTGTTTGGTTTGTTCCTGGTATTGGAAAAAAATGAACAACTATTTGAGCAATTATAGATAATGAAACAAGTATTAGAAGTGTTGGGATGTGTGTTGTGTGTGTGTGTTTATTTGAGGGTCTGTCTGATATCCCCATTAAGCCAAGAAGTCGACATGATCTCAGATGTTATCTCCTGCCACTGTAAGTAAAGTGACATAGCATGGGGTGGGGGGGGGGTGGTGGCTGTTGTTTTTTGCTTTGTTTTGTTTTTTGTTTTATTTCCAGGGACAATACTGTGGAAGGTGGCTGTTGAAACAGAGTTTTGAACACTCCCCATCTCACCCATCCCAGCTGCTGCAATCCCAACGGTGGCCGCTCGGGTGCACCGGAGTACAAGGTTAAGGAACAGGGAGTTAAAATTCCTCTGACTTGCCCCCCCAACCCACCCCCACCCCGCCAAGGAGAGTTTCTAGCTGCTGGAGAATCTATTTGCTGGCTGAGGAAAGGAGAAGAGGTGAGCCTGACTTGGTGACTGGAGCAAACAGTTCCAGTGAATAGGCAAACAGGTCCAGCAAAAACATCAGAAAACCTAGAACCATCTCAGGTTTAAGCACTCCTTTCCTACGGGAAGAGAGTTAGGGTACATCATGAGAGTAAGGCTGGGCAGGTCCACAGTTGTGGACCAGGAGCAAAGGGAACTAGAGTCAGAGTCTTGCCTGAGGTAGCCTCCGGAGAGATGGGAAGAATCAGGTCCAGGAGTCAAGGTTCTGCCTGGCAGGAAAAGAGAATCATGCCCTGAGCATTTTTCTCTGTTTTCTTTGATGTTTTTCTCTGAAACCATCCTGCATTTAGGAAGAGCTTTCAATCACAATTCAGAAGACCTTAATCTAGTTCCAGTTCTGTCAATCAACAATACTAGCTGATATGGTAAAAGATAATGAGACCACAAGCAAATATATAGATTGCAGGTTGGTCAGTCCAACAAGTTGGTTAAAATATCTGTTTGCTCTGAAAACCATGTAACCTAATCACTGGTTTTTCAAGAATTGATAATTCAGGCGCATGAGGATGTTGTTTTGCAATATTTTAAATTTTTAGACACTTGCTATTTTTTAGCATTTGGGGGTTGTTTTCTGTTATATAAATAGAATTTTCTAAGTCCCATATTATTTAATTCATCCTTGTCTAGAAAATATAATTGAGGCATATGCTTCAGGAATTGGTTAATGATTGGTTAGCAAATGAAGATTCTTTTGCTATGATCACACCACTGCACTCTACCCAGGTGACAGAGCAAGACTCTGTCTTAAAAAAGATTAAAAAAACAATAAAAGTTTTTTTTCCAGTTTTTCCCTCTATCCAGAGTAGGAAATAAAATTTTACTTTTTTTCTTTACAAAGTTGGAAGTATGGCACATATGTGGAATTTTGCATCCTATATTTTGCCCACCATATTCATAGCTTTTCCCCATGTAATTAGTCACATAAGTTATGAAATTATTAAGTAGGTATGCTAGAGAAGAAACAGCCCACCAAAGAAAAACATGACAGGAGTGTTGGGCAGTGCTAAATGCCCATTTGAGGTCTGAGTTTATGAATTTAGAGAGAAACCACTTTACTTAGTTTGTGGCTTTTCTCCAGCAATGTTCAGCTACTGGGGTGTAGGCATGGAGAAGATAGAGATATGGGTTTATTCAAGGTTGTGAGTTTATTACTTGTATATGACAGAGGGGAAATGGGGGTAGGTTGTTGAAGACATTTGCAGGAAAATGATTATGTAATATGTATAAATTGGACTGTGGAAGTTTCACTCCTGACCTAGTCCCATGAGTGGAAATCTTAGGGTGGTTTTCTTTGGTTTCACATAGGTGCTGGTGCAGCTATCTCTTCTTTACCTTCTCCTTCCCCAGCCACCTATCTTATCCGGGGCCTCACTTTCCAGAGGTAGGGGCGGAGGTTAGAAGTGTTTGGGACCATAGGAGTGGATTCATCCAAACAGAGTGGTCTCCATGGCCTGAGCAAAGACTTAAGGTATGGTGATTGATTGTCTTATAGGCAATACAGAGAAGGCAGCTACTTCTGAGATGTCCTCTTCCAAGAAAAACAATCAATGTACCCTTCAGCACAGGCAATGCTTAGCACTCCCTGGCACAGCAAGGAAGGATGTTCTGGTTTAGGAATAAGAATAGAAATTGACATAGGGATAGTTAGATTTTAGTTAGGCTTAGGGTTGGATTTAGGGTTGGTCCCGTGGGTTTATCTGGTGCCAGGGAGTGGTGCAGTCTTTTGAGGTGAACTTTTTTATTTCCACGTGATACCTATAGGTCTAGAAGGCCTCAATTACCGTCATGCTCCATCTATTGAGTCTTTTCCCTCCTCCATCTCCAAAATCCTGTGAACCCTTGGTGTTCTATCTAGTTTTTCACCAATTCTCTAATCAATATATAGTTTATTGATTAAACTTTATGTATTGTCTTTATATGTTCAAAAACTTTTTGTGGGTTTTTTTTTTTCCTCTTACAAATTAAAAGCTTTGACTTTACAGCTATTGTGTTTTAAATGGACTTTAGGAGCCTACTTTGGTGATATATAATACCATGTAATACTATTCAGCCATAAGAGAGAATGAAATCCTGTTTTTTGCAGCAACATGGATGGAGGCCATTATCTTAAGTTAAATAACTCAGCAACAGAAAGTCACATGCTGCATGTTCTCACTTGTAAGTGGGAGCTAAATATTGAGTACACATGGACATAGAAAGTGGAATAATAGATGTTGGAGACTTGAAAGGGTGGGAGGGTGAAAGAAGAGTGCGGGATGAGAAATTACCTAATGGGTACTATGTACAGGAATTGGGTGAGGGTTACACAAAAAGCCAAAACTTCACCATTATGCAATATATCCATGTAACAAATCTGCACATGCACCCCCTAAACCTATAAAAATTAAAAAAGATACACCATAAACTGTTTAAAAAAATAGATCCTAGGCTGGTTGTGGTGCCTCACGCCTGTAATCCTAGCACTCTGGGAGGCCGAGGCGGGAGGATTGCTTGAGGTCAGGAGTTCGAAACCAGCATGAGCAAGAGCGAGACCCCATCTCTACTATAAATAGAAAGAAAATTAATTGGCCAACTAATATATATAGAAAAAATTAGCCAGGCATGGTGGTGCATGCCTGTAGTCCCAGCTACTCAGGAGGCTGAGGCAGTAGGATTGCTTGAGCCCAGAAGTTTGAGGTTGCTGTGAGCTAGGCTGACGCCTGGCACTCACTCTAGTCTGGGCAACAAAGTGAGACTCTGTCTCAAAAAAAAAACACAAAAAAAACCAGAGCCTATTTTGGAAGTAATAATCCCAGACATGCCAGAAGCAATGCATACTTTAGGGCCTGCCAGTAATTGTTTGAAAAAAATAAGCAAAAAAATATTTTCAGGAATTTATATCATACTGCTGAGTGAAAAAAAAAAGATGTTAAAGAGTATAAATAGTAGTAATGTCTACAAAAAATTGAAAAATTAGCCGGGCATGGTGGCACATGCCTATATGCCTGTAGTCTTAGCTACTTGGGAGGCTGAGGCAGGAGGATGGCTTGAGCCCAGGAGTTGGAGCTTGCAGAGAGCTATGATGACACCATTGTGCTCTACCTGGGTCAACAGAGCAAGCCTCTGTCTCAAAAAAAAAAAAAAAAAAAATTCAAACATTGACAAGCTGAAAGTATTAAATTTACACAGGGAAAACTAGTATATCCACCATCTAGATTCTACCATTAACATATTATTTATACTTGCTTTATCAATATTTCCATTCAATATCAATCCATTTTATTTTTGATACATTTACATTTTAAAATAAATTATACATATAACTTTACTTACTCCTAAATCCTTCAGCCTGAATACCATTAACTGTACTTCAAGTTTTGTTTACTATTTTTTCATTTTTTGTTTTAGTAGAGATGGAAGTCTTGCTATGTTGCTCAGGGTGGTCTTGAACTCCTGCCTCAAGCAATCCCCCGGCCCACCACCGCCTCCGCCTCCCAGAGTGCTAGGATTACAGGCGTGAGCCACTGCATCAGTCCAGGAGGCCTACTTTTGATTGTACTTCTTTTAGCATCTTCTGAATTTTGTACTATGTGCTTGTGTTCTGTATTTTTAAAAATTAAATGTTTAAGCATTTTCAACATTTAAGCAGTTTTATAACGATGAGCAATTGAATCTAAACTGGATGAGAAAGAAAGTGAAAAAAGGAAGGGATGGCAGATAACAAGGAAGTGGTAGGGCCAGTGGAATGGAGAACACATTGAAGTCAGAGTTGTAGCAGTGGTGTTACCAGAACAAGCAAGTTAGGGGAATGGAATATTCTGGTTAGACAGTGGGATGTTGAAATTGAATTCTCAAAAGTAGTCATAGTGTTCAGTGATAAGGTTCCATTCATAAGGAACGGGTAGCCTGCATGGATGGAGAGGAGGATATCCCCATCATGATACACCCTCAAGCACACATTGGATTTTTCTTTGCAGTATTTATCACAACTCCAATTAAGTCTTATAATATTTAACTTGTGTAACTATGCTTAACATTTGGCTCCCTTATTAGACCATAAGCTCCAAGAGGGCAAGAATCTTTTTAAATTCTGTATTTCCAGTGCCTAGTACATGTAAGTGCTCCAAGAAGTATTGCCTTCTTAAATTGGATTCTTTTAAGTGGGGTCATTCCTCTTCTCTGCTTTATTTGACTCCAACTCTTTTTTATTTATACATTTTATGAATGTATGAATGAATACCGTTTGTAAACATCATAATCAACACCAGCCTTCCCGTAGGTCCAACCTATCAATTATATTCTCCTCCGTTGGTTGGCCAGTGGTTTGTGGTCTAAAGCGATAAAACTTGGGGGCTTATCAGGATCTTCTAGGATATGCCTTCAGGAAATCCAATTAAAATCCATTCCCTGAACAATTTTTTATGGAATATCTAAGTGCCAAGCACTCTTCAATAGAAATATTAATAATCGACACGTTTGTGCACTTCCTGAGCCCATTCTATGTGCCAGTACAGCTATTATAGGCATTTCAAGAGATGAGTAATGTGTCTCCCTCATCGCGGAGTCCCGGGATTTGGTGCTGGGGCGAGAGGAAGGAAAACGTGGGTCCGGCCAGCAGAGGGCGTGCTTCCGGCCCGCCGAGGCTTCCAGGCTCCCACGCTCGCTCCCGAGCACGTCCCCGCCCTCCGCGTCACGTGACGCGGCCGCGGAACCTGAGCAGCCAGGCCTGAACGGAGCTACTAAATTCGTTGCCGGTGGGCAGTGCGGGTGCAACCACAAAGGCTAATCCGAAGGCGTTGGGGAGGTTCGTGGAGCCGATGCTTCCTCTTCCAAGTCAGGTCGGCTCCTGTTACCTTCTCACCATTCGCCGTTCCCGTCTCCCTGAGCGCTTGCATGAGCTCTTTCGTGTGGGGAAGCTCCGGTGACCATGTAGGGGGAAAGCGTGAGGAAGCTCCGGGTGCTTGGGACAAGGCCAGCGCTGTCGGCACGCCGCCCCGGCGCCCACCACACCCCAGGTGCGGGCCGCTGGGCCCGTGGGCTCTGGTGGGAACTCCGGCCTCCAGTTGTGGCCTGGCCGGGAGCGCCACGAATTCTCGCGTCTTCTCGCGAGAGTCTAAGTTGAAGGAACATGGCGACGTCTAATCTGTTAAAGGTAAGACCCTCACCCCAGGTTGGGTTTTACTCCGTGAGCGCCGCGGTCAGCCTCGGGAAAGGCTCGGTTCAGCTTCAGCCGCGAAATGTAGGGGTGTTCAGGGGCTGTCCACCGCAAGGAAAGCTGCGGTGGCTGCCGCCGAGAACCGGAACGCTGGTCTGTGGCCTCGGGGTCGACAGGCTCTGGGGGTCCCTCCCGCCAGTTGACCGGTGTGAATAACCCGGCTGAGGAATGGCGTGGGGCGATGCTTTGAGGGGACTAGCCCTGCCCGGGAGCGGGGGATGAATGGTCGTGCCGAGCCCTGACCGACTGGGCCGTTAGTAGTACTCTTAGGTCTCAGTTTCTTCTGAAGCGAGTGTCTAAGAAGCCTAAAAGGGAAATCCAAGAAAATGCTGCCTAACAGTTTTCGATGAATCGACCCCCATCTCCTCAGTTTCTGTTCTCATTCTATCTGCACGAAATTCCAAGTCAGACAGGAGTGCCTCCCACTCCACCCCCTTCCTCCCTTTTCTGCGTGCTACACCTCCTCCCTAATTCGCTCATTCTTGAGTTCATATAGGAATCTCCCCAACCCCCACCCCTATTACAGGACACAACCAGATGACAACCGATGAAGTGCTACCATCGTTTTAGGGGGTAGGAAAGTAACCTTATTGAAGACAACATTTAAAGTTAGTTTTACATAGCAAGGGAGCTCCAGGCCCAGAGGGGGCAGATTCTCCACCATCAGTTAAAAAGTTTGGAGAAGAATGAGTAAGACATGGAGCTAGTCTGTTCTGTGCTTGTGGTTGTAGTGAGAATCTTAATCCCGACTCACAGAAACGGGGATCATGATTAGCTCAGGGAACATAAATACAGAGGATGAACTACCCCTCCCTCGGACTCATCATTATGTCTTCAGGCAATGTGGATGGATAATAGAAAATAAATTAAAATATACTGGAAATTCTCCATCATGTCTTCCATAGACCAGTGATATTAACTGCCTAATTGATGGGATTGTTGTATAAAATGAAGACCAATTTTTTCTAAGAGGCAGTACTGTATATCATCTTTTAAAAGGGAGAGGAGGCTAGAACTATATTCTCCAAATATCCCCCATATACAAGCTTTATGACTTTGGGCAAGTTTCTTAACTCCCTGTGCCCAGGTTTCCTTATTAAAAGGGAATTATTGGCCCGGCACAGTGGCTCATGCCTGTAATCCTAACACTTAGGGAGGCCAAGGCAGGAGGATCACTTGTGGTCAGGAGTTCTAGACTATTAGCCTGAGCAAGAGTGAGACCCCGTCTCTACTAAAAATAAAAAGACATTAGCCATGGGGGGAGGGGGGAAATGGGCATTTATTGAAACCTTAAAATCTGTACCCCCATAATATGCCAAAAAAAAAAAAAAAAAAAAAAGACATTAGCCAAACAACTAAAAATAGAAAAAATGAGCCGGGCATGGTGGCCCATGCCTGTAGTCCCAGCCGCCAGGGAGGCTGAGGCAGGAGGATTGCTTGAGCCCAGGAGTTTGAGGTTGCTGTTGAGCTAGGCTGACGCCATGGCACTCTCGCCCATGCAAGAGATGAGACTCTGTGTAAAAAAAAAAAAAAAAGGAATTATCAATAACACCTATTTTGTGGGAGCATTGTGTAGATTAAATGAATTAATGTATCAAAAATGCTTAAAATAGTGCCTGGCACTTGATTGGTACACAATACAATAGATTACTAGACTACTACTGTTAATTTAAGAAAACTTATTCACCAGCATTGAGTAACCCATCTCACTCTACTTTCCCTTTTATAACAGTATAGCAAAGTTCTAATGCATTAGTTCAGAAAGAAAATTTAACTTCTTAAGATCCCTGTTAATGTATCCATGTGTGTTAGCATAAGCGATATGTTATTAATTGAAATGTGTGTAAGAATTAATTGGGTTTCTGATTCTTTATGGAATTTTGACTTGTTGATCACCTGGATATGAGGCAACTTTTTCCTCCAAAAAAATTCTCTCTCAGAAAAGAGTAAGTCACTATTCTACTCCACACAAAGTCTCACAAAGGATTGTTTGGAGAAGATAAAATCTGAAGCTACTTTGGTCAATATTAATTACTTTGTAGAGATTATGAATCTGCATATACAGCACATACCTATAGAATGAAAAATCTGCCTGAATATCTTAAAAATGGGCATGTAGGGTTTAGGGTAAGAGATTACAAGAATTTAAAAAGTACTCTAACTCGAACAACTTTTATAAATAAAAGGAAGGCGATAATGCCTTAAAAAAACTGGTAAGTGACTCAGTCACTCAAGTGAACATGAAGACAGATGCCAAAGACACACTGGAAAATTTTCAATATAATTGTTTTATGAAATGTTGACTATAGGAAAAAGCAGAATTTCTAAATATTTCATATAGTATGTGATTTTAAATAACATATAACTAATATAGTGGGCATTATGAATAAACATTCGATTCTTTTATCTGTGTATCACCAAAATTTTATGTATTCAGGTTGGCTAGAAAAACCTTTTTTTTTTTCCCCCTCTCCTCATTAGAGGCAATGGATAATTGCCATATACAGTAGACCCCCCCTATCGTGGGGTGGGGGAGGATATGTTTCAAGACTTTTGTGGATGCATTAAACCTCAGATAGTACCAAACCCTACACATGCAATTTTTTTTTCCTGATCTGAAAACAAAGAGGGCTACTAAGTGACTAATGGGCAGGTAATGTATACAGTATGGATAGGCTGGACAGAGGAGGACAGCAGGAGATTTTATCACACTATTTGGAATGGCTGCAGTTTAAGACTTTTGAATTGTTTATTTCTGGAATTTTCCATGTAATATTTTTGTATGGTGATTGACTGCAGGTAACTGAACTGCAGAAAATGAGACCAAGGATAAGGGGGGACGACTGTATTCATACATTAAAAAGTAGCTAATCATAGAGTGGGAAGACTAAAGTTTGCCTTCTGGGAGAAATGTAGTGAGACCCTTGCAGGGTAGATCTATAACGTAATTTGTAAATTATTTAAATTCAAGGCTGGTGGTAGCTTGAACGGAGACCAGGCTGACTGAGGAATGTCCAGATTAGCCTCATTTCCTTTTATGACAGGATTAATAGACTGGTTCATTAGGGAAATATCTTTGACATTGTCCAATTAGATTTCACCAAAGCATATTTGACAGAATTATCATGTCCTGTGGTTAGAATGGTGAAAGGTGAGCTAGATGAGGATACACTTAATTTGATTATCAGTTAAACAACTGTACCTGAAGAATGATAAATCAGCATCAATCCTAAAGGGAGGCCTTTAGTGTCCTGCTGAAAAGTGTATGTTCTTACCTTATTTAGCAATAACTTGGATAAAGTTGTTTATTGAACCTGTGAATGACATAGTGTTCAGAGGGATAGCTAATGTTTTGAAAGATTCAAAATTTTCTTGATGTAAACCTTATAAGTCAGAAGCCAATGCAATAAAAACCACCAACTTTTTCATTATACTGGAATTTGGTTGTTTGGGGTGGGGTGGGGAGGGGAGAGTCTCAATCTGTCATTCAGGCTGTAATGCAGTAGCAGCATCCTATGTCACTGCAAACCTCAAACTCCTGGGCTCAAGTGATCCTCCTGCCTCAGACTCCTGAGTAGCTCGGACTACAGGTATGTGTAACCATGCCCAGCTAATTTTTAAATTTTCTACAGAGACAGGATCTCACTCTTGCCCCAGCTGATCTAGACTCCTGGCCTCAAGTGATCCTCCTGCCTTGGCCTTCCAAAGTGGTAGGAGTTACAGGCATGAGCCACTGCACCCAGTTGATATTAGAATTTTTATCTTCTGTTTTAGATTCTAACATATAATTCTACTTGTTCCTTTTTTCTTTTGCAGTTATCATCTGGGCCTGCAATGCTCATTTTCTTCACTTCAGATTTAATTCTACTCCAAACAGCAATGTTCAAATCTTTTTTTTTTTTTTTTTTTTTTAATTTTTAATTTGGCCAGTTGGAGTCATGCATCCTCTCTTAATTCTTACCACATTACTTTACCCAGCTATTTGAAGTGCTCTTAACTTCCTTGGTCAATACCAAAGATTTTTCTCATTTCTCCTACATTCTCCTCTTTTTCCATGCTGCTTCCTAAATTGCCTCCTTTCACCTGTTCCTCTTCAGTCCTCATCTTCCCCCCAGGACTTGGTGGCATTTACCTTCTTATTATTTTTTTTTTCCAGTTTCCTTTTTCCTCACTTCTGTGCCTATTAAAAAAGTTCATGTGTCTTCTCATATAAACTTAATATGTACTCTGCTTCTACCTCAAACTTTTTTTTCCCTTTTTTTTTTTTTATGCAAGCAATTAATAGTATTCTCTGGACTACCTCAAACTTTTGTCCTTTTCTTTCTTCATTCACTGTCACAGTTCTTGGAAAAGCAGCCCCCACTTGCTGCCTTTATAATTGTCTACCATTTTTCTTAACTTATTGTGGTATGTCTCACCTTCCACCCTCACCCAATTATATTGAAGCTGTCAGTCTCAAGAGCACTAGCAACCTCCTGAGTGCTAAATGAGATTCTTCTCTGATAACTTTCATCTTCTTTTCTGGTATTGTTGCTCACTTCTCTGCTGCTTTTTTGGTTTTTATGACATTATTCTCTCTTTGGCCTGCTCTCAAATCACTTGTTTTTCATTGACTTCCCTTCCTTTCCCCCAGTGTAATTAGTTCTCAGGATTTAGTCTTCAGCCCTTTTCTATCTTTATACTTTTTTCCTGGGACAGTCTTACCTCCCATGATTTCACTATTTTTATCTCTTAGCTCTGATCGGAGCTCTAGACCAAAACAGTTCTCACTGTATCACTATCCTGCTCAGATACCTTTGATGGTTCGAATTCTTTGAGATCTTTCCAGCTGGGTCTTCTAACTAATAACTAACTAGTGTTCTCTCACTCACTCTCTCACTCACATACCCAGCTACCTGGCTGGTTACTTGTTGACTCACTCACATGCCAGAGGTCATCTTCTCTCTAATAATTAGCTATAACCCTCTCATTCCTTCTAATTAGATCTAGTGAGAGGGAGGCAGAAGAAGGTAGTGGTATATAACCAATCCATAAGAAAATTTAAACTAAGCTGAAATAAGAAGCACACTACTTTTCGCAGTGGAAACTCTTATCCTTTGAGAGAAAAGAAAATATATATAAAGCAGTGATTCAAAGTATCTATAGAATTTATTCACTATTAACATTTTATTGGACACCTATATGTAAGACACCATGAAGAATACAAAGATACATAAAACCATGTCCATGCTCTTTGGGAATTTATTATATGCTAAAGGAGGTTAAAAGGTACTAATGATTTATTATTAGGCAGAAATTTCAGGTGTGTTATTAGCTACTGTATGGTCTCTATAGGCTGAGGAAATAATATCTTGTAGGATGATCAAGGAAAATTTTATGGAGAAACCATTGGAGCTAGATTCTGAATAATGGATAGACCTTTTGTAGGTGATAATTGGGAGATAATTTGGTATGAATGGAGACTAATCAGTTTGACTGTAATATAAGCAGGACTGCATGCTGTGTTACATTCTGTATGAATGGTGTTCCTTGGAATTGTTGCAGTGTAGAAGCCCAGAGTACAGGGAAACAGTAGGAAAAAAAGTAAAAGGAAAGTCAGGGTCAGATTGTGAAGGACCTTCTATGCTAAGCAAGGGAGTTTGAAATAAAGTTCCATAGATAATGAGAAATATTTGAAAAATATGTGAGCAGTGATACTGTGAACCTCTCAATCTATTTTTGGCTCTTAATAAAATTATTACTTCTATTTTATGTGTATTCAGAATCTGAATTGAGAGGTTGGGTGTAGTGGCTCACGCCTGGGAGGCTGAGGCAGGTGGATCGCTCGAGGTCAGGAGTTCAAAACCAGCCTGAGCAAGAGTGAGACCCCGTCTCTACTAAAAATAGAAAGAAATTAATTGGCCAACTAAAAATATATAGACAAAATTAGCCGGGCATAGTGGAGCATGCCTGTAGTCCCAGCTACTCGGGACGCTGAGGCAGAAGGATTGTTTGAGCCCAGGAGTTTGAGGTTGCTGTGAGTGAGGCTGATGCCGTGGCACTCTAGCTGGGGCAACAGAGTGAGACTCTGTCTCAACAACAACAACAAAAAAATCTGACTTGAGAGATGGCCATGGATGAGGGGCATTCGTACTAATGACATCATGTGCATTGAAACCATAACGAGTCATTAAGTCTGTGGAGAATAAGTTTATTCATTAAACAAGAATATAGTGTTTTCTAATTCTAACTAGTGATGAAATAGGCAGACAAACTTCTGTCCTTGTATAACTTAATATTTTGTGAAGAAGAGAGCCGATAAACTAATAAGCAAATAAATATATACTATAAATCATGTTGTGATAAACACTATGAAGAAAAACATGTGGTCAGGAAAGGCCTTTGTGTAGATGATATATGAGGCAGGACCCAAATGAAGCAAGGGAACAAGTGATGTACATATTTAAGAGAAGCCAGTTTAAAAGCCCTGAGTCGGGAACATGGTTGGCAGGGAATGTGGATGTAATACCAATATTTGAATGTTGTCAGTGAATGTAGTTAAGATACATAACTGGATAACTCTTTTTACTATGTTTAATGAAACATAAATGAGCCTCATTAAGAACCCAGTTCTCAGTTTTTCATTGGGTTGATAGAAATCACCCTTTTGAAAGGGCATGAGGACATGAGCCTTAGGGCCACCTTCCTTCCCTTCCTTTAGTGTCTTATCCTAGAGACATGGTTACACTTGTCACAACCAGGGAGAAAATAAATTCAGGGGTATCTGTGTTGGTCATGGGTAGCAATGGGAGTGGGAATAGTGGACAAAGTAGCTGTAAAACTGTGTGATAAATACAAGTGGGAGAATCTTTCATGTCCTATGAAAACAAATATGTGTGTAATTAATGGTGGCTCACGCCTGTAATCCTGTCACTTTGGGAGGCTGAAGCAGGAGGATTGCTTGAGGTCAGGAGTTCCGAGACCAGCCTGAGCAAGAGCAAGATCTTGTTTCTACAAAAAAAAGAAAAATTAGCTGGGCATGGTGGCATGAGCCTATAGTCCCAGCTACGCAGGAGGCTGAGGCAGGAGAATCCCTTGAGCCCAGAAGTCTAAGGTTGCAGTGAGCTATTGTTATGCCGTTGCACTCTAGTCAGGGTGACAAAGCGAAACTCTGTCTCAAAAAAAAAAAAAAATGTGCAGTTACCATAATCTGGAAGTGATGCATATTAATTAAAGTTACTAAAAGGAAATGACAGTTTAGTATAAACTTTGAGAGATCAGTCCTTTTTCAATGGGTTAGAGGAGGGGAATTTTAGACCACTGGAAGATATTAAGAGGACACTAGGTATCTGTCTCTTCCTTCCTTCCTTCCTTCCTTCCTTCCTTCCTTCCTTCCTTCCTTCCTTCCTTCCTTCCTTCCTTCCTTCCTTCCTTCCTTCCTTCCTTCCTTCCTTCCTTCCCTCCCTCCCTCCCTCCCTCCCTCCCTCCCTCCCTCCCTCCCTCCCTCCCTCCCTCCCTCCCTTCCTTCCATAGAAAGAGGTCTTACCGTATTGCTCAGGCTGGTCTTAAGCTCCTGGGCTCAAACAATCCTCCTACCTTGGCCTCCCAGAGTGCTGGGATTACAGGTATGAGCCACTGTGCCCGCTGAGAGTCTTGGTGAAATCAGTTGTTTCACTGAAAGCCATTCGGCTCTTGTCTTGGTAAAGTAGGTTGAGGAAATAGGTACCTGAAATAATGTAAACAAATCAAGGTACAGTTCATGTTAAAACATAGGTCAAATCCATGGAGTATATACAAGTATATCAAAGAGTAATTGGTCTGCATAACTGGGGTTTGTTTGTTCCATAAAAAATCTGAGCCTCTACTCTGTGCTGGGTACTATTCTAAGTGTATCTAGTGATACAGTAGTGAATATGACAGACAAGGTCCTTAGAGTTTGAAGTTTATATTCTCATGAGTAAATACACTAAAGAAATAAATAATACACTGCTGATGAAAACAATATAATCAAAAGTGTTCAGAAGGTAGAGGCACTAGTTTACTTATTTATTCACAACAGAAAATAACTTTCCCCCCGAATACTGCTTTTGACTATGTTCTGTTGAATTTTCCTTCCCTGTTAACATGTTGACATTTCAGCCAGATCCCATAGCTTGTGGTCTTAAAAAAAAATCCTGTTTAGTCTGAATTAAAATTTCAGCCTCCTAGTCAATCAAAGTGCCTTTTTTACCAGCTCAAGACCTTGGCTCTGAATGTCCAAAGTGGAATGGAGGAAGGGCATTTTTCTTAGGTTGGTTTAGGAATACCTCTCCAAGGTTACATTGGAGGTGAGATCCAAATGATCTGCATTCTAAGACAAAGGTCTTAAGGTACAATGATAAGCTTGGCATCTTTGAGGAACACCTTTAATAGGTTAGTGTGGCTGGAACAGTGAGAATTGCCAGTATTCAAATATATGCATTTGGCTGTCTGTATCTATGGGTTCTGCATCTGTGGATTCAACCAACTGAGGATTGAAAATATTTGGGGAAAAAAATTGGCATTTATACTGAAAGTGTACAGACCTTTTTTTCTTATTCCCTAAACAATATAGTATAACATCTATTGACATAGCATTTATATTGTATAAAGTATCATAAGTAATCTAGAGATGATTTGAAGTATAGGGGAGGATGTGCTCAGGTTATATACAAATTCTACACCATTTTGTATCAGGGACTTGAGCATTCATGGATTTTGGTATCTGCAGGGGCGTCCTGGAACCAATCCCCCACAGATACCAAGGGACAGTTGTACTATAGTTTTTTGGTTCTTTTTGTTAGTAGGGATTGGTAAATATTTTAAACTCATATAACTGGGAGCACTGGTGTCTCATAAACAATAAGGGAACCCTGCTGGGCACAGTGGCTCACGCCTGTAATCCTAGCACTCTGGAAGGCCAAGGCGGGCGGATTGGTCAAGGTCAGGAGTTCGAAACCAGCCTGAGCAAGAGCGAGACCCCGTCTCTACTATAAATAGAAAGAAATTAATTGGCCAACTAAAAATATATAGAAAAAATTAGCCGGGCATGGTGGTGCATGCCTGTAGTCTTAGCTACTTGGGAGGCTGAGGCAGCAGGATTGCTTGAGCCCAGGAGTTTGAGGTTGCTGTGGGCTAGGGCTAGGCTGATGTCATGGCACTCACTCTAGCCTGGGCAACAAAGTGAGACTCTGTCTCAAAAAATAAATAAATAAATAAATAAACAAACAAACAAACAAACCCATACATTCAAATAGCTAATTTCATAGTTTACATGAAAGCTCTACAATATGCCAGTTGGGTTCCTTTTATAAAATTATTAGAATGCCATCGCTGGATATACAGTCATTCATTGCATAGTGACATTTTGTTCAATGATGGACCACATATTTTAGCTGAAAAATTCCTATTGTCTAGACACGTCTGTCATAGCCTTGGTAATGTAGTAGTGCAATGCATCACTCATATTTGTGGTGATGCTGGTGTAAATAAACCTGCTGTGCTGCCAGTCTTATAAAAGTCTAGCACATATGATTATGTACAGTACATAATCCTTGATAATGATAATAAATGACTATGTTAGTGGTTTTTATGTGTGTCTTAGTCCATTTGTGTTGCTATGAAGGAATACATGAGAGGATAATTCATATATAAAAAAGGCTTATTAGCTCATTGTTCTGCAGGCTCTATAAGCATGTGCTTGGCTTCTGGTGAGGTCCTCAGGGTGCTTCCATTAGTGGCAGATGGTGAAGGGGAGGAGCCTATGTATGCAGAGATCACATGATAGGAGAGGAAGTAAGAGAGTAAGGGCAGGAGCGAGGTAGGCTGTTTTTTTTTTTTTTGAGACAGAGTCTCGCTTTGTTGCCCAGGCTAGAGTGAGTGCTGTGGCGTCAGCCTAGCTCACAGCAACCTCACACTCCTGGGCTCGAGTGATCCTTCTGCCTCAGCCTCCCGGGTAGCTGGGACTACAGGCATGTGCCACCATGCCCGGCTAATTTTTTTTATATATATATCAGTTGGCCAATTAATTTCTTTCTATTTATAGTAGAGACGGGGTCTCGCTCTTGCTCAGGCTGGTTTTGAACTCCTGACCTTGAGCAATCCGCCCGCCTCGGCCTCCCAAGAGCTAGGATTACAGGCGTGAGCCACAGCGCCTGGCCAAGGTAGGCTGTTTTTAACAACCAGCTCTCATGTTAGAACTCACTCACCTCCCCACAAGGAGGGCATTAATCTATTCATGAAGGATCCACTCCCAGACCCAAACACCTCCCATTAGGTCCCACCTCCAACATTGGGGTCAAATTTTGATATGAGGTTTGGGGGACAAATATCCAAACTATAGCAGCAGTGTATTTACTATACTTCTAAATCTTTAGAGTGTCCCCCAAGTTAACTGTAAAATAGCCTCAAGCAGGTCCTTTAGGAGGTATTCTAGAAGAAGGCATTATCATAGGACATCACAGTTGCCCCAGAAGACCTTTCATTGCGATGAGATGTGGAAGACAGTTGATGTTGATGATCCTGACGCTGTGTAGACTTAGGCAAATGTGTATGTTTGTGTCTTAGTTTTTAACATGAAAGTTTAGAAAGCTAAAAAAAAAATTTAAAAATAGAAAAAAAGACTATAAGGATATAAAGAAATAAAATATTTTTGTAAAGCTGTGTAAGGTGTGTTTAAAGCTAAGTGTTGTCACAAAAGAGTCAAAAACTTTTAAAAAAGAAAAAGGCTATAAAGTAAAAAAGTTACAGTAAGCTGGCCGGGCGCGGTGGCTCACGCCTGTAATCCTAGCTCTCTGGGAGGCCGAGGCGGGCGGATTGCTCGAGGTCAGGAGTTCGAAACCAGCCTGAGCAAGAGCGAGACCCTGTCTCTACTATAAATAGAAAGAAATTAATTGGCCAACTAATATATACAAAAAAAAATTAGCCGGGCATGGTGGCACATGCCTGTAGTCCCAGCTACTTGGGAGGCTGAGGCAGGAGGATCCCTTGAGCCCAGGAGTTTGAGGTTGCTGTGAGCTAGGCTGACGCCACGGCACTCACTCTAGGCTGGGCAACAAAGCGAGACTCTGTCTCAAAAAAAAAAAAAAAAAAAAGTTACAGTAAGCTAAAGTTAATTTATTATTAAAGAAATAATTTTTTTTTTTTTTTATAATTTAGTGTAGCCTAAATGTTTATAAATTCTGTCGTAGTATACATTAACATCCCAGGCCTTTCCACATTCACTCATTACACACTCACTGAGTCATCCAGTCCCACAATCTCCAGTCATGGTAAGTACCCTCTATAGGTGTACCTTTTATTAAAAAATCTTTTATACCATATTTTCACCGTGCCTTTTCTATGTTTAGATATTACATACAGATACTTACCATTGTGTTCCCGTTGCCTATGGTATTCAGGACAGTAACATGCTGTGTAGCTTTGTAGCCTAGGAGCCATAGGCTGTACCATATAGCCTAGGTGTGTAGTAGGCTATACCGGTGGTCCTCAACCTTTTGGCATCAGTGACTTGTTTCATGGAAGATAATTTTTCTATGGGGGTGGGTGGGGGGTGGGAGGCAGAGGCGCAGCTAGGTACAGATAAAACTTTGCTGGCTTGCCCACCTCTTATCTCCTGTGGCCTGGTTCCTAACTTTCATGGAAGACGGTTTTTCCATGGTGGGGGTGTGGGGGTGGAGCTCAGGTGGTGATACACTGCTCGGTTTCCAACAGGTCACACACTTGTAGCGGTCCGAGGCTCATGGATTGGGGACTGCAGATTTAGAGGATCTATCAGAATGTAGAATTTTCAGTGTGGTGTATGCGCACACACACACACACACCCATGGAGTACTATTTAGCCATAAAAGGCATGAAATAATTAGTCTTTTGCAGCAACTGAGATGGAACTGCTGGAGACCATTATCCTAAGTGAAGTATCTCAGGAATGGAAAAACAAACAGGACATGTTCTCATTAATATGTGGGAGCTGAATTATGGGTGCACATGGGCACAAAGAGACGTCAAGCAGTGGTCCCCAACATTTTTGGCGCCAGGGACTGGTTTCATGAAGACAGTTTTTCTGTGGACGGCAGTGGCAGTAGGGGGAACTCAGGCTGTGATGCGAGCGATGGGGAGAGGAGTGGCTGTAAATACGGATGAGCTTTACTCACTGCTGTGTGCCCCTCCCCTTACTAAGTTTCATGGAAGACAATTTTTCCGGGTTTTGAGGGGTTGTGCAGCAGAAGCTGTGCAGCCTGGTCCCTAGCAGGCTGTGTACCACTACTGGTCCATAGACCGGGGGTTGGGAACCTCAGGGCTATACTATCTAGGTTTGTGTAAGGGCACTCTGTGATGGTCACACAATGATGAAATCACCTAACAACACATTCTCAGAATGCCATTAAGTGATGTATGACTGTGATCCATATTTAATATATTAGAAACTTTGAGGAGGGATCAAATATAAATCTTAAGACAACTAGACTCTTTATGTGGTGTTCAGAATGTTAAGGCCATGAAAGAGTACAGGAAATAAAAAATAATTGCTGTTAATTGTATGGATGCTATTATTTCTTGCCTTTCCTTCAACTTGTCTTTTCATCCTAATTTTTTCTGTACTTTTGTCATTGTGAAGAAGATGTAGCAAAAAGATGTACAGCAATAATAACTGTATTATTTTTTTCTTTTATTTATTTACTTATTTATTTTTGAGACAGAGTCTTGCTCTGTCACCCTGGGTAGAGAGCGGTGGCCTCATCGTAGCTCACCTCATCGTAGCTCAATGCAACCCCAAACTCTTGGGTTCAAGCGATCCTCTTGCCTCAGCCTCCTGAGTAGCTGGTATTACCAGGCATGCCACCACACCTGTCAGGTGATTTTTCTTTTCTTTTTTTTTTTTTTTTTTTGAGTCAGAGTCTCACTCTGTTGCCCTGGCTAGAGTGAGTGTCAGCCTAGCTCACTGCAACCTCAAACTCCTGGGTTCAAGTGATCCTTCTGCCTCAGCCTCCCAAGTAGCTGGGACTACAGGCATGTGCCACCATGCCCGGCTAATTTTTTCTACATATGTTTTTAGTTGGCCAATTAATTTCTTTCTATTTTTAGTAGAGACGGGTCTTGCTCTTGCTCAGGCTGGTCTCAAACTCTTGACCTTGAGTGATCCTCCTGCCTTGGCCTTCCAGAGTGCTAGGATTTACAGGTGTGAGCCACTGGGCCTGGCCTGATTTTTCTATTTTTAGCAGAGACCAGCCTTGTGCTCAGGTTGGTCTGGAGCTCCTGAGCTCAAGCGATCCTCCCACCTCCCACCTCAGCCTCCCAGCGTGCTAGGGATTATAGATATGAGCCACTGGGCCTGGCCCTTTGTTTTCTTTAAATTCAACATTTGACATCATTAAAATATTGCTGTAATATTGCTCCTAAAAATTGATGGGGTATGTTTTGCCCCACATGTTAATAATATATAGGGATTTCTGGATGTTGTCGAGGCAAAACAATAGGTCAGTATTTGTATTTTGTTGTAAATTAAGTGAATCATTTAAAAGTGATTCTATTACTGTGAATCATCTTGCAAGTCAGTAGATTTTTTAGTTTTTGTTTACTTTCATGTGTTTAAGCATTCTTATTTTTTAACATGACACCAAATTTTATATTTGTACACAATTACGTATCTACTCTTTTTTCTCAGGATTAAAATGGGGTTGTTGTAGATGAATTCATTGCTTGAAAAAGCACTCTTGAATTTCAATGGGAGATGTGTAGATTTTTTTAAGTGATAATATATTTTAGAATGATCTGTATAGCATCTTTCATTTCTGGCCAATAACACCTACTCCCAACGGAAACACATTTAAAAAAAGTAAACTATTCTTTAATCCACTGTCTTCCTTAGGTATGTTTGTTTGTTTTTCTTTGAAACAAACACCAAGGATACAGATGAGAGACTTTATTGGCTAGTGGTTTTAGAACTGATTCTTTCATATTAGGAAATACTTTTTAGATAAAGCTGAATAAATGTATTTTATTTGGGTGTGGGCAACCAACATGTTATATATTAAGAGATTCTGATTTTTTTTATACTGATTGGAACAGAGAGAGAGATCTAAACCCTTGTTTACTTGTTTTTCTTTCATCTTTTTTTAAAGATACTCTTTTCATCCTATCTCTCCTAATTATTTGTGAGAAACTTGACACTGATTTATTTTTTTCCTCAGTCCTGAGGGGGAGATATTAAGTAAAAAGCAACTTAGTAACACATAATCTTTTATTTAAAATAAAGAGGAAAGGAGACACAGAGTGAAAGACAAGAATTATAACTTCAGCGTTTGCTTAAATTTTACTATACAAGCCCTGCACTGTGGCGGGCGCCTGTAGTCCCAACTACTTGGAGACTGAGGTAAGAGGGGATCACTTCAGCCCAGGAGTTCAAGGCTGCAGTCCAGCAGTGCAGTTCATGTCACTGCACTCCAACCTTGGCCACAGAGCCAGACCCTGTCTCAAAAAAGAAAACAAAGTTCAATATAACCCCACACACAAACATTTTTTCTCACTTTTCCTGAGGGGAGGAGAGAAGGGGCTTCTACATGTGATGCTTCTGCCTATTGGATAATACAACACAGCTCTCAGATTTTTGGCTCGAGTGAATGACTTGTAGAATCACTGGTCAGAGAAGAAATGCCAGGGGAGTAATGCATTAGAATGGTTTAGGAGAGGTGATGAAGCCAGTTGGGATGTATTGTACAATTAAAAAAATTTTTTTTAGCGACAGGATCTCCCTAGTCACCTAGGCTGGAGTGCAGTGGCCTGATCATAGCTCAGTGCCACTTCCATCTCCTGGACTTAGGCGGTCCTCCTGTTTTAGCCCCCCTAGTAGCTGGGACTAACTACAAGTGCATGCTACCATGCTGGCCTAATTTTATTTTTTGAGACAGAGTCTCGTTTTGTTGCCCAGACTAGAGCGAGTGCCGTGGCGTCAGCCTAGCTCACAGCATCCTCAAACTCCTGGGCTCAAGCTATCCTCCTGCCTCAGCCTCCCGAGTGGCTGGGACTACAGGCATGCACCACCATGCCCGGCTAATTTTTTTTCTATATGACTAATTAATTTCTTTCTATTTATAGTAGAGACAGGGTCTCACTCTTGCTCAGGATGGTTTTGAACTCCTGACCTCGAGCAGTCCTCCCGCCTCGGCCTCCCAGAGTGCTAGGATTACAGGTGTGAGCCACTGCGCCGGACCTGAATCTTTCTTCAGAATTTCTCCTGGGACCTTTTAAAAAGAGTCCATGGACCACAGTTTACGAAACACTATACCAGAATGTGAGTTCTTAAGGACCTTTTGTTTATGTGCCCCAGTGTACAGTAGGCTCTCAAATGTTTGCTGAATTAAGTGAACATTCGACAAGGAAGCTGCTCAAAATAAGTTTAAACTCTTTAATTAGTAATATTATTTTTGTTTTTTTCCTTAAATTTAGTTGTTTGGGTTTCAGAAAATTTAAACATTGTCAGAATTTGTTTAACATTTTTTTTCATCTATAAAAGGAACCTTAAAGTTTAAAAGGAGGCCGGGCGCTGTGGCTCACGCCTGTAATCCTAGCTCTTGGGAGGCCGAGGCGGGCGGATTGCTCAAGGTCAGGAGTTCAAAACCAGCCTGAGCAAGAGCGAGACCCCGTCTCTACTATAAATAGAAAGAAATTAATTGGCCAACTGATATATATATATATAAAATTAGCCGGGCATGGTGGCGCATGCCTGTAGTCCCAGCTACCCGGGAGGCTGAGGCAGAAGGATCACTCGAGCCCAGGAGTTTGAGGTTGCTGTGAGCTAGGCTGACGCCACGGCACTCACTCTAGCCTGGGCAACAAAGCGAGACTCTGTCTCAAAAAAAAAAAAAGTTTAAAAGGAGTATAGTATGACATTTTTCATTTCAGTGGAAAAAGATAGTTAACTTTTTGGAAAATAGTATCCTCCTCTTCCTTCTCCTCCTCCTTCTCCCACAGCATGTTTAAAAAATAATGTCTTTTATGTAGTGATGTTTCCACCTTACGGTTTCTAAGTAATTGCCACTAAATTTTTATAATTATAGATTTTTACATTTTACAAGCCTGATGAAATTAAGCCAAGAACTGGATCTGGCCCATAGATTAGAAGTCCCTTCATTACACATCTAGGAAAGAACCAGAGAGTTATTTAAGATGTGGCTTTAACAGCTAAACTGCTCAGATTTTATTTCCTGCTCTGCCACTTAATGCCTCTAACTTTAGGCAAATAATCTAACTTAATCTCAGGTTTTACAGTATATAATTTTTTTCATCTATAAAATGGGAATATTATTACCTAATGCAGAGGTAATGAAGATTAAATGAATTCATACTTGTAAAGTATTTAGAGCAATACGGCACCTAACACATACTTAACTAGCAATCAGATATTACAAAGCAAAATGATTAAAGTGATGGAGTGATTTTTACAAATCTGTACTAAAGATTATAGTGAAGTCAAGGCTGGGCGTGGTGGCTCACGCCTATAATTCTAGCACTCTGGGAGACTGAGGTGGGCGAATTGCTCTGGTGAATTGCTCGAGGTCAGAAGTTCGAAACCAGCCTGAGCAAGACCCCATCTCTACTAAAAATAGAAAGAAATTAATTGATCAACTAAAAAGATATATATACAAAAAATTAGCCGGGCATGGTGGCTTGTAGTCCTAGCTACTCGGGAGGCTGAGGCAGTAGGATCCCTTGAGCCCAGGAGATTGAGGTTGCTGTGAGCCAGGCTGATACCACGGCACTCACTCTAGCCTGGGCAACAAAGTGAGACTCTGTCTCAAAAAAAAAAAGATTATAGTGAAGTCAAATAAAAGTTACAAATGCTGAACTAAAATTTATTTACAGATATTCATGAAAACATAAGGGAAACTATTTAAAAAGAAAATCAAAAGAAAGTACTCTTTTGTACAACAGGTATCACATCTACAAAATTTATTGGCCTGTGCAACCTCATATTAGCCTACTGCCATATATTTGCAATGAAGAAAATAATAGAAAATCTTACAATGGGATGATTAAACAAAACAATAAAAATATAATGAGAGAAATTTTTGCTAAATTCCACCCTTCCATAATCTCAGTTTTAAGCAGCCTACTGTGATCACCCCCTCCTGTCTTTCTCACTCCTTCTAGTGCTTTTATTCCAATAATCCACTTCCAGTGCTAGGTCTTTCAATTCACTGATTCTACCACCTTACTGTTTAATGTCTTAGATCTGTAGGTTTATAGCGTTCATCAAATTAGGAAACATTTTTGCCTTTCTTTCTTCAAATATTCTCTGTATCCTCACCACAGACTCCAGTTATATTCAGGTTAGGTCATTTGATGTTCCACAGCTCACTGATTTTTTAAATCTTTGGTTTCTGTGATATTCATGCCTTCCTCTACCCTTTTGATCATGTGGAATATATTTATGTATAATAACTGATTTAATGACCTTGTACTAAACATATCACCTGTGTCATTTTTGGGTCAGTTTCTTTTTTTTTTTTTTGAGACAGAGTCTCGCTTTGTTACCCAGGCTGGAGTGAATGCCATGGCGTCAGCCTAGCTCACAGCAACCTCAAACTCCTGGGCTCAAGCAATCCTGCTGCCTCAGCCTCCCAAGTACCTGGGACTACAGGCATGTGCCACTATGCCCGGCTAATTTTTTTCTATATATATTAGTTGGCCAATTAATTTCTTTCTATTTATAGTAGAGACGGGGTCTTGCTCTTGCTCAGGCTGGTTTCGAACTCCTGACCTTGAGCAATCCACCCGCCTTGGCCTCCCAGAGTGCTAGGATTACAGGCGTGAGCCACCGCACCCGGCCAGGGGTCAGTTTCTTTTGATGTTTTTTTCTCTTGACGATGTGTTATATTTTGATGTTTCTTTGCCTTTGAGTGCTTGGTAGTTTTTGATTAGATATTACACGTTGTGAGTTTTATGTTTTTTAAATTTGATTTTTTAAATTTTCTTTAAATATTTTAGGGTTTAGGTGTCATGCAGTTAGGTGATTTGAAGTCAGTTTGATCCTTTAAGTTTTATTAGAGTGCATCCAGAATAACATTTAGAGTTGGGGCTACTTTGGCTCCACTGTAGATTCGATACCTTTCTGAGGACTCTGCCCAATGCCTGGGACTTTAAGGAGTGTTTCCACTCTGGCTGGTGGCAACACAAACTATTTCTAGCTACAGCTAGAAATAGCTCTGCTATTGTGCTCTGCTGATTGTTCTGCCTATTGCTTTCTAATGATTCTTTGCCTAGTCCCATATAGTTTTCTCACATACAGTACAGGTCAGTACTCAGCCAAAGGCTTGAGGGGACTCCCTTTACAGGTCTCCAGAGCTCCCTTTTTTCTCTGTACCACAAATTCTAGTCACTTCAGCCACTCCAAACTCTGTCTGTTTATTTACTTATTTAAGACAGAATCTTGCCCCAGGTAGAGTGCAGTGGTGTCATCATAGCTCACTGCAACCTCAAACTCCAGGGCTCAAGTGATCCTCCTGCCTCAGCCTCCCAAGTAGCTGGGTTTACAGGTGCATGCCACCACACCTGGCTAATTTTTCTATTTTTAGTAGAGACGAGTTCTTGCTCTTACTAAGGCTGGTCTCGAACTCTTGAGCTCATGTAATCCTTGAGCTTTGGCCTCCCAGAGTGCTAGGATTACAGGCATGAGCCACCGTGCTTGGCCCTGAACTCTGTCTCTTAAACTTAGTGAAACTACCAGGCTCTGTTTAGGTTCCTTTCCTTGTGATGAGGCCTGGAAACACTCTGTAGGCAGTATGTTTGGGCATTCGTAGAGCTCACCTCGTTTGTTTTTCTTTTCTCAGGAAGCATTGTCCTGCACTGCCTTTTGGCTTTCTAGTTGTTTAGGCAGGAGGGGAAATCTGGTTCTTGTTATTTCATCATGGTTGGAATAACAGACATCTCTGTCTCTCATCACTTTGATGTCTATTTTCTCCCCATTACCCGGCATAAATTCTCTCTTTGATCATTATAATCTATTCTCTTCAATACACTTTTGACTCCCTTGCCCCTTTCTTGTATTGTTTAGGAAAACCACAACCCTGGTTGAATCCATCTGTCTACCTTCCAGTGCCAGCACCTGTGCACCTGAATGTCACTGGAGAAAAAGGTGGAACCATGCTATTTTCACTTTATTTTTTTTTAAGATAATTAACAATAATTTTTACCTTTACTACTCCATTTCCAACAAACATTTTACTGTGAACAAAGAAAGGAAGGAAGGAGGAATTACTGGTGAGTAGTCAAAGCCAAAACTATTTTCACTTTAAATTCACCACCACAAGCTACAAGTGAGCCCAGTCATGCTGCACTTCCATAGTGATTTATTCTTCCACTTCCCTACATGTCAATTTCACATTTTTTTCTCTCAAAATTCCAGCATCTCCTCCCCAGTCTTCTCAGGGATTGTCTTTATTTCCACATCTCTGGGAAATTGAAGCAATAAAAAATGAACTTCTCAGAGTTGTACCACATCTGCCCTCCACCAGCATTCTTTGCTAGTTCTTCCTCTTTTCTCCATCTCTTAATGTTGGATGTGTAAGAACTCAGGCCTGGGGCCTTTTCTCTATTTAGATCCACTCTCACAGTGATCTCATCCAGTAACAAGTTTTAAAACCTGTCTGTATTTTGATGATTTCCAAATTTATATATTTTTACCAGACCTTTTAAATTCTAGATTTGCGTATTGAACTGTCTATATAGCATCTTCACATGAATGCCTAACGGATATGTCAGATGTTATATATCTAAGACTGATCTCACGAGGTTTCCTTCTTAAGCTTGTTCAATCTTTTCCATTCTAGTTGGTGATGTAATGCCATACTTCTTGGACAAAAGCCTTAAAGTCATGCTTTACTCCTTTTTCTCATATCCTAGATGCTTACTGTCAGGAAATCCTGTTAGTGCCATCTTTAAAACATCTAAAATCTAACCACTTCTCACTTCCTTCAACTCACATTGCTGTCATGTCAGTCCATGTCACCATCAGTGCCTTCCAATCCTGTACCCAGCCTTAATCCTTGACCCTTAAAATGTATTCTCATCATAGTAATCAGGGAGATTTTAAAATGTAAATCAGATCATGGCACTTCTTGCTCACAGTCTTTTTTTCTCTTTTTCTCTTTTTCTTTTTTTTTTTTTTTTTTTTTGAGACGGAGTCTCGCTTTGTTGCCCAGGCTAGAGTGAGTGCCGTGGCGTCAGCCTAGCTCACAGCAACCTCAAACTCCTGGGCTCAAGCAATCCTTCTGCCTCAGCCTCCTGAGTAGCTGGGACTACAGGCATGCGCCACCATGCCCGGCTAATTTTTTCTATATATATTAATTGGCCAATTAATGTCTTTCTATTTATAGTAGAGATGGGGTCTCGCTCTTGCTGAGGCTGGTTTTGAACTCCTGACCTCGAGCAATCCGCCCACCTTGGCCTCCCAGAGTGCTAGTATTACAGGCGTGAGCCACCACGCCTGGCCCTCACAGTCTTTTAATGGCTGTCTCACATCAGAAGTGAAAGTCTTTATAATGGCCTTCAAGGTCCTACAGTATCCAACTCAGTAATGTCCAGTAAGATAAGTTACTTCTCTGACCTTATCTGCTCTCTCCTCTTTCTTTACTTTGCTCTATCTTGAGTACATTAAGCATGCTCCTACCTTATCTTTGCATTGGCTGCTTCCTCTGCTTTAGAATACTTTTCACCTAAATATTCCCCCATTACCAACTCCCCATTGACTTCTCAATGGCCAATTTGTGTGTTTGAGAAGACAAGTGAGGGGATTAGTTGTGCTGTACAGAATGAAGAATAAAGGGGCAGGGATATGGCAAATGTTGAAGTCTTCTTGGTGAAAAAGAGCCGGTGGATGAGATTTGACCTGTTAGCCACTGGTGAGTCCAGACTACTTGCTATTCTGAGTAAAAATGAAAAGAATTCAAGAAGAGCCTTTATAGCAGGTTAATAGAGATAAGGCAGCTTTCAGTTAGTGGAAACATTTGTAAATCAGGGTTTATAATTTGAAGATTCCTTTGCTTATTTTTTTTTTAATTTATTTTTTTTTGCTTTTAATTATTTTTTATTTATTTTACAAATATTTTTACTTTTTTTTTCTTCTTTTTGCCGTTGTGATAGAGTTAGTGCTTGTGGATCCTTTGCTTATTTATAAGGCATTCTTTTTTGTAGATAAGTGCATTTGGTGTCCTGCTGCCTAGTTCTGATTTAATGATACTGTCTTTGATTTAATAGAGAATAGGTCAAAGAACTGCTTGAGCATCATTTTTGGAATCTATTTTAAAAGTTCAATAGAAAAAAGTTTAATAGAAAATATTCAGGCTGGGCGAGGTGGCTCACGCCTATAATCCTAGCACTCTGGAAGGCCGAGGCGGGCAGATTCTTCGAGGTCAGGAGTTCGAAAATATTCAATTATTAAATTCCTGTGTTTCTGTAGTTAATCTTGTATGATTCATCAGACAGGAGAACATAAATGTGTTTCCTGTTGTTTAGCTATATCTATTAAGAGATTTCAGAGCCTAACCAGTATTTATTTCAAGTACCTAGCTCCTCTAGTTCTCTATACTTTTTTGATTTTTAATTGCAGGACTTAACATACTATGTCTAGTTTTATAAATTGCCAAAAGTGCTTATGGAAATAGACTTAGTTGAAATTAGAATGTATCCTTGTTAAGAGGGTATTCTGTATTCTGATTTTCCATACCATAGTTAAGACTTGCATGTTCTTTCCATGGTTCTTTTATATTTGCTTATTTGCATACCTTTTCCTCAGAAGGAAAAGTATTAATAAAAGAATAAATGAAGGTTACAGGAAAATAATAAAAGTAGAAAAAGTAACACAAAGCCGGGCAAAAGGTTAATACACAAAGTATATATGCCACAGGATCACAAATATGACCCTAAATTTCTCATTAGCCAATACTAAGAAGAGAACAAAGTTACCTACATGATTCAGTTAAGTCCATAAGATAAAAACAAACTAGCTGTTCAGGATAGAAGCATAGCTAATCCTGTTACTAAGTTCTGAGTGGATAACTCCCATGGGTCCTTATAATAAGAATGTTGTGTGATGGAGACACTTGGGGCAAGGTAGTATAATAACTTTTAGGATGAACTGTGTTGATGTAAGCAGCATTCACAAGAATATGATGTTAGTCCATGGTTCTTAATCATTTTTGGGTCATAGCCCCTCTAACATTTTTATGTAGTTTTATCATGAATTTGATATACATGCAGATTGTGAACTAACTCCAAGAGATTCTGACCCAGTAGGCCTGAGGTAGGTTTTAGGAGTCTATATGTGTAATCACCATCCCAGGTGATTTTGGTATAAGTTGCTGTCAGACCAGCCATATGTTGAGAAACTGTTTCAGAGTTATAATTTCAGGCAGTTTGCAGATCTGTGCAGGCAGTACGTGAACCTTAGGTTAAGAATCTATGATGGAAGTGAGTGACACCCTCAACAACGGTTATATAGTAAAAAAATCATGAATTTCAGGCAGTGATTGGTGCTGGTATATTAGAAAATTAATGACTTGTTGTAATTTACTGGCCCAAATAAGTCAAACAGCCATGCTTAACCTGAAAAGGAATACTACTAATAACTAACATATATGGAGTTTCTCTCTCCCTTTCTTTTTGGTAGTGTAATTGATGGGTTTTTCCCCCTAATGTTGAACTACTTTCACATTCCTGGGATAAACTGTATATGATTATGAGATATCATTGTTTGGATATGCCATTTTGATTTGCCAATATTTATTTAGATTTTTGCATCTATTCTCTGGTAAGATTGGCCTAGAGTTTCCATTTCTTGTGCTGTTCTCAGCAGTTTGGTGTCAGGGTTTTGTTAGCGTTATAAAATGAGATGGCTATCTTTCCATGTTGTTTTTGTTTTTGTTTGTGACAGGGTCTCTAGGCTCTTTTGCCCAGGTTGAAGTGCAGTGGCTCAATCATAGCTGACCAGTGTAACCTCAAATTCCTGGACTCTAGTGATCCTCCTGCCTCAGCCTCCTGAGTTGCTGAGACTATAGGCACATGCTACCATGCTGGGCTAATTATTTTTCCATGTTTTTTTCCCCTCAGTTTTCAAAGTTTATCTAGATTTCAAATATACTTTTTGTGAGGAGTTTAGGACTACAAAATATGAAGTATACAGTCTCCACATAAGATCACTCTTACTTCTGACACCAACTGCAAGTTTGAGGGGTTCCAAAAACTACTCTCAGGTGTGATTAGAAAGTTTCATAGAATTTAGTGAAACTGTTGTACTCATAGTTATGATTTGTTATGGGAAAAGATCCAGAGTAAGATCAGCCAAAGGAAGAGACTCATAGGACAGAGTCTAGGAGGGTTCCAAATATAGAGCTTCTCTTGTCTTCTCCCTGTGTAATGAGGACACATTTCACTCCTGGCATCAATGTGTGACAGTATGCATGAGAACTACCAAACAGGGATGCTCATCCAGTCTCCACCGTCTGGAGTTTTTATGGAGCCTTTTCACATAGGCATCATTGATTAATTGGTCACATGGATAATTTCAGTCTCCAGGCTGACTGACATTGCATGATGGAAAGCCCCCCACTCCAAGTCACATTGTTGGTCTTTCTGATTGACTAGCCCCTACCCTAAGATGATGCAGGCACGGCCAGTCCCCTCCTTAAATCACATTGTTAGCCTATTCAGTGTGATCCAAGGCCACCAGGCAAAGGCACACTTACCAGACATAACATTCCAAGTGCCCAGAGATTACCTACCAGAAGCGAAGAAGAAATGCCAGATCTTCTCTTTGGACAAGACCAAATTCTTCACAATACACTTTTATACAATTAATTTTTCTCTTTTATAATTTTGATCTTCCTATGATTCCTTAACAACAGATTAAGCCTATGTGGATTCTATTATGGAAAACTGGTTCTTTCAAATTTGAGCCCTGCATTTCTTTAGCTATCTCTTAAAAGATAAAAATTATAGGACACTTTTGATTTAACTGCATTTAAATTAAACTACCTTTTATCCTTTTTTTTTTTTTTTTTTTTAAGAATAAAGGTTCTCTTCAGTTTGAAGACAAATGGGATTTTATGCGCCCGATTGTTTTGAAGCTTTTACGCCAGGAATCTGTTACAAAACAACAGTGGTTTGATCTCTTTTCGTAAGTAATCCATTAATTCTGTTTGCTAACATAAAGGAAATTTTGGTGATCTTTTTCAAATGGAATGTACAACTCTAGATTGGTCTGCTTACCTATTAAAAATTACTAGTAGTGTGGTGTTGGGTCCTAAGACATGCCCCAGGTTCAGTGATTTGCTAGGTGACTCCCAGGACTGAACATAAAGTGATACTCACAGTTATGATATATTACAGTGAAAGGATACATAGCAAAATCAGCAAAAGGAAAAGGCACACGGGGTGAAATTTGGTAAAAAATAAGCACAAGCTTCCAAGAGTCCTCTCCCACGGGAGTCACACAGGACACACTTAATTTTTCTAGCAAAAAGATTGACGACATGTGTGATGTGTTGTTTATCGGGGAAGCTCGTAGAGACTCAGTGCCCAGGGTTTCTATGGGGGCTGGTCACATAGGCAGTCTCTGCCTGGCATGAACCAAAATCAGTATAACCACATTGTTTGTATAAACAGTTTAGGTACAGTGAGCCACTTTTATCATTTCAAGAAGGTTTTATGTAAGTGTAGGAAACAAGTTCTAAGTTCAAGTTCTAAGTTACCAGCCAAGAGCTAACCTTACAAGCAGGCTATTCTAAGGAATGCAATCTCAGGTCTGATGTGTTAACTCTTGGCCTTTGGCCAAAATGTCTTTACAGCAAAAGTATTGTCAGTATGCCTCCCTCCACACCCCTTGCAGCAGGACAAGACTGACCTATAGTTTTGATCTCAGTTATGCCTTGGATTTAGCTAGCTAAAACAAATCCCATTTACCATAAGGTTTACCTTAGAAAACCAAATGGCTTTCTCCTTAAGTTTCTGTATGAACCTTTTAAAATATGGCCTCCAGTGTCAACTCAGAAGAGCACAGCTAAGGCCAGTAAATTGAAGCAGATCTGAAAACCTTCCAGGATTGAGGCAGTGTTATGATAGGGTACATACACAAATATAATCCCAGAGGGTATATGTGGAACCCCTGGAAACAAAGAGTTTAAAATTGTTAGGGTACCCCAAGCCATGTATACATTAGTCAGCTATTATAGGTTTACCTGTGTGTGGCCTCCTACCATGGGGCCTTTCATTCTAGGGTTCCCAAACTAGTCTAGTTCATTCATTTCAGGCCTTGGTTTCAGGTTGACTGCCTTAAGGCAGTTAGTTCCAAACAGTTTTGCTTATCCATCACACCTATTCATTTGTTTCACTAGAGTGAATGATATCTGGAGGTTTTCTGCATGGGAAATGAAGAAGCTGGGGCTGTTCCCTGCTGTCTCATAGTGCCATTAGGTGTGATGGTAAGCTTGGCAGTCAGTTTCATTTAAAAGTACTCACGCTTTTGGAGGAAGACATGGTCGCAGGTGCAGCAGAAGCATGGTGTGCCTGCTTCTGCTCCCGACTTACCGCTGTTCGCTCTTGGTGAGGAACAGGTCAGCGCAGCTATGGCTTTTAAAAATACTGGAAAAACACCCGTGGAGCCAGAGATGGCAGTTCACCAAATTAGAATTACGCTAACTAGCAGCAACGTAAAATCCATGGAGAAGGTGTGTGCTGACTTGATCAGAGGCACAAAGGAAAATAATCTCAAAGTAAAAGGACAAGTTTGGATGTCTGCCAACACTTTGAGAATCACTACAAGAAAACCACCTTGTGGTAAAGGTTCTAAGACTTGGGATCGCTTCCAGATGAGAATCATCAAGTGACACATTGACTTGCACAGTCTGTCTAAGATCGTTAAGCAGATTACTTCCATCAGTATTGAGTGAGGAGTTGAGGGTTGAGGTCACCATTGCAGATGCTTAGGTCAACTGTTTTAATAAATTGATTACCAGTTGTCAAAAACAAATAAATAAGTAAAATTACAGCAGCTTGGAAAGGCAACACTGAGAGATTCCCTTTAGGAAGAGGGAAAAGCTTTCAGGATTAGTTCTGAAAAGCAAAAATCATTAATGTCCTCCTCCCCTGTGCCTTCCCAGGTGATAGGTTTTGTTTTTTCTCCATTATAAAATTAGCGTAGCAGCTAGGTGCAGTGGCTCACAACTGTAATCCCAGCTACCTGGGAGGCTGAGGTGGGAGGATTGCTTGAGCCCAAGAGTTTGAGACCAATCTGGGAAATGTGGTGAAACCTAATCTCAAAGGAACAAAACTGTACGTGAAAGTCAGTGTATCCCATTTAGTAATGAAAACTTCATTTTTTCTAATCATCCAGACCTGCAAGAAAATAAAAGCATTTTTTTTCCAGAAAAACATTTTTATACAACTTTATTAAAAAGACATAATCATGGTTAGGAATTGGTTAGGACAAAATCCTGAATTTTCAAAACTTTTCAAAATGGGTTTATGTTACCTCCCACCCATTTTGTCCTGATCATTTATCTAGTGAGTAGCCTAGAAAAAATCAGTTTCTTTCTGGGGGAAGCTGTATTTAATAACCAGATTGTCTTACTAAGATGCGTATACCAGGAGTGGTGAGAGGAAGGTGAGAGAAATAGAGCCAGGTTATTAATCTGTTTTGCAAACTGTAACTAATCCAGAAAGCCAAACACAAGTCAGTAGCAATGAGACATCTCGAGAAGGGCTCAAAGTTCAACCTGTAGGGACTGGGTTAAGGGGTTACACTCCTTGTGATGTGCTGTCTTCCAACTTGCAGCTTTTGGCAGGAACCACAAGCTTAGGAATGCAGGTAGTATCCATATCACGTATATAAGACCAATCAGCAGCTTGATTTCAGATGATCTTATCAGAGAATAAGCCTTTTTCTGTGAGCTTCCGAAATTGTTGATATGGTCCAGCCAGAATCCATGATGTTTTCAAAGTTTATGGCTCCACAGAAATGTGCCTTTTCCATCTTCAATAGTCTTTGAGGCAAAGTCCTATTTATTAAGCATATACCTGCTTTCAGTTCAGCACAGCTTGTGTTGAGGTTGAAATGGCCTAGTAGCAGACAGTATCAGGTTTCAGCTAGAAACCTGATACTGTCAGATCCAGGAAGTTAAGATCTGTGAATTCAGTATTCTAAAAAAGTTAATGTGTTCTTTGGCAGCAGCAAAGCAAAGATGCTATAAGCCTCACTGTCATGTTCTAAGTCCAGGTGACAAGACTGGCCTAAGCCCTATTTATCTTGTCAGTCTTAGAATCCAAATTGATCTGCTCAAAAATATGCACATCAGGCTGGAAAATCATCAGCCTCTAAAGAGCTCAGTAGCAGCGAAATAACTGTGTTTTAGAACTCTAAAAGTGTATTTCTAGCCCAGATTTCCTTTGTTTTCATATTGTCTCCCTTTTTCCAGAGGCACCAGTAGGTAAAAATCAAACATTGATTATGGAGACTTAACTCTGTTCCCAGTACTCAAAAGAGTTTGAATTTCAATCCCTTCATCAGCAGAAAAAGTAAGATTCTGTCTAGTTTACCTGACTGAGATAATCCCTCTAGCATTTATAAAATGACCAGCATATAATATGTTATATCAGCCAGGCGCAGTGGCTCACGCCTGTAATCCTAGCACTCTGGGAGGCCGAGGCGGGAGGATTGCTCGAGGTCAGGAGTTCAAAACCAACCTGAGCAAGAGCGAGACCCCGTCTCTACTATAAATAGAAAGAAATTAATTGGCCAACTAATCTATATAGAAAAAATTAGCTGGCCATGGTGGCGCATGCCTGTAGTCCCAGGTACTCAGGAGGCTGAGGCAGCAGGATTGCTTGAGCCCAGGAGTTTGAGGTTGCTGTGAGCTAGGCTGACGCCACGGCACTCACTCTAGCCTGGGCAACAAAGCGAGACTCCGTCTCAAAAAAAAAACAAAACAAAACAAAAAAAACATGTTATATCACTGTTTAGCATACGTCTGGATGCAATAGCTACAAAATACAACGCCATATTTTAAACACCACCGCCTACTTTTGTTTCTTTGTCTTATTTTAAATTTAATCACACCTCTAGCAATAAATTCAGTATTTACAGCTGCTGGGAAATCCTGACTGGAATGTAAGGGGTAGGGAGCGACTGCTGTGGTAGCTGCTGCTAGTCTGAAGAAACAGCTGTAATTGTTCTCTCCCTCTACTCCCTTTTCTCCCCGAGTTTATCTAAAGCTTTGCTCCAGCCCTGGGCTCTGATTTAGCTATTACTTTTTCATACTTACAAGAGAGAGCAGTACAAACTTTTTTTTTTTTTTTGAGACATAGTCTCACTCTGTTGCCCAGGCCAGAGTGCCATGGCGTCAGCCTAGCTCACAGCAACCTCAAACTCCTGGGTTCACGCAATCCTTCTGCCTCAGCCTCCTGAGTAGCTGGAACTACAGGCATGCGCCACCATCCCCGGCTAATTTTTTCTATATATTTTTAGTTGTCCAGCTAATTTCTTTCTATTTTTAGTAAAGACGGGTCTCACTCTTGCTCAGGCTGGTCTCAAACTCCCGAGCTCAAAGGATCCATCCGCCTCCGCCTCCCAGAGTGCTAAGATTACATGTGTGAGCCACCGCGCCTGACCAGCAATACAAACTTAACATTTTTGATCCACCCAAAACTCACCCTTGGGAACTTGCAGGCCTTTTCTCTCCCACCTGGAGGTGAGAACAAAAGCCAAAGATATTTATGCTATGCTTTTTTTCTCCTCTCTTAAGTCAGCATGGCCAGAAATAGCCTGGGGAATGAGGTAGTTCTAATCCCAGGAGAGTTGGCTATCATTTTCAGATTTCATAGGTAATTTGAAAGACGTAATTTTGGTAGACAGAGCTCCACTGCTGTTTCATACCATGAATGATTTTATACCAGCATTTCTCATCCTACTGCTCCTTTCTTTCTCATGAATCCCACTTCTGACACTGACACCAATGGTGTCAGCAGTTCCAACACCACCCTTAGGTTCAGTGACTGCTAGGAAGACCCATTAGACTCACCATATACTTAAATTCGTGGCTATGATTTTTTTTTTTTTTTTTTTTTGAGACAGAGTCTTGCTTTGTTGCCCAGGCTATAGTGAGTGCCCTGGCGTCAGCCTAGCTCACAGCAACCTCAAACTCCTGGGCTCAAGTGATCCTCCTGCCTCAGCTTCCCGAGTAGCTGGGACTACAGGCATGTGCCACTATGCCCGGCTAATTTTTTCTCTATATATTAGTTGGCCAATTACTTTCTTTCTATTTATAGTAGAGATGGGGTCTCACTCTTGCTGAGGCTGGTTTTGAACTCCTGACCTCGAGCAATCCGCCCGCCTCGGCCTCCCAGAGTGCTAGGATTACAGGCGTGAGCCACCGTGCCGGCCTTGATTTTTTTTTTTTTTTTTTTTTTGAGACAGAGTCTCCCTCTGTTGCCTGGGTTAGAGTGCCATTGTGTCAGCCTGGCTCACAGCAGCCTCACACTCCTGGCCTCAAGCAATCCTCCTGCCTCAGCCTCCCAGGTAGCTGGGACTACAGGCATGTGCCACCATGCCCGGCTGATTTTTTCTCTATATTTTTAGTTGTTGAGCCAATTTCTTTCTATTTTTAGTAGAGATGAGGTCTTGCTCTTGCTCAGGCTGGTCTCGAATTCCTGAGCTCAAAGGATCCGTCCGCCTCAGCCCTCCAGAGTGCTAGGATTACAGGGGTGAGCCACTGCATCCAGCCTCATGGCTACGATTTGTTACAGAGAAAGATGCAAAGTAAAATCAACAAAGAGAAAAGATACATGTGCCAGGGTCCAGGAGGAAACCATGTACAAGCTTCCAAATGTCCAGAGGAGTCACACAGGATTAACTTAATTCCTCTAGCAACTAATTGTGACAACACATAAAATTTTGTCTGCCAGGGAAGCTCATTACAGACTTAGTGCCCAAGGTTTTTATTGGGGGCTGGCCACATAAGCACATTCTACCTGACACATACCAGAATTCCAGACTCCCAGAAGGAAAGGAAGTGTTCACCATAAATCACAGTGTTGGGCAAGTGTCCTTAGAATACTCAAGATCAATATCCTCAAGATACTTAGGTCCTCAGGATGAAAAAAAAATCACACTCTCTGTGTAAACAGTTTAGGTATAGCAAGCCATTCTTATAAAGAAATGGTGAGAATCCTTCCAAAATCCAGATTCCCAGATGCCAGCCAAGGGCCAGCCTTGCAAACAGGTCTTTCTAAAGATTGCAGCAGTCTCAGGCCTGCTATAATAACTTTTTTCAGCACACCAGTGAAATATATCACTGAATTGTAAATGTATGATTGCATAGCCTATGGGTATGGAGCTGTTATGCTCATTTTCTCGCTTTATCACATAGAGAATATTCTAATTTCCTAAATAACGTAGAACTTGCATCATCTCAGTTATATCTATAATTCTCCCCTTTGAGAAATTAAAGTTCAGTAAGAAACAGCTGAGGCTTTTTAAAGTTTTATAGCATTCATATATATGTTAAGTTTTTCTTAAATTATTTGATTAAACTGTTTCATGAATAATATGTTGAGTGTGGTCGGGATTTTGTTGTTTGTGTTTTTGCCAGTCTGTGTTGATATGATTTATCATCTAGAATAATGCTTGTTCTCTAAGTACTCCTGACAAAAAAGGGGCATGGGGAACCTGCAGCCATAGGTTACATGTGGCCTCCTAGGTCCTTAAATGTAGCCTTATGACTGAATCCAAATTTTATAGAACAAATTATTTTATTTTTATTAATGCATTTTTGTTCATCTTTATATTTTTATCTTATTTTTAAAATGAATGTATTTAAGATATCAAAGAATAAAATAAGTTTCAACAAAATAATCCTCCTAGATTGATAAGCACAATTAGGACATTAGTAAGCCATAGGGCTAAATTAGGGCTGCTACACTCATGATTTAGTTCTAACTTCCCCCATCTGACTGGCACTACTACTACATGAGGCTGTTGGCAATACTTTTTGGGGGTTGAGTATGCCAGTCTGTTATCAGCTTTTGACAACAGTGCACTGTGTTTCTGTTTGAGGTGGAATTTTTTGCACAGCTCGACAGTATTTTTTAATTTTGTCTGCTTAACAGCCCATTATGTCAAGACCAAGAGAATGCTGAAGGAAGAAAACAAATTATTAAATGAGAATTGGGAATTGCAATTTTATCTTGTTTCTCCTAAAGATAAGATGATTTGCTTGCTTTGTAATGCTACAATATCAACATTAAAGAAATTCAATGCTTACCAGCATTATAACTTTCATAAGGACCACAAAATATTAATATTTTAAATTAGAGGGAGAGGCATGGAAGGTTGTATGCAGAAATTAAAAGATGAAAAGCAAAAACAAAGTCAATTCTTTCAAGCAGCAATAAGACCTAGAAATAATGCCACTGAAGTGACTTATAAAGTAGCTTATATATTTGGGGAAAAAAGAGAAGCCATTCAGTGATTTAGAAATTGTGAAAGAATGCATTGTCAAAGTTGTAGGATGCTTAGACCTCTATAACATTTCAAAGTACTAACAACTGCCTCTTTCAAGGAGAACTGTAACTGATCAGTAGCATGAATTAGCCTTCAACTTAACAACTTCATGCAATACTTCAGAAGGAAATATATATATATTATTCAATCATTTTGGATTAATCAACTGATACTGCCGACTCAACGCAAGTTCTATACTTCATTTATAACAGGATTGTATTTGCTATGAAGAGTTACTCGCTTTGGGCACTCTTGTGAACAGAACACAGGGAATAGATACCTTCAAACACTTTCAAGATACATGTCATGAAGTTGGACTAAATTTGGTAAATTTAGTGAATGTATAGACTGTACACCTTCTATGACAGGAAAACATGAAGTCTATTGCACAGATCAAGAAAGTATGAACAAACCCATATGCTCTCATTTCTTTTCATTATATCTTGTATTAGCAAAATCTCTGTGCTAAAGCTACTATTTTAAGTGACACTTGGCAACAAGTTATAAGTATTATTAACTATATTCATGCACATGCAACACAGCATCATCAGTTTCATAACATACTAAAGTTGAGAGATGAGGTATTCAGTGTGGATTTGCCATATCATTCTAAAATGTGGTGGCTGTTGCAGGGACAGGTGCTAGCAAATATTTTATGTCTGCGACAAAGATAGTTAAATTTTATGAAAAACAGAATCAGCAGGGTGAATTATTCAAAGATTTCTGTAGTTCTATAGGAATGCGGTATTTTTGTGTGATACCATATCAAATCAAAATGACTTGAATATTTCTTTGCAAGGTAAAACTAAATCTTTATATATGTGGCCAAAAAAAGTCCAAGCATTTTGATAAAAGCTATTTTTGTTCAAAACACTTACTCAAAAGGAAATTTCAGAGGAATATTTTCCCCAGTTAGCAAAGGTAATTGATGCGCAGGATGATACATGTGAAATCATTTGAAGAATATGTAGCTGTTACAGACCAATTAATTGGAGAGTACAATGAAAGTTTCACTGACTTTGGGAATTAACATGCCCCCAACATGCCCCCAAAATGCTTTCTTTCAACCATTTATTGCTGTGAATCTACATTCTCCTACCTAACCCAAATCAAGACGCCCTTAAGGTCACAAATGACAGATACCCCTTTAGAGGATCAGCCGAAACCGCAGACCTCCATGCTGGTTTTTTATTTCTTTGTGGTTCAATCTTGGTACGTTATATATGTGTCCAGGAATTTATCTATTTCTTCTAGGTTTTCCAATTTGTTGGTAGACAGTTGTTCTCATAATAATCTCTTAATTATCCTTATTAACTATATTTTTAAAATTCTTCAATGTCCTTAATTTTTTTCTACTAGATTTTTGGTTTTTTTTGTTTTTTGTTTTTTTTTTTGAGTCAGAGTCTCACTCTGTTGCCTGGGCTAGAGTGCTGTGGCATCAACCTAGCTCACAGCAACCTCAAACTCCTGGGCTCAAGCGATCCTATTGCCTCAGCATCCCGAGTAGCTGGGACTACAGGCACGTGCCACCCTGCCCGGCTAATTTTTTCTATATATTTTTAGTTGGCCAATTAATTTCTTTCTATTTTTAGTAGAAACGGGGTCTCGCTTTTGCTCAGTCTGGTCTCAAACTCCTGACCTTGAGCGATCCTCCCACCTTGGCCTTCCAGAATGCTAGAATTAGAGGTGTGAGCCACTGCGCCCGGCTTCTACTAGATTTTCAAATGAGGAGAATTTTGTGGTCCACACTGTTCATTAGTTTAGCCAACGCTCATTCCAGGATCTCTTTTCCTTGCATACCTTCCACTAGAGAGGCTAGATAACTTTAAAATTTCCCTTCTTGGGAAATTTTACTACTACTTCCTTATTACTAAGGTGGCAGTGTGACACAATTCTGGCAAATAGGTCTGCAGGAGGTTCCTAGGAAAGGTTTTACTTTCCAGATGAATTAAACTAATGTGCCTAGCACAGTCTTTCCTTTTCCCCCCATAAGAGTCACAGGGGTAAGAGACTAACATCCTAAGATGGCAGAGTAGAAAGGAAAAGATCCTGGTGAGTCTCTGAAGAGACACCAACAATTGCCTACCTCTAGACCTCTTGTTATATAAGAAAAATAACCTCTTAATAGTTTAAGCTGATGTTAACTTAGTTTAAAGTTTTTAGTTGAGTGCATCCTAATTGATACAGGATGTGTTAAAGTATTCCAATGTATTTATGTGAAGTTCTTACATTTCTAATTATTCCTACCTTATATTTTGGTATGTATTATAAATAGACATTACAAAATGTCTATATGTAGTATATTGTGTAGTGTACATGTAAACATATATTATGTAAAATTTATCATTTGAATCACTTTTTTTTGTTTTTTAGAGACACAGTCTTGCTCTGTTGCCTGGGCTAGAGTGCCAAGGCATCAGCCTAGCTCACAGCAATCTCAAACTCCTGGGCATAAGCAATCCTTCTGCCTCAGCCTCCCAAGTAGCTGGGACTACAGGCATGTGCCACCATGCCCGGCTAACTTTTTCTATATGTTTTTAGTTGTCCAGATAATTTCTTTCTATTTTTAGTAGAGACGGGGTCTTGCTCTTGTTCATGGTGGTCTCAGACTTCTGTCCTTGAGTGATCCTCCCGCCTTGGCATCCTAGACTGCTAGGATTAGAGACATGAGCCACCGCGCCCGGCCTGAACCATTTTTTTTTTTTTTTTTTTGAGACAGAGTCTCGCTTTGTTGCCCAGGCTAGAGTGAGTGCCGTGGCGTCAGCCTAGCTCACAGCAACCTCAAACTCCTGGGCTCGAGCGATCCTTCTGCCTCAGCCTCCCGAGTAGCTGGGACTACAGGAATGCGCCACCATGCCCGGCTAATTTTTTTATATATATATATCAGTTGGCCAATTAATTTCTTTCTATTTATAGTAGAGACGGGGTCTCGCTCTTGCTCAGGCTGGTTTTGAACTCCTGACCTTGAGCAATCCGCCCGCCTCGGCCTCCCAGAGAGCTAGGATTACAGGCGTGAGCCACCGCGCCCGGCCTGAACCATTTTTAAGTGTACAATTCAGTGGCATTAATTATATTCTTTTTTTTTTTTTTTTTTTTTTTTTTTTTTTGAGACAGAGTTTCACTTTGTTGCCCAGGCTAGAGCGAGTGCCATGGCGTCAGCCTAGCTCACAGCAACCTCAAACTCCTGGGCTCAAGCAATCCTGCTGCCTCAGCCTCCCGAGTAGCTGGGACTACAGGCATGCGCCACCATGCCCGGCTAATTTTTTCTATATATATTAGTTGGCCAATTACTTTCTTTCTATTTATAGTAGAGACGGGGGTCTTGCTCTTTTTCAGGCTGGTTTCGAACTCCTGACCTCAAGCAATCCGTCCGCCTTGGCCACCCAGAGTGCTAGGATTACAGGCGTGAGCCACCGCACCGGCCTAATTATATTCTTAATGTTGTGCAAACATCAGCACTATCCATTCCCTGAGCTTCTTTATCATTCCAAAGAGAAGCTCTGTATGCATTAAACAGTAATTCCCCATGCCCCTCCCCCAGCTCCTGGTAACCTCCATTCTACTTTTTGTCTGTGAATTTGCCTATCTAAGTAACTCATATAAGTGGAATCATATACTATTTGTCCTTTTGAAAGGCATACTGTTTTCAAATGGGGTAAGTTACTCAGTTCAGGTTTAATCTTACGACCCCCTATTCTTGTTTTTATTACTTCTATAACTTTATCATTTATTTGATATTATTCTTTCATTTTCCTTTTCCTTGTTTTTATTAATTTGAAAGTTCACTTCCATTAGTAGGTACTTTCCTGTTTCTTGCTCTCAGAAGCATATGGTGGTATCACACCAAGGTCACGCTATTTCTTCTTCTTTTCTACACAAGGAAACTGAAACCTTTGTTTTCACATCTTGATTCTTCTCCTGTCCTTTGTCTCTGCCCCCTTAAAATCTTTGAAAAGCTTTTATTTCCTCCTCCTCCTACTCTTCAACTCCTAGATTTTTCTAATATAGTTAAATATTTAAAAAGAATTTCCCTTATAGCATGCTCTTTTAAAAAGTACTTTGGTTATATATTCCAGAAGAGCATGTTCTTATCCATTCAGACTTAATTTCATATATTTATTGCTCACTATTACTTCTTCCTTTTTATCTTAGGGTATAACATTTGATATAATAGTAGAGTGCATGACTAGAACCACATGCACCTATATGAGTAAAGTATCAGAAACAATGTTGAGTGAAAAAATTATTTGAAAAAATTACTATTTGATATGATTTCTAAAAGTTCAAAAATCCTTATAATGCTGAAATTTGAAAACAAATTCAGGCTTAGTTAACTTACGTGGAGGTATGGAGGAGAGTAAGATTAGGGAGAGGACAATAGGAGACTTTATGTTGTCATAATACATTCCTCAAGGATAGTTCTCAAAATGTGTATCAGGAGATTTAACATGTCCTATTGTGTTGTGGTAGTAGATAATAGGTTTTGAAAAGAGTACATTGAGGACATTCTTCGCTAGTGGAGCGATGTATTAGGTGTACCTGAAGGTTTGAGAAAAGAGAGCTGGAGAAGATGTACCAAACTGTTCAAAGTTTGACTCTTCCTTCAATAAGGAAGGGGAGCTTCATGACTCCACCACCTGCACCATACCATTCCCTCTTGCCTTATGAGACTGAAGTCATGTTTGAGCCCTTCTGACATATATCCAGCAATGGTTTGAGTATAGCATGTATACTAAGGTAGGCCTATTTTAGGTAGGCACAGGACTTCTCTGATGGGTGACTTCGGCCTCAAAACTCTTCAACAGGTTTACCAAACATTCTTAGAACTGCACTGATTCTTGCTGCTTGCTCGACCTTCCTTCCTTGTCTTCTCTACAGGGATCAGACCTACATTGTGGGGCTTATCGCTTGCCCAGCTTTCTCTAGCTCATTTTTCATTTTCCTTCTTCTCTCAATAATAAATCTTGTACGTTTCTAATCCCATCTGCTTCTTGGAAGACCTAAACTAACACATGAGTCAATGTGAAGTGCCTGGCACATAGTAAGCAGTCTACATATACTGCAGTAAACTATGTAAGGAATGATGGTGACTTTGACTGTGGTAATGGTGATGGACGGAAATGTCCAAATTGGAGAGACATTTCAGTGATGGATATAATTAAGACTGTGACTGAATGAATGCAAGGGCTAAAAAGTGGTTGAGTTACCTGGTTTCTTCCCTATTTCTCCCCACTTCCTTCTTTACACGGTAGCCACATTGATTTGCTTGTAGTTCACTGTAATTATAATAATCATTCAGAGTTTGTTACTTATACTGTTATTTTATCATAAAATGTCCTCTCTACTGTCTTCTTACAACTTTACCTTAAAAATTCCTATTTTTTGAGTTTAAGCTCAGGAACCAACTCTTCCAAGAAGCCTTTCCTTTTCCCTTCTACCTCTCACTTTTACAACCTTACCCTGTCCTTGGGTTCCTAAACCATCTTTTGTTTATAGGCATAATAGTTATATTGAATTATAACCAGTCAATTTTTATATCAGTTTCCTGTTTTAGACTCTAGATTCCCTTTGTTATTAGGTAAGACTGCAGAGGTATACAGAAGTGAGTTGATCATTTTGTAATTTATTCAAAGAGTTATGGGAAACCATTAGAGGATTTTAAGTATGGGGTAATATGATGTGATTTGAGTATGAAAAAGATCACTTTAGTTGTTGAATAGATTGGAGGAGTGCAAGAGTAAATTTGGTTTAGTGTGACCTCTCGAACCCAGTTTCTTGGCTCTACCATCTACTAACTGTGTAATCTTGGGACTGTTATTTAACCTTTCTTTGCCCCAGTTTCCCTATCTGTAAGATGGGGATAAAAATAGTATATTAGAGCTGCTGTGAAGATTCAGTGAGTTAAAAAAAACTTAAAATAGTGTCTGGCACATAGTAAGCAGTCAGATGTTACCTATTATGTCATTATTTAACAAATATATGTGTGTTTACTACATCATAGGCACTAGGCTAGATACCATTATTAAGCTGAGTTTTACAAATACAAAAAGCAAGTTCAAATTAATAGACAAAACTTTGAGTTATAATGATATCTCTAAGAATTATAAAACAAACTATTTGGCTATTGACATGTTATAATTCAGAGGAGATATTCTATTTTGATTTCTTTTGACATTAGAGGTTTTTTTCTATTAGGGGCTCCATTATTTACTCATTTACTCCATTAAATGATTCACTAGGAAACATATTTGGATGAATGAATCCTAAGTATGGCCCTATCCTTTTGTTGTAAGTTTCCCTGCTTTACAGCTTGGTAACTGAGAAATCCGTCAGGCATGGTAGCTCATGCCTATAATCCCAGCACTTTGGGAGGCTGAGGTGGGAGGATCGTTTGAGGCCAGGAGTTTGAGACCAGCCTGGGAACATAGCAAGACCCCACTTCTACAAAAAATAGAAAAATTAGCTGGGTGTTGTGGTGTGCACCTGTAGTCCAGGCTACTTGGGAGGCTGAGGCAGGTGGATTGCCTGAGCCCAGGAGTTTGAGGCTTCAGTTAGCTGTGATTGTGCCATGCACCCTGGCCTGGGCAGCAGAGTGAGACCCTGTCTCAAAAAAAAAAAAAGGAAATTAATTTTTTGAACATGTAGTAGTACTAAATATATTTCTTTAATGACTGACCTTTTGGTAAAATTTGAGCTTTATAAGTTCCGAGTTTTTGTATCCTAATTTATGAGAGCTTTTGTTTTTGTTTAAATAGAGGAGTCAGTGATAATTGATGTGTAAATGGATAATGAATATATGGGGAAGTTAGGTTTTCTTTAATGGAATTTAAATGACTAAGTTTTTAAAAACGTCAGAATTGTATACATCTCTTGTGTTAAGGAATTTAAAGGATTTATACTTGTTTTTTCACAAGAAAAATATTAATAGCAGTTAACTTTGGGAGATGAGATTAGGAGATAGAGGCATACTTTTAAAACTAAATTTTATATAGTAAATAGCAGAGAATTAAAGAGGAAAACAGTGACAAAATCAAAATAGAAACAAATGTATGCTTGAGACAACTTACAAGAGTGCGTGGGTCATGTGAATGAATTTAGGCACCATTGGATTGATCTAGTATAATCCATGGAGAGTGTACTAAAACAGAACTTAATTTTGTCTCTGTTCTGGTTCCATTATTAATGTTTGTTTATATTTTCAGGGATGTGCATGCAGTCTGTCTCTGGGATGATAAAGGCCCAGCAAAAATTCATCAGGCTTTAAAAGAAGACATTCTTGAGTTTATTAAGCAAGCACAAGCAGTAAGTTCTGCATCTTTATTTTAGATTGGTTTTAAAACTACTCAATACCATATTTTATGATTTTGAAGGGAGGACTTCCTGAAGTAATTTTAAAATACCACATTAATTTTTGACATATTTGTTAAATAGATTTTTTAATGAAATGATTGTCACTTTTTGGATTTTTTTCTCCCACGGTGATATTTCTGTCAAGGGAATACATTATTATCCTCAATTAAAAGATACTATAAAGAATTTATTTTTTTATACATTTTTTAGAAGTCCCCCCATGATTATTTTTTGGCTGCATGTCAGTCCACAGAAATCTTTTTTTATCCTTCATGACTAATACCTCTTCTCAAGTTGACAGTAATTTTCTTCATTTCCAAATACTTCTCCAATTGTAAAATCCTTGGATTGTCCTATGTACTGCTGCTGCTGTGCTGAAATTTAGCACTCTGTGTTAGTATTATGTATAAATGGTTAATATTATTGAAATGAAGACAAATCTTATTTAGGCAGTAAATAACTGTGCAAGAGTTAATTTTGTTTGTTTTGTTTTTATTAACACCTTGTAATGTACTATTTCGTATAAACTATGGCCCCTTACAATTTTGACGAGGGGCCTAAGGACATGAGATTATTTCCTTTCTATAAAATAAAGTCTGAAAACTAGAACACAAGAATTTCTTATTCTTTTGTTGCATTTTTACGTCAGTGTCTTGTACAATATTAGTAAAAATTGTTAAAAAATCTTGTTAAGGCCGAGTGTGGTGACTCATGCCTGTAATTGTATCACTCTGAGAGACTGAGGCAGGAGGATTGCTTGAACTCAGGAGTTCAAGACCACCTTGAGCAAGAGTGAGACTCCGTCTCTACTAAAAATAGAAAGAAATTAGCTGGACAACTAGAAATATATAGAAAAAATTAGCTGGGCATGGTGGTGCATGCCTGTAGTCCCAGCTACTTGGGAGGCTGAGGCAGGATTGCTTGAGCCCAGGAGTTTGAGGTTGCTGTGAGCTAGGCTGATGCCACAGCACTCTGGCCCAGGCAAGACTCTGTCTCAAAAAAAAAAATCTTAATACCAATAGGTGCTTAGCAGTTGAAAATTAAAAATGAGTTTTTTCTATATATGATTTAAGATACTGAAATCAAGTATATGATTGATATGGATTTAATTCTGCTAGTAGCCACTACTTTGATGGAGTGAGACTAATGTCATGATAATATTACTTATGAAATTAAATATTTTATTGATAGCATCTTGATACAGTTTTTAAAATTGTAGTTCTATAGGAAATTATCTTTTAATGAAATAAATCCTATTTTAAAGCTATACTTAGAGACTTAAATATTTCGATAGCACAGTTTAATCGAAACAACTTTTTTTGAGACAGGGTCTTGGTCTCTTTTTTTTTTTTTTTCTTTTTGAGACAGAGTCTCACTTTGTTGCCCAGGCTAGAGTGCCATGGCGTCAGCCTAGCTCACAGCAACCTCAAACTCCTGGGCTCAAGCAGTCCTGCTGCCTCAGCCTCCCGAGTAGCTGGGCCTGCAGGCATGCGCCACCATGCCCGGCTAATTTTTTCTATATATATTAGTTAGCCAATCAATTTCTTTTCTATTTATAGTAGAGACGGGGTCTCGCTCTTGCTCAGGCTAGTTTTGAACTCCTGACCTCGAGCAATCCGCCCGCCTCGGCCTCCCAGAGTGCTAGGATTACAGGTGTGAGCCACCGCGCCCGGCCGGGTCTTTCTCTCTTGACTGGGCTAGATTGCAGTGGCATGATCATAGCTTACTGCAACCTCGAACCCCCAGGCTCAAGTGATCCTCTTGCCTACCGTGCCTGGCTAATTTTTATTTTTTATTTTTGTAGAATGAGGTCTTACTGTGTTGGTTATGCTGGTTTCAAACTCCTGGCCTCGGGACATCCTCTGGCTTAAGCCTCCCAGAGTGCGAGGATTACAGGTGTGAGCCACTGTGCCTGACCCAAAACTATTTTCTTAAGCCAAGCTCAGTGGTGTGTGTTGCAGTCCTTGCTACTTGGGCTGGTGAGGCAGAGAAGAATTGCTGGAGCTCAGGAGTTTGGGTTCAACCTGGGCAATATAGTGAGACCCCATTTTTTAGAGAGAAACTGTTTTCTCAAAATTGATTTAAAAATAGTTTCTATTGCATTGGAAAACATATCAGCTTATTTTTTTTTTTTAATGCCTTTTTTTTGAGAGAGAGACCTACTCACTGTTGCCTGAGGGGGTCATCAGAGCTCACTAAAACTTCACACTCTTGGGCTCAAGCAATCCTCTTACCTCAGCCTCTTGAGTATCTATAAATATAGGTGTGCACCACCATGCCCTACTAATTTTTCTATTTTTTAGTAGAGATGGGATTTTTGCTATGGTGCTCAGGCTGATCTTGAATCTCTGTCCTCAAGCGATCCTCTCATGTTGGCCTCCCAAATTGCTAGGTTCATAGGCATGAGCCACTGTGCCTAGACCTCTTATGACTTTTGATAAAGATAAATTATATTTATTTCAAATTGATAGAACTTTATTCTTCAATTTCTGGAAATAGGCTTATAAAGAATCATCTTATCCTAGCACTGTGGGAGGCCAAGGCAGGCGAATTGTTGGAGGTCTGGAGTTCGAAACCAGCCTGAGCAAGACCCATCTCTACTAGAAATAAAAAGAAATTAATTGACCAACTAATATATATAGAAAAAATTAGCCGGGTATGGTGGCGCATGCCTGTAGTCCCAGCTACTCAGGAGGCTGAGGCAGAAGGATTGCTTACGCCCAGGAGTTTGAGGTTGCTGTGAGCTAGGCTGATGCCACGGCACTCACTCTAGCCTTTAAAAGAGTTTTAAACTTTTAAGAAAATTTAGTTTTGTGAGTCATTTTACTAAACAATCTTCAACTGAACTAATCTTGTTAAGAAAGGCCAAATGTCCCAACTGAGAAAGACAATATGCATTAGCATTAAAATGTTTTTTTTTTCCCAACTAAAGTCCATAATTTTTTCTTTGTGTTTTTTTTTTTTTTTTTTTTTTTTTTTTTGAGACAGAGTCTCACTTTGTTGCTCAGGCTAGAGTGAGTGCCGTGGCATCAGCCTAGATCACAGCAACCTCAAACTCCTGGGCTCAAGCAATCCTCCTGCCTCAGCCTCCCGAGTAGCTGGGACTACAGGCATGCGCCACCATGCCCGGCTCATTTTTTCTATATATATTAGTTGGCCAATTAATGTCTTTCTATTTATAGTAGAGAACGGTGTCTTGCTCTTGCTCAGGCTGGTTTCAAACTCCCGACCTTGAGCAATCCGCCCGCCTTGGCCTCCCAGAGTGCTAGGATTACAGGGTGAGCCACCACACCCGGCATTCTTTGTGTTTTTAAAGGACAGAAAAAGAAATAAAAATAATAAACATACAGTGCTTGAGAGATTATTTGGAAATTGGATTCTTTTTTTTGTTTGGATTAACACAGCTATTTTATTTGTTAATAATTCTGTGGCATAGCCATTTAGGCTGTTCTCAGCTGATTTTGCCTAAGCTTGTTAATGTAGCAATAGTTAGCTTTTTGGCTCTGCAGGGACTGGGTGGGCCAAGAAAGCTTTAAGCACATATCTAGCATTTGGTGTTGGCTTTCTCTTCCCTTGTGTGATTTCTCATTCTCAAGGAAACCAATCTTTGAGGTGAAAGTGAAATCTGTAAGACCTCTTCGGGTCTAGGCTTGGAAATCTTAAAACATTGCCTCTGTGGCATTGTTTTGGTCAAAGCAAGTCACAGGACCAGCCTAAACTTCAGGAATGGGGAAATGGACTCTTTTCCCCTTTTAAAAAAAATGAGATATAATTCACATACCATAAAATTCACTGTCATGAAGCATATGAATCAATGGGTTAGTATATACACAAAGTGGTACAACCATTAGCCACTAATTCCAGAATATTTTTATCACCCTAAAAAGAAACTCTGTACCTATTAACAGTCACTCCCTATTATCCCCTCCTCCCAACCTACTAAACCACTAATCTACTTTCTGTCTCTATGATGTCTGTTTTTGATATTTCTTATAAATGGAATCATACAATATATGTAGCCTTTTGTAACTGGTTTCTTTCACTTGGATAATGATTTCAAGATTCATCTATGTTACCAGCATTTATCAGTATTTTTTTTTCATTTTATGTCTGAATAATATTCCATTATGTGGATATACCATATATCATTTATCCATTCATCAGTTGATGGACATTTGGGTTCTGCTGTTTATTTTGAATAATGTTGCTATGAACATTCGTGTATAAGTTTTTTTGTGAACATATGTTTCAATTTCTTTTGGATGTAATACAATTAGTATAATAAATTTAAAAATTTAAATTATGGCATGTTTTGTTTTTATTTTCAAAGCACCTAGATTTATTTCAGATTGGTACAATTCTTTTTTTCAGCGAGTACTGAGCCATCAAGATGATACAGCTTTGCTAAAAGCATATATTGTTGAATGGAGAAAATTCTTTACACAATGTGATATTTTACCGAAACCTTTTTGTCAACTAGAGATTACTTTAATGGGTAAACAGGGCAGCAATAAAAAATCAAATGTGGAAGACAGTATTGTTCGAAAGGTAAGTTAATTTTTCCCATTGTTTTTCTAATATTCTTCAGTAAGAAGGTAATTTGAAGGCATATGGCAGTAATTTAGACTTTAAGTGGGTTTTTCTACTTCACATGTAAATTCCTTTTCAGCTCTTACTAGAGTTTATTGAATAATATTATTATTAATATTTTCTTTCACCTATCTTTAGCTTGAATTCTCTTTCATTTTTTAATGTCTTAAGCTGCAGATCTATGTCTTCAAACATTACCTCCTTTGCTTTTCCTTTTTTCTTCTTTTCCTGGTTTTCATCTTTAGTATTTTATTTTCCATTTCTTTTTTTTATTGTACTATAAATTAAATTAGTTTTTTTCCTCTTTTAAAACCTCTATTATGTTGTCATCTGATGTCTTTTTGTTTGTGGCTAAATTGCCGTCTGTTTTTATAATCTTTCTTTTACTTGATTCTACCTATTATAAATTCAATATATACTGTGTTTATTTTCTTATTTTGTGTAGTTTCAAATTAAAAGCTTTGTGCCCAGTAACCAGTCATGATTTAATGGTAAGAACTCAGCCTTGAGAGTGAAGGTTCCTAGGTTTCCCATTCAACTCCTCAACACTCTTCAAACTTTCTATTTTCATTTTCCATATATCTTCCTACTCATGAGACTCAAGTGGAACCATAGATTTGAAAAGTAAAAAATGCCATTTGAACTTTAAAGAATTTACTATTTGCTGTGGTGGTTATAGTAACAAACTCAGGCATTAATAATGTGGCTTGGGCATTATTGCCCCCTCTTTGCCTTAAAATTTGCTCTTATGTTGACAGGGATACTGTAAATTTAGGTAACCAATGGTTTTTCAGTGATAGGAATAATTGCAGTATGAGAAATTTGCACCGAACAAAGAAAAAGATGAAAAACACTTCTAGATGATATTTAATTTGCATTCCCATAATCTTTTCCCTCTTTTGTTTTTCTGTGTTTTTTTTTAACTTTTACCATTCTGTATTGTTCATAGGAAGCAGTATCACTTAATGATTAAGAGTACTGATTGTGGTACCACAGTTTTTGGATTCAAAGCCCATTGTTGCCACTTATGGGGTGCAGTATTGTGGGAAAGTGCTTTCTGTGCCCAGATTTCACACATCTAAAGGGGAAATAATAATAGTAGTTATTTAAAGGTTGTGAAGATTAAGTATGTGTGGAAAATACATAGAGCAGTCCAAGGTACATAGTGAACGTTATAAAGCTATTAACTCTTATTATTGCTGCTGCTGTTGCTAATATATATATATATAATATTTGTCCAAGTTATAATACTTGGAGCACCAATATGTACCCACCAATGTGTATATATCATTTCCATCGTTTTAATGGAACATCTGTAAGCTAGATTTACTTATTCTTTTTTTGAGGTTCAGTGTCAAACATTTTCTATTGGTCCTTTTTGTATTTTTTTATGTGTCTGCACAAACACATGTGTATGAGTATTCCAAACACACCAAGATTTCTGAAATTCAACCTTGGAACTATAGGAGAAGAAACATTTTCCATGCATCATATTTAATTTTTATAACTGCCTGAAATTTGTACTATTATTTTCACTATTTTACACATAGGAAATCAAGTAAATAAGTAACAGAGCTGAGATTTAAACCCAATTATATCTTATTCTGAAAAACCTGTTCTTTACCATTATGGTAAATATGCTACTTCCCTGAAAGCCTAAGAATTTATTTTCCTTCTTTAATGTTTGTCTATGGTACTTGGTATATTAATAATTGAAAATGATGTCATATTTTGTTCATGTTTTCCTAGCTTATGCTTGATACATGGAATGAGTCAATCTTTTCAAATATAAAGAACAGACTCCAAGATAGTGCAATGAAACTGGTACATGCTGAAAGATTAGGAGAAGCTTTTGATTCTCAGCTGGTTATTGGAGTAAGAGAATCTTATGGTATGTTCTGAATTTTTATGGTCATAATTTCTCTTTCATGGAAATTCTAGGACAATTATAGAATAGTACTATCAAAGTTATTATTAATATATAAAGCCACATCTTTTTGTGCCAGATGTATTTCTTAAAGAGCACACAAATTATGTTTATTCTGCTTTAAAGAATCTATAGAAACTCATATTCATGTGGTTAATATTTATTTTCTCCATGTCATTAATTTCTTGGCTGGAAAATCTTTTTAGTGACTTAAAGCAGAGAAATATAAATTTGAATTTATAGCTCATAGCAGGTAACTATAGCCCATAAAAACATTTTATATTTATGTTTTCAGGAAGTTTATTACTTGCATGTATACATTCTCTCCTAACTTCTTAGCTTCTGACAATGATATTCTCATTTGTTTCCCCTGACTTAGAATATTCTTCTTTCTCCCTCTTCATCATCTAATTCATCCTCATCCTCTATTTCCTCATAGAGACCTTTTGTAATTCCCAGACTTAAGGAATTTTGTAATTCCCAGGTTAAGTCATCTCACTTAATGCTTCATAGTACCTTTGCTTCACTGACCTAATGCTTTTGTGTGACTGTGTTGTTGACACTATATCTTTACTGAACATAGAATGCCTGTCACGAAATCATTCTCCAAAAAAGTATTTGTTGAATTAATGAACCTCTAGAATTATTTTTGACTAGCTTTTTCTCCATTGTCCCCATATTTCTTTACTAAGTCTTCAGATTTTCATTAGCAGTGTCCCTGAAAATGTCTGTCTGTCTGTCTTTCTTTCTTTCTTTCTTTCTTTCTTTCTTTCTTTCTTTCTTTCTTTCTTTCTTTCTTTCTTTCTTTCTTTCTTTCTTTCTTTCTTTCTTTCTTTCTTTCTTTCTTTCTTTCTTTCTTTCTTTCTTTCTTTCTTTCTTTCTTTCTTTCTTTCTTTCTTTCTTTTTCTTTCTTTCCTTCCTTCCTTCCTTCCTTCCTTCCTTCCTTCCTTCCTTCCTTCCTTCCTTCCTTCCTTCCTTCCTTCCTTCCTTCCTTCCTTCCTTCCTTCCTTCCTTCCTTCCTTCCTTCCTTCCTTCCTTCTTTCTTTCTTTCTTTTCCCTCCTTCCCTTCCTCCCTTTCCTCTTTCCTCTTTCCTTTCCTCTCTCCTTTCCCTTCTCCTTTCCTCTCCTTTCCTTTTCCTTTCCTTTCTTACTTTTCTTTCTTTCTTTTCTTCTGGACTAACACCAGTTTAGACCTCTTTAAACTTCACATCTAGACTTTTGAAACAGTCTTTTTATAGTTTCCTTATTGCTGTTATTTAGCCCATATAGGGTTCACAAGATTAATTTGTAAGTACTGTTAGCATTTTTCCTACTTACCTCTTAAGTGGTACACCATGCTAAATTCAGGTTACTTAGTTTGAGATTTGAAGCTCTCCACAGCCATTCCTTATTTACTTTTCTACCTTATCTTCTATTAACCTTACAATGCACTTAGACAACATAGTCATTATAGCTTGTGCTTTTCTGCTTCTGAATATTTGCTTTCCTTGCTAATCTCTCTCTATGCAAATCCTAGTTTATTCTTTAAGATTCAATTTTAGGCTGGACACAGTGGCTCATGCCTGTAATCCTAGCACTCTGGGAGGTTGGAGTGGGAGGATGGCTTGAGCTCAGGAGTTTGAGACCAGCCTGAGCAATAGTGAGACCCCGTCTCTACTAAAAATAGAAAAAATTAGCCAGCCATGGTGGCATGGGCCTGTAGTCCCAGCTGCTCAGGAGGCTGAGGCAGGAGGATTCCTTGAGCCCAGGAGTTTGAGGTTGCTATGAGCGAGGCTGACTCTAGCCCGGGCAACAGAGTGAAACTCTGTCTCAAAAAAAGATTCAGTTTTAATCCCATATCTTCTGTGTTAAAATTTTATCTTGATCATCCAATTAGAAGTTCATCTCTTTCCTATTAAAAAATAATAGTCTGCATTATCTATGCTATTTATTTGTTACTTTATTGCTTTGTGCTGCTATATTTTTAAGTTTGGGAAGAAAGATTTTGTCTTACATGGTTATGTGTTCTCTTGAGCTTTGTTACTTTGTACATAATGACTCCTCAATATTTATTTCATTTATTGTACTCAAAATATTGATTTAAATCATAATTAGAGTAAAATTTTATTTTCTGTTTTTCAGTTAACCTTTGCTCTAATCCTGAGGATAAGCTTCAAATTTATAGGGACAATTTTGAGAAGGCATACTTGGATTCAACAGAGAGATTTTATAGAACACAGGCACCCTCGTATTTGCAACAAAATGGTGTACAGAATTATATGAAATATGTAAGTCAGAACTTAGTATATGTGATAATTTGAGCTATTCTCTTGCTATTCTTGAAATCATTGCTATTTTGCTTCTGGACAGGCAGATGCTAAATTAAAAGAAGAAGAAAAACGAGCACTACGTTATTTAGAAACAAGACGAGAATGTAACTCTGTTGAAGCAGTAAGTAATTTTGTAATTGTACATTTTATGGGATTATTTGAAGTACAGTAGCACAGGAATGGCAAATACACAACACAGATAACATTATCCTTTCTCATGACTCTGACCAACATTACTGATTGATTATAGTACTCTCTCCCAGTGAGTCAAAGTACAGCTTCAGGAGGTACCTTATTCAGCACACAATGTTCTTCGGAGCTGGTGTGCAAGATGAAATCTATTTGCCATCCCTGCTCTAGACTTTACTATGTTTAATATACTTAACTTTTAATCAATTGTCTCATTTATTGTGTTTTATGTATATCTAAAGTTAACCATTTTACTGATTTTCATGTTGCAAGTAAAACTTGTTCTTTAGAGATAATAGCTGATTCTCATTTGTTGCAGCAGTTACATTTTATAAAGTGGTTGTGAACACTGAATTAGTGAATACTGAACCATTACTCCTAGGGGATATTTCCTCTTGTCCTAGGAAGATGTTTCAAACTTCATCTTTTCATAAGATAAAATATTAATTATTTGATAAGTGATCATGGGCTTTTCATATTGTTTTTTTTTTTTTTTTCTTTTTTTTTTTTTTTTTTTTAACAATAAATCTTGGTGAGAACATATTGTTTTATTTTATATTATATAATAAGATCCTCATTTAAACAAAAACTAATCAAAGGTAATAGCCATGCTAGGTATTTTCTTTTACATGGAGAGCTGACCTTAGTGTGCTTTTAGTAAGGAAAGTAAGAATCAAGTTTGGACAGAGTCTTGGAATCTGCTTAAATATAACAATAGTATTTCCTCCACTTCCTTTCAGTCTTTGAAGCATAGGAGCTCCAAAGGTAACATTCAAAGGTAACATTCTAGCTTGCCTATAACCTAACATTTTTCAACTATGAATGGGGTTTTTAAAATTTTTTTTACTTCTGACTTTTTTTTAGCTTCTTCCATCTTGATTGGTAGTCATGTTTATTTTATTCTTATTCAGAAATCATACTGAGCTGTATCTTTTTTTCCCTTTTTTTCCCTTTGCTCATGATTTGCAATACATATCCTCTTTCAATGGTTAAAATAATTTTGATATTGGCAAAAGAGAGGGGCTAATTTAATGGCTGTTTATAGAAGTTCATCATAGAATTTAAAACCAGGCTTGGGGCCATGCTCATGCCTATAATCCTAGCACTCTAGGAGTCTGAGGCGGGAGGATTGCTTGAGGTCAGGAGTTAGAGACCAACCTAAGCAAGAGGAAGACCCCATCCCTACTAAAAATAGAAAAAATTAGTTGGGCATGTGCTACATACCTTTAGTCCCAGTTATTTGGGAGGCTGAAGCAGGAGGATCGTTTGAGCCCAGGAGTTTGAGGTTGCAGTGAGCTATGATGACACTACTGCACTCTCACTGGGCATTAGATTGAGACTCTGTCTCAAAAATAAATAAATTAATAAATAAAACCAAGCTTGGACTTCACTCCAAAGGCAAGGAAGTCTATTGAGTTTTGTTCTGTTTTGTTTTGTTTTTGAGACAGAGTATCACTCTCTTGCATGGGCTAGAGTGCTGTGGCTTCAGCCTAGCTCACAGCAACCTCAAACTCCTGGGCTCAAGCAATCCTCCTGCCTCAGCCTCCCAAGTAGCTGGGACTACAGGCATGTGCCACCATGCACGGCTAATTTTTTATATCTATCTATCATCTATCTATCTATCTATCTATCTATCTATCTATCTATCTATCTATCTATCTATCTATCTAGTTTAGTTGTCCAGCTAATTTCTTTCTATTTTTTTAGTAGAGACTGGGTCTTGCTCTTGCTCATGCTGGTCTTGAACTCCTGAGCTCAATAATCCTCCCGCCTCGGCCTCCCAGAGTGCAAGGATTATAGGCATGAACCATCACGCCTGGCCAGCCATTGAGTTTTTTTTTTTTTTTTTTTTTTTTGAGACAGAGTCTCGCTTGTTGCCCAGGCTAGAGTGAGTGCCGTGGCATCAGCCTAGCTCACAGCAACCTCAAACTCCTGGGCTCAAGCAATCCTTCTGCCTCAGCCTCCCGAGTAGCTGGGACTACAGGCATGCACCACCATGCCCGGCTAATTTTATATATATATATTAATTGGCCAATTAATTTGTTTCTATTTATAGTAGAGATGGGGTCTCGCTCTTGCTCAGGCTGGTTTCGAACTCCTGACCTCGAGCAATCCGCCCGCCTCGGCCTCCCAGAGTGCTAGGATTACAGGCTTGAGCCACCGCGCCCGGCCCATTGAGTTTTTTTAATACAGGTTTGCCGTGGTCAAAAATATTGCTCAGAAAGATTAGTCTTGTAACAATAAAAATCAATTGGAAGAGGGGAGAGCTGGGAATAAGAAGTAGAAAGTGTTTGTGATAATTCAAGTGGGGTATTAAGAGAACCAAATAGAGTATAGCAGTGGGAATGGAAAAGATAAGGGAAGAGGAAAAAAACTTGGAGAGGTGAAACATTGTGTTGTAGGAATGGGTTAGATATTGCAGAGGATCCAGCCAATAATTTTTTGGTGGTCTCAGCTTGGGAGAACTGTGCTGTTACAGAAAGATTAGGTACAAAAATAAGTCTGTCTATTTTTTTCTCTCTCTTTTTTCATTGCCTGCTATCTTCTTCCTTCAGAAAAAATAAGTCTTAATGAGGGAGAAAGATGAGTTTAGTTTGGGAGATTTGAATATTTTTGATTGATGTGCCTGTAGTACCTAGATGTGGATGTTGTAGTTTTGTAAGGTGAAATTGTTTGTTCCTTTATACCAGTTTATACAGCTTAGTTGTATCATATGCACATTATGAGTATTCAACTATAAAGGACCAACTAAAAGAAACATTGAGAGCAAGAAAAAGAGAGTGAGAAAAGCTGAGAAAAACAAATACAATAGTTTGTATGGAATAGTTAAGTCTCACTTTCTACTTTAAAACACACACAAACACACAGAGGGAAAAAATTGAAATAAAACATGTGAATTTACTCTTTCACAGTTAACAAACAGTTTGAGCATCTCACCAAGCTGAATGATTCTAGGGTTTAAAGATTAGTATTTTATTTTTTAACAACAAAGACCCGAAGTGTAATATAGCATGCCTCCAAAGAAATTGTACTTTATGGAGGACGTAATAGGTCTTTTGTGTTTTGAGACAGAGTCTTGCTCTGTCACCTGGACTAGAGTATAGTGGCATCGTCATAGCTCACTGCAACCTCAAACTCCTTAAGCTCAAGTGATACACCGCCTCAGCCTTCTGAGTACAGGTGCATACCACCATGCCCAGCTTATTTTTTCTGCTTTTTTTTTGTAGAGAAAATACTCTTGCTCAGGCTCATCTCAAATTCCTGACTTCAAGCAATCCTCCCCCCTTGGCCTTCTAGTGTGCTGGATTATAGGCACCTACTCTATTTTTGTGGTTTGCTTTTATTTTGTCTTGACTTTTCTGCTTATTTTAAAAAATCAATGTTTAGGCTGGGCATGGTGGCTCATGCCTGTAATCATAGCACTCTGGGAGGCTGATGCGGGCAGATTGCTCCAGGTCAGGAGTTCCGGTCTGAGCAAGAGTGAGACCCCGTCTCTACTATAAATAGAAAGAAATTAATTGGCCAACTAATATATATAGAAAAAATTAGCCGGGCATGGTGATGCATGCCTGTAGTCCCAGCTACTCAGGAGGCTAAGGCAGAAGGATCGCTTGAGCCCAGGAGTTGAGGTTGCTGTGAGCTAGGCTGACGCCATGGCACTCACTCTAGCCTGGGCAACAAAGCGAGACACTGTCTCAAAAAATAAATAAATAAATAAATGTTTGATGGAAACAATACATATATACAGAAACGTACTCAAATCTTTAAGTATATAATAGGTGAATTGTAAAAACGAAACGAATAAAGAAAAGTGACTTGTCACAAAGTGAACATACCCATGAACTTACCAGAACAATCGTGCCCCACAGAACTTATCATACCTTCTTCCAAGTTACTATTATCATTTTTTTCTTCAAAGGTTGTCACTCTCCTAACTTTTAACAAGATAGGTTAATACTAACTAGCAGTTGCATTATTGTTGTATAGTAAAGCACCAAAACTGTAGGATTAATTATAACATTGGGGATTGAAACTTTAGTACAGATACATTACTGTATCATATACCTCACTGAGCTAAGGAGGCCATTTAATATATATATATGTGTGTATATATATATATATACATACACATATGTATACTATACCTACTATTTATTAAATATTTGTTCATTCACAATTTTTGTTTCCAAAGTGAAATGATTTGTTAAAATGAAGTATTGTGTTATGGAAGGAACAGTAAACTAAAATATTAACTAAGTCCTTCCTGGATTTTAATTTAATATAACAAAATATGAAGAGTATTATCTGAATATTTAGGAAGAAAAAGTCACTTTCTACACACAAAAAAGTATCAGAACAGACTTACCTCCTTAAATTCTCTCTAGAGGAATTATTAGTCATCAGAACATGCTATGCTTTATTTTAATGCTTATTGATACTAGTTTCAGTCTATACTTATCTATTAGGCTATTCTTATTCATGGAGGACATATTTACCATTGTAGTCACTTCATATTAAGCTACATAGTAATGCATACCAGAATTTAAGATTAAAGTATGTAAATTTTTGGCAGTTATATTTTTCTCTGAAAATTAGCAAACTATGCTTTATCAATTACCTTCTTTGAATTTAGTTAATATAAATCAGTCTTCTAAACTTGATTAATTTTTAGTATACTAATGAAAGCAATTTTTTGGACCTATATTCTATGTAAAGAGCAAAGTACCTAAATGGTACCCAGTTGTCAGGCCAGGCCTAATAAGGTCTAGATATACATTTCAAGTAATGTTGATGTACTGCTTAGCAGCTTTCTAAATTCTTTCATTGTTGTAAGAGTTTTATTTCATTCTCTTGGATATTTGAAGCATCTAATTACATCATCTGAAAATGATGATGCTTTCTTCTTCCTTTCGAATATTAAATACCTCCTATTCCTTCAGTGCACTAAATTCATTGCTAGTTAGCTCTAGAAAAATGATAAATAATGTTGAGGATCCTTTTTTCAATGAGAATGCTTTTAAATTTTCACTATTAAATATAATGTTGGTTGTGAGCATGATGTATACATTTTATTGCGTTAAGAAAGTACTCAATTATTCTTTTATCAAGAATGTTATTAGGAGCCTGGCACAGTGGCTCACACCTGTAATCCTAGCACTCTGGGAGGCCGAGGCGGAAGGATTGTTCAAGGTCAGGAGTTCGAAACAAGCCTGAGCAAGAGCTAGACCCCATCTCTACTAAAAATAGAAAGAAATTAATTGGCCAACTAAAAATATATAGAAAAAATTGCCGGGCATGGTGGCGTATGCCTGTAGTCCCAGCTACTCGGGAGGCTGAGGCAGAAGGATTGCTTGAGCCTAGGAGTTTGAGGTTGTTGTGAGCTAGGCTGATGCCACGGCACTCTAGCCAGGGCAACAGAGTGAGACTCTGTCTCAAAAAAAAAAAAAAAAAAGAATGTTATTAGGAATGTATATACCTTAGTCCTAAAATCAGTTTCTTCTTCTTCTTTCTTTCTTTTTTTTTTTTTTTTGAGACAGAGTCTCGCTTTCTTGCCTAGGCTACAGTGAGTGCCATGGCGTCAGCCTAGCTCACAGCAACCTCAAACTCCTGGGCTGTGGCAATCCTACTGCCTCAGCCTACTGAGTAGCTAGGACTACAGGCATGCACCACCATGCCTGGCTAATTTTTTCTATATATATTAGTTGGCCAATTAATTTCTTTCTATTTTTCGTAGAGACGGGATCTAACTCTTGCTCAGGCCAGTTTTGAACTCCTGACCTCGAGCGATCCGCCTGCCTTGGCCTCCCAGAATGCTAGGATTACAGGCGTGAGCCACCGTGCCTGGCCTGAAGTCCCATTTTTAATGGATGAAATTTATGCCCCAGAGAGATTTTGACATATCTTATATAGCCAATAAAAGTTACTCCCAAGATTTTCATCTCGCAGTTTTTTATATGTAAAATGTTTAGACAGTAAGTTTATTATGTAATCAAGATAATATCTTTAGAATCATTTGGTAGATTTATTTTATTCAACTTTTATTTGAATATCTGACAGATAAACCAATGGAAAGTTAGTTATGCTGTGAGTTGTTTAGATATTGCAACACAAGCATGCCAACAAGGCAAAAGGTGGGGAACAAATAAACTTTTTGTCTAAAGCCTAGATTGTGTATTGGAAAGTTGTAGAAATAAGTTTGGAAAAGCAGGAGGTAAATTTGTATCTTACTGTGAATGACATTTGAATTCTAGGCTAATATTTCTGAACTGGAATCTCTAAGCCAGAAGTTTTTACTGAGGGTAGTATCTCTCTCCAGGGATCATTATAGGAATTTGTGAAAACATTTTTTTTGTTTGTTACAACGATTAGATATTTAGTGGCTAGGATCCAGGAATGAGATGTCTTACAGTGCTCAGACTGTCCCACATAAACAAGAATTATCCCAAATCTAAGATGACTTTAGAATGTCCCATTGGCCACTCATGTAAGTGAAATATTATTTATACTTGTTTGAAACTAGAACTTAATTTAGTTTTACTTATAAACCAAAAATGTTTGCATGATATTAATATGGGTTGCATTTTCCAGGGATGATATTATTGTATACATTAAGAAAAGATAATACCTTGTTTGTTTGGGATTTTAAAATTGTTTCCCTATAGAAATTTATGTCATCTGTGGTGATATTGCTAATGGTACTGAGTTACCAGTGTACTTGTATTGGACTGTATTCCTAGTTCGCGCATTCCCATTGATGTTACATATAGGTATGAGTTTTGACTGTTTATCTCTTCTAATTTAGTATAGCCAAGCATTTATAGGTTGAAATATATGTTGACTTATTATAAAGTCCTTTGATTTCTCCTGTGTGTTATAATTTGAGAATTATATTGATGTTTCTGAAATGATATATAAGTAACTTATTTAAGGATTTGCTATAAAAATGAGTATTGGATCTGATAAGTTTGAGAACCAGTGATTTAATGATGAAGAGGCTTTAAAGGTTTTTATGAGTAGGACATCAAAGCTGCGTTTTAAAAGGATTCATCCACCATGGGAGTGTATGGCAGGGTTTGAAGAGATAAGAGACTTGCTTTAAGCTGTCTTGAATGATGTAATACATGATGACCCAGGAATGAAAAGGAAGGGGGATATAAGAAGCATTTTGAAGACAGAATCAGTAGGCTTGGAGGATGATTGAAAGATGCAAGCCTGGGTTGTTAGAAAAATTTGAGTAGAGCGTCAGAGGGCAACTAATTTTGGGAGTCTCACCAATTTTAGAAGAATTAGAATTGGAAGTGGAGTGTGTATAAATAATAATTAGTCTACATTTGTAATACTTTTTGAAAAGTAATAAAAAATCATTGTCTTATGTATTATATGTGTAATGATGAGTTATAGGTTTGGTTCAAATTAATGCTTTTTCTACTGAACTGCATTACCTCTAGTTTGATATTCCATGGGGATATAGGTAAAAATTATGTAAGGTTTCTTAGTTTTTTGGTCTTTTTTTCTCTTTTTTTGGTGAATATGGCTTTGGTTTATTGGGGGATAGGATTCTGTAGCTAGAGATTATAATACTCCAGTTTTTCATTAAACCGTTTGATCTATATTTATTGAGCACTCAGTAAATGTCCCTATGCTGAAACAGAGAGGATACAAGGGGAACATAGCAATGTCTTTGCACTTACAGAGCTAACATTCTATTGGAGGTAAACAGATAAAGGCACATAAAAAAATGGATAAAAAGTGATTCTTTATAAAATAAGAGTAATGCTATAGAGTGAATTGGTGATGGTAATGCTCCTGTAGCTGTTTTTACTTTGTGGAATGTGGTCAGAGAAGTTCTCTTTGGGGGAGTAATATTGGAGCTAAGACCTGAATGATGGGGAGCTAGTTTTGTGAAGATCTGAGACAAAAGCATTCCAGGCAGAGGGTGAAGAATGATTATAAAGGCTTTGAAGCAGGAATGAACTTCACATATTTTAGGAACAGAGAAAGGTTAGTGTGGCCAGAGTGTAGTGGATGAGAGGATGTGAGTGATGCAAGGTAAGGATAGACAGGGAAGCAGAGCTTAGGGAAATGAGAAGCCATTCAAGGGTTTTAAGCAGGGAACTGATCTGATTTTGATATTACAAAATAGCACTTGAGCTGCAATATGGTATTGAGACTAATAATCTAGGTGAGAGATGTTGGTGGCAATGGAAATGGGTATGTAAGTGGATTGATTCAAGATATGTTTTGGAGGTATAACTAGTAGGTAGGTGCTGTTATTGTTCCTATTTTACTGATGAGGAAACAAATTCAGAAATGTATAGGAGATTTCCCTCAATCACACAGCTGGGAAATGGAAATGGTGAAGCTGGAGTTCAATTTCAGTCTGTCTGATTCTAGATTGTGATTTCCTAAGGATACTGTTAAGTGCTTTAGAGTATATAAAAAAAGAGACACATAGTTTGGGTATATGTATTGTACATATATGTATGTAATTCACACTCATAGTTGCAAGGGACAAGAACCCATCTCAAACAAAAAAGGTGGATCTGTTGGTTTATGTAAAATCCACTTTGGACAGTAGTAGGGTAAGGCTAAAAGGAAGGAAATTTGGATTCACAAATGTGGAACTCTGCCAAGACTTTCTAGGTATGTATTTTTGCTGGTCTGTTTCATTATCTATTACAGTTGATAGGCTTTTTGTAGAGGTTGGGACCATAAAAGCTGCCAACCTATCTTTCTAGTTTGTGACCTGAGAAGGGATGACAGTCTTCTCCCACTAGGTTTTTTTTTTTTTTTTTTTTGAGACAGAGTCTCACTCTGTTGCTCGGGCTAGAGTGCCGTGGTGTCAGCCTAGCTCACAGCAACCTCAAACTCCTGGGCTCAAGCGATCCTCCTGCCTCAGCCTCCCGAGTAGCTGGGACTACAGGCATGAGCCACCATGCCTGACTAATTTTTTTTATATATGTTTAGTTGGCCAATTAATTTCTTTCTATTTTTAGTAGAGACAGAGTCTCTCTCTTGCTCAGGCTGGTTTCAAACTCCTGACCTTGAGCGATATGTTTGCCTCAGCCTCTCAGAGTGCTAGGATTACAGGCGTGAGCCACTGCACCCAGCCCCCCCACTGGTTTTAATTAGCCCTGCTGTAATTGACCCAGGTTGGGTCAAGTGCCCAAACTTGGATCAGTTGATGTTTTGTATGTGTCTGCACATGTGTGTAAGCATGCTTGGTGCCAGTGTATATGTGTTTATAGTATGTATAATATAGTAATACTTGACTTATCCAGAAGACAGCCCTTTTAGCAATTTTAGCTGTTTGCAATTCAGTGGAGAATCTAGAAAGTAAGTTAGTTCAAGAGTTGTGAGCAGCGGAGTATTGCATTAGATGTCTGAAGCCCCACTCTGACACATTTACTTATAAAGAGCCATTAGGCCCTACTCTGATCCAGTTTTACAGTCATTTCTAATAAGCTTGGTTATCACTGGGTAGGCCTCTAGCAGATGAGCAGCAGTGTTATTAGTAAAACAAGGTAAGAGGCTTCAGAGCTATGCTGCAGAACAGGCATATTGACAGCAAAAATGATACAACCAGAAGAAAAGAGTAGGAAAAAAAATGTAAGCCTGAATTACTTAAAGTTGTGTATAGCTCCTAGTTTTTAGGTGACAGTCCTACATACCTTAGTATTTCCTGAGCGCATTCAGTTTGTATTTATCACATACCTATAGTGTGTCAGGGTTTATGCTAGTGGAGGATAATAAGATAGAACTGGTCCCTATCCTCAGGGTGACACTAGAATAAAATGGATTGTTTATGCAATACAGTGATGGAAGAGTGAATTGGTAGTGCAAATATATTTTTTTTGAGACAGAATCTCGCTCTTTTCCCCAGGCTAGAGTGCCATGGCATCAACCTAGCTCACAGCAACCTCAAACTCCTAGGCTCAAGTGATCCTCCTGCCTCAGCCTCCCTACTAGCTTGGACTACAAGCATGTACCACCATGCCCAGCTGATTTTTTCTATTTTTAGTTGTTTGGCTAATTTCTCTCTATTTATAGTAGAGACGAGGTCTCGCTCTTGCTCAGGCTGGTCTCGAACTCCTGAGCTCAAGCCATCCTCCAGTCTTCCCTCTTAGGCCTCCCAGAGTGCTAGGATTACAGGTGTGAGCCACCGCGCCCAGCCAGTAGTGCAAATCTTGATTTCTGACCAGAGGGCACAGATAGGAAGGCAGTGTATTAAAGTGGTTAGGGTATAACATATGTTGGAATCAGATGAAGATTTGATTTCCACTGTTGTTATTTTACCAGGTGCTGTACTTTGGCATGTTGTCAACCTTGGTAATGCCTGTTTTCCTAACTGTAAAATGGAATAATACCCATGTGGGTTATCAGAATTAAATGAAATATGATAATAACATGTAAGCATTGTCCCTGGCATGATATCTTTTACTAATAGTAAAAGAGCTCTGGTTTGGAGAGTGTTGCTTACTAATTCTAAGACAAATAGAAACTATTTTAATACCTATGCAAAATAGATTTTAAAAACTGAACAAGCAACTAGGTCACAAGTTATAAATTATTAACATCAATAAGTACTTATTAACCTTCAGTATTTTGATATCTGAACAGTGGTATCCAAATAGTCAAGGTGAGTTCAGACATTTCATTGCTTTATATAAAGTGTTACTTGTTTAACTAGTTTAGAAATTAAGCAATCACTACTAGTTATAATGGTAGAAAAAGAATCTTTTTTTTTCACACATGCATCAGGAATAGAAAAAGAATCTTAACCAAACTATGTAGGCCAAGAGAAATTAGTTGTTTTTTTTTTTGTTTTTTTTTTAATTTTATTTTATTTTTTTCTTTCAGGCCAGTGTTCTCTAGAAAGAGAAATTAGTTTTGAGAATAGCCTACCACACATAGTATAAATTAGTTGTTGAAAATATTATAGATACCTTTTATGGGTAAGGGCTTGATAATGATGAAGTAGAATCTTAAATGGAGAAACTTAAGATAATTTTTAGTTCAACTCTCATTTTATAGCTGAGGCAAAGCAAATTATTACTTACACAGGTTATTTGACTAATGAAAATCAGAATTATTCTTGTTGCTTTTTACCAAATTTCAGTGAAGTAGAATTGTGCAAGGTGAATACCACTAAAAGAATTTACCACATCCCTTAGCCTACCTGTCCCACCTTTCATATTCACAGACCTATGAATTCATTCATTCAACAAATACTTACTGAGTGCCCGCTGTGGTTTATGGCAAGCATTGTCTTTGAAGAGTCGATAGTCTTGCTATAGAGGAGGGTGAAACATCAAGCACATTGATAGTTAAAGTGTTTCACCTTGCAGACCTCTGGGAGAGATTGCTATGGATTTAGAAGTTGTGCTCATCTCAGGCAAACAAATACAGGAATTGATGGCATATGGCAAAAAGGTTTTTTCTTCACGGAAGCTAGCAAAAGGAGACAGAAAGGGAATACAGGTGAGAGAGATGGTTTATCACTGTCCTTTCCATTCAAGATGTATTTTCAAATAACAAGTATATATTTAGGATCAACTCTGTATGTAGTACTTTGGTAAATGATGGGGAAGAAATACTATAGAGGAATAATAGGGTCTCTGTCCTCAAGGAACTAACTCTTGTTAGGACAAGACTCATTTGAAATAAGGAGAGAATTCTAATAATCACCCTTTTCTTTTTTTGCCTAGGCAAAATAGTTTTCTGAAGGATTTTTCAGTACACAGGGATATATACCATAATTATTTTCTTTATCGTTTTTTAAAAGCGTCATTATGAAAGTTTTCAAATATTTACACAAGAAAATAGTATCATGAATCCTACCCTCCTACCCAGCCTCCAGATTCAACAGTTATCATTTTGTCATATTTGTTTGCCTGATCCTTTTCTCTTTTTTTCCTCTTTTCCTTTCTTTCCTTCCTCCTTTCCTCCCTTTTCTTTCCTTCCCTCCCTTCCTTGTGTTCTAGCATTTTAAAAGAAATTTATGAAATTGTACTTTTAAAATTCTAGACACATCTATGTTATAACAACATAACATGTATGTACAGTAATATTCCTAACCAGTCCTCTGATAACCATTTTCATTATTTATAGTTCATTGCTTATAAGTAGTGCTTCCTGGAATATCCTGATATGCTGTATCTTTTTAACATCCTTGTGCTTACATCCTTTCTCACACCTGGTTTTTCTAGGAATGGAATCTCCTGGTAATGAGATTGCTGAAGCAAAGGGTGTGAACTTTTTATAAATTGCTGCATAATAAATAGCAAACTGATTTTCAGAAATGTAGTAATTCCCATCAACAATGTACCTGTACCTGTTTATCCATACCTTAATTGATCTGGGTTTTGTCAGTCTATTAATTCTTGCCAGTCTCCCAGTATCATAGATTTTAAAATATTTTATGTGCATTTAAAACTTGCTAATGAGGCTGGGCATATTTTTTTTAATTTTTAAAATTATGTGTAGACATAAGGTCTTGCTATGTTGCCTAGGCTAGCCTGCATCTTGTTGGGTTTTTTTAAGACAGAATCTCACTCTGTTGCCCAGGCTAGCTCACAGCAACCTCAACTCCTGGGCTCAAGTGATCCTTCTGCCTCAGCCTCCCAAGTAGCTGGGACCACAGGCATGTGCCACCATGCCTGGCTATAGCCTACATCTTTATTCTTATCATTGACCATTTGTATTTCTTCTTTTGTGAGTTCAGGCTAATCTTTCATAAATATTACTTTCAGTTTTGTTTTACTTCTTTATTCAAAAGCTAGAGTATCATTGTTTTATATCCCTAATTTTCAAGACCCTTCATAATTTGGCTCTAACCTAATTTTCTAACTTAATACTGTCTAGCAAGAGTTACTATGCTATAATAAGAAGTATTTCCTCATTGATATAATTTATCCTATTCATTTTTTTCTCGGATTCATTTTAGTCATGTGGTACTTTTCTGCCTATCCACATCCTTATGAGGATCCATATGACCCATCTTGTAATAATATAGCTCAGATTCTCTAGCCTTTATCAATTTCCTCTTATTTGAATTCTCGTAGTACCTAATCTAGTTTTTACCACTAGATTTAGTAGCAAATCATGGACTGCTTTGTTGTGTGTGTGAGGCTGTGACTATATAGCCGTGGACAGAGCACAGTCTCTGTCCTTGTGAAGTTTATAATGTAGTGATGATGCATGTATTTCCATTTCTTTGTTTATTAGTGAAGTTGAACTTCTTTTCATATGTCTCTGTACATAAGAAGCATGCGCACATTTTTAGGTATGTGCCGTGTTTCCTCAAATATAAGACAGAGTCTGTTATTTAGTTTTCCTCAAGAAGATACCCTAGGACACGCACAGGATAGCTGGGACCTGACGGGGAGCTGACCTTGTTGGTGGGGCTGCCCGTACCTTTCTGGTCACCTCTGGGATAGTAGCTGTCACGATGGGGCAGATGAGAAGGGCCGCTGGTCTTCTTTACTGCTCCGGGATGAAATGCATGGGTTGTGCAGATACGCTGCGTAGCCACGTCCATCACTAGGTCTTATTTTCAGGGTAGGGCTTATATTGCCCAAATACTTAGAAATCCTGCTAGGGCTTATTTTATGGGTAGGTCTTATTTTCATGGAAACACGGTAGTTATGTGTCTCCAACTGGATTGTAAGATCATTGAGGGTATGAACCATTTTTTGTACTTCTCTATTCTTTAAAATGTTTAACTCAGTTCTGAGCATATATCCATTACTAAATATATACAACTATTGATGTAGTAAGAAAAGTCAGAGGCTGTGGAGCTACATACCTAGCCTACAATTATAGCTCAAGGCCTTATGAACTAACTGCAGTGTTTGCAAGTTATTCAGCCACCCTCATCCTATGTCCTCACAAAGTAAATATCTGCTTCAAAAGGTTGTCATGTGGGTTAAATGAGATAATCTGTGTAACATAAAGTATTTAGCATAGCATCTGGTACAAAGTAAATGCTTATTAAAAGGTACCTATTAATTTGTTTAACCTCTCCAGGTAGAAACTGATTCAACAGCCTTTTGTTTCCCTCATGCCTTTCATTTAAGCAGTTATCAAATTTTGTTTAGTTTACTTCAAATATTGTGTCAATTTAGCCTCTCCTTTTTTTTTTTTTTTTTTTTTTTTTGAGACAGAGTCGCTTTGTTGCCTAGGCTAGAGTGAGTGCCGTGGCTTCAGCCTAGCTCACAGCAACCTCAAACTCCTGGGCTCAGGCGATCCTCCTGCCTCAGCCTCCCGAGTAGCTGGGACTACAGGCATGCGCCCCACCATGCCCGGCTAATTTTTTCTATATATATTAGTTGGCCAATTAGTCTCTTTCTATTTATAGTAGAGACAGGGTCTCGCTCTTGCTCAGGCTGGTTTCGAACTCCTGACCTTGAGCAATCCGCCTGCCTCGGCCTCCCAGAGTGCTAGGATTACAGGTGTGAGCCACAGCGCCCGGCCATCCTTTTTTTTTTTTGAGACAGAGTCTCACTTTGTTGCCCGGTCTAGAGTGCTGTGACGTCAGCTTAGCTCACAGCAACCTCAAACTCCTGGGCTCAAGTGATCCTCCTTGAGCCTCCCGTGTAGCTGGGACTACAGGCATGTGCCACCATGCCTGGCTAATTTTTTCTATCTGTTTTTAGTTGGCCAGTTAATTTCTTTCTATATTTAGTAGAGACAGGGTCTCGATCTTGCTCAGGCTGGTTTCGAACTCCTGACCTTGAGCGATGCACCCACCTCGGCTTCCCAAAGTGCTGGGATTACAGGCGTGAGCCACTGCGCTCGGCCTAGCTTCTCATTTTAATCTTCATGGTAACCCACAATAAGAAATACATGTTATATTGTGAGTTAGTATATGCTATGTTTATTTATACATATCTGAGACAAAACTTTTATGAAATAATATTCATTGTTATGACATCTGATGCACTCTAATAATTTTTGTTTTGTTCTATTGTCATTTTTTATAAAGTTGGTAACAGCCATTAAAACTGATCTCACAACATACAATCTGAACCATAGTGGTCTAGATGTTTGGAATGTGTGAAATTTGGACTACCAATAAACAAGATAATGTTTAAATGAAAGTTTTCAATTAAATAGTTTAGAGCTTATTTAGATTGCCCTCTCTGTTAGAATAGTTAGATTTACCTATTCTTAGTCTGGTTTTGCTGCTCAAGGTAGGAATGTTCAGTTGTTCCTATTTTAGAGCTGGTATAGAATAAGATTACTCAGTGGTTGAGCCAGAAATTCTCACCTTGCAAGGCAAGAATTTCTCATCTACTTCATGTATATATTATTTTCTTAGGACAGAAATTGAGATACATGGATTAAAAAGTTATTAGCATAGTTCTCGAAGAGTGACTTGAAAAAAACTTCCTGGGAAATTTTTAAACATTTTAAAAAGTAGGAAGAATAGTGTAATGAATCCCTATTACCTAAATTCAGCTTCAGTAATTATAAACATTATGTGAGTTCCAAAGGAATTTTTTAAAAGTATTTTTAAGAGACACATAATTCCCTTCCTTGATATAGATAGATGATTTACTTTTAAGAAGTGATACATGAGCCTTAGTGTACTTTGCATCAGTACTTACTACCTGTTAGTTTTCTTTGATCCTTGCAAGAGGAGTAAATAATTACATGCTATGAGGGAGTAGGGGTGGTGTAGAAATTTTCTGTCCCATGTAGGGATTTACCTGATAACCTGCTAGAACACTAGACCCTGCCATCTTACTTGGAGTATTTCACCATTCTCTTTTACTGTCTCCCTACCACTTACTCCATACCACCTACCTTACTGCCATTACACTAATCCCTAAGAATGACTTGAGGGGAGGAGAATCGCATTACATTTATCCTTTGTTTAAAACTTCATTAGTTCTTCTTTCCTACCTATAGAATAAAATCTCAAATCATAGATTTTCATTCACCATCTGGTTCCAGTCTATCTTTCTAGCCTTCTCTTATACTATCTGTTCTCTGCCATTTTTAGTTTTTTATTATTCCTAGAATACTTAATCCTTATTTTAGGACTTACTTTTCAAGATCCAATTTATATATCAATTCGTGAATGAGGCCTTTTTAAATACCCCAGAAAAGTAGTTTCTTAGCTTGTTTTTGTTTATTTGTTTTTTGTGTGTGTTTGTATATGCATGTACTGCCACTTAACTGAGTTATATTTAGCAGTTTAACCTTACCCTGCTCCCTCACCCTCAATTAGACAGTGATCTCTTCCAGAGCAGGGGTTATATCTTACTCTTCTTTGTCTCTTAAACACTTCTTTGATGCCCACACATACTAGGCATCCAGTAATGGTTTGTTGAATTAATTTATTCATACTTTTAAATTTTCAGAATCTAATTCCAATATAGGTTCTCTCCAGATAGGAAGAGTTAATCAAAGTTTGTTTTTTCATTTTGGTTTTTAGTACTTTGGTTTTTTTCTCCCTTCCTTGGGGGACTTCTGTTAAAATTTCTTTTCTGTTTTTGTATATTTTGTTTAAATTTCTAAAGAGAACCTAAATTCCATAGCTTTTTCCTTAAGGGGAAATTTACTTTGGTAAACTAATGTAGAGTATCCATTTTCAATAATCCATAGTAAAAGGTAAGTAAAATATACTTTCAGTATACTTAGTTTTTTTCTGTTTGTGAAGTGGAATAGATTTGTGCTGTAAAGCTTATAACAGTCTTGACTAATTTTTTATGTTTCAGCTCATGGAATGCTGTGTAAATGCCCTGGTGACATCATTTAAGGAGACTATCTTAGCAGAGTGCCAAGGCATGATCAAACGAAATGAAACTGAAAGTAGGTAAAACATAACAAAAAGTTACCATAATTTTTTAAAAAGGGTATCTTTGAAACAAATCACTTAATAAATTGCTGTTAGATCATTTTTTCACATGTGAGTATATTTGTTAGAGCGAACTATGCTTAAGGAAAATGATAAAATATCTAACACAGAAGCACTGCTAAGGAGTTTGTAGATTTAGGTATTAATACTTGTGTGTACATGGTGAATTTCCTCAAAAATAGGGCTCTACTTTTAAAGGCCAATTTAAATTATAAACATGTGTTATAAGGTAGAACTAAGTATTTGACTTTTGTGTGGAACCTTCTGGTGAATCTGTTTAGAGATTAATAAAACATTCCATGTTAATAATCTTCATCACCCCAAAATATTTCATAAGATTTCTGAAGTGTATTTTTTATTAAATATTTTCTTACTAAAAGTATGTTTTGAGAGGTAGTAAATATATAACAAATTAATATTTTTAAAAATTGCCCATGTTCCTACTACCCCCAAATTAACCACTTTTAACATTTTGATGGGTTACTCTCCAGATTTTATTATGTATAGCTGCAAGGTCCCATTTAATCTCTAGTTGCATTTAAAGTACATATTTCAGTTCACTTAAGTTCATACTTTTTAGGAATAATTTTATAGTAAAAAGCAATCTGGTGGTGGTTCATGCCTGTAATCCTAGCACTCTGGGAGGCTGAGGCAGGAGTATCGCTCAAGGTCAGGAATTTAAAACTAGCCTGAGCAAGAGAGAGACTCCCGTCTCTACTAAAAATGGAAAAAAATTAATTGGCCAACTAAAAATATGTAGAAAAAAATAGCTGGGCATAGTGGTGCATGCCTGTGGTCCCAGCTACTTGGGAGGCTGAGGCAGAAGGATCGCTTGAGCCCAGGAATTTGAGGTTGCTGTGAGCCAGGCTTATGCCATGGCATTTTCGCCCATGTAGCAGAGTGAGCCTCTGTCTCAAGAAAAAAAAAAAAAAAAGCAATCTGCTTATTGGCATAAACAAAATAATTTGAATTCTATATGCCAATCTATGTAGATTTATGTCTGATCCATGTTAGACTCCATTCAAAAGGGTTTATTTAGTGATGACTTGTACTGTGAGGTAGGGTTTTTGTGACGGTCAATTAAATAGTATAATAAATGAATAACTTTATGAATACAGTTTTATATTATCATCCTGAATACTTATGTTTCTGGCTATAGTGTTATAATTTTTACAGTTTTTTAATATTGCAACTACTTTATGAAATGTACTCATCTTCTGTGTATACTTTTTTTTTCTTTTTTTTTTTTTTTGAGACAGAGTCTCACTTTGTTGCCCAGGCTAGAGTGAGTGCCATGGTGTCAGCCTGGCTCACAGCAACCTCAAACTCCTGGGCTCAAGCGATCTTCTGCCTCAGCCTCCCGAGTAGCTGGGACTACAGGCATGTACCACCATGCCCGGCTAATTTTTTCTATATATATATTAATTGGCCAATTAATTTCTTTCTATTTATAGTAGAGACAGGGTCTCGCTCTTGCTCAGGTTGGTTTCGAACTCCTGAGCTCAAAGGATCCGCCCGCCTTGGCCTCCCAGAGAGCTAGGATTACAGGCGTGAGCCACCGCACCCGTCCTGTGTATACTTTTGTACTTAGAATAAAAAATATTCCATCACATTTGAGATCAAATGATTCACTTCTTAAAGGAGTTGGGTTTTGTAGTGTTTGATCACTTTTAACGAGATTTTTTAAAAAATAATTTTTGTCAAATAGAGAAGGTGTATCAGAAAGTCTTGCCTACTGAAACAACTCCTAAACATAGTATCCACAGAATACTATTAACGATACAAACTTCCAACTAATAGTTCTCCAAACTCTTACTACCATAGGCATTTCATGATATAAACCAGAGAGAAACTTTATTCTAGTGCATGAAATGATTACATGAATGTGTTCTGTCCTTTTAGAATTGCATTTGATGTTTTCATTGATGGACAAAGTTCCCAATGGAATAGAGCCAATGTTGAAAGACTTGGAGGAACATATCATTAGTGCTGGCCTAGCAGATATGGTAGCAGCTGCTGAAACTATTACTACTGTAAGTTTTCTTCAGTGACAATGATAGATATGTATCAAGGTTATTTTTAAAAATGCAGGATTGGATAGTAGTTACCAGAGGCTGGGGAGGGTAGAGGGAGGTAGGAACTAAAAGAGGTTGATCAATGGGTATAAACTTACAGTTAGAAAATAAGAATGAAAGACTATACTTTCAAGGATCATTTCTGTAGTTCATTACTAGAGAATTTTCTCTGAATGCAGAGTGCACAAAAAGACAAGAATAAGTTTTGGTCTTCTGTTACACAGTATTGTGACTAGTAAATAACAATGTAGTACATATTTCAAGACAGCTAAAAGACTATAAATACATAATTATTATATGTCTATTATAAATAAAAAAGTTAAAATAAGAAATGAAGGATTAGGCCAGGTGCAGTGGCTTACGCCTGTAATCCTAGCACTCTGGAAGGTTGGTGAGAACATTGCTTGAACTCAGGAGTTCAAGACCAGCCTGAGCAAGAGTGAGACCCCATCTCTACTAAAAAAAAAAAAAAAAAAATTAACCAGGCATGGTGGTGAGCATCTATAGTCTCAGCTACTTGGGAGGCTGAGGCAGTAGGATTGCGTGAGCCCAGGAGTTGGAGGTTGCTGTGAGCTAGGCTGATGCCACAGCATTCTAGCCTGGGCAGCAGTAAAAGTCTGTCTCAAAAAAGCAGATTGAGTATTTAAAATAGTAATTGGAATAGCAAAACAGTGATATTAAAACGCCTTTTAATTTTAAGAAAAATTTTCCCCAATTTTAAACTATAGTCTTTTATTAAAATTATGTTTATCTGTTTTCTCATTTTTATGTTATTCTTTTCTTTTTAAAATTTCAATTAAATATAAAACATTTTGTTTCTAGGACTCTGAGAAATATGTTGAGCAATTACTTACACTATTTAATAGATTTAGTAAACTCGTCAAAGAAGCTTTTCAAGATGACCCACGATTTCTTACTGCAAGAGATAAGGTATATGTTCCTGTATATTAACACTTTGTATTAATTAGTTATAATTGACTTTTATTAATTTACATTCTTATGCTACTAAATTGGAAACTATGAACCTAGCAATTCCAATTTTTCATCAGTGGAGCACAACTATATTTGGTTTGGTATATGTTTTTGTAAGCATTTTGTAAGCATTGAGTATCCTTGTGAACTAGAATTTAGCTAGAAAGTTGCTCTCTTCCTCATTTTTCTAAGGATGTTTTCCTGTTTTTGGATATTACCAATTATTTTTATTTATTTTTTTTTAACTGCACAATGGTCATGGATATTACCAATTATTGAATTCCTGTTCATCCTTCCTTTTAAGATCCAGTTGAAAGTATAATTCCTCTGGAGTGTTATTGATTCTATCCCACCCCCCTCCATAGTGCATCCCAAGCAGAGTTGATTCCTCCATCCTCTGTCCCTTCATAGGCCCCTTCAAGAGTTGTGTTATATTTATCCTTGCTTTCCGGGGAAGCATTTATATTACATACCATCTTTTCCCGTTCTCACTAGTAATCAGAAGAAATTGCCATTAGTTTCTTCCCCTTTGGTTACTTTTAATTACTTTCCAAGTTTGAATGGTTAGTTTAATAACCATTCAGTTATTAGGCAATCAGTTTTCTGGATTTTTTTTCTAGTCTATTTTAAAATAAGTAGGTAGAGTAGGGAAGGAGTTAGGGAATACGGAGGTGGTGGGGTAGTTTGAAGTCTTAAATTGTATAGCTTGCATAGGCTTTGTTGAGTTGCCATTTAAATCCAGACTGAAGGTGATGAAGGAATAAGTCATGTGGCTACTGAAGGAAGAGTGTTTTAGCCAGAGGAAACAGTAGATTCAAAAGCTCTAAGGCAGGAATATACCTGTCATGTTCCAGGAAAAGAAGTCATTGTGGTGAGAGTGGATTGAAGTGAGGGGGAGAATAACAGGAAATGAAGTCAGGAAGGTAATGGGAAGCCAAATCAAATAAGACTCTGAGTGATGGTAAGGAGTTTGGTTTTTTACTGTGAGTAGGTTGGGAAGTCATTGAAAGAATTTGGGTTGGGTGTGGTGGCTCATGTCTATAATCCCAACACCTGGGAAAGGTGAGGCAGGAGGATTGCTTGAGCCTCAGGAATTTGAGACAAGCCTGGGCAACATAGCAAGACCCTGTCTCTAGAAAAAATTTTTAAACCTAGCTAAGCATGGTGACATGTGCCTATAGTCCCAGCTACTCAGGAGGCTGAGGTGGGAGTATTACTTGAGCCTAGGGTTTGGAGGTTGCAGTGAGGTGCTCTTCTCCACCCACACTGATGCTCTGTCAGTCCTGTCATCTCACTGGCTAACTAACATACCTTTAAGTTTTCAAATTTAATGTCTTTTACTTTTTTAAAACGTGTGTATTTAAGATATATAACATGCTGTTATGGGATACATATAGATATTAAAAAGATTACTATAGTGAAGCAAATTAACAAATCCATTGTTTCACCTTTTTTGTGTGTGTGGCAAGAGCAGTTAAAGACTGCTCATTTGGGCTTGGCACGGTGGCCAACACTTGTAATCCTAGCACTCTAGGAGGCCGAGGCAGGCGAATCGCTGAAGGTCAGGAGTTCGAAACCAGACTGGGCAAGAGCGAGACCCTGTCTCTACTAAAAATAGAAAGAAATTAATTGGCCAATTAAAATATATATAGAAAAAATTAGCCAGGCATGGTGGCGTATGCCTGTACTCCCAGCTACTCGGGAGGCTGAGGCAGGAGGATTGCTTGAGCCCAGTAGTTTAAGGTTGCTGTGAGCTAGGCTGATGCCACAGCACTTTAGCCCATGCAACAGAGTGAGACTCTGTCTCAAAAGAAAAAAATTATGAAAATAAAAATTTAAAAAAGACTACTCATTTGGCATAAATCCCATATACAAAACAGTATAATTTTATTACCTATAGCCTTCATGTTGTATATTAGTTCTCTAGACTTGTTCATCCTGCGTATATGCTACTTTGTATCCTCTGACCTACATCTCCCCATTTCTTCCCTGTCTCCTTTACCACTGGTAACCCTATTTTGTTCCTGCCTCTGTATATTTGAATTTTTTTGTAAGATTCCACACATAAATGAGATATTAATACAATAATATTTTTGTGTGTGTGTCTGGCTTATTTCACTTAGCATAATGTCCTTCAGGCACATTTTGTGTGGTGGCAAATGGCAAAATCTATTCTTTAAAACTCCTATGGAATTATTTTTTAGGGCTGAATAATATTCCATTGTATGTATGTATCAGTTTCTTTATGTATCTGTTGATGGACATTTAGATTGTTTTCACATTTTGGCTATAGTGAATAATGCTGCAGTGAACATGGGAGTTCAGATATCTTTATAAGCTGGTGATGTCATTACCTTTGGGTATATGCCCAAAGTGATAGCTGGGTTTCTGATTGTATTATGAAGATAGACTATAGAGGATGTGCTAATCAATCAGATGTAGAATGCGATAGAGAGCAGTCAAGTATGACACTCAGATTTGTCTTCTGATCATTTAGAAGAATATGTTTACTGCAATAGGGAAGAGTGTGGGAAACAGGTTTTAGGGAGATGGTTGCAGAGGGATCAGAAACTCAGTTTTGAAGAAGTTAAGGAGGATAATGAGGCTGGAAAAGTATATTTGGCAACTTCAGCAAATAGATGGTTTTTAAAGCCCTAACAGTGGCTGTGATCACCAACATAAGGAATCTGATAGAACAGAACAGATCTGAGGATTATTGGCCTAAGGCATTCTGATATTGGTTGTAAGAAAAATGAGGAACTGTCTTTAATAAGGAGAGACGAGGCCGGGCACAGTGGCTCACGCCTATAATCCTAGTACTCTGGGAGGCCGAGGTGGGAGGATTGCTCGAGGTCAGGAGTTCAAAACCAGCTTGAGCAAGAGCGAGACCCCGTCTCTACTATAAATATAAAGAAATTAATTGGCCAACTAATATATATATATATAAAAAATTAGCCGGGCATGGTGGTGCATACCTGTAGTCCCAGCTACTCAGGAGGCTGAGGCAGCAGGATTGCTTGAGCCCAGGAGTTTGAGGTTGCTGTGAGCTAGGCTGATGCCATGGCACTCACTCTAGCCTGGGCAAAAAAGTGAGACTCTGTCTCAAAAAAAAAATGAGAGAGGAATGACCAGCAGTGGAGTGACCAGGAAAGTGCTGTGTGCTAGAAAACAAGTGGAAAAAGTACTTTCAAGAGGAAGGGCATGATCTGCTGTTTTAAAATCTGTTTCTGTAAGTCATATAACCTTTGACTTCACCAACATGGAGTGACTTTGTCAAGAACAAATGTGTACAGTGATGGTGCGAAAGCATGATTAGAATGGTGTTTAATAAGAATGCAGGAAAGAAATTGGAGTCAGCAAATTAGATAATTCTTCTAGGATTTTAGATTAAAGGGAGAGAGAAAAATGGGGCATTAGCTGAAGATAGACAAAGCCGAAAGACATTTTTTAAGATGTGAAACATAACAATATGTTTTTAATGCTGAGGCTATACAAACAATGAAGAGGGAGAAATTAATGTAGGAGTAAGAAGAGAGAATTCTGATTACTTCAGTTTTCTCAGTGAAATAGGAAACAAACCACATCATTAGATAAAAATGTACATGGGGGAAGAAATATTGGAAGTTTAAGGAGAAAGGAGATGGTACGAAATGTTGTATAGGAGAATAGGAGACTGAGTGGACAAGAGAAAATAGTGTCATTGTCAGACAGGATTAAGACCTCACTTGAGAATGTTGATAATATAACATGCCAAAAAGCCTGCTAAAGTCTTTGACTAGGCAAATTCTATCAGGCCAAATACACTGATTTATATTTTATGTATTTTTAGAAATATAATAATTTGTATTTTAAATACTAGAAGTAATGTTTATATTTCATTTTACATTATTTTTTTGCAGGCATATAAAGCAGTTGTTAATGATGCTACCATATTTAAACTTGAATTACCTTTGAAGCAGAAGGGGTAAGCTTTTTAAAACTATTTTAAAAATACTTACATTTCTGGAGTGTAATACATGTGACTGGGTATGCAAAGTACCCTATTACCCTGTTAGGTTTGTGTTTGTCATTGTTAGTATTATGATTTTTGCTGCCTTCGGCTGTTTTGTTTTTTTTTTAAACTCTCAATTTATAATTTTATGTTAAAGTATCTCATTTTATGACCAAAAAATGTTGAGTTTATTTTTTCAGAGAAAAAAAATATTTTATTCGTATTTCTACTTGATTGTTTTGCCCCTCATTAGTCACTAAAAGTATTGTGTTACCTTTAAATTTTAAAAATGACTCAATTTACCATAATGATGTGAAAAAGGAAATCAATTTTTTTTTTTTAAGACAGAGTCTTACTTCATATTCCCAGATAGAGTGCAGTGCCATCATCATAGCTTACTGCAACCTTAAAGTCCTGGACTCAAGTGATCCTTCTGCCTCAGCCTCCTGAGCAGTTGGAATTACAGGTGCTCAACACCATGCCCAGCTGATTTTTTCTATTTTTTTGGTAGAGACAGGGTCTCACTCTTGCTCAGGTTGGTCTTGATCTCCTAAGCTCAAGCAATCCTCCTGCCTTGGCCTCCCAGAATGCTAGGATTACAGGCGTGAGCCACTGTGCCTCACCAAAAAGAAAATAAATTTTAAGGTAAAGTTTTATATTACCATTCTAAATAATTGATCGCTCATTGGTAAGATGAATTTGCCTGTGCTTAGTACAATTTATAGAAAACTTGGCAGCTGAAATTTATAAAATAATAAATCCAAGCTATAGTATTTTCATAGTAGTACTAAGTAGCAGTGAAGGTTAATAGGCAAAAAACCTTTTGATGTAGTTTCTAGCTGACAATTACTGATTTAAGGAAATTTTATGTATATAATGTTAAAACATTTGAAAAATACTGAAAATAGGAAAAGTAATTATTCAGGTTTTTTCTATTTTAATTTTTTTCAGTTTGTCTTTTTTGAGCTGTGTAAGTTGCTTGAGTCATTACAGTGGAAAGATGTCTGAGTCTTACAGTATTATAATACTTGACATATTTTAGAAGGGCATATGTCATATTCTCTTTTATAAATCATGAAATATATGAAATCTACATATATAACATATAATGAAAAATATAACACTACATCTTGGTGATCTCTTCACCAGAGTACATAGAGATCTTTCACATTTCTCTTCCACCAAGCTTTTTTTATGAGAATTTTCAAACTATGATGAAGTTACCATAATTGCTTTATCAAATATGTATCTCCCTGTACACATCCATCAGTCAACTTTATTTTTAAATTTTTTAAATTTTTTTATTTTTTATTTTCTGAGACAGAATCTTGCTCTGTTTCCTGGGCTAGAATGCTGTGGCATCAGCCTAGCTCACAGCAACCTCAAACTCCTGGGCTCAAGTCATCCTCCTGCCTCAGCCTCCCAAGTAACTGGGACCACAGGTGTGCACCACCACACCTGGCTAATTTTTACTATTTTTAATAGAGACAGGGTCTTGCTCTTTTCAGCAGTGAACTTGAACTCCTGACCTCAAATGATGCTCTCACCTTGGCCTCCCAGAGTGCTAGGATTATAGGCATGAGCCACCACGCCTGGCCAATCAGTCAACTTTTTAAATGCATTTATTTTTTTCCCCCCCTAAATGCATTTCTACAGAAGTTGCAAGCATCGGTAACCTTACTTCCTAAATAGTTTAGCATATAGTCATTAATTGAGTTTGATGTTTGTTTATGTTTTGAGGTAAAATTTACATAAAATCACATGCATAAATCTTAAGAAGTTGCAAGCATAAGTAACCTTTATTTCCTAAATACTTTAGCATGTAGTCATTAATTGAATTTGATATTTATGTTTTGAGGTAAAATTTACATAAAGTCTCATGCATGAATGTTAAGTGTGCACTTGAGTCAGATTTGACAAATGCCTATACCCCTATTAGCATGTACAGTATTTTCATTATCCTATAGAGTTGCCTCACACCCCATTCCTAGTTAGTCTCACTCCACCTCCTTTCAGAGGCAACTGTTATTCTGATTATTTCAACATAGATTAGTTTTGCCTGGTCTAGGACTTCATATAAGTAGGATCATACGATATCTACTTTTTTGTGTAAAGCTTCTTTCATTCAGCGTTGTGCATTTGAGATTTATCCATGTTTGGCATGCAACAATAGTTTGTTTCTCAAAATGTTCATGCTATTTTATTTACACTTCCACCAACAAAGAATGAGAGTGCTGGCCAGGCGTGGTGGTTCACGCCTGTAATCCTAGCACTCTGAGAGGCGGAGGCGGGCGGATTGCTCGAGGTCAGGAGTTCAAAACCAGCCTGAGCGAGACCCCGTCTCTACTAAAAATAGAAAGAAATTAATTGACCAACTAAAAATATATATACAAAAAATTAGCCAGGCATGGTGGCACATGCCTGTAGTCCCTCGGGAGGCTGAGGCAGTAGGATCGCTTGAGCCCAGGCGATTGAGGTTGCTGTGAGCTAGGCTGATGCCACGGTACTGACTCTAGCCTGGGCAGCAAAGTGAGACTCTGTCTCAAAAACAAAAACAAAGTATGAGAGTGCTAGTTGATCCTCATTCTCACAAATTTTTGGTGGTGGTGGTCTACTTTTAATCATTCTGCATGTTTGTATTAGTATCTCACTATGGTTTTCATTCTCATCTCCCTCATGACTATTGATGTTGAGTAATTTTTCATCTTTTTTTGGCATTCTTACATTGTCCTTTATGAAGTGTCTTCACATTTTTTGCTTTTTTCCCCCCTATTGGGTTGTTCCTTTTTATTAGTCAGTCAGTTATAAGAGTGCTTTTATAGGCCAGGCGCGGTGGCTCATGCCTGTAATCCTAGCACTCTGGGAGGCTGAGGCAGGTGGATGGCTCAAGGTCAGGAGTTGGAAAACAGCCTGAGCAAGAGCGAGACCCTGTCTCTACTAAAAAAGAAAGAAATTAATTGGCCAACTAAAAATATATAGAAAAAATTAGCCAGGAATGGTGGTGCATGCCCGTAGTCCCAGCTACTCGGGAGGCTGAGGCAGAAGGATTGCTTGAACCCAAGAGCTTAAGGTTGCTGTGAGCTAGAAAGAGTGCTTGACTATAGGTTCTTTGTAAAACATACACTTTTCTGTTATGGTTTTTGCTTTTTGTGTCTTATCTAGGAAGGCTTTGTCTACTTCTTCCCTAGGACATGAAGATGTTTTTTGTTTCCTTCTAGAAGATTTACATTTTTAGTTTTCATATGTAGGTCTAAGATCCATCTTAATGTTTGTGTATGGTGTGAGGGATTGAATTTCATTTTTTTCCTTTTCCATATTAGTGAGTGGTTTCAGCACTATTTATTAGAAAGACTTTTCTATTCCCCATTGCATTGGTGCCTTTCTGTCAAAAATCAAGTGAATTAAAAATGCGGATCTACCAATGACACTCTACAAAAAAGACACCTGCACTCAAATGTTTATAGCAGCACAATTCATAATTGCAAGGCTGTGGAAACAGCCCAAGTGCCCATCAATCCAAGAATGGATTAATAAAATGTGGTATATGTATACCATGGAGTACTATTCAGCTCTAAGAAACAACGGTGATATAGCACATCTTATATTTTCCTGGTTAGAGCTGGAACCCATACTACTAAGTGAAGTATCCCAAGAATGGAAAAACAAGCACCACATATACTCACCAGCAAATTGGTATTAACTGAGCACCACCTAAGTGGACAACATAGGTACTACAGTAATAGGGTATTGGGCAGGTGGGAGGGGGGAGGGGGGTGGGTTTATACATATATAATGAGTGAGATGTGCACCATCTGGGGGATGGTCATGCTGGAGACTCAGACTTGTGGGGGGAAGGGGGAAATGGGCATTTATTGAAACCTTAGAATCTGTACCCCCATAATATGCCGAAATAAAAAAAAAATACGGATCTAGGCTCTCTTTTTCGCTCTCGTGATTTATTTGGGTATTCTTAGGCTGTTACCATACAGTCATGACTGTATGGTAACAGTTAGTTACCATAACTGTATTAGTTAATACAGTTCTGAAGTAAGTCTCAAGTCAGGTAGTATAATTTTAGTTTTTGTTTTTTTCCCATATGTATTCATGGAGGATTTTGCCTCTTCCTTTTTTTGCCTTTCACGGTTTTCTTTTTTATAAGGTCTTTATTGTTTTCTGGTGTCAGGATTATGTTGGAGTTACTCTTTCCTTTTTTTTTTTTGAGACAGAGTCTCACTTTTTTGCCCAGGCTAGAGTGAGTGCCATGGCGTCAGCCTAGCTCACAGCAACCTCAAACTCCTGGGCTCAAGCAATCCTACTGCCTCAGCCTCTCAAGTAGCTGGGACTACAGGCATGCGCCACCATGCCCGGCTAAGTGTTTCTATATATATTAGTTGTCCAATTAATTTCTTTCTATTTATAGTAGAGACAGGGTCTCGCTCTTGCTCAGGCTGGTTTTGAACTCCTGACCTCGAGCAATCCTCCCACCTCGGCCTCCCAGAGTGCTAGGATTACAGGGACGAGCCACTGTGCCTGGCCTACTCTCTCCTTTTATATGTTCTGAAATAGTGTAATTGGTATTACATCCTTCTTAAATGTTTGATGGAATTCATAAGTAAAACCATTTGGGTCTGGAGTTTTCTATGTGGGAAAATTTTTTTATTACAAGTTCAATTTCTTTAATAGATTCAGAACTCTTTACATTTTTTTTATTTAATCTAGTTTAGGCCGGGCGCTGTGGCTCACGCCTGTAATCCTAGCTCTTGGGAGGCCGAGGCGGGCGGATTGCTCAAGGTCAGGAGTTCAAAACCAGCCTGAGCAAGAGCGAGACCCCGTCTCTACTATAAATAGAAAGAAATTAATTGGCCAACTGATATATATAGAGAAAAAATTAGCCGGGCATGGTGGCGCATGCCTGTAGTCCCAGCTACCCGGGAGGCTGAGGCAGAAGGATCACTGGAGCCCAGGAGTTTGAGGTTGCTGTGAGCTAGGCTGACGCCACGGCACTCACTCTAGCCTGGGCAACAAAGCGAGACTCTGTCTCAAAAAAAAAAAAAAAAAAAAAAAAAAAAAAAAAATCTAGTTTAGTTTCGGTAAATTATGATTTTCAGGAAATTTGTTCAGCTTAATTGTCAAATTTACATGCATAAAGTCATGACTATCATTACCTTATTACCCTTTTCTCTTTGCAAAATCTTTTTCTAGAATTAATTGAGAGTAAATTGTTGACCATTCCAAATACATTAGTGGGTGTTTTCTACATACATAATCACAATATAACTTTCCATACCAGGAAATTAACTTTGATTACTACCATCTACTCCTCAGACCCTTTAAATTTCATGAATTGACCACAAATGTTTTATGGGGTCTCACTCTGTTTCCCAGGCTGGATTGCAATGGCATAATTATATAGCTCACTGCTACCACCAACTCTTGGGCTCAAGTGATCGTTCTGCTTCAGCCTCATGAGTAGCTGGGACTGCAGGTGCATGCCACGATGCCTAGCTAATTATTTAAAAAAATTTTTTGAGAGATGGGATGTGTTGCCCAGGCTGGTCTTGAATTCCTGGTATCAGGCAGTCCTCCTGAGTAGCTGGGATTACAGACAAGAGCCACTATACCTAGCTAATTATTCTTTTCTTTTTTCTTTTTTGGTAGAGGGTGAGGTCTTTCTATGTTGCCCAAGATGGTCTTGAACTGTTGGCCTCAAGCAATCCTCTCTCCTTGGTCTCCCAAAGTCCTAGGATTATAGGCATGAGCCACAGTGCCCAGCCATGACCTTGTACTTTTGAAGATTCCAGGCCAGTTATTTTGTAGAATGTCCCTTAGTTTGTGTTAATCTGATGTTTCCTTATGATTAGATTCAGGTTTGCATCTTTGGCAGACATGAAGCTTTGTTCTTACCTCATCTTAGAGTGCATGGCTTTTTTTTTTTTTTTTTTTGAGACTGGTCTTGCCCTGTCGCCCAGGCTAGAGTGTAGTGATGCAATCATAGTCAACTGTAACCTCAAACTTCTGGGTTCAAGCAGTCCTTCCACCTCAGTTTCCCATATACCTGGGACTACAGGCATGAGCCGTTAAGCCTGGCCACGGTCTTGTTTAGTTTCATCACTTGATGTAACTACTTCGTTATGGCGCTCACCGTCCATGAATCCTTGCCCACAGCCAGCACTCATAGTCCGCACGATAGTTTGTGCTGTGCATTGACGACAAATCCATTTTGCTCTTGTGTGATGAGGAAAGCTTTAAAGCACTGAAAACTTGTTTTACCTTATAGGCAGCTTTACTTGTAATGTAAATCAGAGTAGGTAACATATACATATATGTTTTCATTATGTTATTTTTATTTTTATTTTTTTTTTTTTTTGAGACAGAGTCTCACTTTGTTGTCCAGGTTAGAGTGAGTGCCGTGGCGTCAGCCTAGCTCACAGCAACCTCAAACTCCTGGGCTCAAGCGATCCTCCTGCCTCAGCCTCCCGAGTAGCTGGGACTACAGGCATGCGCCACCATGCCCGGCTAATTTTTTATATATATATCAGTTGGCCAATTAATTTCTTTCTATTTATAGCAGAGACGGGGTCTCACTCTTGCTCAGGCTGGTTTTGAACTCCTGACCTTGAGCAATCCGCCCGCCTCGGCCTCCCAAGAGCTAGGATTACAGGCGTGAGCCACAGCGCCCGGCCTGTTTTCATTATGTTATTTTTAAATGTTCACAATTTTATTTTGATAAAATGAAAAATTAGAAAAGTCATATCATGGCTATCGGCTAAAGTTGACGCTCAGCTGTGCGCATTCATCTGTGGCTGTCATCGACGCTCATACTGAAGTGGTTAAGTTGGTGTCTGCCAGACTTCTCCCCAGAAAAAGGCAAAGTTGACCTTTTTTTTTTTGGAAAATACCCCTGAGCTTATAAAGTTGACCTTTTTATCTTAATTATTTTGTGGGAAGTACTTTAAAACTATGTAAAGATCCTATTTCTCATCAAATTTTCAATTTTTACATTGATTTATCATATCAGTATAGATCATGGTTTCCTATTTTGTTCAGTGGTTTTTAATTTACTATGATTTTTTATTTTGATTTTCAAATTACCCTAGATTGTACTAGTAGGAGCTAGACTCTGGGGTCCTTTTGACAATAAACTCTTTCCTTTTGGCATGTGAGTGTGTTTCAGACTCATTTTGTGCCTTCCCTTGCCTAGCTTTGGAATCAGCCATTTTTTCCTTGAGCCCTGGGTTTTTCTAGTGGATAATGGTATTTAGTGGACGAGATCTGGAGTTAGGTGTGTTCATTGCTATTAGGGTGTCACAACTCTTAGGCTCTCTCAAGGGACAGCTCTTTCATTCTGCTGTGGCTTCAGCAACCTATACCAGGCTATCCTGCGTGGCCACCCTCCTTAGGCCACTTTTGTGTTCTAGTGCCTCACACCAAGCTATCACTCCATTTGGATGTGCTAAGAACAGAATATTTTGAAATATTGGTTTTGATATTCATAAAATTAATTTCTTTGGAATTAGGTATCAGATCCTTTTGCAAGTCAGATAGTTTCTAATACTTTACTTTCAACAATTGGTGTTAGCCATTATAAAAAACATGCATCATTAAAATAATTTTTAATATTAGATTAGTATGTATTTTTTTTAAGCAATTGACTCAGGAGGTGCTCAAAGAATTGAATGACATCATAAGAAAAACTTACTCTAGTCCCATCTACTTATTTATGTGATTAAGATTTCTCAGGGCAAAGGCATACATTCATAAACATAAAAAGAAATAGAATTGATACTGATTTCTGGATTCATAATTGAGAGGGGGGAAAGTTTCATTCACTACATTAAGTTGACACATTAGAGTTGACTCATCCAGTAAAATTTTACATGTGCATATATTTTATTTTTTTATTTTTTACCACAGAGTCTCACTCTGTTGCCCAGGCTAGAGTGCCGTGGCGTCAGCCTAGCTCGCAGCAACCTCAAACTCCTGGGCTCAGGCGATTCTCCTGCCTCAGCCTCCTGAGTAGCTGGAACTACAGGCATGCGCCACCGTGCCAGGCTAATTTTTTCTATTTTTAGTTGTTAGGCTAATTTCTTTCTATTTATAATAGAGACGGGGTCTCACTCTTGCTCAGGCTGGTCTCACACTCCTGCGCTCAAGCAATCCTTCCACCTCAGCCTCCCAGAGTGCTAGGATTACAGGCGTGAGCCACCATGCCCAGCCATTCCTATATTTTATATATGTACATATTATATAATTGTGTTGTTTTGGTGATTTGTATACTTATAATAATTTGGATAGCTCAGTCCTTGGACAATAACACTTAAATTTTATAAGCAAAATAATTTTTTTTTTTTTTTTTTGAGACAGAGTCTCGCTTTGTTGCCCAGGCTAGAGTGAGTGCCGTGGCGTCCTAGCTCACAGCAACCTCAAACTCCTGGGCTCGAGTGATCCTTCTGCCTCAGCCTCCCGAGTAGCTGGGACTACAGGCATGCGCCACCATGCCCGGCTAATTTTTTATATATATATCAGTTGGCCAATTAATTTCTTTCTATTTATAGTAGAGACGGGGTCTCGCTCTTGCTCAGGCTGGTTTTGAACTCCTGACCTTGAGCAATCCGCCCGCCTCGGCCTCCCAAGAGCTAGGATTACAGGCGTGAGCCACAGCGCCCGGCCGCAAAATAAATTTTTAAATGTTGAATTTGAATTCATTTATATATGTTTTTAGAGAAGCACAAAAGAATGAACATAAGAAGCTGAGAATGGTGACTCAGCTCCTGTAATCCCAGCTACTCAGGAGGCTGAGGCAGGAGGATTGCTTGAGGCCAGGAGTTTGAGACCAGCCTCCACAACATAGCCAGATCCCATCTGAAAAATACAATATACTTCTGGGCTTGCTGGCAGCTACTCGGGAAGCTGAGGCAGGGGGATGACCTCAGACCAGCCTGGGAAATATAGCAAGACCCCATCTCAATTATTTAAAAAAAAAAATACAATATATTAGTTTTAAAATTTTGTCAGGAAAGTGAAATGGAGATGCAAGTTCTTTATTGTTTAAGAAGAATTTGTTTACAGTCTTTTAAGATGGATGATGGTAGATATCACATCACTATGGAATATAGGTTACATTGGATATATTTCAAAGACTGAAGTAACAATGTTATCTTAACATATTAATAATAAAAAGTTATAATCCAAATTATAATAATTTGGATAGCTCAGTCCTTGGACAATAACACTTAAATTTTATAAGCAAAATAAATTTTTAAATGTTGAATTTGAATTCATTTATATATGTTTTTAGAGAAGCACAAAAGAATGAACATAAGAAGCTGAGAATGGTGACTCAGCTCCTGTAATCCCAGCTACTCAGGAGGCTGAGGCAGGAGGATTGCTTGAGGCCAGGAGTTTGAGACCAGCCTTTTTAATGTTAACTTATAAATATTAATGTTTATAAATGTTAACTTATAAATATCCAAGGATTTACATAGGTTTTCAGAAGTATTGTAGTGGGTATCTGAATAAAATCTTTTAAAGATCTTTGTAAGGCCAGCACTCAGCTGAGGCAAGGGGGTACCCAGAATGCCAAATTTAAGGAAGTTCTTGCTCTTAGGGTCTTGCAAGTACAGTGTTGGTACTTAGGGGAACCTAAAAATAAGTGCCTCATAAATTATGCTAGCTGTCTTGATTGCTCACCTTAGTCCCAGCCCTGATGACTAGATTCAACATAAGAAACTAGCTTGTGAAAAACTGGCTTTAGAAAAAAATTTTACAAGTATCGATCATTTTTCATCAACTGCTTTTAATTTGTTTTTTAGGGTGGGATTAAAAACTCAGCCTGAATCAAAATGCCCTGAGCTGCTTGCCAATTACTGTGACATGTTGCTAAGAAAAACACCATTAAGCAAAAAACTAACCTCTGAAGAGATTGAAGCAAAGCTTAAAGAAGTGGTACATAATTTTTTTTGCATTTCAACTTTTTCAATTACCTTACTGTGTATTTTGCTCATAGGAGTTTCTGTGATAGTATCAATAATAATAATGATAATAAAAAGTATATCTGTAACCAGCTAATGTTACAGAGTTTGACAATGCCAAGACTTCTACTGGGAAGTTAGTTTTCTCTGAAAATTTTTATTCTATAGCTGCCAGAAAGAGAATACCATTTAATTCTTCTCCTTTCTTGATTCTTTTTAAGCAATATTCTAACTCCTATTATTATATTTAAAAAGGGAAAGTAAAACCGATAAGTTTGGAATGATAGTTGAGAAATTGGGAGTGTTTTACTCCTTCCTTTTTCTGAGAGCCCAAGATAGATAGCTAGGGACAAATGAGAATAGAAGAGTTAGTTGCTTTCATTTTTATTTGTCACCATAATGATATAAGTCCAGAAACACAAAGAAGGGGGGAAAAAAAAGTAAAAACATAGGCCAAGTATATTCTAAAAGGACCAGAGAGATGATTAGTGGCAGAAAAAAAGTGAAGGAGATATGTAGAAGAGAAAATTGGGGAAGAACCATTGATTTTTTTAATGTAAAATACTGTCACATTTTATATGAAATCTAAAAACTGGTATTTATAGGGACTAAAAGGTTATTTGGTTACAATCTCACATTTGCTAACTTTTAAAGTTACCCAAGATGGGTAATTTAATAGGCCTTTATCTGTACATGTCTATATAAATTTCTGAATTTTGACAATTGGGGGGATATAGAAAGGTCTAAATGAGAGAAATGGCTAAGAGTATATAAGAATTGAAAGTAACTTTGTTTTTCATACAGCTGTTGGTACTTAAATATGTACAAAACAAAGATGTTTTTATGAGGTATCACAAAGCTCATTTGACACGACGTCTTATATTAGACATCTCTGCTGATAGTGAAATTGAAGAAAATATGGTAGAATGGCTAAGAGTAAGTAAATTTTTTTTAAATATTTGGTTTTCTAATAAAGTACATGATTCATATACATGTTAAGTAATGCATTTTGGGTGACAACTATTAATGTCAAAGAAATAGGGAATCAATAATATAAAATGATATCTAAGAAAGTAAATTTTCTTAATAAAGACTTTTAGTAAAGCACCTTTCTCTTGCTTTGTTTGTACTACTGTGTTTTCCCGAAAATAAGACTGGGTCTTATGTTTATTTTTCCTCAAGAAGACACCCTAGGGCTTATTTTCAGGGGATGTGTTATTTTCCCCTCAGAGCCTCAGCTTGCAGCATGCACAGGATGGCCGGGACCTGACAGGGGGAGCTGACCTTATTGGTGGGGCTGCCTGCACCTTTCTGTCACCTCTGGGATAGTAGCTGTCATGATGGGGCAGATGAGAAGGGCTACTCGTTTTCTTTACCGCTGAGCGACAAAATACATGGGTTGTGCAGATACGCTGTGTAGCTTTGCCCATCACAAGATCTTATTTTCAGGGTAGGGCTTATATTGTGTGAATGCTTAGAAATCCTGCTAGGGCTTCTTTTATGGGTAGGTCTTATTTTCAGGGAAACGCGGTATTTCACTCTCATTTGCACCTCTGCTCTCATTTGAACTGACCTTATTAATAAATAGGCTACAGGGCAAATAATTTCATTTTTAAGGTATTTCAGTACTATGTACTTAACTATAGAGATGTTTATACATAAATAACATTAATAAATACTATATGGTAAAATGAACCTTTATATGATTGCTTATTTAGGATAGTCAATGTTAATAATTTAATTCCCATATAAAAATGTTTTGAGTCCATTCCTTTTAGTTCATTTTAATGGAATTTAAGTAGTATTAAAATGGATATCCTTCATTTCTGTATAGATAGATTTTAACTTATAGATAACTTCTTTGCATGGCAGTGTGGGATAGTAAAAATTACTATGCCAACTGAAACTGTGCATAATGAGAAAAAGAATAATTGTTCTGTGACTTAAAAATTTTTGTCAAAATATTCAAAACTCTTACTGTCAGTTATATATAGAACAGAGGAAGAAATAACAAAACGAATATATATTTAGTACACTGTAATTTAAAACAGAAGAGACTTTTAGAATTAAAGAACTTTATTTGTAAAAATCTTATCAAGTGTAGTTAGGAAGATATTTGTAATTTGTATATCTGATACTGTATCTAGAATATTTAAGATGGAACAGTAAAACAACAAATGACCCAATTAAAAATGAGCCACGGATTTAAATATATATCTCTTCACAGAAGATATACCAATAGCCAGTAAGTGCATGCAGAGATGCTCAACATCATTGCTGAAATGTAAATCAAAACCACAAGGAGATTCCACTTTACTCCCACTAGGATAGCTAAAATAAAAAAGACAGACAATAACAAATATTGGCAGGAAGAGGAGAAATTGGAACCTTCATAAGTTGCCAGTGGGGATATAAAATGGTGTAGCCACTTTGGAAAATTGTTGGGAAGTTCCTTAAAAAGTTAAACATAGGGCCGGGCGCGGTGGCTCACGCCTATAATCCTAGCACTCTGGGAGGCCTAGGTGGGCGGATTGCTCGAGGTCAGGAGTTCGAAACCAACCTGAACAAGAGCGAGACCCCATCTCTACTGTAAATAGAAGGAAATTAATTGGCCAACTAATATATATAGAAAAAATTAGCCGGGCATGGTGGTGCATGCCTGTAGTCCCAGCTACTTGGGAGGCTGAGGCAGCAGGATTGCTTGAGCCCAGGAGTTTGAGGTTGCTGTGAGCTAGGCTGGCGCCATGGCTCTCACTCCAGCCTGGGCAACAAAGCGAGACTCTGTCTCAAAAAAAAAAAAAGAAAAAGTTAAATGTAGAGTGGACCCAGCAATTCCACTCCTAGGTAATCTTTAGAGAAAGGAAAACATGTGTATATAAAAACTGATAAATAAATGTTCATGGCAGCATTATTCCTAATAGTTAAAAAGTGGGAACAACCCAAAATGTCAGTAAGCTAATGAGTAAACAAAATGTGTTTTATTCATATAATGGAACATTATTTGCCAATAAAAAGAAATGGAATACTAATACATGTTACAATATCAATGAACTTTGAAAATGTTATAATGATAAGTTAAAGAAGCCAGTCACAAAAGATCACTTATCACTAATGTGTCCCGAATAGGCAAATCCACAGAGATAGAAATTAGATTAGTGGTTTCTAGGAGCTGGGGCTGGGAGGGGAAATGGAGAGTGACTGCAGATAAATATGGAGTTTCTTTTTAGGGTGATGAAAATGTTCTCAAATTAGATAGTGGTTATAGTTGCACAGGTCTGTGAATATACTAAAATGTAAGTTGTACACTTTAAAAGGGTGAATTTTATGGCAGATAAATTATATATCTCAATAAAGTTTTTGTTAAAACAAAGAGAATAATTTGAATAGCACTCACCTTCTTGTCTTGTAACTTATGATGGAATAAGCATCATTTCTATGCCTTGGAGAATTGTCATACTCCTTGTGAGTTTGGATCAGCTTCTAGCATTTTGTATTTTGGGCTTTCAGTGTCATTAAATACTCAGAGTTCCTTTACTGTTAAGCTTTTGCCAGCATCACTTCTTTTTGGGTAGCTTATCCTTTTTGTCATTTACCACTTTTATCATTTATGTTGATAATTTGCCTTCACAGAGTTCTTATGCCTTCATATCTATAGAGTCTTTAACGTTGGCAATATCAACCTGACAACCAGTCAGCTTTCTTCTATATGTTCTATTTTAATTTCATTTCCAGCACTATCACTTTTCTTTGGTGTGCTTTTATCAGTTTTGTTGGCCTTGTTTGATTATTTATTTTGTAAATTGTCATGTGGATTTATCACTGGAAGACATGGATGCAATAGAACTGCACACTTTGCTGTCTGTGGGTGAACTGAATAAACAGATGACTGGTAGATTTTGAAAGAAGTATTGTGGTTAGTCACGGATCATGATGTGCTTCTGTTATTTTTGTTAAGATTTGTGGAATGAGGTGCTAGAAGTAAAGTTTGTACTTTATGCAATTACATTTATTATATAGTGGCAACTGAAAGTTGAGCTGTGTTATTGGGGAATCGGTATTATTTAACTATATTGTGGTAACTGAAAGTCATGCATTCTGCAATTGTGCAAAACGGACTGCTTGTATTATCCTATTTAGTTTCTAAGAATAAATATCAGACTATAAACATTCTAATAAATAAGAGAAAGAGGACAAATTTTCTATTAAAACATCTTAAGACTTAGTTTTGCAGTAAAATTTTTCCTAGTAGTATAACAGATTATGTATTTACTACCTCTTCTGTCTTTGGTTTTTGTAGGAAGTTGGTATGCCAGCAGATTATGTAAATAAGCTTGCTAGAATGTTTCAGGACATAAAAGTATCTGAAGATTTGAACCAAGCTTTTAAAGAAATGCACAAAAATAATAAATTGGCTTTACCAGGTATTATTTTATAATTACATATGTGTATATATTTTTAAACTTTTAAGAAAAGACTATCTTTGTTTTCTTTTAAGTTAAAAGTAAATGTCAGCGGTAATAGATCCAAAGATGTTATGAAGTCCGTATTTGTTGGAGATAGCTATCAAAGCAGAATGTTAGATTTACAGATTCTTATTTTGAAATAAAAGGAAACTTTTATTTTTGAGACAGTCTTGCTCTGTTGCCTGGGCTAGAGTGCCGTGGCATCAGCCTAGCTCACAGCAATCTCAAACTCCTGGGTTCAAGTAATCCTCCTGTGTCAGCCTCCCAAGTAACTGGGACTGTCAGCGCACACACCACCATTTTTTCTATTTTTAGTTAAGATGGGGTCTCGCTCTTGCTCAGGCTGATCTTGAACTAAGCTCAAGTGATCCTCCTGCCTCTGCCTCCCAGAGTGCTAGGATTACAGGCGTGAGCCACCTCACCTGGCCCCAAAAGGAAACTTCTAATAATAAAATCTTTACAGTCTTATTTTTTGCCAAAGCTTACCCTGTATTA